>NC_140076.1:67767541-68967541 GCF_964194135.1 Talpa europaea | reverse complement strand
AGACCAACTCAAAGAGGAGAAGCAGTTTGCCGGGGATCACGAAGCCATGGAGCAGCAGAGTCAAGATCAAGGTCTTGCTTCTCCCAAATCTGTAAGCCCCCAGAAGACTTCAAGGGGACCCATGACCCCTCACCTCAGACAGAGCCTACCAAGCCCCAATCTCAGCAAATGCTAAAAGAACTAAGAAAGGGCTGGGAAAACTGTGTCAGGAGCAGCCCTCTGGAGGGAGCCCACTGGGAAGGACCTCCAGCTCACAGCCTCCAGGCCCCAGCCTTTTGAGGGCCAGACACTCACGCCCAGAAGTCCTCTACGGTGTCAAATTTGGTGACCAGGTGCAGGTTTTCCCTCCAGGCCCGGGTGCGGTCATTCTTGGAGAACCACAGAGCCCACCTGGGAAGCGGTGGCAAACAGGAAGAAGAGGGTCTCCAGGCCCACCCCTGACACCACCTGGGCTGGCAGCCAGGGCCCTCCCTTCCAAAGACACACTGGGAAGTGGAATTTGGGAGCACAGGACACCCCCTCTTCCCCGCAAGTTGACTAGAGTCCTTTATCCTGAAGGACCAGTGTTTAACCTGGACTCTCAGCTGAGTTAAGGCCAGAAGGGCAAACAAAGACACAGTCTTAGGCCAACTCTGGCCTTTTTGGAAGGAGAGCCAGGGCCTAGAGAAGAAGGGGCCATCCAAGGCCACAAGGCAGGGGCCTGCCATACCTGGTCAGCAGTGGGTGCAGCTCCAGCTTGATTCCTGAGGGCCCCTCATCTCGGGCCTTCCTCAGGGACGGTGGATCCCAGGGAGAGTTTGCAGCCTGGGAGTCCTCTACTATGGACGCCCCCGCAACTGCCTGCTCTTCCTTTTCCTCTTTCTCCTCTTCCTTGCAGTCTTGGATTTTACCCTCAGCCTCCCTGACCTGACCAAAAAAAGAAGCGAGGTGGGGTTGCTGGGATCCTACCACCCTAGCCCTGTCCCTCACTACAGGAGAGGTAGGTAGGTGGTCTTACAGGGCTGGCGGCAGCCATGCTGGAGCTCCAAGGGAACCAACCTCCAAAGGGGCACCCAGCTGTAGGCTTTTAACCCTGGGCAGGGGAAGGGGGAGGAGTCAGCACAATGGTGGGGGCCCCGCTCAGAAGGGCCTACATTTGTCCTTCCATCAGCAAGCATTCAGTGAGCGCCATCTGCATGCAGGTCCAGGGCCGGGAACTCCGTTGTGGCCAGGCAGACCCAGCCCATGTCCACTGGGCTCTTGGTCATGTGCAGGCAGAGATGCCAAGGTCAGGGTCATTACATCCCACTGAGAGTGGACCCTAAATTTAGGACTGTCCCAGAGATGGCGGAAGTAGTGACTCTGACATAGCCAGGTTGTGGCAGGTCAGAGACCTTACACATTGTAGGGTAAGGTAAAAAACCAGGCTTTTCTGCCCTCCCGCCATCAGGATAGATGAGGGAACCCTGTGGTCCTGAATGCATGCCTGATGGCGGGCACCTGAAGTGGGTACACCTGGGCTAAGACTGTGCTTTTTAAGGGCGGTGTCACGGGGACGCCAGTAGAAGCCGAAAGAAGAAGCCCAAAGCAGAGAACGCCAGAGAGCCCAGATAGAGTGAAGATTTGCTGGGGGCTGGGAGGACTGCCAGCCTCCCAGCCCCCCAGCACCCCTGCCTGCCACGTACCCGCTGAACCCCAATAAAAGACCTGTAAAACCACTGAGGACTCTGACTCCTCCTTTACCCGGTCTGCATGGATCTGAAAAGCTGCTCTGCCCTTACACACATACTCTGTAGTATTGCCTTGCTTGTCTCTATTGCCATTTATCCCCTCAATTTGTCATCCATTGTCATCTGCCACAGGCAATATCTGGTCTCTAGAAGCACTTGGGTTTAAGAGACAGAGACTTTATATTAAAAATTCACTTTTCTGGTTTCTCTTGAAAAGTTGGGAAGGTCTGGCCACACTGAGTCTTCTACCTCACAGGCCCACTATCCACTTTGGCCAAGGCTGCCTGTTGGAAGGGCAGATGAGCTTCCACACATCCTTCTGGGCCCCTGCACACGTGTTTCTACTCTCCTGACCCACCTGAGTGTTCTTGCCTGGGCACTAATGACAAGGGGCATACAACCTGGGTGGAAATTCTCCTTGCCCTCACCTTGGCCATTGAATCTTGGTTTCCAATCTGTAAAATGGAAATGTTAATGATTCTCAACTCAGAAGCTCATTGTATTAAATTACACAAAACAGGTAAGCCCACAAACAAGGCCTGGTTCATCAGGAGTCCATAGGAATAAGTTGAGAGCTGCTCGGTGTGGGGGAGGGGCGGACTAAGGGGAAGCTCTGACTCTGACTAACCCCCTCGACCTAGCTGGACAGCTGCCTTTCTAGCAGGGGCTGAAGCCTCCCCAAGTTTCTTAAAATTTCTTACCTTCCCTTAGGCTACTTTTAGGATCCCAGATCTCCCAGTCCATTACCCTCCTGCCGTCCAGGGCAGGACAGCTCACTCCACTTGGAGGCTGACAGTCAATATTTATTTGTTCAACCTATATCCCTGTAGGGTAAGGAAAAAATGTCAGGCTTTTCTGCCCTCCCGCCATCAGGATAGATGATGGATCCTTGTCCTGAATGCATGCCTGATGGCGGGCACCTGGAGTAGGGTGTGGGCATAGGTAGATGGGATTCACCTGGGCTAAGACTGGGCTTTTAAGTGTGGCACCAGTAGAAGCTGAAAGAGAAGCCAAGAAAGAAGCAAAGAAGCAGAAGCAGAGATCACCGGAGAGCCCAGATAGAATGAGGATTTGCTGGGGGCTGGGAGGACTGCCAGCCTCCCGGCCCCCCAGCACCCTTGCCTGTTGTGTACTGGGTAAATCCCAATAAAAGACCTGCAAAAACCACTGAGGACTCTGACTCCTCCTTTACCCAGTCTTCTGGGTCATAGAAAACCTTCACTGTGTCATTCTTGACTTCACAATCCCCTAAGCTCCAGATGTAAGTCAGGCACACAGGAATGGGGAGCAGAAAGGAGCAAAAAATTAATGCCCCTGTGCTCTGGTCTACCAGGAGAGCCAGACACCGGATCATCTCACAAGACCAGTGTAATCAGAAATGCAGTTCTCTGAAGGCAAAGAATTCGCACTTGGAAGAAGAGAAAGTCCTGACCCAAACTGAGTATGTTGAGCAATAGTTCTCAAGTGCGTGAATCAGAACCACCTGTGGGGCTTGTTAAACACAGACTGCCAGCTCCTAAATTTCTGATTCCTTAACTTTGGGTTTGATCCTGAGACTTGGCATTTCCACTGACGCTGGGCAGGGACCCCATTTCAAGAACCACGACTTATAGGCAGCTCATGAAAGAGGTGACATTTGAGCTGAGACCTAAGTTAATGAGGTGGGTGGAGGGGGGCATCTCAGGGAGTGGGAGCAGCATGTGCAAAGGCACTTGGGCCATTAACAGGCAGACTGAGGGACACCCCAGGGACCCCAAACTTGTAGGATCTAAAGTAATTTTGCCAGCTGCCACATCAAAATAAAGCTTACTCTTAGGAAGAAAGATCTTTTGTAGAATGATTGTGCATAGAGAGGGAAGAAGTGAAAGGATGTAGTTTCCCAATAAAACACCCGAAGTTACCCATCGCCTCGTGGGTAAATGCCCAGCCAAACAGGCTTGGCCCCAAGCAGGGCCACTGAGGCCCGAAGTCTTGCCACAAGTCTCAGGCACCTTCTGGAGGAGAACCATAGAAAAGGGGCAGAAGGGGCCAGGTAAGTCTGGGATGAAAGAAGCAAAATCAAAATACCAATCAAATTAAAGTTTTCTGTTTTCATCCTCCCCACAGGTTTCTCACCCACGTCTCTTGCAAATGCCCTGACTCCAACTGTCTCCTCCGAGTTTCCCAAGTCCCTGGTGCAAGTCCAAGGCCCAGAAGCAAAGGCACCCTCCTTCACATGTCTCTCTGTTTCATGTGTCTCTCCCCATCTGTGTCTCTCCTTCCTGAGTCTCCTTTGTGTCAACTCCAAGTCTTCCATATCCTCAGCTGGCCACTCAGCCCCTCCACTCGGGAAGGTGGGGCAGGGAACCTTCCTTTTTATGAAGATTCCTCTGTTGCAGAGCAATGGGTACATGGGGCACTGTAGGAAGAGAAGAGTGGCCTGTGTAGTTGGCACCCAGAGTGGAGGGATGTTAGGAGAGTGGAGAACCACTGAGTGTTCAAGTGTGTACAAATGGATTGGGAAAAATCAGATGGACTTTCCAGCAAGTTCTCTGGAATGCCGTGTATGAAACAGATGCTGAGTGTCACGAGTGAGTGGGAGGAGATCTATTAGGATGCTAATGTTGTCCAGGTGACAGATGGGGCGGGAAGGAAGGTGGAGAGAAAATGATGGATTTCAGGGGTTTTTAGAAGGAAGACTCAGTGGTATCTGATGATGGATGGTTCTGGAGAGGTGAAACTTGGTGTCCCAGCTAACCACTGCTGTAGAATAAACCACCTCAAGCTTAAGTGACTTAAAGCAACAACAGTCTGATTTTGCTCACAGATCTGTAGTTTGGGCAGCAGTGGGTAGGGACAGCTCATTTCTCACTGTGGGCTGAGGTGACTCACATGTTGAGCAGAGTGATTTGCTTCCTCTGGGACAGTGGTGTTGGCTGTCAGCTGGAACCTCAGGTGGGGGTGTCAACTGAGACAACTCTACGAGGCCTCGGCCTCTTCTTGCAACCGTTTGGCTCCCTCACAGCCTGATGGCTGGGTTCCCAGAGCACACATCCCAGGAGACAGGAAGCAGAAGCTGCCAGTTTCTTAAGGCCTCGCCCTGAAATCTGGCCCAGCATCAGGTCCACTATGTTCTCTCAGAGGCCCACGGCCCAAGTTCAGGGACAGGGACCTAGGCCCACTTCTCAACTGGAGGAATGTCCAGGAATGTTGGACAGTGGAAGCACTGGAGAAGGCCTGAGGAGAGACCAGGAACCTAGATTTGCTGGAGGGAAAGAGAGAAAGGACCCTCTCCAAGTGCCAGACTTAGTCTAAGCTGCCTTAGGCCCCCAGCCCAGAGCCTGGCATGGAATGACCCTACCAGCCACAGCCCCCTTACCTACCAGCTTCTGGATCTCCTGGAGTCTGGAGTTGGGTGACTAAGGAAAAACTTTAAGAGCAACCTCCTCAACCCTCCTGGGGTCCTAGCCCCAAACCCCAAGACACTCCCAAGTCAGACTGTAGGGGACATCTTCACAATGGGGTTGAACAAGTAGGGCTCTTAGCTCCCCAAACTGCCATCCTCTTCCTAAAATATCTTGAATCCTCTCACTCCCCATTGGCTCCAACCTAGGCAAATTCAATCCCTCCTAACACTCTCCTGGCTGCCATGCCTACCTTCCTATAAGACATTCTCCAGAGGGAATCACTTAAAATATTAATTTGACCCCTTAATGCCTCTGTTTAAAACCCTCCAGGACACCTATGTTGTGATCCAAAGTCCTGGTATGGGGCCTTCAAGTTCCTACAAAATCCAGCCTCACAGTGATTCTCCAACACACCAGGTTGCTTCCTGCCTCAGGGACTTTGCACTAGTTCTTTCCTCCCTAACCCTTTATATGACTGACTTGTCTTCCTTTTCCTTCAGGGCTCAAAATTTCCCTTCTCAAAGAAGCCCTCCCTGAACACGTCTAGGAAGGAGACCATTCTCTCCCAATTTTATTTAACTCATCCCCCTGTTAGCACTTAGCACCACTTATTCATTCATTCTGCTATTTATTCAGTAAACACTCACATAGCATTACTTTGTACCAGTCATTGTTTGGGGCACTGGGGAAAACAGATGTGAACATTGATGGTATGGTACATCCTCTTTGCTGAAGAAGGACCCAGGACTAAACCTTGGACCTCATTTCTACTCTGACAATACTTGCTGCTTCATGATCTCATCCATTACATGTCATATATAAAATATACCTCTGGTGCCGACCTTAATCCAGGAAAGCATAGCCGACTGTGTGCTCACAGCTCCACCTGGGTGTCTATGGTGCTCAGGCTTATTGCACCTGAAGCCAAATTCCTGACCTTCCCCTGGACCTATAACTGACCTCCCCCTATTCCCAGATCAACCTTTCAGTGTCCAAAATTCTGGGATAATCTGGATGTCTCTCTTTCTGACTCATCAGCACATTCTATCTTTAGATCTACCTTCCAAATATATCCAGGACCCAGCCTCTTCTCTCTGTCTCCATTGCCACCATACTAGCCTAAGCAAGCAACTGTCATCTTCTCTGTTAACAAATCCTCAAATAACGTTTTATAATTCAAAGGCCTCCCTGGTGGTGCAAGGGGTTATGATGCAACCTATGAGGCTGCCCACAGCCACTGCAGCGCGGGTTCCATCCACGGCCAGAGAGCTACCCACATGGTGCAGCAGACCTCTCCCAACTCACCTGCTGCTCCCCTCAGCAGTGTATTTCAGTCAATCCACCTCTTCTGCTTCCTACTCTGTCTCTGGTGAATCCTCTCACCCCCCACACCTCTGGCCTGAACTCCAGTTCTTTTATGCATAAATAAATAAATCTTTTTAAAAAGTAACAGCTTTAAATTTTTTTTTTTCATTCAACACCGTTTTGTTGTAATGTTGATGAAAAAAAAAAATCAATTCCTAGCCAGGGTCACTGTCTATGTAGAGTTTGCACCTTCTCCCCATGTCGGCGTGTTTTCTCTGGGGTCTCCAGTTCCCTCCCACATCCTGAGGAGGTGGACATGATGCTCACTGGCGCGTCTCAGTTGTCCCAGTTGAAGTGGGAGTGGGTGTGATGTGCCCTATGATGGAAGGGCATCCTGTCTAGGGCTGTGTCCGGCCTTGATCCCCGAGCTGCAGGGACAGGCTCCAGCACAGGAATTCCTGAAAAGGAATAAGGAGGGCTTAAAAATGAGTGAATGCAAATTATTGTTTCCTAATAGATATATTTTGGGTCTTTATATATAGACATATGAGGGTGTGTAGGTGACCAGAAATAAGTGGTAGGAACATCAGTTAGCCTACATCATTTCACTTAGACTCAGTTTCCACAAACCTACCAATCGTGTTAAATGAGGACTTAATGCAGTGATAACATCTGAACTTGTCTCCAGCTTTGACCCTGTTTCCCAGGAACAAACTACTCCCTAACAGTGACCTTGAAAATGTAAGTTAAATCACTTTTCTCCTCTGCTGCGGCACAAGGGTCTGGATCATCTCTCAGCACTCCCCTCCAGCAACCCTTCCCCTCCCTCGTCTGCTCCAGCAACACTGGCGTCTCCCATCTTAGGGCTTTACACTGACTGTTTCCACGATTCCTAACTCAAGTGGGGCCTTCCCTGCCCACTGTATTTATGTGTCAAAGCCTCTCATGTCCTTTGTCTATTTTGCTTTCCCTCCTAGCATTTATCACCTACTGCCACTCCACATATTTTACTAACCTTACTTTACTTATCATCTGCCCTCATCATCCCGGTGGTCTATTTCATTCATTGCTGTGTCCTCCAGTACTTAGAACGGTTCCCCTCACTGTGATGGTTCAATTTATGGTTTTTTGACTTAATGATAATGTGAAAGCAATTTGCATTCACATTCAATAGAAACCATACATTGAGTTTTGAATGTTGATCTTTTCCTGGGTCAAAGAGGTGGTGTGGTCCTCACTCGTGATATGGTGCTGGGCAAGGGCAGCTGGGCAGCCGTCCCAGTCAGCCCCAGGATCATGTGGGAAACGACACCCTCAGGCTGCTTTTCACTTTCAACACAATAGTCAATAACGTATGTGACCTATTCCACACTTAATTATAAAATAAGCTTTGTGTTATATGATTTTGCCCAGCTGTAGGCTAATGTTATTATTCTGAGCAGGTTGAGGGCAGGAGAGGCTAAGCTAAGGTATTTGATAGCTTAGCAGTATTCAATGCATTTTTGACTTATGATATTTTTAACTTACAATGGACTTACCAAGGTGGAACCCTGTCATAAGTCCAGGAAGATCTGTACTCAAGGTTCAGAGGGAAAAGGAATAGTAGACCCTTAATCTAGCAAGGTGAGTGTGGCTGATTCTGACAGGAGCAACACAAACTAAGGCATCCTAGTTTGTTACTGGTTTATTGCCTGTCAGTTCCTCCGAGAACATTCTAGAATATTTTAGAGAGCAGGGTATTGTTCCTCCGCAAGTTCTTGTTTTCTGCTGAATCTCCAGCACTTAAGGAAAACAGATTGAAAACAATTGCTGCTAATGAGTGACTCTCTGGCTGGGTATCTTCTGTAAAGTGGGATGAAAAATGCCTTAAGGCCTTGTTTGTCGGGTTTAATGATAGAATGGATAGAATGGATGTAGTAGTCACTGGTTCGTACACAGTAGGTATTTGATAAATACCATGCATTCCTCTCTCCTGTTCTCAGTCCTGCCTGCCTGTCCTTCTCCCTGCCCTGAGTCCTCTGGACAGCAAGAAGATTGACACATGTTTAATCACACTGCCAGGCACCACACAGAGTTATAAAGCACAACTGGATTCTTGCAGAACCCAGGCAGGTCTGGGATCCCCAGAATCCTCTGAAGAGAAAGCCTTCTGCTGTAGCTGCTCCAGGTGCTCCAGGTGCTCCAGCTACAAGTTTCTCCCAACTCCTCCTCCACATTCTCCCACACTTCTCCCCAGAAGCTTCACTTGCCTTTCTCCTAGACATTCTAGGAAGGAGAGAGGGAAGAGAAGAATGGAGAAGCCCATTTTCCCAGGGGAGTGAGAACGGAAACAAGGAGAGGTCCCCGAGAACTCATTGATTGATGGTGTGGCCAGAAAGAGACACGGGGGCCTGGGCTTTACCATCCTGGGCCCCAAAGGGGGACCAGCAGTATGACATGGGGTAAAGAATCCACTGTCCTGGAAAATCACAACCCAATAACTGTGCCACTTTCTTCTGGGGACAGCACATATGGAAAGAATGTAGCAAACATTAGCAATTACTGAATCTAGGTGAGGGGCATCTGCATAGTCACTGTACTGGCATTATCAATTTTCTGGAAGTTTTGTTCATGTTCATGGTACTATTCTTGTAACTTCTCTCTAGGTTCGAAGCTTTTCAAAATACAAAATTTGGGAGAAGATAGAAACAGTGACAGAGATACTAGTGACCCACTCAGTGACCTTTCTCTCCCCCCCCCCCTTTTTTTAACATTTTATTTATTTTTTTAAAGATTTATTTATTTATTTATACAAGCACTGGGTACAGTCAGAAGCGTGGGAAGGTGAGAGGATTCACCAGAGCCAGAGCAGGGTACAGAACAGGCAGACTGATGAAATACACTGCTGAGGGGAGTAGCGGGCGCTTCAGGAGAGGTCTGCATGCCATGAGGGACCCTCACCCGGTGGCTGGGGACCGAACCCGGCACTGCAGAGGCTGCGGGCAGCTTCACAGCCCAGCGCTCAACTGTTGTGCCACCGCCACCGGGGAGGCCCACCTTTTTTTTTTTTTAACATTTTAAAAAGACAGATTTATTAGGAAACGGAGAAAGAAATAAGAGAGGTGCCTGCATAGTCACAGTCAGGCAAGAGAGCTGCCCATTGATTCATGGAAGTATATACCCAGCTAATGGACCACAGTTCTCCAAGCTCCCTATAGCTCATGGAAGCCAACAAGAGATGTGCAGAAGTAGTTGGCTTCTCAGGAAACTCTTTAAGAAAGAGACAGAGAAGTGGCAGGTGCTCCTTTTGCCCTGCTTCCCTCTTCCTGCTTTCTGCATAGATATGATGGCTGGAGCTGCAGCAGCCACCTTGGACCATGAGGTGACCTTGAAGGTGGAATCCCCATACCTAGAACAGTAGAGCAGGAAAATAGGAGTATGGGTCAGTGATGACTGTAAAGCCATCACACCAACTGCAGACTGCCACTGCTGGATTCTTTAAGTAAAAACAAAACACCTGCTTTAATTAAGCTTTTATACAATCAGCCAAATGAACTTCCTCCCTGATTCAGAATTCAACCTGTTTTCTGTTTCCTCGACACTCTGGACATTTCCTTCTTTCAAAACCCAGCTCAACTGTTACTTCCTCCTGGAAGCTTTTCCCTGAATGCTCCTACCCCACAGCCTCCTATGCTGCTCTTAAGTGCCCTAAAAGCCCACTTTCTGCCAATCCAAGAACTCTTCACTACTCATTGCTTTGGGCTCTTTATCCAGTTGTCCTCTAATGCCCTTGGTTCTCTGCTACCACTATCCATCTTCTCCTCCTATCCCAATGCTGCTCCCTCCTGGTCTTTCCCAGGTCCTCTGGTAACCACCATGCATGAAGGATGCAATGTCTCAGGATTCTGTTCTGGACCCTTTTGTCTTTTCTCTCTCCATGTTGCCCTGGGCAATCACACATCACTGTGGCTTTAGCCACCACCTCTGTGCTGATGACTTAAAATCCAGTGACCTACTGGGCTGTCTTGAACCTGAGCAATTATTAGTTTCAGGAGTTTTGTGAGCTAGTTGTTAAAGTCATTTATTAAACATTAAAAATAGTATAAATGTATGATTATATAAATTATACTAAGAACAAAGACATTATATACTCAAAACAAAACTTTCTAATTATATTACTAGTATCTATGCCCCTAAGATTATTTCTATCTATTTTGTCTGGATGATAAGAATACTTTATAAAGATTGCTACTAGCCATTATTTCTCAATTCTCTGCTCAGTGACATCACACAAACAGCTTGAAATCAACCACGGTGGGAGAATTTATACCATGAGTACAGGCAAACTCTGCAGATGGAGGTGTTTCCCTGCTTAGAGAGCCACATGTTGAAAAATTTCCCAGTATATCATTGAAATCTTGCCAATCTTGGACTGGCAAATCTGTACCAGAAGCCAACCTGCATGACTCCTTGAGCTCCGGGCGCAGGTATTCTATTTGCTAGATGCCTCTCCAGCTGTCTAACAGGCTTGGCACTTTCCTCACACACCAAACAAGCTCAGTGTCATCTCTGCAACACTGACCAACCTCCTGATGCCTATTTCATTTGCAGCAAGGCCATTCACCCTGTTGACTAAGAAAGAACAATCTCTAACACCCAATAAGTTACTTCCTAAATGATTCCCAAATCTCTCCATCCAGTCCTTTTCCAGCCTCACCCCAGCTTCTGTTTAGACTTTGTTGTCCTTCTTGTGGATTCTGCCCAGCCTCTTCACTGATCTCGCTGCTTGTCCCCTTCCAACCCACCTCCATTTGTCCCCATATAATGCAAATCTAAGGGCCTCCCTGGTGGCTCAAGGGGTTAAGCACAGCACTGTGAAGCTATCTGAAGCCTCTGCAGGCTGACTTCGATCCCCATCCAGCCAGGGAGCTACCCACATGGCGCAGCAGACCTCTCCTGTCTCACCTGCTGCTCCCCTCAGCAGTGTATTTCTGTCTGCCTATTCTATTTTCCCCTCTATCTCTGGTGAATCCTCTCACCCCCCACATTTCTGGCCTGTACCCCAGTTCTTGTACTCATAAATAAATAAAATATTTTTTAAAAATGCAAATCTGAGTCCTGGGGAGATATCATGGACAGCATGATGACTATAAAATCTTTCAGTGACTTCCTAGTTCCTACAAAAGGAAGTAGAGACACCCTTCACATTGTTTTTCTCTCCTCTCCTGCCTCCTTCTCTGTCCTTTTTCATCACTTACTCTAACATTCAGGAGTTCTTAGTTGTGAGCCACAGAAATCACTTCTGGTTAACTTAAGCAGGCAAGGAATTAATTAACCATTATTGGATATCTTGGAAACTCTTTGAAAGGACAAAGAATCTTCCTTGGAGACCACACAGCCTGAAATGATGCTTCAAATAACACTGTCGAGCAGGCCCAGGAGACTCCCCTGATGTGGCTGCCAAGTATGAATGGTGCAACCCTGTCCTGCCAGATGCTCCCCGAACCAGCACCATTGCAGCCCATGGTCCTGGCAGGGCCTGCCCTCACTGCCACTGCCACCTGTCCTCACCAGAGCAGACTCTGTCTAGTGCCTGCTCCCTCTGCCACTACCTTTGGGTTCAAAGCCCAGGAGTAGAGTGTCTAGGAATGAGGTCTCACGTCCAGGTGGTAAGGAAGTCTGGGAAAGCATTGCCAGCTCCTGGATAGGGACATGGGCTCTGTCTCAAAAGGCGGGGGATCCCCCAAATACACGAAGGGAGCAACTCCAATGCTGAGAAGCCAACAACAATGACCGGTGTCCCCAGGATAGCATTTAAATTTATACTAGTAAAATACTATGCAAGGTAAAACACAAGAATACCTCATTTTATTGTCCTTCGCCTTATTGTGCTTCACAGACACTGCATTTTTTACATATTAAAAGTTTGTGGTCACCCCACATTGACCAAGTCTACAGGTGACATGTTTCCAACAGCCTGTGCCCACTTTGTATTTCGTTGTCACATTTGGTAAGGTCTGCATGTTGTTTTTAGAAACACTGCTGCTGCACATGTAGTAGACTACAATACATTCTAAATGTGACTTTTATATGCTCTGGGAAACCAGAAAAGGCCTGTGACTCTTTCATGGCGATAGCTGCTTGATTGTGGTGATCTGGAACCGAACTGAGGTCTTCCTGAATTAAATGGCCTAAGAAGGGAGGATATGAAATGTGAAAACCTCACAGTCCCATTTGCTAGAGGTAACTACTGTTGAGGGTTTTTTTAATCCCTACAGAAGTGTTCTGTGTATATTCAGCTATAAACATTACATGTATGTGTTTGTATATAAGGTGTCTATATAATGTATATAGTATATGTTAAGTATGTGTGTGCCTATCTGTATTTCCTATGTATCAAAATTAGCCAGTTCCACACATTACAGTTTGGCATCTGCTTCTCTCACTTAAACACCATCTCTTGACACACTCCTATGTCAGCAGCATGCATCTAGCTCGTCCTTCCTAATGCCAGCACAGCAGTGCACTGGGGAGACCACAATTAACCAGCTGGCCCTCTACAAATGGACATTTAGATCATTTTCAGCATGTTTGTTTGTTTTTGTTGTTACTGTTTTTGTTGTTGCTGCAATAAGCCATGTTGCAGTGAACACCTTGTGCAAATGTCTTTGTGTGCTCATACAAGTAGAGATCTGAGTGATAAATTCCTGAAAGTGGAGCTGTTGGCTCAAAAGGAGCATGCATTTATGTTTTTGGTGAACATTGCCAAATTGCTTTCCAAAAAACACATGCCAATTTGCAGCTCTATCAGTGGCCTGCAAACAGTTTTTTCCAGGTCCTATACGTGTAGCTGCTGGACACACCCTCCCCTAGTGGCCTGTCACATACACTACATTTCCAGCCCCAGTGCCTTTGCCCATGCTATACCTAAAGCCAGGAATCCCCTTCTTCCCTGTCTACCAGATGGACTCTCACCTGTCCCACAAGGCCCAGCTCAGATGTTGCCTCCTCTATACAGCCTTCCTTGACTCCCACTAAGCTGTCAGAGTCTCTTCCTCTGGTATCCTACAACTTCTTGGGCATAATTCTGCCATAGCACCAGCTGAAGACCCATGTGTGTGTGACATTATGGAGTCATTTTAACAATCTTCACCCAAACCACACATAAAATAATGTTCTTATCTACCTCCTTCTGCCCTCCTGGCTTTCCAGCTGCACTGCCTTTTATTTGTCCCTAAGCACTGTCCTGTCTCAGGGCCTTTGCACTTGCAATTCCCACTTTATGAAGCTTGCCTAGACCCCACCTTCCCTGGGGTCTAGTTTCCTACTCACCTCTTCACAGAGGCCTTCGCTGACCACTGTCTCAGACAGCTCTCTTCTCAGGTACATGCCCAATTTATTATTTTCCTAACAGCCCTCAAACAGAAATGACCTTGTTTAATTTAAGTGTTGACACGTTTATTTTATGTTCTGTGCCTTGTCTCTACACACACACACACACACACATACACACACACACACACACACACACACGGGGGTGGGGGGGAGAGAGAGAGAGAGAGAGAGAGAGAGAGAGAGAGTTATAACTCCCTAAGAGCAGGACCTTGTTTTCCTTTTCCACTGCCTGACACTGTCTCAGCGCTCAATAAACATTCGTCTAACTAACCATTCATATTTTACGGAAGCGAAAATTCAGAAAAGAGAGTCGAGTACCCCAAGGTACCCCTGAGATTCGATCCACCTGAACCCCAAAGCCAGCTGCAGTTCTTCTTTCCTACTGTTAGCACGCCGCACTGTCTCCCCCACCAGACTAGGCTCTTGGGAGCAGAGCGTGAGTCTGACGCTCGGGGTCCCCAGCGGCGCGGCGCTCGCCCGCCCCTTGAGGCTCGCAGGATCCGCGAAGATGTCACCCTCCCCGCCCCCTGTCAGTCAGGCCGAGGGGGCGGCGCGGCCGCCAGGGGGGGGCGCCGAGCTCAGAGCTGCCGCAGCACCAGAGCCAGAGCAAGCGAGCTAGCCAGGCGCAAGGCGCGAACGGTGGCTGGCGACGCACCCAAGGCCCGGGCACCGCTGCGCCCCGGTTTAGGGCCGGCGCCCCGTCTGCTGTAGTCCGACCAGAGCGCCTGGCCACTGCCGGATCCTCTGACGACCTTGAGCCCACCCCTCCCGGCCTAGCCGAGCCCCAGCGTCCTCCCGCTGCAGCCGCAGCCGCAGCCTCAGCACAACTCCATCCCCAGCCCGGGCCGCGCATCCAGGTGAGGCGGCCGTGCCGCCGGGCTCCAGGGGCCGGGGAGAGTCTGGGAACTGAGTGAGGTGGAAAAGGGTTGGAGATGGAGAGAAGACCGGGTGGGTTAGGGAAGGGGTTGGGCATGGAGAGGGTACTCTAGGATGGGGGAGAAAAAGGAGAAGGGGCCGAAGGCGGAGATGGGGAAGGGGCTGGAGAACCCAGAGAGGGCGAGGGCGCCGGGGGTGCGTGTCAGTGTGCGCCCTGGGGTCTGCGAGTCTGCTGCTCTGTATCTGCAACAGCCTGGATGGCCGAGTGGACGTGCTCCCGCGCCCGTGTGCCCAAGGGTCCGTGTGCGTTTGATCGTCTGTGTGTCCTGGGTGTGCATGTGAGCGTATCCGTGGAGTATGTTTATGTGCATGTCAGTGTGACTCTCGCGTGTGCACGGGCAGGCTCCGGGGCTTCGCGCCGAGCCCGGCGCTCTGGTTCCGCAGGGCAGCAGGTTGCAGGGCCCGGGATAACCGAGGTGGGGGCCCCTCCCGCGTCCCGGGGTTTCAAGGACGCCAGGACTCACCGCGGCCCTGTGGCCTCGCTCTGGGGAGCTGGGACAGCGGGAGTGGGCTCTGGCCCAGGAGGGCGCCGCGGTCTCAAGATCGAGGGGAGGGGGCACCCTTGTCCCTCTGGAAAGGATGGGGTGAGGGTGCGAGACCAGCGCACCGGTGCCCTGTGTTCGCCCTTCCCAGGCCGCCAGGATGGACATGTTCATGAAGGGCCTATCCATGGCCAAGGAGGGCGTCGTGGCCGCGGCGGAGAAAACCAAGCAGGGGGTCACCGAGGCCGCTGAGAAGACCAAGGAGGGCGTCCTCTACGTCGGTGGGCGAGGGGCGGGGCTTCCAGGGCTGCAGGGTTTCGGAGCCCCCAGAGGGTGTGGGACCCCTCCCCCAGGGTCCTTAGAGGGAGGGCGCTGGAGTCAGGGCAGGAGAATGTGAGTCAGCAGATGGGGCCGGGTCAGCAGATGTCACTGGGGAGAAAGCCAGGGCAGCGTGGGTCCGCAACGAGGCGGCGGGGTGGGGAGAGTGAGGCTTAGCTAGCAGACCAGGGGGCAATCCAGTGTCCCACGCAGATGGACACCTTTTCCTTATTCTCATCATGGGTAACTAGTGTTGAGTCTTTCGTCCACCTGCCTAGTACTGTGTGAAATGTCGTAAGGAACATCACCTCATCTAAAGCCCCCAGCCCATTCCACAGATCAGACAAACTGGGGCTCCCAAAAGTTTAACTACCTTGCCCAAGGTCACTCAGCTGGTAGAGCCTGAGGCTGGAGTTTGAGCCAAGCTTTTGGACTCCCACCCCTCCCCTTGCTGCTGACCCCCCAACTCCTGCAATACTTGAGCTCCCTCCCAGCCCATTACTCCCCAAGATTCCCAGCTTCCCAATGCCTGTGGTTCCACCATCTCCATCTCTCCTCTGGGTCCACCCTTCTTGCAGTTGCTAGCTGGTGTCAGGAGAAAGGCCACGCAGTTAACATCTCTCACCCTAACTGTGAAAGGAGAGGGAGCCTACAGAGTCATTTGCATAAAGGGAGAAAAGGCCCCAGAAACTGACATTTACTCAACACTTGTGGTTACTCTGGGCTTTCTAGTGTGCGAGGCTTAGAACTATCCCCTCTGCAGGCTGAAGAAGGCTGCAAAACTTGCTCAGATTTGTGGCAGACTTGGGATTGTAGTTACTTCACTTACTATGTGCAGGGACGCAAAGGTGCCTTCTCTCCTGATGCTGAAACAGAGTATCCCAGTAACCGCTTTGCCATCAGTGGCTGGGTCAGGGCCACTTTGGTAGGGCAGTCAGAATGGGTGGCATTTGAGCTAAGCCTGGAAGAATAAGGAGCCAAGTAGATGTGGGGTAGGCAGAAAAGGTAGGAGCAAAGGCTCTGGAATGGACTGAAAGAAACCGGGCTGGAGAGCAGAGGGTGGGAAGCCGTGGTAGGAGATGAGATCAGAAAGGTAGGAAGGGCCCAGTGCATGCAGGAAACCTTATGGGCCAGGGCAAAGCATTATAACTGCGTGTGAGGGACAGAGGCTCTGTCTTCAGTTTATGGGGCCCCTCAGGGAGATATTGGAGCCACCAGGTGAGGGTAGCTGGAGCTAAGACAGAGGTGTGGGAGATGGGCAAAGACTTGAGCCCATCCCTATTGGACTCAAGCTCTCGCCTCCTTCCTGTCTCTTTCCCCAGCCCTTTTGCTCTCCCTGTCTCAGACTCTGTTCCTCTCCTGCCTCTTAGATTGGTATCTCATCCTCTAGCCAGGATCCCTCAATGGCTCCCCAGTTCCCACATGTTGATACCTCAACTCCCTATAACCTAGTAGTCAACGCCCTTCCTTGCCCTGCCTCGGTCTACATTTCCACCTTTGTTTCCTGCCATTCCTATGGCTCTGGGCACACGGATTTACCTGGATATACTTCTTGCGGGCACCTTTTTGTGCATGTCTGCGTGGTTTCCTCTGCCCGGAACACCCTCCCCAGACCCTTTCTAGCTCTCCTTGCGTGAGCAAATGCCCCATCCCCTGTCACATACTCCTGGAGCCTGGGAGTCCCCGCAACTAGAGGTCCTAGCCACCGAATCTCCTTTTCTCTTATCTCCACCAGTGAGCCATTGACCCAGCCTGCCACACCACAGGTGCCAACAAATGTTCATGGGAGGAATGAACAGGTGCACCTCCTGCCGGCTCCTCTGCCTGAGTGCAGTTAGCCTGGGAATCCTGTCTTCCCATACCAGCCATCAGTGAAAGAAGGAGGGAGACCCCTCCTCCTACAGACTAGCCGCAGCCTGCTCAGACACCCATTTCTGGGTCTATCAGCTGTTCTTCAGTTTCTAAAGGCTCCAGATGGGAGACTCCCTACTCTCCTGAGGTCCCCTGTGCTCCTCCTCAGGTCAGGCCCCCTTGCTTTTCCCAGCAGCTCCACATTTTGATGTGACCAAGCCACTAGCCTCTGGGAAGGCCAGCAGTGTGGGTGGATCACATCACCCCATGCCCATCCTGCACCTAAGACCCAACCCACTTCAACCAGAAAGGAGGCTCTGTACCCTTACTATGAAAAAAGAATCTTTAGAAGAAATGGGGTGAAGGATGGTGGGATGTGGGTGCCAGGTGAAACTTTCCAAATACACAGACTTTTTGCCACCAATTTGCTCCCAACTGGGCTTCATACAGTAGTAGCTGGAGTTTTGGAATTCAAAAGGCGTGATCTCTAATGCCATTCCAGTCACTTACCAGTTGTAAGACGCTAACGGAGCTTCTCTTTCTATCTATGAAATAGCAGCCACCTCCCAGGCTGGGGAAAGGATTAAATGAAATGGCACAAGTGGGGTGCTTTGAACAGTGCTGGTGCTCAAACAGCACCCACAGAGGGGTGGGTGCAGGTATCCTATCAGCTTAGGTGGTGGAAGAGAATGGGAAGTCCTAAGGAAGAAAGTTGGGGGGGGGGATCTGTTTGGTGATGAGCAGGGTTTATGGGATTCTGAGGCCCAGGAGGCAGTGATGGGCCCAGGAGGGCTGCTGCTGCTGGGCCTCTGCTGCTTTATCACCACCGTGCTTGCTGGAGTCTCTGTGCCCTCAACTCATGTGCTCCTTCTGCCTGCAGGAAGCAAGACCCGAGAAGGGGTGGTACAAGGAGTGGCCTCAGGTACCAGCCCAACCCTGCCACAGCCCCCTTTCACTCCTCATGCCTGTGATCTGGTCAGGATTGAGGGTGGGGGGAGGAGTGGAAGTGGCAACTCCCAAAGCTGCCTGAGTTGGGGTGCTACACAAGGAAAGTAGACCCTGGGACAGCACTACGGAGGGAGGCCTCTATATACCCTTCACCCTGGCCCCCACCCCTCCCTTAATCCTCTCTGTGCTCTAGTGGCTGAGAAAACCAAGGAGCAGGCCTCCCATCTGGGAGGGGCTGTGTTCTCTGGGGCTGGGAACATCGCAGCAGCTACAGGCCTGGTGAAGAAGGAAGAATTCCCCACTGATCTCAAGGTGAGCAATCATCCCATCATGCTCATGTGCAGATGTCCAGGACCCCCATATACCTACCAACAGGCTCCCGGGTCCCCCAGCCATCTTGGGACACAAGCCACCTTGCCTTACATTCTGCTGACTTAGCTCTAAAGAAGACTGACTAAGAGCATAACACACCCAGTCAGAGTGACCCAGATCTGGTTGTATTCGTGCATCCTGCTTATGAGTGTGTCCCAGACCACTTCTGGCCACATCTGTGTGTGTGTCACCTATTGTTCATTCAGTTCATTCAACAAGTATTTGTGCCAGGAGGAAAATGTTCTAGGGGTTACTGCAGTAAATTGATGTCCCCATTGATGTTGTTGACGCTGTAGTGGGAGATGATAATCAAGAAAAAGCCAACCAGTAAGCATGATTTGAGATGGTGGGAAGTACTATGAAGAAAAGTCAAGGGTGAAGGGGTAGAGAATCAAGCTTCTTTAGCTAGGAGGGCTTCTCTGAAGAAGTGACATTTGAGCTGACACACCAGGGATGAGGCAAGCCATGTGGGAAGTATATATTGAGCAGGAATAGCAAGTGCAAAGGCCCTGAGGTGGACATGAGCAGGTGTGAGCCACGGGGGAGCAGTGGATTGAGTGTCACAGATTGTATAAGCAAATCCCCATGGGGAAGTGGAGGTGGCTAACCATGTGTGCCTGAAGATAGACACCTCCACTAGGACATATTTAGGGGAAGAGCTGTGAGCTCTGGAGCTCCACAGAGCTGAATTTGAATCTCAGCTTCATTATTTCCTGATGGTGTGGCTCTGAGCCCATTCTTTTCCTGTAAGACAGGAACTGGTCATGTAGGACTTTTCAGTAGATTAGCGATAGTATAGATTAGAGGTTATCAAAACCTAAGTGATTAAGAGTCACCAGGAGGCCAGGTTAAAATATAGACTCTTGGTCCCATCCCTGGAATTTCAGATTCAGTAGGTCTTCCGTGGGGCCCAAGAGTTTGCATTTCTAACAGGTACCTAGGTGATGCTGATGTTGCAGTTCCAGGGACCTCACTTTGAGGACACTGATGTAATGAGCTTGGCTGTCATGCAGCGAGTGCTCAGTGAGATAAGGTGACCCATGATTACGCAAGTGGTCCGTGTCTGCCCCTAGGGGCTCGTAAGACCACTGATGTGCTTGGAAGTGTGCCTCCCTAATGGGACATGCTGAGGAGCTGTAGATCTGTGTGGAGTTTCCTCCTGTGGGATGATCCGTGTCTGCCCACAGACAAGTGCAGTCTGGCTTGGTAGCTGGGGGCAGGGCTGCTTGTTTAGCATTTGGTTTGAGAGGTCAGTCCCCATTCCGTGTCTCCATCAGACTTTGGGCCCCCACACCCACCCCACCCTCTATTCAGACATTTTGCACAGTTGGTTCCTTCCCCTATCAGAAGTCTGAGACCTGACTCTGGAATTTCTGGTTCAAGTTCTTCCCTCTGTAATTTTCCAGCTGTCTGGCTTCCCATTTCATAACAATCTGTTTCCAGTGAACACTTTCATCCATTGACCTCTTGCACAGGCAGGCGCCATTCTAGACATTTACACGGAGTAACTAATTCATTGAGTCTTCACCATGTCCCTATGAAGAAGGCACCACAACTAGCCATCTTGCAGATGAAGGAAATGAGGCTCAGAGCAGTGAAGTAACAAGCCAAAGATTCCAGTTCCTGCAGACTCAGCTGCTTGTGCTTAGAAGCTTAGGCCCATGGCAAGGGAGTTGCTTGGTGCCCATGCGGGGCCAGTCCCTGTGCTGGGGGCTTGAGGCTTAGAGAGGGGCAGCTCTGGGCCTTCCCTGTCAGCCCTGAGGCTGTCTGCCATGGCCTTCACACAGAACCATTCTCCTAGGCCACCTTCCTTCTACCTGCACTTGTTGACACCTCAAGCTCCCTCTCTCAAGGGAGCTCAAGATCATAGATTTATAATCCAAACAACAGCCCTTTGGGGCCACTGGGCATGGGGGAGCCCACGCCAGCCCCAGGTACACATTTCATTTCCGATGTATATACCTGCCAGCCTACCCACGGACATTACCATGGGATTGTCCCATACTCCTACAAAGCAGAGAGCACTGCCAAAGACAGCAATTGGAAGGGAAGTACCAACTGCTGTGAGTGGTCAGCCTGGGATGTTTCTTAAGGCAACGTTTTCATGAATTACAACACACACTCAGAAAGCACCATAGAAATCCATGAAATCCTCCAAAGGGAACTCTCCATGGAACTAGATCCTCATCAAAACATACAACACCAGCCCCTCAGAAGTCCACCCTAGACCCCCTTCCCATCCCTCTGCCCAGGCCAAGGTGAATGATGGGTCTGGACACATAATTTAAGGGGACCCATTCTGGGGTCTCATGGCCTGGCCCTTCCATCTTGGTGCTGCTTCCCCCTTCTAAGGGTTACTGCTCCTCTAATTTTGTCACCACCAATGATTTAAGTGGCTTTTAACTTAACATAAATGTCATCATCAGATACATGCACTCCTGCTACTAGCTTCTTTCACTCAAGAAAGTGTGAGATTGGCACTGTTGACCTTCTGTGCTGCATTCATCCTGTGGCCACCATGACGCACACCTATAGTCTACTGCTGTTGGACATTGGAATTGTTTCCAAACCATGTGCCCAACCTGGGATTTTTAACACTATCTTTCCTGGGTTCTGGTCACCTGGATAACTTTAGAAAAGTAGCATTTCCCCACCTCCTAGGTTTTGATGTACACTAGGGGAAATGAGCTGTAAACTCACGTGTCCACCGAGACAGGTAATGTGAAGGCACTGAAGCTGCCTGGATGGGCTGGGTCAGCTAGAGCATAGATCAGCAGGCCTCAGTGACAGCCCTCCAGAGTCCCGGGGTCCTTATCTCTGCCCAGTAAGGACAGTAGTTTCTTGTGAAGGTGAGGGAGGTGGTACGCCCCCTTCCTGCAGTTTCTCCCAGGGACCCATGCATGTGCCTGCCTGCATGTGGCTTTATGCAACCTTACATGGACCCCAGGTGACTGTGTGTGCCCGTGTGTGCATCCAACTCAGTCCCATGTTTGTGCACAAAGTCCCCCGCAGGTGCCTGGCCATGTGTCCTACAGCCCCCTCACTTGCATGCTTGCTGGGCTACACCCGCTGGGCAGCAGATGCAGGGGGGGAGGGGAGAGTCTTAGCTCACACATCCAAGCAACACTATGAGCTGTTGCTTCCAGCTTATCTTAAAATAGCAACAGCTGAAGAAACCAGGCCACACAGGGCCCTGGGGGAGGGATGGATGGAAGGTGGCGGGGGAATGGCTCAGAGCCCCTACCCAACCCTGTCCCTGAGCCTCATTCTCCCTTCAGCCCAAAGGAGCCTCCAGAGTTGTCTCTGGGGTCCACATGCTCCACACAGAGCCTGACACAAGGGGAGGAGAGAAGGGTAAATGGGTGACTGAGTGTCCTGCCTACCTCTCCACCCCATCTAGTCCAAATCACGGAAATGCAGGGGGCTGCCAGGTGCTGGGGAGAAGAGTGTGGAAAGCCCTGCTCCCCCTCCACACCCAGATTCAAGCTGTGATGATGGGGGGGGGGTGTTGGATTTTACCCTTCCATCTTCATCCTACTGCCAAGGCACTTCAAATAAACAATTTAATTAAAAATTCTGGTTGCATTGCCAACAGAGCATAGTTTTTCTCCAATCCGCCAAAAGCTTCCCAGGGTAGGAATTTGAGGACATAACCAGCTGCCCTCACCGGCCCTGTCCCTTCTTTGTCCATAGCCAGAGGAAGTGGCCCAAGAAGCTGCTGAGGAGCCATTGATCGAGCCCATGATGGAGCCAGAAGGGGAGAGCTATGAGGAACCACCCCAGGTGAGGGGCATTAGGGCTGGGTGGGGCTTTGGGCATCCCAGAAGATTGCTGCTATCCACAACTGGGTGGGAGTTCCCTGATAGGATAGGGTTGGACCAAGCAACTTCAGGTTCCCCTTATTAGAACTCAGGCCCCAGGAACTGGCAGCTGGGGGAGAAGATAGATGGGGCTAGCACCAGATACCCCTGCCCAGGGGGAGGGGCATGCACTTTTCCTCCCTGGGGGGTTGGAGTATCAGGGCCAGGGCCTGGCCACTTGGTTTCCAACCCCATCCTCTTTTGCTCTTCTCCACTCCACCCCCTATCCCTCTTATGCAGGAGGAGTATCAGGAGTATGAGCCAGAGGCGTAAGGGCCCAGGATGGCCCCCCCACCAGCAGCACAATCCTTTCCCTGTCCCCTAACCTACCCCCCAGAGCCAGGGCTGTCCTTCTACCCCATCCCCACAAATACGAGATCTTCCTTCGCCCCGAGGAACCTCCTTGAGGCTTGTGTTAGTGTCTGTCCATCTGTCTGTCCTCACCTTAGTACAACCCTGGGGCGTGACCAGGGCAAGGGGCTGGAGCCAAAGCTGGGAGCCTGGCCACACCTCTGTTGCCCCCTCCCTGCCCCATCTGGTCCAGTGTCTGCGAGGATGTAGCATGTTTTATGTGTTTTTAAATGAAGATCGGAAAGCGACGTCTCTCCATACCCACCCCGATGGAGGCTCTCCGAGGGGCTCCCGGGCAGCCCCAGAGCCCTCCACCCCATTCCCATATTGACCCCAAGAACCCTTTTTTTTTTTTAAACCAAAACCAGGAGCCAGGCTGTGCCATTACCCCTCCCCCAGCCTGCCCCGTTCGAGCGCGGGCCTTGCGTGTTGTGATTGTGGCATGGAGAGTTCCCCACCCCGTGTGAGCGTGTCCAGGGTGGGCGGGCCCGGCCGCCCCCCGCGTGTCCTTGAATAAAGCCAATCTGTCTGTAGCCGGCGCCGCAGGGGCAGGGTGGGGCTGGGTGTCCCGTGCGGGCCACCACCGATGAGCTTCCAGGTCCCAGCCTGTTCTTTGGAGCCTGGAACACTCAATCCCAGTACAAGACTGACCACCCGGGGTCTCAGCTTCTCCAGTCTCCTACCCTCGGGGGGGATGACCTGGTGGGAGTGGGTGCCCCCAAAACCGGACAAGCAGTTGGCGGGAGGCAGGAAGGTGGCGCCACCTGCTGGACTCTAAAGCGCCCGCTGGGGTGCAGGTTCAAGGGGGACCCTGCGCCGCCCTAAGGCAGAATAGAAGGGCTCAGAACTCACACGCAGCGCAAGCGCGCGTGGCTGCACGCGCGTGGCTCTCAGCGCACACATCATGGTCATGAGCGCCAGCCCCGTATCAGCACCCGGCACACGCACACGTGCAGACATGAATGCACGCACACTGGCCGGCGCCTGCAGGCGGGCGCGCGCGCTCAGAGTTGCACACGCGCCGCAGTGAAGCCCTAGGACAACAGCAGCGCGGGCACTGGAAGACGCTGTCCGTGCAGGACGCCTTCGCGCGCGCACACCCTGCGCACACCTTCCCGACGCAGGAAAACCCAGCCCCGGGGAGGGAAAATGGAAGGCGGCAAAGCTCCCGCAACCAGCGCACCAGCCCTTCCAGAAATGCGCTCGAAGGTTTGTCCCCTTCGGCTGGGGTGGGCGAGGGTCCGCATTTATCTGGGCAGTCGGCCAGGGGCCTCGAGCGGATCAGGATAGGCACTAGGGGGCCCCCAACGCCGTCTGGAAGCGGGGAGCGGGGGCGGAGACGCCGCGGCTCTTCGAGAGGCCCCGCCTCGGTCGGATGAAGGCGCTGCTCCTATTCGCGCAGAAGGGCCGCCCGGGCGCCACACCACGCCCCACCGGTGCCGCGCGCCCGCCCGCCTTTGCCGCAGCGCCCCTCGGAAGCCCGGAGGCCCCGCCCCCGCCGCTGCGGAAACCCCGCTTTGCTCGCCGCAGGGGTCCCTCCAACCTCGCCCGGGCGAGCTCCACCGCTTTTCTGCTTCGGTCCCACCTCCTTTCTGACAAAGCCCAGCGTCTGCCTCCAGCCCTCGGGCGGGAAGGAGCCGGCTCCCTTCGG
Organism: Talpa europaea; assembly: GCF_964194135.1. Classification (NCBI taxonomy): domain Eukaryota; kingdom Metazoa; phylum Chordata; class Mammalia; order Eulipotyphla; family Talpidae; genus Talpa; species Talpa europaea. Next base: position 68,942,998 of record NC_140076.1, on the reverse strand, counting down.
CCCGTCGCCCGAGCGCTAGCGCCGCCGCCTTCCCCGCTGCAGAGGGGCGGGAGGTCCGGCCTTGAACGCTGCGGGACACTGGTCCCCTCGGGTCCCCTAATCCTGCGGTGTAGGAACCTTTATTTCCCGGAGTAGGAGACAGCTGGCAGGCGTGTGTGTAGGGAGAAAAACCCGATGTCTTGTATTCTCCCTGACTCAAGGAACGAGTGTGCCAGGATCTTCAGATCCCTTGTGGCTGAATTAAGACTCTATTTACAACCCGCAGGGCGCGGGGATTGCATACTCGTGGCCCTCGGGTTGAATTTCACCGAGAGAGTTGTTTAATTTTGCCAGGATGAGGTTTAATTTTTTTTTTCATTGATTCCACTTGGCGACAATCCCTTTCCCTCACTATTGTATTCCACCCGTCCACCTTACTCATTCTCATGCACTGCCTGGCCACTAAAGAATTTGAGTTTGCCACCTCACCTCCAGCTACCAGCACCTGATCCCCCGGTTTGCTACTCAAACCAGGTTTACCATCTGGTGGGCGAGGAGCCTTATTCTTCCTTCCTGTGTGCCAAGCCACACGCCTGGTTTTCTGCTCAGAGACCAATGTTCTCATCTCCAAGGGATCACTTTAAATGCATTTGAGGCACAGGTCCAGAAGCGTCAGCGGGAGATGCCAGCCCTGAGTCAGAAGGAGGCCGACCAGGTGCTGGTGCCAGAACATACAGCCCCAGGGCTCCTCCCTCTGGCAGGACCCAAGGGATCCTCACGTGCCCAGTATGTCCCAGGCACCAGACCCTCTCCTTTGATGCCACTTGAAACTGCCTTCAATGCTTCCTTGTTTTTAGCCCCAGTTTGTGAAAGAGAGACTAGACACCAGAGAGGTGAGATTACCTGCCTAAGTCATGTGACCGGCAAGTGGTAATGGCCACATTCATCCCCAAGCCCATCTTCTTTGGAATTTTCCAAAAGGGGCTTGCTCAAAGGGAAGACAAACAAACAAACAAACAAAAAAACAAGCAAAAAAAGCAAACAAACAAAACACCAAAAACCCAACAGCAGGAAATGATAGAGGCAGCAGATTGGCATGCACAGAACTTGTGCAACTTCACAGACTTTACAAGTGAGCTGGGGGAGAGGCAGGCTGTGTGTGCCCACTTACCTTACTATGTTAGTATCTGTGTTCATGGGGGTTGCCCACATGTGTGCAACACATTCTCTGATGAAACTCGCATCCCATGTATCAACAAATACTTGGAACAAGATACTTTTGAGTTTTATGAACATGAAACAAGGTGAGGTAACAAGGAGGAGGTGATGGCCAGCATTAAATCGGGGTGACCAGGTCAGGCATCTGAGACCAGGCTGGAGCTGAAATCTGAATGATGAGCAGGTGGCTGGGAAGACATGGGGAGAGCAATAGAGCAAGCCAGAGCGCAAGGGTTACAGAGGAACCCCCCACCTCTGCACCAGGTGTGTGGTCAGAGAGGCTGAGCATGGCCAGGCCACCCAGATCCGTGGGCCCAGCCCTGCCTCTCCTGGCTCACACCTTTCCTTCCTCCTTGCTCTTTCCTCCATCTGGACAGTGCTCGGCTCTGCCTGCTGAAATGTGTCCCTCTTCAGAGCTTTCCCTAGTCCCTCCATCAGAAGTGAAGCCGCCTCTCCGCCCCCTGCCCCATGCTGCTCAGCTGTGCACACAGAGACCCCTACCCCACTCAGGTCAGTGCTCTGTCTGGCTAACCCAGATCCAGCTGTCTCCCCCTGATGAAGGGCTGGGGGCTGTCCCTGTGTCCACACCATCTGCTATCTCCCTCCCAGCCTCCCTACCCCCACCTCCCTGGTAATGTGGCTCCACAGCTTTCTCTGGAACTTTATTTTTGTTTTCTCCTTTCCCTATTTATAGCTCTCTCCCCTCAGAGCCATCCCTGCATCCATCCTGTTGCCTAGAAACCAGCTCTGGGCTGAGGGTGGGGGAAGGCCAGGCCAGCCCAGGCAAGGGAAGAAAGAGCTGTCACCCACTCCCCCTCTCAACACCACCCCCAGGCTCCCAGAAGCCCACCCCACTCTCTTCCCAGCACCCCAATGTGTTTTTTGAAATATAAAGCAAAATGTATGAAAAACAACAGCCTTGGGGAGTCCTTCACAGCTTCTAAAGGGCAGGAAGCATGTGATTTCCCTCAGGCCTCTCCGTAGCCTACCCTGCGGGAAGCCTGGACCCAGTTTTTCAGATGAGGACTCTGAGGCTCGTGAAGGAAAGGTCCCACGGTTAGAGTCTTCTCTCTATAGACTCCTCGGCTCCCAACTTGTGGTAGAGTAAAGGGAAACATTTTGTCATGACCCTGCTAGTCCCCATCCCGCAACCTTGTCTCTACCATACCCTCTGCTGTGCCACTCCACCCTGCCCTTTGGTGCCCCATCAATGGTGCAACTGCGGCCCCAAGTCCCTGGAGTGCCATCGTGCCTTCACCATGGCCTTCCATGCCAAACCGTGTTCCCCACTCCATGCCCACCAGGCCTAACTGCATCTCAACTCCAGCCCTCAGGCAGGCAGCGCAGCTAGCTTCCTCAGTCTGTCATATCAATGGTGTGACCTTGGATAATATACATAAAAGTGTATTATCGGGGCCAGTAAGAATTGAATGTGGTAATGATAAGGAAGTGATTTGAAAGCTGTAAATTACAATAGTTTGCGAGTGATCAGTTGGAATAGTTAATGTTATCAGGCCAAGAGGGGGAGCAGGGAGCCACAGCAAGTCCTGGGGTCACAGAGGGAGCCCTTGTGCCATCTCTGCAGAGGATCCCTTTGCCTGGTAGAACGAGGGGCATTGCCTGAGAGCATCTGCAGGCAGAAGGGAGGGGAGGGGACAGAGGCACTCCAGTGACTGACTCTTCCTCCTCGAGCACTCCATCACCTCACTGCCCTTGCTCCCTATGCCCCCACCCCAAGGCCTACCTCTGCCTTCAAAATAGGATCTCTAAGCAGAATGGGGGAGAGGGCTGCCAAGGAGCAGCTGGGCCATGATTCAGCCTGAGTCACCCATCCAAATCCCAGGGCCGCCCCCAGCTGGACCAGGGCCTGCAGCTGCTAGGGAGAGGGACATGTGGAGAGCGAGGGAGGGGACCTGTTGGGTAGCAGGCTGTGCTCATATGTGCCCAGGCCAGGGGCCCTCATGGATCTCAGGGAAACGCTGTGAGGGGCTGGGAGTTGTGCATATAAAGAGATCAAGTAGAGACAGTGACCCCATCTACAGCAGTTATCTGGGCTGACTGAGGAACCAGGTGTTCATGTGGTGTATGCATGTGTGAGTGTGTGCATGAGTGTTTGTATGTGCCCACACATGCAAGGGGTGTTGCTCTGAGTACATGAAGAAAGGCTGATGGTATAATAGTGGGGGCTGGTGTTTGCTGCCCAACTTTGTCACTTCCTAGCTGTGTGACCCTGACAAAGTTACTTAACCTCACCAAACTTCTTTTCCCTCACTTATGAAATGAAAATAATAATAACATCCATTTCAAATGGTTTTCCTTAAGGATGAAATGCAATAAGATAATGCAGTAAAACACTTAATCAATCAGTAAGCAATGCAGCCCCATTCTTATCATTTTCTGGGCTATATCAGATTACAGGTTGCATGCATGAGGATGAATACTGAGTGTTAGTATTCAGGGGTGTATCTGTGTAAATCTCAGGGGTGGGGGAAGGTCTAGGTAAGTGTTTCTTGAAGGAGTAAATGAATATTTGCTGTGTGCATCTCTGATGCCAACTTAAGAACTTTCCAGAAAGTTGGGTTTATATGACATTGCATGTCATAGGATGCCACTCTGCCCTTCTACCCAACCCCCAGTATCTCTCTCTCTCTCTCTCTCTCTCTCACACACACACACACCAAAATCCCTAGTGTCAGTGATTTGCTGGAATTTGGCAATGACTCAGACCAGTGTCAAAGCAAATGGACAAGGAATCGTGGATGTTGCTGTACTGAGAATCTCGGTCCTTCTCAAAATCTTTTAGCCACAATTAAAGCTGGATTGTGGGTAACTGGCTAGACCCCCAGGGTGGGTGTGTCTGGGTGAGAAGGGGAATTGTGTGGGACACAGTGGCCATGAACATAAGAGAGAGCACTGGATTCATGTGTGTGCATGAAGCATGTGTGTGTACATGTGTGCAGGGGTGGTGTTGGGGGGTGGCTGCTGTCTCTGCTCTAGTACAGTCTGCTTGTCTCCATGGTGCCTGTTGCCACACACGCTTGCTTTTCAGAAAGTCACTGGGATTGTTTATTCCACCCCCAGCCTGGGTGCCAGCCAAGGAGCTGCAGGCGCTTGTTTATCTTCTGGTGTGTACGAGTGTGTATGGTTCCCTAGACATGGGCCAGCCCGAGATATGTGTGCACACACACTCACAGGGGTGTGGGTGACCAGGTTGGTTATCACCAGATGATAACTGAACCCCAGATGAGACTGAACCCCAGATGATCCACAACCTGCACCCAGGCAGACATTCCCATCTGGGGCAAAGATGATCCCCCCAGCAGCTCCAGGCAGATACCCTACAGATTTAGCAATCTTCAAAGCTCCAGGAAAGTGTGAGTGCCAGTTGCCCTGGCTGCATCCTGTGCTGCACCCCCACCCTTGGAGCTAATAACTGCACAGTGATTGGCCATGCGTGGATCACTGCCAACCCCTAAAGAACTGAGGGACTAGAGTGGGGAGGTACTTCCCCAAGGAAAATGAAGGTGCTGTGATCAGAAACGGATACATAGTGCTGGGCTTGCCACTACCCTCGTGTCCACCAGAGTGCTACACTATGCCAGGTGTGTAGTGTGGTTTGTTGTTTTGTCCCTGCATCCTCCTGGGAGCAGAATTTCTCCCGTGAAAGAGAGAGCACCGGCTTCATGTGTGTTCTTAGAGCATGTGTGTGTACATGTGTGCTGGGGGGTGTTGGAAGTGGCTGCTTTCTCTGCTCTCAATTTCATGTTCTCTGAAGAAGGTGACACTCAGAACTTCATCAAGGCCACAGAGCAAGTAACTAGCAAAGCTAAGAGCTGAACCCACAATGACTGCCTCCATGCCCTTTCTGAGCTCCCATTCTGCTTTAGTGAATGTTTGGTTTTACTGTCTACGTATTTTTAAACATGTTTTAATAGTGAACAATCCCCTATGGAAAAGAGTGATTGAGTGCGGGGAAAAGGCACAAATAGGAAGAGGCCCTGACCATGCCCACACTGCAGATACAGTCAGAGCCTGACCACACCCCCTAAGATTGCCCTTGTCCTTTCTGTTCCTGCAGCAGCCAGTACCCAGCTTTGTCAAAGAGCTGTTCTCAGCCTGCGGAACCCAGTTTGCTAAGTACACTGTGAGCCAGAAATGTCTAAGAATTAATGCACAGCTCACTGGTCAACTCCACCAATGTCTGCCAGGTGCTGGGATATAAATACACCAGTCCCCTTGGTCTTGGCCAAGGAGAATTCTGAGATGTGCATTTGCCTCATTTCTCAAGACTGCCTGCAGAACTAAGCTTCATTCATTCACTGGGGTATCTGACTTAAACACCTCTTATCGGATGCCTTCCATGCCTGGATCACCTTCCCACTCTCTTGCTGGTGTTCCTGCAACTCTGGAGCCACATTCCCTCAGTCTTCATCACAGTGTGTGTGAGCTGCCCCAGGGTATGGGATCCCATTCTCTCCTTCTACCCTGAGCATCTGGGCCCAGTCATTTTGCTCTTCCTTCCTGGAATCTTCCCCTTTCTCCCTTTAGTGTCTCTATCCCATCAGGATATAAATGCTTCCAAGGCATTTAAGTTTCCAAAGAGGAGACATCTTAACCTCCTGTCCCCCTGGAGAGACTATCACGTCTCCTTTCTTTCCCCAAACCCAACTTGTTGTGAGAGTTGTCCATTAACTCTCTCACTTCCTTACTCCCATTTACTCATCAATATCCAGTCCCCAGGTCAGGCCTCCACCTCCACTACTCCACTGATTATGCTTTCATCAAATTTCCATTATCTTCTTTTGAAGCCCAGAGACTACCTCTCTGGCCATTTCTTGTCTTCCTAATGTGGTTAACTCTGCCATCTTTCTGGAACATTCTCTCACCTGTCTTCAGAGACATCACACTCTTCTGGTTTCTCAGACACTGTTTCACAATCTTTGCAACCTCCTGTTCCCAGCCGGTGTCTTAATGTTGGTGTTCCTCAAGTGGACCCGAGGCCCTGTCTCACCCAGTATGGTTTATACTACTCCACCATGTACCAACAACATATTTTCCATCACCAGTTTCCTGGTTTGTCACCAGTATTGGCCACTCCAGACTCATCAGGTATCTGTCCTTCTCCAACAGGCTCACCAAGGCAGAACCTCAGAGATGTAGCAAAATCCAATCATCCCTCATACCTACATCCACCCTATGGCCAAAGCCTGTTGATTTTACCCCTAAATACAAAATCAAACCTGGCTCATCCCAACAAAAGCTGCCATAGTTGTGGCATATCTCAGCTACACAGCTGCCACAGCCTCCGCACTCCTTATCCAGCTTCACCCTGCACAGAAGGGGCTTTTTATTTTTTCATTTTTTATTAACTTTTTTATTTTCTTACATCATCATTCGTTTTTGTACAGTATTTGATTTCTCCCCTCAGGTGTAGTCCTCATAAATCTCCCACCACCACAGCACCTGTGAACTGTCACCATGGTCCCTGGTGCTCTTTCCTCCCCTGTTTTGATCCCTCTCCCTCCCCCTCTTTTGTTGCATGCCTCAGATCTGTAGTTTCTTGCAAGTGTTGTTGTTGTTTGTTTTTTTATCCTTTGTTTGGTTTCCCTATATTCCTCCCATTAGTGATATCATCCAATATTTTTCTTTTTCCTTCTGACTTATTTCACTGAGCATAATCAGAGGAGGATTTTCAGATCACAGGCTGGTTCTTGCCACACTCCAAGTCTCCATGTCTTCATCTGTAGTATAGGGCTAGTAATGTTTACCTGGAAGGGCTGTAGGGGGAATAACATGAGACAACGGATATGGAAGAGAGTTTGTAAACTAGGATCCTCTGTCCTGATGTGGGTGTTGTCCGTGGTGCTGAAAAATTCGTCACTCACTCTGGTTTTCTCCTTCCATGGAAAAGTGCCTAAAGACGCCGGTTCGATAGATTTTCATCCTTGTCATCTAGACTTTTTTAAGAATTAAAATTAAAAAGATCATGGTGACTTATGATTCACCTGGTGAGAGAAATAGAAAGTAAGGGTTTAGGATGTCGGGTTTCAGAGTGAAACATCACCACTATTAATTGTGTGGCTACAGAAAAGTGACTTATGAGCACTCCGTTTTCTAACCTGAAAAGTGAGGATATATTAATAGTCACTTGCTCCTAAGTGTTTGGAAATTGAAATTAGATGAAACCTGTAAGCAAAAATTTAGCACAGTGTCTGCCCCTAAATAAGTGTTACATTAACGTTAGTTGTTCCCATTTTTAGCGGGTGGTTTCACAAGTACAGACAAGAGGGTGTTTATTACCTGTAGGCAATTACAAAATTATTTTTTCTCCTCTGGAAAATCAAAGCGGGGGGCGGGAGGGAGGACTATTTCCCTGCCAGGAAAGGCCGAGGGGGAGTGGGCAGCGAGTCCTCATGTTCTTGGCAATTCAGATTAAACTGGAAGTCCCTGAACACCTACTTGAGGCTCCTGCATCCTTCCAAGACAATGGTGAGGTCTTAACATTAGTCCCATTTTACAGATCAGAAAACTGAGGTTCAGAGAGCTGAAATGACTTGCTAGAGGGTCCCGGGGGCGAAAGCCAGGCTTCCACAGAGAGGGTGGGTGGGGACCCCGGCTGGGGGGCACACTTGTCTCGCTGCCCCCTCCCCCCACTCGCGGGACCCGGGTGGCGAGGAGACAAAGGGCGGGGGCGGGGCGGGGGCCCGGCGGGGCGGGGCGGGGCGCGCGGGGCGGCCGGAAGTGCGGCCCGGGCGGAGGCGGGAAATTTCTGCGCCGCGAGCGCTGAGATCGCGCTGACCTGGGTCCCCGCACGGCCGCCGTCTGTCCCCGGCCAAGTAGAGTCCCCTCTGTGAGCCGCGGCTCCCTCTTCTTAAGACAAGCAAAGGACACCCGCGGGGCTGGATTACGATCTGGGCGACAGCGCGTTCCGCTCTCGACAGGCGCGCGGCCGACGCGCGGCCTCTTCGCCCTCAGCCTCCTCGTCTGTGAAATGGGGGCCCGATCGAGGGGGGCGGAGAGCCCAGGGGCCGCGGGGCCGCGGTGAGGGGCGACGGGCAGAGGGCGCCCCTCGCCCTCTCCCGGGCCCGGCCGCGCGCCCGGCACCGCCCCCTCCTCGGCCCGGCGGCCGGGACTCGGCAGCGCGCATGCCCGGGGCGGGGCGGGGCGCGGGGCGGGAGCGCGGAGCCGGCGCGGGGACGGCGGAGCTGAGCCCGCGGGTCCGCCCGCCAGCCCGGCCGTAGGCACCCGAGGCCGCTCGGGCGGTGGCGGCGGCGGGAGCTGGAGCGCAGCGCGCCGAGGAGCCGGAGCGGCGGCACGACCAGGTAAGCGCCGCGCCCGCACCTGCACCCCTCCAGGCAGACGGCGTCGACCCCCTGCCTCTGCTCTCAGCGACCCTGCAGCCGCTGTCCCAGGTCCTCGAACCGCCTGTAAGGCGGGGATGGGGGTCCGCGCGGCGTGTGCCAGATGTCCGCCCGGGTGTGTGTGTTGGCGCGCGCGGCTGGGGGCGCGGGTGTCCATTTCCAGTTCCCTCGCCTGGGCGGGGCGCGGCGGGGGCGGGTCCCACATCCCCGTCCGAACGCCCGAGGGACCCTGCGGTCCAAGATTCCCGGTGTGTAGGACCAAGGTCCCTCGCCCCGCCTGGCCGCGGCGGCTTTGTTCCGCAAGTCCATGCGGGAGGGGGAGCTTCCCGCCACCGCGGGGAGGGGGTCCGCCGCGTTGATTCATCTGCCCCCTGGAGCGAGCTAAGCGCTGGAGTGGCTCTACTCGCACCACCAAGCACACTCGCCGTCACACACTCACTGTGGCACACACTCTGGAAGACCGTCCATACACTGTCACACTCACCTTGTGAGGTCTGCGTGCGCGTGCACACACACACACACACACACACTGTGGCCCTTGGTCACTCCCAGATTCATACACACAGCCACCTGTGCACCCACCCAGCACCCCAAGTGGGAACCTTGTGTACACACCGAGACATAGCTACGCACTCACACTGGCCATCACCTATCAACTCAACAGTACTCTCTGATCACAACACACAGACACCCTACTCTGGCCTCTTTGTGTCTGTTCACACCTGCTCATGATGCCTCTTTTACCCCCAGGCCCTGGAGTAGGTTGTCACACTCTCACACACTTTGTCCCTCACCTTCGCCACCTCCCTGCCCACACTCAACCTAAGTGTGCATGTCCCTATATGTCCATCCTTACCCTCTCATGGATGGCTAGATAGTCTGGGGGTCTTTTCAAAAAGAGGCCTGGTGAGGAGCAGCAAATTGGGATTGTCAGATCCACACACAGACACTCACACTTGCCGAAGCCCTTTGCTGCTTTTGTCACCAAGGGAGAAAGTGTTTACAGATGACTGGCAGTCCTGACTCTCCAGTAGGAAGAAATTCTAGGGGGAATGGATTGGACTGGCCAGGTCTCTGGGTCTGCTTGGGCATTCTCAGGGGCTGCTCTACTTGGGAGTGGGGCACAGGTACCTGTGCACACACCCAGGCCAGTTCTCCCATCAGTGAGACCACAGCATGTACACACTCAGAGGGTCTAAGTGACCCCAATAAGACCCAAACACAAAGCCCATTCTGCCCATACAGGTTGCACATGTGCACCTGCTCTTGAGCAACACTCAGGAGCCAGAGCCTGGCTCCCAGGCTGGCCTAAGCTGGCACAGATGTCTCCAAGCCATCTCCACATTCCTCTGCTTGCCAGGTGAGCTGGCCTACACACCAAAGGGTCATTTCAATCTTTTACCCATTGGAATGCACACGTTGCAGCATACGTCACTGCATGTATTTCTGCAGGTGGGTATGTGCATGTGGGGACACTCTCTTCCTCTCTAGGGGATCGGGAGGACCCTTGGCCAAACCCCAAAGAGCAGAAAACAGATTTAAAACCAAGCATCAGTATCCAAAGTCTTAGCTGATATGAGTGGGAAGAACAGAGACTTTGGGCTCAGACACAGTAGGTTTTGAACTACAGTCCCAGCCCAGGTGTGTGCCCTTAGTCAACTCTTTTCTCCTTCTGATCTGTGCCCTCATTTATAAAATGAGACCTGGTGATAAAATGAGCCTGGAATGTTGGACTGAGTACACAGTGAGATAGTGATGGAATAGGGTTTTAGAGGGAGGGTTGAGGGTGAGGAGGTGGTGTTCTAGGCCTGGAGGATCTGGAAGATGCCTAGGTTTCCTTGAAAGCTGGGAAAGGCTGGCAGAACTATGAGCAGTAGAGCCTCCGGGAATATGTGCCTTGGCAGATCTTAAACCCAGAGCTGGACCAGCTTTTCCAGATATAACAATATTCCCTCCCCGCCCCCCCCCACCCCTTTCACAGATTGGGTAACTGAGGCCCAGAATGTGAAAAAGCTCACCCAGAGTCATGGAGCAAGTCAGTGACTAACGTGAGTCTTCACCCCACATCTGTCTAACTCCCTGGTCAGGCTCTCATATCATTCTTACCCTGAGGTTTTTTTTTTAAGATTTATTTATTTATGCATACAAGAGCTGGGGCACAGGCCAGAGGTGTGGGGAGTGAGAGGATTTACCAGAGACAGAGTGGGGAACAGAACAGGCAAATTGACCGAAGTACACTGCTGAGGGGAGCAGCAGGTGAGACAGGAGAGGTCTGCTGCACCATGTGGATTGCTCCCTGGCTGGCCGGGGATCGAACTCATGCTGCAGAGGCTGCGGACAGCTTCATAGGTTGCGTCTTAATCCCTTGCGCCACCAGGGAGGCCCCTTACCCTGAGTTTTACATCACATCAAAGAACTTTGAGTGCCTCCCTGGTGGTGCAAGGGGTTAAGATGCAACCTATGAAGCTGTCCGCAGCCTCTGCAACATGAGTTCCGATCCCCCGGCCAGCCAGAGAGCAACCCACATGGTGCAGCAGACCTCTCCTGACTTCGCCCGCTGCTTCCCTCAGCAGTGTACTTCAGTCAATCTGCCTGTTCTGTTCCCCACTCTGTCTCTGGTGAATCCTCTCACCAAGACCCTCCCCCCACCTCTGGCCTGTGCCCCAGCTCCTGTATGCATAAATAAATTAATCTTAAAAAAAAAAAAAAGAACTTTGAGCTGAGAACTGAGAAACCAGCCTCTTTTGGTGGGGGGTAGGTGGAAGGGCTTTTGGAAGGGACATGTCACCAGCTGGGCTGTGCCTGTCTCTCAAAACCTCAGTTCTCTCCTCTGGAAGATAATACAGACCTGCCTGGTGGGTGATTGGGGTCCATATGTAGGAAGAATAGTAAGGGTTGGTCATGAGAGATCCCTTCCCACCTTTTTTCAGTAGCTAGGTCAAAGATCAAAACTCCCAAGTGGCTACAGGCTAGACAAATAACATACATTGAGGGGCGGCCTATGAGAAAAACGACAGGGCAAATTCAGTTAGCAGCAGCAGCAGGCGGACATCATAGGGAAAAGTGGAGAGTGTGGCTAATCGGAGTGCATACCCTTATCTAAAGAGGCAGCCACAACTTGCTCTAGTGCCATACAGAAAACACACTCAAATTGCCAAATTTTAGTTTTCCAGGAGGAACTCTAAGCCTGGTTTTTGCATGAAATCTCATTTTTAAATGATATTTAAATGATTTTAAATGATCTGTTCATTCCTTTAAAAAAAATTTTTTTTGGTAGCACTCTGGGTCAAGCAAACATGTCTAAGGCGTAGATTTTTACCAGTTTGTGCCTCTGCTACAGGCCTTCTCTCCCTACCCCCTCCTGAGAGCACAGCTGGGCTCTGACAGGCTGAGGAGATAACAACAGGCCTTCCATGTACACAGCCCGGCCCTAAAGTGAGCAGAGCCACGCACACCCCTCATCTTCTTTAATTCTCATAGCAGCCCTGTGGGAGCAGGGGATGTCTTTGTCAGGGCCCCCAGCAAAGAGACTTGCCCAAGGACCCAGAGCTGGTAAGTGGAGAGCTGTCCTGACTTCCTACACAGTCTCACCCAAGGAGGAGGATGCTGGTTGAAGAGATTGGTGTGAAGGGGACCCCAGAGCTGGGCTGCCAGGGGTGAAAGGAGGACTCAGAATCCCCATCTCACTGGCCTTGCTGACTCCTTCCAGCTTCAATCCAAGCTCCTTGTCCACCCACCAGGCAGCAGTTGAGTGCCTGTTTTCCAGAGGAAGAAACTGAGGGCCTGAGAGGCAGACTTGGCCAACACATCCCAGCCATCACCAGAACCTGGGCCCTTTCTCTTGTCTATCTATATGACATCCTTTCCCACAACCCTACGACCAGCTAGATCAGAGGTTACAAGCAAAAGACCTAGGGGTCAGAGTTGTTTCGCAATGGGGTTTTCTTTGGTCTGTGCGGTATTTGAAAAATTAGCCAACATTTAAAATATAGGGGGAGGGCCTCCCCGGTGGCGCAGCGGTTGAGCGCTGGGTTGCGAAGCTGCCCACGATCTCTGTGGAGCCGGTTCGATCCCCGGCTGCTCCCCAGCCACCGGAGGAGGGTCCCACATGGTGCGCAGACCTCTCCTGCCACCCACTGCTCCCCTCAGCAGTGTACCTCGGTCCTTCTGCCTGCTCTGCTCCCCACTCTGGCTCTGGTGAATTCTCTCACCCTCCCGCACTTCTGACTATACCCAGTGCATGTATAAACAAAACAGGCAAATAAATAAATAAATAAATAAATAAATAAATAAATAAAGCATGCCTCTATAAAAAAAAATAATAATAAAATATAGGGGGAAAAAATCATGTATGACTTTGCTCATGAGACCTGGATACACAGGAAACACACTTCCCCACATGGAACACTCCTGGGGATTCCTGTTCCCCCTCTTCCCCTATGACCCTGCATGATAAGCACCTACCTCTTTTCTACTTGCCTTCTCCCTCTCCCTCTGCCCCTTCCAATTCCACTCCAGCCACTGAGGGCTTTGGCTGACAGGCTCCTGAGAGGAGCCCTTATCGGCTCTACATCCAAACCAGTTACCCATTCCTTTGTCTTCACAGCAACTGCTACTACTTGCTTACTTGTTTGTTATTCTCTCCCCAGTCTCTCCATACCTGGAAGGCAGGGGCCATGGATTTCTTATGCACTGGTGTAGCTCCAGTACCATGGACAGTGCTCTGTGCTCAGTAAAGGTTGAATCAGTGACTAAAACGCCTAATTGGCCAGGTAGTGAATACCAAGTGCAGCTTTAAAAGGGGCTAGTACTCTCCAGTTTGACACACTCCCACCATGCCCTTTAGTCTCCCTTGCTTGCTCTGTTTTTTTCTTATGGGAAAATAAAATTTATCTGTGCTCATGTCACTATCAAAAGGCAAAAAATTAAGACAGAACCAGGCTACACCACTCACATCTGATGCCTACTTGACCCTCTGGGAAAATGATCTTCCAGCTCTTCATGTTTATGCTGCTGAAAACCAGATCCAAAGAATTCTGGCCAGACCGCTTCTGTGCTTCACAACTGTCTCCAGCTGCCTCCTAGGCATCCCCCTACAACTCTCACAAGCACCCAATTCAACTTCCCAAAACTGAGTGCCCAACCATCCTCTGCAAAACTTCCCCCATCCCCACTTTGATAATGACCCCCACCTCCAAGTCTCATAAGTCCCTAAAGCCTAGGAGATCCAGTGGCAAACAGTATCAGCTCAATCCCCATCCTGGGACCAGAGGCCTAAGTGACAACCCAAAGGTGTAAAAAGTACATGCAGTGACATAAGACTCACTAGGAGGACATGAGGCCATGGGAACCCAGAGGAAGATGGGGGGGGGGCACAGAAGACTCACTGGAAGAGGAGGTATTTATATTGAGAACTGAAGGTTTAATGAGAGCCATCCCTGAGGGTGTGCAGAGGCCGAGAGGGGAGAAAATGCACAGCCGTGGAAGAATAAAAAGATGTTGTACACATGGTGTATGTGTGTGTATCCATTTTGGGGGAAGGGAATATGTAATGAAAGATAAAGCCCACCCAGCAGGTAAATACACAGGGCAAGGGAAGGGGCTTGGAACACATTATACAACTGGACTTGACTCTAAAGTGTTCCCACCCCCTGCCATTTTTTTAAAAACAGTGTGCATGCATCACCCTAGTGCAAGCATCAAAAAAGGACATATTAAAAAAAAGTCTCTTCCACCTCCAGAAACTTGGTCTCACTTCCCAGAGGCAATCACTGCTATAAGTTTCGTGGGTCTCCTTCCAGAAATTTTTTCCTTATAAATAAACCTATAGATGTGTTTGTCCTTGTCCTTAGCTGCATTCATGAGATCCCACTGCCCATGCTGTCCCCTGACCTTTTTCACCTAATTTATCTTGAGCATCTGTCTTCATTCTCCACAGCCTAAAGTAGCTGTGTGTAGTGGGGGTGGCATGTACGGGGTTGTTCTGTATCTCACAAACCAGCTTCCTGGCTTCCTTCTCATGGCCTGCTATGTCCTCATGCACCCTCAGTGCACCATCAGTCCATCTTCAGAACCCTCCCTGGAGGTGGGCTTGCTGGCTGAAATGCCACATGCATTTTAAATGATGGGTATAAATTGGTAAATGTCTTTTCAAAAAGATTGCAACCATTTACTTTGCTGGCAAGATTGAGGAGGATTTTGAGCAAAGCATGGTTGGATGAAAATCTTAGAAAGATCGTTCAGTCATTCACTTAACACATATTTATTGGGAGCTACTTGGTTACTACATGCTAGTCATTGTCCTTGACCTTGAGGATCCATAAGTAGACACAGCCAAGTAGCCACCCTCCTGGAGCTGACATTTTAATGACAGAGACAAATCATAAGCAATAAACAAATGTATGAAATATGTGGGATGGTGACAGGCACTATGAAGAAAAACTCAGCTAGGAAAGGGGGTGAAGGGTTCCAGCCAAAGTGGAAAGGAGGCTGTTTTATACACAATGGCTTGGGGAAAGTCTCAGGTGCAGTTCATGCAACTATCTGGAGGGGAAGCATTGCAGGCAGAGGAAAGGACTAGTGCAAAGACCCAAAGGCAGCAGGAGCTCACCCATCAGCGAGGCAGCCAGTGTTGCTGATGCAGAGGAATTAAGGGTGAGTAGGAGACTAGACCTAGAGAGGTGATAGGGCAGGAAGTGCAGGGTCTTGTGGGCCATTGTAAGGCGGTTACTTTACTTTGCCTGAGAGTGAGAGGTAATGCATGGCTCTGAGCAGAGAAGGGACACGATCAGCCTTGGGTTGATCAGCGGGTGCTTGAACATGAATGCCAGGTGAAGGCGAAAACAGGGGTGACTCAGGTGGGAGATGGGGTAGGGTTAGCTCAGGGTAGTGGCTGATGCTGGATATATTTTGAATGTAAATGCACTGTGGGTGGACTCTGAGGTGTGAGAGTAAGGATTTTAGCCTTAGTACTGGTGAATGCTAATGAGAGGGCTTTGGAGAAGATGGGGGAGGAACAGGGTTTTGGGGGGAACTGAGAGCTTTGCTCCTGTTGGCTGCTGAATGTGTCATGAAAAAGAAATGCTCCTAGATGCAGCTGCCTTCCATACCCTTTCCACAGATGTCCCTACGCACCACATTCTTGGCTTGTCCCTCACACAACTCCCTCTTTCACCAGCTCTCCTGTCCAGTTCCCCAACCCTAGCCAGAATTCTTTGGACCACCCCCACAGGCCACCCTCAAAGTCCCTAGAGCTGGCAGTTTCCTGTAAATTCCCTTAGAGTTCTCAATCTTTCCAGTTCTCCATCCCCAGAACCATCTCTATTCTGGATTACTGCAGCCACTGCAGAGAAGGACTGGGTGAATGAATGAAGAATTGAATGAATGAGGGATTGAATGAATGACTGACCAGCTCCTCAAAGGTCTTGGTCTCTCCTCCAGCCCAACCTCCACACCCCCCAGGCAATTTTTGAAAAACATATGTATTAGCCTGTGTCCCTTCCTTGACTATAAACTGTTCACTGCTCCCCAAAGCTTACAGACAGCCTACAAACATGTTTCGTTTGGCCTACATAGTCTTGGTTTTATCTTGTTTTGTTTTTAATCTTGAGTTAATTAGGATATTTTCCATTAAAGTTGTGGATTTCCCACTTCTTGCTGGTACTACTAGGATGCATTTCTCTAGAGCAGTGCTTGACTTGTGGAGTGCTGGCCCCTTCTTTACACAGGACATGCACTCTCTGATTTGCTGTAGTCCCCACCACCCCTAATGTTTTACACAACCTGTTTCCATCACTTAAATGACCTATCTGCATCAGAGTTTGTGATCATGACTCAGAAACAAAAGCATTACTTCTGGGCATCATGTGTCATGGGGGGGGCGGGGGTGAGACGTGGCTGAGGGAAGGCTGATGGTAGACGAAGTTGAAAAGTTAGTAGCCAAGTTGTGAAGGACCTTGAATGCCATTTTGGGAAATCTGACCTTTATCCAGAGGAACACCAAGAGCAGTGAAGCGGGGGAGTAACATGGCTGGATTCATGTTTTTAGCCTAGGCCCTCTGGATAGGATGGGGGTGGGGGCGGGGGGCAGGCAGAGAACTCTATGAGGAGGCTGAGCTGCTAGGAGGGGAGAGGAGGAGACTTCCCCCTGCTGCTCTCCGCAGAGTCTGAGTCTGCTCTCTCTGTGTTTCAGAGCCAGACAGCAGCCTGGAGCCCAAGCACGATCATGAGGACAATTGGACAGTGTTGAAGACCCAGCCTGGCTCCAGTAGCTTCAAAAGGACTCCAGCCCCCCGGGATCCCAGTCCACAGCCCTCTGCTGCCCACAGGATGGGAGCCTGGGGGCAGGGAGCCTGGCCATGAGGGACTGCGACCCCTCCCAGCAGAAGGCCAGCTCTGTACCTCCCAAGTACACTTCTGTGCAAGGCCCCAGCATGGACTCTAAACGCAGCAGCCCCAGTGGGGCCGGGGAAGGGACCTCCTGCTCTGAAGGCCCTGGTGGGAGCTTGGCCTGCCCCTCCCTGACCTGCATCCCTCCCCAGGAGGCAACGAACAAGGAGACACTGGGGGCAAATGAAGCCTTGATCTCTGGGATACCAGAAACCACCTTCTCTGGGAAGTCAGAGCCCATGCCCTCAGTGAAGACTGATCCCTCATCCTCAGAAAACAGAAATCCTATGTTCTTGGAGAAGATGGATTCCAAGTCTTCAAAGCTGGCACATTTGACTCCCATAGAAAAGGACGATGCTGAGTCCTTGAAGAAGGCAGATCCCACATTCACAGGAAAGACAGAGCCTGCAACCTTGGGAAAGGGGGATCCGGTGGCTTCTGGGAGAATGGATCCTGTAGCCCCGAGAAAGGAGGAGCCTGGATCATTGGGAACAGTAGATCCTGCATGTTCCAGTAAGATAGATATGATGTCCCCAAGCAAAGAGGAGCCTAGGTATTCAGGAAAAGAGCTTTCTGTGTCTTCAGAAGAGGTGGGTCCTGCATCTACCAGGAAGGCAGATCTTATATCCTTGGGAAAGAAAGACCCTGGGCCCTCTGGAAAGGCAGACCCCACATCCTTAGACAACCCAGGGTCTGCATCCACAGGAAAGACAGATCCTGGGACCTTGGGGACTCTGACTCTAGGGTCATCAGGCACAAGTGAGCCTGTATCCCCTGGGGCAGTGGCTCTGGGGCCATCAGAAAGGGAGGATCCTACACACTTGGAGATGACAGATCCCGCATCTGTGGGAAAGACAGAAACCGTGCCCTCCGCAAAAGAGGGCCCTCGGTTCCTGGGAAAGATGGATCCTACCTCCTCAGGAAAGGAGGATCCTGTGTCTGTAAGGATGACAAAAACTGCGCCTGCTGGCCTAGTGGATCCGATGTCCTCAGGAAAGACGGGTCCCATATCTGTGAAAAATGTGGATCCCATGTCTTCAGGCAAGGGGGTTCCTGCGTCCTCAGGAAAACCAGAGCCCACATCTGTAGGGAAGACAGAAACTGTATCCTCAGGAAAGAAGGACCCAGAGGCCTCCAGAAAGGTGGATTCCATTTCTGTGGGAAATACAAAGACATTAACTTCCAGAAAAGTGAATCCTGAGTCTTCAGGAAAGAAAGAATCTGTACCCTCTGACCTAGGGGATCCCAAGTTCTTGGAGACAGCAGAACCCTCTTCCGTTGTGAAAGATGAGGCAGAGACTTGGGGGAAAGCAGGTCCTGTGGCCTCTGGAAAGGTGGACCCTGTGAGCAGGGGGAGGGCAGAAACTGTTCCACGTGGAGAAGTGGACTCAGTGTCTTCGGGAAAGGTGACCTCCATGACTCTGGGGAAAACAACCCCAGCAGCACCTGTTCCAGAGGGAAATGTGGGTCCTCTGCCTCTAGAGAAGGAGGATCCTGTGAACTCTACAAAGGTGGATCCCAGGGCCTCAGGGAAAGCAGAAACCACCTCTGAGGGCAAAGCAGAAACAAAGCCTTCTGGGCAGGAGGGTCCAGCTTCATCAGGAAAAGCAGAGGCTGCATCTTTGCAGAAGGAGCCACCGGCTTTGGAGAAGGTGGATCCAGGAGGCTCAAGAAAAGCAGATCCTCTTGACCCTGGGAAGGTGGAGTCTGTGTCCCTCGAGAAGGCCGATTCTGGACCTCTGAGAAAAACAGAGCCCCCATCCTTGGGCAAGGTAGCCCCCCTGACTCTGGAGAAGGCGGAGGCCTCCTCCATCAGGCAGTCAGATGGCAAAGCCTGCGGCTCAGGCCGTTCTCCCGCAGGGGCCGGAAGCAGAGGGCGCAGCACAGAGTCAGAGCCAGTGCCCAGCACTCAGGCTTCCAGCCTGGGTCAAAAGGACCAGGCGGGCCCTGGCGCCGAGAGGAGTGCAGTGCCGGAGGCCGCAGCCTTCCCACCCGGGCCGCGGACTCGCGACAACTTCACTAAAGCGCCGTCGTGGGAGGCGAGCGCCCCGCAGCCTGCACGCGAGGACGCCGGCACGCAGGCGGGAGCGCAGGCCTGCGTTTCGGTGGCCATAAGCCCCATGTCTCCGCAGGATGGCGCGAGCGGCCCGGCCTTCAGCTTCCAAGCGGCGCCGCGCGCGTCCAGCCCAGCGCCCAGGCCACCGTCTCGCCGGGACGCCGGCCTGCAGGTGTCACTGGGCGCCGCCGAGACGCGCTCGGTGGCCACCGGGCCCATGACCCCGCAGGCCGCGGCGCCCCCAGCCGCACCGCCCGCCTTCCCCGAAGTGCGGGTGAGGCCGGGCTCGGCGCTGGCGGCTGCGGTGGCGCCCCCGGAGGCGGCCGAGCCCGTGCGCGACGTGAGCTGGGACGAAAAGGGCATGACATGGGAGGTGTACGGCGCCGCCATGGAGGTGGAGGTGCTGGGCATGGCCATCCAGAAGCATCTGGAGCGACAGATCGAGGAGCACGGGCGCCAGGGGGCGCCAGCGCCGCCGCCCGTCGCCCGCCCGGGGCCTGGCCGTGCGGGCTCCGTGCGCTCTGCACCCCCTGACGGCGCCGCCAAGCGCCCGCCCGGCCTCTTTCGCGCTCTGCTGCAGAGTGTGCGCCGGCCGCGGTGCTGCTCGCGGGCCGGACCCACGGCCGAGTGATCTGTCCCCCTTTTGTACACCCGATTCCAACCTTCTCAGGCTCCCTTCTTGTCCCCAGATCCGTTAGAAGGGATCCCCTCGTCGCGCAACAGGCCTCCAGGGGTGGGCAGCCTCTAGGGCCTTATCCCCTTCTTTCGGCCCCTTCCCTCCCGAACAACAAATGGACTCCTCTACCCAGATCCCTCATGGTCATAAGCCCATGAGCCCAGCCCCGTTATTCCATCATCCCCTCAGTCCTCAGCTCCACTCCCTCCCGGTCACACTTGGGTGACCTTGGGGACCTGCTTAGCACCCTCAGCCCTGAGAGTTGAGGCAGGCTCCCGAGATGTCCAGACAGGTGTGTGGAAAAGGAACCAGGTCCCCAGAACAGGAGAAACTGTACAAAAGCTCCAAGTGTGTGAGGATTGGTGTGTGAGACCCTGAGTGTGCAAGGCCCTAGTGTGAGGCCTGGGCGTGTGTGAGTGCATGTCCATGCAGCGGGCTGGCCCCCATGGCCTGGGCATCTCTTGCATGCTGAAGGTAGTCATCCCCAGCTCCCGTCTCCCCTCACCTGACCCAACCCCTAGCCCTACCTATCTCTACCCTCACTGGACACTAGTTCACAAATCCCAGACAGGCCAAAGGCAGCTGTGGGGGTGTCCTGGGGGTGTACAGAAAAGTCACAGAAAGGTCAGAGGGTCTCAGAGGTGACTGGAGATCACAGAGGCTCATGGAAGGTCTGGGGCCACTGGCAGCCTGGGTGGCAACCCGTTTTGTGTATTGGGAACAGAGCAGAGGGCTCTTCTACAACCACAGTTGTCTGCCAAAGGCTGCCCTTGCCAACCCCTCATCTCCCCTGTGCTGTGAGCCCCCACAAGGCCCTTGTGACCACACGTCCCCACCCCTCCAGCCGCTGTTTTTGGCTACTGTCACAGTATACATTGGTAATAAAATGTTCCCCCAACTCTGGTCAGCAGTGATTGGCTACAAACAGAAGGGGACTGAGCAACATGATATATTATGTTCAGGGAGGGGTAGGTGTAGTTTGGGGGTGACAAGACTTCTTCAAAGGTGGACCAGAAGGGTGGGGGCCCACAGGGGGCTCTGTGAACGTCCCACATCACACATCTGTGGTGTCCATGCCAGCATTGGTGAAGGACATCTTCTCCTTCTGTCCACCCACACCGGCATTCCTTCCAGACAGCACCATGCTCAGGGGCTCTGCATCTGGCTCTTGCAGTCCAGTGTTCAGGGGCTCCTTCTGTGGGGAGGAGGGGAAATGTGAAGATAAAGGTAGAGTAACCTGCCTTGAAGAGTAGATGACCTTCAAGCCCACAACCAGATGGCTTTTAGCTGGGGTCCCACCTACTCCTCTTGGCCACTGGTGGTGGAGATGGGTTCAAGTGAAAGGGGGGAGTGAGGCAATTTATTCTAACCTCCGCCCCACCCTTGGACACAGTGGCACTTTGGTGTTCTGCCTAGTCCTGAGGAGTGCCAGGCCCTGCATCTGGTGCCAGAGAGCCAGTGCAGCACAATTCCTGCCACCTGTGCCCGATGGCAGACACCTGACTGGGTACAGTACAGCCATCACCTGGACTACCCACAGAACACTCTGAAAGAGGGATCACATCCCCTATTTTG
This sequence comes from Talpa europaea, assembly GCF_964194135.1. Taxonomy (NCBI): domain Eukaryota; kingdom Metazoa; phylum Chordata; class Mammalia; order Eulipotyphla; family Talpidae; genus Talpa; species Talpa europaea. The sequence continues at coordinate 68,921,745 of NC_140076.1, read as the reverse complement.
CAGCTTTGGAAACAGGCCTAGAGGGCTCTCATGGCCAAGAAGTTGCAGAGCTGGGTGTGGACTCTGATCATGTTGGCGCTAAAACCTATCCATCATCCAACGTGGCCCCTGGTTAAATTTGGCATCACCTGCCACCCTCAGAGGAACACATCACACCCAGAGTCTCTCCACAGTTCACCATGGCACACACATCTGCCTTTCCACTCCCCTCTCCTGCACACTCACAAAACTCCTTACGCGTACACCCCCATGTGGACCAGCCAGACCCCCAGGCTCAGCTACTCCACTGCAGACACCCACGGGCAGAGAGCCCCAGGACCACCACCCACTCTAGGGCACTGCAAGGGCTTTTCCAGACTGGGGTTGTTCCAGTCCCTGCTAAACAGTGGAACAACCGAGGGTTCCAGAGGACTCCTTGCTCCCCAGAATCTTGCCAGAGACCCCCAGTGGGAGGTGTTAGCACAGCACTGCCCAGGGCAACCTGGTCTAGAAGACACAAGATCTGGGTGCCAGGACACCCTTGCCTTGCCAGGTCTCTGACTGTGGACAAGTCGACACCCCTCTCTGGCCTTGGCAGGGAAAAGTGGGATTGGGCGATGCTTCAAGTCTCTCAGAGCTTCCACGGAAAATTTTAGGGAGGTTCTTCAGTGATTTGGGCCACCAAAGATCTCTTGGAAAAGGCCCTATTTGCGTTCCCCACCTAGGCAAGAGAGAGGATCGTCCAAATAACTCAAGAAGGTCCCATAGCTGGCTGCACCTACCCAGAGATCACAAGGTGCACTGACTGCCGTGGGGGGCTGGGGGCGCAGACAGCTCATCAGAAACACCCCTACCCCCTGATTTCACAGGGCAGTTATGGTTCTCTCCTGCTTTGAAGATTCTGAGGGACCTGGCTGCAGCCTCTCCATACTCTCCTCGAGTCCCCTGCCCCCTCCAGCCCGCAGGTCAAGCCTCACCTCCACCACTCCTCACTCCCCTCTGGAGTAAAGTTTGTCATCCACCAGGGACTACCTGCCTAGCCACAGCTCCAACCTGTAAGGCTGGCCTCTTCCATCTCTGTGTCCCCCCACCCAACCCCCAAGACAATCTCATGGAAGTTTTTGCCCGAAACTATCTTTGACCAAAGATTGTTCTGTCTACCAGAGGCCTCCCATCCTACCTAGAGGCCTGGATTGCCCCCATGATGCCCATGCTTGGGACCTGTTTGCAAGCACCCATGTTACAGCCAGGCCCTTGGGCAACAGATTTGGTATGTGCACACAGCACTGAACTGAAACACGAGGGAAGGCTGGGAACCCCAGGCAGGCAGGGCCTGGCTGCAGGCAAGACCCAAGTGGGTGGATATAGTAGAGGCTGGGAGGATACTTGCCTGCCCCTCTAGGTCGGGGACCAGCCCACTGAGGTTTGAGACCCTGGGGGTTGAGATCCTGTCTGCACATTCCGACCCCAGGAGCTTTAACAACACATTGATGCGCAGGCCCACCTCGGGATCAGAATCTCCCATGTGAACTGGCACCGCTATGTCAAAAGAGCTTCCCGAGTGATTCCAATCAGCAGCCCAGGCCGTGAGTTCTTGATCTAACCTAACCAAGTAACTGGCTGGCCCAGTGACGGTACTGCTGTTTCTTTGAGCCTCCCTTCTCTCCTCTGCCAGAGTATGTTCATCTCTGCATCTTATCCCGACTCCCGCCTCACCAGCTTTCAAATAAAAGCTAGAAAAGGAAGGGCCTGATTGTTGAGCAATTGTTTTATGCCGGGTGGTTCTTACATTTGCTCTTATTTAATCTTCACAAAAGTCCTACATGGTGGGTGTTCTGATTCCCATTTACAGATGATAAAGCTGAGAGCCAGAGGTCATCCTCCCAGGGTCACAGTGAACAAGCAGAGGGTCAAAGATCAGACCCCCATTCCAAAGTCAAGGGGCTTCCCAGAGCTGGTGCAGAGATATGCCCATGTCAGCATAGGTCCTTTGAGTTTTCTCAACCCCATCCCTTCAGAAACCCCAGACACCAACCCCCCATCTTGCCTTGACTTCCTGTTTGTCCTTATCCAGGTCCACAGAGTTCTCATCCAGGGAGTTGAGGCTGTGGGGAAGGAGGAGAGGGAAGGGTGACAGAACTCAGATAGATGGCAGGCCCAGTGCTCCCTGTTTGTGGCCATGAACTACTACTGCTTCAACCAACATCACGAGTATACCACCATTACCACCTCAACCACCATCACCTCTACTCACTACCATCATCATCCTCGCCTCCACTACCATCACCATCTTTACTACCACACCATCACCACCACCACCATCATCATCACCATCACTATCACCACACATGACCATCACCTCTCATGACCAGCACTACCACCTCCACACACCACCACCAATAATACTAGCACCACTCACCATGTCACCACTTCCACCACCATCACTATCTCCACCACCAACACCTCCACTACCATCACCATCACCATTACTACCTCCTCCACCATTACTTCAACCACCACTCCCACCAGTACCATCATCCCCACCAACACAACCTCCTCCTCATCATTATCACCATCACCATCATCACCACCATCCACCATTATCACCATCACCACCATCCACCATCACCACTTCTACCACCATCTACCGCCACAAGCCAGCCTGGACACTGCTTACCTGACATGATCTGCGTCACTGGAGGAAGATTGGGACTCAAAGCCCAGGTCTTTGGTGGCGAGGTTCAGCATGGGATTGGCCCTGGAGAGAAGGTCCAGTCAAGCAGCTGCGGGCCTTAGCTACCCCAGAGGGCCTCTTAGTCCCCCACCCTTTGACCCTGGCTTACTTCTCATTGGTGTACATGTTAGTTCCGGGGATGGCAGAAACCGAGGGTATTACCCCCGTCAGTGTCTTCCGGGCTTCCTTGGCAGCCTTTGTAGCCCGAAGCTTCCTCTCATAGCTATGAGAACAGGGATGGTGCAGGATGGATACTTTGCCTGCACACCCACTATGTCCCCAGTGCAAACCCCAAAAGTGTGGCTTTACCACATACTGGCAGGTGAGAATGTCAGTGCCATTTCACAGAGGACACAGGTAAGAGCCAGGGAAATGAAATGATTTGCCAGAGGCCATGAGGCTGGCCAATGGCAAGACCTAGAATCAAACCCAGATGAGGCTGCTGACCCCAAGAATTTTGGAAAGGGAGAAAGAAGCAATGTTTCTTAAAGGCATAAATTGGGCCTGACATCTTGCTAGGTGCGAGATGCATATTGCACCTGAGGAAACTGAAGCTCGGACGGGGAGACGCCCTGCCCACAATGTCACGTGTCAGTGGAGATTAAATACAAGCATAGCTGACACCTAAACCTGAGGTTTTCGGGGTGTTAATGTCTTAGTTGGGGGGACACAGGGGTTATAGGAGCAGTACCTCTTCCGGACACACATGAGGGACACAGTCATGATCACGATGACCAGCAGCAAAGCTATTCCCAGTCCAATGATGACACTACTGAGCACCTGCGGCAAATTCGACTCCTGCCGCTCCTCGGAGCCCTGGAGAGGATGGAATGTGAGAGAGGCCATGGGAGCAACATTCCCTCCCCTACCCCCCAAAGTCGTCTACCCTGCCCTCACTCACCACCACCACCAGCCCCAGATCCAGCAGCCGTGTCAGTACATCCTGGTCACTCCGGATCACCCTGGTCACAGGACCCCCATTCAGCCCCAAGGGACACTGACATCCCCCAGGCTTCCAGCTTACCCTCCTGGCCACCCCCAAGGTAGCCCCACTCACACAACCAGCTCATCAAGTGTCAAGGCTGTCCCATTGGAGAAAACAAAGTAGGCATCCAGGTAGGAACGGCCTCGGGCCCTGGAATGGGGGGCGGGGTGTGTGTAAAGGGTCAGCAGCTCTGAGCAACCCAGCAGGTCCCTCCTGCTACTGTTGCCCTTCCTTACTCAGCCTCTGGGCCTGTGGGTACTCACCGAACTGTGGTTTCTATGTCTTGAATTTTCACGATGTAGACTGTAGTGTTGGTCACTTGGGTAAGAGTCCTGCAAAGGGGGCAGATATCAGAGACCTTGGGTAGGGGTTTTAGCTCAGGCCCCAGGGCCAATGTTCTGCCACTGAAATTAGGAATCCAGTGAATTAGAAAGGGGGAACCTCCCCTGACAGCTCCATTGACTAAGCAGAGAACACCTCTGCAAATTAGGCAAGGAAGCCTCTTTTCCTGGGACTGGGTTTGCAGCTTAGCAAGCAGCATACTCTTGTGCTGTGTGCAGCCTTTGCAACTGTACATGCAGCCCATTTAGGCCTCTCAATGCTTAGCCAATCATAGGCTTCTGGGGCATGCAAAAAGGAAGTGCAGGTACAGATACAGAGTCAAAGAGAGGGACAAGGTCAAAGGTGGCTCAGGGACAGGGTGACAGACAGTCTATCCACGTCTTGCCAGGGACCATGCTCCCAGACTCTGTTTTTCCCCACAAACCCCTCCCCAGTTTCCCCAGACCTACTTCTTAATCTCATCCGACTTGAGGTCCAACTCCTCCTTGTTCAGGGAGAACTGCAGCCTCACACGGTCACTCTCCTCCACAGTAAAGACCTATGGGAGGAGGCAGAGAGGGAGATGAGGCCCAGGGCCCGGGGACTGGCAGAGGGCAATGGGGAGAGGAGGCAGGACCTGACACTCACATTCAGGGTGGTTTTGGCTTCCTTGGGTGGATTCACAGGAGGTTTGTCCTGGGCCTGGACTGTTACTTGATAAGTGCCTCGCTGAGTGGCATTAAGGTTGGTCATCAGCCTATGGAAGATAGAAGGGCACAGCTATTTTGGAACCCAAACTGAAATCCTCTGGAACCCACTGTCTACCTCTCACAGTATACACTGCCTGGAGGCCCTGTTGGTTCTCCCCTCAGGGAGAACCCCACCCATGGGTTAGCCCATAGTCACCTGATGCTGCCAAAAAACACATTTGAGTCTAAAGAGGTGGAGATCCGGAAGCCCTGGATAGGAGTTGTGGTGCCTTCCTTAGAGATGAAAACCGTTTGGTAGATGGAGAAAACGATATTTCCGTTGTCCCCTGAGTCATCGTCTTTGGCCTGGGAACAAAAGTGGACCACATCGAGTAGCCAGGCCAGGCAGCTCCATGCCCACCCCAGCAAGAATCAGAGAGTAGGGTGGCCTAGGAGGTTGGCCTCTATCATCTCTACCAGCCTTACCCAGGTCACCCCAACTAAGTGATTGGATTATACAGTATGGACAAGTCCTAGCTTAACAGGTCACCATCACCGCCCAAAGAGGGCACAGTTATTTTTATTCATTCTAGTGCATTTTAGAGAAAAATAGAGCCACGAGTCAACAGACATCACTGCTCAGGATGAGACAAAGCTGGTATTTCAGTTTCAAGGAGTCGATGTAAACAAAATTGTTCAAAGCCATGGCACTAGGTGGCAATTGCCTCACACTGGAAAACTGACTTTTTAAAGCTTAAAAGAAACTCAAAAGGGAAACTCTCTATGGCCATTTTATTTATTTATTTTTTAAAGATTTATTTATTTTTGTATACCAGAGCTGGGGCACAGGCCAGAGTAGTGGTGGGTGAGAGGATGCACCAGACAGAGTGGGGAGCAGAACAGGCAGACTGACTGAAACACACTGCTGAGGGGAGCAGCGGGCGAGACAGGAGAGGTCTGCTGCGCCATGTGGGTAGCTCCCTGGCCAGCCAGGGATGGAACTCATGCTACAAAGGCTGTGGATTGCTTCATAGGTGCTTAACTACTTGCGCCACAAGGGAGGCCCACTATGCCCATTTTAGGAGAAGAAACTGGGGCTCTGAGAGACACCCTGTCCCACCAGAGGCTCTGCCCTGAGTGGGGGAAGGCTGACCTGTCCGTCTCCTATACCTGTGTCCTTTCTGGTGAGCACAGTGTGGTGGCCAGATGCCCCCGCCTCTAAACCCTAAGAGGCTACCACCATCAACCCCAAAAGGGAAAGTAACAGACATGGTGGTTCCCCAGGTAAGAGAGGTCTGCTGCCCCAGGGCCCAGAGCCCAGGGAGGCTTCCCCCTACCCTTGCATGTATAGCTGCCACCCTCCAATAAACAAGCCTGTATCCAACACCATAAAACACTGAAAGCGTTTTTTTGGCTTTTTGTTTTTTTTTATAGAGGCATGTTTTATTTATTTATTTGTTTGTTTGTTTATACAAGCACTGGGTACAGTCAGAAGCGCGGGAGGGTGAGAGAATTCACCAGAGCCAGAGTGGGGAGCAGAGCAGGCAGAAGGACCGAAGTACACTGCTGAGGGGAGCAGTGGGCGGCAGGAGAGGTCTGCGCGCCATGTGGGACCCTCCTCTGGTGGCCGGGGAGCAGCCGGGTTTCGAACCGGCGTCGCAGAGGCCACAGGCAGCTTCGCAACCCAGTGCTCAACCGCTGTGCCACCGGGGAGGCCCTGAAAGCGTTTTTTAAATTTTGCTCTGGAAATGATTAACTGCAAGGAACTTGTTATATTTACATTTGCTATGATTTCTCTGTAATACTCAAAAATTCTGGTGTAGTGAGGAAAATCTAGCCTGCAAGCGGTTTTTATGGTCATGAAATTTTTATGAATACTGAAGGGAACAATTAATGACATTTAATTATGTCAATAAAACAGGAGTTCATTCCATACTAGGGTTTTCTTTTCAGATATCAGAGCCAATAAATTTCCTTCCCAGCATTAAAACATGTTGGGAGCAGCTGGAAGACCCGAGAAGACCTTAGCCCTGTGTCCCCTGGTGCTGAGTAACTGACAAAGGGAGGAGCCAAGGACTTACCTTCACACTAGCCACCTCCTGGCTGGAAAGAACATGTTCGGGGAGGATCACTGCAAGTGTAGAAAGGAAGATCAGGGGGTGGGGACTCTTGCCCACCTGCCTCGTGCTGACCACAGCCCAACTCAAGGTTCATCCCTCCAAACCTGCCCTCCCAGTCTCCCCATTACCAGAGACTCTCATTATACCCTCCCCCTAGTCATTTGTTTTCAGGTCATGCACCTCTCATTGACAAGATGGGGAAATGGAGTTCCGGAGAAGAAGGGTCTGGCCCATAAGAGTTTGGACAGAGCTGGAGTGAAAACTCAGGTTTCTTGTTGAAACCCTAGGGGAGAGGCAGGATTAGATGCCTTCCTCCCTTTCTGAGGGCACATCTAGAACCTGAGAAGGGTCTATGGGAATCACCCACACATGGTCCTGGCAGAGTGGGTGGGGAGTGTTGCTGCATACCAAAAGTCTTATCCTCAGGCAGAAAGTAGGGTGCGTTGTCATTCACGTCTTCGATGGTGATGGGGAGGCTTCCTAGGGGAACAAGGTGGTTCAGCTGTGGTCTCTAGGCAAAGGCCTGCCCCAGAAACCCTGAGACAAAGCCAGCCACCTCCCTTCCATGCATCACCCCTTCCATGCTCATTCCCCTTCCTTGCTTCTGACCTCGGAAGCCTACTCAGTCTACTTGGGTCTTTGTAGGAGGGAGCATCTTCTGGGGGCCTCAGAAAGAGCAAACAACCTGTCCAAGGTCACACAGCAAGAGCAGTGGATCAAGCCCAAGCCAGGTATGTGTCACCAGGCCACATTCTATAGATACTTGCTAGCTATGTGAGCTAGGTTATTTAGTTGCCTACTCTGTACTTCAGTTTCCTCACGTGTAAAATTTGGATAGGGGTCACCTACCTAGTGGGTTGTGTAGGAGTAAAGTGAAAAAACATGTACATTACACCACCTCACAAAACAACAGCATTAAGTGCTTACTGCATGTCAAGCACTGTGCCAAACACTTCACATGCGCGTTCTCATTTAATCTTCACAACTAACTTACTACTCAGCTCCACCTAACAGATGGAGAAACTGGAGTTTGAGGAGGTTTTACAACTCACTGGTGACACAGCAGTTAAAATCTGGAGCTAGAGTTTGAACCCAGACCTTGGGGATCCCAGCCCAGGGCTCTTTCCCATGGTCTTTAGGCCCTGCTGAACCTCACACGCCAGCCCACCTCACCGTTGTCACTGTAAGCCTGGAAGCGAGGGTCTGTTTCCTGGTCATAGGCGCGCACGATTAGTGTGACCAGGTCACAGCTCTCATAGTCGATGGCCTCGCTCTGATTGATGTACACGGAGCCGTTGCCCAGCACAGAGAACCAGTCATGGCAAAGGCTGCCCACATCACTCTGGGCCTTGGTACAGATGACATTCACAAGCTGTATCTCCAGCTGAGACATGGTATCCACATCCCGGGCAACCACCTTTGTCACCAGGCCATGCTGCGAGCCGTTCTCAGCCACAGAGATGCCCCGGAGCGAGGCTGAATCCAGAGTGGGCGGCTCATCATTCACGTCCTCCACAGTCACCAGGACCTTTGCTATGGTTTTCTCCCCTTGGGGGTTCTCAGCAGTCACATTCAGATTGTAGGAATTTTGTGTCTCATAGTCCAGACTCACGTCCACGGGCAGCAAGAGGTTACCCTCAGCCTTCCCAGACCCCAGCACCTGGCCTTGAATGATGAAGTTGTTGGAGCCCATCCCTGACAGGCTGAAGCTGATGCGGTTGTTGGCTTCTGTCTGGTCTGCATCTGAGGCCTGCACCATGCCGACCGGCCCACCTGTGGACAAGGGGCTGAGTTTAGGGAGTCCCCGGGCCCAGCCACTGGAGGCCATTCAGAGAGTCCTCTGCCCTCACCTCCCCCAGGGGTCTCAGGGATGGGTCAGAAGCCACATGGGACCCCAGCCCCAAGGCTCGGCCCAGAAAGGACTGACCTGAGGTCCTCTCCTTTACCGAGAAGGAGTAGCTGGACTGGTTGAAGATGGGGAGATTATCGTTGATGTCCTACAAGCAGAGGCAACACTGAGCCCAGGGGCCTCAGGAGCCCCCAGGGTTCAACCTCCCAGAGCCAATACGAGAAGTCAATACTTCCTCTGGCTCAAGGCACAGACTGTGCGTGTCCCCTCAGACAGCCCTGCCCACTTCATAGATGTGGGCATGTTTGAGATGGACCCTGGAGAGAACAGACTAACCGAGCTCATGCATGGGGGCTCAGAGGCCCAGGGCAGAACCTCTGTGCTTAGTTCCACACTTAAAGGGTCCCCATTCCCTTGCTTTTTGTCTGACCACGTCTCAGAGTCATCTTAGACCCTGCTTTTCAGAAGGTTGTGAGTCCCCATCTGCGTCCCTGTCTGGCCTAGCTTACCTCCCCACCTCTCAGATTTTGGGGCTTGGCACCAATATCACCACAAAGACCCTGCAGCCCAAGCTTTTCTCATCCCTCTTCTCTCCTGCTCATCCTACGCTCCGCCAGTCTCATGACGTGTGCCCCATGCTCAGGTAGACCTGGGCTCGAGCCACCTGGTAGGCTGAGACCTGGTCCTGTTCTCAGATGCTGGCTGCCTTCAGTTCCCACCTGTGCTGCCCAGCCCTGCCCACTCGGCCCAGCTGCTGCCGCCACCCTCTGGGCCTGCGCTTGCTCCACTGACACAGCTTGGTGCTGGGGGATCCCTGGGCTTTTCCAACCCTCCCCCTGGGGCAGTCCCAGCATCTGCTTTTGATTTCAGTTTTTTCCAATAATAGAAAGGACATCTTTGAAAACAAAGCCTTCTCCTGGTGGTGATTTCCCAGATATGGCATTGCTTGCTTAACACAATGCCATATCTGGGACACAGGGCTGCTGGGTAGGCTGGCACAGGCTACTCATATTCCTAGGGGTCACCATCCGCATCATACTTTAGAGGACAAGGGTGTTACCACACTTTTCTAGAGGAAGGTGACTTGTGGGCTAATGGTAGCCTTAGAAACACAGATGGGGTTTGAAACCCACTCTGCAATCCCCGGCAAGCTACCTGACCTCTCTGTGCCTGTTTCTCAATCAATAAAATATGACCATCTTTACCTACTGGGCCAGGTGTGCAGGAGACACTGTAGATGCTGGCTTTCCCCCGTGAATAGGAGTGGGGGAGTATAGGAGGGCAGGTCTTCATGAATGATAATTAGGATGCCTTCTATTCATTGAATACTCTCCAGTGCACTTGCCACGTGTTAACTCACTTTGTATTATTTTATCCCCATTTACAGACAGGAAATTTGAGGGCACAGATGATGGAGTCACTGCCTAAGGCCACACAATCGGTGAGCAAGGATTCTATATACCCGCCAAATTGCAAAAGGGAGAAGGTGACTTGAGTTGGGGTAGGGGGAAGCTGACCATGTGCTCAGGTGCCCCCAACACAGGGCCCATCTTGGCACCTGCCCCCGGCTGAGCCAGGCCTTACCTCCACATTGACGGTGACATTGACCAGGGTGCTGAGTTGAGGCACACCACAGTCACTCACATTCACGGTCAGCACGATGTAGCCCCCTAGGTCAGGGTTGATGGCCTCCCGGTCCAGGGGTCCCACATTTCTGAGGATCCCTTCATTGATGTCCATAGAGAAGTTGTGGCTATAGGGGCCGGACAATGTGAATTGCAGGCGGCTATTGTTGGTTCCTGGCTGGTCTGCATCATAAGCCTGTAAAGATCAACAGGGTTGGGCATCAGCCATCAGGGCTCCCCAGCCCCCAAATCCCTCCCCTGCAGGCTGGCCTCCCCCTCCAGTGCTGGCCCACGAGGGCAGCAATTGGGACCTGAAGCCAGTGGGACACTGTCCAATCTCCCAGCCTGTCTCCCATCTAAGAGGGTCATATCAACAGTTTGCAAGAATTTCTGAGCACCGTGGTCATTCGGTATGCCAACCCTGTGTCTGGGCCTGTTCTAGGCAAACTTACAGAGTTGATATTCCAGTGGGGAGGGGAATAGGGACAGTATACTATAGATATTCACAGTTTAAATAAATATAAAATTAGTGTGATGCCCATCAAGATTCTGATTTCCTTCCTATGATGACTACTTCAGTACTGTAGTTCTAAAATAACGATTCTTCACCCAATGTGTGTGTGTGTGTGTGTGTGTGTGTGTGTGTGTGTGTGTGTGTGTGTTCCTGCCCTGCTGCCAGGGTCCTGAACACATGCTTAGTTTGCCTTTGGGGTGATTTAAATGGAAGAACTAGCACAGGGCCTTTGCACATGCTATTGACTCACTCTGAAAGCCCTTTACACCTTTTCTCTCTCACTCCAGGCCAGGTTGGTGCCTCACCTTAGCCTCTACAATCCCCGTGCTACACTCATTACAGGACAGGTGACACCCTTGGGTGACTCTCTGGAGCCCTTCCCCTATGTAAGAGTCACATGGAGGCAGGAATTATGGTAGAGTTATCTTGGGGAACTTGGAACCCAGAAAAGAGTTTGGTGCCTAATTGGAGTTCAGCAGATATAGTTTTGAATCCAGACTTCGAACCAATTCTTCCCTTTCTCCCTGACCAACCCCCAACATCAGCTCTTTCAATTCAGTTCTTTGAGATCTTGTTTATTAAATGCTTCCTTTAGCTGGAGATGGTTTTCTCCAAAAGTGACCTGTTTACCTCTTGGCACTTTGAACTCAGGCCAGTTAATTCCCCAAGGGTTTCTTGGGGCTTATGCCGGGCACCATGGTCACAGCAACAGATCTGAAATGCTCCTGCCTGGAGGAGCTGGAAGATCAGGTGAGAAGTACCAAGAAGCAAGGAGCAAAGACCAAGGTGTCAGGGCAGGGAGGCCTGAGTTCATTCCCAGTACCGCCATTTACTGGCTGTGCAGCCATAGCAAAATCACGTAACTTCTCTAAGCCTCAGTTTTCTCCTTCTGTGAAATGAGGATCACAAGGGCCTCTCTGGTGGCACAAGGGGTTAAGTCTCAGCACTATGAAGCTATCCACAGACATGGCAGGAGTTCGATCCCCAGCCTGGGAGCTACCCACTTGGTGCAGCAGACCTCTCCTGTCTCACCTACTGCTCCCCTCAGCAGTGTATTTCAGTCATTCCGACTGTTCTGCTCCGCACTCTGTCTCTGGTGAATCCTCTCATTCCCCTTCTCCCATACCTCTGGCCTACACCCCAGCTCTTGTATGCATAATAAATAAATCTTTGGGGAAAAAAAAGAAATGAGGATCACAGGTCAGGGATGGGAATGTGCCCTGGAAACCACACAGCCCCATAAAATATGGGAGGGCTCCATGGCCACGTGACTGTCCTTCCAAGGACCTCCTTTTCTTCTTTTCACAAGATCCCCTTCCACATGACTCAAGAGAAAAGCTACTCTTTGCTGTTCCTCTGGAGCCAATGGTGGGTCTTTATCTCATACTCTGAAACCAGCCACTGATCTCATCTCCTTTTTTTGCTTTGGCCATTAGGAAGCTCAGAACTGAATTTTCAGCCCATTCCTAGCAATTGTATGACTCTGGGTTTTAACTATTTTTGTGTCCTTTAACAATGCCATTCTTACGTTCTCTTTGTCCTGATTCCACCCATATTTTTATCTTACTTTTAAAACTAAGCCATCTCAAATCCTTTTTGGAATGAGTCAGAGGCCTGAATTAAAAAGAACAGCATGATTTTGAGGCCTTGCTCTGTGCTAAGCACTTTATACCAATTATCTGACTATTCCTCAATGGTCCCACTGAATAAGTGCTAGGATTTTCGTCATTTTCCAAGAGGAAATAGAGGCCCGGAGAGACTCAAAGACTTTCTCAGGACCACACAGCAAAACCCAGATTCCCACCCTGGGTTAGCATGACTACAGAACCAGATAGGGTCCCCTGCCCTGGGGCCACTCCCAGGCCCAGGACATCTGTAACCTTGATGGTCATGGAGATATTGTCCAGTTCCTCCCGGACAAAGATGTTGTAGGAGCCGCTGACTACAGGCTCGTTATCGTTAACGTCCAGCAGGAAGATCTCTAGCACGGTGGATGTCGACAGGTTGCCGCCGTCCGTGGCCTGCAGAGTGAGGTAGAACACTGGCAGCTTCTCCCTGTCCAGCAGCTCGGAGTTGCTCACGCTCAAGTTCCCTGAGCGTGGATCCACTGCAAAGATGTCTGTCCTGCACAGGGAGGTTACATTTAGAAAGCAAAACAAAACAAAATAAGATGTTGGCTTAATTTGAATTTCAGATAAACAATGGAAAATATTTTAGCACATCCCATAAAATAGTTGTAACATACTTGTACTATGTTATTGCTTATTTGTTTATTACTCATTGTTTATTTGAAATTGAAATGTGACTGGGTGCCCTCTATTTTATCTAGCTACTCTTACTCCCATGGAGAGATAGATAGGGGGCCGGGCCCCACTCCCCACCAGTCCCCTGCCCACCCGGCACCTTCCTTACCCGCTGCTAGGAAGCAGGCTGTAGGTGATGATGCCCCACTCACCCGTGTCTGGGTCAGTGGCCTGTGAGGCAGAGAGATAGATAACAGGACACTGTTCAGATGTGGTGGCACTCACTGCCAAGCAGGCCACTGATGGGGCTGTCCTGCTTCCTGACACAAAAGGGAGAACTGTCCCACACACACTCAGATTCACACACAGACACGCTCACATACACACATGCTCTCGTGAACACTCGTGCATGTGTACACATTTACAGGGGCCTGATGACATCAAATGACAGGGAGACTGATGGGCCAGGGTCCCTGGTCCTGCCCTTCTCCATGTCTCTCCCAGCCAGACACAGCCACGTCCCCAACACTCACGTTGATCGAGTCAGAGATGACAGTGCCATTTGGACTGTGCTCGCAGACACTGAGTTTGTACTGGGCCTGGGAAAATGTGGGTCTGTGATCGTTAACGTCTCTTAGGTAGATGGTCACCCAGGCAGTGGAGAGGTTCTGGTTGGCTGAGTCATTGGCCACGACCTGAGGGCAGGGAAAGGGTAGCAGCACTAGGGCCTGAGCACCCGGCAGCCCTTGTCACTGATGCCTCAAAACACCTCTCACCTGTACCAGCATCACTTCCTTAGTCTCGTAGTCCACCAGCAACGGTGTTTTCACCAGCACCTGCACGTCAGCTGCGCCCACTACCTTCCCAGGGGAGACACTGAAGGCTTCTGCATCGGGGCCACTCAGGGACATTAGGAAGGTGCCATTGCTGCCCTGTAGATGTTGTATGGTATAGTAGGGCCCCCAGCCCCTGCACCCACCAGTACGTTTTCCCCAATTCCTGGCCACAGCTTCCTGCCTCCAGAAGTACAGCCCACTGAAATCCCATAAAAGGGGGCCTCTTAAGGGACTGAAGCAAGAGGGCCCTGGGGAGTCTGGGTTGGTCACTAGTCCTGCAATTATGGCACTGTGGACCCCAGGTCCGGGCCGGACACATACCTCTCAATCCCATGAAGCATTACTCTAAGCCTCCATCATCTCACCTCTCACTACCCCTCCACCCGCACCACCAGCACCAAGCATCACATTACCCACACCACACTCACTGCACTCAATGCCAACCAGCTCAACACACCCACCCAACTACCTCCACCTAATAATATCATCCTCCACTCCACATTTTGTGCCAACTCATTGTCACTGAGAATACTACCAAACACCCTACATAGTGATTCATCATTCAGTACTACCCGTCACAGATCGCTCTGCTCAGACAGGACAGCCGATGAAGTTCTCTGCCATTAACAAAGACCTGGAGTCTAAATGAATATGCAGTCGGGGGAGGCTGGGGAGAGTGCCATGGAGAGCAGCTCTGCCTTTCACTCTCCCAGCCCAAGCTTTTATTGAAGATATGAACAAAGGAACAAGAAAATAGCACACAATTGTGTTTTTGCTTATACAGATTAATAAGTTACTGCTGAAAACAAGTTTTCCTGGTTAGTAGGGAACATGCGCAGAAGCCAGTACATCCTCAGAGAACAGGAGTCAATTCTGGGAAGAAGTTCTGTTTGCAGAACTTCTAACATCCTGGAACTCCATATGCAGAGTAAACAGGTCTTCTCCAAAAACTCCAGCTCCCTTTAGGGCAGTAGGCTCCCAACATTGCTCTATATCAATCTCCACTTAAGATACCCTCCAAATAAACACTCACTCCATACCCAACACCACCCCCTTCCCCAAGGACTGGTACTTGACCAGTACCACCCCAAAGCACTAGCCATCCAACATCATTCAACTTCACTAACCACCCACCACTATATTTTACTCAAAACCACTGAAAATTATATCCCACTCGCTGTTACCTAGCATCTAGTCCCAACCTCCACTCCACGCTGCCTTTCCCATTCACCACCACCTAAGCGCCATCCAAGATCACCCACCACCTCAACATCACCCAACATTGACAAGTATAACCCAGTATCTCTGAAGTTTCATTACCATACATGAAGGCCACCACCATCACCCACTGCTCGCCTCCCCACCATGCACCCAGGTACAGCGCTCTCCGTCACTTTCTACCTCCCTGTCCCAGCCAACCCCCGCCATCGCCGCCACCCCCAGTCCCGGTGCACCTGCCTTGTCTGGGTCATAGGCCACCATGGTGAGGTAGTCTATGGGGATGCGGGTGGAGGCATGCTCGTCCACGTAGCCAGTGAAGTTCGTTAGGGCTTCTTGGGAGGTGAAGGTGCAGGCCGGGAGGCTGCAGTTGTAAAACTCAGGCTCATTGTCATTGACATCTGTCACCCTCAGTGTGACCCAGATGCTCACTTTGGCTTCCTGCCCATAGATGTTGAGCTGTTCCTCGGTGGCCTAGGAAAGAGCAGAGCCCACAGGGCAGAGGTCAGAGAACCAACACCCAGAGAAAGCCGCAATCAAAGGTCAGAGTTTAGAGACTGGGGGTGCAAAGGGGGTGGTAGACCCCTCACTCACCGTGACCTGCACCTCTACCTCCTCATCCTCATCCAGCAACTGCTCACGGTCCAGGGAACTGTTGACTGTGATAACCCCATCTGGCCCGATGTCAAACCAGCCGGGTCTTGTGGAGTCTGGAAAGGGACAGGAAGGGCAGCTCTTCCAGAGGCTCTGACAGATTTCCCACACTTCTTATGTCCCAGCCCCAGCCTGGGGAAGCCCCTTCTCACTGGAGATGCTGTAGTTCATATTGTCGTTGATGCCTCTGTCATTATCCATGGCCTGCACCTTCAGCACTGAGGTTCCCTGGAAGGAGGCACATCAGCGACCTGGACCCTTTCCCGGCCTCTCATCCCCACCCAGATCACCCCAGGTCCCCTGCCACACCACGGATGCATCCTCAGACACAGAAGCCGAGTAAAACTCCCTGAGAAACTGAGGGTCCAGGTTTGGCTGGTCGATTACAGAGATGGACAGGAAGACAGGCTGGGAGCACTGGATCTGAAAGCTGTTGTTGTACAGGCCGCCCAAGTCCTGTGGAGAGACAGGCCCTCAGTGAGCCGCCCAGGGGTTCCAGTGGCCTCTCCACCCCTGCCTGTGCCTCCACTCACACAGGCCTCCAGTTTCAGCTGATAGAAGGAGCTCTTGTTGTTGTAGTCGAGCTTGTCATTAAGAATGATGCTGCCATTGGACAGGATCTCGAAGAGGTTCTTGCTCTCCGTGGTGTTAGGGATGACCTGAGCAGAGTGCATTCAAGCCAGGCTCCTCTAGGTGCCCAAGGCCTAAGCATGAATCCCAGTCCTGCCCTTGGCCACTCTGTAACTCTTGCCAGGTCATATAATCTCTCTGAGCCTCAGTTTCCCTTCTGGGAAGTGGGCTCAGACAGTGCTCGAGTAGGTTAAAAGGCAGGTGGAACAGGCTAAGGTCTGTACCAGTCATAGGGTGGTGCTCAGCAGATGGGAGCTATAGCTAGCAAATTCATCTTCATGAGAACTGGGGTCACCCCCCTATAGTCTGTGTGACCTTACAGAAGACCCTGGACCTCTCTGAGCCTTGATTTCCCTTTTGTGCAGCCAGGAGAACATCAGCCACCAGCTGGTGTGACAGGAGTGCTACTAGGGTCCTGACGGTGCACCAAGCAAGAGGATGGAAGGTGGGTCAGGATTAAAGCAGGTGCCTTCCTTAGACAGCTGGGCCACCCGAGGTTGTGTGGGAAATGCTGCCCCCTAGTGGTGGTGAGGAGCAGTGGGGCCCACTCTCCCAAGAGGACTTGCACACACTCACCTCCATTATGGAGTAATTCACAGAGCCCGCAGGACCGTTGTCTACGTCTTTGGCCACCGCTGAGAACACCAGGGAGCCAACTGGCAAGGTCTGTAATGAGGGACTGGTCACCTTTAAGCTCCAATCCATCTCTTACATGGCCTCTCTTGAGCTTCAGTGTCCCCAGGACACTGAATGATAGATTCTTCCAGACACTAGCACATTGTTCCCCAGATATTCCCCTTTCCTTCCCACTTGGACTGGGCCTCGGGACAGCTAAGGGACAAATACTCCCAGCTCACATGCATCCTCTTCTCCCCTGCAGCCTCTCCACTACTTGATCCAGTTTCTGATCTGCAGAACCCTTTGGACCAGGATGAGCAATCATTCCAGACACCAACGCCACTCCCCTCCTCAGATACCT
The DNA here is from genome assembly GCF_964194135.1 of Talpa europaea. NCBI lineage: Eukaryota > Metazoa > Chordata > Mammalia > Eulipotyphla > Talpidae > Talpa > Talpa europaea. The sequence continues at coordinate 68,904,369 of NC_140076.1, read as the reverse complement.
TGTGTTTGTCTATAGCTTACAGGCATCCTCCAGACAGTGTCCCCATAGGTGCCCCCTTCAACCTGTCTATACCCTCACTATTTCCACAAGGATTCCATAAGAAATCCTTGAAAATCATGAGTCAGACCACAGTACTCTGTACTAAAAATCCTCCAAGTTCAGGCCACTGTTCAGCTCTCCTTCTTACCCTCCATCCTCCAGTTACACATGCTTCCTTAGCTTTGCTACCACACTCCAAGCTCATCTTGTCTCTGAGACTTTACATCTGCTGTTCCCTTGCCTGGAATATTCCTTTCCTGGAGCATACCATACATAGCCAGTTCCTTCTTGCTATCTAGGTCTCTGCTCAAAGGTCAACGACTCATAGAAGGCTTTACTGACGTCAGCCACAAAGCAGCTACCTCCTTGGTCACTTTCTCTCATTTAGCCCTGCTTTTATGCTCTTCATAGAGCTCAACCATCTGGATGTTACATTGATTATTGCCTGTGCTCTTTGCTCGAATGTGCTGTAAGCAGGTCCATCTTGTTTGCCAGACACTCTCAGTACTGGTGACAACACCTGGCATATAGTGGGTGATTGCTCAGAGCTGGCCAAATAGCTACCTGAGCCTCACTGGCCCTGTGTCTGGCCTGGCCTGGGACTCCAGCCTCGCGGGTCTTTGAAGCCACATGATAACAAAGATTGAGAAGTGGTGGTGTTTCTGTTAGGGGGGAAAGGATGTCCTAAAGCTAATTCCATACAGGCTTTGTGGACTCCACCCCCACCCCAGGCCAAAGCCAAAGCCACTGGGAACTCCAAATCTCATCACCACCAAAGGGAAGGTGGCTGGGACCTGAGGGTGGGGTTAAGCAGCCAGGTGTGGTATAAAGCCAGACAAGTGGGCTTTGGAGGGGATCCCCCATTTTTGGCTCTCCGCCAGCTTGAAGCTTCCGGCCAGCTCTGAGAGTGCCTTTGGGTTTCCAGGTCAGCAAATCAGGTAGGACGCATTAAAGACTTTATTTCCCTATTTTCTCCCTGAGTTGTACATTTCCTTTTTCCTTTTCCCTTGTAAATAAACCTTTTATTAACCTTTTGTGTGTGCCTGTAGTGGAGTATTCATAAGTCCCTTTTAAGCGCGCGGGTGAGGACCCACAGCCAGGAACCTGTTCAGTATCGGGGCTGTCCTATAACAGCTTGGCGCCCAATGTGATTTCCAAGCTTCACCCGTGGTTGACCAGCCCAAAGTAATTTTTCTGTTATAGGACAGCCCCGATATTGAACGGGTTCCTGGCTGTGGGTCCTCACCCGCGCGCTTAAAAGGGACTTATTAATACTCCACTACAGGCACACACAAAAGGTTAATAAAAGGTTTATTTACAAAGGAAATAAGGAAAATGTACAACTCAGGGAGAAAATAGGGAAATAAAGTCTTTAATGCGTCCTACCCGATCCGCCAACCTGGAAACCCAAAGTCACTCTCAGAGCTGGCCGGGCGCTGCGAGCTGGTGGAGAGCCAAAATGGGGGACCCCCCCAAAGCCCACGTGTCTGCCTTTATACCAACTTGGCTGCTTAGCCCCACCCTCAGGTCCCAGCCACCTTCCCTTTGGTGGTGATGGGATTTGGAGTTCCCAGTGTCTTTGGCTTTGGCCTGGGGCGGGGGTGGAGTCCACAAAGCCTGCATGGAATTAGCTTTAGGACATCCTTTTCCCCCTAACATTTCTACTGCTCGGGACCATTGGGAAACCTCATTCCCACCCATGTAGTTCAAGTGAGGATGCTCCTCCCTTGCTAGAAGGGAGGGTCTAGATGCAGACAAGCCAATCAAAGTATCACACACACCTAGGCTGATGGGCACCTGACTCAAAATGGGCCAATGAGAGTCAACCCTCAGGTTTTGGCTGGGATTGTTGAGAAAGTCTGTACTGATGTTTCAAAGCTGGTAGGAGGTGAGATTGCTGAGCTTGCTGAGCTTGAAGGAGACTTTTATCACTTTTATCACCACAGGATAGAAAATCAAATTTTTTTTTTTTGCTTTCATAAGGAAAAGAATTCCAATCCAGTCTCATTGATGGCAAAATGTTACTGTCACTACAGTTCATGGAATGCCATCACCCTGAATTTGGTTCCTAAAGCTGCCCCATCTGAGAGGTGCTTGTCCCAATCATGGACCCTCTGCTGGCTGTCTCTGGCCCTCCCCACTCTGATAAGAGCTCCTGGGATGCCTGCCCCTACACACCCACACCCAGTTAAGGCAGATATTACCTCATTGATTTTGACAGAGAAGTCGGTATTCTGGAAAACAGGTTTGTTGTCATTTCTGTCCTCCACGAACACCGGTATTTCCCTCAGTACCTGCAGGTAAGATAATCTAGGTGAGCCTGGAAAATGTGAGCATTTGAGAAAACAAAATGAGGAGCATCTGGACGGGAGTGCAAATTGGCCTAACTCCTCAGTGGACAATTAGGCAAAGTTAGGGTAACTTTATTTGACACACTTTCAAACACCAGAAAAACTGCCAGTATAGTTCAACGAACTCTCAAGACCCTTCATCCAGATCCACCCATTGCTTGGTTTCTGTCTCGCTCTTCACATGTTTACCGAATCATTTGAGAGCAAGTTGCAGAAATCATTAGTTCATTTTTTAAAAGATCTAAAATGTAACTGCCTTATTATTACAAGAATGCCTATTTTCACTTTTTTGCCTTAGCTGTTGGTTAAGAGACCAACTAAGCACCATGGTCTCTCCCCATGCTGGAATCAAGACAGTGCAGCAAACAGGGGCTCAGGCACAGTTATGGGAAGACTCCAAGGCCGTCTGCTGAGTGGATAAGGCAGTTCACGATGGTGCCTGCAGGGAATTTCCCTATTTTCAGAAAATGCACAGAAACAATGCTCTTGGATCCACATATGAACATATGCACATAAACAGTGAGGGGTAACACAGTGACAATAGAGACTTCAGGTGGGAGTGGGCTGGGGAAGGTTGCCCAAGAGGACTTGAGCTTTAGCAGCAATTTTTAAGATGCTTACAAAAGAACAGTTGCATGAATATGTGAGTCATTAAAACCATTATTTAAATAGATTGAGTTGAGGAATATGCTGTAACTACAAACTCCTCATCTTTCATGGACATAAGACACAGTGGTATAAGTGTGCCATTTAGAAATGTGATCTTTGATACCACCACAATCAGCCAACAGAACTAAAATTTTGAAATTTTGTAATAATGTGTGACAAAAGTGGACATATATAAAGTTCACTGGAGGTGATCCTTTGATGCCTTACTGCCCTAGTCCTCTTTTATATCACTGGTACCAGTCCTCAGATTGCTTCAACAGGCACGAAGACAACAGTCTGAAAATCTATCCCTGTTATAAACCATAGAAAATAAAAAATGAGAAGACAGACAAACACCCTATAATACCACAGCAAAAAATCCCTGCAAGGGTCCCAGCCCAGTAGAACTGCAGAAAATGACAGAAGAGGAGTTTAAGGTAACAGCTCTAACAATGTTTGCGGAACTCAAAAAAACAATAAAGGATAGAAAACAACAACAGAATAAAGATAAGAAAATATCAAGCAATGACACTTAGAAGTAACAGAGTTAAGAAGCACTATAGCGGATTTTAAAAATACAATTGAGGGACACAACAGGCAAACAGAAGCAATGGAGAGAATTAATAAACTAAAAAACACAGTGTTGGAGAACATAAGAATAGAACAAGTTAGAGAAAAATATTTTTTTAAAGACTTATTTATTTATTTATACAAGCAGTGGGTACAGTCAGAAGCGCGGGAGGGTGAGAGAATTCACCAGAGCCAGAGCAGGGAGCAGAGCAGGCAGACTGACGAAATACACCGCTGAGGGGAGCAGCGGGCGCAGCAGGAGAGGTCTGCACGCCATGTGGGACCCTCGCCCAGCAGCAGGGATAGAACCGGAGCTGCAGAGGCTGTGGGCAGCTTCGCAGCCCAGCGCTCAACCGCTGCGCCACCAGGGGTGACCCATAGAGAAAAATATTTTTAAATATTTCATGATATCAATGATGAAGATATTTTTGGTGACTTTCAGGGAATTAAAAACAAAAATAAACAGTTGGGATTGCTTCACTTCTACAAAGTGAAAGAAAATACAAGACAATTAAAATAACATCCTATTGAATGGTAGTTACACAAAATATAACTGTTAAGGGATTAATATATAAGACTTATTTTTAAAAACTCATTTAATTCAACAACAACAACAAAAAAATCCTAATAAATAAGGATATCCAGAAGGCCAAAAAATATATGAAAAAAATGTTCATCATTGGGCCTCCCTGGTGGTACAAGGGTTAAGACACAACCTTTGAAGCAATCCGCAGCCACTGCAGCATGAGTTCGATTCCCAGCCAGCCAGGAAGCAACCCACACTGCTCCCCTCAGCAGTATACTTCAGTCAGTCTGTCTGTTCTGTTCCTCATTCTATCTCTGGTGAATCCTCTCACCCCCAACACCTCTGGCCTGTACTCCAGCTCTTGCATGCATAAATAAATAAATCTTTAAAAAAAATGTTCACCATCACTTCCAATAAGAGAGATGCATGCTAAAATAACAATAAGATACCATTTCACACCCATGAGAATGGCAAATATTAAAAGGACCTCCAATAACAAGTGCTGGAGAGGATGCGGAGAAAGAGGACCCTTATTACACTGTTGATGGAAATGTAAACTGGTACAACCATTTTGGAAAGCAATCTGGCTTAACTTAAAAAACTAACAATGGAGGAAACCTCCCTGATGGCCCAGGGGTTAAAGTCTCAGCGCTATTAAGCCATCTCCAGTCACTGTGGCATGAGTAATCCCGGCCAGGGAGCTAACACCTACAGCACAGCAGACCTCTCCTGTCTCTCCCTCAGCAGTGTATTTCAGTAGATCCACCTATTCTGTTCCCCACTCTGTCTCTGGTGAATCCTCTCATCCCCCACACCTCTGGCCTGCACCCCAGTTCTTCTATGCAAAATAAATAAATAAATAAATAAATAAAAATCTTTAAAAAAAAACTAACAATGGAAGACCTGGCAATCCCACTTTGGGCATCTATCCAAAGACTATGAAACCATCAACACAAAACCCCACATGTTCCACGATGTTCACAGCAGCATTATTTATAATAACTAGGATATGGAAGCAGCCTGAATATCCATCAAAGGACAGCTGCATCAGGAAGAAGTGGCCTATCCACACCATGGAGTATTATACAGCCACAAGAAAGGATGAAATGAAGCCCTTTTCAACAAACTGGAGGGATAGAACAAACACGAGACATTTACAAGGTGAAAATTTGGTAACATAAAACACTTTCAAAAACTGTTGGACATCAATAAGCATCCTGAGAACTCTGAGGTTACGAGGGAGGGCACAAGGATATAAAGGGCAGCAAGAGGAAATAATTGTAAAACTCCATGAATAAACTAAAAGCCATAGAATCATTAAAAAATAATTTTAAACATTAAATTCAACATTAAATTCAGGGACAATCCTGGTGGTGAGAGGTTAAAGTCTTGGCACTATCAAGCTATCACCAGCCATGGTGGTCTGAGTTCGATCCCTGGCCAAGGACGTGACCTACATGGCGCAGCAGACGTCTCCTGCCTCACCTGCTGCTCCCCTCAGCAGTATACTTCGGTCAATCTACTGTTCTGCTCCCCACTCTGTCTCTGGTGAATCCTCTCACCAACCCCACCCCAAATCTCTGGCCTATGCCCTACTTCTTGAATGCATAAATAAATAAATCTTTTTAAAAACGTAAAGGTAAATCTTTTAAAATAAATAAATAAACATTAAATTCAGATTTTTGTTAACAGGAGCTCTTTCTGCTCTCCAGAGGTGTGGGGCACAGGAGTGGAGGGAAGGGACTTCTCTCAGTTCCCAGAACCACCCATCCTCGCCTCTTCCTACTCACTGGGCTGTTATGATTGTCGCTCACGGAGATGGTGATGCGGAACCAGGTAGTTGTCTGCAGCGGGGAGAGAGAAGGACCTCAGATAAGCCCCCACCTGGGTGGAAGCCACACAGGAAGCCCACCCCCAAACCCTCCCTCCTCCCAACCCCACCATGGGGCCCTTCCAGAGTGCTGCTCTTTACCTCATAGTCCAGAGGGCTTTTCAGTCTCACTTCCCCAGTGGTTGCATTGACGTTGAACAAGTAGGCATACGGACCAGTAATCCCGTAGCTCAAAGGGTCCCCGTCTGGGTCGTTAGCTAGCAGCTGGAAGGCCATGGCACCTGGAGATGGGCAGACTCTGTGCAGGGTCCCCGCCACCTCCTTCAATGCTGGCCTTGTCCTAGCTGCCCAATGCCTGGGCAGGGGCCGACTGCTCTGTGCACAGGCTCCATCTGACATCTAGGACCTCCCAGCCCCGGCTCCAGCCCCTGTGGTCACAAGCTTCAACTTCATAACTCAACTTCACAACTCAACTTCATATCTCAATGCTCACTCAGAGGCTCTGGCACCCAGTTTCCTTTGGGGGACCCCAATTGCACTAACACAGTGGACTGTGTCCCAGGCATCTCCTCTCCCCAGCCTACTCTCTGGACCTGCCCTCCTGGAAGGGGAAGACTGAGCTTTGCTGGAGCGCGGTGCATCTTAAGGTGGAGGGCTGCTAACAACCCTCTCAAGGTGCCTGGGCCATCTCCAAGCCTTCTCATTCCTCGCCCAGAGCCTGCCTGCACACTCTTTCTGCTCAGAGCAGCTAGCCTCTGCAGAGGGCACATCCCTGGGCAGAGCAAGGGTGGGGAGATATTAGGAAAGACCCAAGGTCGTCGATGTACCACTTGAAAGTAACTCACAGATTTGCCCCGCCCATGCCTGCTCCCTGGCCTCATCTGTTTTACCACGTCTAAACTCTGCTCAGCTACCCGACCCCCCAGCACCCTGCACCAGAACTTACTTGCCCTCTGCCACCCCCTTTCCCTTCATTGTTGGACGGCTGTCCATTAGCAGGGCTTTCTCCATTAATCAAAATGTGTTTCCCAGGCCTCCCTGGTGGTGTAGGCAGTTGAGCGTAGTGCTGTGAAGCTGCCTGCAGCCTCTGCAGTGCAGGTTCTGTCCCCGCCAGCCTCGGAGCAATCCACATGGCGAGCAGACCTCTCCTGACTCACCTGCTGCTCCTCTCAGCAGTGTATTTCAGTCAGTCTGCCTGTTCTGTTCCCTAATCTGTCTCTGGTGAATTCTCTCACCCTCCCACGCATCTGGCCTGTACCCTGGCTCTTGTATAAATAAAATAAATCTTTTTTTTTTTTTTTTTTTTTTTTTTTTTTTTTTTTTTTTATAGAGGCATGCTTTATTTATTTGTTTGCTGGTTTGTTTGTTTGTTTTTTGTTTATACATGCACTGGGTACAGTCAGAAGCGCGGGAGGGTGAGAGAATTCACCAGAGCCAGAGCGGGGAGCAGAGCAGGCAGAAGGACCGAAGTACACTGCTGAGGGGAGCAGCGGGCGGCAGGAGAGGTCTGCGCGCCATGTGGGACCCTCCTCCGGTGGCCGGGGAGCAGCCGGGGATCGAACCGGCGCCGCAGAGGCCGCGGGCAGCTTCGCAACCCAGCGCTCAACCGCTGCGCCACCGGGGAGGCCCTAAATAAAATAAATCTTTAAAAAAAAATGTATTTCCCTAGAGCTCCCACCTACAGGTCCCCAAGGGCCTATCCCTTCAACCCAAGACATACAGTGCCTGGGGCCACAAGAATGTTTAACTTCTTTTAAAACCCTGTGTATACACACACACACACACACACACACATCATATATATATATATATATATATATATATATATCATATACAGCACATATATAATATATATTAACTCCAGCCTGCCTGGTAGCTGTCTTGTCAATGCATATATTTTTCTGCAGCTAGAGTCCCATGAAGATGAAAAGCAGCCACATGTGGCCATGGGGCCTGACTCCCAGACTGAGCAGGGCACACAACCAGCCCACCCCTCTGCCCACTACAACCCTCAGGGATGGGCTGAGCAGCCCACTCCAGAGCCTGTTCTTCCATCGGACAGTCGCTTGGAAACAGTCCTTGGAAAGCTGGTTCAGTGTCTTCCCACCTCAGCCCTTGCCTCCAGGAAGACCACCAGATGTTCTGCTAAAAAGATGCCCATGTCTACATTACCTGGTACCTTTGCAGTTCTGACACTGCAATAGACTGTTCATTACCCCCTGCTACCCACACCCCTTTCTCTAAGACTAACAGAACCCCAGATTTTGATCTAGGCACATGACTAACCAGAGTAAAGTCTTATGTCTCAGGTTCCCTGGCGTGGGGTGTGGGCATGTGACTAAGTTCTGGCCAGGGAGATGTGAGCAAAAGGAACATGTGTAAAATCCCCAGTCTCTCTTAATGGGAAAGGGACAAGTCCTCCCTGCTCCTTCCTCCTCCCACTGGCTGGAAGAGAGTGTGGCACCAGCCAGCTGGGACTCATGGATAAGATGACATCTTAGGGGAGGCAGAACCTGGAGAGGGAAGCTGGCACATAAAGCAAGGAACAGCCTGCTGGGACCAAGCTTCTGAAAGCCCTAGGCTTTCTGGCTATGGGAGAGAATAACACACCTCTACATGCTCACACCCCTGAAGTCTGAAGACCCCTTGAGGCACAGCTGACCCCTGTCTTCTCTGGTTTGTGCTTCCCCAACACATATCCTGCCCCTGCTGGGAATTTGGTGTCCAGTCTCTACGGTTTCATTCAAAATGATGCTTCCCAAACATCACTCACGCCCGCTGCCATCAGCTTCACCATATCCCCATCTCATTATTTATGACTGTTCATTTAATCAACTTGCTATTTCATATTTGATTTTAAAAGCCAGCATTAGATCACTGCTGTACACAGCGGCCCACCTAGAAAGTGACTACCAACAAGCCAAGAAGAGCATCCACCTTATCAGCTTCTGGGTAGAGGTGTGTGAAAGGATCTGAGCCCGAGTCTGCCCTCTTTGTTTGAAAAATAAAATAAAATGTCATGGGTGGAGGGAGAGGAGCAAGTGGGGGAGGTCTAAGAGAAAGGGGTAGGAACTGGATACTTTCTCCTTGGGGAAATCAGAAAGGCTGAAAGAGACGGGAAATGGAAGGGATGTCCTCGAGGCATGAGCCACGATTATCTGACGTGGAGTGAAGGCCCTTGACCCAAAGCTGAAGAAAAGAAAAGCAACTTCTGGAACAAACTCCCCCCAGGTCACCTTTGCCCCATGATGAGTCATGAGCTGAAGGCAGGGGAGAAAACTCATAGGGGAACCCTGGGACCCTCATGGGAAGGGCACACACAGTCTGGGCACAGGGACTGCTACTCACCCAGTGGGAGGTCCTCAGGCAGAGTCACTGATGTCATGTTGGGCAGGAAATTCGGGGCCTTGTTGGCTGCCACTGTAAGGACAGACCGCTGGAACATCTGGACACCCAACAAAGCCTGATCCCCAGCTACCCCTGTGGGAGTCCACACCAGCCCCGTAGGTCAACCTTCAGTCTTTTTCCCCTCCTGGGCCTGGGATGCCCTCCCTCATATCTCCCCAAGGCAGCCAAGCACAGGGCAGGGTGAATGAGGAAGTACCCCTCTTTTCCAAGGATCCAGCATCAATCCCCAGGTTAGCGCTACTCTGGTGGGGGAGGGGAGGTACCCACCAGACCCTACAAGGGCAGGAAGCAGGAGGCAGGACACCCACGGCCACGCCATCATGTCTGGAGGGACCTAGGAGAAAGGTGTCAGGGAAGGAGCACATGTACCCAGGACTCCCTCCTTTGGCAGACCCTTCCCCAATTTGTCTGGGTCTGACCCAGGCCCACCCTCCACCACCCCTCAGGGTTCTACCCTCTGTCCTATCACCCTCTGTCCATTTTCCAGATGTTCCGGGGAAGGGAGTTTGGTGGGGGTGGGTAGGGTAGCTGAGCCTACTTCAGAACCCTAGCCTGTGACTGACCGTGATGCCAGAATTCAGCTCCCACTATGTAGCAGGCTCAGCTGAGAGCACATTAAATACATGATCTTCATGTTCTACCCCCAATGAAGTGGCTGCTAAAAATCCTAGGCTGAGAGATTAAGGGGCTTATCTAAGGCCACATAGAAAAACAGCAAGGACACAGTTTTTTTAGACTGCAGAATTTATTCCCTCAACCACTAAACTACCTTGCCTCTGAGAAATGTCCAAGCTAATAGTGTCCTTCAAAATCAGGGACATGGAGAGGGACTATGACTTGTCCAGGATCATCCAGAGACTCTAGGGTCAGTCAGGATCCTTGTCCCACTTGCTGACACCCATAATAGCTGCTTTGGCAGCCTTTCCCAAAGTGCATTCTGTGGAATCCTGGCCCTATAAGAAGTCCCATGGCAGACGGGTTCCCTGGTCAAGTCAGTTTGGGAATGGCTCAAAAGCTATGGGAGAACCAAAAGGGAATGACCCCAAACCGTGCAGTCTCCATAAGATGGGAGTCATCCACAGGGAAGAGTAAAGGGGAGAGAGTATGCCTTCCAGAGCTGAACCTTGACCATGAAACAGCTTCAAAACCAGAACTCCTCTCCCTCAAACCACTGTCCACTGTTCCTCCTAAGTTCCCCGCGCAGGGACTGACCCACTTGATCAAATCACCAAGACTCTTCTCCCACTGCCCAGAAATGCCAACATCCAGTCCTTGCAGCCTCTGAACTCTCCATCCACCCACATCTCCACCCCACAGTATCCCTCTCCCCTGGGTCAGCCGGCTCCCTTTGATCTCTCTGAAGCAGCCCTTCCTCACTCCATCTAATGACCTCCTTCCCCTACTCAAAACTCTTCAATAGCTCCCTGTGCCAGAGTCCAAACTCCAGAAAAGGGCTCCCTAAAACCCTCATGCCCTGCCTGCCTCCCTCCTCACTTCATCGCCAGCCACACCTGGCCTCCCTCTGCCCCCACCTCACCTCACATGTCCAGACTCACCCCACTTTCCCTCCTACATCTTTGTATATGCAGTTCCCTTTTTCTGGACTGTACTTCCCTGCCTTGCCTCCTGAGGAGCAGCTCCAGGGCCACCCCTGTTCACACATGCCCTCAATGCTCTGGCTGGCGGAATGGACTGACAGTTGCCCCTGGAGATCAACCCCTCCCATCAGACAGGGCAAGGTCCAGATCTGTATCCTCTCTGTGACCTCAGGACCAAACACAGGGTGAACCCAGTGCAGGATCACTGAGCATTTCTGAAATGATGAATGAATGAGCTGGTGAATCAATCCACTCCCAGTGACCTGGCGTGGAACTCCTGTGAGATGGGGCAGAGTGTAATGGTTATAAGTATATGGGGCAGAGGGAACTGGGTGTAAGTCCACTGCAATCTTGGGCAAGTAACCCCACCTCTCTGGGCCTCAATTTCCCTATCCATAAAATGGGAACAATAGTAGCATTTACACTACGAGGTTTGTGTGAGGCTTCAACAGTGCCTGGCACTCAGAAAGTGAGTAATAAATATTAGCAGTTATTATCACAGAGGAAAGGAAGTTCTGTCTCTTGCGCCCACATCATTGGGGTCTCCATATTCAACTCCTTTCTTCAAAACTTTGCCCTGCCCAATCACCTCACATGTCCCCTCCTCAGTGTCTCCTAGATGGTGGTAGAGACCTTGCCTCTTGGACTTGGTGTGCCCACCTGCCCTCAAGTTTCAGCATGAACCTCCCCCTTTTAATTCAGAGTTCTCCTTGCCCCAGTTTCCTCACACCTGCTAGGAAAAGCTGGGATTACAGGGGAGTCGATAATCGTAAATATTTGTTGACATTTCCTGAGCACCTACAATAAGCTGAGTAGCCTAATGTATCCATTCTCACTCTTTTTTTTTTTTTTTTGAAGACTTATTTATTTATGCACACAAGAACTGGGGCACAGATCAGAGGCGTGGGGGGTGAGAGGATTCACCAGAGACAGAGTGGGGAACAGAACAGGTGGATTGACTGAAGTACACTGCTGAGGGGAGCAGCGGGCGAGTCAGGAGAGGTTCTGCTGCACCATGTGGGCTGCTCCCTGGCGCCTGGGGATCAAACTTGTGCTGCAGTGGCTGCAGACAGTCCCATAGGCTGCGTCTTAACCCCTTGAGCCACCAGGGAGGCCCCCCATTCTCACTCTTAATAAATATTTTTTGGAAGCCTATATGCCTTGTTGTCAGCATTGGGGATGCAGTTATGAGCACAGTAGTCAAGTCTTCACTAAGCTATGGTTTAGTGAATGAGACAGACTCAAAACCAGCAGCAAAGTGTTGTCTAATTGTTCCCTGTATTAAGTACTCTACAGGAAGAGAATATGGGTGAGTATGTAAAGAGAGAGACACACCGCCCCCCTCAGACAGTATGGTAGGTAAAGAGAGCTACAAACTCTTAGCTTCTCTTCCCAGCAAGAGCCCGTTCCCCTCAAATCTGGTGCACTCATCATGTTTTAATTTTCTATATTTCATGATTCTCTGATATCTAAGGGGCCCTGATGGTCAAAGAGAGATTGCCCTTCCCAAGGTCAGCTAATTCCTAGAATACCCACAACACTCCTTTCATATGCAACCAACTAATCCATACCCCAACCACCTCCTTTCTCTAACTCCCACACACCAAGCCCTAAATCACCCCAGGGTCATGTGTTGGAGAACTAAGGATGACTCTTAGAGTCTGCCAAAATTATTTGACTGTTCAGTTGCTTACCTGCAGCTTCTTTCCCAAGGAAAATGCAATTAAAGCTCTGGGGCGCACTTTTCCCTAATTCCTTCTGCTTCCTGACCAAACCCGGTGCTTCCCACTGTGGCCCTAAATGGCATGGCATGATCCTTCATGTGGGGAAATGCGAGTGATACAAATCTTTTAGTGGCCTCAGCCTCCCCATGTCATCACTGGCATCTCCATACATTAAAAATCCCATGGGCCTCCCTGGTGGCACAAGGCATTGAGACACAACCTATGAAGCTATCCACAGCCACTACAGCATGAGTTTGATCCCTGGCCTGCCAGGGAGCTACCCCCATGATGCAGCAGACCTCTCCTGAATCACCCACTGCTCCCCTCAGTGGTGTATTTCAGTCAACTGCTTGGTCTGTTCCCCACACTGTCTCTGGTGAATCCTCTCACCCCCCACAACTCTGGCCTGTACCCCAATTTTTGCATGCATAAATAAATAAAATCTTTTTTTAAAAATTCCATGGCCTTAAATTAAGACATCCAGTAATGTCCTTTGATGGACTGTCAAATATAGCGTCAAGAATATTGTGCCAGTTTCCAGGCCTAGGCTTCAAGACACTGGCTCACTCTTGGAACTTGGCAGCCATGCTGTAAGGAAGCCCAGTCTGCCCTTGAGGAGGCCTGTGTGAAGCAGAGCCAAAGGCCTGACCAATACACTGGTTGAGCTTCCAGCCAACACCCAACTATGTGATAATTCACGTGAGTATTTCATCCCCAAATAGACCTTCTACCTCCAGATGAGTCATTCTGCTGAGCCCTGTCCAAACTGTAGGATTCTGAGCATAATAAATGTTTGTTGTTGTTGGCTGGGGTGGTTATATTGCAGTGAAAAATGGGAAGAGAAAGAGTGTAGTCTTAAGTGTCAGCGAAAGTCTGAGGAAGGAGAAAAGAACATGGTATGAGGGATAGTGGAGGAGTTTCCTGTTAAATGTGGAGGATTTAACATTTATCTCTACTTTCTCCCTCTTGAAAACCCTCTTGAAAAGTGAAGATTTAGGGAGTTGGAAAAAATGAATGAAAAACAATCACCTTATCAAGCTAATGATAGTTAAAAACCAGAGGAGGAATAGGGTTGGGAGCAACCCAGCAAGGCTAAAGGATTGAATGTTCTCAAATCTCCTGAAAGCAGAGGTGTGGTGTGGCCTGAAGGCAGGGAAAACGGTTGAATGATTGCATGAGCGGCACTTAGACTCCTAGATACTACTTATACTCCTAGGTACTCACCTGTATAGCCAGGTGGCTGCCCCACCCTATCCCTCCCTCCCTTGAACACTAGAGTCTACTTCCTAGAAAGTTTGAATCAGAGAGATCTGAACCTGGGGACACTAGGTCTGGTGGAGGTGGGATACCACAGTAAGATAGGGCTTCGAGTGAAAGACTATACTAAATAGTGACACTCAGACTCTCTCCCTCTCAGTCCCAAGAGCACTGGCAGATAATGATACCTCTCCCAATAATCAGAAATTTAAAAAATGAAGAAATTTAACTGACTTAAGAAAAAACCCACAGATTTTGAAATGCGGGGAATTCCATTGGATTACTTTATAAGCCTCCCAGAAGACAAGACCTACCCACAACCCAGGGCCCCCAGTTGGATTTTCAGAGTCTCATTCTTAATTATGAACAGCCAGCCAGGATCATCTGACATTGACAGGAAGACAGACATATGGCATGCTGGACCTGCTACTGAAAACTGCCAAATTTTCAGGAATTGGACATGCTGATTGGAATTATGTTATGTACTTTGAAATCAACCAGGATGGAAATATTTATAATCTAGAAGTAAGCAAACATAACAAATCATGGAAATCCACATTCCAGCAATGGACACTGAGAACCCAAACCAAATCAAACAAAAGCATGAGAAAAATCAACTCTGAGAAAACAGAGACCATGCAAAAAGCTGAAGAAAACTACAATGAATATTCTCAGAGTCACAAGAGAAGCTTATATCATCATCCATGAATATGAACAAGATGATGAGATAAACAAAATAAACTTCCAAAGAATAAGAGTAGTTCTGGGACCTCCTTGGTGGTGTAGGGGTTAAGTATCAGCGCTATCACACTATCACCACTGCGGCCTGAGTTCGATCCCTGGCCAGCAAGCTAACCCACATATGGCAGAGTAGACCTCTCCTGTCTTGCCTGCTGCTCCCCTCTGCTGTGTATTTCAGTAGATCCACCTGCTCTGCTCCCCACTCTGTCTCTGGTGAATCCTCTTACCCCCTGCACCTCTGACCTACACCCCAGTTCTTGTATGCACTAGAAAAAAATGTTTCTAGACATTGCCAAATGTTTCCAATTTTCCCTATCCCTCACCCTTGGGAAAAATCATCCCTAATTGAGAATCAACCTTACAGATAAAAATAATGATGATAGAAGGAAAGAGTTAATATAAAGTTGAGGAATGCAAGATAGGAGAGAAAACTTAAGAAATCAGAGAAGGTCCAATTAATAAAAGTTCCAGAGGGGAATAAAAAACAGAGAAAGGAAACTATCAAAGAAGTATAAACAAGATTTCTCATAAGCGAATAACATAAATTTATTAAAATGGTTTCTGGAACAAATGGAGGTGGGGAAGGAATACCCACACTAAGGCAATTTCAGAGTACTAAGGATAAAGACAAAGCCCTGAAATCTTTGGGAGAAAAAGTCAAGTCACATACAAAGGATCCAGAATCAGAAAGCTATGGGACTTTTCAGTAGCAATCCCTGTCACTAAAAGCTAGTGGAACTTTGTTTGGCAGATTAGTGATAGCTGCAAATTCTTTGGCTTCCTTCCCATTGAGAGGTGAAGACTGATCCCTTCCCCTGCAATCTCATCTTGACCAATAGCACAAGTGACATTCTGGGACTTCAGAAACGTTACCCTCACACCACGATTTTTGAGGCCCAGAGATACCTTATGAAAATTCAACACCCCTGAGGCCACCATGCTTTAAGGAAACCCAAGCTAACCATGTGAGGAGGCTTATGTGGCAAGAGAGAGCAAAAGTCCCAATGAGCCCCATGGTTCTTGCCTCTGCCTTGCACATAATCCCAGCTAAGGTGCCACACACCATGAGCAGAGTTGAGCAATCCCTGCTGTGCTCTGTCCAAATTCCTGACCTGCAGAATCATGAGCTATAAATTATTGCTTAAGTCCCTACATTTGGGAGTATAGAACACTATACTATAGCTAACAAGAACACTATACTCAAAATATGGAAGACACACTATCTCCAACCTAAAATTCTATACCCACAAAAATTATCAGGGCCTCCCTAGTGGCTCAAGGGGTTGGGTGTCAGCACTATGAAGCAATCTTCAGCCACAGCACCATGAGTTCGATCCCTGGCTAGGGAGGTGACCCACACGGCACAGCAGACCTCTCCTGTCTCGCCCGCTGCTCCCCTCAGCAGTGTATTTCAGTCAGTCTGCCTGTTCTGTTCCCCACTCTGCCTCTGGGGAATCCTCTCACCCCCTGCACCTCTGGCCTACACCCCAGCTCTTGTATGCATAAATAAATAAATCTTTAAAAAAAAAAAAACTACCCATCACATAGTGGGCAAAATAAGAAGAATTTCAAGCTTGCAAGGCCAAGAAATATGCCTCTTATGTGCCTTTCTTGGAAACTACTAGATAATATAATCCATTATATCCAAGAAGTAAACCTAGAAAAGGGAAGAGAAGGAATGTAGAGAATGGAAAGCCAACTGGGGAAAGGTGGGATGGGATTCCCAGATGATGGTGAGAGAAGGCATAGGATTTCAGCTGGATAGCAATGGTCCTGATGGGAAGCAGAGTTCAAGGGTACTCCAGAGCTGTCTAAGAAAAAAGAAACATGATGGGTTTGTTGAACATCTTGAGAGAGTTTTACACCACTGTTTAGAGCAGAAGGGCAAATTTGTTGTACTATGTAGATAAATAGGCAAATGAAAGCAGTAAGTTTGGGGGAAGGGACGGCTGTGCTCAAAGGGTCACAGAAACATAGCACAGTTGATCTTGAACACAAGTATGAGCTGTCCACTTATACACAGGGTTTTTCTTTCACTAGGTTTCATGTTCATTGATTCCACCAACCACTGATGTGGGTGGGATGTCAGTTGGTTGAATGGTGGATGGGGAACCCAAACATCGAAGGACCAACTATAAGTTATATATGCATTTTCCACTGGGGTGAGGGCAGTCGGCTCTTCTAACCACATCCCCCACACATACATTTTCCAAGGATCAACTGTGCACTGAGTGGCTCATGAGGCACAGACATTTCCACAGTGGGCAAAGCATCCACGTAGTAAGGATCAGAGAGGGGAAACATGTTAGGATGTAAGAAAATTAAATTCTTATCTTGCATTTTGAAGAAATCTATTGATAATGGCTAAAACTTTTAAAAATCACAAATCATAGTATAAGAACATTATTTAGGAATGTGGTGCTAAGTGGAAGAAGTAGTAAAAGAAGATGAAAGCAATTGTCTCTAGAAAGTGGGTACTGGGGATGTGGTGTGCAAGACAGAGAGAGGCTGGCTTCTGTTATGTACCTTGCGGTATTGTCTGAATTTTTGAAAGTAAATACCTGCCTGCTCTGATAAAGCATGCATTGTTACAGGGAACACAGACAATAGGAGAGGTGGCCCTGGGTCAGGTAAGAATGAGGTGTGTTCTGGAAATTGAAAAGGGTTGCACAGAGGGAGCCCTGGGACAGAGGACAGTGGCGGGGGACAGACAAGGTGGGAAGCAGGCAGGAGCCAGGTCATGCCAGGCCCTGCAAGGTACGGTAAGGATGGTTTTGGTTTATGCTAAGAAAAATTCAAGATCATTTCAAGGTATTAAGCACGGTAGTGACAGGGACTAGTTTACCCTTCTAAGAGATCTTTCCAGTTGCGGCATGAGGGTGGATTGGAATGGTGGTCGCAGGGTTGGAGAGAAGGGACAAGAATAGAGATATATTTTGATAGCAGGATATTTGGAAATCGTATCATTTCATCTCTGTAGCAGCCCATTTTAAAGACAGGGAAACAGGTTCCCAGCAATCTGCGGAGGATGTCACAGCTAGACGCAGGAGGGATTCGAACCCAGCTCCCCCAGGCTTGCGGCCTTGTCTCCTTTGCGCAGAGGGCAGGTTGCTGTCCTCGCTGCCCCCCAGGGCTCCAGCAGGAGAGAAAAATCACAGCTCAGCTGTGTACCCCAAACCTTCAAAACAGTTGTCCTCTTTGACCCAGTCATCCAATTAACCTAAAAATGAGGAAACACTTTGCAGAAAGTTGATCATCACAAGTGATTATTTATAATCACGGAAAATGGCAGTGTCCTGTACAAGAAATATAAGGAAAAGGTGAAGAAAGAGGTGGACAAGCTCTCGGTGGGACAATGAACAGCTGTTGAATATGATGGCACCGAACAGAAATAGGGAGCCCATAAGGAACACCTATGGGCTCCAGGTGCCAGATACCTCGAATCCTTTGAGGTAGGTACCATTCTACCCTCTTTACATATAAGGAAAGTAAAGTTCAGAGAGGTAGGGGTCAAGTGTAGTGACTGAGGTGGTCTTGGAGCTGGTTGTGGAGGTGGGGCTGGGGACCACACTGTAGTTGGGTTGGGGGATGATGATAGAAGGGATGGGTGTGCTAGTATCATTTGCAATGATGAAGGTGAAGATCCAGAGTTGGTGGCAGTGATGTTTATGGGGTGGAGATGATAGGGGGGTCCAATGGATTTGGGTAGTGGTGATGGTGGTGAGCTATTGGTGTCCACCATTTGAACACTGGATGGACAAAGGTGGCTGGGCGTGGACCTGCCATTCCCTTGGGGTGTGGTCTTGGGCCTAACCACTTCATCTCTCTTATTTTCACTTCTGCTCTTTAGAGGTGAGTCAACTGCCAGATATACAAGGTATATTCCTCAACATAACAAAGTTCATCTCAGTGAGGTTGGGAAGACAGGAAATGTCTGGGATTTCCCATCCAAGTCCCCAGGGAAGGGGAGCCAGCAAGGATGGGCCAGCTGCTGTGCAGCTGCTGGCTCTTTGCATCCATTACCATTTAGACCTCAGCCATCCGTGGTCACAGACGGGAAGGCACATGATCTAGTTGGCAATGGAATCAGAACCCAGTGCAGGTAGTCTGTGCTCTCTTTCTAGGTTTCTGGCTTTCTCTTTCTCACTGCCCTTCAGAGACCCTGGGACCATCTATACTCTAGAAAAGACAGCGACCTATTGCCCAAACTCCCTCCCCCCAACTTCCAATATCTCCCTACTCCTTTCCCTTTCCTTACTCCCCAAAAGAGAAGAATCAAAAAAGACACACATAAAAGAGTACTCCTCAGCCTTAAGACTAGATGTTGTCATTTACAGCAAAAAAGGAAAGAGTTGGGGGAATCAGGCACAATAGGACAAGCCAGAATGACAAAGACAAACCCTGGACATTTAAGTAGCAGATGAATTGACAAAGCAAAATACTAATAAAAACTAGCAGCCATTAATAAATAAAGTAAGGTTTCTGAAGTTAAGAGGGAGAGAAGAAGGAGAATGTATCAAAGGGATATAAGGAATGGTGATGGGGGAAAAAATGAAAACAATGTAAAAAATTTTTAAATAAATGGTGTACTCATTGCAAAGCTCTCAATATACTAAAAACCATTGAATGACATACTTCAAATGTTCCTTTTTGTACATATGGTATACATGGTAAATAAATTACATCTCACAATGAGAAAGAAAGAAGGAAAGGAAGGAAGGAAGGAAGGAAGGAAGGAAGGAAGGGAGGAAGGAAGGAAGGAAGGAAGGAAGGAAGGAAGGAAGGAAGGAAGGAAGGAAGGAAGGAAGGAAGGAAGGAAGGAAGGAAGGAAAGAAAGAAGGAGACAAACAGCTGAATTAGTGTGGCCTCTTGGCTCCCACCCCATGAGAGATGCAGGCCCCTAGAAGTCCCCTCCAATTTGGAAGGGACACACCCTCTCACCCAAAGCCTGCAAAGTGCTGTCAGCCACAGCTCACAATAGCCCACAGTGGCAAGGCTTTCTAGAATTTGAAGACAATGGGAGTGGGCACCCTGGCCAGTCCAGGGGTCTCAGGGGGGCCAGCAAGGGAGGCGGCCTTTCTTGCCCAAAGGCAGGGGGATTCAGGCACCATCCCCTCTGCTGCTGCCTCCACACAGGTTTACTTTCACTTTTTTGTGTATTTTTTTAATGTTTCCCAGCTGCAGGAATGATCATTCCAGGGCCGGGTGAGGAAACGGAAGCTCCGAGAGGTAGACATAAGAATAAGGGCCCACGCACTCGACACAGATATGCTCCAAGTCAGGAAGGCCCAAGCAAGCCTTGGCCTGCCCTGCACTCAGCTCCATGGGTGTCAGCCCTCACCACAGGGCAGATGCCTGCCCAACCAGAGTGCCCTGGTGCACAGACATGGCCCTGAGGGTACCAGTCCCTGCAGCAGGGCCCCTCCAGAGCCCACCTCCAGCTTGCAGAAAGATATGGAATCAAATGCCCTGGCTCAGATTCTAGCATTTCACTTCCTCCTATGCCACCCCTCAGCTCTTACCCACTCTGGGCCTCAGTTTCCCTGCTGAGAAATGGGGTGAAGAAAGGAGCCATGGAGTCTTGTCATTAGTCACAGACTTTTCTGTCAGTTGGCTCTCAAGGTTCTCCAAGCCCCAATTTTGTGTCTGATAACACAGCCCAGAAGTCCCTGTCTCCAGGAACAGACCCTGGTCTGGCTCCAGCCCTCAGCTGAGTCTTCCTCTGGAGCACCAGGGCCTAGGATGAGCCCAGCCAGAGGCCAGCTTGCACTTGGTCCCAGTCGTACACTTCCCAGCGATGGAATCCACCACTGACCACAGGTTCCTCTGCCTTGGGGACACTCCAACTTCTTTTCTGCACTATTACCCTTCTCAACCTGGAAACTGAGACCAAGGAGAGTTCTCGAGTCCACTCACAGTCAAGATGGAGCTGAGATCTAAACCCAAATTGGAGGAATTGGAACCCAGCTTTTTCTCCTCATGTTCTAGGGTCTCCAGTCTCAGGCACCCTGACTTCAACTGCCTTGAACTTCCCGTGAAAAGGGCCTGTTCAGGTTAACTCATTCTGGGGAACCAACCCCCCTTTGGCCCTGTGAAGAATCCACAGTCGGTCCAAATTACCCCAGGACTTAGAAGGGAAAGAGGCACCAGAACCCCAGGAAGTATGTTGCCGCGGACCAGCACAGCAGTAGACGATGAGGCCGTCTCAGGGTTGAGAGAAACGCGCAGGGTGGTCAGGGAGTCGGCGAAAGAATGACTATGTTTAGCACAAACTGAGGCCTTGCAGCCTTGCAGGCTGGGACTCAGCTACAAAGCCCCCAATCCAGCTCTGGTGGCCCTGCCTCTGCCCGTAGCTCCATTCAGCTGCAGGGGAACCGCCCAAACTTGTCTTCGTCCCAATAACACCACTCAGTCCCTACCCCTGGCCAGAAAACCCTACACCCTGCTTCAGCAGGGCCCTGTGATCCTTACCTGTGCCCCGGCAGGTACCGCGGGGGCGGCAGTTGGGCATCGACCAGCACAGGTGAGCACAAAGTGAGGCCTGCAGCGCCACTGCAGACTTTAGCACCACCACCCTGAGCAATCATTAACCCTGCCAGAGGCGTGACTTCCTGGATGGAAATGACTCCTCAGCAGGCCTGCTCACTGCTGGGGACAGGGCAGAAGGGCAGGACCAAGACAACCATTCCTCATTCCCAGAAGCCCAAGTCCAGGCCACAACCCAGAGGACCTGGGGAGCAGGGCCAGTACTGGGGCAGGCAGGAGGTAGGGAAGGTGACAATGAGAGTTGGGGGAATGACATCAGGGCTCAAAGTCCCCTCCTGCCACAAGATTCCTCAGTGTCAGGGGACCTGTGGAGAAGGCAAAAGAGGGTGAGGAGAAGGAACTAGAAATATAGGGTAAGAATCATACAGGGGGGCCTGCCTGGTGGCGCAAGGGGTTAATCACTGCACTATGAAGCAATCTGCAGCCTCTGCAGCGAGTTCCATCCCTGGCCAGCCAGGGAGCAACCAACATGGCAAAGCAGAACACTCCTGGCTCGCCCGCTGCTCCCCTCAGGAGTGTACTTCAGTCAGTCTGCCTGTTCTGTTCCCCACTCTGTCTCTGGTGAATCATTTCACCTCCCACACCTCTGGCCTGTACCCCAGCTCTTGTATGCATAAATAAATAAATCTTTTTTTTAAAAAAAAAAAAGAATCAAACAGGGGTTTTTCACAGATGAGGGAGGACAAATGGAATTTGCATGAAGTTAGATCCTACTGTTGCTATTATTCCCTCCTATTGAGATCTTCAGGGGGTATCTCCCCACCCCTGAGCTAGCTTTAAATACTATGCCTGTGCCCAACAAGGCACACCTGCAACTCTTCCTCCAGCCACACTGCCTCACCATCCCAGTGTTGAAACAGGACAGAAGCGGTCCTCTTTGGGGTGGATGGCCTGGGGAAGTCACTGGCTCTCTCTAAACCAAGCTGATTCTGTCTGGACCCTGGGGCAGTGGGTCTTCCTTGGAGGGTGAGACCCAGCCCAGCATGGGCACTCACTGAGGCCTGGAGCAGCCAAGAGAGAGCATGAGATGTAAATGCTCATTTAGCTTCAGGGAAGTCCTGGAGGAAGATGTCCTTGTGCCTCCAGAGAGGCTTCTGAATAAGCATTTATTGATTACCTACTGTGTGCTTTACATCATGGTCTTGCTGATGTCTGAATGGCCAGGGGGAGATAGGTACCATCATAACTGTGACCACTCTACAGAGGAAGAAACTGGGATCAGAGAGCAGAGGTGACTTGCACAGCCAGGACAGCAACATCTCTGACTGCAGCACAGAGGCTTTGTCATCAGTGAAGAGTTCTCCCCTGTGAAGTGGAGGCCTAATCCATTTCCCCTTCTCACCCCCAGAAAGTCTTCCCTGTTCCAGCTGTCACTTTCCGTGGTAACAACAACGTTTTTCCTTTGAGGAATCTTCTTACCCCCCTCATCGCATGCCCCCCTCATGGCATGCCCCCCTCATCCCATAGAGGTATATGATGGGCCTGGCCAATCAGAACACAGCACCCCCCTATCACAGCGGCTGATTCTGATTTGGTCATGTGACCACAGCTGGACCAATAAGAACTAACAGATCTCAAATACTTCGTTCGAATTATTGAGAATGAGAACTTTGTTGGTCTCTCCCCTCTGAGATGTCAACACTGTAAGAAAGTGATGTCTAACAGCTGTCTCACTACCACAAGAATAAGGTCTATTGAGAAATAATCGAAGGCTGAGTTCAGCTAAGAAATGGAGACACACGGATTCCTCATAACTTTTTTGTGAGCCCTGAAATGTAGTCTCCACCACCTCGGCACTCTTCAACTGTTAAAGCAATACATTTCAAGCAATTGGCCAAATCAGTCTGTCCTGGTGACAGTTCTCCTCAAAGCAGGAAGTCCCCTATCTCGACATCACCCCACTGAGATGCTAGGGAAGAGGCACAGGCAGAGATGAGGTTGAGAGAGGCTGGAATGACCTTGGCTGGGCCATCTCCCAGAGGCTCAGCCTCCCGGGGTCCCCACCTCTCCCTGTAACATGCTGTCAGACACCTGCATTCATAACTTGGAGAAAACACTACTGCCTTCACGGGATTCTTGTGAGGGTAATATAGTTGAGAAACTGTTCTTGGCATGGGGCTGGGCACATAGCACAGACCCTCCCCCTGACTTGTCTAGACTCCCAAGACATTGAGCCCAGAGCTTTCTCAGGCCTTGTCATTACCCTCATGGCCCTCATGTCAGGGGCCATGCCTGATTCACACGCAATAGATGTCTATATGCCAGGCACTTTAACAGGGATGTTTGTTCCCCAACCCTCCAGACTTAATAAATTTTCAAAATGTATTTGCTCCATGTACATCCATGTTCACAGCAGCATAATTCACAATCACTGAGATACAGATGCAAACCAATGGTCACTTATATAGATTTGGTATAAGCAAAATATGGTATAGACATACATGGGCTATATTATTCAGTCTTTAAAAAGAAAGAAATCAAGGGGGCGGAGCAACATGGCGGCGAGGAGACGCTGCGAGTAAGATCTCCCATTAAAAAAAGTTAATAGGGAGGAAAAGCGGCAGGTCCCAGTGAGAACTGGGACACGGAAGATAAACGGGTGACTCCAGCAAACTACCCGAAGAAGAAAGTGGCCATAAAAGAGGACCAGAAGGGAGGGAAGCGCAGAACCCTGCTCCCCTCCCCCGCCCACAAAGTCGGCGCTCTCCGACCAGGAGGGAAACAACAAACCAAAACGGCCAACAAGAACAAAGGACGCAGCAAGCGGGACTGTGAGTGGAAAGGAACTATTGCAGCCACCACACCCCGTGAACGGGAGCTGAGGCGAACCCTGCAGGATTCGCCGCGGCGGTGAGCGAACGGCTCCGGGAGCCATTAGAGAAGAACAAAGACCCCGGGAGACGCGCACACAGCCCGGGCTGCCGGTAAGCTTGCGCGCTTGAAAAGCAAGTGCAGACCGGGATCGTGGCTGCCCAGGTCCCCGCGCCTGCGACCTAGGCTTGCGGGGAGACGCACGGAGGTCCTCACTGAGGTGAAGGTCCCTCGCTGAGTAAGCAGGAACCAGGCACCCAGGCACGGGAGCGGTGCAAAAGGCGCCATTCCCGCGCCACTGAAATGGGCTACAGCCCGCGTCCTGGAACTGAGGGCTTTGAACTGAGACCCAGGGCACGAAAATTCGGGGCGTGGGTTCACCACGACGGTGGGGCACAAGGCAGACACAGCACCCCAAAGCTGTTGAGGTGTACCCTACCATTCCCGCTCTGTTCCCTGTCCCACGGGGTGGGGGGAGGCGAAAAACAGCCCCCCAAGGACAATAGGAGAGATCTCTGGCGCCACCTAGCGACCAGGAAAAAAAAGTCACTAACACCCCATAGAACAGGAAATTTCTTAAGACTGCTTGAAAAGGGCGGAAGGCTTCTGGAGGACCCAGTGGCCAGCCAGGAAGTTATTCCACGCCACGCCCCTTCCGACCAGCAGTCTGAGCCCACAGAGGGAGCAGGCACCCACGTCCGGGGCAGACCGGGTGCGCAGAAGAGTGTGCCTGAAACCGGAGGCGCAGGGACTGCATCCCGCTTCGCCATTTGAGAACAGGGACATTTCTTCAGTAAAAACTGCCTAAAACCAGCAGAAAGCTCCCCCAGAAGACAGAGATGGCTCCTGGAAGAGCCAGAGGGGAGCGGAGAAGTTCACCCAAGATGCCAGTCAGTCCGAGCAACACAGTGTCCCAACGCATACGACAAATTAGAAAACAGACAGTAGGGAGTAGAAGAACCACACGCAACCTAACAACTCCTCAGGAAAGAAGCACACCACAAAAAGAAAACCACCCCCCAGATTGCAACGACAGCAACTTGGAAGAACTTCTGAACCTTCCAGAAAGAGAATTTAAAATTGCCATGATTAAAAAAGTGATAGATCAGAAGAAGGAAATTGAGTCCCTAAAGAGGGAAAACAATGGTCAGAAGAATGAAATTGAGTCCCTAAAGAGGGAAGTAAAAGAAATGCAGGAGATCAAAGAATTAATGGAGGAACTAAAGAACTCCGGGAAAAGCAAGGAAAGCAGAATAGATGAAATGGAAGAACGAATAAGTTCTCTTGAAGACACAGAAATAAAAAGAACCAAAACAGAAAAGGAAAGAGAAGTACGAAGGAAAAAGAATGAAGAAAGACTTCGGGAACTATCTGCCTCCATGAGGAAAGGAAATATAAGAGTTATAGGAATTCCAGAAGGAGAGGAGAGAAATGTAGGAACAGAGAAAATATTCCAGGAGATAATTGAAGAGAACTTCCCAAATGCGAAGAAGGAGCTGAAAATTGATATACAAGAAGCAAGAAGAACACCAAACTTCCACGACGAAAGGAAAAACACAGCAAGACACATAATAGTAAAGCTCCCAAGAATCCAGGACAAGGAAAAAATAATGAAGCTGACAAGAGGGAAGAAACAGATAACATTCAAAGGAAAACCAATCAGGCTGACATCAGACTTCTCTGAAGAAACACTACGGGCAAGGAGAGAGTGGAGGGACATAGTCAACAGACTCCAAGAAAACAGATGCCAACCAAGAATACTCTATCCCGCAAAGCTCTCTTTCCTCCATGAAGAAAGAATATGGACCTTCCCAGACAAAGAGAAACTCCGGAATTTCATTACGAATAAACCCCCACTCCAAAAAATACTACAAGGAATCCTAAAACCAGAACCTCAGAGGGACGAATAACAATGAAAGAAGACCAAAAAAAAAAAAAAGTTATTAAAAGAATAAATAAAATCAAAGGAAAGACAAACATAATGGCAAATACAGATGCTAACATATCAATATTAACTCTAAATGTAAATGGACTAAACTCTTCAATAAAAAGACACAGAGTTGCAGCCTGGATTAAGAAACAAAACCCAACCTTTTGCTGTCTCCAGGAAACACATTTAGCTACAAAAGATAAAAATAGGCTCAAAGTCAAAGGATGGAAAACAATCCTACAAGCAAATGGGCCAAAAAAGAAAGCAGGAACAGCTATACTTATATCAGATAAAACAGACTTCAAACTCAAAAAAATAAAAAGAGACCCCAATGGTCACTACATTATGATTAAGGGGACAATACTTCAAGAAGAAATAACACTCATTAACATATACTCACCAAACGAAAGAGCACCAAAATATATCAGACAACTGTTGTCCTCTCTGAAAACAGACATCAGAGAAAACACATACGTAGTGGGAGACTTCAACACACCACTATCAACAATGGATAGATCAACAAGACAAAAAATAATTAAAGAAACTAAAGCTCTAAATAAGGACCTAGAGCATTTGGGCTTAACAGACATCTATAGAACACTAAACCCAAAAAAAACGGAGTACACATTTTTCTCAAGCGCACACGGATCATTCTCCAGGATCGATCACATACTGGGGCACAAGACAAACATCAACAGATACACCAAGATTGAAATCATACCAACCATCTTTTCTGACCACGAAGGCATCAAACTAGAAATAAATCATAAAAAGAAGGCAAGGAACTATCCTACCTCATGGAGATTAAAAGCCACACTACTGGAAGACCACTGGGCTAACGAGGAGATCAAAGAAGAAATTAAAAAATTCTTTGAATTGAATGACAAGGAGGACACCAATATCCTAAATGTATGGGATGCAGCAAAAGCAGTAATAAGAGGAAAATATATAGCAATAGAAGCTCACATCAAAAAACAAGAAAGAACTCAAAGAAACAACCTAATCTCGAAGCTCAAAGATCTAGAAAAAGAACAACAAAAAAAACCCCAAAACCCAAAAGAAATAATAAAACCCCAAAACCCAAAAGAAATAATAAAAACCAAAGCAGAAATAAATGAAATTGAAACTAAAAAAACAATCCAAAAGATCAATGAAACCGAGAGCTGGTTCTTTGAAAAAATAAATAAAATAGACAAACCCCTAGCCAGGCTCACAAAGGAAAAAAGGGAGAAAGCACAAATACACAGGATCATAAATGAAAGAGGAGAAATCACAACGGACACAGCAGAAATCAAAAGAATAATCAGTAACTACTATGAACAGTTATATGGAAACAAGTTCAACAATCTAGAGGAGATGGACAAATTCCTACAACTCTACAATCATCCAAAGCTAGATAAAGAAGAAATAGAACACCTAAACAGACCAATTACAAGCAGCGAAATTGAAATGGTAATCAAAAACCTCCCCAAAAACAAAAGCCCAGGACCTGATGGATTTACAAATGAATTCTACCAAACATTCAGAGACAAATTAGTGCCTATCCTTCACAAACTCTTCCAAAAAATTGAGAAGGAAGGGACAATACCAAACACGTTCTATGAAGCCAATATTACACTAATACCAAAACCGAAGAAGGACAACGCAAAAAAGGAAAACTATAGGCCAATCTCCCTAATGAACACTGATGCAAAAATCCTCAATAAAATTTTAGCTATCAGAATCCAACAATGTATCCATAAGATAATTCACCACGACCAAGTTGGATTCATTCCAGGGGCACAAGGATGGTTTAACATCCGAAAATCAATCAACGTTATCCAACACATCAACAAAAAGAAATATAAAAACCATATGATAATATCAATAGATGCTGAGAAAGCTTTCGACAAAGTGCAACACCCATTCATGATAAAAGCCCTTGAAATTCCTGGGATACAAGGAACATACCTCAACATCATAAAGGCCATCTATGACAAGCCAACAGCCAGTATCATTCTCAATGGTGAAAAGCTGAAAGCAATTCCATTAAGATTTGGAACAAGACAAGGATGTCCACTCTCACCACTGCTTTTCAATATAATACTGGAAGTCCTAGCCAGAGCAATAAGACAAGAGAAAGACATCCAAGGAATCCAAATAGGAAAAGAAGAAGTCAAACTATCACTATTTGCAGATGATATGATAATATACATAGAGAACCCCAAAATCTCCACAGAAAAACTAATTCAACTCATCAATCAATTCAGTAAAGTGGCAGGATACAAAATCAACACGCAAAAGTCAGTAGCCTTCCTATACACAAACAATAAATCTGAAGAAGAAGAAATCAAAAAAACCACCCCTTTTATTATCGAAACAAAAAAAATCAAATATTTGGGAATAAATCTAACAAAAGAGGTAAAGGACCTATACAAAGAAAACTATAAAACACTGTTAAAAGAAATAGAAGAAGACACAAAGAAATGGAAAGACATCCCCTGCTCATGGATTGGAAGAATAAACATTATTAAAATGGCCATCCTACCAAAAGCAATATACAGATTCAATGCTATTCCAATCAAAATCTCAATGGCATTCTTCAAAGAAATAGAACAATTATTGATGAAATTCATATGGAATCACCAAAAACCCCGAATAGCCAAAGCTCTACTGAAAAAAAAAAGAAGGAAATGGAGGCATCACACTCCCAGACTTCAAACTATACTACAAAGCCATAATCATCAAAACTGCATGGTATTGGAACAAGAACAGATATACAGACCAATGGAATCGAATAGAAAATCCAGAAAGAAACCCACAGATTTATGGTCAACTAATCTTTGACAAAGGAGCAAAGACTATGCATTGGAGCAAAGAAAGTTTGTTCAATAAATGGTGCTGGGAAAACTGGGTCGCTACATGCAAAAGAATGAAGCTTGACCACTACCTCACACCATGCACAAAAATCAACTCAAAATGGATTAAAGAACTAGACATAAGACCTGAAACCATAAAATACATAGAAGGAAATATAGGCGAAACACTACGGGATTTGCACATCAAAGACATCTTTACAGACACATCACCCAAAGCAGTGATAGTGAAGACAAAGATAAACAGCTGGGACTACATCAAATTAAAGAGCTTCTGCACAGCAAAAGAGACAATAACAAAAACAAAGAGAAACCCCACCAACTGGGAGAACATTTTTGCACCCAACACTAATGATAAAGGACTGATCACAAAAATCTGCAAAGAGCTGATGAGACTCAGCAACAACAAAGAAAATAATCCAGTCAAAAAATGGGCAGAAGAGTTAAAAGAAACTTCTCTGAAGAGGAAATGCAAATGGCCAACAGACATATGAAAAAATGTTCAACATCACTTGTAATCAGGGAAATGCAAATCAAAACTACCATGAGATACCATCTCACACCAGTGAGAATGGCACATATTAAAAAAACTAGCAACAACAAATGTTGGCGAGGTTGTGGAGAAAAAGGAACTCTTCTGCACTGCTGGTGGGAGTGCAAACTGGTCCACCACTATGGAGAGCTGTGTGGAGATTTCTGGACCTACTAAACATAGAGCTTCCATATGATCCAGCAATTCCACTCCTAGGTATTTACCCAAAGGACACAGAAACATCAATTCCAAAGAGCACCTGTACCCCTATGTTTATAGCAGCACTGTTTACAATAGCTAAGCTTTGGAAACAGCCCAAATGCCCAAAAATAGATGACTGGATCAAGAAGATGTGGTACATATATACCATGGAATATTACTCAGCATTCAAAAAAGATAAACACATGCAATTTGCAGCAACATGGATGGCACTGGAAGGGATCATGCTCAGCGAAATAAGCCAAAAAGAAAAAGAAAAATACCAGATGGTCTCACTCATAGCAGGAATCTAGAAAACTTAAATAAGGGACCAGGAAAATGAATATAAGAAAGTGAAAATCAAAATCAACAAAAAACTATGAACCAGAGACACTTTTTGGGGGTTGGGGGGCGGGAGGGGAAGGATTGGGGTCAGAATGGGGCGTTTGCAATTGTATGGGGGAATATAAAAATAAAATTTAATATTAAAAAAAATTAAAAAATAAAAAGAAAGAAATCCTGGGGCCTCCTGGTGGCACAGGGAGTTAAGTGTCAGCACTATGAAGCAATCTGCAGCCACTCCAGCATGAGTTCGATCCCTGGCCAGGGAGGTGACCCACATGGCTCAGCAGACCTCTTGTGACTCGCCTGCTGTATTTCAGTAGAGCTGCCTATTCTGCTCCCCACTCTGTCATTGGCGAATACTCTCACCCCTTCCCTCGCACTTCTGGCCTGTACCCCAGTTCTTGTATGCATATTTAAATAAATCTTTTTTTAAAAAAGGAAATCCTAACAAATACTATGACATGAATGGCAGACATTATTCTAAGTGAAATAAGCCAGACACAAGAGGACAAATAGTGTATGAATTCCCTTACAATTGGTCTTTGCTGGGAGAATAAGGGGAGAGTGGAAACAAGAGTTGTGGTGCAGGGGTTAAAGTCTTAGCGCTGGGGCCTCCCTGGTGGCACAAAGGGTTAAGCACAGCACTATGAAGCAATCCAGCCTCTGCAGCATGAGTTTGATCCCGAATGGCCAGGGAGCTACCCATATGGTGCAGCAGACCTCTCCTGTCTTGCCCTCTGCTCCCCTCAGCAGTGTACTTCGGTCAATTTGCCTGTTCTGTTCCCCACTCTGTCTCTGGTGAATCCTCTCACCCCCCCCCCACACCTCTGGCCTGTACCCAGCTTTTATATGCATAAATAAATAAATCTTTTAAAAATAAAAAATAAAGTCTCAGCACTATCAAGCTATCACCAGCCACTAATGCATGAGTTTGAGTTCAATTCCCAGCCAGGGAGCTACCATATGGCGCAGCAGACCTCTCCTGTCTCGCCTGCTGTTCCCCTCAGCAGTCTATTTCAGTAGATCCACCTGTTCTGCTCCCCACTCTGTCTCTGGTAAATCCTCTCACCCCGCCCTGCAGCTCTGGCTTACACCCCAGTAAGCTAGATAAATAAATAAAAATAAATCTTAAATAAATAAGTAAAAATAAATCTTTAAAAAAAAAAGAGTTGTGGCTTAATGGGTGGTTTTGCAAGATAAAATGAGTTCTGGGGATGAATGTTGGTGATGATCATACACTAGATGCTTGAAAATGGGCTTATGAGGGCCTCCCTGGTGGCGCAGGGGTTAAGCACCGCACTAAGAAGCCTCTGCAGCACGAGTTTGATCCCCGGCCAGGGAGCTACCCATATGGTGCAGCAGACCTCTCCTGTCTCACCCACTACTCCCCTCAGCAGTGTATTTCAGTCAGTCTGCCTGTTCTGCTCCCCACTCTGTCTTTGGTGGATCCTCTCACCCCCCCCATTTCTAGCCTGTGCCCCAGCTTGTGTATGCATAAATAAATAAATCTTTAAAAGAAAAAAAAAGAAAGAAAAAGGGCTTATGATAGAAATTTTTGTTATGTATATTTTATGTTATGTATATTTTACCAATAGAAAAAAATATTTTTTCTGCATACAAGCTTAAAAACAAAGAAACCTGAGGAGGGGAAACAAGTAAGAAAATCGAGGAGAATTTAGGCTGTAATAGAGTCCTCAAAATACTTAAATATTTGCCTTGAAGATCTGCGTACTTGTCAGACGTGGGCCAGGAATTGGGTCCCAACCTTCCCAGTAGGGAAGGCAAAAAGGAAAACAGGATCCATTAAGGCCAACATCCATCTGTTTAAGGGTTCTTGCACACCCAAACTCAGCCGGAGTATGGTGGGGGATCCTGGATCTGGAAGCTGGAGCAACTCAAGGTCTAAAGACTGAGAGGCACTTCCTTCTGTGTGTCTCCAAGGAGAGGATGCTGCAGGAGCTGGAGGGAATTAACATGACTATTACAAGTAATTGTTAAGAGAGCAGGCTCAGGGGCTAGATAACTGGATTTAATTGCAATGAGGGAAGTTACAACGTCACCCAAGCCTCAGTGTCCTCATCTGGAAATTATAGGTAATGTATGAAACCTACTTGGGAAGGTAGTGGTGAGGCTGAAATGGGGTCAGGTATTTAAAATCCTGAGCACAGTTGGGGGGAAGCAAATATTGTTTAAAAATGAACCATGATGTAAAATATTTTTAAAAAGAAAAAAAAGAAAAGAAAAGAAAGCTAATCAGAATCACACATGAAATATCCTAAGTATGGAATAGAAAAAATAAATAAATAAAATAATATTAAAATAATATAATAAAAATAAAATAATATAAAAATAATATAAAAAATTAATTAATTTTATAATTGGAAAAAAATAAATAAAAAATAAAATCCTGAGCACAATGCCTGACAGAGAGTGAAGTCTCAATGAATGTTAGTTTTAGTGATGGTGTGGTGTTGGTGGTTGTGCTGTTATTACTAATATTATCTCCTTTATTCCTCCAGTCATGGTTTTCCTCTACTATACTTGTGAAAACAGAGGCCCGGACAGATTAAGTCACCACCTAAGACTGGGCTGTTTGTAGGTGGCAGCACCCATGGAATATGAGACATTGACCCAAATCTGTGTAAGCTTCTAGCCTTTAAGCTTCCTGCCTACCGCTGTCCGACTCCACTCTGAAAGCAGTAGGTATTCATCACTGAGGATAGCCTAACTGGAGAAGCAGTCTTCAGGCTCCAGGTCAGTGCCAGACCATAGAACAAATAGACCACAGAAGCCAGCCTGGTCACTCTGGCCTGCCCCGGGTAGGACAGCCCCCATGCCCCTTCCTTTGTTCTCCCCTGATGCTCTGACAGCTGGGACAGCAGCTCTGAGTCACTGCTGCAGGGCATGTCCTGGCCTGCCCTGACCTTTGGACAGCATCCAGATGAGCCTCAGAGGGTGCCCTGCCCACCTGCCCTGCACAGAGGGTGCACTGTCCACCTGCCATAAGGAAGGCCCAGAAGCTCATTAGGCTCTGGGCTGTGATGATCCAAGTCTGAGTAACAGATATCAGGCCAGGGTCAGCTTCAGGGAGTGGTGGCATGCAGCCAGGCAGAAACTGGGGCTAAGAATATGGACTCGATGACCTGAATCCGAATCCCCTCCCTACTGCTTCCCAGATGGGTGCCTTGCATCAGCTACTTCCTGCCCTTGAGCCTGTGAATTAGGCCTAACAGCAGAACCCAACTCAGTCATAGTCATAAAGATCAATCAGATCGGGCCTCCCTGATGGCACAAGGGGTTAAGACGCAGCCCTATGAAGCTACCAGCAGCCACTGCAGCACGAGTTCCATCCCCGGTCAGGAGGTGACCCACCTGGCACACGGGGCAGCAAATCTCTCCTGTCTCGCCTGCTGCTCCCCTCAGTGATCCGTCTGTTCTGTTCCCCTCTCTGTCTCTGGTGAATCCTCTCACCCTCCACACCTCTGACCTGTACCCCAGTTCTTGTATGCATACATAAATAAATCTTTAAAAAAAAAAAAAATCAATCAGATCATGCAGTACAGCAACTCACTCAGCAGGGGGCAGGAGATGGAGAGGTGTGCCCATGAGGTAGCAATGCAGATAGACACACATCAGGTTTCCTTTGTAGCCACTGCCTTAGGTGTGTGATTGTTTCTTACTCTCTTTTTTTTTTTAATTTTGATCAGAAAGATTCCGCATTGCCTGTCTTTGCCAACAACCTACTATGTGTGTTCACTATGCACTCAGAAATTGATCTAGTTGAAATCATGTCTTTGCTCTGACTGATTTATGACACTGGGTAAGTCATTGCTCTCTGAACTGCCACTTCATCTGCAAACCCCCTCACCCACCATGGACATGGGCTGTGAATTGGGTTCCAAGTTTCCCAGCAGGAAAGGCAAAGAGCAAAATAGGATCCTTTTAAGTCCAGCATCCATCTATTTGAATAAGAAAAGAGAAAGAAAGCTGAGTAATTGCTTCTGAAGCTGAGTATTGCTTCCTACAGGACCTGAAGAGCCTGGTTCTTTGGTGGGAAAGCATCCAATCCTCTCTCAGCTTTCCAGTTATCCCTCCTTGTTGCACATGAGTTTGCTTTATTTTATAGCTGAGGGACCAGCCCCATATCAGCCTCCTTGGTGTCTGTAAGAAGCCCTCCACACAACAGAAGTTGGGAACCCAAAAAAAACAAAAATAAAAATTAGGGCCTCCCCGGTGGTGCAGCGGTTAAGCGCTGGGTTGCGAAGCTGCCCGCAGCCTCTGCGGCGCCGGTTCGATCCCTGGCTGCTCTCCAGCCACCAGAGGAGGGTCCCACATGGCGCGCAGACCTCTCCTGCCGCCCGCTGCTCCCCTCAGCAGTGTACTTCGGTCCTTTTGCCTGCTCTGCTCCCCGCTCTGGCTCTGGTGAATTCTCTCACCCTCCCGTGCTTCTGACTGTACCCAGTGCATGTACAAACAAATGAACAAATTAAAAAAAAAATACATGCCTCTTTAAAAAAAAAAAAAAATGAACAATGATCAATGATATAAAAATAAATAATTTTTTAAAATAAATAAATAAATAAATAAAAAGAAATCGGGAACCCATGAGACCAACTGCCCTCCACTCCTTAGACCCCCGAACCCCTTTTTCAGGGCACATATTCCCTCTAAAGCATTCCTAACAATGGCTATTCTAACATGGCTATTCTCCATGGCTTACATCCTCCCGGGGATGGGGAGTACACTTCCTCCCCAACTGCCCATGTTTTACTGAGTTGAAAGCAGCCCAGCCACTCCCACCACACCTGCCATCTAGGAGCATCAGACCTTGCTTCTTGTTTCTTCCCTGCGACAGCATCTTCCAGAGCCTTCCCTCGGGTTCACCA
The DNA here is from genome assembly GCF_964194135.1 of Talpa europaea. Classification (NCBI taxonomy): domain Eukaryota; kingdom Metazoa; phylum Chordata; class Mammalia; order Eulipotyphla; family Talpidae; genus Talpa; species Talpa europaea. The sequence continues at coordinate 68,869,573 of NC_140076.1, read as the reverse complement.
ATCATTCCCCATCACCACCACCACCACAGCTGGGCAGACCTGAGTTCACAACCAATCGTTTTCCTTCATGGCTGTGTGACCTAAGGGAAGTCTCTCTCCATCTCTGAGCCTCTCCCTCTCTGAGCCTCAGCTTTCTACAACAGGAGTATACGGAAAATAAAATAATCTGGTGACAGCTTTTTTTTCCACTCCAGTTAATGAAATTCTGAGATGAAATGTAAATGCCTCTGAACCCTCTAGGAATGTGACCCGATGTCACATGGCCCTTCTGGCTTCCTTGCCATTTCTGTGTTCAATCAATAGATAGGGGCTGAGCACCCACTTTGTGCTAGACACTGTGTTTTGTGCTGGGCACTGGACAGGTTGAGAGTGGCAGGTGAACAGTCCTGCCCCAAAGGGAGAATCTGTGTGAGAGCAGAGTAGGTTAGGCCAAACTGAAAGAAAGGGAAGCCCGGGCAGAGGCAATGTGTACAAAGCCCCGCCTTGGATAGAGTCTGCCCTTTGTGGAACTGAAAGATGCCTGGAACTCAGAGAGCATTTGTTTAAGAGACTGGGTTTCAAAAATGTTTGTCCTTTCAGGCAATGGAATACTATTCAGCAATTTAAAAAAAAGACATCCCTGTGTTCATTGCAGGGTAATTCACAACAGTTACGATATGGAGACAACCTAAATGTTCAGTGATGGATGAATGAATAAAGAAAATGTGGAATATATACAGTGGAATATTATTCAACCACAAAAAGAATGAAATTCTGCTATTTGCAACAACAGGGATGGACCTTGAAGGCATTATGCTAAGTGAAATAAATTGGACAGTGAAACACTGCATGATTTCACTGATAACATGAAATAAAAAAAAAAGATACATACAAATAGATTGTAGAAGGATGGTTGCCAGGGGTTGGGGGGTAGGTAGCAGAAATAGGGAGCTGCTGGTTAAAGGATACAGTTGTAAGATGAGTAAGTTCCAGAAAGCTAATGTACAGCATGGTTACTATAGTTAACTATACTGTATCTTATACCTGAAAGCTACTATGAGAATAAATCCTAACCATTATCACCACAGCAAGAATATATTATTTATGCAGATGTTAACTCTATTGTAATAAACATCTTGCAATCTATACATGTATCAAATCATCATGCAGTATGCCTTAAACTTCCACAATGTTATGTTAATTATAGCTCAAGAAAGCTGGGAGGCCTCCCTGGTGGTGCAGCTGTGAAGTTGTCCTTGGCCTTTGCAGCTCTTTTGATCCCTGGCCAGGTGGTGGAGGGGGTGGGGGGGCAACCCACATGGTGAGGCAGACCTTTTCTGTCTTGCCTGCTGATCCCCTCAGCAGTGTGTTTTGGTACATCTGCCTGTTCTGCTCCCTGCTCTCTGTGGTGAATCTTCTCATCCCCCCCCCCACAACTCTGGACTGTATCCTACTTCTTTTTTGTTTTTTTGGTGGGACCCTCACCGGTGGCGGGGGAACGAACCGGCTCTGCAGAGGCTGCGGGCAGCCTCACAGCCCAGCGCTCAACCGCTGCGTCACCAGGGGAGGCCCCCTATTTCTAAAAGAAAAAAAAAAAAAGAAAGAAAGCTAAGAGAAGAGCCTCCCTGGTGGCGCATGGAGTTAAGATGGAGCACTATGAAGCTATCCTCAGCCACTGCAGCACGAATTCAATCCCTGGCCAGGGAGGTGACTCACGTAGCACAGCAGCAGACCTCCTGTCTCACCTGCTGCTCCCCTCAGCAGTGTATTTCAGTAGATCTGTGTGTTCTGCTTCTCACTCAGTCTCTGGTGAATCCTCTCATCCGCCCCCTCCTACATCTCTGGCCTGCACCCCAGCTCTGGTATGCATAAATAAGTAAATCTTTTAAAAAAAGAAAGCTGGGAGGGTGGGAAGAAGAAACTACTAATACAAAGACAACAGATTGGAAATCAAAAAGATCATGTGGAAGGATGGGGCCTCCCTGGTGGTGCAAGGGGCTAAGCACAGCATTATGAAGCAATACGCAGCCTCTACAGCAGGAGTTCGATCCCTGGCTAGCCAGGGAGAAACCCACATGGTGCAGCAGACCTCTACTGTCTCGCCTGCTGCTCAATCTGCCTGTTCTGTTCCCCACTCTGTCTCTGGTGAATCCTCTCACCCCACCCACACCTCTGGCCTGTACCCCAGCTCTCCTATGCACAGATAATCTTTAAAAAAAAAAGATCATGTGGAGGGAAAGAAGGCAGCTTTACACAGTCTGCCAGTCCACTAACACGAAGTTCTGAACAGTTAGACTAACTGGAGTTATAAGAACTAGATCAATAACTATGCCTGGGACAAAATGCGTTGGAGAGGGCCAGAAGAAACTTCCTGGAGTGATAAAAAAAAAAAAAAAAAAATGTTCTAGATCTTGATGACGGTCTCAGTTATATGAAAGAATACATTTAGGAAAAATTCACTAAACTATCTGCATAAAACTTCTGCATTTTATTTTATATCTGTAAATTATACCCTCAATTAGACCTTAATGTAGTTCTGATGCGAAAGAAAAAATAGAAGGATGAGCCAGAGAGCAAGCTCTACCTGTCAGGCCTGAGTAGAAATCCGGGACCTTGTCACTTCTCGGAAGAGTGACCCTAGGAAAATCCCTTCATCTCACTATTTCTCAGTTTTCAAATATATGAAACAGAAATGATAATAATTTCCCCTCACTAGGTTGTTAAACTTGAAGGAATAACTACATTAATACTCGTTAAGCATTTAGAATATTGTTTGGCATATGGCAAGACTTCAACAAATGAAAGCTTTAATAAAATAAACCGGCCTCGATACAGGGGACTTAACCAATCCTCAGGAGAGAAACCAAGTCCAGGACTGAGAAAATACGGGCCTCCAGAAACAGCCTCTGGAAAACAAGGTCCACAGAGACTACAACTCCCGGCACGACTGGGCCGGAGCGGTGCACGCCGGGAGTTGTAGTCCCTGGTGGCCTAACACGCCCAAGGATTGAGACGGTGGTTCCCCTCAGGTCCAAGCTGGCTCTGGCCATGGGCCTACGTGTCCTCACGCCGCTGCAGTCTCCGATCTCCCAAAGAAGGCATCGTCGCTCCCCCTCGCAGACGAGGAAACTGAGCCTCAGCGAATGGCCTAAAGGAGCGAACCAAGCTCCGCTACCCCTCGAGTCTGTGCTCTTTGTGTAGCGCCTCGCAGCCGTCCAATCCGACGCTGGCGGAGGCTGGGGAGGGGCGGGCGGACAAGCCCTCAGGGAAACGACGGTTTTTTAAATCGACAGGGGGTCGCATTATTTCCCCCAGTTTCACAGGCGAGGAAACGGAGTCGCCGCGCCTCCCCGGTCACGTGGGAGCAAGCGCGGGGCCGGAGGCGCGGGCCGCGGGCGCCGGGGCCGCCGGGCGCCGGGGGGGCGTGGCTGGGGGCGGCCCGCCCCGCCCCTCGCGCCCTCCGCTCCCGCGCGCTTGGTGCCGTCCAGGTGGTTCCACCCGCGTGCGGGCGCGGGGTGAAGCTGCGCAGCCGGCGTGGGCCCCCTGCGCGCGCCCGGGCGCTGAGGTCCGCGGACGGTTCCACCGCGTGGGGCCAGAGGGGGGGCCGCCGCGGGACCCAGACCCCGGGCTGCAGCGGGAGCGACGCGCCGGCCGCCCGGTGGGGGTGGAGCCCCGCCGCGGCCCCAGGTAACGCCCGGCGACCCTGCGCCGTGCGCCCCAGGCGCGGGGCCAACGAGGTCGGAGCGAAAGGGGGCGACCGCGGGCTGGCGGAGTAGCGCAGGGACTCCCCGCTGGGCCTCTGTCGGCGTCCGCAGGGCCGGCGCCCTCTGTCCGGGGAGCCGGAGCCTCCGCTCGTCCGCCCGCCCGCCAGGTCCGAGCGTCCCGCTTCGGGGAGCCCCCGGGAATTTTAAGTTGCATTGTGCCTCGCGCATGCCCCCATCGCACTCCCCGGCAGGTTGGGGCTTCAGCTGGGGGCCAGGCGCCCGGGACTGAGAGCCGAAGAGGCCCTGCAGTACTTTGGCCTCATCGCGGCGGTCCCAAACATTTTACCAGCGCTCCTGGGGCAGCCGCCGGGGAGCCAGAGCGGCCCGGGCACTGCCGGGGAGCGGCCGGGGGTCCGGGGAACAGACCATGGCGCCGCCGTTACTGCTTTCAGGATGTCGGAACGCCGGGGTGTGCAGAGAGCGTCTGTTTCTTGCCCAAGGTCACACCGCTTCCGTTGCTTGAGGGTTACTAAGCCAGAGTCGAGCTGCTTGGGGCCGGGAAGGCGGTGGGGACTAGAAGAGTAGTAGGAAGCTAGCCCCCTGCTAGGGGGAGACACTTAAGATGGAGGGGAAATGGGGAATTAGATTGGCCGCTTTTCCCAGGATCAGCCAGGTGCTGCACTCCTGCAGTCCCCGGTTTTTGCAGACCCTGGGGGTTCCTCTGGTGAGTGCTGCAGGCGGGAGGGAGTCAGAAATGGGAGGTCCTCCCAGTGCCATACACCAGCGGGCAAACACCCAAGTGCAGACCCAGAAGGTCAGGTAGATACCACCGACCATGCATACTTAGGAGCCATGATTTATTCACTGAGATACAGCTACTTGCATCCCCATTTGACACCTGGACTAATTGAGTCTACAAAGGTGCTGTCTTCCTCAAGGTCACAGAGCTAGTTCCAGGCAGAGCCAGGGTCCTTGCCCAGGCAGCTGGTTTCAGAGGGTCTTTATTTAGCCATCTCTATTCTAGCTCCCTCAGTAACTATAGGAGATGCAGCCGTAGTGCTGCACCCACCAAGTGCTCAGTAAGCCTCCTTGGTCACTACGGTGATGCCTATGCTGGCTACAAAGGCAGAGTAAGGCCAACTTTCTGACCTGGAGCCCCAAATACTGCAGTCCTGAGCCCCAGCCCAGGGACCACCTTTCCAGACACCCAGCTCTCTGCACAAACATAGCTGCTGCATTTTAGAGGAGTCAAAGCCTCAGCTGTGCTTGTGGTGGGTGCGAGGGTGTTCAGGCCTCTTGGGAGCAGAGGATTTGGCCTCTAAGTGGCCTGTCAACCCCCACCCTGCGGCTTTATGGTAGCCCAGAGCTTTGTGCCCTGAGCTAGCTCTACCAGGCCAAGCTATGTATCCCCGGGTGGTCTCTCGATCTGTGTTCTGCCATTGGGGGAGTTTACTGGGTCCTGTCTCTTTGGAGGAGGGTTTGAAAGATCTTAGGAGAAAAGAATGGGGTACTTTCTGAGCCTGAGGAGAGGAGGGAGGTAGCCAGCAGCTAATGTTGGGTGGGCAGCTAGAGCAAGGCCCAGCTCCAGCAGAAACCCATGACCCTGCCTCCTTCCTCCCAGAGTGAAGTCCCTCCTATCTCTTGCAGAAGAGACTGGGATAGGTACTGGAATGCAGCACCCAGTGTTTTGCATTTGGAGGGACCAGCATTAGGATTTTTCTGCCTCTTAATGGGATCTGGAGCCAATCACCTATCCCTGAGCCTCCACGGGCTCCTGTTGTGCCCAGATACCTGTATTTTTAATTATTGAGCAACCTTTGGGGACCCTGTGTTGGCGTTTGCATTGCATGAACCAAACTTAATGTGAGATTAGAATGGGGTTCCAGGTCTACTCCATGGTGAGTGGCTGTGTGACCGTGGGTGAGTTGTCTCCCCTTTGGCCCAAGTTTCCTTATCTGTAAAATGGAGCAAACTCATACTGAGCTCTTTAGGGCCATTGGACCAGTGAGATGATCAAGACAGGACAGTGAGATTACCAAGACTTTGCAGGAGACCCTAGAGCCCTGATCCCTCCAGAGAACCTCAGGGAAGATACCTGGGCAAGGGTGAGTCCCCACCCACCCACCCCCGTTGTTTCTGGAGCCCACTAGGCCACACTACCAGGATCTGTGGGGAGGGAAGCCACTTCCTGAGTCTTCTTGTCAGGTGAAAGGACCAGAACCTGCTTCAAGGGGGTGGAGCCAAAGCATGTGATGAGACACACAGTAGGTGTGCAGGCCACATCCCCTCATTAAGGTTCCCACACAAAATATTTGTTGGTGTGGGCCTCCCCTGGTGGCGCAACGGCTGAGCGCTGTGCTGCGAGGCTGCCCGCAGCCTCTGCAGCACCGGTTCGTTCCCCAGCCGCCGGCGAGGGTCCCACCAAAAGAAAAAAAATAATTTGTTGGTGAATCTAAGAGGGAATTCATAGGAGAGTCCAGATTTCTGGCTTCTCTGGAAAACCTAATAAAACAGACTCCTTCCTATTTATTTCAGTGATCCTGCCTGTGCCCCGGGGAAGGTTTTGTAGATCAGTTTGTGGTATTATTGGCCCCTGCCCTGGGGGGGATTATGAGAGTCTGTTGATTTACTAAAGGCTTCCCAAGACATTGAACCCAAAGGTCCTGCATCAGAGAAGACTACAGCGATTTCCTAGCCCTGTAGGATCAGAGGTGAGGTCAAACCCAGAACCCCTTCTTCAGGCATCTACCACCTACCATGAGCCAGGCCCTGCTACCCCTGCCCCACCCCCTCACCCCCAGCAGTCCCATAGAGATAACCTTTTGCTGTCTGATGCAGTGTGCTAGCCACCTGATGTGCACTGGGGATGCCTGAGCAGCTCGCTGCCAGGAGACAGGTCAGCCACGGCTCAGGAAGTTGTCTGTGAGTTCAGTCCCCAAGATTGAGCAGGGTTTTGCTAGAGATGAGTAGAGGGTGTTGAGGATATTTTAGGCAGACAAAATGGTATTTGGACACTTGGTGTCTTCAAAGTATGTAACTGGTGGTTGAGGGTGGGGAGTGGTAAGGTGTTCTCACTGTGTCCCCTCTCTGAGGCTGGTTATCCTGTGGTGTCTGCCTTTCAGGGAAGTTGGCTTTCAATCAGTACACTAAAAATACTGAATCCCTTCAAGCCATAATGGGACTGTGACAAGGCTGGGTCATGAAGTGAAAGTCAGGGTGCCTCTAGCCCAGAGTTCAGAGATGGGGGGGCTCAATATAGTCTGAACACATCCCAGATTCCAATAAGAGGTTAGATGGGAGCTGTCTCAACGTATAGAGAAGAGGAATAGATTGATAGGAAGAAAAAGGACATCACAGGCAGGGCATCCAGTTGTGCAAAGGCAGGAAGTTTGCAGGTGTGGAAAGCCACAGGGAGCACAACCAGGGTTGTAAGAGGGAGGCTGGAGAGATGAACCTGAGAAATTAAGTGGGGGAAGCTTGTTAAGTGCATCCCAGAAAGCCGGGCAGTAAAGTCTGCAAATATCCTGACACTGGCAAGCAGGGTGCCGTCTTAACAGTCTAGGCACCTTCATTGTGGGAAGGGCTAATTGACAGTGGGAAAAATAAAAGATGGGATGGGACATAGAAGGGAGAGCTGATAAGGAGATGGCATCATCCTATATGTCCCCACTTTTTCTCATGCATATGGTTTTAACTGATGGATAGAACTTGGCATTCCAGGTAACATTTTTTTTTTATGCATACAAGGATTGGGGTACAGGCCAGAGGTGTGGTGGGTGAGAGGATTCACCAGAGACAAAGTGGGGAACAGAACAGGCAGACTGACTGAAATGCTGAAGGGAGCTGCCGGCAAAGCAGCAGAGGTCTGCTGCGCCATGTGGGGAGCTCCCTGGCCAGCTGGGGATTGAACTGGTGCTGCAGAGGCTGCGGATAGCTTCACAGTGCTGTACTTAACCCCTTGCACCACCAGGGAGGCCCTCCAAGTAACATTCTGTATAGCGTTACATCATGAACTTGATCTGTTCTTAGAGATCTGCCAGCCACCCCTGGGCACCACCTGCAGACATTGTGTTGCTAGCCACACAGCCAAAGTGCCCTGTCATATTGTTACTGGCTGAAACAACACTTCCATGTGTCTATTCCCCAAACTTCCTTGTGGAGTGTTTCCATTGGATATCCATCTTGAAGGGGGATTTCTGACTCTGCGAAAACAGAAAAGTTTTTATGGCATAAGACTTAATACATACACTTTTACAGTAATTCTCTTTAGAATTGTTATTAGTTTATACCGCATAGGTTTTTCTTTTTAAAGAGAAAAGGCATATACAATAAAAAGAAATCTATCCTCCTGACGTAGTGCTCTCTTCTAGTTCTCCTCAGCACGATTGTTAAGCAGCTTCCTGTATATCCTTCCAAAAATATTCTATGCAGACACTGTATATAGCCAGTTTAAAAATTTTTGATATACTGTTAAACTATTCAGCGTTTTGCTTTCAATTTTTATTTTTAAATTTGGGATTATGAAATATACCAAAGAAGCACCCTCTCCCTTCCCTTCCCCGCAGTAGCCCACCCTATGGGTTTAACATGTTAACATTATGCACGGGCATCTTTTTTAAGGCTTTCCGGAAATTATCCCTGTCATTTCAGCGCCATACAGATAAGGGCAGTTAGTTCTCAGTTATAGGCACGCATCATTCTTTATTCGGCCTGTTCCAGATCTTGTAAATTTAGGATATTGCTGATTTTTCTTTCCTTTTTTGCTTATATAATTGATGTGTAGGTAATACTCCACGTTTTCTAATGTGTGACTGGGGAGGCGCTGAGGCAAGAGCGAGGCTGGGATTTGGCTTGGGTTCGGATGCCCGCTCAGCACACTGCCTAGCTGCGTGTGGTGCGGGTGGGTAATGCCGCACTGATCCTCTCTACCCGTCTGTAAAATGGGCCGGCTGAAGTAATCCCTTCTCCCGCAGCCGCTGGGGAGAATACGGCTCAAAACTAAGGATTTCCTTGGGTTCAGTTCCCAGGCCCCCCGGGGGAAGGGCTCTCTGCGCAGACTGCAGCCCTAGGGCCCCCCGCGCGCCTAGAGCGCAGGACACCTGCCGCTCCAGCTTCCAACTGTTCCCCGCGCCTTTCTCCGGCCACGCTGGGGGCGGCGCGGCGAGGTATCTCTGTGACGCCAGCGCGCAGCGGACCAATCCCTCAGCGGGGCAGGCGTTAGCTCCTTTGCATGGGTCGCCCGCCATTGGTCCGTTGAGCAACCCAGGGCGTCCCAACTTTTTAAAGCCGCCGCGTAGTATAAACAAGGTGTTGCGGGGCTGCAGGGCCATGATGTCATCGCGGCGCTGTAGCTCTTGGGGCTGACGTCATCTCCAGGAGGTTGCCGAGCCTCGGCTGTTAAGAACCATCCTAACCACTCGGACTGCTTAAGAGGCCGCCGCTGCCCCGTCGAAGGTCAGCCCCGTTGCACTTCACTGTCCCTGGCGGCGCCCAGTCCCCGAGGAGTGGACCATGACACAGTAAGTCCGGGCTGCGGCTCTCCCGGCGCAACCCATTTCTCCGGCAGGGAAACTGAGCTTTAGAGACGCGAGTGGTTCGCCAGTTTGCATAGCAAGTGCGAATTGCAGCCGATTCGTCTTGTACAGCCCGGGGTCTCCCATCTTTAGGTCTAACTATGCGGCCCCGCCCCTTCCTTATGACTGTGGCTGCGGTCACTTTAAGTGAAAGATGGGGGCGAGATTTTTTTTTAAATCTGCTTTCCAAGATGGCGGCTTTGCCCGTCACGTGCCTAGTCGCAGCGCGTGATTGGCTCTTGGGGTCCCGCGGGGCGGGGCCGCTGCGGGCAGCAGCTTGCTACTGTTTGCCGGAACCTCCGAGCGCGCCCCCGCGAACCTCCCCCCCTCCGCCCGGCGCGCCCCCGCGAGCCCCCCTCCCGCCCCGCGCGCGACCCCGCCGCTTCGAATGTTGTGAATCAAATGTGGGGTTTGTTACATTCCGCTGCCGCCGCGGACAGTTCTTAAAGGGCCAGCCGCCGGCAGCTGCGCAAACCCGACCGCGTCCTGCGCCGCCTCCGGCTCCCTGAGAGCCGGGCCGAGAGAGGCCGACCGCGCGCGGGCCTCGCGAGGTAGACGCCGTCCGACGGACAACAAAGAGCGGGCCCCGGAAGGAGCCGGCTGCCCCCAGAGCGGGGGTGGGAGGGAGCGCATTGTTCCGCAGGGCGGGGGCTCTTAAAGGGTCCTGGCCGCCGCGACCCTCCCCAGCCCCTGCCCAGCCGGGCCGGCTCAGACCGCGAACAAAGGCGTCGGCGTGTGGCCGGCGGCCGGAGGTGAGTCGGCGCCGGGGCCCAGCCCCGCATTTCCGCACCCCGGGGCCTGCGCCTCCCCCGGGGCTGGGCCCTCGCAGCTCCGCAGGGGTTAACCACTGGCGGTCCGGGGTGGGGGGGCGGCGAGCCTGCTAGAATCGGGGGGTCCCCCTTCCCCACCCCCGCCCCGGCGCCCCCGAGAGCCGGCCGGGCCTCCCTTCTCCGCGGCCGAGAACTGCGGTTGGAGGGCCGGGAGCCGCCCCCTCCCCCCGCCGCCGCCACTTCCTTTGTTGTTGCTTTTGTCTCACGCCGAGCACATGGTCCGGGATCCGCGGCTCTTAAAGTCACAGCGCTCCGGCCCCGGCGCCGCAGGCTGCTCGCCCGCCCCCGGGCCGCCCCGAGTGCTGCACAGAAGCCTGGGATGGGAAAGGGGGGGTCTGGTGTCTGCACCGCGGCCCCCCACTGCCGGGGGCTGGTGGGTGAGGAGGCCTCCGCAACCTGAGTCTGGCTCGCCTTGAGTAGGTGCCTGCCCCATGGGGACGTTGGTCTCCTTGCCCACTGCTGCGGTCGCCTGGCTGCTGCTTGTCTCTTGGCTGTATTTGGGCTCTCTGAGGAGGAGAGATTTCCACCCCCACTTAACAGTTGTGGCAACTGAGGCTCACAGAAGGGAAGAGATTTCCTTGACCAAGGTCATCCAGGGAGTCTGGACCGTCCGAGGACTCCTACCTCTGAACCCGGTGGTCCAGCCCTCTGTGGGCTCCAGATGCCACTCTGGGGAGATCCTCTTGCTCACCAAGCAGTGCTGGGCCCAGCCTGCCTCTCTGGTGAAGGAGGGGGTAGGGGAGTGGGGAGGGAATCTTATCTTGCTTTTAGTCTTCTCTTGTACCCAGCGGCTGACTGCCCATCTGCAAAACAGCCTTTTCTGCAAACATCCCTGAAACCCAGGTGACTTGGACTAGAACCAGGTAGTTGCTTGGGGCTCTAGAAATAAAAGTTGGCTGCCTCCTGGGAGAGGGGGTGGATACCTGCTTCCAGACAGGGTTGGGTTTAGGGATGGTACCTGAAAACCCAGTTACACAAACCGCATTGAGTCCTGAGCACAGGAAAGGTGTGGAAGGTAGAGCAGTTAGGGGGAGGGCTCCCGGCCACCCTTGCTTGTTTGACCTTGAGCAGGTTACTGGTTGCTTCTCTTCATAATCACACTGATCGCAGGTGATTGAAAGAGAAAACTCTCAGGTCTCCTGTAGGACCTGGAAAAGAGCTGGGATTACAGTTAGGTTAGTTAGGGTTAAGTTGAAGCTCACTAATGAGAGAGTCAAGGTTTTGAGAATCTGTGCCTAGGGCACTAGCCAGGACCAGGTAGTCCATCCCTGTCTGACTTTATGGCCTACACGAAGTTATTTTCATTCTCTTGGGTCTCAAGTTTCCTCAGCTGTGAAGTAGATCTGTCCCCTATGTGCCATCTCTGGTCTTCGGAGAACTTCAAGAAGCAGGCACTCCTCCCTGCCAGCTGGGATATTCCCCAGGACATCATATTTCCCTGCTGTGCCCTGCAGAATTTGAAGTGCCACCTGATTTTTGCTTGGTAGGTGGTGATGGGGGTCAACCTATATTTTTTAACACTGACCAATCATACACACCCAAGTGAATTGACTTTGTAAGTCAAATGCGGGGCCTTTTTTGAGTATATTTTGTCTGTTCACTGGGAGGTGTCATTGGGTGTTCCCATTTTACAGATGAAGCTGAGACACTAAAGACAGTGTGCCCCCCAAGACTGACCGGAAGTCAGGGTGTCATGTGTAAGAATGCAGAGGTGGGTGCTGTCACCTTTGGCACCATCACGCACAGCAGCAGGCAATCTTGTGTCTGCTGGCCTGGCTTCCTGGCTTCTTGTCATTTCCCTTTTCTTAAAAGTGGGTACCTTTGAAGGGGCTGGCTCGGAACTGAGCCTGGACTGCCCCCCTGAGCCATGGCACTGTCCAAGGCCAGTCACTTCACTTCTTTAACTGTTAGTGTCATGCTTCTGAGAATTGCTGTAAGGACTCATGGAGATGGCACAGGGCAAGGATTGCAGTTATTACTATGCCTCGTCAGTAGAACTAGGATCTCTGGGATCAGAGCAGGGGTCCCCAAGACTTGGCCGTGCTATAGAAACTAATGGGGAATTTGGTAAACATCTAGGTGCCCTTATTTCCCACACCTTCAAAGATTCTGATCCAGAGGGGCCAGGTATCTGTTTCAGTTAGTGGTGCCTTTTCCTGAGTCTCCCTTAACCCTTGTTTGTTGGCTTGTCAGCAGGAATCAAAAGCTGTGTGACTGTACAGCTTGTTCACACCAGGAGACACAGACAAATGATGGGCAGGCAGCGAATGGGCCTGGGGTAGCCTGGAGTGAAAACTCCTACTCCCTTTGGGGGGTAGCATAGGGGAAAAGTAGAAATGAGCACTGGGAGACCCTGGTCTCCCAAAAATCAGGCACCATATTTTTTTCTGCCTGTTTTTTTTTTTTTTTAATCCCCATAGAAAAAGCCAGATATTTATATAATCTCCAATTTTTATTCATTGGCACTAATTTTGCTGCTGCTGACTGTGGCCTTCAACGTGTAGATTAACTTGCCAGTGTATTCAGCACATCACACCAGCCCTGTGCTGGTCATAAGGTGTCTGTGGGCCCTGCCCACCCCTGTGGCAAGTGCTGGAGCCCAGGTTTGGCAGAAGTGTGAATTCTAGCTCTGGCACTTCCTGGCTGTGGCCTTGGCCCTGCGCCATCATAACAAGTCGAGAAGTGCCTCCCTTGCTTGCTCATGTAGGGTTGGACCCGTGCGTGTAAAGCCTGGCTCAGAGGAAATGCTTCTTGCTGCTTCTGGCAGGATGGAGCAGTCATAGCCCCCTGACTGTGTCAACAGAGAGGCGACACCTCAAGCTGGGTGGGAGGACACATGGGAGTCTGGTTAGATTGAGGGTGGGGGGAGGCTCCCTGTGGCAGGAACAGCAAAGGACTAGTCCTTTTGATGTGCTCCTCAGCTTTGCAGGGCCTGACAGGTTCCAGAGCTTCCTTGCTGGTGCCTCCTCCCAACCTCCAGAATTAATGAATGGTCCCACCTTCCCCATTCTGGGCCCCAGCTCCTAGCCAAGGCTGTGCCCCATTCCCACTCAGTTTCCTCTCTCAGGTTCTTGCTTCCCTTTTTTCTTAGCAACCTCACCTCCCACTTGGGGGCAAAGTTGGGCCTCCAGAGCCAGGGGCTGTGTGCCAGACCTACCCATCCAGCAATGGGAGACCTTGGTCTCCCAAATTGAACACTTGGGCAAATCCCCACCTCTCACAGTCTCAGTTTCCTCTTCTGTGAAATGGAACTCCTTGAAGAGTAAATGAGTCACGCTTGGTAGATAATGGGAATGAGTTGTAGAAAGAAAGAGTACTGACTGGCAGCTCCCAAGGACAGGAACGGGCTTGGAATTCCCCCTGAACCAAGAAGATGAAAGGAAGGAAGCCAGGGCTCCCCAGCTGCCTGGAGACCCCACTAGAACAACCTGGCACACAAGCAAGCTGGCCAGCCCTCTGAAGTCATCATGACCCCAAGAAAGGATTTGATCCGATTTCACAGAGCAGGAAAATGAAGCCTAAATTCTCTGCAGTCCAAGCCTGACTGTTCTATTAGCCCTGCGCCCCGGTGACCAGGAGAGGGCCAGGCTATAGAGGTTTGATTCTGCCTGCCTACCTGTAATGGGCAAGAGACTGAACTTCTCTTACCTCAGTTTCTTCTTCTGTTTTTCTCCTAGGGTTGGGAGCCCCGGCCTAGCCCCTCCACCCCTCTGTCACCCCTGATGCGACCATGGGCTCTGGCGGTGACTAGGTGGCCACCCTCTACTCCTGTGGGTCAGCGGAGATTCTCTGCAGGACCCGGCAGCACTCTGGGCCAGCCCCGGGGAAGGTAGGAAGGAACCCCCCCAGTCCAGCAGAGGCCAGAACCTCAACACAGAGGCTGTCAGCTTGGGTGGGGTCCAGGGAGCAGAACACAGGGCTCTGAGCTGTCTCCCCAGTGGGTAATGACCTTGACTTTTCATGCTCTGTGAGTGAGTGACCCCTGCAGTCCTACTGGGGCCTCCTCTCTGTGGTGCAGCCCCGGCCGCGAGGGCCCCCTGGCCAGCCCGCCTGCCCAGGATGAGCGCTTACCCTCCCAGCAGCCGCCACCCCGACCATCACATCTCCCCGTAGAGGAGCACCGAGCCTCGGCTCCTGCCGGCAGGAGCCCCCGAATGCTGCACCCAGCCTCCCAACAGAGCCCGTTCATGGTTGATCTCCACGAGCAGGTAGGCGGAACACCCCCCACCCGCATTGTGCTGCCCCCCAGCTTCTGGCAAAGCCATCTGAGGAGCAGAGGTGGCAAACTCCTGTTTTCCCCTTGCCTAACCCCTGCCTGTTCAGGGAGAGGATATTAGGCCTGTTTTACAGGTTGGTAAATTGAATCCAGAGAAGGCCTCTTCCCTGAGGCCGCACAGTGAATGACTGGTAGGACTGGAAGCCCTCCCAGGTTACAAAAGGTTCTCTGTGCCCCCTGGGGCCTGGGGTAGAGGGACAGGACTTGCATCTAGGTGGGTTCCAGCTAGAGAAAAGAAGGAAGCCAAACCCAAGGAACTTCTCACCTGAGGCCAAGCTTCCTCCCTGCAGTTCCCCTGGGTTTCTCTCCAACTACAGGTGCACCAGGGACCCGTCCCTCTGTCCTACACAGTCACCACAGTGACGACCCAAGGCTTCCCCTTGCCTGCAGGCCAACACATCCCTGGCTGCAGTGCCCAGCAGCTCCCAGCATGCTCCGTGATGTTCAGTGGGCAGCACTACCCCCTCTGCTGCCTCCCACCCCCGGTGAGTGAGTGCGTGCCTCCAGCCAAAAGCTCCAGCACAGGGCAGCAGCAGAATGCAGCCAGGTTTTGCACACCCACCCTGCCTAGCAGACCACACCTGGCTGCAAGCCTCAGCCCTGCCCAGAAAAGACTGCGTTCACCTATGGTGAGAGGGCATTTCCAGTGCCGAGACCTCCCTGGACCCAGCACTTGCAGTTTGGAGTCAGAACTGTGGGCCTTTAAACTCCAGACCCTGGAGTTGGGGGGTGGTGTTCAATGAGGGGGCGGGGCGCCCTGTGCCTGATGGAATGGCTCCTGACCCTTGTCACAAGCACAGACTTAGCCCCAAGCCTAGGAGACCTTCTCCAATCCCCGCCCCCTCTCTTGGCAGCTGATCCAGGCGTGTACCATGCAGCAGCTCCCTGTGCCCTATCAGGCCTACCCCCACCTCATCTCCAGTGACCACTACATCCTGCACCCCCCACCACCAGCCCCACACCCCCAGCCTGCCCACATGGCACCTCTTGGACAGTTTGTGTCGCTGCAAACCCAGCACCCACGTATGGTAAGTCTGGGTGATGCTAGAGGGGATGGCATGGGGAGCCAGGGCCCAGGGGCTGCCCCGTCACTGACTCCAGGGCACCCAACCCTGTCTCTTCCAGCCCCTGCAGCGGCTAGATAATGATGTGGATCTGCGGGGGGACCAGCACCCCCTGGGGAGCTTCACCTACTCCACCTCTGCACCGGGCCCAGCCCTGCCCCTGCACTACCTGCCCCACGATCCACTGCATCAGGAGCTGTCCTTCGGTGTGGTGAGTGCTGCGCTCTTGCCCCACACCCCACAGTCCGGAGCCGTTGGAGACTGGTTGGCTGTTGACCTGCCCCTGGCCCCCCTCTCACAGCCGTATTCCCATATGATGCCACGGAGACTGAGCACCCAGAGATACCGCCTGCAACAGCCGCTGCCCCCGCCACCCCCGCCGCCGCCCCCACCACCATATTACCCCAGCTTCCTGCCCTACTTCCTGTAAGTACCATTTCTTGTGCCCCAGAACCACAGACCTCTGTACTCCTAGGGCCCCAGTGGTTAGTCCTAAACACAGCTCCCTGGGGTTCCCAGGGCCTCTCAAGCCATCTGTCATCCCCATAAACCACCAACACCCACCAGCAGGTTCCCTGCTCTCCTACAACCTCCTGAGCTAACACCAGGGTGCACGGTGAATGGTGCAGAGTTCTGGACTTTGTTTGCATGAAGAGAGCAGCTCTGCACACCTACTGACTTGACCCTGGGCCCCCATACCTGTCTCTCTAGCTCGATGCTGCCAATGTCACCAACAGCAATGGGGCCCACCATCAGTCTGGACCTTGACGTGGATGACGTGGAGATGGAGAACTATGAGGTCCCAGGGAGCCCTGTCCTGGGAGGTGGGGACTGGGGGCACTCCGGCCCTGGGCACTGCTGACCCTCCCCTCCTGCCCCTGTCCAGGCCCTCCTGAACCTGGCAGAGCGGCTGGGAGACGCCAAGCCCCGAGGCCTCACCAAAGCGGACATTGAGCAGCTTCCGTCCTACCGCTTCAACCCAGATGGTCACCAGTCGGAGCAGACCCTGTGAGTGCCAGGCTCCAGCTTGTGCCCCCCCGTGATGGGCTGCGAAGGGCCCCCTCTTCCAGGGAGACTCTGCTTTATGATGAGCAGCCTTCCCTCAGCTGTCAGAGACAAGGTGACCCTCTGTGCCTCCTCCCAGGTGTGTCGTCTGCTTCAGCGACTTCGAGGCGAGGCAGCTGCTCCGAGTTCTCCCTTGCAACCACGAATTCCACACCAAGTGTGTCGACAAGTGGTTGAAGGTAACATGACCCCAGGGGCTCCCAGGTGTTGCGTGGGCATAGGGGAGTATCCTCATCTTTGTCAGCGCTGGCTCCATTCAGGGGCCAGGTCCCCACAGGTGGCAGTGTTGTATTGGGTGGGGGATGTGAGTGGAGCCTGACGTTGGCTGCTCCCCCCCAGGCCAACCGGACCTGTCCCATTTGCCGGGCTGATGCCTCCGAGGTGCCCAGGGAGGCTGAGTGAGGCCCCACAACTGTCCAGGAGAACCCTGTCCGAAGCTCTGGAAACTCGGGGGGGACCCAGGGAGGATGGGGAGGGAGTGACCCAGGCCTGCCCCATCGTTCTCACCTGCATCTCCAGAGCTGGTGCCAGGGTCAGCCCCAAGAGAAGCCCCTGCAATAAGCCCCTGCACTTGCCAAGCTCCAAAGACTCCTTCCCCCATCTGCCTGCCAGTCCGCCTGCCACGGAGCTGCCTGAGTGTCCCCAACTCGGTCTCCTTCCTGTTTGCCCTTGGGTCCACCTCTTTCCTGCCGGCACTGGGAGCCAGGGGTCCATTCCCCCAGTGCAGTTGGTGGGTCCTTGGCCCCGGGATGGGCAAACGGGGCACAGTCCTGAGTAGCCTGGTCTCTAGCACTGAAGTGTTATCCCATCTGCCCAGGTGGCACGGACGGGCATGCAGCAAGACAGTGGCACGAGGCCATCTTGAGCCCCAGGCCCAGGTCCTCCTGCCATGATCCCAGACAGACTCAGGCAGCCAGCCCAGCCCAGGCTGCAGTGAAGGGGGTCACTCTGGTTCCCAGGAGGACTCTTACCCCAGGCACAACATTCCAGCCCCACCCCCAGGCTGGAGGGTGTCAGAGCCAGCCTCCCAAGCACGTGGGAGACAGACCCTGAGCTGGGGCGGCACAGATCCTGAGGGGGCCTGCCCCGTGCCAGGAAGAGTGACCTGTGTTCTAGTGGCCACCCCCTGCTGGTGGCGGGGGCCAGACCCATGTCCAATCTCCCCTCTGTCGTTTTGCATGAATGTGAGGAGCAGCAGTTTTTGCTTATTCATTTGGCCCAAAATCGCGTGTAGGATTTGGGGGTGTGGATTTTTAAAACAATTTGTTTTCTTCTGGTTTAATGGGGGGAGGGGGTCTAGGGACCAACTAGGACCGAGTACCCAGGGGGCAGGAACTGGTCCTGTGGTGCCGCCTGGTTTGCATGCGCGTGGCTGGGCTGGACCAGGCGGCTGGTGGTCACGGTTGGGGTTGGGGGGGCGCTCTGTGCTCAGCTGATAACTGCCATGCACTGTACTGCACACGTCCCCAGAGCCTACCGGGACCGTACGCTTTTCAGGGCATTTATCCCTCTCCAGCCAGGGCCTGTCTCCCACCTGCCTGGGTGAGTCTCCTCCAAGGAAGTCCCAAGAGGGCAGGGACCAGGGAGGGCATGGACCCCACTTCCGGGGGTCCCCTCCCAGCCTGAACCCTGCTCTCCAGGCCTGGAGGAAACCCCCCCCCCCCAATAGGGTCTGGCTGAGCTCCCTCTTCCTCCCCGGTCCTATTCCTTGCCTTTCCTATCCCCAGCTGGGGTTGCTGCCCTGAACGAACCGCGTGTGGGGCCGGCACATCCTAGCAGGCAGCCCCTGGCGCCTGCTGCCTCAGGGATGCTCCAACCACCCTCGTTCTCCCGTAGCACCCTGGCTCCCTGCCTCTTCCTAGCCTGCCATGGGGCCCCATCAGCCCGGCCCCACCCCCATGGAGAACCCAAAGTCTTACTGTATATAACTCCAGGTGACGTTTCTATATTTATAGCAGTGTTGAAACCCCACATGTTTTACACAGAACCACCCTCTCCCACCCCCCTCCCTCTCCCACCCCAACAAAAGGTTTTCAAAACCCTTACGGTTCCTGGGGCAGGCGGAAACAGGCTCACGGATTGCGTGTCGGCTGCAGCCATGGTTCCAACAAGCAGCTATGGGGGGAAACACAACATTTAAAAAAAAAAATCATTAAAAAAAAAGATTTATGAAACAATTACTTAGGATGTTTGTGATTTGCCGACCTTGCTATAGATGCCATGTTACCAATGATTTCCTGTGGTGGGGGCTTGTCATTGTTTACTCTTTTATTTACCAACTTCTGGCCTAGGCATGACAGTGGACACCATCCCCCAGCCCTGGCTGGGCCCAGCACCTGTGTTCTGTGTTAGAAAGGTTTTATATATATATAATTACATATATATATATGTGTGTGTATATATATGTAATTTTGGGGGGCCCTGTTCCTTGCACATTTTACAGTTACCTCATTTTTTCCCATGTATGTATTTGAGAAAATGCTAATATATAGAGAAAAAAAAAAAGGTTCTTAAAGCTTAAATGTGTGGTTTTTTCCATTCCATTGGATTCACATTGGTTTGTAGCATTTAACATAACTAGTATGTTGTATTATATATATGTGTATACTGATTGAAATTTTTAACAGATTTGTACTTTTTTTAAAATGAAAGTTGCTAGTTCTGCTTGACCAAGTAGTGCAATCATTATTTTTTTTAATATTGTTGCTGATTTCAGAGGGATATTCACTAATAAATGTATGACGTATATCAAGTATTGCCCAAGCTGCCTTTGGCTGCCTCTTCTTCTTTTCGGGGGGTGGAGGGTGATTCTGAGAGCGGGTAGGGGTCAGGACGAGGTGGGTAGGGGAAATCGTGCTGCGGATCTTCGGGGGAAATGAGATCTACCAAGTGATAGTTTATACTAGACCATCTGCAAATTAGGGTTCTGTTAGCATCCACAGGGTCCCACGTAACTAGTTTGAGGTCAGCATCACTCGTGCCCCACAATTGAATTCTGGAGGTAGGTTCTGCCTCAGATAAGCTGGATAGGGCTCAGGTGTATCATAAGGAACCAAGGTCAACATCTTAAACTATGGTTGGAAAGGGCTCTTCCTCTGTAATGGTTCTTGGTGTCAGTTTCATCTATTTTCTATCCTCTCCATG
The DNA here is from genome assembly GCF_964194135.1 of Talpa europaea. Lineage (NCBI taxonomy): Eukaryota > Metazoa > Chordata > Mammalia > Eulipotyphla > Talpidae > Talpa > Talpa europaea. Next base: position 68,849,938 of record NC_140076.1, on the reverse strand, counting down.
GGAAAACCAATTTTTCCCTGAGAATTCTAACAGTTTCTGGCTAATGTCATATTCTTAACCATGTCAAAGATGATGGACATCCTCCCTCCAAATCAGAACAAAACCTCATACTCAGCATACTGGAAGTCCTAGCCATCATGTAAGGCAAGAATAAGAAAATAAAGTTAAGCATGTAGATTAAAAAGGAAGAAATAGAACTATTCCTGAATGTAGACGTTATGATAAATGGAATTGTGCTGCAGAGGCTAAGACTCAACCCCTTGAGCCACCAGGGAGGCCGCCTCACTTCATTCTTAAATTTTTTTTTTTTTAAAGATTCATTTTTATTTATACAAGAACTGGGAAACAGGTCAGAAGGCGCGGGAAAGTGAGAGAATTCACCAGAGAGAGCTGGGAGCAGAACAGGCAGACGGACCAAAGACACTGCTGAGGGGAGTAGTGGGCGAGACAGGAGAGGTCTGCTGCGCCATGTTGGAATCCCAAGGAATCGACAGAAAACCCCAGAATTAATTGAGTTCATCAGGTCATGGACTACAAGATCAATGTACAAAACTAATTGTATTTTGTATACTAACAAATGCATGGAAGTCAAAGTTAAGTCTACAGTCAAAAGAGAAACACATGGAGGGCCTCCCTGGTGGCTCAGGAGTTAAAGACAGCACGATCAAGCTATCCCCGCCAGCCCGGAGCTGACCAACAAGGCTCAGCAGACCTCTGCTGTCCCGCCCACTGCTCTCCTCAGCAGTGTATTCCTGTAGATCTGCCTGTTCTGCTCCCCATTCTGGTGAATCCTCTCATTTCCCCCCAACCTCTGGCCTACACCTCACTTCTACATAAGAAAGAAAGGGAGGAAATAAACCAGTTTGGGAAGAAGTGACATCTTCCAATTCAGAATGTTTCTCCATTTGTGTTAATCTTGGCTTTTTTTCATGTCTTTGTACTATCTCTCTATAGTGGAGTCTCTTCGCTAATTTGCAGATGACCCAAATGCAAAAGAGAAGTGCCCTGACCCAGGCTGTGGATAGTGGCCTTGCGGAGAAACATGGTCCCAGGTCTCTGGACCCAAGTCCACTGCTTCTCTTCTAGATCCAACATACAATTCTGTAACTTGTTTCATTAGATTTGTGCATGTGTTTCTCTTTCAAACATTTATTAATTTATACATACAAGAACTGGGGTGTTCTCGTATGTTCCTTTTTTATGTAGAAGGACTGAGGTGTAGGCCGGGGGTGCAGGAGGCGAGAAGATTCACCAGAGACAAAGTGGGGAGCAGAGCAGGCAGATCTATTGCAATAAACTGCTGAGAGGAGCAGTGGATGAGACAGGAGGTCTGCTGTGTCACGTGGTTTAGCTCCCTGGCCGGGGATGGAGCCCAGGCCTTAATGTCGATAGCTCTAAGGTTTAACTCCTAGGCCACCAGGGAGGCCCCTGATCTGTAAGTTTAATACACTTCCTACCAAAATTCCAGCAAATGTTTTTCTTGTGATATACAGACATTTTAAAATTAATATGACAAGGCAAAGAAGCTAGAGGAACTAAGACAGTTTTGAAAATTAAGAATGGGGCCTTCCTGGTGGCTCAACGGGTTGAGCGCTGCGCTGTGAAGCTGTCCACAGGCTGTGCAGCGCAGGTTCGATTCCCGGCCGGCCAGGGAGATTCCCACATGACGCGGCAGACCTCTCCTGTCTCGCCCACTACTCCCCTCAGCAGTGTCTTTGGGCCGTCTGCCTGTTCTGCTCCCAGCTCTCTGGTGAATTCTCTCACTTTCCCGCACCTTCTGACCTGTTCCCCAGTTCTTGTATAAATAAAAATGAATCTTTAAAAAAAAAATTAAGAATGAAGTGAGGCGGTCTCCCTGGTGGCTCAACGGGTTGAGTCTTAGCCTCTGCAGCACAATTCCATCCCCAGCCAGGGAGCTGACCCACATGGCGCAGCAGACCTCTCCTGTATCCACTGCTCCCCTCAGCAGTGTATTTCAGTCAATCAACCTGTTCTTCTCCCCTCTCTGTCTCTGGGGAATCCTCTCACCCCTTCCCCCACACCTCTAGCTTACACCCCAGTTCTTGTAGACATAAATAAATAGATCTTTAAGAAAAAAAGAATGAAGTGAAGAAAATCGCTCTGCATCAATGTGTACTGGCAGAAGGAGAGAAAAGATCAATGGAAGAGACTAAAGACCACAGAAATAGACCCGCACAAGCCAACCGATTTTCAAACGTTCACTGAAGGGATTTTCAAACATTCACTGAAGGGATAGTGTTTTCAACAAATAACATGGGAGTAGCTGGACATCCATAAGTGAAAAAAATAGTGATTTAAAAAAGGAATCTTGACCTAACAATACAAAAATGTGCTCAAAATGCATTACAGATTTAAAAGTAGAACCAGAATAGCAAGGAAGTGATAATCTTGGGGATCTGGGGCTAGGTGAAGAGTTCTATTTTTTTTTTTAATAGAGGCATGTTTTTATTTATTTGTATGTTTGTTTGTTTTTGTTTATACATGCACTGGGTACAGTCAGAAGCGCAGGAGGGTGAGAGAATTCACCAGAGCCAGAGTGGGGAGCAGAGCAGGCAGAAGGACCGAAGGACACTGCTAAGGGGAGCAGCGGGCGGCAGGAGAGGTCTGCGCGCCATGTGGGACCCTCCTCCGGTGGCCGGGGAGCAGCCGGGGATGGAACCGGCGCCGCAGAGGCCGCGGGCAGCGTCGCAACCCAGCGCTCAACCGCTGCGCCACCGGGGAGGCCCTAGGTGAAGAGTTCTTAAACATGACACCAAAAACAATCCATAAAAGAAAAAAAATCAATAAACTGAACTTCATCAAAATTACAAACTTAATTTGTAAGTCACATACATGAAAAGATTTGTATCTAAATATGGAGAACTCTCAGAACTCAACAAAAAACAATCCAATTAGAACATGGGCAAAAGACAGCAACATGTCACACGTTCAACACCACTAACCATTGGAGAAATGAAAATTAAACCACAAAAAAATTACTGCAAACTTACTGAAAACTCTAAAATAATAACTATAGTTTCAAGTTCTGGCAAGGATGCTGAGAATGTTAAGTCGTACAGCCACTTCAGAATATAGCTTGGTAGTTTCTTTTTTCTTAACATTGTTAAAACATTTATTTTGATACGGTCTGTCATAATGAGTTAGTGGGGTTCCTCTGCGTGGATGCATCTGAGAAGAGCCCAGTGCCATTCAACCCCCTCAGTCATCCTAGACACGGGCACAACCCTCCATGTGCATTGGTTGCTTCCAAATCCAGAAAACCAAAGGGTCCCTTATTTCCAAAGTAAGCTCAAAACAGTTGATTCAGACATTCCCGGGATCTGTGCCCCTCTTAAATCCCAGTAAATCATGATAGGAATAAAAGCCCCAGAGGATGGCAAATTGGCTGTCCTTGAAAAGCTGCAGCAGCCTCTGCTTGGCCCCTACTCAGCTTCACCATGGGGACAGCCTCGCAGTTTCTTATGAAGCTAAACAAGCACTTACCGGCGGTGGCACACCCAGGCATATATTCCAGAAATGAAAGCATGTCCACACTGGGAACAAACCAAAAGACCTTCAGTGAACAAATGGTTAAACAAATTGTGGTACACACCAGATCTTGGAATGCTACTTAGCAACTTAAAGGAAGGAACTATTGATACATCCACCAACTTGGATGGATCTCAAGGGAACTATGCTGTATGAAAAAAGTCAATGACTAGGGACATATACCTCCATTTATATAACATTATTGAAATGATAACTATTAGAGAGCTGGAGAATAGGTTGGTGGTTGTTGGGGGTTAGGGATGGGCCACAAAGGAGGGGGACTATAAATGTGTAGCAGGAAGGGCTTTCCAGTGATGTAACAGTTCCCTCTCTTGGTTTTGATGTGGTTACAAATTTACACATGATGAAATTGACAGATCATCCCTGCACCAACTGCTGTTAGTGAGCTCTATTTTCTGGTTTTAGTTAAGGTATCACCATTGAAGGAAATGGAAACATCCACAAGATCTTTCTGCAATTTTTTTAAAGATTTTTTTTTTTAAAGATTGATTTATTTATACAAGAACGGGGGTATAGGTCAGAGGCGCGGAAGGGTATGAGGATTCACTAGAGACAGAGCAGGGAGCAGAACAGGCAGACGGACCGAAGACACTGCTGAGGGGAGCAGCGGGCAAGTCAGGAGAGGTCTGCTTGCACCGTGTGGGTTAGCTCCCTGGCCAGGGATCGAACTCATGTTGCAGTGGCTGGCTTAACAGTGCTATGTCTTTAACCCCTGCCCACCAGGAAGGTTCCAAAAAGTTATTTTTTGGGGGCCTCCCCTGGTGGCACAGGCAGTTGAGCATCGTGCTGTGAAGCTGCCCGCAGCCCCTGCAGCGCCGGTTCGATCCTGGCCAGCCAGCGAGGGCCCCACATGGCGCGGCAGACCTCTCCTGTCTCCCCGCTTTTCCCCTCAGCAATATATTTTGTCAGTCTGCCTGTTCTGCTCCCTGCTCTGTCTCTGGCGAATCTTCTCACCCTCCCTCACATCTGGCCTGTACCTCAGTTCTGTTCGAAGTTGTGGCGGGGGTGTGGGGTGGGTGGGGAGGTCATTCTGGTTATCTCCTTTTTGTCAGAAATTCTGCCTACCAGTGCCTGACTTTGGTGGCCATTTTTTGAATGAATGTATTGGCTGTAAATCTTGTCTTTAACAACAATTGGTGTAGCTAGCAGCATCTTTCCAAGGGGCACACACCACTAGTTGTTCTTGGAGGGAGGAAGGTGGAGTTTGCGCTGCCTTTGACCTCAATGCCCTGAGCTCAGTCTATATACTGACAGAACATTCAGCCTAGAATGAGTTTGGGCAAGGAGCACAGGGTGAAGCTGAAGAGGAGGTGAGGGTGCCCTTTGCTCCTCAACACCCCAAGTAGAGATATTTAATATTTCTGTGTTTCCCTTTGGAGGACCCAAGACTCAGGGAGGCCCCAAGTGAGAGAATCAGAATAGCCATGTCGTCCTGCATTGCTCAAGTCAGCGCATCCCCTTTGGGAAAGTCCAAATAAAAGCTCTTTTCAGTCCACTCTTGCCTGTCCTCCAGGCTCCAGGTGCGCTCTCCAAGCTCTCCAACCTCCACCCCCTGCCACCCACACCTCCCTGAAAGTAATAGGAAGCGGAGGGGCCCTGTCCCTTGTAAGGAGTCTGGGGAGCTGGTAGTCACAGAAGGAATTTTCTTTTTTCACGAATGGGGGGACTGAAATTAGAGTGATTTAGCTCTGAAGACAAACCTCTTTGTCTTGTCAGTGAAGATGGGCAATGTCAAAGAAATGGGTTTCTGTGTTCTCTCTCCTGTGGGAGTGGTTCGAGGCTGTGGAAGAACCAGTTCCCTAGTCTAGCCTGGCTCATGTCAGCTCCTGCCTCGCCTCCCTCCCTTCCAGGTCCCTCCAGAGTCCTGGGGTTGTCGTGTGTTGGTGACTCCTGTTTCCTCTTTTCGGAAGACTCTCCCATCTCACAAGTGCCCACCATGCTGCCAATCATCCCTCATGGGGTCCTTCTGATATTTTTTTAATATTTATTTGTTTATGCATCCAAGAACTGGGGTTACAGGCCAGCAGTGCAGGGGGTGAGAGGATTCACCAGAGACAGTCAGGAGCAGAACAGGCAAATTGAAACACACTGCTGAAGGCCTCCTCTGGTGGCGCAGCAGTTGCGCACTGGGCTGCGAAGCTGCCCGCAGCCTCTGCATCGCCGGTTCAATCCCCGGCCACCAGCGAGTGTCCCACACGGCGTGACAGACCTCTCCTGCTGCGCTCGCTTCTCCCCTCAGCAGTGTGTTTCGTCACTCTGCCTGTTCTGCTCCCCGCTCTGGCTCTGGTGAATTCTTTCACCTCCCGCGCTTCTGACTGTACCCAGTGCTTGTATAAATAAATAAATCTTAAAAAAAAAAAAAAAAGAAACACACTGCTGGTGAGACAGAAGAGGTCTGCTGCGCCATGTCGGTAGCTCCCTGGTTGGGGATCAAACTTGTGCTGCAGTGGCTGCCGATAGCTTCATGGTGCTAATGCTTAACCTCTTGAGCCACCAGGAAGGCCCTCTTTCTTATTGTAAAACTGTGACTACTATCTTCATGGTTCCCTTTGAGGAAACTGAAGACAGACTGAGAAGAGGGAGGCTGGTGCCCTCTGTACCCTTTGTCCTTGAATCAAGCTGTTGCCTCTCCTGGTAAGCGTGCTCTTTTCCCCAGACCCAGGTGACCGTCCCCTGCTCAACTAAGCTTCCGAGATGACCTCCCTCAAGCCACATTTCCAGGCCACATTTCCACTCTGGCAGGCCACACACAAGGCTCTTCACCCCACCTCTTGCCTGTTACCCTCAGTCCTGCTGGTTGCCCATGTCTGCTTCCCTGGGCCAAGGGTCATCAAGTTTGCCACACCCCCACACCCAGCTAAAGGGCCAGGACCCAGCAGGCAGCAGCATTTTCTGAATAGATGATTAAATAGACAAAGGAACAAGCTGCTGGGAGGAAAAGTGCCCTGCACCCCAAAGCCAGGGCCCAGAAAACCAGGGCCCTGCCCTCCCTTCTTCCCAGTGTCCCAGCACAGTGAAACCAGCTGTTAGATCTGTTTTGTTTTCAATTGTATTTTTTGTATGCTGATCTCTTGTATTCCCCCCCTTCCTGGCCTCTGCAGTTCTGACAGGTTGGGACAAACTTGGTCTCTGCTGTTATTTCAACCTCAGATAAATCTGACAGAGAAGTTAATGCTGGGAAAGCCCTCCTGACAACACAATGGCAGGTCGTTCAGCCAGAAATTACCCACATCTGCTGAGCATGAATGGATTTATTTTGGCAAATGTATAAACATATTATATGAGTCTAACCAAAGTATACCCAGAGAAAAGAAACTGGAAGCAAATATGCCAACATATTTTGGGTGGTGAAAATGTGAATAGTGGCTATAAGATCTTTATGCTTCTTTTCTAAAAGATTTTATTTTTATTTATTTATGCATAAAAGAACAGGGGTGTAGGCCAGATGGAGGGGACATGAGAGGATTCACCACAGACAGTGGGGAATGGAGCAGAACAGGCAGAGCCACTGAAATACACTGCTGAGGGGAGCAGCAGGCGAGACAGAAGAGGTCTGCTGAGCCATGTGGGTTAGGTCCCTGCCAGCCCAGGGATCCAACTCATGCTGCAGTGGCTGACAATAGCTTGATAGTGCTGAGACTTCAACCCCTATGCCACCTCTTTCTTTCTTTTTTAAGGCTCTGCCTTGCTGAATCAGGTGCAACCAAGCACAGAAACTCCTTGCCAGTTATGTTCCCCCATCCTGAAGGTGCAAGACCTGATCTCTAACACCTCCCTTGCCTCAAGTGCTCCTGGCCCACCCTTCCTGAGCCCTGGCCCTACCCTTTCTGAGGTCTGGCTTTTACCTCTGCGACCTATCCCACATCCTTCCAACACATTAGGTTTTTTTTCTTAAATTAGCGAGGTGGTACTTTCTGTTTGTTACTTGACAGCTAAAGTCCTAACATGTGCAGCAAGTGCTGCAGGAGATCATCCAGGTGTGTGCAGTTTGTGTGTCTAAATTGGTATAGCATGCTAATTAGGATTTGCATCCGCTTTCTGTGCAATATCTGGTTTGTAATGAAGCCAGAGTTAAACTGCAGTCATCAATGTGATTCTGGAAGACCAGAATCATGTGGTCTGGGCACTTGCCTTGCTGGCAGTCAGAGGAGTTTGAGAGATTGGCATCATAGCCCTTAAACCATTTCTCTGGAATAAGAGATCTGTGTGGCTAAGTAGCATGACTGTGTGGAGGAATAGAGCAAAGTAAAGTTGTGGAATTCTGCAAACATCCTGACTTCCAGACTGGGTTGCTGTATAAAGTGGGTCCTGGGAGCTTCTGAGTCTGCATACAACCTGTTTTCAGGAAAATATTGGCAGCAGTGAGGAGGCAGATGGGTGACAGTGCCTGGCTTTCATGTGTCCTCCCACCATATATTCTGGTCTCAATTGCACCTGGGTTTTTGCTCAGAAAACCTCCTAAGTGTCCCTGCACACTCTCCTTTTGAAAGCAGCTATGTCCAGTCTCCATCTTCTTAGGTCTTTGACCCCTGCCCCTTACCCTCCTCCCCCAACCTGTCAGTAAGAACTGACATTGGTCACGAGGGGACACCCTCATCTTTCCTGGAGACCTACAATGTAAGACTTGCCCCCCCCCCATTCCTCCTGGAGCCAACCCCTCCCATCCAGCGACATCTTTCTCCATTCTCCTCCTCTGAACATCGTCAGTCTTGTTCTCCACAACCTTATTTCTTTCAGCATTGAAGCATAATGAGGTTGCTCCTACCTTAAGGCAAATAACCCTCCCTTAATCCTGGCTTCTCTGGTCTGCCCTGTTTTCCCCAGCAACTTTCACCTACAAGTGTTTTGAGTGTTGCCCGTCCTCAGTCTTTCTACTTCCCTCCGATTTGTGACTTTTGCCTTCTGACACCATACTCTACTGACCAGGTGGGTTTGGTAGCATAGCCTCTAAATCATTTCTCTGGACTGTCAGTTACGTCAGCCTCGCTGTGGGCGCGAGTATATGGTCTGTCTAATCAGTGTGACCACGTGGACGAAGTGAAAAAAACAAACTGTGAAGTTCCTAAAGCTAGTTGTCAGAAACCTGGACATCACCCTCAGTATTTCACTCTCCATCCTCTAGACTGAATCAACCCCCACGGCTGAGTCACTGTGCCTTCGAAACAGTTCTTAAGTCCATCATTAGCTTCTCTCCACCCCAACAGGGCCTTAAAACTTACCATGTTACCTTACCCTTACCTCCTTCCACCCAGTCTCCCCATGGTGACAGAATCTTTTTAAAACCCAAATCTGGTATGTTTCCTTTGCTTGAAGTCCCTCAATTTCTTTAATCTAGTTCATGTAATCTGACCCTCAACCTGTGGGAACAGGAACAAGGGGACACTTACTCTCAGGTGCCAGCCGGGCAACTTCTACATCCAGAAAGGTCTTGTAAGAGGTCAATGGAAATAATTTAAAGGTCACAGGTGACTATAAGAGATGATCAGTGGAGAAGAAAGTACAATTAACAAAGGTTAAGAAGGACATGGAGGCTGGTTGTGTAAACTCTTTCAGCAGGGAAGGAGACAGAGCAGTGATTTGTGGGTAAAGCAAGATTAAGGTTTTGTCAGGGAGGAGACACCATTTTTAGATGGAACATAAAGAAATCCGAGCAAATGAAACAAGGATAGTTGTTAGTAACTGTTCGGGCGATGACACAGATGGAAGAATGAGCACACACTGCTGATAGGAGTATAAATAACTTCTCTGGACTACAACTTGGAGAAAACACAAACGTTAAAAAAAGTAAAAATTTCCATTCCTTTTTGACTCAGCAACTTCAGTTTTAGGGTTTTGTTTTGTTTTTTTCTCCTGAGAAAACAAGCATGGATGTGCACATTTAGTTACAGGGATGGTTCCCAATCTGTTCTCTTGAAAAGCAAAAATAAGTGGGGCCTCCCTGGTAGCCTAAGGGGTTAAATCACAGCACTATCACCACTATGGCCTGAGTTCGATCCCCGGCCAGAGAGCTAACCCACATATGGCACAGCAGACCTCTCTCGTCTCGCCTGCTGCTCCCTCAGAAGTGTATCTCAATAGAGTCACCTGTTCTGCTCCCCACTGTCTCCGGTGAATCCTATCATCCCCTGCACCTCTGGCCTACACCCCAGTTCTCTTACATAAAATAAATGGAAAGAAAAAAAAAGCTTAATCACCTAAATGTCACAAGAAGATTCGTATGGTACAACCATCCAGTGAAATACTGCAGTGGTTAACAAATAGAAAAATATGTGTGTAAAGTAATATAGCATTTACAATATACTCCCATTTCTGCAGGAAAAAAAATTGTCTTAATATGTAAATTCTGGAAGCCACACATCAGAATATTAACGAAGGCCATCTTTGGAGTGTGATAAGAATTTTTGGTTTCTTTGCATTTCCTAAATTTTCCTATCACGAAAAGGAATTATACTTGAATCAGGAAAATAATTTATAAAATCATACAGTCCATTTATGTTAAGGTCAAGAATTGCAAAACATCTATGGTGAAAGTGAGCACAGTGGTATTCTCAGGGGTTATTAACTGGGAAGATGCACAAGGGAACTTTCTGGGGTGATAACATTCTGCATCTTGGTTTTGGTATACTAGGTAAAATTTTATCAAGTTGAGGTTTAAAATTTGGGCATTTTACTATGTGTGAATTCTATCTCTTCTAAAAGGAAATATACCCACAAGGCATATGGGAGAGAGGAAGCAGTGAACAAGACAGAACAATTTTGAGGTGAGAAGGGAAGACGAAGTTCTGTGACAAGACCTCACATTTCTCAGGAACTGTGTTGTTGTAGTAATGAGTGAAGAGGCAGGTGGGCTTGAGAAAGGGGAACACAGAGTACAGAGCCCACGAGGAAGAAATACACTGGGGGTATCCCAGAGCTGGATCAAGTAAAGAGGCCCAAACCCCAGGGCCCCACCACTCATTATGTATACTAGGGTTCTGCGGCTCAAACAGCCAAGGAAGAAGTCATTTTAGGAAATTTGACAGTCAGTAGTGGAGAAAGGCATGAAACTAAAATAATTCTAGCAGGGAGGGCTGTGATGAGTTCGGAGGGACAGAAAGGCTTGCGGACAGAATAGGGATAGCAGAGTTAAGAGGGATAAAGGTGTAGGCTGAGAGGGATTGGTTCTGAGGTCGAGAGAGCTCCAAATGAAGGCCAGCTCAAAGCATGGCCCTGCTGGGAGGAAGAGAAGGCAGCAAATGTTTACTAAGCATTGTCTACCCAGCGCCAGGTACTTGACATGTATCATCAGGCTTAAATGGCTCTGAATTTTTTTTTTAAAGATTTATTTATACAAGAACTGGGGTACAGTCAGAGGCACGGGAGGGTGAGAGAATTTACCAGTGGGGAGCACAACAGGCAGACGGACTGAAGACACTGCTGAGGGGAACAGCGGGCACGGCAGGAGAGGTCTGCTGTGCCATGTAGGATTCTCGCCGGCTGGCGGGGATCCAACCCGCGCTGCAGAGGCTGCGGACAGCTTCATAGCACAGCGCTCAACCCGCTGCGCCACCGGGGAGGCCCTGGCTCTGAATTTTTAATCAGATATGAGGATATGTCAAATCAACAAGCAGGACTTGGTACCAGGTAGATCTGTCAGAGTTGGAGTATTCCCTGTGTTGAGGCAAGAATTTTATATGCAAGCTCCCCCATCAAATGTAAAATGTTAATTTTTAGTGGATTTGACTTTCGGTGAATACATTCTTTCAGAACTTAAGCGAGCAGCAGACACTCCAGTTTACACTTAAGACGTAAACTTAAAAATGAAGGCCCCATATCTTTGGGGAAGCAACAGGGCAGACTGATGGTGACAAGAATCCATAACTCACAGGGGTGAGGTCTTTGCACAAGGGCAGAGAGGGAGGAAGAGAAATGCAAAGCACCAAGGCTTAAAATTTCTCTTGGAAACGAAAATGAGCAAAAATACCCAGGAAGGGAGTTCCAGCAGCACACAATCTGTTAAACCAAGTGACTCTTCTCTGGTCACTTCTTTGCAAGGACAGAGGTCTATGCAGAAGAAATGGCAAATTCCTTAAGAAATTTTGGGTCATTACTAGAAGAAAACATTCCATCAAAATATACTACCACAGGGAGAAACAAATGCTCAATGACCTGTCAGGTGCTCTATCTACGTCTATTTGATTAAACAATATAAACTTACTCTGACTTAACGTCATTTATAGTTGGGGAACCTAAAGTTCAGGTTGCTGAAGAACTTGTCTGAGGTCCTGAAGCCGACAAATGACAGAAGCAGGCTTTGAAGCTAAATTTGGCTGCTTTCTATTATACCACACTGCCTAAGTTTATGCCCATTTCCACAGGCACACACCATATAGAGATCCAATTTAACTGTTTCTCCGTTGGCTAAGCAAATTTACCAGTGGGGAGCACAACAGGCAGACGGACTGAAGACACTGCTGAGGGGAACAGCGGGCACGGCAGGAGAGGTCTGCTGTGCCATGTAGGATTCTCGCCGGCTGGTACCTCTCACGATGTTTTCCAATTTCCTCCACACACACAAAATTATCTAGCAGATCTCTCCTAGATAGAAAGACCCACAACTTAACCAAATTTGTTATAAAACATTTAATGTTAACCTACAATACAATGTAAACTTTTATGAAAAAAATTTTAAGTACACTAGATTTCTTCAGTAAATTATCACATAACTATTCAGGTGCAGTACAAGTTGGGGCACTGCATCTTTTGTGGATTTCCTGTTGCTGCATTCCTCACAAGTCCTAAAAAACCAGTTGTAAAGTGGAGCTCCTTGTCCAAGCACCAGAAAATACTCCCAATTTTGCATTCTGGGGATTATCCTTCCCAAGTTTGTTTTTCTGAAACTCTTTCCTTGGCCTTGGTTGGCACCATTAGCAATTTTCATAATGACTGCTCAGGTGGAAGATTCTAGGTTCTTTTTTTTTTTCTTTTAAGAGATATTCTCCTCTGGCCAAATACAGTGAAGGCAAGCAAAAAGAATTATTTGCTGTACGAGTCTGCAGAAGTGGAAGAAAAGACCAGAGAGGCCCACTAAGGCTGCCAAAATTCAATGAACTCCAATTGGATGTCTTTGCTTGGTCATCTCCCATGGTTATTCAGCCGAATCTACAGGTCTTGGGACCGCAGAACAAAGCTCAAAACAAGTGTTGCTTAGTCGACGACTGCCATTTTAAAGGAAGAGCTGAAAGAACCCACAGGTGATTTGGAAATGAGTAAACGCTTGCAGACTATTGGCTTCTCCGTTTTTCTCCCTTGTAGGTGCCATCGAGCTCCCATCGGCCCCTGGGGGTGAGATTGTACTGGCAATGTGACAAAATGTGCACCTTTCATGGAGGGAGATGGCACCTAGGCCACAGCTCCAGAGCCAGCAAGGAGACAGGAATGGGGTATGTGCAGAGCAGGGCTGCACAACATGGACTGGGAAGGAGCATGTGCTTCAGGTGAAGCCTCTTGAAACCTAAAGTAGATAGCAGGCCATCCCAGCACTGTACCGACAAAAACAAGAGGCTTTTTCTTAATATCTGACTTCCTCACTAAACAAATTATCAAAAGGCAAGAGGCATAAAGTGCATATTGTAGATGCAGATTTAATTATTAAAAAATTTACAACTTCCCAAAGAGGTATGGGCAAGATAGTACAGGCAGCCTCACAAAGGTCTTTTGACACCTTCCTGTGTATTAGGGCAAGAAAACAGGTGAGAATTCCAGACTGGGAGTCTCTAAGTGGGAAAATTTCTGTGTGTGTGGCTGTCAACAAAGTAGACTTCACATGCTGTTCAGTGGAGAACATGGTTTATCCTGTTGTCTGTTTCAGATACACTTTATGACTCCAGATAGTGATTCCCACTCATCTGGACTTTTACAGCAGGAGACAAAGGGAAAGAATATGATGTAGTTGGGAAAATTACACTTTCCTAGAGACGTTGTTCGAAACACTTGTGCCAAGGTAACTGGCTCTGCAGGTGACACTCGTGAAGCTCCCCAGCCATTCCTTGGTGTTTACCCCAACCAGAGGTGTAGAAAATAACTACATCACTGCTACCTATAAGAGTGGTCTTTAGGTTTGTTAAGCAAGACTGCAAATCTAGCAGGTTTTGTTTCATCTTGATCTGAACCCCCGCCTCACAGCACGCTAGGAATTAGTCACATCAGAAGTTGCAGCATTACAAGTCTACACCAGTCTAGCTATAGAACACTTTGGAATACTTGTCAGCTCATGCTGGCCTCTGCTGATACATGGCCTGACCCATGTACCCATTACCATAAACTCAACCACAGATGAGACATCCAGAGGTTAAAAATCCCTATTACTTCAACACAGCAATAGGAGGAAAAAAGCGGCCTCCAGTAGGGGGCTCTGTCAGAAACTGAAATGTGCCACCCAACACTTTACACAGGCTCCCTTCAAAGCCCCTGTTCCAGCCTTACAACATCACTACCTCATGTGGTTCTGCTAGTTCTACCACAGGCCCTGCTAGTCCTTTGGAAAGGCACCAAGTTGGCAATTCAGAAGCGCTTAGGGTTGGGCAGGAACCGCACACACGTGTCCGTAGAGGAATGAAGAGCTGCTGCCCTCTGGTTCAGACCCATAACCACCACCTGGTAGAGTCCAAGGAAAAGCTGCGGTCTTGTGGACAGGCACTCCCTGTCTGTATGGTGCATCTATACATACACAGTCTCTGTGGGGCTACAACCCCAATTTCCTTCCACTGCTCCAAGTGGGTTGGACTGCTGGCATGAAAGGACAGCATGAGTTGGACCATAAAGAACAACTTCTCTGGGAACTTGAGAGGGACAATGGCAGAAATAAGCACAAACCAGCCCAGGGCACCTTTATTACATGCTTGTGGGTTAAGGAGCCCAGGGCGTGAACTCATAGGATTAAGAATTGGCTCTTTATCAAATAAATTTAAGGGAAAAAAAATACACCTGTCAGCCTCATTCCTTTGGTCATTACAAAGAAAATTTTAAGTTATTTATAAATTGCGGGAAGTGCAAGGAACATCTCTGCTCTGTGCCTTCTCTTCCCTTTCTTCTCCAGGGTCGGAGAAGTGAGTCCTCAGAATATGCTGCAACAGCTGGTTGATGGAGGTTTTTTCACTTTTATTTTCATAAAAGCAAGAATGAGTGAGAACTAGTGGGAATGTCCCCTTCCCCAGTTGGGACAACAGCTGGGTGGGAGGCGAAGAGTCTCCTTCCGTTGGAAGGCGCGCTGCAGAGGCAGTAGGGAAGGGCAGGCTTGCCGGTGGGAACGTTCATCGCTAACCTCGTGCGCACACACAGGTGGTGACTCTTGCAGGCAGCATGGTTTCTGATCCTTCCTTAGGATACAGCAGTCTTTTAAAAAAAATATTGTATTATAATAATATGAATTTCTCTCTCTTTTTTGTTTTGTTTTGTTTTTGTTTTTTTTTTGGCTTTTTTTTTCCATTTCTTTTAGGGATTGGGGTGAGAGGGAGAGGAAGAAAGTGTCATTCGTCTGTTAGGTCCTGAACAAAGAGAACTTCTGTATGGCTGAGTCCAGCTTCCTGCAGTGTGGGGGGGTTGGGCCACTCCTCTGAAGGGATGCAGGGCAGTACCCGCCGGGGAAAGTTGGCTTCAATCTGAAACTTTTCAGGGCTTTCTTTCAATGAGAATAAGAAGTCATGGATTACCTACAGAGGTCACATAGAAAAAGAAAGGTGGTGAGAAAAAGACAAAAATCAAAAGACGAACCGCCACACACACAAATATGAAATCAGAAATCCCTCATCTCTCCCCAACATGACTCTGACATATGAAGTCTTCATGATATACATTGGAATTCCACTTTGAGGGCTTTTCATTTCACAGGGCAAATGCACCAAGGAAGTTCTTTCAAGAGATGTATTACACATCCCAATGCTAGCCCTATGTTGAGATGATTCATCTGTTTTTTTCTTTGAGAACTTGTCTAATACAAAGCAACAAAGCTTTAGTTAGAAATAATCAGTTCCACAAAAGTTGGAAGTATAGGACATAGAATTTCTTCTTTCAACCAGCTGAAAGCAAGCTGCCAATCTGATGTTCCATCATCCCAGAATAGTTGTGTATGTCTTACTAACATACACAATATCTTACCATAACCATAACACAGCCCTCAAAATCGGGAAATTTAAGTGATACATTACTGTAATGTAATATGCACAATTCAAGTTTGGCCAGTTGCCCTTTACAGCAAAAGGATCCAACTTAGAATTGTATTGCATTTAGTTGTCAAATCTCCTAAGCCTCCTCTTTTAGCCCGGAACAAACAAATCCTCAATCTCTCCTTTGACTTGCACAACCTTGGCACGTCTAAAGGCTACTGGTCAGTTATTTTGCACACTGTCTCTCAATTAGTTTGTCTCATATTTACTCACGATTAGTATTAGGAATACTACAGAAATGATGCTACATTATACTCAATACTTCCCTTTCAGGTGGAGCACAATTTCAATGTGTCATTATTTATGAAGTTCATGTTTATGACTTGATTACAGTGATACCTGGTTACCTCTCTACTGTAAGTTATTCTCCTTTGTAATTAAGAGTATTTTGTGGAGAGGTATTCTGAAACTATGGAGACACTGTACTCCTCAAACTTTCAATTTATTTATTTATTTTAATAGTCACAATTTCCTATCTTACTCAATAAAGTCAATGTTACTATAATTTATTTTAATGTTTAAATTGCTCCTGATGTAACCAGAAGGAGCTTGGTCAAGCTGGCCTCTGTGTCTAATATGTCTCCATTGTTCTTTTGAAAAATTCCTTTCTGTTTGGCATAAGGTGTTACAGGCTCATTTTATATTTTCCCTGCTCTGACCCTGGAACCAGCCATTTCTCCAAAAAGTTCAGGTTCTTAACAGACAATGATAATTAAAAGTCATGATCAAGGTTTTACTAAGTATGTTCACTGTTCTTACTCACTGCTACTCTCAAGGATTCTCTGTGGAGAAAGAGAACATGTGTATATATACATCTAAATCTATATTTTCATAAATATATTGAAAATCCAATTTCATACCTTGCACTCCTGCGTGCACCCATCCTCACCTAATTCTGGCTTTTTAAGTTCCACCCTCACCCTGGGATTCTCAGGATCTGGCTTCGCTGTGTCTACATGTTCTTAACCTGATTTGAGACTTGATACCATCCTGGACCTTTCCTCAGTGGGAATGCCCTTTGGTTCTGACAAGGCATAGCTAAATTCTTGAGAAGTAAGGCGACATGAGGAAATCTTACACTGCTAAAACTTAAATGAGATACCTGTGAAACAGGCCACCTTTACCTTTCCCTGTCTCTGAATGCTACACACTAAGACCAGGCACACTGGTCTACTTAATGGCCTTCTTCATCCAGTATTCTCTTTCTAACAGACTCTAAGGGATGCGATATAAGAGCATTGTTAACTTTCTTAAGGCCAAATCCAAAGATTAGAAATATATCACTCAAGCTAGTTTTTAGAGGGATTCTATTTTCTTTCTGTTCTACCTTTCATAAGTCTGTGTGAAACACTTCTCCCTTCATTTGTCTTAAGCTTCCTTTTCTAGAGCTTTTAAGGGAATACACCTCCAAACGTTAGGGGTAAACCCATGTTCCTCTTATCTAATCTAGTCATGATTTTGTAAACTTCTTATATTTTGGTCTATCAATGTCAATCATTTTCCACTTCTTCCTTCTGATAGCAATTTCTATTAACATTTACTCGCCTTTTCTTGAGATGCATCGATTAGACTTGCACCAAGTATTCTTGGTATGAATCCAACATAGGTTTTATGTAAGGTTGAAATAATGCATCTTTTTCTTTCAATCACTACTTGAGAATACTCAACATTGGCATAAAGTGGCACTTTTTGTTTACCACTGACAATGGATTACCAGCATCAGGAAACAGATCATCACCCTCTTTGGTTTGTAGTAGATAGAAAAATAAGTTCTGGGCTGAGTATAATTTGGATTCTCTATTACATGCATTACTTAAAAGAAGCTCAGCTGTGACTTTTCTACCTAATGATTTTTCTACAATTTATCTTTTTTATTTTAACATTTTACCAGTCAGGAACTGAGCATCACGGGTAAATTGAATATTTCACTGAATTCACTCTTGAGATAATGAAACAGGCAGGGTCCACAGGAACACAACACAGCTGCAAGAGTACTAAGAAACTACAAATCATTATTCTCTTATGCATTAACTCTATGAAGGTTATTCACTCAAAGGTAACTAAGTTACTTATTCTCCTTTATATTTCTTTCTTATTATGAGTCTACTATCCATTCACAATTGACGAGTATTTTTCTCAATCTGATAATTGGGTTTTTGTTTATTTAAAAAATACTTGTTAGTGAGGATATATAAATAGTTAAATGGGTTGCTTCCTCTGTGGCCATAGCCCAATATATTCCACAATTCAAACAAGTTTTCCCCTAAAACTCTCAACAGAGTAATTGCTAGTTAGGTTTTTCACATAAGCAGTGTTTGGGGATTAAAACGCCATATTAGCTCAGGAGTACTGCATAGAAACTGTTCAAGAGGATATAACTACAAGCTAAAACCCATATGTAAACCAGAAGGTTGGAAACATAACCAGGGGAAGCAACCACCTGCTGCATGGTAGGTACATGAGGCTCATTCCTGTTATCCCAGTTAAAAAACCCAAAATTAGCAAATGAATACCTTCCCCTAATATAAACAAATGCATAAATGATAAACAAAAGAGAAGCTATTTGCTTCTCTCTCCCATGGATGCCCATAACTTTTTACTGTATTCTCTATTTACTCAGCACAGTGCCTGACAAATTTCAGTTTAAAGCTATTAGAAGACTGATTATATCAATATATCCCTTTTACATATGGGACATCTGAGGTGTTGTAAAAAATTCACTAACTTGCCCAGTGTTCTCTATTTAACAAGGAGAAGTAATGCATGTGCTCCCCAGCCTCACATAACTACAGGGTATCCTCATTCCTTTTACACAGTTTACTCTTGACTATTTCAAGTGATCAAGGAAATGGCAGAATATACTTACATAAGCATATCGCATTTTATTGTACTTAGCAAAATTTAGCTTAAAAAAAAAAAACAAAACCCTGCATTGAATAAGTCTATCAGCACTATTTTCCCAAAGAAAACATGCACTCACTTCGTATCTCAGTGTCACTTTTAAGTAAGGGATGCGCACTATTCAAAAGATGTACTGCTATTGCATGCATAATAGACTGCAGTGTAGTATAAACATAACATTTATATGCACTGGGAAACAAAAGTACTCCTGGGATTCACGTTATTGTAGTATTTGTTTTACTGCAGTGATCTTAAGAACCAAACCTGCAGTATTTCCGAGGTGTGCTTATAGTTGTAAATCTGGAAAGGTAACATACCAACCAACTCTCAATATAACCAGAGTATCTTCTGATACACTTCATATGTGAATTTAAGTCTAACAATTCTGTTAGTGTCTATCATACCCACTTCACAGATAAGAAACTGAGGCTTACATATTAAGTATACTGACCAAGGAAAAACATCTAAGCCACTCGGGAAGAATGAGAATTTCTCATTTCACGAGACTGTAAGAATCACTGCTTTTAACTACTTGCTATGCAATGACAAACACTACCTATGGGTACCAACTAGGCAAGAAATCCCTACTTTGTGGGGCTTTTTATGCATAGGAATGAGTAGGAAGAAGAATAAGTGCATGAAAAGTGCTTGTGCACTATTTATATCCAAACATGTAATTCCAGAGCTTCTCAGCCAGTGGAGACCGGGCTTTTTCTACAGAGCAAAGGGTTCTGGTAAGACTCCAAAGTCAGAGTAAGCCATGCAACATGGAAGAGCTTCCCATCTCAAGCAAAAGTCTTTTGTGGGATTTCTTGGAAAGGTATTTTTCTTAGCAGAACTCAAAAATGATGAAAGATAGTAACTGTTTTGAGTTGACAGCTAGAACTGAGGGAACCTTCAAGAGCACACTGTACTCTGCTCTCACCTCCCACCTCCTCTGGATACCAGAGTAGCAGATAAACCAACAAGGGGTGTGCAAATATACAGTCCAGACCCTACATTTATTTCATATAACTCAAGTGCTCCTTACTGTTAGAGACTGTGAAAAGTGAAATCGTCTCTCCACTCGAGAATCATTGGGTAATTTGAAAATGATCTTGACACTTTCAGGGTCATCGGGGGAAGGTTCTGGGGGCAGGCACTCCAACTTCCTTTCCTTTTCCTCCTGTAAATTCTGTAGATACACAAAGCAATGATTGGGTTATAACTCTAATAAGGAAAATGGAAGCAAGAAATACAATCATCATGTAGGTTTATTGTGCAGTCAGAAAAAAAAAAAAAAACAAATAGCAGAAGAAAAACTTGGCAAGAGTTAGAACCTAATTCAGGGTAGTACTGCATCAAAAGTATTATATATTGGGGCCTCCCTGGTGGTGCAAGGGGTTAAGCACCCCACTATGAAGCAATCCACAGCCTTTGCAGCACGAGTTCAATCCCCGGCCGGCCAGGGAGCAACCCACAGTGCGTAGCAGATCTCTCCTGTCTTGCCAGCTGCTCCCCTCAGCAGTGTGTTTCAGTCAATCTGCCTGTTCTGTTCCCACTCTGTCTCTGGTGGATCCCCTCACACCCTGCATCTCTGGCCTGTATCTCAGCTCTTGTATGCATAAATAAATAAATCTTAAAAAAAAAAAAAGTATTATATATTGACGATGTTCAGGTATTTGAAAAAATGGGAATGACTAAACAACGCTGGCTATAATCAAGTCGTAATACATAAGGAAGGTCCTGATTAGCTTAGTTGCAGTACTGGGACTAAATACTTAAATACTAGTGTGAATAAACAGCATTTGAACCGCTTACTGTCTACTTACCCTTTGTTTTCTTTTTTTTTTTTTAAAGATTTATTTATTTATGCATACAAGAGCTGGGATACATGCCAGAGGGGTGTGGGGGGTGGGGAGGGGGTCGGGGTGGGTGAGAGGATTCACAAGAGACAGAGTGGGGAACAGAACAGGCAGACTGACCTAAGCACACTGCTGAGGGGAGCAGCGGGCGAGTCAGGAGAGGCCTGCTGCACCATGTGGGTTGCTCCCTGGCCGGCCGGGGGATCGAACTTGTGCTGTAGAGGCCGCGGAAGCTTCATAGGTTGCGTCTTAACCCCTTGCGCCACCACGGAGGCCCCTACACTTACTTTTTTTGTTGTTGTTGTTGTTGAATCTTTTTTTTTTTTAAATATTTTATTTTATATAATTCTCACATCATTTTTCATCTTTGCACAATGCATGCATTTTCATTTCGGTTATATTCCCCACACAATTGCACCCCCCCCGCCCCCTTATTTTGACTCTAGTTCTTCCTGTCCCCGCTCCTCCCTCCTCTCCACCCCCAACCCCGCCCTGTAGTGTGTCTCTGGTTTATAGTTGCTTGTTGATTTTGATTATTACTTTGTATTGATTAGTCTTTTTCCTGGTCTCTTATTTAGGTTTTCTAAATTCCTCCTATGAGTGAGACCATGTGGTATTTTTCTTTTTCTTTCTGACTTATTTCGCTGAGCATGATCCCTTCTAGCTCCATCCATGTTGCTGCAAGCTGCATGTGTTTATCTTTTTTGATTGCTGAGTAATATTCCATTGTGTATATGTACCACATCTTCTTGATCCAGTCATCTATTTTTAGGCATTTGGGTTGTTTCCATATCTTAGCTATTGTAAATAGTGCTGCTATAAACATAGGCGTGCAGGTACCTTTTGGAATTACTGTTTCTGTGTCCTTTGGGTAAATACCTAGGAGAGGAATTGCTGGATCATATGGAAGCTCTATGTTTAGTAGGTCAAGAAATCTCCACACAGCTCTCCATAGCCCTACACTTACTTTTCATAGAGCAGAGTTGTTTAACCTTTTACTTGCCATTGTATTTTTTAATATGTACTTTTTATTTTTTTAAGGTTTATTTTATTTATGCATACAAGAGCTGGGGTGTAGGCCAGAGGTGCAGGGGGTGAGAAGGTTCACCAGAGACAGAGTGGGGAGCAGAACAGGCAGATCCACTGAAAAACACTGCTAAGGGGAGCAGCAGGCAAGACAGGAGAGGTCGGCTGTGCCATGTGGGTTTGATCCCTACCCAGGGCTCAAACTCATGCTGCCGACAGCTTCACTGTACTGAGACTTAACCCCCCTGAGCCACTAGAGGGCCCCTAATATGTATTTTTTTAATTTAAAAATACTTCTTGTGAAAATGCAGTAGTCAAAAAAATGGCATGGAGGATCTAAGTGACACACAAGCCCATTATCTTCTAGTTTTTTCCTTTTATACTTAAAAAAAAAAAAAAAAAACAGTTTGGGGAGTCACAGGAGTAAAGATGGAGTTATTACCCTCCGCCGCCTCTCCTCTGCCAACTTTTGCTGCTGCACCTCCTCCTCCTTCCGCCGCTTCCGCTCCCGTTCTTCACGCTTCTTTCTTTCCTTCTCCTGGTCAGCCCTCAGAGACGCCAGGTAGGCCTCATCCTGCTGCTGCCTCAGCACCTGGGTCTGGTTTCGTTCTTCCCTGTAGACAGATCAAAAGCAAAGACAAAAAACAGCAATCTTACAAAAATTCCGTTTTCTTACATTGAAATTTTTTGGGGGTAAAACGGTCAACAATCTTAGCATGTGGTTATTTTACACTACCATAAGGGATTCCAAAGCAAAGCACTGCAGAATCAGATGAACCATCTCTTTTCCCAGCTGGGAGAAAAAGAAATGGCAAGCTTTCTGCTCCCTCTTTTAACTTTTCAAACAAAACTACCTCCTCCCAACCCAATTCTAACGAAACTAACATAATATTATTGCTATAAAATCATTAAGATTCAATTTTAAAGGTTATACCCTTTTGGGTTACTGTATCTTTTGCATACACTGTTTGCGTAAAGCCAATAAATCACATCTACACATCTTGGAAGATTTGAAAAATGTAAAAACATTTCAGTCAGTGTTCCAATCAATGAGAAATCATTGTAACATATTAGTGTAGTTCCTATTTTCTATCCAAAAAATTGTGAACGTATACCAATGTGTCTCTATAAATTTAAAGAAAACAACAAAATATTAAAAGTAGTGGCAGGATTATGGGCAAGTTAAAATTTCTCCTTTGTGCTTTACAATTTTTCCTACAATTAATGCTATTACTAATGGAGTGGGTGGGAGTTATAATTAGCCTTCATTTTTTTACATTTAAGCCCCTTATAGAATGTTCTGCTATCCTAAATGACCTAATATACATTCTGTAGGATAGAGCACTATCTTTATTTTGAATTACATCTCAAAGAACAGATGATCTGATGGAGAACTATTTAGATGAAAGAAGGTCAACATTTTAACACTAAATGGACAGAGCTTTTAAAGTTGTCTAAGAAATAGAAGTGATGATTTGGAGGAACCTTAAGTCTACATAGCTGGTCTCTCAGTTCCAGAGAGGAACTCCCCTGTACCTTTCTAAGCGTTCTGACACCAGATAAGTCTGATTTGCATCCATGATAAATGTCAGCTGGTTAATGAGGTCGTCAGGTTGAATGAGGCCTTCTAGCCGTCCCACTACAGTCATCCTCCGATCCTTCAGCATAATCATGGCCAGGAATGGATACGTGTTCTCTCGTAAAGCCTGTGAGACTGACAGAAAGAAGACCCAAACAGATGAAGGGCAGGACTTGGGTATGAAACAGATCACCTCTTAGAACCTTCCACAATGAATAAGTTGGGAAAGAAGGGAGGTGTCATTTATTCTCTGCCTAACTTTTCTTCCCCCTTCTTAATCTTTTTGTTGTTACTGTATTTACGACCCTATTTCCAGGTTGTTTGATAAGAATAGGACAGGCTTTTCTGGTGGTGGTGTGGCTGTCCTAATGATTCTAGGGAAGGTTGAGAGTTCAAGAACACTGTCCATCTGATGTATAGGAAATAATCTATAAAGAATCTGGCTCTTGTTTAGCACAATTTTCCATGTCAGGAGTTAAGTCTAAAGGGGACAAGATTGCAAATCAGCTTTATGCTGTCAATAATGATCTCCACCCATATTTTTTTTAAATGAAGATTTTGTTATTCTTTCTTCATTTTTCTTAACTGCATTATTTATTGAGGTAAATGTTGGTATATAGTACCATATGTAATTCAGAGGCTTGCACCTTTTTAGCTATCACTATCTTCTCTTTTTCCCTCTTATTCAATCCCTCCCTTACCCCTTCTTTCATCTCTCTTCCTCTCCCCCTCAAAAGAGCTAGCTTTTCTGTTCCAAAGGAGTTTAGGAAGTTGGACTTCCAAATAACTAAGACTTATCACAATGTAGCTTTACCTATATTTTTCAGAGATTTTATAAGCTTCTACAAAAGACATCCGAAGTTCCCTTCTATCCACAACTCCCACCCCTTACCATATTAGAATGGTGAAATGCATGCTTCAAGGACTTATCAGGTATTTAAAAACCAATCAGAAGTAAAAATTCAGATTTTTAGGATGTAGGTAAGACATCTGTTGCATCTTTGGTTCCCAGAATCTAAGTACAGTGCATGTTATGCTAGTATATACTCAAAAGTTGCTGAGTAGAAGTAGCTGCAAAGTACATTTTTCTTCATTGAATACCTTTATATCTTATACTTATTTCTAAAAATACACTTCTCTCCAATTAAGAGTTACTGTCATCAAAAGTACTCAGATAACTAACTCGTTATGTAAGAAAGTTCTTATAAAAATGATGAGATAGGGCCTCCCCGGTGGCGCAGCGGTTGAGCACTGGGTTGCGAAGCTGCCCACAGCCTCTGCTGCGCCGGTTTGACCCCTGGATGCTCCCCGACCACCAGAGAAGGGTCCCACACCTCTCCTGTCCCCCGCTGCTCCCCTCAGCAGTATACTTCGGTCCTTTTGCCTGCTCTGCTCCCCGCTCTGGTGAATTCTCTCACTCTCCCGCGCTTCTGACTGTACCCAGTGCTTGTATAAATAAATAAATAAATCTTAAAAAAAAAAAAAAAAAAGATGATGATGAGATAAACTCCTTGGTAAAAAGTCCATTAAGACTAAAGCAAGCTTCCGGTCAGAGGCCTCAGCAATGCAGTAACTGTAAAGAATGGGCAACAGTCTGATAAACCTGAGCCTACTCTAAAACTTGCTGTGTGATCTGCAGACAGAGGATTAAACTTTCTGAGCCTGTTTCCCAAACCTTTTTTTTTTTTTTAAAGATTTATTTATTTATTTATACAAGCACTGGGTACAGTCAGAAGCGCAGGAGGGTGAGAGAATTCACCAGAGCCAGAGCGGAGAGCAGAACAGGCAGACCGATGAAGTACACTGCTGAGGGGAGCAGTGGGCGGCAGGAGAGGTCTGCGCGCCATGTGGGACCCTCCTCCGGTGGCCGGGGAGCAGCCGGGGATGGAACCGGCGCTGCAGAGGCTGCGGGCAGCTTTGCAACCCAGCGCTCAACCGCTGCGCCACTGGCAAGGCCCTGTTTCCCAAACCTTAAAGCAGAGGTAATTTAATCCCCATCTCTCAGGGCTGCTGAGAGGATTAAATGAGATCATGCATAAATAGCAACTAGCATTGTGTCTACCACAGATAGATTATACAAAAAATGGCAAGTCTCTCCAGATTATTTCAAAGATATCCCAACAATCTCAGTGAGGTAAAAGAAACACAACTTACCCCTGTATCCCTCAGGTTTGTTTGTAGAGCATGCCCAGAAGAGCATCCTCGTGTTTATCAGTGAAATAACTTCAGGTGCACAGAGTGTGTTGCTATGGAGAGAGATGAACAGGACATGAGACGACCTTGCTTACACTACAAACTATCAGCAGATCAAGTCCAAAAAAGAAAAAAAAAAAAAAAAATCAGTCAACTTACCGACAGAACTCATCAGAGTCCTGGTGATCATCTCCATGAAGATAAACCAAAAGAAAGCGGAGCTCCCGCTTGGCATCATTAAGTGCCTGTGAGAAACAGAAGATCACTAATTATTACACTGACTATGCCTTGAGCTTTTACTTAGGTTAAAGTCCTAAAGGATACAGCTATGTATTAAGGAACAAAAAGGAGAAATAAGGAAAAAAAGTGAGCAAGAAACCAGAAAATTACTGGGCTCCTACCTTCATACCCCTGGCATTTTTCTCCCTATAGAAAGTCCAAGCTAATAAAATTTAATGAAAAGATTTTAGTGTTGTTAAGGGTTTAAATTAGCACAACAGAGTAGACAGGCTGACAAATAAAGGTTCCTGGCAAATCACAGAAAAGTCAGCTGTTCCCACTATCTAAAGGAAGATAAAAACAGAGGAGACTCTGATCATGTGAAGAGGTAGGTGAGACTTTTGCCACTTTACAGCTACAACACTCTTGGAGATAAAAAATACTGCGAAGATGAGCCTGACTTCAGGCCACATACCAAGCAAAGATGAGGGAGTATGGGACCCAAAGGCATTCCAAAGAGCACAGGGTTTAAAAGATCTTTAAAGACAAGGCTAGTTTCTTAGATTCCTGTGTATGCATGTGAATAATCCCGAGCACATTACAATTCAATTCAGATTTCTGGAATGACCAATGTGATCTACCCCTCAGGATCACCACAAAGAGGGACATGAGAGCTGCCTATCTCCCTCATGCCTCTATTTCTAGCACTGAGCACAGTGCCTGGCATATAGTAGGTGCTTAATCCTTATTAAGTGGGAGTGGAAACAGCCAGTGAGTAGACTGGAAAGTGAAAAAAGCAGATGTGGGAGAACCAAAGCAGGAAGCAAGAGTAAGCACTTTTTCTCCAAATAGATTTAGATATCCTGAAGGCTGCAGAATAGAACCCTTTGGCCTAGGCCCACATTGCTATTTGTACATTTTCTCTGGCAAACTAGAAATATGCCTAACTACTACAGGACTCAATTTTTGCCCCCTGAGGTAACAAAGGTCTGTGTGGCTTCAGTGGAATTAGATGCGCTGCCTTGAGTCTATGGTCCATGCCCCGTTCATTTTGTGAGGGATCGAAGATTGAGGCTTTGCCTTCAAGGGGCTTATAGTCTGGTATAGGAGGTAAGTCTCATATACAAACAACACAGTAAGGAATACTGTGAAACTGCTGTAAGTCTTAAAAAATAACTATGAAAGCACAAAAGGGAAGATTACTATTTTAGATTGCAAGGTAGGCCAGGGTAGGGCACAACAATCAGAAAGGGTATAAGAGGGGAGTGATATGAGCTGGTTGAAGGATAGGCAAGATTCCAATTAGCAAAAATGTGAGGAAGGCATTCCAGGTGGAGGGAACAGCAAAAGCAAAGGCACAGAGATGGGAAAGTACAGAGTATGTCCAGGGAATGGTTTAGCTGGAACCTAGGGTATGGGGGAACAAGTTATGCAGGAAAGACCTCATAAGGAGGTTGGGATTAGATCAAAGAGGGCCCAGCTAAAAGGTTTGGTCTATTTTTCTGTAAGCAGTGAAGAGCTATTTAAGGTTTCTGAGTAAAAGAATGACATGATCAGTGCTGGGCTACGCTTTCCTTTGAGGGTAGAATCATATCAATAAATTGGCATCTATATGATTTGTGGCACTGACCTGGCTGTACGTTCCCTGGTAGAAGACAGGGTGTGCCCTCCCATATTTCTCTTCAAAAGAGTGCATAAATGAAACAATGTCCCCAACGGGGTCAGTGACCCGGCTGCGAGGGTCAGGCCGTATAAAACGAAGAGCAAACCTGGGGAGGAAGGAATAAATATCACATGAATCGGCTTACTGTAGTGCTTATGGAGTGGGCCAGTTTGTAAAGATTTCTGCAACAGAGCCAGAGGCACGGCAGCAAAGGGAGGTGAGTGGTCTGTGAGCGGACCATTAAACCTGAGAGTACAGTCTGGCTCACAATAGCCTCAGAGCAGCAAGTATTGTTCTATTGTTCCATTGCCTGTTCAAGAAGAATGCAACCTACTAGGATTATCAATTCCAACACTGGCCTAAACAAATCCAGAGTGCGTTTTGCAGGACAGGCAAAAATCTAGGGCTAGAAGAAATGGAAAAGGAAGACACAGTATGCAAAAAGATCATAGGTTAGGCTGTGTCCCCATCTCTAAGAATTGCACTATCTACTATGGTGGCCTCTACACACCTGTGGCTATCTAAATTGAAGAAAAGAATTCCAGTTCTCCAGTCACTC
Source organism: Talpa europaea (assembly GCF_964194135.1). Taxonomy (NCBI): domain Eukaryota; kingdom Metazoa; phylum Chordata; class Mammalia; order Eulipotyphla; family Talpidae; genus Talpa; species Talpa europaea. The sequence goes on along the minus strand of NC_140076.1, from coordinate 68,822,181 downwards.
TAGCCACTCTAAGTGTTCAAGGCTTCCACAGTGGACACTGCAGATACAGAATGTTCCCATCACAGAAAGTTCTGTTAGACAGCACTACTCCGGAACAGAGTTCTGTCTCTTTCTGGTTGTCCTACTTGCTTCCTTCTCCTTTCTGTTCTCATGGGATTTTGAATTTTTAGTTCATAATCTTAAGCTATTCAAATTATGGACAGGAACGTCAAGCCCAAACTTCCAGTCATGATTACTTGCTCTTCAAAGAGGCAAGTAAATTCTGCTTGATGATTTATGGTTGACAGCTTCCAGGAGGAAGTTATAAAATGGTTCTAGAGTACACTGGCAGACTTGGAGACCTGGCAGCTTGTGTAAGGTGAAGGGTGGCACTACCCTTCTGGTTCTATAGAGCTCATCTAATCATATTTGTACAGCACCATTTATTTATCCTTTGGGTTCCCACAGAAGGCAACGGGCAGTGGCTTGGTAAGTCAATGTGCTATATAACATCAAATAGCTGCTTGGATGATATAGTTGCATTAAAATTAGTAACACATGCCATGCATATTTTTTCCCTAAGGAAAACAAACAATATTCAGATACTTAGGCGTTTTCAGTACAGAAAATCCTAACACTTTTCTTACCAAATCTTGAGCCAACTCTTTATCCCTCCACAAATTTCCAATTCCCCACGTATATATAATTTCACTTGGAATTTCTCCTTAGCAATCAAATTAACGACACAAACATTCCACAGCATATTAAAAACAACTCTATGAAGTTGTGTATGTGGGGGAATGGTTAGAAATCCTCTAGAAGAATGATATTCTGATAACTTTCTCTGAAATTAGGCATTTTAGGATTATCTTATTCTTTTATTCCACCCATTCAAAATTTTGATAAATGGATAAAAGCTTTAGCTTTTTTGTTTCTCATTACAATATATCCCCATGGTTTACACAAAGTAGAATCATCAGCTTTTCAAAAAAAGATAGCAACTCAGTCTTCATTATGATTTTAAAGGTTTTTACACTCTCATTCTCTAATAAAATAGGGATGAAAAGAGTACTTATTTAGCTAACTGGTGACCAATAATAACTCTGCTAAAGCAAGGAAGCCATTAAAGCCGGGAGTCCCATAAAACACCAAGTGGTCAAGGTAAAGGATACTGTCTGAGCCTTGTACTTCTGTAGCTACTTGGTCCTTACTCCCCGCCTCTGCTCCCCAAGCAAAGCATAGCCCCTATTTGGAGGGAGGTACAGGCTGCCCTGTATATGAGGCTCAGACCACATAGTCTAGCTCTACCTGTTGGCCCTGGTGTCTATAAAGCCTATGTGTGGATTCATCAACTACTCAGCTCAAGACCAAAACCCCCATGTCTGATGTGCTGGCAACATGGGCCTCCTTAACATTTTCTAGCCCCGGCTCTCTGTAGCTTCCAGAGTTGAGCTCTCTGAATGGTCCATGAAGAAGAAGAAAGATGAAGGTGTGAAGCAAGGGGACATATAAATGGGAGGGTTCCAGTGTCAGCAACCTATGGGTTATTAGACAAGAGTGAAATGTAAGAAGTCTCTAGAGGGTAAAACAGTTGGGGAGGAATCCAGAGAAAAGTGAGTAACCTCAAAGCAAGAGGATTTGTTGGAATTATGAGTGGTAAGATGGAGTCTAATGGTTTAGGGTAAAAGTTACAAGGAGTGTGAAGCTTGGATATAACGGTGGTTAGAAAGGAAAGGTTGTGAAGATTACTGAGGGAATATAGAGGTGATAAACATGGTGGGAGGAGGGAGGATAACAATAAATGTAGGTAAACTGATTCTTAAAAACAGTAAGACTATTTGAAAACAATTCCCTATTATGTTTGAACAATTTAAAAGATTTTCATACTATAGTAAGACTTCAGGAAAAATATTCACTCTGACGACAAACTGGCAAGTCAACATTACCAGAGCACAAACCTATTTTGGTCTATGTTTCAGTTCCTAAGTCTATCCTACTGCTACTAACATATAAATTACAAAGGTACGTACCTAAATATATCAAGTATTGTGTAATAGGTAAACCGGAATGGAAGCATTATCAAGTAGTAACCCCATCCAAGCAGCCCCTGAAATTCCAAAAACAAAGTTAGAGACCATTTTCTCTGTTCTCTAATACCTTCTAAATGGCTAGTTCAGATTTTCACCCTTTTTTTTTATCCTTTCTTCCTCTACAGCAGAGTTCCCTCTTCTTGGCCACTCCATTCTCCTAAAGATCAACTGCTTTTCATCTCATTTCATCTAACACTACCTATATTTTCCTTTTACCATAAAATTTTTGAGTTAAATCTGTCTTAACACTTTTTCTGCAGCTACATGTATTAGTTAACTGCAAATTTTCCTTCCCAAATCATAAATATTCAGTCTTTCCTTTTTGATTTACGTATTAAAATATGATATACAAAAATAATATAAGAGAACCACTATTACTATCTTGTACAGTAGTACAAGAATGACAAATAATTATATCAACCACAATTATAAATCCATATAGCCACTAAGCTTAGTAGCAATGCTAATTACTGTATTTACAATGTTGATTACTGCCACTGTTACTAACTAGCACACATGTAGGGTGCATATATATATATATATATATATATACACACACACATACAGAGAGACACAGACACACACACGTATATGTGTTATACATGAATTTATTATGCATCGTATTGCGTTAACCTGAGACCTTCTCTGGTCCATGGCGAGGGCATTCTGGAGGACCATGGCTGATATTGGAGTCCCAAACACCAAAGTCAAACCAAAAACAAACAGGGGAGACTTTGGGTATATAGAGAACCACTCCTTGAATCATTAATTGCACTAGGAATCTCTGCTCTTCTACTTCAGGATACTACAGAACAACTTGGGAGCTCCGTTTTTCAAAAGCTGTCAAGTACTCAACAAAAAGACATGATGATGGAGTACATTCTAACTGCTGCAAGGCTGAGGGATAGACACCTTAAAATTCTAAATGCAAGTATGAGGTGGATGTAACTGCCAGAACGAAATTCCAAAAAGTTCTCAGAAGGTCACTGTCAGTACACACATCTGACTTCTCTAATTACTGTGAACAATGATGTGGAAAGGGGGAGGATATTTATCCATCTCTGTATCCCTAATGACAAAATATCAGGCACACTGGAGTACAATTAAATATCTGTTGAATTTAACAAACACTCTCTTGCTACTATCCCTTTCAAGACTAATTTTAAAGACATGGCCAAAGATTCCAAGTACTTCCTAGAAGAAGCTTAAAATTAAATAAAATGAAGCAACCAAGAACTCAAACATTCTAAGATATATTAAACTATTATAGGAAGAGTTTTAGACATGTAAACAAAACTATGTACTCAAAACAAACACACTTTCCAAATAACTAGTAAAGAACACCCCCCCCCTTCCAAAAAATGGGAAAAGGAACAAAAAAGAATAGTCACTGTATCACTTCATTAAGAAACAGGGAAACATGATAAACCTCATGAATCTACCAAGAGCCAGGTCTAGCTAACAGGTTCATGTTCCAAGTATTTCTTTTGTTCCCAATATATAGAGATCAATACAACCAAATGAATGAACTTTTAAAAAGTGGGGAGAGGAGTGGAATTCTAGTCATGAAATAACTTGCCCTTGGTTGTGGTCTTGAGACAACATAGCTGTAGATCCTGTGATCTGCTGTATTAACCTGCAGGGGTCGTGATGGAGGTGGGTTGAAAACACTTGGTACACCCTCTTGCTCATTCAATCTGTCCTGTACAGCAGCCTGAGAAGTAAAAAATAGAGCAGCAACAGTTTTAGCAAAGTTCAAATTGACCTAGAAAAGAAAAGGCAACCAGTGTTTGGTGTTTTAAAACAGGATGATACAACAAAAAGTCACTGGAGGAGTGTAACTTCATGGACCTTTAACTTGCTGTAACGGGAGGCAAGGTGGTGATGGCTCCAGAATTCACTGTGGAGGAGTCCAGAAAACCAGTCTGGCAGCTACATTTATGCAGTTAGCACACTGCTTTTATTCAGATGTTGTGTGTGATTGAGGGTGAATGGGATACAGTTTCACTGTGCAAGTCTAAGGAAAGCCATCCACAGAGATGCAGTGCCCCTAGAGCTATGGAGGCAGGGTGATTAACTGGAGGGAGGGCTTGGCTTAAGAGCAGAGAAACTTACATCTGAATCCTAGCTCCACCACTCAAAAAACTCACCTGGCTTATGAATCTGGTGCCCTCATGTGCAAACTGCAGAACAGTATTTCTCAAAGTCAATGTGAAAATTTAATGAGAAGAAGTGGGCCTCCCCCGTGGCGCAGTGGTTGAGCGCTGGGTTGCGAAGCTGTCTGCAGCCTCTGCACAGCTGGTTCGATTCCCCGGCTGCTCCCTGGCCACCGGAGGAGGGTCCCACATGGCGCACAGACCTTTCCTGCCGCCCGCTCTGGCTCTGGTGAATTCTCTCACCCTCCCACGCTTCTGAATGTACCCAGTGCTTAAATAAATAAATAAATAAATAAATAAATCTTAAAAAAAAAAAAATAAACTCACATTTAAAAAAAAAAAAAATTTAATGAGAAGACCATACATTAAGATCCTAATACAATTCATGACAGATGATATTCAATAAAAACAAAAACTTTCCTTAACTCTGCCCCTGAAAACAGATCTATGTCCCACTGTAGTAAAAAATACTGGCCTCAAAGAGAGGTCTGGTCTTTGCCTTTACCTATGAGAGTTAATCTGTCTTTATTGTCAGATCTTATAGGTGGGGATGGCTACCCCAGAAAAAGCAACTGGGTGACTTAGGGTGGGGATTTGTGTAACTCATTATCAGTCTACCTGGAGAGTGAGTTCAATCAGGTAGACAACCAATCAAATCAATCATGCCTATGCAATGAAGCCCTAATGAAAACTGTGGACACAGAAACTCAGGGGAACCTCTTCCCTGGTTGACAAAACTTCATGCCTTTGATCATACATTCATGCCAGGAGAGTAACAGATTTGATGAGAAGTATGGAAACTTTCTGTTTAGAACTCAAAACTGAAGTTCTCTTTAGCTGTTTTAATCTGTATCCTTTTTCTATATTTAAACTATAACTATGAGTATAACAGCTTTCAGTGAGTTCATCTAGTGAATTATCAAAGCTGAGGATGATTTTGAAACCCCTGAACTTGTATTTGCTGCCAGAGGTGAGGGTGACCTTTTGGATTAATTGTATGCCCGCCCACTAATCTTGATAGCTGGCTTTAAACCTGCAGTGTGGCTAACTCCAAGTAGTTCTCATGTTTTCAAGTAGTAAAGATCAATTTGATGAGAGAAAGAATACTCTTTCAGCAAAGGGTGCTATTAATGAATTTCAATATGTAATAAAATGCATCAACATTTGGAAGTATGTATTAATCCAGTAACCAATATATGAAGCTATAAAATTGGTAGAAGATCCATTCAAAGTGCAAGCAGAACAATAGATTTCAATAGATTTCAATGTAAAAGAGGATGAACTCCTTGATATTCTTTCAAATTCCATATTGCAACTTTAAGAAACTACCACAATATTAAAGAAAATTCAGTTATCTAAAAAAGTTATTGAAATACTCCTCCCATTTCCAGCTACATATCTGGGTAAAACCAAATTTTCTTCATACACTTTAAAACAACATATCACAACAGATCGAAGGCAGAAATTGATATGAAAATCCAACTATTTTCCATTAAGTCAGACATTTAAGAGATTTATATTTACATTAACATAAAGAATTGTGAACACAGATTCTGAATCATATACATTGCTGTAAACCTCAATAAAAAAATACAAAAATAATTCATGTTAACTTGCAACAAGCTTTTTCAATAAACTAATTTTTTCATTTTATTTTGTAATATGGTAATATTTTGTAATAATAAATTAAAAAGAAAAAACATAAGAAAAAGGGTCGTCAATAATTCTGAAGTGTAAAGAATGAGACCAAAAAGTTTGAGATCTTTTGGTTTTCTTGGGAAAATACACATGTTTTCAGTCAGGCACAAGTACATCTGGCAGGAAAAAAGTCAAAAAAGAATTTGTGAATACTGCAACCCTGGGAGTGCAGGGGGATTCAGACATAATGGTAAGGAAATGAATCAAGCAGGATTTCTTTTCATATTATACCTTAGCTTTGTTATAACTGTTTTTTACTAACTAAAAGAGATAAAATTGAAATGTAAATATGGCATAATCTCATCTATGTAATAAGAAAATTATATATAAATCTACAGAGCCATGTAAATGAACATTTAAAAGTTTGTAACATTATACACTAAAATTTAACACTAGCGATCTATGAAGTGGTGGGATTAAGGGTGATCATTTTCTTCTGTATCTCTTCAAAGTATTTACCTGTGTGGGTGTGCACAAGTGCACCAGTATTTTTACAATAAGTTTTTATTAACTTTATGCCAAATAATTGTAAACCAATAAATGAACAAGGCAGGGGTACAGTATTAATCTAATTAGAATTTAAAGAAAGCATCATCTAATATAAGCAAAACAAATCATTACAAGGGAGTTCTAACAGCTATGTGTCTTTGTGTGTCAAATAAAATAGTCAAATTGTTAGAGGAGTGGCACCCACCCCTGTAGCCCTGAGATCTGAACTCTTCTCTGACATCCTGAGTAAGGAGGCTTCTGAGAAGGGGGTGGAATATACCGTGGGAATTTAAAAGCCATAACACACTGAGCCAGCTCTTATCTGCTCTCAGCTCCTTGGTGGTCAATGACATCAGACCATGTGATCCTCTGGTCTCCTCTTTAGTTGGCTGCCTGGCTTCTTTCCACCATGTGCGTAGCCACCTCCAGGTTTCCCTTCAGCAGGCATGCTGCCATCTTTACATGCTGGCTACTGCTTCCTCTGCTAAGGATCTTGTTGTCATTTTGCCATAGTGGGCGACTGCTTCAACTCTGAACTATGGACACTATCTGGGGTAGGATAAAATAACTTTCTCACTGTCTTAGTTCTCCATTTTCTAACTCCCTGTTAATAAACCTACTATTGTTGTTTCTCCCCACATGTCTGTTTTTGAGTCATGTCCTGCAGTTGTAATCGTGTAGGTAAGGAGAGAGACGCTAACAGGGTCTTTTCCCCTTTCCCCTGGGATTGCTTGGTTTCAAAACTATACAGAAGTCAGCAATTTTTTTCTAACATTTCTAAATCAAAATGGACATAGAATTCATTAATATATTTTAGATGTAAGCGTTCTTTTTGACACAATTGTTATTAACACTGGAAAAGTATATACATATTATAAGCATACTGATTATATACATTTTAAAGGATATATACTAAAGCAGCAAATGTGGTTATCTCAAGTATGATGATCAAGAACTTTCATTTTGAACTTCATAAACTCAATTTTTCATAATGTTTCATTTTTATAAACAGAAAAAATAACCCAAAGATATTACTAGTGGGGGGCCTCCCTGGTGGTGCAAGGGGTTAAACACCCCACTATGAAGCAATCCGCAGCCTCTGCAGTACGAGTTCAATTACCCGGCTGGCCAGGGAGCAACCCACATGGCGCAGCAGACCTCTCCTGTCTCGACCCCTGCTCCTCTCAGCAGTGTTATTTCAGTCAGTCTGCCTGTTCTGTTCCCCACTCTGTCTCTGGTGAATCCTCTCATCCCCCGCATCTCTGGCCTATACCCCAGCTCTTAAATACATAAATAGGGCCTCCCCGATGGCGCAGCAGTTGAGCGCTGGGTTGCGAAGCTGCCCGCGGTCTTTGCGGTGCCGGTTGGATACCCGGCTGCTCCCCGGCCACCGGAGGAGGGTCCCACATGGTGCGCAGACCTCTCCCGCCGCCCGCTGCTCCCCTCAGCAGTGTACTTCGGTCCTTCTGCCTGCTCTGCTCCCCGCTCTGGCTCTGGTAAATTCTCACCCTCCCGCGCTTCTGACTGTACCCAGTGCATGTATAAACAAAACAAACAAATAAATAAAACATGCCTCTATTAAAAAAAAAAGTTTTTAAATACATAAATAAATCAATCTTAAAAAAAAGAGATATTACTAGTGGGAAATAGAGAAAACTATAAAACCACATTTAAGTTCATTGTTTCATGTGATTTCATTAAACAAATAGGAAAGAAAAGGGAAATAGAAATTTTTAAGTATACATTTTAGTACGTCTGATTGAATACAGACTTTAAACCTTTATTCCACAAAAACCACATCCCTTGATAAATACCTAGTTGTGACCAGAGGTTACATGTGGAAAGAAGGAAATAAAAGGAGTTTGGGGGGGTGTGCAAGCAACTTACAAAGGGCTTCAATTTTATCCATATTTGTTTGAAAAAGTTTTAAACAAGTATTGCAAAATGTTTGGCTTTTAGGAGCAATATGGCAGGTGCAGGGTTATGTTGTCTATTCTGTATTTTTCACTAAGCTTAAAATATTTAATTAAAAAATATGTAACCTCAATAGACACCTATAGAAAATAAGATTACTATGAAAAGTGTAAACAAAAGCAAAAAAATAAAATACTAGGTGCTAGGAATTCCAAATACGTGCCGAAATAACTCGAGACAAAGAAGAAAATCAAACCTTTTAAAATATATTTCCAGAAGACAATTCATATCTTTAAATGCAAGGAAAAGTACAAATAAGTTAACCAAAATGTAAAAATTGAAGTTTGGGGAAAAAAAGAATATAAATAAATATACAAAAAGTGAAAATATACCAGTTTTCTAATAAAAAACCAGAAAGGAACTGATTACTATAAGAGCTTTTTATTAACCAAATAGAGATCCAGGGGGCCTTCCTGGTGGCACAAGGGGTTAAGACACAACCTATGAAGATGAAGCTTGAAGCAGGAGTTGGACCCCTGGCCAGGGAGCTACCCACATGGAGCAGGAGACCTCTCCTGACTAGCCTGCTGCTCCCCTCAGCAGTGTATTTTGGTCTATCCGCCTGTTCTGTTCCCCACTCTGTCTCTGGTGAATTCTCTCACCAAGACCCTCCCCCCACCTCTGGCCTGTGCCCCAGTTCTTGCATGCATAATATTTAAAAAAATGCTTTAAAAAAAGAGTTACAATCTCCAGCAAGCCTTATATTTAAAAAATTAAATAAAAAAAGATAAGAAAACACAGAAAAATTGGAAACTGAAAGGAATGCTACTATGCTAAAAAACTGAACATTTCTACGAAAAAAGCATTTTCGAAGAAAGCACATTAATTTTTCTCAAATTTTATTGATGTTCCAATCATGTACATACCTATATAATTTTGAGAATAAAATTTCACACCTCCATTTATACATATCCATCACTTACCCTCCACCAAAGTACCAAGAATGGAAGAACAGTCAGCAAATATTTACTGAATTATGATGTGCTAGGATTAGTTTTCAATACCAGGACTAATTTTAGATGCTGGGGCTACAACACTTACCAAAGTAGGAAAAAAAAAAAAAAGGTTTCTGCTTTCATGGAGTCTATATTGTAGTGGGTCCTCTCAAAACAAAACTCATCACACTTAATAATACAACACCAGAGGCATTATAAGTGAGGACAGCTACTATTAACATTAGCAAATGACACTGTTCTGAAATTCTAGCCAGTTCAATGATCAAGGAAAAGAAACAAAAAGATCCATGTACTGAACAAATCATTAAGTTGAAGACAGCATAACTACCTAGAAATTCAAAGGAATAAACTAAATAATAAGGTATCTGGGTTATAGCGAATATACAAAAAGACAATAGTTTTCCCAAAGAGCCATTAAGAAAAAATTGAGGGAGGTGTATATTATATTGAGGGATCTGGTTACCAACTTTTCTATGATTTTGTAAACTTTGATCTTAATCTCCACTTTTTCCACACATTTATTTCCACTTCTTCCACACATTTATTTGTAAAGACTAAGGAGTCACACATTTGGGGAAAAATATCTATTGAGAAAAGATTCTTGCTGTGGAAAAAATACATGTCTTTGGCTCATTATCAGACCAAAGAAAAAAAAGCTCAGAATGAATCCTATTATAAGCTAAGAATGAATCCTATTATACCTCTATGTTCCAGTTATGCTGTTCCAAGGTATGGCGACACTGATCCATAGATTCTATGCCAGTCAGATCCTGAAAAGAAGGATAAAAACAAAGTTACTGAGGGAAAAATCAACAGCACATATTTGGGTATTTTTACCTCTTGAATAACGATGACTATTGCTGAAAAAAAAAAAAAAGACAAGTGTTGAAGGGCCTGTGAGGCTATCCACAGCCACTGCAGCACGAGTGCCATCCCCCAACCAGCCAGGGAGTTGTGGCGCAGCAGACCTCTCCTGACTCGCCTGCTGCCTCCCCTCAGCAGTGTACTTGGGTCAGTCTGCCCATTCTGCTCCCCACTCTGTCTCTGGTGAGTCCTCTCACCCCCACACCTCTGGCCTGTACCCTAGTTCTTGTATGCATAAATAAATCTTTTGAAAAAAATAAAAATAATAAGAGTTTGTAATTCAGATGTTTCCCTATGGCAAGTATTTTCCCTACTCCGTTCGTGGACTAGTCTTGGATTCATGTTGTATCTAAAAACAATAGAACTCCTCTGGCTCCTTTTCTATGGATGTGCCCTGGGTTTTTGTCTCCCTATATACTCCCTCCTAGCAATCTCATGTAATCCTCAGTATTCAATCATCCTTTATACTCAAATGGCTCAATTTAATTTCTGCACCTGCCATCTCTTCTGAAGGTCAGCAGCATATTTCCAATATCCTATTCAACAATTTAAAAAAGGGTCACAGGAGAGGACAATCAGTTTAATTGTCTATCTTCAATATCCTGAAATACTAAACCTAATTTGCAAGCAAAATCCTTCTATAAGTAGTGAATCAGTGTAAGCTGGAAGCACAATTTAATAGGCCCCCCCCCTTTTTTTTAAAGATTTTATTATTTTTATGCATACAAGAACTGGGGTACAGGCCAGAGGTGCGGGGTTAGGAGGGGGCGGGGCGAGAGGATTCACCAGAGACAGAATGGGCAGCAGAACAGGCAGATCGACTGAAATATATTGCTGAGGGGAGCAGTGGGCGAGTCAGGAGAGGTCTGCTGTACCATGTGGGTTGCTCCCTGGCCTAGATCAAACTGGTGCTATAGTGGCTGCGGACAGCTTCATAGATTACGTCTTAACCCCTTGGGCCACCAGGGAGGCCCTAATAGGTCCGCTTTTAATCACTACTATTGAGTATTGTAACTATGTACTAAGAATAAGCAATGCTGAATACACTTAGGACAAGACTTATTCATATATCAACAAATACTCCCTGATCCATTATTCTAAATATCTAGGATACAGATATAGTCCATGTTACTCATTAAGTTTGTTGTATCCTACTAGAAGGAGTCTGAGTAAAACCAAACACACACACACACACACACACACACACACAAACACATGGGGACACACAAAATTTAAATTTTAGTCTAGTCTAGGGGATTCCTTTGGATTGGGTGCTCAAAAAAGGCCTCGCCACAAGCGGTTAAGTCTCAGGCGCTAGGTAATTTTTTTTTTCAGGTGACTACAATATACACAGGGGAGTCACTATCCAGAGCCTTAACACCAAGTTCAGCAGAATAATCATGATTATATGTACATATTTTTAAAAAAGTAATTGTGGCTGCTGTAAGAGGAATTCATTGTGGAAGGCATAAAAAAGAGCAAGACACCAGTAAAAGGACTATACAGAATCCCAAGCAAGGGGGAAAACAGTGGCTTAGGTAGAATAAGATGGCAAAAGTTAAGAGGAAAGGGGACAGATATATGATATATTGTAAAGGCAAAATTAAAAAATTGTAGAAGTTGAAAAATAAGTAAACTATTCCAATTCACATTGGATAGGGCTGGTTTTCCATGTGAGTCAAAGTTAAGTATGTCTCAAGCCAAAATCCATTCCCCCCATTTCAGTGCCAACATGAGCTTTAAATTAAAGCTTTGTTCAGAAAAAATACTGCGATTTTGGCTGGAGAAATTACATCAGCTTTGCAACCAGTTCTTCAGCGATAAGTGTAATGTTTGGCTATTAGCACTTATGGAAGAGGGGAAACAAGTTAAGAGACTGGTGGATTTAATAACCTCAATCACTCATTTTTATTTTTTTATTTTTTTTAAAGTCTTTTTTTTTTTAATAGAGGCATGTTTTATTTATTTATTTATTTATTTGTTTGTTTATACATGCACTGGGTACAGTCAGAAGCGTGAGAGGGTGAGAGAATTCACCAGAGCCAGAGCGGGGAGCAGAACAGGCAGAAGGACCGAAGTACACTGCTGAGGGGAGCAGCGGGCGGCAGGAGAGGTCTGCGCGCCATGTGGGACCCTCCTCCGGTGGCCGGGGAGCAGCTGGGGATCGAACCGGCGCCGCAGAGGCCGCGGGCAGCTTCGCAACCGAGCACTCAACCGCTGCGCCACCGGGGAGGCCCTCAATCACTCATTTTTAAGTTGCTCACAAATTAATTTCTTTAGAATCCAACAAATATAAATCTTTTGGAAGGAACTTTCTTTTGAGACCAAGAATTAGTTTATATCACCAAGACCCACTCCCATACCTTAAGCATACAGTAGGAAATGGTTAATAAATGACTCTTCCCTCACACCAAAAACTTGTTTACACATCATTCACTAGTTTTTAAACTTTGTTTTACTTTTCAACAATCCTGAGACAGATATCGCCACCCCGACCATTAACAATGGAGTATATTGAGACTTTCAAAAGAGCAACCCCACCAATTCAGCAGCTTCATTGGCAGCCTCTTCTAACTGGCTTGCTCAGAAGTCTGGTTCACATTCAGTCTACTGATACTTGAGATGGCACTGGACAAAATAGTTGCAATGGATATAAAGGTTAACTTTGGTTCATGGATAAAAAGTTAACTTTGGCACCTCCTTCTTCTCTAATCTTTGAGGACCAGCGTCTAATGTCAACCACAAATCCCCTATTGGGCAGGCCCCTTAGGTTTGTATTACTGAAAAATATAGCTTGTTCCAAGGTGATCTTCTCTTCCTTCCCCTCCTCAGATAACTCCCCTTCATGAATTGCAATTTACATTGCAACTGACATTACTACAGGACAGTATTGATCTTTGGAGCAAAAAATACCGAGCCCCAATATCTAACAAGTAAAATGCACAGGGAAATTGGAAGAAAGTGAACGAACTATTCTATACCCTTCGATTGCAGCCATAGTTTAACTTCCTTTTCTCCCATGTCAGCAGATAAGAGGATGTCAACCACTTGGGAATTACTTCTGAAATACTATGATCCTTCATCTATCTCTTGCTTAAGTACAATTCAAGGAAGGTATTACAAACAATAGATGGCATAATGGGTTTTTTTTTTAGATTTATTTATTTATTTTTAATATAATAGCTGGGGTACAGGCCAGAGGTGCAGGAGGGTGAGAGGATTCACCAGAGACAGAGTGGGGAGCAAAACAGGCAGACAGTGGCCTGAAAGCACTGCTGAGGGGAGCAGCGGACAAGACAGGAAAGTTCTGCTGCGCCATGTGGAAATCTCCCTGGCTGGCCGGGAATCTAACCTGCGCTGCAGAGGCTGCGGACAGCTTCACAGTGCTGTGCTCAACCCACTGCGCCACCAGGGAGGCCCAGCATAGTGGTTTTTTTGGTGTGTTTTTTTTTTTAATAGAGGCATGTTTTTATTTATTTATTTATTTGTTTGTTTGTTTTGTTTATACATGCACTGGGTACAGTCAGAAGCGCAGGAGGGTGAGAGAATTCACCAGAGCCGGGAGCAGAGCAGGCAGAAGGACCAAAGTACACTGCTGAGGGGAGCAGCAGGCGGCAGGAGAGGTCTGCGCCAGGTGGGACCCTCCTCCGGTGGCCGGGGAGCAGCTGGGGATCGAACCAGTGCTGCAGAGGCTTCGGGCAGCTTCGCAACCCAGCGCTCAACCGCTGTGCCACCGGGGAGGCCCCCAGCATAGTGTTTTAAACAGATGTCTTTTTCAACTATGTGGATTGGAATTGGATAACTATAACGTAATCACCTTGCTTTCCTAAGAAGTGTTTGTCTTTCCATACCTCATATGTTTATACTAACAAACTCTGTAAGAGGTTAGTATGAAATCTCAATTCTCTAAATTCCAAATGGCTTGTTAACTGTAGTTTGTTGAGGATACACATTTAACTTTTTTCTCAGTGACTCCCAGAGAGAAATTTGGCTAAAATCGTGAATATTTGTTCTCTTCTTCCTATACAGATAGCTTTGCTTTTTGCAATAAGCAGTATGCCTTCTCTGGTAGAGGCTGGAGAAATGAAATCTGAAGTCTCTTCAGGAAATGAAGTGATTACACCAAGGTTCTAAATTATAATTAAAGTTCTCACACAGAACTGAGGAAAAAAGAACAAGCAAAACCACAAAACCCACCCTGATACAAAAATGAGCAAAGGAAATGAATAGACATTTTCCCAAAACATATACAAATGACCAATAAACATCTGAAAAGATCTCAACACCACTAATCATTAGGGAAATGCAAATCAAAACTATAATGAGCTATTTCTTCATACCTAGTGGATAGCTAGTACTTAAAAAAAAAAAAAAGGAAAAGAAAAGTGGTCAGGATGTGGAGAAACTGGAACCCTTGTGCAGCTGGTGGAAAAGTAAACTGCAAGGTACCTCCACTACAGAAATCAGTATGGTGGGTTCCTCAAAAAATTAAAATAGAATTACCCTATGATACAGCAATTCCACTTCTGGTAATTGAACACTCTTGAAGAGCTATTTGTAGTCCCATGTTTATAGCAGCATTATTTATAATAGCTAAAATGTTTTAAAACCCAAGTGTCCACTGACAGAAGAAAATATGGTATACACATCCAACTGGATATTATTCAGACTTCAAAAGGAAAGAAAATTCTATAGTATACTGCAACATGGATGAACTTTGAGGACATTATGCTAAGTCAAACAGCTAGTCATATAAAAGCAAAGACTGTATGAGTCCACTTATATGCGATATTTAGTCAAAATCAGACACAGTAGAATGGTGGATGCCAACGGTTAGGAGAAAAGGGAAATGGAGAATTGTGTTTTTTTTTTTAAATAATAAATTTTATTTTTATATTCCCTCATACAACTGCACATGCCCCATTCTGACCCCAATCCCTCCCCTCCCTGCCCCCACCCCCAAAAAGTGTCTCTGGTTCATAGTTTTTTGTTGATTTTGATTTTCACTTTCTTATATTCATTTTCCTGATCCCTTATTTAAGTTTTCTAGATTCCTGCTATGAGCGAGACCATCCGGTATTTTTCTTTTTCTTTTTGGCTTATTTCGCTGAGCATGATCCCTTCCAGCGCCATCCATGTTGCTGCAAATTGCATGTGTTTATCTTTTTTGAATGCTGAGTAATATTCCATGGTATATATATACCATATCTTCCTGATCCAGTCATCTATTTTTGGGCATTTGGGTTGTTTCCAAAGCTTAGCTATTGTAAACAGTGCTGCTATAAACATAGGGGTGCAGGTGTTCTTTGGAATTGATGTTTCTGTGTCCTTTGGGTAAATACCTAGGAGTGGAATTGCTGGATCATATGGAAGCTCTATGTTTAGTAGGTCCAGAAATCTCCACACAGCTCTCCACAGTGGTTGGACCAGTTTGCATTCCCACCAACAGTGCAGGAGAGTTCCTTTTTCTCCACACCCTCGCCAACATTTGTTGTTGCTAGTTTTTTTAATATGTGCCATTCTCACTGGTGTAAGATGGTATCTCATGGTAGTTTTGATTTGCATTTCCCTGATTACAAGTGATATTGAACATTTTTTCATATGTCTGTTGGCCATTTGCAGGAAATGGAGAATTGTTTAATAGGTATGGGGTTTCAGTTTTACAGGCATTATGGTAATGAATATTAGCAATGGTTACAATATTATGAAGGTATTTACTACCACTAAATGTACATTTAAAATGGTTAAGATGGTAAATTTTATATGTATTTAACCGCATAAAAAATTGGGGCGGGGGGGAAGACACTGAAAAAACATTGTGAAGCCTTCCCTGGTGGCACAAGGGGTTGAGCACCGCACTATGAAGCAATCCGTAGCCTCTGCAGCACGAGTTCGATCCCCAGCTGGCCAGGGAGCAACCCACATGGCGCAGCAGGCCTCTCTGACTCTCCCACTGCTCCCCTCAGCAGTGTGTTTCAGTCAGTCTGCCTGTTCTGTTCCCCACTCTGTCTCTGGTGAATCCTCTCACCCCCCCCCCACCTCTGGCCTGTACCTCAGTTCTTGCATGTATAAATAAATAAATCTTAAAAAAAATATTGTGGGATAAAGCCTGAACTTGTTTAAGAGATTCTCAAGTACTACAGTCCGTTTATTTTCTGGGAACCAAACAAATCACCTTTTATTCAATTCTTATTTCAATCTCTTATCCTTTCATTTACACAAAACATTTTTGTGTGTAAACTAAAACATTCATTTACATGCTAAAAAATGAAAAAAAAATTTTGGCCCATCTTCAGCTTTTCTTTTTTTTTTTAAAAGATTTATTTATTTATTTATACAAGCACTGGGTACAGACAGAAGTGTGGGAGGGTGCGAGAATTCACCAGAGCCAGAGCAGGGAGCAGAGCAGGCAGAAGGACCGAAGTACACTGCTGAGGGGAGCAGCGGGCGGCAGGAGAGGTCTGCGCGCCATGTGGGACCCTCGCCCGGTGGCCGGGGAGCAGCCGGGGATGGAACCGGCGCTGCAGAGGCTTCGGGCAGCTTTGCAACCCAGCGCTCAACTGCTTTGCCACGGGGAGGCCCTCTTCAGCTTTTCTTAATGTGACTTTACTACTCAGAATGAAACAATAAAGTTGTTTAATGACATGTTTTCTTCTTTATGAAAAACACTGTAAGAAACCAAACTTCATGAGTCTTCCAAAAGTCATCTGAGAGCCTCGTCTTTCCTGTTCCCTCTCCACCTTCCAGGCTGACACAATCTGCAACTACATTATGTTCAAAGTGGTTTGAAATCAACTTCTAAAACCTAACATGTGTAAGATGTGTGATGTATATGTATATATTTATGCATGATCTGGTGCATAAACATTATAGAATGTTCTAGGATTTAGATTCAACACTTTATTAAGCCTCTATGAGAAAAACACTGTAGTGTGTGCTTTTTATTTTACATTTTTTTTTTTTAATTTAAAAGAGCAGGTTTATTAGAGAAAAGGATAGGAGAGTAAAAGACACTGCACGACACTAGAGGGCAGAAAGAACTGCCTTGAAAGGGACAGGTTTGCTGAGAGAGGTCTGCATGGTTGCCTGCGGTGGCCTTGAGGAGAGCTGCCTCCACTGAGGGAGATCAGTTAAGAGAAGCCCCAGCCTGGTACAGGTCATAGGCAGGCAGGAGGCTGCTGCCCTGTGGAAAGGTGAGAGCTGGTGAAAGAAGCACCTGCATAGTCACGGGTGTGCAGAAGGACGGCTGCCTATAGTATGTGCTTTTTAAAATCCATCCTTGTAACAACCCTGTTAGGTTATAAATATTAATCACTTTACATATATGGAAACTCAGGTCTACAAGGGTTAATGAACTATCATGGATCTTAAATGGCCAAGTTCCTAATATAGGCCTCTGACCCTATAACATGTTGCAAGATGAGAACATGGTCAACTAGATTTTTTGTTTTCCCATTTCTCCCAAAAATTAATGTTTAGGGCCTCCCTGGTGGCGTTAAGGGGTTAAGACGCAACTGCAGCACGAGTTTGATCCCCAGCCAGAGAGCTACCCACATGGCTTGCCCGCTGCTCCCCTCAGCAGTGTATTTCATCAGTCTGCCTGTTCTGCTCCCCACTCTGTCTCTGGTGAATCCTCTCACCCTCCCGTGCATCTGGACTATACCCCGGTTCTTGTATAAATAAATACATAAATAAATCTTAAAAAAAAAATAAATAGGGCCTCCCCGGTGGCGCAGAGGTTGAGCACTGGGCTGAGAAGCTGCTGGCAGCCTCTGCAGCGCCGGTTCAATCCCCGGCCACTTGCGAGGGTCCCACATGGCACGCAGATCTCTTGCCACCCGCTGTTCCCCTCTGCAGTGTATTTTGTCAGTCTGCCTGTTCTGTTCCCCGCTCTGGCTCTGGTGAATTCTCTCACCCTCCTGCGTTTCTGACTGTACCCAGTGCTTGTATAAAAAATAAATAAATAAATAAAAATAAAAATCAGCCTTCTAGAAGGCTTAAAAAAATATATCCTAAGGCAGTGAGAAAATTTTCTTAATTTTTAAGGTGAGAAAATCCAAAGCTAAAAGGTATCTCAGTGATTTCTGCTATATTTTACTTCTGGCACTTTCTCAAATGGTAGATTAAAAATACAAACACAACTAGAAGCAGTTAACATCAAAACTTCATCTTTATTAAATTTTTGCTATTCATTTTAAGCAAAAGTACACAGGAAAAATGGCAACTAGAGTTTGGAAATACATTAAATGGCCCAACAGAAAACTGAAAAAAATTAGTCTTTATCAATGCTCAAAGATTTGCTTCTAAAAGATTATCTGCCATAGAGGTAATCCTTTACTCATAATAATTTGAATTTCTACTACTCTGTCAATTACACAAATATTATTCTTTAAAACATTTAGAGGAGTGCATAAACAAACACAGATGCCCAACCTATTCTGAAGAAATAACCCTAAAACTGAAAAACCTGATCACAAATGCCTGGATGGGTCAGAGAGAGAGACATAGTGAAGATTTTCCTTTCTAGTTTTTAAGAATTTTGTTTTATTTCTTATAAAAGACTTGTCATTTTGCCATGGCCCCTGTAGTCTTAGTTACTTTTTTAGCCTTTTCTTTTTTTTTTTTTTTTGTGGGACTCTCGCTGGTGGCCGGGGAACGAATCGGCACTGCAGAGGCTGTGGGTAGCCTCGCAGCCCAGTGCTCAACCGCTGCACCACCAAGGGAGGCCCTACTTTTTTAGCTTTCTGACATGATTTTTTACACTCATCTTGTTGCATATTCTATCTAGAACTAAAATCAACCATTTCTCCAAGAACTTTTGTTTCTTTTTGGTGAGTTAAGATCAATGCAGCAGGTATGGGATCAGTGAGTTCTGATCTGGGTTGGTCTAGAACTTTGTAACTGACAACATCAGAAAATACGTATAATACACACAAACATTTATTTCAGGATAAAACAGTCTGATATATCCAATTAAGATTCAAAACTACCAGGTCAAATTCAGCATTACATCATACTGCTCTATTTTTTCTACCAAGCCAAAAAATTGGAAGGCAGTATGTCCAAGGAGTAAAATAAGGCAGTCAAACAGAAAGAGGAGCAGAAGAAACTCAAGGAACTCAAAGTAAAGGCCACAGGGAAAGGCCCCTGGTCACATGGAATTACAGTATCTGGCAGAAAGTAAATTGTTTTTGTGCCTGAGGCAATGGGAATCTTTAATTCCATCCCCACCGTAAAATCTATTGCCACCAACAGCTAGTTTGAGAATAAATTTGTTTTTAAAAAAAACCCACTAATAATTAAAAGAAAAAAGTCTAATTATACTGCCTTTATTGTACATACTGTAACACTGTAACCACACAGGTGATCAGAAGGGAACTGCTTATCTTTTTAGGAGTCACAATAATAAGGATGAAATGAGAGAATGAGTGTCAAACTTTTGCATATGAAAAGGCTAAGTAAAAAGGCAATGAAATATATTAATATTAGACTTATGAATCATGTGTTAAAGATAGTAAATCTGTAAGTTAAATTTGAACTTTGATGTGAAAAAACCCCACAGCATTTAATGTCTACATTTTGAATTTCTGAATGATGGATTTAATTCTGTACATTTGAATTGTAACAGACAAAATCTCTATGTAATATCTTTTCCCACATCCTTTTTGAAAAGGACTTGCACTGTCAAGTACATTTTAGGCTACCTGACAACTATTTCTTATATCCAAAATTCCAATTTTGAAAAGGACAATGTTTTTACAAATTCTTAGTTTCACCCTTCATTAAATATTCCCCAGAAAAATAAAGAGACACGTAAGAGAACATGTGTGTACTGAACAGTCTCCAGAACTACCCCCTTTCTCATAAAGCTCTAATATGTATCAGGTACTTTTCATGTGTTGTCTCATTTAAACCATCATAAAAATTCAAAATACCCTCCCATAATAAAAACTTAAACAAGAAATAGAAGGGCATTTCCCCACCCTGAGAGAGGACATCTAAGAAACCACTCATAGCCAACATAGGTGAAAAACTAAATGTCCCCTCCCCACACCAGACCAGGAACACAACTAGGATATTTGCTCTCACTGCTTCTATTCAGCATTATACTATTAGAACAAATAAGCAAGAACAAAACAAAAGGGCATCCAGATCAGAAAGTAAAACAATGTCTATTCACAGATGACAGGACCTTGTACATAGAAAATCCTATGAAATCTGAAAAAACAACCCTAAGAACTAATACTAAGTTCACAAGATTTGCATGATACAAGATCAATATATGAAAATCAGTTCTACTTCAATATACCATCATAACAATCTGAATATAAAATTAAGAGTGCTTTCTTTTACAATACCATCAAAAAGAATAAAATATTTTCCAACAAATTTCACCGCACTTTTCAATAGCTGTTGCACTAAAAAAAATGATACTTAGGGATAAATTTAACAATAAATGTGTAAGATATACACAAAAACTACAAAGTATCATTGAGAAATTAAAGATTATTTAAACAATGGAATTAGCCATGTTCATAAATAGGAAGACTTAATATTACGATGTTTACATTCCTCCTATTAACTTACAAAGCAAAGAGCAATCCCTATCAAAATTCTAGCTGCCTTTTTGCAGAAATTGACAAGGCGAACCTAAACTTATTACCTTGGAAATGAAAAGGACCCAGAGTACTCAAAGCAATTTTTAAAAAGAACAAAGCTGGAGCACTCCACATCCTCATTTCACACTTACCACACAGCTGCAATAGTCAAGACTATGCTAGTGCTATAGTACTAGCATAAGGATAGATACAGATTACTGGAAGAGAGTCCAGAAATAAACCCATATTTATGGTTAAGTAATTTTTTAAAACGATCTAGGATCATTCAATAGGTAAAGAGTACTTTTTTCAACAAATGGTGCTGGGGAAACAGGATATTTGCATGCAAAAGATGAAATGAGACCCCTACTTTACATCATTAGCTAAAAATGGATTTTGAAACTACAAAACTCTTAAGTAATAGAAAACAACATAGGTATAAGTCTTTATAACCCTAGATTAGTCCATGGTTTCTAAGATATCACACTAAAAGCATAAGCAACAAAAAAATAAAATGAAACGGATTTCATCAAATTTAAAAATCACAAAGGCGCCATTCAAGTGAGAAGACAATCTAAATGGCAGAATATTTTTGCCAATGAATATCTGATAAAGAACTTAATCTACAATAAAGATCTTTTACAACCCAACATAAAAGACAACCCAATTAAAAAATAGGCAAAGGATCTGAACAGACATTTCTTGAAAAAAAGATTTAAAAATGAACAGCAAGGGCCTCCCTGGTGATGTAAAGGTTAAAGACTCAGCGCTACTGAGCTATAGGCAGCCACTGTAGCATGTGTTCGATCTCCAGCCAGGAAACTGACCCACAGAAGACCTCTCCTGTCGCACCAGCTGCTCCCCTCAGCAATGTATTTCACTAGTTCTGCCTTTTCTGCTCCCCACTCTGTCTCTGGTGAATACTTTCACCCTCCACCCCACACCTCTGGCCTACACCCCAGTTCTTGTATGCATAAATAAATCAATCTTTAAAAAAATGAACAGTAAGCATATGAAAAGATGCTCAACATCATTTTAGTCATTAGGAAATGGAAAACAATTATCAATTCACTTACTAGAATGTTTATAATCAAAATGGATGATGGATGTTAGTGAGGATCTGAAGAAATTGGAATCTTTGCATCCTATTGGTGGGGAAAACTGGTATAGCAGCTTTGGGAAAAGTTTGGCGATATCTCAAAAGTCAAATACAATTATCATATGACCCAGAGATTCCACTCTGAGGAAGAAATGAAAATATGGACACACAAAAATTTGTATACAAATATTCACAGTAGCATTAATAGCTGAAAAGTAGAAACATTTGGAAACAATCCAAATGTCCATCACCTGATGAGTGAATAAAAAAATGTGGCTTATTCACACAATGGAATACTGTTCAGCTATAAAAAAGAATGACACACTGATATAGAGCACAACACAGGTGAACCTGGGAAACATGACTCTTAAGTGAAAGAAGACAAATACAAAAGGCGATACAATATATGGTTCTATTTATATTATATGCCCCAAAAAGACGAATCCATGACGGAATATAAATGAGAAGGTGCCAGAGGCTAGAAGGAAAGGAGGATGGGGAGGTACTGCTAATGGGTATGCGTTTCTTTCCGGGGTGATGAAAGTTTCTGGAAGTAGTGGTGATGACTGCACAACTCAGTAAATACAGTAAAATCCACTGAATTGTATACTTTTAAAGGGCTAATTTTGTGGTAAGTGAGTTATATCTCAATCAAGTTATCAAAAAGAGTCAAAGAGATAATATAGAAAAATATTAGTAATAACCATAAAACATAAGAAACTGGATAGAAATATATAAAAATCAACAGCATTTCTTTCTTTTAGCAACCAGGTAGAGAAATAAAAAATATCCTTATTCAAAATGGTGACCCAAACCACAAAACGCTTAGACATGTTTAATTAGTATGATTAAAATCTATACGAAGTTACAAAACTTCAAAATCTATATGAAGTTGGGGCCTCCCCGGTGGCGCAGCGGTTGAGCTCTGGGCTGCGAAGCTGCCTGCGGCCTCTGCGGCGCCGGTTCGATCACCGGCTGCTCCCCGGCCACTGGAGGAGGGTCCCACATGGCGCGCAGACCTCTCCTGCCGCCCGCTGCTCCCCTCAGCAGTGTACTTCGGTCCTTCTGCCTGTTCTGTTCCCCGCTGTGGCTCTGGTGAATTCTCTCACCCTCCCGCGCTCCTGACTGTACCCAGTGCATGTATAAACAAACAAACAAACAAATAAATAAACCATGCCTCTAAAAAAAAAAAAAATCTATATGAAGTTACAAAATACATTTTGAAGGAAATGTGACATCCAAATGAAGGGCTGTAACTGCTCCTGTATGTGAGCAAGTCCCAAATGAATACATATATACTTTATGCAATTCCATTAACTCCACAGTTACACAAAAATGATGTGTAAATGTTATATGAAATAATCTGTAAGGATCAACAATTTAAAAAAAAAAAATAGGTGTCTTGTCCCATCAGATAGTAACACTTTTTATATAAAGCTATTGTTACTAATTAATGGTACCAGAAAACAGTTTAGTGAAACAAAATACAGTATGATAAAGAGTTGGGGGGAATCAGTGTGGCTTACCTACAGTGCCTTCTAGAAAAGAGTGAAGTTAGTTTCTTACCTTGTACATACAAAAAAAAAATTCCTCATAGATTAAAAATCTGATTTTAAAAGGAAAACAGGGCCTCCCTGGTGGCGCAGCAGTTGAGTGCTGTGTTGCAAAGCTGCCCACAGCTTCTGCAGCGCCGGTTCATCCCTGGCCGCTGGGGGAGGGTCCCACATGGCGCGCAGACCTCTCCTGCTGCCCGCTGCTCCCCTCAGCGGTGTACTTCGTCGTCTGCCTGTTCTGTTCTCTGCTCTGGCTCTGGTGAATTGTCTCACCCTCCCACACTTCTGACTGTACCCACTGCTTGTATAAATAAATAAATAAATCTTCAAAAAAATAAATAAATAAAAAAGGAAAACAATAAAATATTTTGAAGAAAAGAGAACATTTGTATAACCTCATTAAGTGGAAAGCATCTTAGACAAAACAGAAAATCCAAAAGCCAAGTAGGGAAACTGAAAAACTCACTCATTCTTTATAAAAAGCCCATGGCCAGATGGCTTTACAAATTCTGTCAAATCTTTAAAGAAGTTAAGCCCATCATGCTCAAATTACTTCTAAAAACCAAGAGGAGGGAACACTTCTTAACATATTTTACAACACCAACATTATCTTAACAGCAAAACCAGATTAAAGACAATACAAGAAGATTACAGACTAATATCCCTGATGAACAATGATGAAAAATCTTCAAAATATTAGTAAATCAAATTCAACAATATATCAAAAGGATTATACATCATGACCAAATGTGATTTACTCTGGCAGTGCAAGGATAATTTAATATTCATTATCAATGTAATACATGGTATCAACAAAAGTACTGACAAAAATTACATAATATCAACAGATGCAGAGAAAGCCTTTGTTAAGACTGAGCACCCAGAATTTTTTGATAAAAACTCTAAACAAAATGGGACTAGAAGGACCTACCTCAATATATTTATATAGGACATGGAAACAACCTACTACTCACCAGAGAGTAGTGGATTAAGATGTGATATATCCACACTGTGGAATACTACTTAGCCACAAAAAAAAGACAAAATGGGGCTCCCTGGTGGCGCAAGGAGTTGAGGCTCAGCACTATGAGGCTTTTGGCAGCCACTGCAGCAAGTTCGACCGCTGACCAGGGAGCTGGCCTACATGGTGCAGCAGACTTCTCCAGCTTCGCCCACTGCTCCCCTCAGCAGTGTATTTCAGTAAATCCTCCTGTTCTGCTCCCCACCCTGTCTCTGGTGAATCCTCTCACACCCTCCCCTAGACACACCCCCCCCCTTACACGCTAGCTCCTGGATGCATAAATCTTTTTTTTTTTAAGATATAATGTTGCCATTTATAGCAAAATGGAAGAATTCAAAGGAATTATGTGTAGTAAAGCAAATCCGAATGAAGAAAGACAAATACTGAACACTTACATAGCATATTATATATTCTACAAAGCAAAATATTTACAAAAACTGTTTTTGTCCCTTTTTTATATAGAGAATTCCTTGAAACTAATAAGAAAGTATCAAGAAATTCAACAGAAAATGAACAAAGGATAGACAACTGACAATAACTAAGATCCAAAAGAAGTTCAATCCATTCATAATCAAGAGTTAATGAAGAGGGCCTCCCCGGTGGCGCAGCGGTAGAGCGCTGGGTTGCGAAGCTGCCCGCAGCCTCTGCAGCGCTGGTTCGATCCCCAGCTGCTCCCCGGCCACCGGAGGAGGGCCCCACATGGCATGCAGACCTCTCCTGCTACCCACTGCTCCCCTCAGCAGTGTACTTCGGTCCTTCTGCCTGCTCTGCTCCCCCTCTCTGGCTCTGGTGAATTCTCTCACCCTCCTGCGCTTCTGACTGTACCTAGTGCTTGTATAAATAAATAACTCTTAAAAAAAAAAAAAGTTAATGAACAATGGAATTCAATCTTAAAATAACTTCTTTTATTCTGCAACCAACCTGGTCAGAAAGCTAATCTTACATTAACCAAGGTGTTGATGTAACCAATACCTGAATTTAAAAAAGCTGCTAAACCCATGTCTCTTATGTTCCTCCTCTTTCCTATTTGAAACAGCTTAAAACAAGTGTCTGCATTAGCTATTTAAATTCAACTGACTGCAAACACCACTACCACTTTAGAAAAGCAAATCAAAATGAGAACTTTATCAGAGGGGCAGAAATCGAAAAAAGATACCACCCAATACTGCTAAGGTGTGAGGGAACAGGTCTCTCACAGCCTCTTGGTGGGAGTGCAAACTGTGGAAGCTCCCTTGAAAGCAGTCTGACAGTGGTTATTTAAATGTACAAATAACATTTGTTTTGACCCAGTAACGCATTTTTAGGACTCTATTCTACAGAAATACAAGTCCTATTGTATCAGCAACATTTCCCATATCCCTAAATTCTCTGAACATTTTCTTCACTTCGAATTTCTAACTGAAACTTGCTTCACCTTTGGAAGATACTTCCTCTGAAGACGTCTCTCCCCTCGTTTTCTTTTCTTTTCTTTAATAACTTATTTTTTTTTTAAGATTTATTTATTTATACAAGCACTGGGTACAGTCAGAAACGCAGGAGGGTGAGAGAATTCACCAGAGCCAGAGCGGGGAGCAGAGCAGGCAGAAGGACCGAGGTACACTGCTGAGGGGTGCAGCGGGTGGCAGGACAGGTCTGCGCGCCATGTGGGACCCTTCTCCGGTGGCCAGGGAGCAGCAGGGGATTAAACCGGCGCTGCAGAGGCTGCGGGCAGCTTCGCAACCCAGCACTCAACCGCTGTGCCACCGGGGAGGCCCTCTTTTCTTTTCTTTAAAGATTTATTTATTTATTTATACAAGAACCGGGGTACAGGCCAGATGCGTGGGAGGGTGAGAGGATTCAGAGACAGAGCGGGGAGCAGAACAGGCAGAATGACGGAATACATTGCTGAGGGTAGCAGCGGGCGAGACAGGAGAAGTCTGCTGTGCCATGTGGGACGCTCGCTGGTTGGCCAGGATCAAACAAGTGCTACAGAGGCTGCACACAGTTTCACAGTGCTGCGCTCAACCACCTGTGCCACCAGGGAGGCCCTCTCTCCCCTCATTTTCTCTCTCACACATGTGGATATAGAAATGAGAACTGTCCTTATTCACTCCCACTTCTGAGGATTCCACTTCTCTTCACCATAAAAACTTCTACCTTCATGTGGAGGAGACTAAAGAATGATGTCCAGGAGTAGAATCACACTTTGGAATTCACTTGCTGTGTGCTTTTACAAAATTGCCGCTTAGCTATTCTACCACCCTACTCACCCATAGTTAAAAAGAGATCAAAACTTAGGGCCAAAGAGGTGGTGCTAGGTGACAAAAAAGAAAAAAGAAAATCCACAGTTTTACACTTGTCACTAGCTAAGGTAGGTTATCTACTGACCCTAGTTTATTTACCAATACAAAAACCTACACCATTTGTTTACTAGGGAGAAATCAGTAACACAATGGATCCAGAGCACACTGGAGAAAGTAAATGCTCAATAAATGCTTAATAATTAATAACATCAAAAACCTCTCCAAATCTCAAAATTTAATCAATGTATACCACTCAGTCTCCTTTCCCTCTTGAGATCATTTACTCAATCCAAATCATTGCCTTTCACTCTAAAATTTTAGCTCCTAGATTCCCATCATTCTCTACAACTCTGCTGGTGTCCTGGTGATATCACCATTTGTATAACTTCTAATGTTTTGGTCTCTCAAGTCCTTACCCACCTTATTCTGGGGTCAAAGCTAGACCTCACCATTATAAATAACTGCAAGCCCTTCCACACTCTCCCACTATTATCTTTCTACCTTTTCAGTTTCCTCCTCCTAATGCTCTATCTCTAAATTCTTCAATCTATGGGCCTTACATTCCATTAATTCTTCTACCTTTTCACTGTACCTCATACCTCTCCTCTACTCACTTTCCATCTCGCGCATCATAAATTCTACAGGCAGATACTATAACCACTCTCTTGCACATATCCTTAACTCCTTTCCCACTCTATCACAATCACATCACAATCACATTCCTACATGCTAAACCACAATCTTTTTTATTTATTTATTTATTTATTTGTTTGTTTGTTTTTTGTTTATACATGCACTGGGTACAGTCAGAAGCGCGGGAGGGTGAGAGAATTCACCAGAGCCAGAGCGGGGAGCAGAGCAGGCAGAAGGACCGAAGTACACTGCTGAGGGGAGCAGCGGGTGGCAGGAGAGGTCTGCGCGCCATGTGGGACCCTCCTCTGGTGGCCGGGGTGCAGCCGGGGATTCAACCGGCGCTGCAGAGGCTGCGGGCAGCTTCGCAACCCAGCGCTCAACCGCTGCGCCACCGGGGAGGCCCTCACAATCTTTTTTTTTTTTTAAAGATTTATCTGTTTGTTTGTTTATTTATTTATTTATACAAGAACTGGGGTACAGGCCAGATTCGCGGGAGGGTGAGAGGATTCACCAGAGACAGAGCAGGGAACAGAACAGGCAGACTGACGAAATACACTGCTGAGAGGAGCAGCGGGTGAAACAGGAGAGGTCTGCTGCGCCATGTGGGAGCCGGCCAGGTGGCCGGGATCAAATCAGTGCTGCAGAGACTGCAGACAGCCTCACAGCGCTGCGCTCAACCGCCTGAGCCACCTGGGGAGGCCCTAAATCACAATCTTCTTAAATTCCAAATCTCTGCCTACACTGCACTGTACCCTCAACAGCTAAAGGTGACTGTTCTTTTTTTTTTTTTTAAAGGCTGACTGTTCTTAAATAAATTTATGATGGATAACTTCAAGTGGCTCTGTAATAATGTCCAGCCTTCATACTACTTGTCTAGTCAATTCATTCCCATTTTCCTAGATGACCACATCTTCTCTTCTCAAACTTCCAATATCATCTCCTCCATCCTTATTCTTAATGATCATGTTTCCTATTTCACAGAGACTTTAATCAAAAGCTTTAACCAGCACATCAACCCATCTATATGCATCATCTGTGCCATGTCCACCTTTTTTTTTTTTTACTATGGACAAACTTATCCAAACTCCTGGCAAAGGCCAATTCCTTCTCATCTTGTATCTGATCCTATCCCCCCTTCACGTATTCAAGAGTATCATAATAGCAATTCTCCTTCCTCTGCACCAAGATTTCTTTTTTTTTTTTAAAGATTTATTTATTATGAATACAAGAACTGGGGTACAGGCCAGAGGTGTGAGGGGGTGAGAGGATTCACCAGAGACAGAGTAGGGAACAGAATAGGCAGATTGACTGAAATACACTGTTGAGGGGAGCCGTGGGCGAGTCAGAAGAGGTCTGCTGTGCCATATGGGATGCTCCCTGGCAGGCCGGGGACTGAACTTGTGCTGCAGTGGCTGTAAATAGCTTCATAGATTGTATCTTAACCCCCTGCACCATCTGGGAGGCCCCAAGATTTCTTTTTAAAACATGTTCTTCATTAGCACTCACACATGCCAACATTCCATCCAAATTAAAAAACAAAACAAAAAACAATCCCTTTACTTCACCCCAGATTCTTCCCACTCTTTTCTTTTGAGAGCAAAACCTGTAGGAATCTCCAATTTCTCATGCTTTTTTCTCTTGAGCTCACTCCAACCAAACCTCCCCAAGATCCTAAAAAAACTTTTGGCAAAGACCATCAATGACTGCCACAATGCAAATCCAGAGAGCTGCTCATTCCTCAAGGTATTTCATTCTAGGACAATACCTGGTTTTCTTCCTACCATATTTGCCACTTTAGTCTCCTGTGCCAAGGTCCTCATTATATCCTTAGAATGTTCGAGATTGAAATGCTTTGGGGCTTAGCCTTCTGATCTTTTCTACAGATAAATATTATCTAATGCAGATGATTTCCAACTTCTTATTGCTGGCCTAGATCATTAACCTGCACTCAATACGAGTATATCCAGTCAGTCATCTTCACTTGGAAATTTCCAATTTTACATGACCAAAACTGAGCTTATTTCATCCTCACACCCAAACATCCATCTCCTTTAGCTTTCCTTATCTCAGTTAATAAATCTTCCACCCTTCCAGTTACTTAGCTAAAAAATCTTAGATACCCTTGTTTTCTCCCTTTTTCTCTCACCTCACATATAATCCCTTAGAAAGTCCTATCCAGGGCCTCCCTGGTGGTGCAGCAGTTGAGCGCTGGGTTGCGAAGCTGCCCGCAGCCTCTGCAGCGCCGGTTCCATCCCTGGCTGCTCCCCGGCCACCGGAGGAGGGTCCCACATGGCACACAGACCTCTCCAGCTGCCCGCTGCTCCCCTCAGCAGTGTACTTCATCAGTCTGCCTGCTCTGCTCCCCGCTCTGGCTCTGGCGAATTCTCTCACCCTCCCGCACTTGTGACTGTATCCAGTGCGTGTATAAATAAATAAATAAATAAATCTTTAAAAAAAAAAAAAAAAGAAGAAGAAGAAAGTAAGTCCTGTCCATTTTGCCTTCAAAATATATTCAGAATCCAACTCTTCCTCATGATTACTCCATCCTGGCCCAAGAAGTCCTTATTCACTGCAAAAATCTCCTAACTGGACCCCCTTCTCTTTCTTCAGACCGTCCTCGAGGAAACAGCCAAAGTGACCCAATAAACCATAAATCCTGTCATTATTCAAAGTCTTCCCACAGTTAGATGCCTTACCTCAGGTTAAAGCAAAAATTTTTACAACAGCCTACAAGGCCTTCTATGAACTGGTTTTGCCTTTCTCTGACTTATCTCCTACTACCTTTCTTCCACCCACTTTCACTTCTAGCCATGTAGCCACGTTGCTATTCCTGGATGAAGTCCCTGAGACCATGCCTTAGGGTTCTTGCATACCTTATTCCCTCTATCTGGAATTCTCTTTCCCTAGTCACATGATTTGTTTTCTATTTCCTTCAGATTTTCACACAAATGACTTTCTCAGTTTCTCAGTAAGGCCATCCCTTGATTATCCTATTTAAAATGAAACACCCCCCTCCTTGAAACTTTCTATTTATTTTTCTCCCACAGCACTTATTGTTAAGGTAGTACACATTTCCCTTACTTATACTGACTTTTCTTTGTCTCCGCCCACTAGAATATGAGCTCCACAAGGGTAGGAATTATGTTTAATATGCTGCTGTACCCTGCACCTAGAACTGTAACTAGCAGTAGCAGGTGCTGAATAAGAGTTGACTGAGAATGCAACAAAAGTATATGTATAAAGATACTGACCGCAGTACTACTCATGTGAATCACATTGTTACAAAACAACCTGATTGTCCATCAGTGTTTTAAAAACTAGAGATTAAAATAATATTTAACACTTAAGTGCTTAATATTTTCCTGTGCTTTGGATATATTAACATTTCATTTACTGCAACAACTTCTAAGTTAGGTAATATTAGTGCACAGATGAAGAAACTAAGACAGAGAAGTTAAATAACTTGCCTGAAGTCACATTAGTAATTGAAGAGCCCAGAATTTTCTTACTTCAGAGCCAGTCTTCACGACTACTTACCATGCTGTGCTGCCTTTCCGAAATATATGGTATTGTCTCCCTAAGAGAAAGACAGCAGAGGGCCTCCCTGGTGGCACAAGAGGTTAAGATGCAACCTATGAAGCTATCCGCAGCCTCTGCAGCACAAGTTCGATCCCCGGCCAGCCGGGGAGCTATCCACATGGTGCAGCAGACCTCTCCTGACTCGCCCACTTCTCCCCTCAGCAGTGTACTTTGGTCAATCTGCCTGTTCTGTTCCCTACTCTGTCTCTGGTGAATCCGCTTACCCCCTGCATCTCTGGCCTGTACCCCAGCTCTTGCATGTGTAAATAAATCAATCTTAAAAAAAAGGGGGGGGGGGAGAAAGAGAAAGACAGCAGAAGTTCTCTTCCCCAAAGAGAACTGGAACCATAACTAGACAACTAATTTAGAGATCGCTTAAAATGAAAAATAAAAACATTCCATATATTACTTAAATATTTCATTTAAACATAAAGCATATATATTTATGCAGCAATCTTTTAATGAAAGCCTATCCCTTTAGAGAATGTGTCCACTAGCATTCTCTAGTCTTTTCTAACATAAACCATATCCATAGATATGGATTTGATTTCTTGAAGTTGAGTGCAACCTTGAACACTTGCCAAGTAGTAAGAGCACAATCATGCATCAAAAAGGATTATTCGGGGCCTCCCTGGTGGCACAAGGGGTTAAGACACAGCCTATGAAGCACAAGTTTGATCCCCGGCCGGCCAGGGAGCAACCCACCTGGCGCGACAGACCTCTCCTGACTCGCCTGCTGCTTCCCTCAGCAGTGTATTTCAATCTGCCTGTTCTGTTCCCCACTCTGTCTCTGGTGAATCCTCTCACCCCCCATAACTCTGGCCTTTACCCCAGCTCTTGTATGCATAAATAAATAAATCTTTAAAAAAAAAAAGGATTATTCCCAAAGTTATCTCGTCCATACATACTTCAACAATTTTCCAGTGAAATGCATCTAAACAGCCTTTCCAAGGCATTTAATTTAGTTTTCATGTCACCAAACTTTTTGCATTGATACTTTATTGGTTTACACAATATATTGACAGTGCAAAAAGAACCAGTATACATTGGTTTAGGAGCAAGCCCAACTTAATCTTGTCAAGAATACAACTCAACTGATAAGAGCAAATATACCTGGGTATAAATTAGAGTAAGAGTTTATCCATTAAGCATCTTTGTATATACAGAAGAAAAAAGTGTATTTACAAAGATACACAACAAACTGGCAACAAGGAATAAGACTGTTACAGGGCAACCCCCAATGTGAAATGGGGTGGCCTGAATGGATTCTCAGCCATGTACTTAAAAAGGACTTATAATGAGACTCAACTGCAGGCATACATAAAAAGATTAATAAAGGGTTTATTTACAAAAAGGGAAAATGAAAAAAGGAATGACTACGGGAAAAAGAGAGAGACTGGTAAATGCATCCTACCAATTTAACTGAGCTGGGACCCCAAAAGCATGCTGAAAGCTGGTGGAAAACCTAGGACCCCTAAAGTCCATGTCTGATTATATACCAAGACTGGCTGCTTAACTCCACCTTCAATTCCCAGCAATCCTACCTTCAGTGCTGATGACATTATGGGATTTGTAATCCTTGGTGTCTTGGACCTCCTTGATCTGGGGTGGGGGTGAAGTCCAGAAAACCTGTGTTTATGGAGTTTGTTCCGGACATCCTTTTCTCCCAACAAGGTGACAGCTAATTACCTTTTTGTACAATTTTATGTTGCAGACTTGCAATAAGTATGCATTACTTAGTAGATTTTCCTTAAAGTTAAAAACAATTCATCCTGTGAATTAGATAATAGTATGCCCATTTCATAGATAAGGAAAGATTCAGGGAAGTAAAAACTTGCCCAAGATCAGAGTACTGATCAGAAGCTAAGTCTAAAGACAAACTCAGGTCTGCCCACAGTTTCAAAACTCTTATTTTTTCCATAATACCAAATTTCCTAACGAAAAATTCAAATAGATCACTTTACAATTAAAAAAAAAAAATACACGAACAAAAAGCACATGTATTTTTTTCCCTTTAGGTAATGGTCAAATGAAGCCAAAATGAGATTTTCAAAACGAGTTACAAGTTTGAGTCTATAGCAATTAGTTATATCATTCAGTTCAGATTTAATTTTCTATAATTTAAAAGGAAAATGTAGGGCCTCCCTCCCTGGTAGCGCAAGGGGTTAAGACGCAACCTATGAAGCTATCTGTAGCCACTGTAGCAGAAGTTCGATCCCCGGCCAGGGAGGTGACCCACATGGCACAGCAGACCTCTCCTGACTCACCCGCTGCTCCCCTCAGCAGTGTATTTCAGACAATCTGCCTGTTCTGTTCTCCACTCTGTCTCTGGCAAACCCTTTCACCCCCACCCCCAACTACCTCTGGCCTGTACCCCAGTTCTTGTATATCTTTAAAAAAAATAATAAAATAAAAGGAAAATGAAGTAGTATCATTACTTAAAGTTAAAAACTAAGCACCCAGGGCCTCCCCTGGTGGCGCAGCAGCTGAGTGCTGGGCTCAGTTCGACTGCCGGTCAGGGTCCCACATGGCGCGCAGACCTCTCCTGCCGTGCCCGCTGCTCCCCTCAGCAGTGTTCTTCGGTCCTTCTGCCTGTTCTGCTCCCTACTCTGGCTCTGGTGAATCCTCTCACCCTCCCGCACTTCCGACTGTACCTAGTGCTTGTATAACTAAATAAATAAATCTTAAAAAACAAAACAAAAAAACTAAGCACCCAATCCCTGCTTAGCAGGCAAGTTTGGGAGGCTGGAATGGATAAGGGGATGGGACTGCCATGGGAAGGGAATTAAGCTGATGATCCAGATCTAGTCAGGACAGGCCAAGGCTAGCTATCTTACCCAACCACTGATGCCTAGAGTATAGAACATGGGGACCCTCTCAGCACAGAGGACCCCTGAACCTTGCCCACTACTCCTCTCAGCAATGTAATTCAATAAATCCCCCTTTTCTGTTCTCCACGCTTTCTCTGGTGAATTCTTCTACCTGCAAGCCTCCAGCCTTCACCCCATCCTTCCCCGCAACCAACAAGGATCAGAATCACTTAAGAGAAAAAAAGTCTCATTCCGGAATAAGCAGAAAAGGCCATGTATATGACCCATTTAGTCCCTTCTCTCTGTGTCCATGTCATCCTTCTTCAGGTGGTCAAACAACAGCTTAGAGGCAGTAAATCAAGACACTAGGAGAATCTGCTATATTTGGAAATTTGGGGAAACTGGACTTCAATAAAACTTTCTTTATACTTGCCCAACGCTATTCTTAAAACCTCTTTCCCATTTGAAACAGCTTAAAAACCTAATGTCTACATTATGTTGGTTCCAAAATAAACAGGAGACAAGGATAACTAGAAAAATCTTAGAAGATATCAAAAAGACTGAGAGGCATGATAAATATACCCTAGGGAGTTCCAGTCAAGTCACAAGTCACACAAAAATAAGACAGGAAACCTGAGATTTCTGAAATACTTTATTTTGATAATTTTAACATTATCAAATGAAAAAACATTTTAGGAACACGTTCCTAACAATGTCACCTGATTCTGTCCTGACCCCTGTGGAGATTCCACGGATGAGTTTTATACTGTTAGTGAGGCAAACCTGAAACTAGAGTTCCATCACTCTCTAATTGAAAAAATCATTTAATGGCTCCCATACCTAAAATTTAAAAAATTGTGCAGTTTTGAAAAACCTCCAAAATGTGGCTCTAATTTACCTCTACAAACTTATTTTCCATTTCTAATTCTCTAAATCCATCACAACAAACATACCTCTTACTTTTCCATCTCCATAACCTTGCTTGAGTTGGTACTTTAGCTTTGAACATGTTCTGCTCACCACCTATTGAAATTCATTCCTCTTTAAAGTAGCAAAATACAGTAGAAATAGCCCAGGCTTGAAGTCCAGATCCAGACCCAATCCCATAGATTTCTAATTCTGATTCCATCTCCACTACTTAATAACTTAAATGACCTGGAGCAAATACTTCAACAGATCTCTCTACTTAGAAGGCAGCATACTACCTAAGGAACTTGACAAGACTACTATGAGGATGAACCATTCCCAAGGTACATAAGACACTTAATTAACTGCTAACCCCTAAGTTATATGTAATTAAATATATTTCAGGATATTCACCATTCCTGTATGTATCTGACTTCTCCACCAGGTTACAAACAAGGTGGTTATGAGTATGCATTTCTAAATCTCTGCCAATTACTACTTGTGCAAGTTACTTGACCTCTCAGAACCCATTTTGTCATTAATAAAATGAATTGAAATTAACAGTGTTATTAAGAGGTTTAAAGGAGTTAATGTACATCCAATACCTGGTATAATACTTGACATTATCTAAGTGTCAAAGAATGGTGAATGGCATCAGGATGATGAACCTGATCTAGCAGATGCTTAAAGAACAGATAAATACAAAATGCTTTGCCTTTTCAAATCCAATTTCACAAAGCAATCTTGATACAACTGTACCCTGCTACTCAGCTCTTATTGGTAAAGATGTCCATGAAAATTCAAACGGAGGTTTCTAAATACTTTACCTCAGAAATACTACTGCATATTCTTATTTTTCCAGTACCACAGTAAGCACATCATGACTTACAACTCACATCACCACATCCATCACACTGAAATACTGGGGCTTAATCCTGAAGAGTTGTATGGGGCAACAATGCCCTGACAAAGTTAAAGAAAACTCTGAAATTAGTGGTCTACACAAAGTGGAAGCCTGTTGTCTATTCACTCTGATTCTAATTTGCTGTGCATCAATTTCTTTAACTCAAAACTCCAAGCAAAGGCCAACGATTTCTAACATATATTTTCCCCATTTATATACTTCTAACCCTTTGCTCAACTTAAGAGGGGGAAAAAAAACCGTCAAAAGTAAGTACAGTGGGCCTCCCCAGTGGCGCAGTGGTTGAGCGCTGGGTTGCGAAGCTGCCCGCAGCCTCTGCAGCGCTGGTTCGATTCCCCGCCGCCAGGCGAGGGTCCCATATGGCGCGCAGACCTCTCCTGCTGCCCGCTGCTCCCCTCAGCAGTGTGCTTCATCAGTCTGCCTGCTCTGCTCTCCCCTCTGGCTCTGGTGAATTCTCTCATCCTCCCGCGCTTGACTGTACCCAGTGCTTGTATAAATAAATAAATAAATCTTTAAAAAAAAAGTACAGTGAACTTTAATCAAGGGAAAACTGACAAAGTACCAAAAAAAAAAAAAAAAAAAAGACATCCTGAATATCACAGCATTTGTATTCCATTCTCAATTGTTCTTTGATACTTACACAGGTTGTACAGCTCACAAGTCAAAAGTTCAGAAACAGTTCTGGAAAATTGGTCCTGGCTTCAACTGGACACCACTTACTAGCTGTGTAACCTAGCATGTTACTTCTTTTTTTCTTTTTTTTAAAGATTTATTATTTATTTATTTATTAATTATTGTTTATTTATTTATACAAGCACTGGGTACAGTCAGAAGCGCGAGAGGGTGAGAGAATTCACCAGAGCCAGAGCGGGGAGCAGAGCAGGCAGAAGGACCGAAGCACACTGCTGAGGGGAGCAGAAGGCGGCAGGAGAGGTCTGCGCGCCATGTGGGACCCTCCTCTGTGGCCGGGGAGCAGCCGGGGATGGAACCGGCGCTGCAGAGGCTGCGGGCAGCTTCACAACCCAGCGCTCAACCGCTGTGCCACCGGGGAGGCCCAGCATGTTACTTCTTAAGCCTCACATCTCTCTTCTGTAAAACAGGGACTGTAATGGTATGTATGAGTCTCGTAGTGTTGTGGTGCTAAAGGCAATAACATACACTAAGTGTTTAGTAAAGTACTTATAATATCATAAATAAATGGTATTCTAATTAGTGGTACCCGAGCACGAAGGTTCTTTGTAAACATAGTGGAATAAATGAGTAGCACATTTTACATTAATAAATAAATGCACCACTAATTTTAATTCCATCCTACGTTAAATAATGGTTAATAGCATCAATACTCTTTGGGAGCATTATACACTTTACAAAGCCCTTCAGATATCTACAAAATCATGTGATCTCCACAACATCCTTAGGAAGTAAACATTCTTAAGATATGTATTTTAGAAATTAGGAAACGGGTATGCAGCCCGGTACCGAATTGCCAAGGTTACCCACACTAGCGGTCGACTCCAAGCAAATTCTCCAGTCAAGCCATTAGGTGGTTAGTGCCAATGTTCTTAACCCAACATCCACTAAAAGGAGGCAGGTTCCTTCAAGTCACTGGGTAGTCACTCTCCCAAGCAGAGTGAAGCACCTGAGTCCAGGGTAAACTCAGATTAACAAACCCCAACAGAAGCCACTGATGACACTTCTATCGTTGTGTCCTCCTACACCTTGGGGCGGGGGCCAGGCCTGCCCCCTCCCCCACCTGAGCGCCCAACACAGGACCTGACGACCTAGAGGCCTTCACTTAGTAAGCCTTTGTGGAAATGGAGTGGGAGGCTTTCAAGAGACCAGAAACCACATCAACTCCGAGGTGGGGACCAGACATCTCGGGTAGGAGCAAAGGCGTTGGGCGGAGAGCGTTTGTCCGGTAACCGAGCTGAGAAGGATGGGTGCGGAGGGGCGCCAAGAGAAACCAAGGAAGCTGTCCCGTTGACGGGAGAGGGGCTGGAGAGAGAGGCGGGTCTCACTGCAGTCATGGCTGGGAGGCCGGGGACAGGCAGGGGCTCGGGGGCCGGGGGCAGCAGGGCAGTTGGTGGCTGGGGGGAGGGGGCCGCCTGTGGTCCGAGAAGGATCCCCAGCCTGATCTGAGGAAGGTTCTGGGCTCCTCTAGGGACCCACTTCCCAGCCCGCGGCGGTATTAGCTGCACCGAGTACTCGCTGCTACCTGAAACTGCAGCAGCTTCTCTGTCTGCTCCTGGGTTAGATCCCGCTCCTCAGGCGCCGCCATTTTGCCGCCGCCTCTACGCTTCTGACCCGTCCGCACCGTCACCCGCCGGAACTGACCTCA
Source organism: Talpa europaea (assembly GCF_964194135.1). Lineage (NCBI taxonomy): Eukaryota > Metazoa > Chordata > Mammalia > Eulipotyphla > Talpidae > Talpa > Talpa europaea. The sequence continues at coordinate 68,784,234 of NC_140076.1, read as the reverse complement.
GCAGCAACCACGTCCGGTCTGAACGGCCGCGGGCGCGCAACTGCGTCTGCGCGCACTAGCCCAGCCCCGGGAGTGGTGTCGGGAGTGGCGACGCTTCTCGCCGCCAGAGGACGCCACTCTCGGGCCTAGCCCGGACATCTCCGGAAATTGCCGAGAGATTGTCGGTCTGAGTCGCCTTCTCGAGTGAGGCCGCGAGCGCATCCGCTGGAGACCCGGCGCCAGCATAGAACGAAAGGAGTCGAGAGGCCCCGAAGACTTCGCCATAAACTCCGCAAATTCCCGAATGCCACTCGGCCGACTTCTCTTGTTCCCTAAACTATTTGCCTTTAACGTCTCATATGCCTGACTGATTTTTTTTGGAAATTGTGGCTGTTCCAAAATATCGACCTTTCGATGCTTGATTCCGGCCCTGACGTTTCTAAAAGCTTCTGATCATCTCTTGGAAGGTTCCGCAAGTCCCCGAATTCTGATCGGGTATTTCCCTGCCAGTTGTCCTGTCACTGAAAACCGCAGTTTCAGAGTCGGTTGCTAGCCTTGTTGGGGCTCAGCTGCCTGGGTCTTTGACAATGAATGGCACTACCAGCCTCGGGCAGCCCTTTCATCCATCCCCGTTGCCAAGGCTGGGCCTTTGCCCTGCTAGCCCAAGCCCGGTGCCATCTCTCCGCCCCTGGCTCGTCTTTCTGTGACCCACCGCAGGGAGCTCCCTGGACTGGGGATCAGAAGATGGGTTCAGGCGCCAGTGCCCACCCGGAACAGTGCTGGATCTCCGTGGGTGAGCCGCCAGCTCTCTGGGCTCCCTTGTGCCAGTGGTGGAAAGAGATTCCCCAAAAGCTGCTGCCTTGCCCTCTCAACTCACCCTCTGGCCACAGCCCCTCACCCTTTCTGCTGCCTTATCTCCACCCCTCAATGTCCGCCTCCCTTTGCACTCTCTTGCGCCCTATAACCTGCCACCTCTCTTAAGAGCTCTCCTTTTCATTTCCACTACTCTTCCCCTACTGTCGGCCTCCTCTGTCCTCCCTGTCGGTAATGAAGGCTTTGGGAATAGAGGGGTCTGAGTGGGCACATGCTTTCCACGGATTGCCTGTGAAGCTCCTCCAGAGGCCCTCCTCTTCCTGGACTGGGTCCCATCCATCTGTGGAATCCCACCCCTGCCCACTTCACAGAATCAGTGAAGTTAGACACAACAGGAAATGCTGTGAAAGCTGAAATTTCTGTGAAGCGTACCTTAAAGGATAGAAGGACTTAAGTTTGGGCTACTTTTTTTTTTTTAAGATTTATTTATTTATGCATACAAGAACTGGGGTACAGGCCAGAGGTGTGGGGGGTGAGAGGATTCACCAGAGACAGAGTGGGGAACAGAACAGGCGGATTGACTGAAGTACACTGCTGAGGGGAGCCGGGGACAAGTCAGGAGAGGTCAGCTGTGCCATGTGGGTTGCTCCCTGGCTTGGGATCAAACTGGTGCTGCAGTGGCTGCTGATAGCTTCATAGGTTGTGTCTTAACCCCTTGTGCCACCAGGGAGGCCCTTGGGCTACTTTTGATGGAAACTTAGAGTTGAAATATTTAGAAGTTTTCACAAGGTCAAAAAGGAGAGGTGGGGGTAGGTGTAGTGCCAAGAAGGCACAGAGCAGGTTTTCTATGATCCTGCCAGACAGGTAAAGGAGGAGTCCTGGAGCCCTCAGTGGCTTTTTCGGGCCCTTAATGATATATCTATATCATTTGTAGTGAGGCAACTAGGTGCAGGGCAGGCAGAGGGGCCAGGGAACAGGAGGCTAACAGGCCTCCCAGCCCTGGGTGAATCTGTATTCTTTTTGGGGCCCCTGCATCCTCTCTGGTCTCTTCTCTGGTCTCTACTGTGCTCTGCTGCACTGGCCTCTGCTGCTTCCCGTCCTCTGCTGCCAGACTCTGATCTCTGCCACTGTACCTCTGTGATGCTCCCCTTGTATGCTAAGTCTCTAGCTTAGGGGCACCCACTCACACACGCCCACACCATGCTCCAGGGGCCACATCAGGCACGCGTGTAAGACCACAGGTCATAGATGCTAATGGCGGGAGGACAGGAAAAACCTGACAACCCAAGGGAGGGTGGAGCTGAGCAAGGAGGAGAAGAAACTGAAGAGGAGACTGGGAAAGGAGAAGACCAGAGAAGAGACCGCGAGATGATAGAGGAGGAGACCTGGAGGAGGCCCATGGAGCAGAGAGACACATGAAGAAGCTGTACTCGCTTCTTGGTCCTGGACTGGGTGAAACAGATGTGGGTGAGAGACCCGTGGGGGAGGTTACAATGGCAGCTTTTGTCTTGATTTTGATTTAGTTCTTTTCCTTCCAGACGTGTCTGTTTTTGATCCTTTACTATGGGTCCCCACCAGAAGGTGCCTTAGACATGTGGCAGGCTTTCAGGCATTAGTGGCCCTGCTTTGGGCCAATCATGTTTGGCTGGACATTTACCCATAAGGGGGTGGGTGACTTTGGATGCTCGATTTGGAAATTTTATTCTTTGTCTTTTCTTTGTTGCACACTAATTGTATTAAAGTTCCTTTCCATTAGAAGTTTATATGTTTTGTCTTGATGTGGTGGATGGGGGTGTCCCTCTCCCTGCCCTGTAACAATTCCACAAATAATGAATCCCACCCACCCACCCACCCAAAGAATACTATTTTTTTAAAGATTTATTTATTTATACAAACACTGGGGTACAGGCCAGAGATATGGGAAGGTGAGAGAATTCACCAGAGACAGTGTGGAGCAGAACGGGTAGACAGTCTGAAAGCACTGCCAAGAGGAGCAGTGGGCGAGACAGGAGAGGTCTGCTGCACCATGTGGGTTGCTCCTGGCTGGCCGGGAATCAAACCCAGGCTGCAGAGGCAGTGGACAGCTTCATAGCGCTGCGCTCAACCCGCTGAGCAACTGGGGAGGACCCCAAAGAACACTATTTAAGAACAGCCTTTGCTCTGGAAAAAGCAGATCTTGTCCCAGGTCTGCCCACCTGTGTCTATGCAGTTGCCTCTTTTTATTCCCTTTTTCTTTTTTCTAACAAACCTGCTCATTTAAAATCAGCCTGTGCCTGTGCTAAGGTCTTTCTCCTCAATAAACTCACTGTGTGCTGCTCATGGGAAAACTGATGAAATCTTTCTCAGAGGGACCAAAGAACCCCACTTACCAAACCCTAACACTTTCAGACCTATATCAGCTCTTACCAGGTCTGCACAAACTTGGTAACAATGTCCCTGAATTTTTCACAGACTCTTTTTCTTTCTTTCTTTCTTTTTTAATTAATTTATTTATTTATGCAAGCACTGGGTACAGTCAGAATCGCGGGAGGGTGAGAGAATTCACCAGAGCCAGAGCAGGGAGCAGAGCAGGCAGAAGGACCGAAGTACACTGCTGAGGGGAGCAGCGGGCGGCAGGAGAGGTCTGCGCGCCATGTGGGACCCTCCTCTGGTGGCCGGGGAGCAGCTGGGGATCGAACTGGCGCTGCAGAGGCTGCGGGCAGCTTCGCAACCCAGCGCTCAACCGCTGTGCCACCGGGGAGGCCCAATTTTTCATAGACTCTTAAAGTAAAATTGGAAACAAACAGCTGTGACTTTATTTATTTATATTATTATCTTTTTTGTGTGGGACACTCGCCGGCGACCGGGAAACGAACCGGCACTCCAGAGGCTGCAGGCAGCTTAGCAACCCAGCGCTCAACTGCTGTGCCACCAGGGGAGACCCTGTGAATTTAGAGAGTTTATTACTTTAGCTCAAAGTTCAAATGAGACATAGTATTATTCAAATTCTCTAATAATGTTTGCACGTGAACCAGATGAGGGATGGCAAAGTCAGATGCCTTCTGGAGCTGTTGCATAATTCTAATTTAAGATGATTCTTTCCACAGACACTCTTGTAGTTATATTACACCCTATTAAATGTTCTTCACTTCCTCAAAGAAACACCTTCTTGGTCTACAGTTCTGCTTTTTTCTTTTAAGATTTATTTATTTATACATACAAGAACTGGGGTACAGGCCAGAGGTGTGGGGGGTGAGAGGATTCACCAGAGACAGAGAGGGAAACAGAACAGGCAGACTGACTGAAACACACTGCTGAGGGGAGCAGTGGGCAAGACAGGAGAGGTCTGCTGCGCCGCGTGGATCAGCTCCCTGGCCAGGGATGGAACTCGTGCTGCAGTAGCTGCAGATAGCTTCATAGTGCTGATGCTTAACATCTTGCACTACTTTTTTCTGCCTCCCCTTTTTTAAGCTGTGACTAGGATTGCCAGAACTTCCTTTGCTTACGAGCACATAGGAGGGTCTCTCTGGTGACACAGGGGTTAAAGTCTCAGCCCTATCAAGCTATCACCAGCCACTGCAACATGAGTTCGATCCCTGGCCAGGGAACTTACCGACATAGTGCAGCAGACCTCTCCTGTCTTGTCCTCTGCTCCCCTCAGCAGTGTATTTCAGTAGATACGACTGTTCTGCTCCCCACTCTGTCTCTGGTAAATCCTCTTACCACCCACACCTCTGGACTACACCCCATTTCTTGTATGAATGAATGAATGAATAAAATCTTCAAAGAGCACATAGGATTTTTTTTGTATGTCTTTTTTTTTTTTTTTTTTTTTTTGGTGGGACCCTTCGGTGGCCCAGGAACAAACCAGCGCTGCAGAGGCTGCAGGCAGCTGCACCACCAGGGGAAGCCCAGCACATAGGAATTTATATCTGCATATGAAATCTTCCCATTTTAAAATAGTGATAGCTAATTCAACTTTTAAGGAAATCACTCTTTCACTCAATCATAATTAGAAGCCACATTTCAGTCCATAAAAGATAAAAGTAAAAACCAAAACACATTTCAGCCTATGAACTTCCAGTCTGCCCCTCTGATGTAGGTGGAATCCTCATGGCTTTTGTTGCCATGAAAGAAGTGCTTGGATGAATCCTAAGCTTTTTTGATAACTTCAGGATGAAGAATGGGGAGTATGTCGCCAATGATGACTTGCTCTCTCCTTTGAAAACTCTTTGCTCTGAACTTTATTTTGCCTTTTAGAGCAAAATTGTTGCCCAATACAAATATAATGTGAATCACATGCATAATTTAAAATACTCTAGTAGCAGTAATTTAACATAGGTAATGTGAATTTTGGTAATATATTTCAGCTTGATCCATTGTGTCCAAAATATTATCATTTATTTTTTTACACTGTCTTCTAAATCTGGTGTGTAATTTACACTTACCCTGCATCTCTATTTGGTCTAGCCATGCTTCAAGTACTCAGTTGCCATCATAGTGGACAGTGCAATTCTAGGACATTTGGAAGATCTTTTAATAATAAATGTATTAATTACGTTCTCCTACAGATTTTAGGAATTTATTCAACAGATATTTATTGAGTGCTCATTCTGAGCCAGGCTCCAGATCAGATGACACAAAGATAAATAGAACACAATGACTGTCCTCTAAGAACACATAGTTGAATGGAAAATTCTCTGGAAGGATATGTGTGTGTACATGCATGTGTGCTGGTGCCTACATTAGAGTCCCAGTTTTATGCCCATAATGCACTGGACCTATCTCTTATCTTAAAGACTCTAATGAATACTTGTTTCTCTAATCTTAGTAATAAGACTTTGCTGCCTCCTTATCACTTTGTTCCTGATAAAGGACAAACTCTGACCTGCTGAGTCATGGAAATCCTAGGACAAGTTCTCAATTTCTGAGTAGCTGGAATATAAGTTATTTTCCATAGTTGGAGACATGGCATCTTAATTGTTGGGTCAAGCACACCGCTGAGATATCAGCAACTGTATTTTGTTTGTTTGGCCTCTGCTCTATCAAATTCCTCACTAGAGATTAAGTGCAGTCAACAGAATTGACGGTGACTCAACTAGATTCATCCAAAAAATGAGCAGGAATGACAAAATTAATACCTGCTTCCAATGATATTTGGATTGATAAGCTTGGGGATCACGTTTTGCATTACATAGATCACAGAGCACATCTCATGTTCTTCAAGGAGGTTTGAGTGCAAACTGATGGCCCCCTTAACTGATGATGTGACTTCAGCATATTCACTTCTCTAAGCCTCAGTTTGCTCACCCCTCACCTATAAATAGAGTCCCAACTTCCCTGGGCCAAGGCAAGGATTCAAACAGAGATGACATGGAAAGATCATGACCTAAACAGAGCCACCTTGCATACTTAGTGAGAATATGGAATGAGATTATGAATTAAGAAAAGGTTTCGTCACTACTAAAGGCCTTCACAGAAGCTAGATTTTGCTATAGATTAATCCAACATGTGTTGTTTACTGTCTTACAGTTGCTTAGTTTGGGAGTGACCTGGATCTCCTAGAGTGCAGGAAATCAACTACAGGATCAAGTGGAAAGTGACAGAAACCCAAATGTACATGGTTGGTAATAGACCATATTGGTAACATAGCCCCGCTTTCCTCCTCATCTCATCTCTCACCTGCATCACCACGGTTACCTCCTAACTCATCTTCTTGAGTTTACTTTTGTTTTCTCTCTAACTCATTCTCATCGTAGCTGCCAAGAATGTTTTTAAATAGGAAATCAGATCCTATCACTCCCCTGGCTCAAAATCCTCTATATGCTTCCCATTAATCTTAAAATCGAAGCCAAGATCCTTACCATGGCCCTCAAGCTCTGCATGATTTGGCCCCTACCGCTTCTTTGACTTCATTACTGTGAACTCATTACACTCAGGCCTCCACCTCATTACTCTTTCATCCTACAGGGACTGTGAATTTGGAGTCCCCTCTTCCTGGAACACTTGCCCAGGGTTCTCACATGGCTGGTTGCTTTTGACAGATCTCAGCATATGTGTACTGCATTTTCAGAGACCTAAACATGCTCTTTTCTTCAATGCCCTTATCTGTACATGATATTATCTCATTTATTTTCCTCTCAGCTCTGGATTTCATGAGGGAAACAAAGGTCAAGTTGGCTTGGGGGACCAGGGGACCTCCAGGGGTAAGGACTGCATTGGACACAGAGTACAAGGTTATAAATATCTGCCTCAGGCTAGATGCTTAGAGGTATGGCTTCATGGATATGGGTGAAATTATGGGAGTAAAGTAGTAGGGACCAAAACAGGAAATATCGAAAACTACTGTGTGTGGGACATAGAAGGAGGTCTTTACTTAGAGCCTCTCTAACCAGATGAAAAAGGAAGGACTGTAGTGGGGAGAAATATCAGAAATACACTGCTAAGAGAAGCAGCAGGCAGACAGGAGAGGCCTGTGTGGAGCGAGCATTACTGAGTGGTTAAGGTGATGTTCTATAACCATCCCAGGCCGGGTAGGTTCACCATTGGTTCAGGCAGTTTAAAAGAGAATCTTGGAGCCCTAAGCATCATCCCCACAAATTATATAATTTTGTAAAGATTTATTTATTTATGCATACAAGAACTGGGGTACAGGCCAGAGGTGGGGGGGGTGAGAGAATTCATCAGAGACAAAGTGGAGAACAGAACAGACAGACTGAATGAAATACACTGCTGAGGGGAACAGCGGGCGAATCAGGAGAGGTCTGCTGCACCATGTGGGTATCTCCCTGGCCGGGGATCAAACTTGTGCTTCAGTGGCTGCAGATAGCTTCATAGGTTGTAGCTTAACCACTTGTGCCACCAGGGAGGCCCACCACAGATTATATTAAAAGTATGCAGGGGGAAGCAAGCCAGCAGATAAACAGCAACTTGAGCCCCCCTGTGAATCTCTATACACTCTTTCCTCTTGCAGCCATTTTCTGCCACTCTGCTTTGCACAGTCCTCTGCTGCACACCGTCCTCCATAACGCCGCCCTGATAGCCTTGGTCTCTCGGCTCAGGTGTGCCCATTTATACAGGCCCACTCCCTATACAGGTGTCCGCCGTTAGGCATGCGTACCCTGAGCCCACGGACCCAAGTGCCTCCTGCATTTAAGAACACAGGTAATAATAGCCACAGAGGCGCAAAAGCCTGAGCCACTTCATTTACCCTACTGGTGACTAGTCATGGGTGTGTCCTGACTCCTGACTAATGATCTGGAGCGTCAGTGTAACAGATCAGTTCCCATGGCAATCCCATCCACTCCCTTTATCCATTCAAGCCTCTCAAAATTGCTTGCTGGGCAAGGATTGAAGACTTAGTTTTTTGTTTGTTTGTTTTATTATTATTTATGCATATAAGAAGTGGGGGTACAGACCAGATGTACAGGGAGGTGAGAGGATTCGCCAGAGACAGAGTGGGGAACAGAACAGGCAGACTGACTGAAACACACTGCTGAGGGGAGCAATAGGCGAGACAGGAGAGGTGTGCTGTGCCATGTGGGTAGCTCCTTGACCAGCCGGGGATCCAACTCACACTGCAGAGGCTGTGGATAGTTTCACAGTGCTGTGCTCAAACCCTTGCGCCACCAGGGAGGCCCCTGAAGACTTAGTTTCTAAATTTAGTAATGACACCTCGACAAGGACCACCTCAACATTGGGCGACAGGGAAAGAATGCTGATGACAGCATTCTTTAAAGCAGAGATATTTTAGTGTTCTTTTAAAAAAAAATCCACGTTCTTAGAACATTACATGATCTGTGAACTGTGAATAAGTTCACACAACACCTCAGTTGGCAGGATGGGAGAGGGGGGAAAAAACAGGAGCCCTATTTACAGACGGCTAAAATAACCCAGATGCATTTAAATTGTTCCCACAATCTTAGACTCTGTCTACTCAGGGAAGTGGGGGGCATGTTTCCCTGGGGATAGAGGATGAGTTCCACTGGACTGGGGGCTGGATACTTTGGGCTCCCTATGCCAGTAAGGGTGAAGGAGTTACCATACTGTTTGGGGATGCTGCTGACTGCAACATGGAGCCAGGGTTGCTGTTCCACATGACAGAGTGGTCTGGAGCCTAGGGGAGTCACTGAGAGACATTCTGGAATCTTCCATACCAGTGCTACCAGAAGATAAACAACCATAATCACTATATCCTGACAAAAATAAACTAAAGGTTCAGATCCTTCAGAATGGAAGTCTAGATCATTTTACTGGCAAGCAATTAGCCAGGAATGTAGGAATCTAGAACAAGTAGCAGAGGAAGGTGATGATATGATTATCACTCAGCTTTGGAACAAGCTGCAGCTGCAGAGGACTGTAGCTTGTTTCCCTATCTCACTTGCTTCAGGTCTTTACAGAAGCATTCTGTCTGTCTGCCTGTATATTTATCATCTATCAATCATCTGTCAGTCTGTTTACCTATTTACTTATTTATCTATCTACACGTGTATATACTTTTAAAATAACAACAGCAATGTAATTAACGGCATTACAATTACTGAATATCATTTAAGAATTCTTTGCTGTTCTTTCTATTCTTTGGATATAATCTATAGGGACTGTATAGGCACATTATTTTACTTTATTCACTTGAAGTTATATTTTCTCTGTGGTTGAATCACTCACTTGACATACAGTGTCTTAGAGCAGATTCCACAGAACCTGCCTATGACATTCAAGAGAATTTTGTGAGTGATCAGATTTTTATCACATCTCTTGGAAGGAGAAATGGCATTTTGTCCCTTGAATATTGGGGAGCCCATATGTAGCGTGAGACTAGACATAAAGAGAGAAAGTGGGCAGCAGTGACTGTTCAACAGGTGCTTTGTATCAACCACCTCTCGTGTTTACCTAAAATCTTTACAGTCACAGAAGCCCTTGGCTACTTGTTTCACCTCAGCCACTACCATGGTGACCAAGTGTAGGGTAAATGGAAGTTGTCAGGTTTCTTCTGCCCTCCTGCCGTTAACATCTATGATCAACACCTGTGGTCTTACATGCGTGCCTGTTGTGGCACCTGGAGCATGGTGCGTGTGTGCATGACTGGGAGCCCCTCAGCCCAGAGACTGATCCTATAAGGGCGGCGGCACAGGACTGAGTCGGCAGAGGACCATGTGGTGAGTGCTGTAGAGACCAGAGGAGAGACCACAGGAGAATGCCAGAGAGCCCAGAAAGAATAAAGATTCTCTGGGGTCTGGGAGGCCTGCAAGTCTCCAGGTCCCCTGGTCCCCCTGCCTGCCCTGCACCTGGTTGCCTCACTACAAATGGTGTTGAAAGATCATTAAAAGCCTGAAAAAGCCACTGAGGGTTCCAGGACTCCTCCTTTACCTGTCTGCTGGGATCATAGAGAAACTGCTCTGTACCTTGCTGGCACTACACCAACTTAAACCAACCCAACACCTTCCCTCCCGCATATGGTGCAAGCCTCCTGCCTTCCACCCCTCAAATTGCTTACTACTCTGGAAGCATAAGCCACTATGACCCAGGACAGTGCCCACACCCTGCCTAACGCAGAGGAACAGCAGGATAAATGTCCCATGGAGCAAAGCCCTGATCCTTAAGAAATAGGACCCACCAAATAATCTTCTCATATCCTGCCCCATAATAAGTCATCCTGAGATGCATCATTCATATGGTCTCTCTGAGGACAGACTTGGGGGATAAAGCAATACACTTACTACCAAGCACTATCTTGGTGTCCATCTTTCCCCTTTCTCTGCCTCCCTCCCCTGTTCCATCAGGCCTGATTCCTCCAGACTGCAGCCCCCAGTAAAATATAAACATGTGCACTTTTTATTGGAGTTATGTTTTCTGTGGAGTCTGCACTATGACATTGTATGTCAAGTGAGTGATTCAGCACAGAGAAAATATAACTTCAAGTGAACAAAGTGAAATAATTTGCCTATGCAGTCCCTATAGATTATATCCTAAGAACAGCAAAGAACTTTTAAATGACTGTAGGGTAAGGAAAAATGTCAGGCTTTTCTGCCCTCCCGCCATCAGGATAGATGATGGATCCTTGCGGTCCTGAATGCATGCCTGATGGCGGGCACCTGGAATACGGTGTGGCATAGGTAGATGGGATTCACCTGGGCTGAGACTGTGCTTTTTAAGGGCGGTGTCATGGGGACGCCAGCAGAGCCGAAAGAGAAGCCAAGAGAGAAGCAAGAGAAGCAGAAGCTGAGAGAAGGCCGGAGAGCCCAGATAGAGTGAAGACTTGCTGGGGGCTGGGAGGACTGCCAGCCCCCCGGCCCCCCAGCACCCTTACCTGCTGTGTACTGGGTAAATCCCAATAAAAAGACCTGCAAAAAGCCACTGAGGACTCTGATTCCTCCTTTACCAGGTCTGCTGGATCAGAAAACCTGCACTGTGGTCCATTCTTGACCTTACAATGATATTCAGTAATTGTAATAATGATAGTGATGTCGTTATTTAAAAAGTATATACACATGTAGATAAGTAAGTAGATAGCTAAACAGATCGATAGGTGATTGACAGGATAGATACATAGACAAAACATAAAAGGAGTAATTATGTTATGTATCAGAACCAAGAATATTAGTAATAGAGAAAAAATATATATACATATCTAAAATCACAGAGATTAAAAACATTGTAATGTTAACTTTGAATTAGAAAGAACACAATGTTTGGGCCTCCTCTGGTGGCGCAGCGGTTGAGCGCTGTGCTGCGAGGCTTACCGCAGCCTCTGCAGCACCAGTTCGTTCCCCGGCCGCTGGCGAGGGTCCCACAAAAAAAAAAAAAAAAAGAGAACACAATGTTTATTGGACAAGCAGAAAATATATTTCCTAGTTTTGTTGACTTGAAGAAGTCTATAAGAAATAATTACTTAGAGACCCAGACAGTCGTTTCTAAATATCATTTTCCATTAAAAACGTATAGAACCCTGTAAAGGGCAGGAACGGGCTGCAGTGCAGGTTTTCTAGGATCCCATGCAGACCGGGTAAAGGAGGAGTCAGAGTCCTCAGTGGCTTTTGCAGATCTTTTATTTAGATTTACCAGGCATATGGCAGGCAGTCCTCCCAGCCCCCAGCAAATCCTCACTTTATCTGGACTCTCTCTGGTATCTGCTTCTCTTCCTTCGGCTTCTGTTCGTTTTTGGCTTCTGCTCTCGGCTCCACTGGCGTCCCCATGACGCCGCCCTTGAAAGCGCAGTCTCAGCCTAGGTGAATCCCATCTACCTAGGCCCACACCCTACTCCAGGTGTCCACCATCAGGCATGCATTCGAGACCACAGGGTTCTGTCATCTATCTAAATGGCAGGAGGGCAGAAAATCCTGATTTTTTACCTTACACTACAAACCCTTTCAAGATGTGACTGATTCCAGTCTAGGGCAGCAGTCTGACAGGATGAACCAGGAATGCCCTGCTGCACCACAGCAAGCACAGAAGGTGTGGAATTACCACAAGGGACCAACGATGGGAAAATTTAAGCATCAAAAAATACGGTAACTATCTCTTCTCCACTGTATTGCCTTTGCAGTTTCCTGTGTATGAATCTTTTTCTAAACTATTCTGAGCTATGGTTTATCTTTTTTTTAAAATTTTATTTTTATATTCCCCATACAATTGCAACCCCCTTATTTTGACCCCATCCCTCCTTTCCCTGGGCCCCTCCCCCATAGTGTGTCTCTGGTTCATAGTAGTTTGTTGATTTTGAGTTTTTCTTTCTTATAGTTATTTCTTTTTCCTGGTCCCTTATTTAGATTTTCTAGATTCCTGCTATGAGTGAAACCATCCGGTATTTTTCTTTTTCTTTCTGGCTTATTTTGCTGAGCATGATCCCTTCCAGCTCCATCCATGTTGCTGCAAATTGCATGTGTTTATCTTTTTTTAATGCTGAGTAATATTCCATTGTGTATATGTGGAATGGAGGCATCACTCTCCCAGATTTCAAACTATGCTACAAAGCCATAATAATCAAAACTGCATGGTATTGGAACCAGAACAGACACACGGACTAATGGAACCAAATAGAAAATCCAGAAATAAACCCATAGATTTATGGTCAACTATTCTTTGACAAAGGAGCAAAGAATATGCACTGGAGCAAAGAAAGTTTGTTCAACAAATGGTGCTGGGAAAACTGGGTCGCTACATGCAAAAGAATGAAATTTGACTACTACCTCACACCATGCACAAAAACAACTCAAAATGGATTAAAGACCTAGACATAAGACCTGAAACCATAAAATATATAGAAGGAACTACCGGCGAAACACTACATGACATGCACCTCAAAGACATCTTTACAGACACATCACCCAAATCAGTGATAGTGAAGGCAAAGATAAACAGTTGGGACTACATCAAATTAAAGAGCTTCTGCACAGCAAAAGAGACAATAACCAAAACAAAGAGAAACCCCACCAACTGGGAGAAAATTTTTATACACAACACTGATGATAAAGGACTGATCACAAAAATCTACAATGAGCAATGGTTTATCTTGATGCTAATACCTCATTATCTAGATTACTGTCACCGTATAATAAACCTTTAAATCAGGCAGTGTTATTCCTCCAAGTATGTTCTTTTCTAAAGTTGTTTTATTTTATTTATTTATTTATACAAGCACTGGGTATAGACAGAAGCACGGGAGGGGGAGAGAATTCACCAGAGTCAGAGCGGAGAGCAGAGCAGGCAGACTGGAAATGCACTGCTGAAGGGAGGAGGGGGCGGCAGGAGAGGTCTGCGCGCCATGTGGGACCCTCACCAGGTGGCCGGGATCGGCTTTGCAACACTCTAGAGTGTAAGATCTTCAATAGAAAATAACTTTTTTTAATTCTTTTTTTTAAGATTTATTTATTTATTTATACAAGCACTGGGTACAGTCAGAAGCACGGGAGGATGAGAAAATTCACCAGAGCCAGAGCGGGAAACAGAACAGGCAGAATGACGAAATATACTGCTGAGGGGAGCAGCGGGCATGGCAAGACAGGTCTGTCACGCCATGTGGGACCCTCGCCATAGGCTGGAGATCGAACTGGTGCTGCGGAGGCTTTGGGCAGCTTCACAGCCCAATGCTCAACCGCTGTGCCACCGGGGGAGGCCCTAGAAAATAACTTTAATACAACTAGTATACAATAAGGAGAAGAAAAGAAAAAGAATGTAGTTAAAATAGTTTCCAATTAAACACCCCAAACTACCCATTACCTTGTGGGTAAATGCCCAGCCAAACAGTGTTGGCCCAAAGCAGGACAACTGAGGCCCACAAACTTGCCACAAAATAGTCTGCTGGCAGTTCGAGAGGAAGGGAGTTGTGGGGTTGGGTATAGCTTGTCATAAGTCTAAGGCACCTCTTGGTGGGGACCGTGAGTAAAGGGGCAGAAGGGACCAGGCAAGTCTAGAAGGAAAAGAGCAAAATCAAACCCAAGCCAAGATAAAGGCTGCCATTGCTAGCCACCCCACGGGTCTCTTACCCACATCTCTTGTTTTTTTCAAATGTCTTCTTCCATGTCCCCCAAGTCCCTGGTATAAGTCCAAGGCTGGGAAGCAAGTACAGCTTCTTCACATGTCTCTCAGCTCCATGTGTCTCCTTCAGGTCTTCTTCCCTTTTTTTTTTTTTTTTAATGTCTCTAAGATTTATTTATTGATGCATACAAGAGCTGGGGTACAGGCCAGAGATGCGGGGAGCGGGGACAGGGTGAGAGGATTCACCAGAGACAAAGTGGGGAGCTGAACAGGCAGAGGGACTGAAATGCACTGCTGAGGGGAGCAGCAGGCTAGACAGGAGAGATCTGCTTCGCCATGTGGATTTCTCTCTGGCCACCCGGGGGATTGAACTCGTGCTGCAGAGGCTGCGGATTGCTTCACAGTGTGGTGCTTAACCCCTTGCACCACCAGGGAGGCCTCCTCCAGGTCTTCTTTATCTCCTTCCTTCCTTTTCCCTGCCTTCTCTAGCTTCTCCTCCCTGCTCAGCTCCATCATTCCTTTGGTGAAGCAGAGAAACTGGAACCTTCCCTTTCTATGGATATCACCCTGTTACAGGGAGAAATCCTATATTGTCAAAATATTAACAAGGATATAAAACAAGGGTAATTCATTAATTAAAAAATTAACAGGGGGCCTCCCTGGTGGGGCAGGGGCTAAAGACAGTGCTGTGAAGCTCTCCCCAGCCACTGCAACACTAGTTCGATACCCTGCTGGCCAGGGACCAACCCACATGGCGCAGCAGACCTCTCCTGTCTCCCTGTTGCTCCCTCAGCTGTGTATTTCAGGCAATCCACCTCTTCTGCTCCCCACTCTGTCTCTGGTGAATCTTCTTGCTCCCCGCACCTCTCGCCTGCATCACCGTTCTTGTATACATGAATAAATAACTTAAAAAATTTTTTTAATTTTAATTATTTATGCATACAAGAATGGGGGTACAGGCCAGAGGTGTGGGTGGTGAGAGGATCCACTAGAGAGAATGGGGAATAGAACAGGCAGATCTACTGAAATACACTGCTGAGGGGAGCAGCTGGTGAGTCAGGAGAGGTCTGCTGCACCATGTGGGCTGCTCCCTGGCCGGGGATCAAACTTGTGCTTCAGTGGCTGCAGCTAGCTTCATAGGTTGCGTCTTAACCACTTGCACCACCAGGGAGGATCCTCCCCCAAAAGAAAATTTTTAACAGGGCTTCCCTGGTGGCTCAGGGGTTAACTCTCAGCACTATCAAGCTATTGCCAGCCACTGTGGCATGAGTTCAATCCCCAGCCAGGGAGCTAACCTACATGGCGCAGCAGACTTCTCCTGTCTTGCCTGCTGCTCCCCTGAGCAGTGCATTTCAGTAGAGCCACCTGTTCTGCTCCCCACTCTGTCTCTGGTGAATCTTCTTATCCCCTACACTGTCTCATTACGTGCTCTGTGGCGGCGGGATGAAAATGGATTACGCAGTGTCCATGTCCAGAACAATGAGAAGCCTAGAGGGACTGCACCAAGAAAGTGCAATCCAACTCCACAGGCAGTCTCATTTTTGTTTAGAATCAGACAGAAAGTAAACAGATCAAAGAAGCAAGCAGGCAAATAGGGAATGCACAAGTGTATGGGGGATGCATAACCAGCTGCACCATCCAAGGTTGAGAAATAAGGAGAAAGCCAAGGAAAGTCTCGGTGTTTATGCTACTCTAGCCACAACACCTATTGCTGTTTCTGCACATGCTGTTTTCAGCATGTATAGACCCTCACACCAGGACTTTTGCCCTGAGAGATCCAGATCTTAAACTTTCCCTGTTTCTGCACATGCTGTTTTCAGCATGTATGGATTCTGATACCAGGACTTTTGCCCTGGGAGATTTCTTATCTCAAACTTTCCCTGTTTCTGTACATGCTGTTTTCAGCGTGTATAGAGCCTCATACCAGAACTTTTGCCCTGAGAGGTTCCCTATCTACTTTCCGTGTTTCTGCACACTGAGAGGCACAGAACAGTCAAAGCATAGGATAATCAAGACAAAGACACAAAATAGTTGAGGTACTTAATAATAGAAGTTCCCACACCACACCTCTGGCCACACCCCAGTTCTTGTATGCATAAATAAATAAAAAATAAATCTTAAATTACAAAAAAATTTATAGCCATTCCAGTGGGTAAAAGTGACATCTTTTTGTGGTGTGTGTTTCAATTTTCATTTTCCTATGAGCATCTTTTCATATGATTGCTAATAACTGGTATATCTTCTTTAGAGAAATATGCATTCAGGGCCTTCGCTCATTTAAAAAATTGGATTGCTTGCCTTGGTTTTGAGTTATAGAGTTTAATTTATTTTTCAATGCCAGACTCTTACCAGATTTGGAAATATTTGCTCCTATTCTTTAGTCTGTCTTTTTACTTTCTTGGCAGTATCCACTGATACACAAATGTTTTTATTTAATCTATTTTTGTTAATTAATTAAATTAATTAATCTATTTTAAATTTAATTTAATTAATCTATTTTTTGTTTGTTGCTTGTATTTTGGTGTCACCTTTAAGAATCTATTGCCAAATCCAAGATCATAAATACTTATATAAGTATAGTTTAAGAGTTTTCTAGGTTGGGGTGTTACATTAAATTTTTGAACCATTTTGAGTAATTTTTGTATATGGTATGAAGCAAGTGTCCAACTTTATTTATTTATTTATTTATTTTTAAAGATTTGTTTGTTTATTTATTTATTTATACAAGCACTGGGTACAGTCAGAAGCGCGGGAGGGTGAGAGAATTCACCAGAGCCAGAGTGGGGAGCAGAGCAGGCAGAAGGACCGAAGTACACTGCTGAGGGGAGCAGCGGGCAGCAGGAGAGGTCTGCGCGCCATGTGGGACCCTCCTCCGGTGGCCGGGGAGCAGCCGGGGATGGAACCGGCGCTGCAGAGGCTGCGGGCAGCTTTGCAACCCAGCGCTCAACCGCTGCGCCACAGGGGAGGCCCCCAACTTTATTTTTGTACAGATTCATATCTGTTGTCTAAGCACCATTTGTTGAAGAGGCTTTCCTCTTTGAATGGTTTTGGCCCATAAGTATACAGGTTCATTCCTGGACTCTTGGTTGATTCTCCATTGATCTCAGTCCATCTTTATGCCAATATTACACTCTCTTGATTACTATAACTTTGTATAAGTTTGAAATTGGGGGTATGAGTCCTTCAACTTTGTTGTCCTTATTCAAGGTTATTTTGGTTATTTGGGATTTATGGAGAGTCCATATGAATTTTAGGATCAACTTTTCCATTTTTGAATAAAGAATCATAGGTATTGGGCCTTCCCTGGTGGCACAGGTGGTTGAGCACCTCGCTGTGAAGCTGTCCGCAGCCTCTGCAGTACTGGTTCAATCCCAGCCGGCTTGCAAGGGTCCCACATGGTGCTGCAGACCTCTCCTGACTCACCCGCTGCTCCCCTCAGCAGTGTATTTCAGTCAGTCTGCCTGTTCTGTTCCCCACTCTGTCTCTGGTGAATCCTCTCACCCTCCACACATCTGGCCTGTACACTGGTTCTTGTATAAATAAATAAATAAATCTTTAAAAATAAAAAGAATCATAGGGATTATGATAGAGGTTGCATTTGAATCTATAGATTGCTTTGGGTTGTACTGGCATCTTAGCAATATTATATCTTTCACATCAAAAATACTGGATGTCTTTTCATTTATGCAGATCTCCTTTAATTTCCTTCAGCAGTATTTTGTAGTTTTAAGTGTACAAATCTTACACTTCTTTTGTTAAACTTATTCCCAAGTATTTTTCTCTTTTTGATGATATTATAAATAACACTGATTTATTAATTTTGTTTTATACTGATTTTTGTGTGTTGATCTTATATTGTGCAACTTTGCTAAATTTGTTTATTAATTCCAATAGTTAGTGTGTGTTCCTGAGGATTTTCTATACATATAACATTTTTAGGGCCTCCCCGGTGGCACATGGGGTTAACTCTCAGTGCTATGAAGCTATCTACAGCCGCTGCAGCACAAGTTCTAGCCACCCCCAGGAGCTGACCCACATGGGTGCAGGCCAGGTAGCTAACCCACATGGGGCAGCAGACCTCGGCTGTCTGGCCTTCTGCTCCCCTCAGCAGTATATTTCCATAGATCTGCCTGTTCTGCTCCCCACTTTGTCTCTGGTGAATCCCCTCACCACCATCACCCTGCCCCGCATCTCTGGCTTACACCCCAGTTCTTGTATGTATAAATAAATAAAATAAATCTTTTTAAAAAAGATTATTTAATCATTGAGTAGAGATAATTTTTCTCTTTTCTTTTTCAATTTGGATGCCCGTTTTACATGCCTAATTGCTCTGATTAGCACTTTCAAAAGAATGACGTTGACCCAACTCTTTATACCAAAATTAATTCAAAATGAATCCATAGGGCCTCCCCGGTGGCGCAGTGGTTGAGCGCTGGGTTGCGAAGCTGCCCGCAGCCTCTGCAGCACTGGTTCCATCCCCGGCTGCTCCCCAGCCACCGGAGGAGGGTCCCACATGGCGCGCAGACCTCTCCTGCCGCCCGCTGCTCCCCTCAGCAGTGTACTTCGGTCCTTCTGCCTGCTCTGCTCCCTGCTCTGGCTCTGGTGAATTCTCTCACCCTCCCGCGCTTCTGACTGTACCCAGTGCTTGTATCAATAAATAAAATAAATAAATAAAAACAATTAAAAAAATGTAAAAAAAAAAAAATGAATCCATAACCTAAATATAAGGCCTAAACCAACAAAACCTCAGGGGAAGATATAGACTAAAATTTCTACAATATTGGATTTGGCAATGATTTCTTGGCTATGTTACCCCAGGCACAGGTAACAAAATAAAGGACAAATTGAACTTTATAAAATATCTGTAAACTTTATATACCAAAAAACAAAAAAACAAAAAACAGTATCCACAGAGTAAAATGGCAATTCACTGGATGAAAGAAAATATTTCTTTTTAAAAAAGATGTATTTATTTATGCATACAAGAACTGGGGTACAGGCCAGAGGTGCAGGTAGGTGGGTGAGAGGATTCACCAGAGACAGAGTGGGGAGCAGAACAGGCAGATCTACCGAAATACACTGCTGAGTGGAGCAGCGGGCGAGACAGGGGAGGTCTGCTGCTCCATGTGAGTAGCTCCCTGGCCGGCCAGGGATTGAACTCTTGCTGAGGAGGTTGCTGATAGTGTGGATGAAAGAAAATATTGCTATATCATATATGATAAGGAATTAATGTCCAGAATATATAAAGAATTCCTAAAATTCAAGAATAAGAACAAATAGGCCAATTCAAAAATGGGCAAAGGGATCTTCTTTTTTCCAAATAAGATATATAAATCATTAATAAGCACATGGATATATGCTCAACATCACTAACCATTACGGAAATGCAAAGTCAAAGCCATAATGAGATACCACTTCACACCCATCAAAGTGGCTACTATTAAAATAAAACAAAAAATCCTTTCACCCCCACATCTTTGGCCTGTAACCCAGCTCTTGTATGCATAAATAAATAAATCTTTAAAAAAAAAACAAGTATTGTCAAAGATGTGGAGATATTGGAATATTATGTACTATTACTGGGAACGTTAAATGTATAGTTGCTATGGAAACAGTATGGTAGTTCCTTAAAAAATTAGAAGTTGAATTCTATATGATACAACAATTCCATTTCTGGGTATGTACTCAAAAGAATTGAAAGTATCTTGAAGAAATATTTGCACACTCATGTTCATAGCAGCATTATTTACAATAGTTAAAACTTAGAAGTAACCCAGTGTCCATCAACATATGAGTAGATAAGAAAAAAACATGATATACATGCAAAAGACTATGACCCAGCTTTAAAGTGGAATGAAATTCTGACATACACTGCACCATAAATGAAACGAGCTCATTATACTAAGAAAAATAAGCCAGTCATAAAAAGGTAAGTACTTTATGACTCCACTTATATGAAGTACTTAAAGTAGTCACAATCATAGAGAAAGACAGTAGGATGATGGTTGCTAAGACTTGAGGCGAGAACAGAAAATGGAGAGCTATTGTTTAACAGAGTCTCAGTGCTGCAAGGTAAAAAAGGTTCCGGAGGTGGATAGTGGTGCTCCTTGCAGAACAATATGAATGTACTTAATGCCCTGAATTTTGCACTTAAAAATGGTGATGATAGTAAATTTTGCTGTGTAGTTGATATAATAAAAGAGTAAAGATAATCAGCTGTTCAGTGCAAAAATGCCAGTAATATATTCTATAGTTAAATTAGATGTAGAAATAGCAATTGCACAAAACAATGAGCAGGGAAGAAATGGAAATATATTATTGAAAAGTCTTTAAACATGAAGTGGTATTACATTATTACTCTGATAAGTTGAAGATATATGTCATAAAGCCTAGAACAACTATAAACTGAGCAAACAACAAACGCAAACAAATAGAGGAATAGCTAATAAGCCAATAGTGGAGGTAAAATTGATTCTGAAGAATATTCAGGCAATAAAAAAAGAAAAACAGAACAAAGAGCAGATGGGAGGAGAGAAAATCAATAGCAAGTGAGTACATTCAAACCTAGTCAATGTGATAATTACATTAAATATAAACATCATTATGCTCCAATAAAAGGCAGAAAATAGCAAACAGAAGAAAAAAAGACTCACTTATAATGCCTTTTAGGGGACACTCTTTTGAAATGTAAAGAAAGAGATAGATTAACAGGAAAGAATGGGAAAGATATCACGCAAATATTAACCATAAGAAAATTGGAATGCCGGGCTTCCCTCGTGGCGCAGTGGTTGACCGCTGGGCTGCAAAGCTGCCCGCAGCCTCTGCAGCGCCGGTTTGATCCCTGGAGGGCGGGCGAGGGTTCCACATGGCGCGCAGACCTCTCCTGCCATGCCTGCTGCTCCCCTCAGCAGTGTGTTTCCTCAGTCTGCCTGTTCTGCTCCCCGCTCTGGCTCTGGTGAAATCGCTCACCCTCCCGTGCTTCTGACTATACCCAGTGCTTGTATAAATAAATAAATAAATCTTTTTTAAAAAAACAAAACTGGACTGCCTCCATTAATATCAGATAATACAGATTTCAGAATAGGTGTTATCACCAAGGATAAAAAGGACTACCTCATTATAATAAAGGCTTAAATTCATCAGGAGATCTTACAATCCCAGATGTGTATGAGTTTTCAAATACTGAGAAGCAAAAATTAGTAGAACTGTAAAGAGGCAAAAAAACAAATCCACAACATAGTTGAAGACTTGAATACTCCCCAAGAAAAAAGATACAAATTACCAATGTTAGGAATTAAAGAGAAGACTTAAATCAGAAACTATAAATATGAAAGGCATAATGAGAGAGTAACATGAACAACATTATTCCAATAAATTTAACAACCTGGTTGAAATGACCAATTCTTTAAAAGGCCCAAATTTCTATATTGACTCATGCATAAATTTAAAAAATGCAGTATCTCTCAATCAATTTTTACAAATTTAATTCATAAATAAAAAATCTTCCCTTAAAGAAAACTCCAGCTCCAGATAATTTTGCTGGTGATTTCTTTCAATCATCTAAAAGGAAAAATATCAATCTTACACAAACTCTTTTAGAAAACAGTAGACGAGGAAACGTTTCAATTTTATGAGGCTACCATTTACTTGATACTAAAACCAGAAGAACAGTTTACAAGCAGACAAAACAATAGACCAAAATGCATCATGAACATACATGCAAAAATCCCTAACGCTATATTAGAAAATTGAATCCAGCAATATATAATAATAATACTGCATCATGACCAAGTGAGATTTATTCTAGGAATTCAAGCTTGAGTTAACATTGAAAAAAAAAATTTTAAAAAATTCTTTAAAGGACAGGTTTATTAGGAAAAGGGGAAAAGAAAAAAGGCAAGGCACCTGAGTAGACACAGGTAGGCAGTCTAGGGAGGAGAGCTGCTGTTGCAGCTTTGCAAAGGGAAAATTTTTGTGAAAAGAAATGCCTACAGGGCCTCCCACTGGTGGCACAGCAGTTGAGCGCTGGGCTGAGAGGCTGCGAGGGTCCCACAAAAAAAAAAAAAAAAAAGAAGAAAAGAAAAGAAATGCCTACATAGTGAGTCACAGGCAGGCAGGAGAGCTGTCAAAAAAAAAAAAAAAAAAATCAACCTTTGGGGCCTTCCTGGTGGCTCAAGGGGTTAAGTTGCAGCACTGTAAAGCTATCCGCAGCCTCTGCAGCATGAGTTCCATCCCCAGTCAGGGAGCTGACCCACGTGGCGCAGCAGACCTCACCTGACTCCCTGCTCTCCTCAGCAGTGTATTTCAGTAGATCTACCTATTCTGCATCTCACTCTGTCTCTGGTGAATCCTCTCACCCCCTGCACCTCTGGCCTGCTCCCCAGCTCTTGTATGCATAAACAAATAAATCTTTTTTAAAAAAATCAATATTTTAAGCTAACTTCTCAATAGTGGCAGAAGGGACATTTACCAAATTCAGCATCCTTTCATGATAAAATCTCCATATAGCAACAATTGAAGGGAACTTCATCTTGATGAAGGCCATATATGAAAAACTGACAGCTAACATCATACTGATGGTGAAAGACTCAAGACTTTTCCCCTAAAATTGGATCCAAGAGAAGGATGCCTACTCCAACCACTTCTGTTTAGCTTTGTACTGGAAATCTTGGCCTGTATAATGATGCCAAAAATAACACTCCCAAAACGCTTCTAGGATAAGAAAGTTTAGTAAAATCTTAAGGAACGAGGTCAATATAAAAATTAATTATTGACATAAGGAAAAAAAGTTTGTAACTATGTGAGGTGATACATATTAATTAAATTTATTGTGGTGGACCTCCCTGGTGGTGCAAGGGGTTGGGACACAACCTATGAAGCCACTGCAGCACAAGTTCCATCCCCAGCCAGGGAGCAACCCACATGGCATGGCAGACTCTCCTGACTTGCCAGCTGCTCCCCTCAGCAGTGTATTTTGGCCAGTCCTCCTGTTCTGTTCCCCATTCTGTCCTTGGTGAATCCTCTCACCCCCTGTATTTTTGGTCTGTACCCCAATTCTTGTATGTATAAAATAAATAAGTCTTAAAAAATAAATTCATTATAGTAATAATTTTGTAGTATATATTTATCAAAATAATTACTTTTTATACTGTAAACATATAGTATTTTATGTCCATTATATCTCAGCACAACTTGGAAAAATCTACTGAATTTCTATATACCAGCAATGAATGATCAAAAAGCAGAATTTTTAAAGGTATCATTACAGTGGCACCAAGAAACTTTGTAAGATACAAAATACTGTTTACAGAAATTGAAGACCTATATAAAAGAAGAGATATACCATGTTTACTTATCTGAAGACTCAATATTGTCATGGTGACGATCCTCTAGAAGTTGGTCTACCCGTTCAGTTCCTTCCCAATCAAAATCACAACAGATGGGAGTTAAGGGTAGAAATGGATACATTTATTCTAAAATTTATATGGAAATAAAGAGTCAAGAAGAGCCAAAGCAATTCTGAAAAAGAAAAATATAGATGGAAGACATACATTACCTGACTACAAAGCTTATTTATAAGCTAACCCACATGGCACAGCAGATCTCTCCTGTCTCCCTGCTGCTCCCTCAGCTGTGTATTTCAGGCAATCCACCTGTTCTGCTCCCCATTCTGTCTCTGGTGAATCTTCTCACACACACTCCCCTCTGCACCTCTGGCCTACACCTGAATTCTTGTATGTATGTATGTATGTATGTATAAATAAATAAATAAATTTTTAAAGAAAAATATATATAGATAAATAAATAAATAAATCTTTAAAGAAAAAAAAAGATATAGATAAAGATCATAGAGCCAAGCATAAAAGTGAAAATTTTATTACTTCTAGAAGAAAAACTTTGTAACCTTGATTGTAGGCAAATAATTTTCTAGATAGTGCCACAAAAAGCATAAATATAAAAGATAAAGTTGATAAATTGGACTTCATAAAAATTTTAAAATTCTGGTCTCTAAAAGAGAGTTACTAACATGAAAAAACAAAGGATGGGGAAAAAAAGATATCTAACACACTTAGCTGTTGAAGGACTTGAAAGTGCAATATACAAGTAACTCTTATAACTCGAAAATACGAAAACCACCCAACAATAAAATGGATAAAAAATTGAATAGATGCTTTATAAGAGAAGATATATGTCACTAATAAGTCCATAAAAAATGATCAACATGAGTATCAGGCACACACAAAATAAAACCATGATGAGATGCCACCACACACCTAGAAAGGATGAAATTGAAAGACAAAGTGTTGGCGGAGATATTGACAGCAGGAATTCTCACATCTTACTGGTGGGAATGTAAAATTTTCCATCCACTTTGGATAATAGCTTGACTATTCCTTATAAAGTTAAATTTTTCTGTACAACCCAGCAATTCCTAGATGTTTACCCAAGAAAAATGAAAATACATCCACGAAGAATGTACATGAACTTTCATAATAGTTCTATGCCTCATAACGATAATTTGGAAACAATTTTAATGTCCATCAACTGGTGAAAATATACACAATTTATGTTATATTCATACTACATAATTTTACAAAATGGTAAGATGCTTATACCTGTGACAACATGAGTGAATTAATAAAGAGTCATCTCTGGTAACAGAAAACAGTTGTTATCTGGGACTTGAGGGTTGCATGAGGTAGTGGGAGTTGACAGAGAAGAGGCACAGAGAACTTTTTAGGGAAATGGATATGTTTCTTTTCTTGAATGTGCTGGTAGTTACACAGGAATACACATTTGTCAAAACTCAAATTTTTACCCTTAAAATGCGTGCACTTTATTGATTATAAATTTTGCCTCACAAAGTTAATTTTCCAGAAAAACTTACACATAAATAAATACAACATGGAGGCATTGTTAAGATTCTAAGAAGTCAATTGCAAAAAAAAAAAAAAAAAACCCAAAAAACAGCAACCCACCACATTTATATATGTGGCTGGTTCCAACATGGCAGTTGGGGTGGTCTGGTCAGGGGTTGAGGGGTAGCGGCTTTGAGGAATAGGAGTTCAAGGGTGCACCATATATGGAACTGCAGGAGCCCATACTTAGCAACATCATGGAGCAGCACAACCTTAAATGGATCTTCATCAGGGGTAAGGGTGGTGCTGATAAGACCACCTGCAGCAGCAGCCTAGAGGTCCAGCTATCCAAGAGGCAGGTGTTAGATGCTTTTCCCCAGAACTTCTCTGAGGTGCTGTCCAAGGTTAAAGGCTATGACAACCTCTTCATCATGGAGATTGATCCCAGCCTCAGCATGGCTGAGCTGCCCAATGAGTTCTTTGAGTAGGACGACATGCTGAGCACAGATAAGAAGGTGATATAGGAACTGATGAGCACCTTTACATCTTCCCTGCCTTGACTAGGCCATAAGCTATACAGAGATCATGACACTGATGAAGGCATGACTTCTCAGTCATGGTGTTTGACATGGCACCTGTGGACCACACCCTGTGACTACTCAATATCCCCACCATCACTGAGCTGGGCCTCCACTGTCTGATGCAGATCAAGAATCAGATCAGGGCCTCCCTGGTGGCACAAGGGGCTAAGACACAGCACTGTGAAGTTATCTGCAGCCACCATCTGCAGCACGAGTTTTATTCCCAGCCAGGGAAATGATCCACCCGGCGCAGCAGACCTCTCCTGACTAGCCTGTTGCTCCCCTCAGCAGTGTAGTTCAGTCAATCCTCCTGTTCTGTTCCCCACTCTGTCTCTGGGTCCTCTCTCCCCCCACACCTCTGGCCTGTACCCCAGCTCTTGTATGCATAAATAAATACATCTTTAAAAAAAAAAGAATCAGATCAACACCTTCATCTCACAGATGTGCTACACACTAGGCCTAGGGGATGTGAGAACAGATCAGTTGGCCTTTAAGGCGGAGGAGTCGCTTCCCTGTCACCTGCTTGCTTGTCAGCAAGCAGTTCAAGGACCCTGAGCAGGTGACCTTTAGCTGCATGTTCACTGCTGAGTCCCTATCCCTTTATGAGACAGAATGATTAATCTGGGAGCTGGCCAAGTACAAGATCAACATATACAATATCATTGTCAACCAGTTTTTCTTCCTTGACTAGGTGAAACCCTGCCAGGTCTGCCACAAGTACTAATTCAGTTTCCAAAGGGTCTTTGTCTGGCTCTCATCAATTAATCCACTACACATTTTGAAAAAAAAAAAAAAGTTTCAAGGCAGGAACATTTATTGTGGATCACACAATAGGAAAAGGGTGGCAACAATAATGAGCTTGTTACCATGGTGGGGTAGTGGGGAGCAGCATCACAGTGTGTTTTAGCCTGGGCTACACTGGGACACTCATCCACAGGTTACATGCTTCTTCACATGTTGCATGTCTCATTGACATCTGAAGTCTCCACTAGGGATGTGCATATTAACATGCTAATGAGTCTGAGGTCATTTCTAGGTCAGGTTCTTGTCCCATCTCCTATACCATCATATTTGAACTGGTTATAGAAGACAGGAAACTTCTGCAGGGTGGAGGGTCTGTTTCTCACTGGTGATTGGCTGAATTTCTATTAGCCTGGGGACTCAGCAGGAAGGTTAGGAAAACAAGGTCTACATCTGAGAGGTTCTGTAGCAGTACCAGGCCAAGCTCCTGGACCAGAGGGAGGACCTGTATGAAGACTTCTATAGTGTGAGGTTGTGGCTGCTGTCCTACAGGGTGCAAGAGGTGGAAAGGTCAATACCTTCTCTGTCCTTTCTTGGAGTTCGACAAGACGCTAATGGCCAGCCACAGCCTCCACTCCATCCCAGCACAGACTGCACAAACTCCCCCCACAGCCATTTGAGGGGTAGGAAGAGAAGAGGGGTCTTTTTCCCCTAGTGGGGCTGGGGGTGGGAAACTATAGCTGCCTTCACCCTCTCCCTGCCTCTTGCTTGTCAATAAAATGGACTTAAAGTGCACAAAAACTTTTCAAGACAATCATGAAAATTTGAATACTGACTGAATACTTACTGATATTGTTAAAAATGTTTTATGTGTGATAATTATATTGTGGGTATAATAAAAGGGGAAGAGAAGTTCTTGGACTTGATGATCTAGATATGATGAAATAAGATAGCTATGGGGTAGATATGATATAGATATGATTGATATTGATATTTTATCAATTCACATGGATGAGTTGATACAACATGTGGAACTTGTTGTAAAAGATTTAGAGCATGTGGCAGTGTGGTGGTATAGATGAAACAAGTATGGTCAAATGTTGGGCCTCCCTGGTGGCCTTGGGGTTAATTCTCAGTGCTAGCACTGTGGGGGCCTGAGTTCAATCCCCAGCCAGGGAGCTACCCACATGGTGCAGCAGACCTCTCTTGTCTCGACTGCTGCTCCCCTCAGCAGTGTATTTCAGTAGATCTGCCTGTTCTGCTCCCCACTCTGTCTCAGGTGAATCCTCTCACCCCCCACCCCACACCTCTTGCCTGTACCCCAGGTCTTCTATGCAAAAAATAAATAAATATAATCTTTAATAAAAGAAAGCATAACCTGGGCCTCCCCGGTGGTGCAGTGGTTGAGCGCTGGGTTGCGAAGCTGCCCGCAGCCTCTGCAGTGCCGGTTCCATCCCCGGCAGCTCCCCGGCCACGGGAGGAGGGTCCCACATGGCACGCAGACCTCTCCTGCCGCCCGCTGCTCCCCTCAGCAGTGTACCTCGGTCCTTCTGCCTGCTCTGCTCCCCACTCTGGCTCTGGTGAATTCTCTCACCCTCCCGCACTTCTGACTGTACCCAGTGCTTGTATAAATAAATAAATTAATAAACTTAAATAAATAAATAAACTTAAATAAATAAACTTAAATAAATAAAAGAAAGCATAACCCAATACTGGTAACTGTAGAAGTTGTTGATATGTACATATGTGTATGTGCAAACTATTATTTTATTGTTTTTATTATATTAATATTGTTCTTAAAATTAATTTTATTATATCAATTTTGTGTTGTTTGAAATTGCCCATAATAATAAAAGAAACTAGCCATCCTATCAAAGCTGACCTAAGAAAGCAAACCCACCATAAGAAGATATATATGGAACAATTAGGGGAATTTTTTTGGGGGGGTTCAGGTTTATTTGTACAAATAGCACAGGAAGACACCTGTGCCCTACAGACGGCAGCCTAAGGGTGACATTAGTCCCTCTGTTCTCACATGGGCAGATAGGGTCCTTTATTCTTGAGCCTTTGTGGGGGCCTGGGTACTTTGGCAGCCTGTGTACCTTTAGGAACCTGTGCTGCAGCCTCATCCTTAGCCTGGGTTTGAGCCTTGGTCTTTGGCCAGGACAGCCTGAGACTCTTGGTGATATAGGCAAGGGCATGTTTCCCAAGCTTGGGGTGAGAGTTGTAGGCAAGTTGAATGAGCTTGCGGCCCCAGCCCTTTGGAATGTTGGCCTTGACATCCTTGGGCTTCACAAAGGCCTTGACAGCCTTAGCTCGTGCATGCATGGACTTGGCATTGTTGGCCTACATCTTCTTCAGGCCTTTCTTGTTCTGACCGACCCACCCTCTTAAGAGATTCATATCTTTGTGATCGGAGTTTCTTGATGCCATTTCTATGCTATTTTCAGGATTGGTTGTGCATGGTGTGATTCATAGACTTGGCCATGGCTGTGCCAAAGTCTATGGTTCTCCAGGCACCTTGAGCCGGCAGAGCCAACTGGGGAAATCTGAATACTAATTATAAGATGGGTGACATTGAAGAATTAGGAGGAAAACTTTTTTGATATTTAATAGTTCTGTGGTTATGCGTGGGTTCCCATGAGTTGGCTACTAGCTGGCCATGCATAGGCAACTGTGACCTATTTGTTATATATAAACCACAGCAGACAATTCCTTGACTATCTACAGAGTATAGCTCCTATCACGAGGCAGGCATGGGGTCGCCTAGGCTGCTGTTGACCTGATTATGTGACTGTCTCCACGGTGGTCTAAGGATAACTTTGCCTGTGATAACATCATACTTTGCCAATGCAAATGTCTCTTGACGTATGAACACAATGTCCCCTTCCCTGTCCTTGTAAAACTTTGTCCCCCATTCCAATCCCACCCTCCAGACTTTATTCCTCTTGCCATTGTTGCATGATCAGCTTTTGCTAGCCTGTATGCTTTCAATAAATGACACGAGAAATTCTGGCTCAAGTAGCAGAGTATTGCCTTGCAAATCTGCTCCACAACTGTTGTGTCCTTCATCATGTTCTCACCACCCAAAGCAACAAAGTTCCTGCCGCGGCCTCCCTGGTGGCGCAAGGGGTTAAGACACAACCTATGGGGCCTCCCCTGGTGGCCCAGCGGTTGAGCACTGGGTTGCGAAGCTGCCTGCAGCCTCTGCAAAGCCAGTTCGATCACCGGCCACCTGCGAGGGTCCCACATGGCGCGCAGACCTATCCTGCTGCCCGCTGCTCCCCTCAGCAGTGTGTTTCGTCAGTCTGCCTGTTCTGTTCCCCACTCTGGCTCTGGTGAATCCTCTCACCCTCCCGAACATCTGGTCTGTACCCCGGTTCTTGTATAAATAAATAAATAAATCTTAAAAAAAAAAAAAAGACACAACCTATGAAGCTACATGTAGCCACTGCAGCACAAGTTCAATCCCTGGCCAGGAAGCTACCCACATGGCATGGCAGACCTCTCCTGACTTGCCCGCTGCACAACTCAGAAGTATGTTTCTGTCAATCTGCCTGTTCTGTTCCCTTGTCTCTGGTGAATCCTCTCACCCCCCACACTTGTGGCCTGTACCCCAGTTCTTGTATGCATAAATAAATCTTTAAAAAAAAAGTTCCTGCTGCACAGTGATGCAAAAAAAAAAAAAAGATGAAGATAAAGAGGATGTAGAAAGAGGAGGAAAAGGAAAAGATACTACAGCCATAGTAATGTTTACACCAGGGATATAGACCTGAGTTTCTCCATTTTCCAGGCAAAAGCACCAGGGGCCCTCATAAAATGGTTTCTTCTTAAGTTTTCTTGTGGCACAAAGAAAGCCTTCAAAGATGGAGCAGCTGTTTAAAAAACATAGGAGCCAGCCTGAATGGCTTCCCATTGACAAGGGGAAACCACCTTTGATATCTACAAAGATATTTAGGGAGATGTGAAGAAACTGAGGCTCTTCAGCACTTAGAGGTGTTACGTGGTCCAAAATGTAACTTTAATGATAATTTAATATTACTGTAGAAGAGTAAGAGTAATACACAAAAGCAAGCTGAACAATCTAGACTAGTGACTTGTATTAATTAACTGTGGAGCTCAATTTTGCCGATGGTTAAATTAGGAAGGAGGGAAGTAATTGATGCGACAAGCAGGTATATTTGTGTGCACACTCCCCTGGATACACAATAGGTATGCAGCATAGTCATTAGTTCTTCTGTCTCTACAAAACCTGGAGTTGACATTTATGACTGATTTGTTAAATTAGCAAACTTTCTAGGTCTTTTCAAGGTCTGAGCTGAGGTTGGAGGAAGGAAGAAGAGATGTGAGATGATGGGGTGAGAGCGTGGTTAGAGCAGATTATGCAGGGTTTTACATTTCTTCCATTTTTTACACTACTAATAAATGGCTATATTCTCATCTGAAGATTGGAGCCTAATTGAAGTGCTACTGAGGAAAGACCCCTTCACCTCAAGTCTAATCTCACTCCCAACTCCCTAAGTGAACCACTGCCCACAGCATCCTCATATCTTTCCTTTCTCCCTTTCACTGCATAGTTGACCTTTGTGAACATACTCTAAAATGTTTTGGGAAATGATCTCTCCCTGCTCTGGTAGTTGGGGGAGCAAGGTCATCTACAAATAAAACGGGGCAAAGGTGGGACTTGGTTGATGGGTCCTCATGATTATGCTTCAACATGCAGGACACAATCCAAAAGCAGACACATGGAAAGAAACAGTGTTTTTGGGGGGCCTCCCTGGTGGTGCAGGAGTTAAAAAGACAGTGCTATCAAGCTACTGCCAGCCACTACAGCACAAGTTCCATCCCTGGCCCACAAGAGAGCAACCCACGTGGCGCAGCAGACCTCTCCTGTCTTGCCCGCTGCTTCCCCCAGCAGTGTACTTTGGTCAATCTGCCTGTTCTGCTCCCCACTCTTTCTGGTGAATCCTCTTACCCTCTCCACACCTCTGGATTTCATCCCAGTTCTTGTAAGCATAAATAAATAAATCTTTTTAAAAAAAGAAACAGTGTTTATTTATAAGGGAGTAAAGAAAAGGGACAATGAGGACAGAGCACAGGATAGAAAGTGTATTGGCTGGCATGTGGCTAGGTGCCATTTATCCTACCCAGGGAACATCCACTCATCTAAGTCCAGAGTTCAGGCAGGAGCCACAGGCTGGGTCCCAGCTGAGAAAGTCCATTAAGTGGCAAGTGAGAGGCAGCTGAAATTCAAAGCCTTCAAAGAGGCAGGTGGGACATCAGGTGAGAGTCCCAGCCACAGGCAGACCTGCTAGGTGAAAAAGCCCCAAGTTGAGAGCTGAGAGCTAAGAGCTGCAGGCAGGGCGACAGCCTTGAAAGCCCCAATTCTGCTCCCCTGTCTGTCTTTTAAAGCCCACCAGCTGGCCTTGCTCCTGACTCACTCAGGAAGTCAGGGGGTGGAGCTTTGAGACTCACTGCTCTCTTACACTAGACTTGAATTCTGGGAAAGTCAGTCTTTTCACTGAAGACCAAGGAGCTGGATAAAGAACATTTAAGAGCTGGTAAGCCAGCCTTTGCATCTCTATAGTGCATTCTTTGGAAAAGATGAAATCCTGCGTAAGTTTCCTCTGTGCTTACCCAGCATCAATGTATCTTTAGGATGGGATATTTAGAGCTAGAAGTTTTTCCCCCACTCTCCAAAATAATTACATTTTTAATATCAAGGACTCCCTGTTCCTATCTATACAAACTAAATTCAAACTTGTGTTTGTTCGAACAATTTTCACAAATTAAAATCTGTAGGACCTCTTTCTGGATTTGAATCCTTGCTTTGATTGTCTAATAAACTCTGTCTATCATTGAGACTTAATTTCCAGTTAACACCTTCAAGTCTTAAATGAGAAACAGAAAACCCCAAAACCCAAATCTGATGGGGTTTTCTGGGTATTAAACCTCAGCACACAGTGCTGTGACTGGCCCTCTTGTTGGTCCCAGAGACTGTGATCTCCCCACGGCCCAAACTGGATTTTACTAAATGTGGCTGCCCTGGTGCTTGCAAAACAGTGGTAGGGAAAGTCATTCAGAGACTGTTGACAATGGGTAGCTGGGTGGAGTAGTGGCAGGCTGCCTGGATAAATTAGGCTGAGTCACACTTAAGGGACATTTGAGGGGCACAACTATAAGTAGAAGCCAGCCAGATTGCACAAACTTTGGCAGTCTGAGCTTGTTATTGATTCCAATCCTCAAAGTTTGGGTTCAGGGTCCCTCTAGGAGAAATAACTCACCTGAGAGTATTGAGAACCAGGTAAGATTTATTAAAGTCTGGTGTACAAGGGAGCCCGCAATGGAAGTCGAAAATTTCAGCCTGGCTTCCTGAGGGAGATGCCAAAAGGGTTTCAAGGGATTAGCATACCAGGGTGGGGTAGAGAGGGGCAATGTCATAACATGTTGTGGGCCAGGCCAAACCAGGACATGTTGAAGAGAGTGACATGCTTCTTCATATGGCTCATGTCTCTTGACACCCAGCGGGGGGCATGCTAGCATGCCCATGAGACTCTGGTTATGCTTGGTCTGGATTTTTACGAACTGTGCATGCAGGACCCTCGACTTCCTTCCTCCAGGAAATTGCGAAACATCATTGGTTGGGATATGGCACCTTATGTCCAGGCATGGAGCCTTCCTGAGTCTGGTGGGCACAGTTGTTTAAACAAGTTGTTTAAACAAGATGTTAGATAGGACCAGCCAGTCAGCCACTGGGCATTGGGCAACTCATTTTACCAGTCCCAATTTCGATCACCTAGGCTATCTCCAACTGAAGCCTCTCCAAATGAAGAGAAATGCATAAGAAATGCACTAACTCAAGAGCCCTCCAGGAGAGGGCCTGGATTTCCGGGAAAGAGGCAATTGAAATTGTGGGATTTAGTGTCATCTCTCCCGAGTTTCATTTACTTCTCTTACAGAGGTAGCGGCTCCTCACAGCGAGATTCATACTATCCGCCCAGCTTAGATGACAAAACTTTTGCAGAGTGAATCAGGAGCCAGGTCCGTGCAGCGAGCCCCTGGCCCTGCCCGGAGCCCCGGGCTGCCCGTCCGGGAGGTCCCGCGCACACTCCGGCCGCTTTGTCGCGTCCTCTTTGCTTCCAGACGCGGCCGGAGTGTGCCTGGCCGGGTGTCCGGAGTGAGCGCGGCTGGTGGGCGCGGGGCCCCCGGCCGGCCTCGGACCCCCGGGCTGCGCGGCCGTCCTGTGCCGCCCTCCTGCGGCCGCCGCGAGGCGACCTCCGGCCGTCCTGCGGCCCCCCCCGGCCGGTGACATCACCGCATTCCCGCCCGGCTCCTCCCGCCTGCAGCCGCAGTGACAGGCGAGCCGGGCCGGGTGGCGGAGAGGAAGTGCCGGGCCGCCGCGCCGCGCCTGTCCCCGCCGAGGCCGGCTCCCCCCGGCGGCTCGGGTGACAGCGTCGCGGCCGCCGGGCGCAACGCCGGGCACGCGCGGGCCGGAGCCGAGCGCCAGGCGGACGCTTCAGCAGAGACGCGGGGAAAATGGCTGATGACTTTGGCTTCTTCTCGTCGTCGGAGAGCGGGGCCCCCGAGGCGGCCGAGGAGGACCCGGCGGCTGCCTTCCTGGCCCAGCAGGAGAGTGAGATCGCCGGCATAGAGAATGACGAGGGCTTCGGGGCACCTGCCGGCAGCCAGGCGGCCCTGGCGCAGCCGGGACCCGGGAGTGGGGGTGAGTCAGCGCTGCGGACTGGGAACTGGGGGGCTGGGGGCCCGCGCCCGGGTTCCCGGGCTGGCATGGTAGAGTGGAGAGGGCCCGCTGTGGCCAGCCGGGGACAGCTCTGGGGCTGTGTGTGCATGTGAGGGGCACCTGGGGGAATGTCTGAGGCCTTGCCTGGGTCTGCTGGTTCGCGAGACAGGAATCCGCCCTGACATTTCGTCCCCAGGCCAGTTCCACCACTGCTTGGCTCCGCCAGTCCCGCCTCAACCTCCCAGCTGTCCCAGGCTCCTGGCTAAGTCCTGTAGGTGTGGGCAGAACCCCAGATCTCAGAACCCCTCAGGGTTAGCTCTCTCTTACAGCTGGAAAATCAGGGGGCTCTGGGTGCTCCAAGAACTCACAAACCTACTCAGGGGACCACCGGCCATCCTGCAGTGCCGGGGCTAGACCCATTATTTATGTTTAATCATTTCAAATACGTTATTAAACCATTACAGAGATGGCAAATCCAAGGCTCAAAAGGTACACCACTGACAAAACTAGTAAGTAGCAGAGTGAGGCTTTATTTAAGCCGGTTTCCGTCAGAATCTATGCCTGGCTCTGAGTGAGACATGGAGTGGGGACAGGGGCACAAAGGACTCCAGTCAGATGTGGTCCTGCCCTCCCCTGCTCCAGGTCTTCTTAATGGTTTTCCAGAGGTGGTCCAGGCCTATTGTGGTTAGTTTCAGACTTGGGGTTCAGAGCCTGATCCCTGCTACAGCATACTTATACTACGTTATTGTTCTGGTTCTGGCTTACAAGAACAAATTTCCTAAAATATTTAGTAAAAAAGTAGCTATCACCTTCATGGATAGATCCAAAATAGCCCTTGTTTCCTGTTAATGTTTTCACTTTGATGGAGGTTTATGAGCCCATTGGAATAAATGGTAGCTTCATTTAAAAAAAAGATATTTAGGGCCTCCCAGGTGGCACAGTGGTTGAGCGCTGGGTTGCGAAGCTGCCCGCGGCCTCTGCGGCGCCGGTTCGATCCCCGGCTGCTCCCCGGCAACCGGAGGAGGGTCCCACATGGCGCGCAGACCTCTCCTGCCGCCCGCTGCTCCCCTCAGCAGTGTACTTCGGTCCTTCTGCCTGTTGTGCTCCCTGCTCTGGCTCTGGTGAATTCTCTCACCCTCCCGGCTTCTGGCTGTACCCAGTGCATGTATGAACCAAACAAACAAACAAACAAATAGATAAATAAATAAGACATGCCTCTAGAAAATTAAAAAAATAAATAAATTAAAAAAAAGATATTTATAAATAAGGCACTCAGAGTCTTGTTTATATTCATTCGATATTTACTGAGCCCCTACTGTCTGCCAGGCCCACTGGGACAGAAATGACTAAGACTGTTCCCGTGGTTTGAGGAATATAGGAAGCATCTCTATTGTGATATGAAATATATGAGGAATATAGGAAGCATCTCTCTTGTGATATGAAATGTATCACAAGGCTTTTGTAACATGTAAGACCAGGAGTCCAGAGAGACTGAATATCTTCCCCCAAAGCACACAACTGTGTATGACAGACCTGGGACTTTATCTCAAGCCTCCAGATTCTGAGCTGTATGCACTTTCAAATGCTGTGGCAGTCACCCTGGGAGGGCATGGTATGTAGGGATGAGGAGGGGAGACTTTTGCTATTCAACCTAAGCCAGCAGTGGAGATCCCTTGAAGTAGCAGCTCTTAATGCCTCAACACTGACCCTTACACATCCCGAGGAATTCCTAAGACATCCCTGCCCACCATCATACACCAGTTCTCATTTGTCCACATTTCTTCCTTGAAACCAGCAGCTTTCCAATCAGGATTGGCTTGGGGGTGGCCCTGCTAAGAGCCCATGTTAGAAACCCCCTGAGAGAGGACAGGTAGAACTCATGCTGAGGACAGCTGGAGTTGTCTGGGAGTTGAGCAGGTGTGTTGGCTCCCAGGACAGTGAGTGCCAGGGACTTACAGCTTGGATGGGATGGTGCCTCTCTGGCAGGGGTGGGGCACAGATCTGCCCCAGACCTGAAGTGTCTGGGAAAGGAGGAGGGACACGGGTCTCTCCTATTGAAGTTGCAAATGCTCAGCTGTCCTCCTAAATGGGGCACTGAGAGCAGGAAGGTATTGGGGTAGCACTCCATAGTGGCCAGATAGGATGAAACTGATCTGACCCTCCTAGACATACCTGGAGCTGAGCAAGTAATCCTTCCCTGATCAGGTAATGAGTCCAGAAGCCTGGATGGGGTGGAGAAAATGTGCCTTGGCTTGCTGGAAACTGGGGGGGAAGCTGAGTGTCCTGCAGCAGATACCAGGCAATACCACTGAGTCTTGTTTCTTAGTTGCTGGGCCTGCTGAATGCCCTTTGTTGGGCTCCCAGTTACCCCCTGGGAAAGAGGCGTCTGGTGCAGGCCTGAGCCTGAGCCATTTTCAGTCTCTCCTCTGGGGCTGGAGCTGAAACTGCTTGGGCAATAGATACTTTGTTTCCATTCTTCAGACTGGGGTAGGGCAGGGAGGTTTACATTTTCACACCCAGATTTCTGAGCGCCAGGTCTAGCTCTGCCCATGACTTGTCCAGTCATTTCCTGACAAGCCCATTTCCCCTTCTGGGCCTCATTAAGCTCCCAGGAATGTTCTGGACCCTGTCTGCCCCTGTTGCAGCGGGGGTCAGGGATCTGAGGGAAGCAACACCCTCAGGGTTACCCCGGGACTCATATCTACTCTGCTCCTGTTCTACAGGCCTCTGTGGACACATGATGATAAACATGCTGTAGGCTAATCAGAAAGCATTGTGGGAACAGACATTTGTAATTCTGTGTGGGGGTGTGTGTGGATTTCCAAAAAGACTGAAACTTTATCTCCAGAGGAATGCTTATGGGACTGGGAGACCAGGGCAGACAGGCTTTCTGAAGGCCAAGGTGGGTACTGCAGTTGAGGTCTGAGACTGCCATGGTGGGTGCTGCTACTCCCACTCCAGGGGTCAAGCATACAGACTGGCATCATTGTGAATGAGCCCTGGTAACATAACCTAGTAGAGGAGATAGTCCCAAAAAGGAAGCCCCTTTGCAGAAGGTACTGCCACTGTTACCCCATCAACCCTGCCCTAATTTAAAGACCAGGCCACCCAGGCAGGAGAAACCCCACCTGGAATGAGTAGGGATGACAGAGGACAAGCTGACATAGTTGGTCAGAATCAATCACTAACTGAAAACAAAGCTGATTATACTTAGAGCAACTGGGAAATATTTCCATGGGATTAAGTACCCAGGCTGGAAGTCTGGCTGCTGTTGGCAACTCCATTGGCCCGATAAAAGGGTGCTTATTGCTATGTGGTAATCTTGCGTGGCCTGTGACTCTTAGACAGGCCTTGCAGACAACAGTGGGCCCCAGAAGAGCAGTTCAACTTCCATTCAAGCACCACTTACTGCTCTCCCTTTCTTTGCAGAAGTTCTTAGGCTATGGAACTTGATAAGGGAGGGTATGACTTCTGGAAGTCACAAGGAATTGCCTAAGAGGGTGGGGATTGCTGTGCAATATTCTGGGGTCTCCAGAGATGAGATGAGCACCTGGGGAAGTAAGGGATGAAGGGAGGGCTCCCCCGGGGAGGTGACATGTGAACTGGGCCTTCAAGAATGACTGGATCCTAAAGATTGTTATTCAAAGAGGAAAGCAGGAAGAAAGGAATGGGGTGTGGAGTGTGGTGTTTGGGGAAGGAGGAAATAAAAATTTAGGGTTTGTGGGAGAGCCTGGTGGGAAGTGAGGCAGGAAACATTCATAGGACCAGACTGTGAAGCTCCCACAGGTGCTATGTTCTGAAATTTGATGTACTCATTTGACAAATATTTATAGAGCCCCTATCATGCACCGGGCATTGTTCTAGGTACTAGAGACCAGCAGTGGGCAAAACAAGCCTGAACACTCACAGAAGCGCCATTGAAGTGGGGAAGACAGATCATAAACATCCCCTCACTCCCCCTTTCCCTACACACTCACAAGCACACAGGCCTCTTGGTTGTGGCCAGTGCCATTGAGAAGATAATGCCAGAGCAGGAGGGAAGTGGAGAAAGTGGTGTCCAAGGGCTGAATGTCAGGGGTGGTCAGGAAGGGCCTCTACTCGGCTCAGGTTCACCTTCTAGCGGAGGCCAAGGGGAGCGAAGGAACAGCTGTGTGGAAATGTATAGAAGAGCCTTCCAGGCAGTGGGAACAGCACCTACCATGTCTCCAAGGCATGAGTAGGCCCTCCAGTCCATGGATTCCTTTTTGTTTCCATCATATATTTTGAAATCAGAGAAGTGACATAGGTAAGTGTATGCTTTACAAAATAGCATTGGCAGTTGGTTTGAGAGTAACTGAAGTCAGGGAGAAACTGGAATGAACAAAAGTCATCCACCCATTCATTTAAAAAAATATATGTATATATACATTTATCCATCTGTTTATGCAACAGTCACTCTCTGAGCTCTTACTGGTTGCAGGCACCAGCATGGCTCTGGGGAAGATGGTGGCAAAGAGAAAGGACACCGGTCTGCCTCCAGGTGCTTGCCACTAGTAGTGCAGATAGACCAAGGTAGCTATATGTGCCTGGGGTGAGGAGAGGGCAGAGAGTGGAGGGTGATTTTGAAGGTCACTGTTGCAGCCGAAGCCACATAAATTTGGGACTTATCAGATGTCAGGGAAAGGAACCTGGAGGAGTCATCATGGACGGCAAAATAAAATTCCTTTGGGAGGGGCAGAGGGAAGAGATGTAGGCCAGGCGTTGCCTCCCAGGGGCTGTGGTTCCTGCTCTCCCAGGTGGAGCAGTCAAGGCCCTGCAGGGACTAGCAGAGTGGGCAGTTCCCTCTTCCTATCCCTGGAAGACCCGCCCTGACTCTGCAGCATCTGTCTGCCTGCTCACCAGGCACAGGCTTCACAAACAACTGTGGAGACAACCATTCCCAGTCATGGTCAAGGGCACATTAATTTCAGGTAGGTGAGCTACTGCTGGCGGGTGACCTGGGGCAATTAGTTAACCTCTTTGAGTCTCAGTTTGAAATTGTGTAAAATGGATCAATAACTTAATCACAAAATTGTTGCAAATCAAATGTGATAGTGGCTATGAGAAGAACAGTCAAGGGTTGAACCCAAGCTATTTATGTCTACCTGTGCGTGAGTCGGAACACACATGGGCATATATAGGCATGTGTTACTTCACGCTATTTTTCCGGCAGTGACAGACCATGTATACAACGGTGGTTGCAACAGGCTGTACCATACAGCCTAGGTGAGTCAGAAGGCTAGCTTAGGTGTATGCAATTATACTCTGTGACATTTGCACACCAATGAAATCACTTAGTGATGCATGTCTCAGAATATTTCCCCATTGTCAAGCAAGGCAGAACTATATAGGGGTTGGCTGGGTGTGCTAATATAAGACCATGTGTGTTTACTCTCAAATAATGCTATCTCCTTGTTCTTTCTAGCTAGTTCTGAGGACCTGGGAACCACAGTCAATGGAGATGTGTTTCAGGTAAGCGTGACTCTCTTAGCAGTGGAAGGAGCCAACAACTCGGATCTTGTAATTTGCCCCTATCGGTGGTAAGGGCTCTAAGTTCTTTTGCTCTTTATGTCCAATGCATTAGGATGGGAACATAGAGAAAAGTGTTGACTTTTTAATTAATTTATTTTTGCCATGTAGGAGAAGGGGGTAAAGAATACAAGTCACTAGAGATGGGGGCTGGTGGGGTATGGCCTCATGTTGCCCATGTCCAGTTTCCAGATGGAGAGATAAAGTAACCTGTCCATTTAGGTGGATAAAGTCCACCTAAATGGCCTGGGCTGAAGGACACACAGGGCCCTGCATGAGTGTGTGCCATTGGGGGAGCCTGACCAGAGTGACAATATCTGGCACATAAGAGCTTTGAACTGGGCAGACTCCAGAGATTCCAGAGATTCCACTTAGAATTTTCCCCAAGGGGATCACTGAACAAAGAAACCAGATTATTTACAGGATTATTTATAATGCAAACACACTGGAAACAGCCTACGTGTCCAGCATCAGGGGCCTGAGTAGGTAAATTGCAAAAGTGTCATTGTTAAAAAGAACAATCAGAGCTTCTGTAATGACATAAAAAGATGCCCACAATATATTACGTGGGAAAAGCAGCTTGCAGAATAATATACACAATATGGTACTGTTTTTTATTTTAGAAAGATGCTCGCACAAAATTCTGAAAGGATGTGACCAACTGTTAACAGGGTTAGCCCTGGGGTAGAGGGTGGGGGAGGATCAGTAAGGGGCTTTCACTTTCACTGGATTGTTTTGAAATTCTTAATAGTGCTCCTGTACCGTTCCACCCCCCCCACCCCCCCACCCCCAAGCCACACCACACACAGGTTCAAATGCCCATGACCACACATACATACACGTGAACCAAAATAACACCCAATAAGGCTATTTTGAGTTAAAGACTGCTTCTCTTTACATCCACCTAACCCTCTCCCCTCTTATTCAAACAAATTGGTGTAAGATTCCTTATACCGAAAGAACTCAGGCCGTGAATAGCATGGCCAGGATCTCACAGATGCAGCAGTTCTCAGCCCCACCCCCAGATGCTTAGAGGAAGCCCTCATGGATGAGCCTTAATTCCCACCCGGACTTGACCTCTGGGGCTGCAGTTGTAGGATCTTAGCTGGGCCCCACCCTGTCTAGGAGCTGGCTCCTGAATCCTTGGGGTGGAATAAACAATACTTTCTTATGTAAGAGGGATGGGCTGGTACCTTACATGGGGAAGCTGGCCAAATGTCCTTTCTGGAAAATTACTCAACTATCAGCAAATTAGTTATGTCAGCAGTCTCTAGGATTGTAACTTTGTGTCTCCTTAGGCCTGAGAGCACCAAATAAGCAGCCTTTACTCTTGTATTGTTTGGTAGGCCTTTGAGACTCAAACTGTTACCAGGACTTACTTTGATCTGTAGGAGGGACAAACTTTTTTCCCCTCTCTTTCTAGTTTCTTGACTGAGGTACCCATTATAATGAAAGACAGATTAACAGGAGAAAAAAAACAAACAATAAGTCTCAGAGCCCCCTAAACACATGAGGCTGCCTGACAGTTGAGGGGAGGCAGTTGGGGTTTATATACCATCCTGAGCTAGGGAGAAGGGGGTAGGGATCTGGGACTGCAAAGGGGAAGAAGAAAATTTACTGGAAGATGAGAAAGCAAATGTTTGGTAAACAAATGTTTGCCTTTCCCCACAGAAAGGACTTTGAACAAAAAGCCTGGCTATCTTCTCTTTCTCCCTGCCCCCCTCCACCTAGCCTAGTCTACCACACCTTGCTTAATATTCTTTGTAGAAAATCTTTGATGATAACTGTTTTCTGGGAACAGCCTTCAATCTAAATTATTTTAGCCAGTTAAGGGAGAGGTAAAGAAAAACTTTCTATGTCTGTTGTTTCTCCATTGTTTCTTAAAAATAATCAGCCTAAAATAATCTTTATGCCATTTGGGGGAGAGAAGGTTTGTTCCCCTCCCACCCAAACTGGACCTGGTACTGGAGATATAGATGTGTTAAAACAAAAACAAAACAAAAATAAAAAACAAACAGCTAACGATCTCTTTGGTTTTAATGCCAGATTCTTGGAAGCAGGCAGCAGCCCATGTAGCACACAGCACTACGAGGGGTGTATATATGGAAGGAAATTGCAGTCAGAACACAGTGGAACAAAGTTATTTGTAAAAGATAATTATATCAGGCAAAGCCACCTTCTCTTAGGGGAAGGCAAGGTGCGGGGAGAGGCTGAAATTGCAATTAGGCTAGGTATTAAATCTGGGTGGGACTTGGGGCCTGTTGTTTTTATAATACTTAAAACACTGACGTATGGGCAGGACCATGTTCCTTTCTACAGGTTAGGATCTGGGGTCCTCTTCCTTTCTACCTGTTAGCTCAACTTTGTATTTGGATCTGAAGAACCCTGGGCTTCTTCCCCAGTCTCATGGAACTTTTATACTCACTGCTACTGATAACTCATAACTCTGGATATGTTTATTTATAAATTATGTCATATCCCTACCCATCCTAGGATCCCGATGGCCGTGGGGAGGGTCTCAGATGAGACCCTCCTACATCACCTACATCACCTACATCACCTATGCATGGCCTGGTGCCTTTTGTTGCCGGAACTGGCCAGGCGTGAGCATGTAGTGTGGTGTGGTTGGTGCATGCCCAACACTTATAAGGGTCCTGGGCACAACTTTCTTGCTACTCTTTTTTTCTCTTTCTGGCAGCTTGGGGACCACCAAGGGCTCCCAGTACAATCCCCAAGAAGGCTTAAGAGTAAGCCTGCTCAATTCCAGTTCCATCTGACACTGCCATGTGTAAGGAGAGAAGGTTCTGGTAGATTCCCTCCCCTGCACAAAAGCTCTACCTTCCTGCACATGCTGCCATCAGCCTCTTTGAGCTACTTAG
The DNA here is from genome assembly GCF_964194135.1 of Talpa europaea. Classification (NCBI taxonomy): domain Eukaryota; kingdom Metazoa; phylum Chordata; class Mammalia; order Eulipotyphla; family Talpidae; genus Talpa; species Talpa europaea. Next base: position 68,741,639 of record NC_140076.1, on the reverse strand, counting down.
AGAAACCAACAGCTCAGCTTAGCTTTAGCTAAAATCCCAAAGATGGATATGCCTCCTCTCCTGGCTATCCCTGGAGTCACAACATATGCCCCTGCAGCGGGCCCCACAGGAGATGGCCTGAGATAAGCCTGGCCCTGACTGCACCCCCCTGCCTTTTCCTGACCCCTCCCCTTTCTAGAGCTTGGAGGCGCTCAGAGCATTGCTGCTGCAGCCACCACTGAGCCTCCCTGGCAGCTGCTGACTCGATTTCTCCACTGGGACCCTTGAGTGGTCAAAGGTCTTGGTCCTGGAGCACACACACTATAACCCGCTGCTCACTCCCTGGGGCAGAGGCTGGAAAATAAATCCAGTGGCTGGAGGAGCTGAGCCAGCCTGCCGGCAAGACCACTGTGCTCTTGGGTGGAAGGCACCAGGCCTGCCAAGAGCAACACAGCCACACCAGCCTGGCTGCCCCTCACGTGTGTGCATGTGCTACAGGCTTCAGGGGACCCTGTGTGGGCACCCGCAGTGGAAAGTTGAATGTTATTCCCATTTAACAGGTGATGGAGCCCCAGGAGCCCAGGAAAAGGACTTCTGCAGTGTCACACTTCCAGCTAGTGGCAGGAGGGGACTATAAGTACAGTCCCTCTGACGCCATGTCCCAGGCTGTTCCTGCACCCTCCGCGTTGCTTGGCCCGTGGCCACTCCTTCCCCTATTAGCTCGACATTCTCGGAGGGCCATGTGCTGTGCTTGGGGCAGTGGATGTAGAAGCAAATCTAGTGCATGTTTGTGCTTGAAGAGCTCACTTCTCACAGAGGATAGACCTGGAAAGAAGTGAGGGTGTACACGGTGGTACTAGGATATGGGATCTGGAGGCAGTAGAAGAGTTAAGAGTTTGAGTTCTTACCATGTGTCAGGTACCCCCAAGAGTCTTACACACATTAGCTCATTTCATCCTCCCAATACCCTGCAACATGGATTCTCTCTCCATCCCTGCTCTACAGACCAGAGGGAGGGTGCACAGAGAGGTTTCAAAGCTCTCTCTGGTCACACAGTTGGGAAGAGCTGGGACTGAACTCAGAACACCACAAGGAAGGGATGCTGGAAGTGGGGTTCTAGGCTGTCCACGGGGATGTGGGTAGTCTTGGCAAGGGAAAGACACTGAGATTGGGGTTCATTGGGGGCTGGAGCCCTCTGCAGAGTGGAGCTGTCCAGTGTGGCCAGCTGTGCACCCTGGGCCCGAGGTGCAGACATCTCTGGACATGATGAGGTGTTTGTAACACAAAACTGGTTCCTCTGGATGTGCTGTGTGTGTGCTCCAGGGCCCAAGACCAGTGGGTCTGAGCCTTCCCTCCAGGCTGCTCTCACACCCAACTGGGGTGCTGTGGCAGGCTGCAATGGATATGTTTGGAATCAGAAGACCTGGGCTTCATTTCTGGCTTTTCCCAGCTAGATGACCTTGGATTACTATTTACTTAAGTGCTCTGAGCTGGAGTCCCTATTTGTAAAATGGGGATTGGAGGCTCTACCCTGCTGCCCTGCAGGGTTGTTGAGAAAAGCACTCTGCAGTCTGGGGAACGTGTTATAAATTTCTGACCTAGGGCCTCCCCGGTGGCGCAGCGGCTGAGCACTGGGCTGCGAAGCTGCCTGCAGCCTCTGCAGCGCTGGTTCTATCCCCGGCCGCTGGCGAGTGTCCCACATGGCACGCAGACCTCTCCTGCCATGCCCACTGCTCCCCTCAGCAGTGTATTTCCAGTCTGCTGTTCTGTTCCCTGCTTTAGCTCTGGTGAATTCTCTCACAGTCACCGCGTCTGACTGTACCCAGTGCTTGTATAAATAAATAAATAAATAAATAAATAAATAAATAAATAAATAAATAAATAAATCTTTAAAAAAAAATAAATTTCTGACCTAGCTAGGAAGTGAGCATAGAAGGGGCACGTGTGCGGGTGTGAGAGAGAGATGAAGGGTGAGATGAGGGGAGGAGGACACACTCTTTAATCTTGGGGAGGAAGATTTATCAGGGAGACAAAAAGATGCACAGATCATGCTATTCAGAAGTGACTTTGGTTGCTATTGGCTACTATGTGGCCTGTATGTTCACACCCAGGGATTAAGTTTGAAGCCCAGCTCTGCCATTTCCTGGGTGACCTTACAACTTTGGAGCTAGACTTTCCCTACCTGTAAAACAAAGATAATAAAACCTGTTCCAGTGTAGGTTTGTAAAGATCAAAGAGAACCGTTTAATTGCAAGTTTTCTGCAAGTTTTAAAACACTATAAAATATGAGAGCCTTAATTTGGGAACAGGCTTTATGGGGGTGGATGCTGAGGGACACTGCTGGGAGGAGACTCCTGCCCAGAGGGCCCTTCTCCAGCCCACCTCTCCTACCCCATCTCCTCCCAGACCTGCTGACATCTCTGCACTGAGTTTCCCAGAGGCCCTGGCCCCACGTGGTCCTTATGCTGCCATCTCTTGTTCTGAAATGTCCTTTCAAATATCTTCCCACCCAACTCCCACACTAGAACTCATGCTCTCCCATGTCTCCCCTCTTTCCATGACCTGTATTAAACTGTGCACCCCAGTAATAATCCTTCTTTGTGGAGGGATTCCCCCACCCAAGCTGCAGGATGATGGGCTGTCTTGTTCATCCCTGTCCCCAAGTCTGAGCATGTATTAACTTACATGCATGTTCTAGAAATCCTCTGGTGGCCAGGCCCTCCCTGTTCTAGATACTCTAGAGACAGACAATCTTTTCTCAGGGAGCTTACTTAATTAGGGTAAGGGAGATAGATAGTATATATGTAAACAAATAAGACATTTCAGATAGCAGTAGGTGCTATGAAAAAAATATATAGCACCGGAACACACTCATGTACACAAAGTAACTGTGCAGTGGCTGAAGATGGAACCTTCTTAATCATAACAGGGTTTTCCCCAAAAGGGCTGGGGTGGAGCTTACCCAAGATCCATGATTAACTTGTGTTCTCCAGTTTAGGGCCCTGGAGAGACTCTTCATTGATGTGTAATTCTGTGCAGGAAAGAGGAATTAAGGGCAGCGCCCCAGTTGCCCCACCCAAGGGTGGGCCTGATCTGAGGTGCAAGGCTGTACTACCCTGGGCCTGCCCTTTTTTCTTTCCCCAGACAGCTGGAGACCAGCCCTGATGTTCTTCTGCCTGCTCCTTCTCCCTGGCTGCTCACATTTCCTGGGCATCTCCTCTGGACTGGCACATGCTGGCTCCAGGGATGTCCATTATGCTGCTACCAAGCTCTGGCTATATGCCAAGGACAATAGGGTGCCGTTGGACAGTAGACATGCCACACACTGTCCCATGGGGAGAAAATACTAAGCACTGGTATTCATGATAGTTCTGATGAGTGCTTGAAAGAGGAGTCCAAGGAACCATGCAAGGACAGGATAGGGCAGGGACCCAGAGATCACAGATTAGATCTGCTCTGTCCCCAGGAGCTCGTGGTCCAGCAGGGAGACTTACACGATTGAAGGTGAAGATTGTGCCAGACAGCACAGAGAGGAAGGGGCACAGATCTGTCTGGGGGCTGGGAAATAGCCCAGAGTGGGTGACTTAGTTGACTTGTGGGATGGAATAAAATTTCATCAGCTGGAGAAGGGAGGGGAGTGGAGGGTGGGGCAGCCAGGGTGTGTGGGATGGGGATGTGTGCAGACAGGAATGTGTAGGGGGTGGAGAGCCAGAGTGGGAGTGGCACCGGCTGGGGCTGGATTGGGTTTTTCAATCCCAGAGAGAGTCACATCCTTTTTGGGCTAAGCTCTCCACCAAAATGCTCTAAGTTTCAACCCTGGTAGAGAGCATGGAGAAGTAGGCAGAGCTCCTTCCCCCTTCCTCGCACCCCCCCCCCCCCCCCCGCCCTGCTCCAGACTCCACCCCACACCTCCCAGTGTCAGTGGCCTGGACTCTGGACTTTGGCCCTGGTTTGATCACTGTGTTATCGCATCTCTCTGACCTCAGTCTCCTATGCTGTAAAAAAGGAATAACAAGTAATAATATTAATGATGATGAGAATTCCACCTGCTACTCATTGAGCCACAACTCCGTGCCAGGCACATATTACTGCATCACATCCTTACAACATCTCTTAGAGGTATTTTTGTTATTCCCATTTTCAGATGAGGAGGCTAAAGCCTGGCAAAAGTTAAGCAGTGTGCCCCCAGCCACACTTTTACATGGCAGCGGTGGGATTTGAACAGAGGCTGTCGAGGCCAAGTTCTCCATCTCTGCACAGTCTTAGCCGTGGCCATCCTGTCTATTTCAGGATGTTTGCTCAGCAGATAGTTACTGAGTATCTGCCAGGTGCAGTTGCTGAGCTGGGCCCAAGGGGACACATCAGTGAACAAGACAGACAAGGTCTTGGCTGTCACAAATATGACATTCTAATGGAGGCAACAATGGATAAGGAAACACATTATAGAGTGAGGTCATTGCAGACTAAATAAGTGAGACTCGGCAAATAAAACCATAGTAGAGAGGGGCTTCATCTCTTTTTTCTTAGAGAATGACTTTAATACCAGTAATGTATTAAAGCCTGTGCTTGGAGACATTCAAAGTTGTTTACATTTTAGGGCCTCCCCGGCGGCACAGCAGTTGAGCACTGGGCTACAAAGCTGCCCACAGCCTCTGCAGCACCGGTTCTATTCCCAGCCACTGGCGAGGGTCCCACATGGCCCGCAGACCTCTCCTGCCATGCCCACTGTCCCCCTCAGCAGTGTACTTCAGTCCTTCTGCCTGTTCTGCTCCCTGCTCTGGCTCTGGTGAATTCTCTTACCCTCCCGCGCTTCTTACTGTAACCAGTGCTTGTATAAAAAAAAAAACAAAACAGGGCCTCCCCGGTGGCGCAGCGGTTGAGCGCTGGGTTGCGAAGCTGCCCGCAGCCTCTGCAGCGCCGGTTCAATCCCCGCCCACCGAGCGAGGGTCCCACATGGTGCGCAAACCTCTCCTGCTGCCCGCTGCTCCCCTCAGTAGTGTACTTCGTCGGTCTGCCTGTTCTGTTCTCCGCTCTGGCTCTGGTGAATTCTCTCACCCTCCCACATTTCTGACTATACCCAGTGCTTGTATAAATAAATAAATAAATCTAAAAAAAAAAAAAAAACAAAAACAAAAAAACAGATACCATTTAAAAAAAAAATAAAGTTGTTTACATTTTAAAACTCAGTTCATCTTTATATCGACTCCATGGGGTGGGTACAATTTTTAGTACAGAGAGGCTGAGTAACTTGTCCAGGGTGACATGGGGGACAGCTGCTGGCAGAAGGCCCAGCAAGTACAAAGGCAGGGTACAGACACAGAGAGTGTGGGTGTGTGGTGTTGAGGCATGCAGATAGGAGGGGGTGTCCTGGCGCTCAGGCAGCAGAGACAGTGGGGCACGGGCAGGGTCCATTGTGCTGTTTGTGTGCTAGGAGGCGAACGGTCCTACCAACGGCTACGCTGCGATTGCCCGGGCTGACAGGCTGACGCAGGAACCTGAGAGCATCCGCAAGTGGAGAGAGGAGCAGAGGAAACGGCTGCAGGAGCTGGGTGAGGGCATGGCTGAAGTTGGGAGCTGGACTGGGGGTTTCCCCAAACCCTTGGCTCCCAGCAGAAGGCTCTTTGGGACACTGTGGGACATGGGGACCTTAGGGATATTGGGCCCTGAAATGCCCTAATGAGGGATTTGGGCCAGGTGGGCCCAGGGGCCGCCTGCTGGGGCTGAGAAGAGAAGCAGGCGGGGCAACTGTGTCCTCATGTCCCTATTCGAAATTGCCATTTATCCTCCTGTTGGCATTGCAGATGCTGCCTCCAAGGTGATGGAACAGGAGTGGCGAGAAAAGGCCAAGAAGGACCTGGAGGAATGGAACCAGCACCAGAGTGAACAAGTTGAGAAGAACAAGATCAACAACCGGTGAGAGGAGCTAGGGGGCCTGGGGGCTGTGAGGACATGAGGGGCTGGAGGACATGAGATGCTGTGGGGATACGAGAGGCTAGGATATGGGAGCCTGCCTGGAAGATGCGCGATTTGGTGGCAAGAGCACCAAATTGCCCTGAAGTTCAGTGCCGTGCAGCTGTGTATTCAGTGATGTGGCCCTGTGTTGCCACATCAATGTCAGCATAAGCCTGGTTGGGAGTCAAGATCCAGCCTGGACACTGAATTTGATTGCTTGTAGAAGTGGTGCCGCTTCAAACCAGCGTGGCCAAGAATAAAGGAAGTCAGAGTTCTGTGTAACAGCTGAAGAGGCCAGGGGGGTATGATTGCAGGGTCAGTGGGCTCAGGGCTCAAACAGAATCAGTGGGCACTCATTTTTACTGCCCATCAGCACTGCTCTCCTCCAAGCTGTCCCTGGCATGGGGGCAAGGTGGCACCAGCAGCTCCAGTCTTCTGCTCTCTTCTCTTGGCAACCTCAGTAAAAATAGCATCTTGCTCCCAATAGCTCTAGCCGAAGTCCTTGCCAACCCTCACTGGCATGTGCCCATCCCAGACCCAGTGACTATACACCAGGGGGAGAGGCTGTCTAGTGGGCCCAGCCTGGTGATAGTTCTATCCCTTGAGTTGTACAGTGGGTCAGTCTCACCCAAAACACAAGACTAAAGTGGAAGCAGCCTGATCCTACCAATAATAATCAGGGAGCCCTTCCTGGAAGGAGGGGGATGACTGCTGGGCAGGCGAAGACAGTGGATACTCACCAGAGAACACCTTCTTGGAAATGGTCTCAGACTAGATACTACCCAGCAGCCCCTGCCTTGGAGGCTGTGCCCCTTCAGGGTACAATTCTACCAGGAAGGGCAGAGCTGGTTCTGGGATGCTGCCATACTTCTCTTCAAGAAGTTGCTGCATGCCAGACTCAGGGATGGACCCTGGGGAGACATAGATGAGTAGGCCTGAGTCTGCATCTTCAAAGAACTCAGAGGAGAGAATCACATGCACAGTTGAAACACAAGTATAGCAGTAGGGTTCTCTGCAGGAAGGCCATGGGAGCAAGGGATGTAGGTGATGGAAGGACCTAGGCATCTGGGGACCTGGGCTTTGGCGGATGAGTAGGAGTTCATCAGGAAATAAAAGGCAGGAGGTGGGGAGGGTATTCGGGACCAGGTATGAAAAAAAGGACATTGCGTTTTGGGCCTCAAGGAGTCAGGGAGTGGCAGGAAAGTGTATATACAGTGGGGTCACAGTACAGGTTCTGAATCCCAGGGTGGTGGGAGTCGTGGAAGGTTTGTGACCAGGAGTAAGAGGATCAGGTCTGGGTTTCAGAAATGGCATTTAGGTGGGTGCAAGATCCCTTCTTCTCTTCGGGCTGTTGCTGAGCCTTCCAGAACTGCACTTCTTAACCCTTCTCCAATAGGAGGTACTAATGCTGTGTCTTTTTCTCTTTAACCCTCTGCCTGCCTGCCTATCGTGCTATCTGTCTCCCTGCCCACCCAACCCCTTCCCCTAACCTTTCCCTCAAGGATCGCTGACAAAGCATTCTACCAGCAGCCAGATGCTGACATCATCGGCTACGTGTATGTGTCTCCTTTGCTCCTCTGTTGGGGGAGCTGGAGAGGACGTGGGCCCCATGTGTGGCTGGCACAGTTTCTTGAGTCCCCTCCTTGTGGGGTACAAGTGAGTGTGGCTGGGCTTGGGGCTATGGCCAGAGCAGGAGTGAAACCCCACAGCGGGTGTAGGCACCAACCTAAGCCTCTGTTCCTTCAGCAGCTGTCTATTGAACATCTACTTTGCCTGGAAGCAGCTTTGCTAAATGGAGGCAGAGAGAAGCAAGAAGTGCATTGGTCAGCCCCAGATGGGAGAGGCACATGGCAAAGCAGCCCCGACTCCCTTCCTTGGAGATGCTTCTTGTGGGTGGGAGGGGGTAAAGGCGTCCTTTATTGAACAAAACAAACATTGAGTGCGGGATGTTGGAAGCATAAAGAAGACTAGGAGAGGCTCCTACATGCACACCCATCCCCTCCTCCCGCCCCCCAAGTGCATGGCTTCTCCTTAAAGCTTTGTTCAGGGTTTGGCCACCAGTCCCTGCCCAGACCTCCACTGGTCCCTCTCGTGTTTCTGGTTTGGGATCTTGTTGCTACTGCAACTCCCAGATCTGAGATAGCCAAGAGGTTTTCCTCTTGTGTTAACCCCAAATGGCTGGTGGCATCAGTGTGAGGATGTGTTTGGGATTGTGACGCTGAAGGAGAACATGGAGAGGAAGAAACCCTGTTGGTCACGTGCTCACCCTCGGCACACCCTGGGCAGGCACCCCGCTGCTGTCTGGGCTAACCCTTCACTCACAGAACACAGGCTATGCCAGAGTAACAGCCTTCCCTTCTGGCCACTGTCCCACCTGACTGGCACTTACTGGTACTTATCTAGCCAGTCTCTGGTCATATAGGCCTAGGTACACACAGCCTGTCCCCCCAAGTTGCTCATGGGCAGGAGCTTATTTGCAACAAGAACCTCATGGAAGGACACACTGAGGCTCTGCTGAGCTCTGCTGCTGGGTGGGGTTGGGGCTCAGGCAGTCTTCAGAGATTCAGGATGTCCACATGGACTTAAAAGCGTCAGAAGGAAGGTCCTGGGTGGGGAGGGTGACGGGTGTGGAAGAAACAGCTGGGGCAAAGACAACAAGACAGACAATATCTACCTGCCCGCAGCACTGGTAGTGGGGATGGGTGGGAGCCAGGCCAGGTCGGGGCCAGTTGCAGAATGCCTGTTGGGTCAGGTGAGGGAACTGAACTTGATCCTGAAGACAGCCGGGCACCACACAAAGTTCCAAGCAGGAGAGTGGGAATGGTAGGGGAGCTTCTGTGCTCGGGAATACACTGGGGGTCAGTGGTCCTGTTGAGCCTGAGGAAATGACCTAAGGAGCAGTCAAGAGTCCCGCAGAGAGGGAGAGCCTAGAGCAGTGCTCCTCAGACTTCCCTGGGCCCAAGATTCACCAGGGGATCTGGTTAAAATGGAAATTCAGATTCAGTAGGATTGAGTGAGGCCACATGTTTCTAACAAGCTCTCCTGTGGCGCCACCACCTCCACCAGACCAGGCACCACTCTGTGATCAGCAAGACTGGAGCCTCTTGCCCCAGAAGAGCACCCCTCATCTTCACCAGCCAGCTGACTCCACACAGCACATTCTCCCAAGCCTGCACACTCCTGCTGCCTCCTTAGATTCCTGAGCCAGTGAGGCAGAGCTATGAAGGGGAGGCGTGGCTCCTCACTTTTCAGGAAATGAGCACACAGCAGGTAAGCCAGTTCATCCTGGCGCAGCCTGTGGGGATCCCCTAGAGAGCTCCCTCCCTTTGACCAGTGCCTGGCAGCTGCAGAACTGGTCCTGCTTGAGATGCTTCCAAGGAGAAAGGGGCTTTCCAGAGGCCCTTGCTGACCAAACAGGCCCCAGTCCAGTCTTCACACCTAAGTCATTCAATGAGTCCCATGCTAGATTGTGTCCACTTAACTGTATTTACTATACTTTGTTTCTTCCTGGTTCCTTAATTGTGGCTTCTGTAACTGTCAAGCAGAATTAGGAAGAAATCACCAGTTCTCATTCTAACTCGATTCCCACCAAAGCCCCTCCCACCCCCATCCCCGGCCCCTCATGGGACCATTCCTCAGGCTGTAGCTCCATAGAGATCATAGTCATCCTGGGCTATGTCATCAGATATGCTTGGGCTGCAGTAGAGTCTGTACCGCTTGCCTCCTCCACTGTGGTGGGTCCCCACGCACATTAGCACTCCGAGGACTTTGAAAGTCTTGCTTAGAAGATCCTCTTTGATTGGTTTTCCATCCATATTTGACCACAGCCCTTTTTCTGGAGAATACTGATAGTGTCCATAGAACACTGAGGCAAGACTGGGTTGGTTAGTCAATGTCAAATTTTTGAAAGTGTTGAAAGTAGCTGAAGAATTACATAGTTCTCTTAAAGGCCTTTAGGTGTCAGGAGCCCCAGGTTGAGAGCTCCTGATGGAGAGGTAATGAACGCAGTGCCTGGACTGCTGCAAGGGCAGGGTTGGGGGAGGTGGAGGCTACTTTGGCTTATCGTGGTAAAGAGGTGAAGCTGCACTCAGACCTGAATGACAAAAAGCATCTATCCATAAGTAGGTCTGTGAAAGAGCATTCCAGGAAGGGGTTACACCAAGCATGAAGGGCCTGAGGCAGGACCAAGGTAGGCTTCCTATGATGCCAAGGCTTTTCTGGGGGCCTGAAGTCAGAGGGCACAGGTCTGGGGAAGAAACCTTTAGGAATAGACCCCAGAGCAGGATGGGCAAAGCAGCCTTGCTCTGTGGAATTGGCGCATCACTGATTCAGGGGAAAGGCAGACAGCTGTGAAACCACTGTCCTATCTCCACCTGCAGGGCCTCTGAGGAGGCTTTCGTGAAGGAATCCAAGGAGGAGACTCCAGGCACGGAGTGGGAGAAGGTTGCCCAGCTGTGTGACTTCAACCCCAAGAGCAGCAAGCAGTGCAAAGACGTGTCCCGCCTGCGCTCGGTGCTCATGTCCCTGAAGCAGACGCCACTGTCCCGCTAGGTGCCTGCCACAAGCATGGCCATAAAGCATGGGCTGTCCTCGGCACGGAGCAGCAGCTGCTTCAGCCAGGGTGGAAACGGCCTCTGGCAGCTGCTACACAGCCTATTCAGATCCTCCCCATCTCCTGGGGCTGGGAAAGGGAACCCTCACCCACTCACCCTTCGTTCCCTCCTGGCCCTTGGCCCAGCCACTCACGCCTCCTCTCAGTCTACAAAATTGTGACTGTCCCTCCTGATGTATTTTTTTTTCTTGGCTTAAAGGATGTGTTGTTAACTCTTTTTACACTTATTTATTACCATTCTCATTTCTCTGGAAGCCACAACTGGTGTCAGGGCTCAGTTTGTGCTTAGAACTTTCCCAGGTTGGTGGCCTTGAGGGATGGTGACTCCTGCCCAGAAACTCAGGGCCTCCAGTCGCAAGTGGGTATCCACCACTGTCTCTGTTTACTGCCTCCACTCCCAGGTGGAAAGAACACCTCTCACAGAGGCTTCTGTACCTTTGATCAGTTTGGATCATTGAACAAGCCTTGAGATAGGGCTCTGTTGTTTTCATCATATAGACAAGGAACCAAGTCTCCCAAAGGGTAAGTAGCTTGAAGCAAGAAAGAAGCAGCAAGACAGAGTCCTGGTGGTGGCTCCCTTTCAACCGTAGCGAGAGACTGGAGATGGTAGCCTTTGCCAGACTCCTTTCCTTATGGTGTGGAAAAGAGATCAACTTTTCCCTCCTTCTCATGTCCACAGTTGATTTCATCAACCCACCTGTGGACATGAGATTAACAACAGTGACCACACCTTCTTTCCTTTCAGCAGACTGCGTTCTGCAGACGGGCTACATTCGAACTGTTGTTACCTGCACAGTGTTTAAAAAAAAATGAATTGCCAACTGACGGTTTTCCTAGAATTGCTATAACAAAGTACCAGAGTGGCTGGCTTAGAACAACAAAATTTTATCATTTCACTCTTCTGGAGGTCAGAGGTCTGAAATCAAGGTGTAGGCAGGGCCATGTTCCCTTTGAGGATTCTAGCGAGGGACATGTTGCAGGGCTTTCTTATTTCTGGCAGCCTGCCCTTGGCTCGTAGATGCATCACTATAATCTGGAGTTCATCTTTATGTCAACCACCCTCTGTATCTTTGTGTCCAAATTTCCTTTTTATAAGGACACTGGTCAGACTGGATTAGGATCCAGCATAATGCTCTCATTTTAACTTATGTCTGTAAAGACCCTATTTCCAAATAGTAAGGCCACATTGTGAAGTACTAGGTGTTAGAACTTTAGTATATTCTTGTTAGGGGACACAGTAACACCAACAGTAGTAAAAAGTAGTAATTCTCTTTTGAAGTGTCACAATCCTCACCACTGCATGTCTGCTCCTTGAATCTTTAGGCCATGGGTTACAAAGTGTTGTTCTATAAGCCATCTCTGCCTTATAAATGAGAGACCATGGTGGGTGCCGGGAACTTCCTTGGCTGTAGTCATCCACTCCTTCACTAGATTGTGTCAGGGACCTCACAAAGTATTGTGTTTTCTTCACTCCCTCTTCCCTTCTGCTACCTTACAGCGGGTTTGTGTTGAAAATGATGGCATTACCCAGGGAAGAGGCCTGGATCCAAACAACATTTAGAGGAGAGCCAACCATAAACCGGGAATGTTGTTTGAAATTTTACACGTGTTGAAACTCTCACAGGTTGTCCTTCTTCTAGAGTCTGCTCAGGTCCCAGGTTCCCGGCTTTCTCTTTTCTTCCCTGACCCTAAAACACTAGGCACATAAAGCATTGGCAAACTTTGGGACTGTGCTCTTCCCACATCAGGACGTTCTGTGAGCCTGTTTCCTGTTCTGTAAGATTCCTCAAGCACCAAGCTGGGATGGTCTAGGTACACTGGTGCCTTAGGTGTTCTCAGGAGATGGAAGTATGGTAAGGAGCAGATGCACAGTTGAGGGCAGAGTTCTCTGCCTCTGACAGGACCATGGTAAGCCTTATCTGAAGGAGAGTTCAACTTTTTCAAAGTTGCTGGAAAGGTAATTTTCCCCCTAAAAAGCACCACTCTAGACCCAACGAACTAGAATCTCAAGGACAGAGACCTGGGAATCTCTACATCTAACAAAGTGATTGTCACCAGGAAAGTTTGGGAATGATGACTGCATGATTTCTATGGACCAGTCCTTAGCATGTTTCTCTCTAAAACCAGAACATCAAAACTATGGGGCTGAGACAGAGAATGAGTTCACCAAACTACAACTGGTTCAGGATTTATTAGTAGCAAATGGAGGAGGTTCGGAACAAACAGAAACATGCACCATCCGAACTGAACCGAACCTGAGATTCCTGGGGAAAAAAATCAGTCTCTCCCCCATTGACCCGTGACAGTGGCAGAACTAGCGGTTGCTCCTGGGGCTGGGAATGATCTCCTTGGAGCTTTCAAGACCAGGCCACCGGCTCAGGATCGCGATTTCAGAGCTGATGTAGCCAGACCCAGCAAGATGGCTGCGACCGTCAAGCCCTGGGCGGCAATCCGGGTGCGCATCATGAGCTGGGAGCGATGGCTCTGACCACGGTGGAAACAGTAAAGGCCGTAGGCGAGGGCGGCCGCGGTACCCAGACAGCCTGAGGAAGGGACAAAGCAGGTGGGGAGTAGCAGGTCCAGCCTCAGGGGTTCCTCTTCTTCATTGTCAAGTTCTACCGGATGGCGGCTGAGGGGAAGGTGGATGTGGGTGGGGGAGGAGCGATCGGGCAGGTAGGGACGTATAAGGTCAGAGCGGTTGGTCGAGGCCGGGTCCCCCGAGTTTAAAGTCTCCCCCACTCGAGCCCCGCAACCCCGCCCAGTTCCTGCTCCAATCAGGTTCGCCCCTCACCGCCCGGCTCCTCCGCCTCCTCCCAGGTCACTAGCAATTCAGGTCCCCACTGGCTTCCCAGTCCTTCCCTATTTCTTCCCCCCGACATCACTGTCCTCTCTACCCACAGTTCCTCTAGCACCCGCTTACCTATGGGGACCACTGGGTTCTCGCGGGTCTTGCGAATTAATTTTTCCTTGAAACTTTCTGTAGTGCTGTACACACTAGGACTAAATCCCTCAATAACTGGGGGCTTCGATGGGTCAAAGGGTGCCTCCGGAGTCACACGGCCAGGAGTCGCCATGGTCGGAGTAACAGCAGCAAGAGGAAAGAGGGCCGCAAGTCTCCGCCTCCTGATGAAGTCATGAATGGGGCGGAGAAAGGGAGTTTGTTGAGCGTCGTACGCACGCGCAATCGCTCATTGCATTCTGGGAGTCGTAGTACCCAGCTTGGTACCGCTACTGGGAGAACTACACTTCCCAGAAATCCTCCCAAGCCTTCCCAGGCGCACGGCCGGAAGGAATCTGCCACACGAGGTGCTGTGAGCAAGAGGCATCGAGTCTGAGTTGCCGGTGCCGTGGTCCACGCGATGCCCAAGGCCAAGGGGAAGACCCGGAGGCAGAAGTTCGGTTACAATGTTAACCGGAAGCGTCTGAACCGGAACGCTCGACGAAAGGCCGCACCGCGGATCGAGTGGTGAGAGGTCCAGGGTTTTGGAGGCTGGTGTGTTCCTCCGCCGGGCGGCCAGCGGGGTGGCGGTTCCTCAGGCTCCTTGTCTTTGCCCGTAGTTCCCACATCCGACATGCCTGGGACCACTCCAAATCCGTGCGTCAGAACTTGGCCGAGATGGGCTTGGCCATGGACCCCAACAGGGCGGTGCCCCTTCGTAAGAGAAAGGTATTGACCTGTCAGGGCCCAAATCCTTGCTTTCTTCCCCCCGCCATTCTTAGCTAGGTTTCAGAACTTGAGCCACTGTTTCCTACGTCACGCTGCCCTACACACCGTGGACCTGGGTTAGAGTCCACTCCCCATTCATCTTTTCCCTCTGAAATCAACCTGTATAGGGCTCTTTACTAAGGACTCCCTAGAGTTTGGGATCTCAATTTTCCTTACACTTTGCCACACCCCCACTCGCACCCCCCACTCCCGTCACCCAGTCATCCTTGGTCTGAAGCCTCCTGGGATCCAGTTTCTCCTGAATAAGCCTTTTTCTAGACCGCTTTTCAAAAACAGTATCCTTGACTCAGAAACCTCCTCTTTGAGTTATTTTAATGTGTAGCACTTGTAAATACCTGGTGTTTTACATACTTACCTGTTACATGTTGTCTGCGTTTCTTTTCCCCAACATAATCTCCTTTGGGCCAAGGACTTGGTGTTTTGTCCACTACTAAATTACCAGTGATGGCTTAGGATATTGTAAATGTTCATAAATAGCCTGTAATCGGTTTGTTGGTTGAATTTTTCACAGGACTTTAAGCCAGGCTTATTTTTACTTCTTCTTGCCTGAGGAGAATGACACTATTATCTCCTGAACAAATGCGAAGCTGATCTCCAAACTGACATCTCCTTCTTGTAAATTGCTTTTATGTGTGTTATTTCACTTAGCACATGAAGTGAAACAGAAAAGTGGTATTATGCCCATTTTGTAGGGCACAGAAGGATTGCTCACCTGTCTCTTTTTGGGAACGATTAATGCCTCACTTATTCCTGCCTGACCTTGGGCAGGCATTCTTATGACTAATGCAGTGTGTTGGGATGGAAAGGAGCCTTTAGCTTTTTCCTTCATCCAGGATCCTTCGTCTACTGGTCTCACAGGTTCTGTTCTCTGCAGGTGAAGGCCATGGAAGTGGACATAAAGGAGGGACCTAAAGTGCTTGTGCGGAAGCCTTATGTGCTAAATGGTGGGTATGGGCCACACTTCTCTGTGTCACTGCCCTGCAGGGTCTGTGCTGGAAAGGCCCTCAGATATCCTTGTTCAACAGAGAAACCAAGGTTTGGAGGGAAGAAGTGAGTTGGTTCAGGGCTCACAGAGTTAGGACCATGTCCCCAACTGGGACATTTTCAGTCTACTGATTAGACTGATTAGGTGTTTGGAGTGAGGTTAGTGATAATCAGTAAGGATCTAGCCAGGTGCCTAAAAAGATAGAACACAGTACACATAACACAGTACAGCATGCATTCACTTTCTCATGAATTTAAAGATGAATGGATTTTTTAGAGGTTATGTCAGTTAATCTTCCCACTGACAAATCAATTTAATGTATATTCTGACTCTTAACAGAAGAGAGTAAACTCTCCACCCATTCTTTCTCTGAGATTTTTTGTTTCAAAAAAGATTTATTTACTTACACATACAAGAATGGGAGTGTAGGCCATAGGTGCGGGGTGGTGAGAGGATTCACCAGAGACAGAGTGGGGAGCAGAACAGGTGGATCTACTGAAATACACTGCTGAGGGGAGCAGCAGGTGAGACAGGAGAGGTCCACTGTGCTATGTGGGTAGCTCCCTGGCTGGGGATCGAAAGGGATTAAAGGGGATCGAACTTATGCCACAGTGTCTGGTGATAGCTTGATAGTGCTAAGACAACCCCTGCGCCACCGGGGAGGCCCTTCCTCTTGGATTTGTTTTGTAATTTTTTTTTTAAGATCGATTTATTTATGCATATAAGAGTTGGGATACAGGCCAGAGATGCAGGGCGGGGCGGGGGGAAGGGGGGTGCAAGATTCACCAGAGACAGAGTGGGGAACAGAGCAGGCAGGCTGATGAAACACACTGCCGAGGGGAGCAGCGGGCGAGTCAGGAGAGGTCTGCTTCGCCATGTGGTTTCTCCCTGGCTGGCTGGGGATTGAACTCTTGCTGCAGAGGCTGCGGGTTGCTTCATAGTGCGGTGCTTAACCCCTTGCACCACCAGGGAGGCCCGTCATTTCTAATGTATACATTTTAAATAGCTCAGTAATATTAGTATAATCACATTATCATGCGACAGATGCCTAGAACTTTTCATCTTACAAATCTAAAACTCTGTACCCATTAAACAACTCCAGACTTCTCTCCCCAAGCCCTGGCAACCAAGTCAAAGGTAGTTTTGATTGTAAAGCAGTTTTTTAGCACTTATTGCCTGGATAAAATTGGACTGTCTTTTCTGTGAGGTAGCTATTTTTCTCCCTTCATAGATGAGAAATGGGGAAGAGTGAAGCTATTTTTTTGGTTCCATAGCTTGGCTGCTTCTCTCACATGGAACAGTGAGATGCCTAGGCCCTGGTTCTGAAGCTCTAGTTCTCATTTATCAGACCTTTCCATCTCAAGTGTTATTGTTACAACACTTCCAGAA
Source organism: Talpa europaea (assembly GCF_964194135.1). Lineage (NCBI taxonomy): Eukaryota > Metazoa > Chordata > Mammalia > Eulipotyphla > Talpidae > Talpa > Talpa europaea. Next base: position 68,724,995 of record NC_140076.1, on the reverse strand, counting down.
AAGAGCTCCAGGAGTTTCAGAGCTGGAAGGGATCCCTACCCTCTGTGCAGTGTATCTTCATCTCCCTGTCTCCAGCACTTGGTTCTAGGTAGAGATAAGTTTGGTGTCTGCCTTTTACCCAGCTGAGGCCCAAAGAGAGATGACTTGCCTTTCAGGTAGATGCTGATTGTGCAATAGGCAGAGCTTGGGGCTTGAGAGGCTGACGAGGAAGGTTCTAGCACTGAATTTGGGGATGAAAAGGCAAAACTCATCAGGTGGCTGAGGTGGCAACTCTCGTGGCTTGGGACTGGGTGAAGGTGTGACAGGGCAGCTCAAGTAGTGCAGGAAGCCAAGCCTCACCTCCTGTCTCCTGGTTTTTCTCATCTCAGACCTGGAGGCAGAAGCCAGCCTCCCAGAAAAGAAAGACAATACACTGTCTCGGGACCTCATTGACTATGTCCGATACATGGTAGAGAACCATGGAGAGGATTATAAGGTGAGTGGCTCAGGTCCAATAGGAAGAACCACTTGGGCTCTTTGGGAAGGTGGCCTGGATCACTGGGGTCTGATCCGCTTGCCTAGAGTGTTTCCTGAGACTGAGTGGAAACAAAGGGAGAAAGAGACTTGGAAATGGATCCCATGGTCAGAATGCTCACAGCTAGGATGGGCTGGGTAGCCTGTGGGTCATATCCCAGAGATAATGGTGTTTTGCTTGCATGGTGTTTTTAAAGAACTTGTACTAGTTGCCATTGTAGTTATGGGAGATTTCAAATAGAAGTACGTATTTCTGACTTCTCTTTAAAAAGAGAGAGATCTGGCTATACTGGACCCCCATAGAGGACTATGGGAGGAGCATGAGCTGCACAGTTGGCCCCACCTCCTCCCTCGTCTGTGAGACATTTGCTTCTATTTCCCCAAATACACTATTTTTTTTAAGATTTATTTATTTATTTATACAAGCACTGGGTACAGTCAGAAGTGCGGGAGGGTGAAAGAATTCACCAGAAATTCTCTCACCCTCCCGCGCTTCTGACTGTACCCAGTGCTTGTATGTATAAATAAATAAATTAATCTTTTTAAAAAAAATATTAAAAAAAAAAATTCACCAGAGCCAGAGTGGGGAGCAGAGCAGGCAGAAGGACCGAGGTACACTGCTGAGGGGAGCAGCGGGCGGCAGGCGAGGTCTGCGCGCCATGTGGGACCCTCCTCCGGTGGCCGGGGAGCAGCCGGGGATTGAACCGGTGCTGCAGAGGCTGCGGGCAGCTTCGCAACCCAGTGCTCAACCGCTGCACCACCGGGGAGGCCCTCCATATACACTATTGTTTTTGAGGTGAGGGACTTGCCCAGCTCAGGCAAAGGTGGAATTTGAACCTTTGTCTACTCAGCCCTCCTCAAATGGCCCTTTCTTCCTTTCCTTCTTAGGCTATGGCACGAGATGAGAAGAATTACTATCAAGATACCCCCAAACAGATTCGGAATAAGATCAACGTCTATAAACGTTTTTACCCGGCAGAGTGGCAAACCTTTGTGGATTCCTTGCAGAAGAATAAGATGGAGGTGGAGTGACTGGTTTATGCCTTCCCAGACCGAGGCCTCCTCTTGGACCCATGAAGCTGGAGACAGGGTTTAAGGCAAGGAAGAGTGTGTGGTTACAGATGAGGCTGGCCAAACCCTATGAAACCAAAAGATAGACACATTTTCCCCTCTCTGGGAAATGAGCTGACTCTCACAGGCTCCAATTTATAACCTGGGGGCTCTGGGAAAAGCTGCTGTTTCAGGGTGGGTGGTTTGTTTTGACTACAGTCTGTACATAATAAAACAAGGCTCTTTTACTTCTCAGGTGGTTTTGTATTTGTTCCTTCAGCCAAGCCTTGGGGCTGCCCCATAAAAGCCCTTGACTGGGCTTTTATGACCCCACCGGGGTGCAGTGGGTTGAGCACAGCACTATGAAGCTCGCAGCCTCTGCAGCGCGAGTTCAATTCCCGGCTGGCCAGGGAGATACCCACATGGTGCAACAGACCTCTCTTGCCTTCCCCTCTACTCCCCTCAGCAGTGTCTTTAGTCTACCTGCCTGTTCTGCTACCTGCTCTGTCTGGTGAATTCTCTAACCCTCCCACACCTCTGGCCTGTACCCCAATTCTTACATAAATAAAAAAATCTTTAAAAAAAAAGCCACTTGACCAGGGCAGGGAGTGCAGCCAGCCCTTGACTGTACTGCATTCACATGCCTTCCTAGGCACAGCCTTCCTCTCCCTCGTTCTGCTTCCATTGCTCTGCCTTGGTTTCCTGCAGTGTCAACCCTTCCATGGAAGCCTACCAGGAACCGTGGGCTGCCTGGAAGGGCCTGCCCTGCCAAGTGCTACTTTACCTGAGGCCAGCTGGGCTTTCATTGCCAGAGGGTGAGGAGCTGTATGGCCCCTCCCTCCCAGTCTGCCTTCATCCCTTTGCTGCTCATTTTCATGTGGCTGTTGTTGGCTTTGTCTTGAAGGGAGCTTGAGGCCCCAGACCTGCTTCCTGAGACCATATAGTAGACCACTGAATACCCTATACTGGAGGCCATGCTCTGTGGCAGGCCTACCAGCTTGGGTGTTAAATGTGAAGAGGATCAAAGGGAGGGTGGATCCTGGGCATTTTGTAAGTATTGATGCTGTGTCCTCGGAATATAAAGCCTTGTTTTCATCATTTATTCTAGAAGCACCTAAAATCTGTTTTTCCTTATTGCCCTTCAAAGGATTTAGTGTTTTTATATAGGTCACTTTATGGAAAATCCTATGCTGTGTGTGATTTTAATCTCACCAAAGGTAAGGAAATTGAGAGCAATCAATGTGGGTTTTGAAGTCATGTCTCAACAGCTAATCCTAGGCTTTAGCTTGTCATCCTCTCCTTTGGCCTCTGAAGGCAGCCTATCAACTGACACCATCAAGGCAGCTGGAAACAGGAAGGGCTGTGAGGGCCCCAGAAACCAGTGTAAGCACTACAGCACAGGCTTGGGATCTAGCTGCAAGGCTCCAAGGGCCTGTCTTAGGTGGCCTTGATGCTTTTGTCCTTTGCTACCTTCCAAATTGAGGCCTTTGACTAGGCTGTCCTCTTCAAGTACCACCTTTAAGCCTTCCATACCTCTCCCCTAGCCCTTGGCTGTGTGTCCAGTAGACCCCATGCCCCAGAATTCCTGTGGCAGTTTCTCTCTCAGTCATAACTGCCTCTTCATCAGCTTGGCACCCCCTGTAAGACTGGGTTTTGGTGCAGGGCCTTGTCTGGAACTAGAGCTGGGCCTAACCAAGTGCTGGGGGAGTGCTTATGAACAGCGGACACATGGTTCTGCGCCCTCATTCTGATAGCTGGTTAGGAGGTGCATGGGAGAATAGTTTGGCTATCTCCCCCCTAAGCTACTGGTTAGGCCAAAACCATTGCTTCTTACCACCCCACACTGTGGACCCAAGGGCCATGGGACTGGGACCTGCTGTCTGGCATTGTGTGTCAGATGATCTGGGATCACCCTCCACAGCTCCCCTTTACTGAGACTGTAAGCACCCAACACATTTCAAAATCAGTTGAAGCCACATCAGAGTTTTTGGCATTTATTGTTTACCTCAAATAGCCACTGACATTGTTTTACAAAGCTGGTTCCAAGGTAACCCTGAGGCCTAGCTTCACAGGGCATAGGCTGAGAAGCAGGTCCCTTTACTTCCAGATCTTTGATGGAATCCTCTCCTTGGGCCTCAACGGGCCCATCTAATGGAGGCAGCAGATGAGGAAGAGTTGAAGATCCCCTTTTCCACAGTGACTAGAAAGGGCTTTGAGGATGTGAACAGCCAGCCAATCAGGGGCCGACCACTCAAGACTCTCTGAGGTCTGAGGCAGCTATATGACACCACAGAAGTTAGCAGCTGGTTCAAAATGCTGGCAGTTGCTCCTAAACTAGCACAAGAATACGATGTTTTTCAAAGGCAAGTGGAAACATTTTTTGGAGAATCTGGTGTTTCATCCAGGCAGATGGTCAGGGTAAAGATTTTCATCAGCACCTCTCTGAAAGGACCAGGAGGCTGAGATGGACCAACTTTACCTCCTCCCTGGTCCTTAGAGCTGGATACCAGTGTGTCAGCACAAGCCCAACACCTGCAGTTCTGGGCAGGTGGGCAGTCAGTTCAGGGCCAGCAATCTTAAACTTAAAAGCTCTCTTGCCCAGACTATCTACATGTCCAAACTCTGGGCCCAGCTAGCCTCTCCTCAAAAGGAATGACAATAGGTCAGAGATGGGAAAACCGGAAGCTTGGGTTTCACTTAACTCTCGAGAATATTTCCAGTGCAGGTACAAATTCAAGTAGGGGTGAAGGCTTCCCTTTGGCATGGACACTGTATGGTCAGTGCTACCTCTGCTCTCACATTCACTCCCTGTGACCAAACTTGACTAGGAAGCTGGGGAGTCGAGCGTAGTGGGGATAACAGAGGTTTACCCAGGCCAGCTGAGGGACCGCAATCTGTGATGTACAGGTCCAGGACATGGGACTGGTTCCCAAGGCAGGTGATCTGGGCTAGGAGCAACTGGGTAAGAGTAGCACAAGGCAAGTGGTGAGCTGTTCTTACCAGCCCCCCAACCCCACAACCTCCTCCCCTAACCCCCCTCCCACCCCCACCTCACCCCCACCCCCGCACAGGCTTGGCCAGTCTAGTCCTGGCAGAAACCAGAGCAGATGGGCACTGTTTGGCACTCTGTGTGGAGAATGGGCCAGCAGTCCCCACAGAGGACTGCAGCTGTCAGCCACAAACCTGGTGAGGCACTCCACAGGCCAACAGAAGGCCTATGCTCTTGCACAAGTTAAGTGTTGGAGGGATGGTGCGCGATCTTCCACACCTTCAGTGGCAGGTGTTTCCCATGAGCCACTGGGACCTGTCAACTCTGAGAGTGGTTTTTAAAAGTTCCTCTAGTAGGTATACTTAAACTCTATTCAAGTTCACCTTCCCATCACTGGGGTCTTTAAAATTGTACTACATCATAATACTTAATAGGTCAAAGGCAGATCTTAATTAGAATGAAGGGCCTCCCTCGACAGTGCTGTTTCAAGCACTGGAGAATAGGATGGAGTTTGTAGGACAAAGAAGTCACGTTTCTTGACCTTCCAATGGCAAAATGAAAAGTTGGCAGCAGTTTCAAAGGTTATTCTAAACTCCATGTCATTCCTTAAATATTTTAAATAAAAGCAGAAAAATCACTTCTTAATGCATAAGTTTCATCAGCATTCAAAGAACTGGATTCCATTCCTATCTCTGCAGCCCAAGAGCTCAGCAGGCTTTTCTTCCCACGTCTGTGCTCACTTCTCAAGTCCAGAAGCTTCCCAGCCCAATCCCCACCCCGAACCTCTGCTAGCGCAGTCACAGCCTAGAACTGAAGTACAGTCAATGTCAAATGAAATGAAGGCACAGAATCTCTATTCTCAATTAAAAGGCAAAATGAGTTGAAGATCTCTTCTGTATAAAGTCCATTTGTGCCTGCTCATTATTCAGTGGCTCCTGATAGACAAAAGGCCCCTTCTTTTGCCTGTACTAAAGAGAAGAGTCAACACAGACAGTCTTCACACTGGCTGATGACTGGAAACAAGAGAATCGTGGAAGGCAGTCTGGAGAGAATACCAGACTCTCCATCCAACTTTGCTTTAGCTGGGGAACCTACGGGTCCAGAAAGGCTGAGTGATGGACCCAAGGACATCCTGTTGGCTGGACTGTAAATCCCATTTCTTTGTAGCTGGATTCACGGTTGAAATGTCCCCTCCCAGAGTTGTTTGTTACCTCTACACAAGAGACTTGTGTCCCTTCGACATCAGTGAGAAGTATCACGGTACCAGTTATAGGTGGGTGAGGGAAGTCAGAGCTCCATCTCCATTGATACCTGTAGGTTACACTGTCATTCGTGATTCCAGTTATTTTTCTCAAAGATCCAAATTTCCCATAACAATCACCTAGGGTTTTGGTTACAGCACCTAGAAACAGAGCCTAAAACTCTGGTCTGTTCCCTTGATAAATAATCAGAAAGCAGGTCTGAGGCCGACACCCTGCTCTGGTGGACGATGTTCTTCCCAGGGACATGGCTCTTTCCTTCCCCAGACTAATGTAAACACGGGCACTGGCACAGTTAGAGCAATAGCAGCAGTTTCTGTCTACAGATTAGAGAGGAAAAAGTCCAGTTTTTTTTTTTTTCTGATTAGGGGTTGAATACCACTTATTCTGTAGGTAAGAGAGGCTGGCCAGCCAGGATGGGGTTTAGGGGAAGCAGGGAGATCTTCAGAAAGCTCCTTGCTCCTTCACCAATGTCCTAGGGCTGGAAAATACATTTCCCCAAGGTAGAAAAGACCTGGATATCACCTCCCTTTAAAAGTGCTGGCCCTGCAGCCAGCAAGGCAGAGACTGCACAAGGCCACGAGCTAGTTGGGCAGAGGTGGGGCAGTAGGATGATGCAGACAGGGAGTCCAGAACCTGCCTGTGTAAGGAGTCATGATGAGGGGACAGTCTAGCGTGGGAAAACTTCTGATAGCTACACTGGTCCTCAACCACCAGCACCTGCAGGGAGGGGAGAATGGAACACACTGAAAGCTCATGGTTCAGGTCAGAGGATGCCTTCAGGGACAAAAGCTGGACCCAGTTCTAGTTGGAATGACCTAGACAACCACCTTCTCCCACTATCGGCCTCACCCACTACTGCTTCAACCTGAGGGCCACTCTCCTAAGTAGGAGGGCTTTGGTGCAATTCTCTGCCTGGCCCAGGCACTGTCTTAAGGGGGGAAAGGAGGGGAGAAGGGAATGCTGCCTGGGGCGCCTGCCCCAGGCCCAGGCCATAAAGAAGCAGGAGCAGCTGAACTGGGGTTCCCAGGGCTGGGGTGAGCAGGTAGGCGCTGCCTAGGAGAGAAGCTCCAGGAGTAGTCTCCAGATGTGCACGGTGCCGGGGTTTTCAAAGCCAGGTCCTGCAGGGGCGACACTAGCCGCCAGAAGGAAAACCTCTCGCTGGCTATCGATGGCCTGCAGGCCTAGCTCCTGCTGCAGCTCCACCATACTCATGGCCTCGCTCAGGTCCTGGGGCGGAACAGAAGCCATTTGGAATCGAGTTGACAGTGTTTCCCAAACACCCACCCAAGTCATCCACAAAACCACTCTTCTGCTCCCCCAGGGCAAAAACTGGCCTATGTCCCTAGAACTGGCTTCTGGGCCCTCTGGTATTATCTCTGCCTCTCTTTTATTCACTTTGTCACCGGCCAATGTGGTGAGAAACAGCACTTCTGCTAAGGCAAGTATTGTGACAGGTGCCTAGTATTTTAATTCTCACAATCGGCATTTAACTGAGGAAACTGGTTTAGGGAGGGAAGTGATTCACCCAAGGACTCAGTGCTAAGTGGAACATCTAGGTTTCAGATTCAGGTTGGTCTGATGACCAAGGTCATGATGATTTTAGGAATCCTAGATCAGTTTCATAGGTGGAAGTTTCAACAGCGGAAAGATCTTACAGCAGGGTCACATCCAGACAAAGGCCTTACTCCCCCAGATTCCTAGACACTGGCTAGGGAGAAAAAGAGGCCACCACAGTGCATAGCTGTGATGGTACATTTTTACTTCAACCCTAACCTGAAGTTAAAATGATTCTTCTTGAAGCAATGCACTGAATGCTGGGGCTTTAGATATTGTCTCCCGTAGGTTCACAATCATTATAAATGATAGTTATTCACTGTCCAAACTGGGTACTTCTGAAATCAAGGTGGACACTACTATTAGTTACATAGGGACAACAGGCATAAACAGAGACAGATGTTCACCTACTTATACAAGGTCAGGTATTTCCTGATAGACTGCAGGATCTGAGGCAGCAAGGAAACATGCAGCTCTCAGCGACACAGGCAGAGGCTGGAGGATACACGGCAGCTTGTGGACTGTGGCAGTTTCCCCTGGTATTGAGGATACCACACTAGGTCTGCAAGGATGAAGGTTGCTCCCTGGCACCCGGAAGCGGTATAGCAGAATGGTAAAGAGTGGGCACTTGGAAGATCTGAATTCAAGTCCTAGCTTTGTCACATGAGCCCAAATCTGGGCAAAAGTTTAGGGGTAACAGCAAAGCTGATGGTGGGTTTTCAGTAGGATGAAAGCAAGGCCATGACTGTCAGGTGCTCAGCATTGTGCCTGCACACTGTAAGCACAAAATAAATTTTAGTTCTTATTTAGTCTGTTCAACTTCATCACTTCCTAGTCACTTAAGCCAGAAGTCATGAGGCCAGAGCAGAGTAGAAAAGACATAGGTTTGGAGTTCGATATCCCAATTCCACTACATTCAAGGATTCAAGGTGTACAATTGGGGGAGATTACAAAAGCTTTCTGAGTTTGCAACTTCCCACCTGTAAAATGGAAGTAGTATCCCGTACCTTGCAGGGTCAATGGAAGCATAACAGAGAATGTCATTCAAACCACACCTTGTATATACTGTGTACTTAGTGATTTTTCTCATTCCACCAGGATGAAAGATGGCAGGGAGGCAAAGTGGAAAGCAGAGAGAGGAGAGGGATGAGAAAGAGCATAGGTAAAAGAGGTTGGGGGTAGTATATAAGCCAAAGGTTCCAACATGGACCTGGGCCTGAATCCCTTTCCAGTGCCCCTCACCTGCTTGTTGGCCACCACAACGACAGGCAGGTCAGGGTCCTTGTCCAGCAGCTTGTGAAGCTCTTGCCGGGCCCAGGGCAGCCGCAGTCGGTCAGCCGAATCCACCATGAACACCAGCACGTCCACTTCATTCACAAACTCCTTCCAGTAGAAGCGCAGGTTCTGGCTGCCACCGACTGAGGAGAGGCCAGGGGCCGGTTCAGAGCCTCCCTGGTCCTGGTTCTCTACATGGAGCCCCAACCTCACCCACTTCCGGCTTCCCAAGGCTCTGCCAGCCCCGACAAGGGAAGGACCACAGATTCCAGAGCCAATCAAATCTGGTTTAGCTCTAGCCCTGACCTGCATGTCCCAGGGCATGTTGCTCCCTTCCAACATCAGCTCCACTGCTTATCTACTAGGCTGCAGCAAAACCCAAAGGTCCCATATGCAATGAACCTTTCATAGGACTGGCATATGGCAGGTGGTCAATAAGCAGTACTCTCTGGTTCTTCCTCCTGGGCCTTGCCTCCTGCCTATTCCTAACCAACTCTGGATCAGTGGTGGCTGTGGTCAGGAAGCCCTGTCAGCCTGTGCACCGCCATTCTCCATTTAGTTTTTCTCATGTAACTGGGTCACCCCACTTTCTTTCCATGGAAGCACCATACTCACTCTTACACCACATGCCTGCTTTTACAGTGCCCCCAACCTGTTCCTCTCTGTCCCTGTGTACAGTCCCCATTGGTCACCCTGCATCCCGGTGTTTCTGGCTATACTTCTGATATTTGCAGGCTCTAAGCTCTTTGAGAGCTAGAGCCATCTACCTCTGGATCCCCCCAAAGCCCTCAGCACAATGCCTGGCACATAGCAGGCACTCAACAGGTATTTACTGAGTGCTTACTAGGTGCCAAGCGCTGATCTGGGTGCTGGGGATACAGAGGTAAGCAAGGCAGGCAGGAGCCCTGCCCTCAAGGAGCTCCCTCCGTCACCAGAACATACACAGCAATAATACATCAACACATTTCAGAAAGGATGGAAATAAAACAGAAAGTATGAGAAAGCAATGGGGGGGAGGGGCATGGAATGGAGCTGAGTCTGGGGTGACAAGGCTCTACCATGGACAGGGCAGAGCAAAACATCACCAGCAGATGGAAGAGTCTGAGAAACAGAAAGTGGCCAGGGTGGCTGAGGTAGCCCAGATGGAGAGAGAGGGAAGCTTGATGGGCAAGGCTGGCCAATGGCTATACCACACAGGGCCTTTAAGGCCACAATGAGGCTTTGGGGAGCCCCTTAGGAGTTGGAAGCGAGAGTGACCTGATCTGATACAGGGTTTCTGAGCAACACCTCTGGCTGACACTGGGTACAAAAGTGGATGTGGGAAAAGCAGTGAGGAGTGTGTTGCAGTATTGAGGTAACAGTGGCTTAGACCATGTAGGTGGCGAAGTGGGGAGACATGGACAGATGTGAAATCAATTGGAGGCTGAAGGTGACAGAACTAGCTAATAAAATGGATACTGGAGGTGGTGGGAAGGGAAGGGTCATTAACAACCTATAAGGCCCTCGGCTGGGTTCAGCTAGGTATTGTGGAAGACCACAGCAAAGTAAGAGTTGTGGGAGGAAAGCCCCAGGACTCGGCTGGGAGATCTGGGTTTGATTTTAGGCGGAGTGATCCTATTGGGCCTGGATTGTTATTGGTCAGACACCAGTAACTCTTTTCTCAGGGTTGGGGGAGGGAGGGTATAGTCAGTCTCCGTCAGACAGAGAGGGCTCAAGTGCCCCTGGCACAAGAAAGGGAGCCTGGGAAAGCTTGCTGAAAGGACTGAATCAATGTTTGCTACAATCAGGAAGGACAGATGTAGCCAGACAGGTCAGCAAGCAAGTGCCTGAGACCAGAAGATCTGAGCCACTCAGGCAACAGCTAGATCCTTGGTCTGATTCCACCCTTGGCTCTAAAGCAAACCCATGGTCCAAGTCCTTTGGCCAGTAGGAAGCCCACCTTCCTACAGAGTCTGCGACTGGGCACAGGTGGTTAAGTACTGCTGCCCTCTCAATACCCTCTCCACTAGCGTCTTCCCAGTTCCTGAGCTCAGGGCTGAGCGCAGCGGGCTGCTCTTAGATACCAGCTCTGGCTGGGCTCCAGTCAGGGACATAGGCTTTATGTACCAAATAATGCAGAGAAACCAGTAACATAGCCTGGGGAGATGCGGTGATAGTGGGGGGCAGTGGCAGAAAATCTCACAGGGATATCACATTTGACATAAATCTTGAAGGATAAGTGTCAGTTTGTAAGGGAAGGGCTCTCAAGATGGAGTGAACAGTGTGTGCAAAGGGCAGATGAAAACGGCAAATACCCTTCATAAAAAAGTAATATAGTATGCTGCTTACTAACGGCCATCTTTACTAGCAGACTGATATGCTAGATGAACTTGGATATATTATTTAACTTGCTACACCTTTGTGCCTCTGTTTTCTCATGTATACAGTGAGGATGACTGTTTCTGGTTTTAAGAACTTTTGGGAAAATTTTATTAAGCAATGCCTGGCAAGTGCTTGTCATGCTGTTAGCATGTGGGTTGGTAAGCACATTGGCTACTGCAGGGATGTGGGGCAGGTGACCAAACTGAAGATGCCTCATCATGATGGGCCCTATATGTCAGGAGAGAGACTGGACTGTACTCTGTGCCTGGAAAAGCATGGGAAGCATTTCATACACAAGCAAGTCCGGTTCAGGTGAGCATTTTGGAGCCACCCCCAGGGAATCAATTGGGGTTTGGGTGCAACTGAGATGACAGGGAGAATGGAGTGAGAGTGAGTGTGTGTGTGTGTGTGTGTGTATGTGTGTTATGGGGCGGGGGGCGATCTGCTCACTCTCTAGCAGGTCCACCTCGAAGTCCTTGGTGGGCAGCCGCACCGAGTTGAAGCCCCAGGTGGGAATGTGGCCTTCCAGCGGCGGCTTCCCGGACAGCACTCTCAGGAACGTGCTCTTCCCTGAACCATCCAGCCCCAGCACCAGCACCTCGCGCTGCTCCAGCTCCTCCAGCGCCGGCTCCTCGTCCTCCTCGTCCTGGGGCTGCGGGGCACGGGTCAGGCTGTGGCCCACATCCTCCAGGCCCCAAGGTACCGACCCCGCCCTCCACCCGTCCCAGGTAGGCAGGCACGCTTGGGGCAGTAGGATGAGCGCTGCCTTTGGAGTTCTCAATCCTAAACACCGCTGTTCAGGTTTTCTCGGAATGAGCGCTGGCAAATTATTTCCCTCGCGGGGCCTCGGACTCCTGAAACTGTCAATCCCCCCCAGTTCCAGGACGCCAGAGACCACCCCGCCACGCGCCGCGGGGCTGCGGGAAGCCAAAGGGGCGGAGTTCGCGACCTTTCCCGGCATCCCCCGGGCCGCCCGCCGCGCGCACTGCGCAGGCGCTGGACGGGCGCGGGCTGGATCCGGCGCGGGCTCGGCAGCGGCGCGGGGTCGCGCCTCCTGACTCCCACCCCCGGGAGGGAGCCCGAGGACCGCGGCGACGCGGGGCGGCGCCACCCACCGACCCAAGCGCCCACCTGGCCCTCGGTTCCCCAGCTCATCACTGCCCCGCCGCACGCCCACCGCGAGGCTAAGTCCCCCGATCTAGGCGCCCGCGGTCAAGCCCTCCGGGCGCTCGCGCGGAGGCGCAGGCCCAGGCTCGGCACTTACCTCCCACTCATCCCACTCCGGGAGGCGCGCAGGCTCCACGCCCCACCAGGCCTCGCCCCGCTCCCAGCGCCGCTCCCGTCCGCGGCCGAAGTAGGTCTTCCAGAGAATGAAGAGCGCCGAGCCGAGCACGGCCGCGGCGCCGCCCAGCGCCAGCACCAAGGGGACCAGCGGCCGCGGCGCCATCGGGCCGGGCGAGGAACGTGGACGCCGGCTGCACTGGCCGAGCCGGCCGGCCCGCCCGCCGAAGATGGCCCCGCTGCGACTGCCGCGGCCGCGCCCACCCGCCCCCAGCCCCACACTACAAGCCCCACAATGCACCGCCGCTGTCGCGACAGGCCGTCTGCTCCCCTGCGGCGGGAGTGGGGGCGTCGGCCGGAGCTTGGGGATCGCCCGCTCCCTTTGCGAGTTATGGCGCGGAGCGAAAGACTGAGCCTGCACTTTACCCCTCAAAACAGTGCCGCATAGAGAGGAAGACCAAGGCCCAGGGATTAAGTAACCTGCCCAAGGTCGCACCGTAATGCACTGGTGCAGTCTGCCTTCAAACCCAAGCCATCTGTCTTCTGGGCCTCCCTCAAAATCTTGGGGGGGAAATTGAGGCCAGATCGCACGGCCTTGGGGTAGCAAATTTTGGAATGCAGCGGCCCGACTGGAACTCGATTCCCTGATAGAACCCTCTGCCCTCCCTTGGCAACTTCCCTGATTCTGCTCTTCTGGCGTCTTGCACACGCTGATGAAGCAGAGGTCAGAGTGTTTAGAACTGACCATCTTGTATGGTGTCACCCTTAGTGACACCAAGTGTAGTAGCACCAGGAGGAGCAGGCCCAACAACCTGAGGTACTTAAGAGGGGGACTCCATGAGAGGCTGTTGGGTGTTTTCATTGTAAGCAACCCAGGCCATCTTGTAGGCTAACAGAGAGAGAGAAAATTGCACTTCCTAACCTATTCTTAGCGGGCTATTTACTGGCAACCCACACATGCTCACATCGCTTGGAATACAGGTCTCCCTCCTCTCCTTTTTACGTCAGCCCCATTTCTGGAAAATGTACAATTCCCATTTCTCTGTGCCCACCTGGAGAATCTGTTCCTCCTGCATCTCTAACAACCCTCTTGATGGTATATCAGATGGTAACATTTGATATACTTCACTTTCTGGCATCTTCTAACATTGTTAAATGCTGGGGTGTAGCAGGTGTCACACTTGGTATACTGCCTTAACAAAGTACTGTAGACTGGGTGAAAAACAAGAGAAACTTATTTCACACAACTCTGAAGGCTAAGAAATCCAAGATTGAGGTGCTAGCTGATTCAGTGTCCCCATAAGTGCCTTCTTCCTTGCAGACAGCCACCTTGTGGCCTCACATGGCAGACAGTGAGAGACCTCTGGTTTCTTTTACTTCCATAAGGACACTAATCCAATGATGGGGTCCCACCCTCATTCCCTTGTCTAAATCTAATAACCTCCTCAAAGAACCCTGTTTCCAAATGCCATCACATCAGGGGGTAGGGCTTCAATATATGACTGTTGGTGCCCATGCTTGTAGTCCATAACAGCAGGTTAAAGAGTAACACTTTCCCTTCCAAAGTTTGAAATTGAGAAGACTAAGGAGACTGCTAAATGAAGAGAAAAATATCACCTTTGGGCCTCCCTGGTGGCGCAAAGGGTTATGCACCGCTCTATGAAGCGATCCATAGCCTCTGCTATTCCATCCCGGGCTGGCCAGGGAGAAACCACATGACAAAACATGTCTTACCCACTGCTCCCCACAGCAGTGTATTTTGGTCAGTCTGCCTGTTCTGCTCCCCACTCTGTCTCTGGTGAATCCTCTCACCCCTCACATCTCTGGCCTGTACTCCAGCTCTTGTATGCATAAATAATCTTAAAAAAAAAAAAAGAAAGAAAAATATCACCTTTGTTGTCAGTAAATGCTGAATTGATTGTTTATGTTAATGTTGTCCTTCAATCTACAGCAGACTATTAATTAGTAATCAAGTTCTGGGGAACCAAAAGACTGAGCAGGGGGTTGGCGCCCCTAACCTCCAAATATATTTTCCCCTCAAACATAAGACTACCCACCAGGTCTGTGACACAACAAATCAAGCAAAGGCAAGAGTGGTATTAAGAATATTAATGCTGCCGGGCGTGGTGGCGCGCGCCTGTAGTCCCAGCTACTCGGGAGGCAGAGGCAGGAGGATCGCTTGAGTCCAGGAGTTCTGGGCTGCAGTGCGCTATGCCGATCGGGTGTCCGCACTAAGTTCGACATCAATATGGTGACCTCCCGGGAGCGGGGGACCACCAGGTTGCCTAAGGAGGGGTGAACCGGCCCAGGTCGGAAACGGAGCAGGTCAAAACTCCCGTGCTGATCAGTAGTGGGATCGCGCCTGTGAATAGCCACTGCACTCCAGCCTGGGCAACATAGCGAGACCCTGACTCGAAAAAGAAAAAAAAAAAAAAATATATATATAAAAAAAAAAAAAAGAATATTAATGCTGAGTATGCCACTGCCACCAATCAGAGGGGATAGGTACTGAAACCAGAACAGAAACTGCCCAGTGGGAACCTGCTAACCTTACAGGGCCAGCCCCTTCCTGGTAGGCAGGGAGCATCCCGACCCATCCTTTCTACAGGTGGCTAGGGCTGGGAAAGTGTCCAGAAGCACCTGGGTTGAGCTGTATACTGCCTTCCCCCAAACTCCACATTCAGAGAAATTACTCCTCTGGGAACAAGTGAGAAATGCTTGGGGATAGAGCCTAACAGTATGTCTCTAGCCTCATGTTTCAAGGATATTAGTGATCAATTTAATGGGTAACAACTATTATTTTATTATAAAATAAAATTAAGTGAAAAAAGCACTTCATGTGTTGGGAGAGACCCTGCGCAGTGAGCAGAAGGGCCTTGACCTGAGTCTCTAAGGCATGTGAAAACATATGCATTTTGGAGGAAAACCTCTGAGTGAGCAGACCTGGTGTTGAGTGCCCAGAAAGTGACCTGCATAGAGTCATGCCTCAGTATCTCCACAGCCAAAAACCAATTAGGAGCAAAACTCCTCTGTTCTAGCTAATGAGCCATCAGATTACATATAGGAGCTGACCACCTGACACTTAAAAGTTGGGAGTAGGCAGATATCAGTAGCAAAGTAAAATAGTTAATCATTTAAGTTGTCACTATATGGTACGCTTTGGTGTTATGCCTAATGCACTCTGAGAAAGTATAAAATGAGCACTAAGACAGTAAAGATTCACTGCATGCTGGACATGACAATCACCTGTGTCTGATTTCCCTCACAGTCGTGTTCCAGGTCCAGGACTCACTAGAAGTCCACAAGTGGCGCCCAAACAGGGACCTGAAGGGGACCTCCCACTAAAAGTGACACGATGACAATGGCGGAGGGTGGAAGTTTACAAAAGGTGGTGAGTAAACAAGGGGAAAATCACAGCATGGGGCATTCTTCTCGTCTTTCTACTTTTGCTTATATGTTGAAACATTTATTAGCTGAAAACGGGGCAAAAGTCTCACTCACTCAAATTCTTGACTGTTTGTATGTTGTTACTGAATATAATCCTTGGTTTCCTGATACTGGTGCTTTTGATATAGAAACATGGGACCGGGTCCGAGAGACGATGGTTCGGAAACATAAGCAGGGAGAGCGGATAAAGTTTTGGTCTATGTGAGCTATGCTTAGAGTAGCTATGTTGGCTGTTGATGGAAAAATCTGTCCAGACATGGTTACTTTGGTTCAAACATCACAGGAATCTTTGCATGAGTATGAACTTGATGATGACACTCTGGCTAAGGCAGCTCAAGCTGTCCAGCAATCTTTGAAAGATTGTGATGCAGCTCAAGCTGTTCAGCAATCTTTAAAAGATGGTGATGATGATGTTCCTTTGCAAAAATCTAATAAGAGTGAACAAGGGGTTCAGCCTTTTGCTATGGCTCCCATTAATAATCCTGCCAAACCTTTCTCAAACATGTCACCAGAGGAGCGATATTCAATGTTACAGTCTCCCTTTAAGCAGGGTCATAAACAGCACTCAGGACTTAAAACCAGCTGTAGAGAATTTAAGAGAGTTTACTTTAGGGGCTTCAGATTCCTGTGGGCTTCAAATCAGGCCCTCCGCCCCTCTTCAGGAGGAGGAGGAAATGAAAACAGCAGGGTCCCATAAAATACGCCCTGAGGATGTGCCTTTACCTGACACTGAGCAGGAGGAATCTGAATTATCAGAAAGTTCTGTTGTCCTCATGGAAGATAATATTGCATTAGATCTTAAGGGTGAAGGATGGGGTTCAAAAAAGGAACAAAAGGAAAATGAAGCAACAATAACAATTACAAAGAAAGTGGTCAGTCCTGTTACAGATAGCAATCTGACCGACCGACACCCAAATTGTATATACACCCAAATTGTATATAAAAGAGATGACCCGTGGAAACAAAATCGCTCTCCCATGGAAAAGGCCATAAAAGGCCAGTCATGAATATTACGTGTCTTTTCCAGTAGTAATGATGGGTGACAATAATGCATCTGTATATGAAGGATTACCAATATCAATTATGAGAGACTTTAAAAAGAGTGTTTACTTGTATGGGCCGACATCTCCGTACTGTGTGGAAATGCTTTCTAGCTGGTCTGACTAAGAATAATGGATTGCCCATGATTGGCATTTGGTTTGTAAAACTACTCTTTCCCTGGCCCAATATATGCATTGGAAAATGTGGTTTGCTGAGGAGGCTCATGCCACTGCCTGAGAAAATGCTAGAGATCCGCAAACGGCTCATATTAACATTGATATTATAGCTGGAACTGGGCCCGCTTTGTTCATTGATTATCAAATTAATACTGCTTCACAATTGTCTCTCAAACAAACTCGGGATGCTGCTCTTGCAGCCTGGACTTGAATTAACTCTGGCCCGGCTGCACCTAGTTATACTAAAATATTACAAAAAAGAGATGAGTCATCTGCTGATTTTCTCTCACGTCTAGAAGATGCCCTTCAAAAGCAAGTTGGTGATCCTGATATACAAAACAGACTGTTAATACAGTTAGCATATGATAATGCTAACAAAGATTGTCAGGATGCCATACATCCCATTTGGGACACCACTAACACCTTGGAATACTTGTGTGTGTGCCGAGATGTGGGCAGTGTAAAATATCAGGCATTTGTGGCCTCGATGGCTGCAGCGTCTATTCAACAGACAACTATAAAAAAATGTTTTAATTGTGGTAAGGCTGGTCATTTTATTTTTTTAATTTTTTTTGATTACTCTCATGATTTATTAATATTCAGATTGAAAAAGGAGGCTCAGAGCCCCAAGTTACGCTAATTGGCACATTTGCTTTATTTATTTATGTATTTATTTATTTTTAAAACAAACTGGATTTTTTGAATTTTTTTCCTTTTTGTTCATTCCATCACATGGAAAAGGAGGAAAAGAAAAATGGTTTTGAATTCACTTGATATTTTGGGCTCCTCAGATGAACAGAACATTGCACATACACTTGGAACAGAGAGAGATAGAGAGGAAAGTGGACTCCACAGGGCCACATGCACCAGATCAAAAAACTTGGATACAGTGCAAGAATTTCCCCAAATGATTGGATCATCATTACCAAAAACTTGCCATAACAACACCAAGAAACAAAAATGTTTAAGCCACACTGTTTGACATGGGATCTTTCCTGCATTTTTTTTTTTTTAAATGTTTGTCACACAGAGAGAAAGAGGGCTAGTGGGTGGGAGGGGACAGACTCACAGACGTGAGCAGGACAGGAAGGGAAACTTCAGAGTGGAGTTGAGAAGAGGGTGGGGAGACAGGGATCAGGAGAGGGGAGGGGAGGGATGTGGAAAGCCATTTCTTAAAATTCAGGCATGTTCTTGGTCCGCCGCACGATCTTCTCCTTCACCCTCATCCTGTTATAGGACAGGGAGAGGGGCAGCCCAAACCCCGCAAACCTGCCTATTCTAAATGGGTTCTGCCATCCGCCGCATCAACACAAAACATATGAGACTTTAATGGGAAGGAACTTTAATAAAACTAGGAAACAATACAGGAAAGGCAAAGAGTCTAGTTTCTAAATGAAGCACCCAAAGTTACCCTTCCTCTCGTGGGTAAAAGTCCATCCATATGGGAATGGCCCAGAGCAAGGCCCCAAAGCCTGCCACAAGTCTAAAGCACCTTCCAATGGGGACCCACAGAAAAGGGTCAGAAACAACCAGACAAACCCAGAAGGAAAAGAGCAAAATCAACATCAAGATAAAAGCTGCCATTGTCACCTCCCCACGGGTCTCACCCACATCTGTGTTACCCAGGCCACGACCAAAAGACAAGCGCAGTTTCTTTATGTGTCTCTAGGCTCCATGTGCCTCCTCCAGGTCTCCTGGCTCCATCCTGCTTCCTTCCTCAGTCTCTTCTGCAGCTTCTCCTCTCCCTGCTCAGCTCCACCCTCTCTTGGGTGGGGCAGGGAACCTCCCCCTTTCCTGGGGACCACCCTGTTACAATCCTGCCAGGCACTTTCCTTAGGTTTGGTTTCACCTACAGCATCTATCTTCTCCTCCGCTCCTGCGGCAGCAGCAGCAGCAGTGACAGCAGCAGGCACATCGGCTTGTTTAGGTTCTTCCTTGGTGGGGGCATCTTCGGCCTTGGAGGACGGCGAGTTGTCAGTGGAAGCTTTAGTGGCACTGTCTGTCTCAGCAGAGCCGGCCTTCTCCTCTGAAGGGGCAGCAGCCTGGGGGGCCGCCTTCTCTGCGGCAGCATCAGGAGCTCCCTCCACTTTCTTCTCCTTGGAGGGCGTTTCGCCTGCTTTGCCCTTCTCCTCGGACTTGGGGCCCGCCACTGGGGCCGCTTCAATGGTTGCTGGGCCATCCTCTTTCTTCTCCACCCGGTCAGCAAGGGGGGCTTCATCCTTCTTCTCATTGGCTTCAGCCTCAGCGGTTTGGGCATCACTCTTCTCTCCTTTGAGCTTTTTCCTTGTTATATGTCCACGGAAGCGCGCCTGAATTTTATTTTTTTATTATTATTATTTTTTTATTTTTTAAAAAGATTTATTTAATTTATTTATTTATGCAAGCACTGGGTACAGTCAGAAGCGCGGGAGGGTGAGAGAATTCACCAGAGCCAGAGCGGGGAGCAGAGCAGGCAGAAGGACCAAGGTACACTGCTGAGGGGAGCAGCGGGCGGCAGAGGTCTGCGCACCATGCGGGACCCTCCTCCAGTGGCCAGGGAGCAGCCGGGGATTGAACCAGCGCTGCAGAGGCTGCAGGCAGCTTCGCAACCCAGTGCTCAACCGCTGCGCCACCGGGGAGGCCCTCGCCTGAATTTTAGTGGCGCCCTTATGAGCTTTATCTTCTGGTTTGATGCCATCTTGTTCGATCCTTTGGTCCTCATCATTTTTTTCAACTGTTGATGAAAAGTTCCAGTTCAGTGTTCTCGCATTCATGTTGACTCTCTCATACTCAGTAACTCGTGAAAAGTTTTTTTTTCTGTTTGGTTCTTTTCTGTTTGGTTCTGTTTGGTTCTCATACAGCACAGCATGGTTGTAACGTCCCTTGCCTTCTTCCTCATGTTACAGGGCAGGGAGAGGGGCAGCCCAAACCCCGCAAACCTGCCTATTCTATATAGGGTTCTGCCATCCGCCGCATCAACACAAAACATATGAGACTTTAATGGGAAGGAACTTTAATACAATTAGGAAACAATACAGGAGACAAAGAGTCTAGTTTCTAAATGAAGCACCCAAAGTCATCTGTCCCCTTGTGGGTAAAACTCCATCCAAATGGGATTGGCCCAGAGCAAGGCCCCAAAGCCTGCCACAAGTCTAAAGCATCTTCCAGTGGGGACCCACAGAAAAGGGTCAGAAACAACCAGACAGGTCAGAAAGGAAAAGAGCAAAATCAAAATCAAGATAAAAGCTGCCATTGTCTCCTCCCCACGGGTCTCACCCACATCTGTGTCACCCAGTCCACGACCAAAAGACAAGCGCAGTTTCTTCACGTGTCTCTAGGCTCCATGTGCCTCCTCTAGGTCTCCTTCTGGCTCCATCCTGCTTCCCTCCTTCTCAGTCTCCTCTGCAGCTTCTTCTCTCCCTGCTCAGCTCCACCCTCCATTTGGGTGGGGCAGGGAACCTGGAACCTCCCGCTTTCCTGGGGACCACCCTTTTACACTCAGGCTGGTCATTTTAAAAGGGCTCTTCTGCCCATCCGCATTCTATTTGTTCCCGATGCCAAAAAGGATTTCATTATTTGAAAGACTGTAAATCTAAATATCACAAAGATGGCATGCTATTGGGAAACGGGTTGAGGGGCCGGTCTCAGGTCTGGAAAATGTGGGACAGCAATTCTTACAGCCGGTCCAACAACAGCTCCACCAGCAGTACAGGCACCAATACCCAATAATGCAGCAAACAGCCAATTGTTGTGCCCAACGTCGACCAATGCAGCCCCCAAGGACACAGACAGCCGATGCAAGAACATAAAGGAGTTTATTACGGGCTCGAGTCCAGGCTCACGACACGCACCGATGCAACAGCAGAGGTCGAGAGCCCTGAACGGAGGAAGCAGGGGTCTATTATAGGGTCCCGAGCAGCACGAATTTTGAAAGAAGCTGGCAATTACTCATTGGCTACTACAAAGGCATTTTGGCGTGCGGTTATAGTTTCAAACTGATTGGACGGTTAGAGATGCTGTCCCATTTATGGATAGGACTGCCCTCATTGGCGGCTGGGGTGGTCTGTTTTTTCGTCACCAAGTGGAGTGAGGGTTATGACTATTGAAACTATCTCCGGAATGCGGCTGTACGAGGACTAACATATCAAGGTGGAGGATATACAAAATGGCGAAACCTTGGCTAAGCTTGGTTCCACACCAATCATCTGTCTTATCACTCAGTCCCGCCACCGCCGGCAGTGCGGCAATAGATTTAATTTCCACTGTTGACGTACTTTGCTCCCTAACTATGGACCTTACAAAATTCTCACTGGGTGTTATGGTCCTTTACCACCAAAGACTGTGGGGCTTATTTTAGGTAAATCTAGTTTAAATATGAAAGGTTTAAATGTACTGCCCGGCATTATAGATTCTGACTGCCAGGGAGAGTTGCAAGTGGTGGCTGACACCAAAATTCCATGGGAAATTAAAAAAGGAGATTTAATTGCACAATTTCTCGTGCTTCCTCATGTGCCTATTGGTCATTCTCCAGTTAAAAGAAAAGGCAGTTTTAGCAGCACGGAGACTGCTGGAATTTACTGGTCAGAACTATTACAAAAGGCTGAAAGTCCTATTGCTATAGGGCAGGAAGAGGGGCAGCCCAAACCCCGCAAACCTGCCTATGCTAAATGGGTTTTGCCATCCGCCGCATCAACACAAAACATATGAGACTTTAATGGGAAGGAACTTTAATACAATTAGGAAACAATACAGGAAAGGCAAAGAATATAGTTTCTAAATCAAGCACCCAAAGTCACCCGTCCCCTCGTGGGTAAAATTCCACCCAAGCAGGATTGGCCCAGAGCAAGGCCCCAAAGCCTGCCACAAGTCTAAGGCACCTTCCAGTGGGGACCCACAAAAAAGGGTCAGAAACAACCAGACAAGCCCGGAAGGAAAAGAGCAAAATCAACATCAAGATAAAAGCTGTCATTGTCACCTCCCCACGGGTCTCACCCACATGTGTGTCACCCAGTCCACAACCAAAAGACAAGCGCAGTTTCTTCACATGTCTCTAGGCTCCATGTGCCTCCTCCAGGTCTCCTTCTGGCTCCATCCTGCTTCCTTCCTTCCTCAGTCTCCTCTGCATCCTCTTCTCTTCCTGCTCAGCTCCACCCTCCCTTGGGTGGGGCAGGGAACCTGGAACCTCCCCCTTTCCTGGGGACCATCCTGTTACACTATGATGCCTTTAATGATAGAGGGACAAACTTTTACAGGATTAGTTGATTCAGATGCTGATGTCTCAGTAATTAGCAATGGTGAATGGCCTAACAAGTGGCCGGTAAAGACTACTACTACTGATATGACTGGAATTGGTTCTGTGTCAGCTCATGCAGTTCATCAAAGTGCTAGGGTGTTACAATGTGAGGGGCCTGAGGGTCAGCTAGCTGCTCTTCAGCCTTACATTCTTTCAGTTCCTGTAAATTTATGGGGGAGGGATTTGCTGCAGCAATGGGGTGCTCAGTTACAGATTCCTGCAAACAATCCTGTGGTTCAAAACTTGTTTAAAATGGGATATATACCTGGCAAATGTTTAGGCAAGCAGTTTACAAGGCAATGCTCAGCCCATTGCACAGGACATGCAATTGTCTTTTCAATTACAATATTGTAATTGTTTCTCAATTACAATATGTTCCTAAAATAGAATGGATAACACAAGCACCTATTTGGGTCTACCAATGGCCCCTGTCTCAGGAAAAGACCCAGGCTCTCCATACTTTAATTGCTGAGCAGCTTCAAAAGGGCCATATAGAACCTTCTTTCTCCCCTTGGAATTTGCCTGTATTTGTAATTAAAAAGAAAGGCAAATGGCGTCTTTTAACAAACTTAAGACAAATAAGCGCTGCTATGCAGCCTATGGGGGCACTTCAGTCTGGCATTCCTGACATTGCAGCAATTCCTCAAAACTGGCCTATAACTATTATAGATCTCCAAGATTGTTTCTTTACAATTCCTGTCCTTCCTGAGCATGCTGCTCGATTTACCTTTACGGGGCCCTCTCTAAATAATGAACAGCCTGCCCAACTATATCAATGGAAAGTGCTGCCTCAGGGAGTGATAGGTGCTGTGCATCTGGCCTGTGGGCACTCCACAGCACCCACCTAGTGGGTAGTCTCAGTGGATCCTGAGACAAAGGTTCCCCTATCTTTGAATTTCCATACACAGGACACTGAGCTAGGGGAGATTTTGACAAGAAATGCGCATCCTAGTAGGACCCAAGGTTATGACACACATACTGTTTGTCTTCGGGGGCACGTTTTGTTAGGGGGAAAAGGATGTCCCAAAGCTAATTCCATATAGGCTTTGTGGACTCCACCCCCCACCCTAGGTCAAAGGCAAAGACACTGGGAACTCCAAATCCCATCACCACCAAAGGGAAGGTGGCTGGGACCTGAGGGTGGGGTTAAGCAGCCAGGTGGATATAAAAGGCAGACATGTGGGCTTTGGAGGGTCCCCCATTTTTGGCTCTCCGCCAGCTCGCAGCGGTCCAGCCAGCTCTGAGAGTGACTTTGGGTTTCCAGGTCGTCGGATCGGGTAGGACGCATTAAAGACTTTATTTCCCTATTTTCTCCCTGAGTTGTACATTTTCCTTATTTCCTTTTCTCTTGTAAATAAACCTTTTATTAACCTTTTGTGTGTGTCTGTAGTGGAGTATTCATAAGTCCCTTTAAAGCACGCGGGTGAGGACCCACAGCCAGGAACCCGTTTAATATCGGGGCTGCTCTGTAACAGCTTGGCGCCCAACGTGATTTGCAAGTTTCACCTGTGGTTGACCAGCCCAAAGTAATTTTTCTTGCATTGGTCACCATAAAAGCGCATTAGGTCTGCAGGACTCGCAGTGAAACTCTTTGTTTCACGTCTTTATCAGGGCTGCTCTGTAACAGTTTGACCCGTGATAGATGGTGCCAGGAAGGGTGTCCCAGAAGTTTTACTGCTGTAGGCGTGGTGAGAATGACCATGTGTGGACTGGTCCATGGAGGCTGTAGTGGTTTTGGCTGAAGTGATTTGAGCAGGATTTGGTCTCCCGGGTGCAGTGGTGGGGAAGGTCGATTGGAGGTCGAGATCCAAAGCAGGACTGGGTAAGTACCGGTCTGCGTGTTCCCGGAGTGGTTGTCTGAGTAGGGAGAAGTCAATCCTGTCCTGGTAAGTGTCCACGCAGTTGGTGAGCTGCAAAAGAAGAAGGTGGGCGAACTCCCCCTTGGGGTGACATGTGAGCACAGGTTTGACGATGGGAAAATATTTGTCAGACTTTTGCACTCAAGGAGGGGTGGAAGAAGAGTGGACTCAGGAATTGGCATTTATTAGCCAGGGCTCTAAGGCAAGGTTGCCAGCCCCTGACGGTGGGATCCATCTGTTTGGAGAGATAAGCAATAGGATGCAGGGCTGGCCTGAGAGGCTGGGAAAGGACGCCTGCTGCAATACCCCGACGTTCGTCTGTGAACAGGAGGAAAGGCTTTTCTGGATCAGGAAGGGCAAGGGCAGGTGCCTTAAGAAGGGTATTCCTGAGTAAATGGAAGGCCCTGCGGACCTCCCCGGGGGATTGGAGAGGGCCTTCCCGGCTTTTGCTGCGTCATATAGTGCCATGGCTAGGAAAGCAAAATTAGGGATCCAGTGTCGGAAGAATCCAACCAAACCTAGGAAGGAAAGGATTTGTTCTGCCGATTCAGGGGAGGGAAGGTCCCGGATAGCCTGCCTGCAGTCCACCGTCAGCTGTTTGGGGGAAGGAGTTAGTCGAAGACCCAGATAGACGACTGGGAACTGAGAGTTGCGCTTTGGATAGGGAGACATGGTATCCTTTTGAGCATAGGAAGTTGAGGAGTTGTGCAGTGTGTTGCTGAGATTGTAGTAGGGAAGGACTGAAGAGGAGGAGGCTATCAACATACTGGAGGAGAGTGCTGGGTTGAACATTACATGACGAGAGATCATTAGCTAATGCCTGGCCAAACAGATGAGGGCTGTCCCGGAAACCCTGAGGCAGGACTGTCCAGGCCAGTTGCTGGGAAGTGTGTGTGTCCGCATCTTCCCAAGTAAAAGCAAATAGAAAATAACATTGAGGATCCAGAGGGATGGTAAAAAAAGGCATCTTTAAGGTCAAGCACAGAGAAGTGTGTGGTAGAAGATGGTATATGAGATAGAAGGGTGTAGGGGTTTGGCACTACAGGATGGATAGGCATCACCACCTCATTGATGAGGCGAAGGTCTTGAACTAGGCGATAAGAACCGTCAGGCTTTTTAACGGGGAGAATGGGAGTATTATAGGGTGGGTTGATAGGAGTAAGGAGTCCCTTTCCCAGGAGTCGTTGGATGATGGGTTTGAGACCCTGACGGTGAGTGAGGGAAATTGGAAACTGGGGGCGAGAGGGAAAGGAAGAGGGATCCTTATGGCGAATGAGGACTGGGGTATGATGGGTGGCAACAATTGGGGTAGAGATATCCCATACTTGCAGGTTAACTAGGTCTGGCGGTAGAGGGGTGCCCTGGGTTTGGGGATTGCAAGCAGGTAGCAGGGGGAGGATGAAAGCTTCTGCCGGGTCAGGAGACCATGAGATCGCAGCTCCCAATTAGGCCAGCAGATCCCATCCTAATAAGGGGGTGGGGCACATGGGCATGACTAGGAAAGAGTGGACCAGTGGTTTGTTATTAAACTGACATTGAAGAGGTCCAGTGGTCCTGGGCTGAGAAGGAAGGCCGTCAACACCCGTAACCGAGACCTGAGAAGGGTAAGTTTGACCGGAGTAGGTGGGAAGGACAGAGAAGGCAGCCCCCGTGTCAACCAGGAAGGAGGTCGATTTACCTGCTACCTTGAGCGTCACCCTGGGCTCCTCGAAGGTTATTGGAGTCAATGAGTCCCGGCCTCTTTAGACCTCAGCCGCCAAACCCAAGACCACCGGTGGAAGTGTAGCAGGGGCTGGAAGGACTGGCCCACCACGACTAGGCGCAGCGGGACAGTCACTTTTCCAGTGACCCTGGACGCTGCAGATGGGGCATGGTCCTGGCGGAGGGTGGGGGTTGGGGCAATGTTTGGACCAGTGGCCCTCCAGGCCACACTTGAAGCAAGTTCCTGGCAGTGTTCGGTTGGGGCCCATGGGGCCCACTGTCATCCTCTGTCGGGCGGCAGGTGCTGCTGCTGCGGTCATTGGAGGAGCAGGGCATGACGGCCTCAGGGCAGCTACTAGGGCCTGAGCTTGAAGCTCAGCCTTTTGGCGACTACGGAGTTCCCTCTCTGCCCTGTCCCATTCCTCCCGGTTGTTAAATACTGTAAAGGCCATGTTCAGCAGATCCCGGATAGGGATTTGAGGACCATCCTCAGCCTTTTTAAGCTTTTTTCTAATGTCAGGGGCTGACTGAGATATAAAATGGGTAGCCAGAACTGTGGCTCCTCCAGGCGAGTCAGGGTCAAGCCTGGTATAGCGCTGGAGCACCCCCGTCAGGCGGCTGAGGAAGGCAGCAGGGTTTTCTGAGGCAGACTGGGTAATCTCCCTGAGCTTTTCAAAGTTTACACTTTTATGTGCAGCTGCTTGGAGACCAGCTAGGAAACAGGTAATAAAACGATCTCGCTGAGCCCTACCCTGGTGCCCCGTGTCAGAGTCAGTCTGGTAATTCCACCCTGGCTCTTGGCGGGGAACTGCTTCAGAGCCTGGGGGCATGGTTGTGTCAGTCAAATGGACCTGATCTGCGTGGTCTTGGGCAGACCAGTAAACACGTTCCCTCTCATCCGAGGTTAGGGTGGAGGAGAGGATAACGTAGATATCATGCCAAGTAAGGTCATAAGCCTGAGTTAGGTATCGGAATTCTTTGGTAAAGGTTGTGGGGTCATTTGTGAAAGATCCAAGGTGTTTTTCAATTTGAGAGAGGTCAGAGAGAGAAAAAGGAACATGGACACGGACTACGCCCTCTGCCCCTGCAACCTCTCTCAAAGGACACAGAAGAGGCCGATCCCTAGACCGAGTGTGGTGGCTTGGGGGCGAGAGGGAAGTTAAAGAGGTGGGATTTGAGGTGGGTTTATTAGTTTGATCAGGTTGTTCCTATTGACCAGGATAAGGGGGAGGGTGGGGAGCAGTAGGAGGTGAAGTGAGAGTTTCAGGAGGATCAGTGAAGGCAGATGGAGAGTCGGAGGATGAGGTGCTAAGAGAACCCGTGGAGGAGACTTTGTCAGACTGGGTTGGGGTGTCGCGGGCAAGAAGGACCTGGAAAGTGTGACAGGTTTTAAGAAGGGAGGGACGAGAGCACAAGAGAAAGAAGGCCTGGACATAAGGGATCTCTGACCATTTTCCATTGCAGTGACAGAAATTGTCTGTAAGGACCGAGAAGTCAAAAGTGCCATGCTCGGGCCAGTGGGAGCCATTGTCCAATTGATATTGAGGCCATGCAGTGTTGCAGTACAAGACGAGACGCTTAGGGCGTATATCTGGCCTAAGTCCCAACGGATGGAGATTTGAGAGAAGGCATCCCAGTGGAGTGGCCGGGCTTGGCTTAGAATTGGCAGATCCCATGGCTAACCTGGCTCCTTTTCCCAACCGACAGGGGGCACAGTGTCAGGAACGCAGCGTCCCACGAGCCTGACCTGGCCTACAGGGGGCACAGACCCTGGTCGCGGAGTCCCACGGTCCGGTTCTGGCCAATAGGCAGGGAGCAAACAAGCGAGGGGGGTCATCTCCACCGCTCTGTTGTTGCCTAAACAGGGCACCTAGTCTGGATGGGCGTCCCCAAATCCAGGTCTAAGTGTAACAGAGTTGGCTGACATGGGCCCATGGTTTACAGGACAGCTGACCAAAACAGGGAGTTAGGAGAGGAGCCGGTTAGCCAGAGGCGAGGGCCTCCTAGGAAGGAGGGTCAGTGTAGGGGCAGGACTGGACACAGTGCAGGTTTTCTGATCCCATGCAGACTGGGTAAAGGAGGAGTCAGAGTCCTCAGTGGTTTTGCAGGATTTTTATTGGGGTTCACCAGGCATATGGCAGGCAGGGGTGCTAGAGGCTGGCAGGCTTCCCAGCCCCCAGCAAGTCTTCACTTTATCTGAGCTCTCTGGAGTTCGTTCTGCTGCTTCTCGGCTTCTCTTTCGGCTTCGGCTTCTACTGCTGCTACTGGTGTCCCCGTGACGCCGCCCTTAAAAGCACAGTCTTAGCTCAGCTGAATCCCATCTACCTATGCCCACACCCTACTCCAGGTGCCCGCCATCAGGCAAGCATTCAGGACAAGGATCCATCATCTATCCTGATGGCGGGAGGGCAGAAAAGCCTGACATTTTCTTTACCCTACAGTCCACCCCCTCAGGGTTTTCTGCCATACAGTCTATACATATATATACAATTTTCTAAGCAAACAAACAATGCAGCCATGGCCCACAAAAGCAAATACATCAAATATAACATAATACAATATAACAAAATACAACAGAACACAAATAAGTCCAGGCAGGGCCCCAACCTAGTGCAAAAGACAATTATTGGTACCAGCAGATGAGCCACCAAATCTGCTGCCGAAGGCACTGCTCATACGAGGGAGGGGAATCACTCACAGCATCTACTGTATCACACCAGGAGCCGTCAGACTTCCTGGCCTTCTCTGGCTGTAGTCTCGGCTACAAGCCACACACAGCATCCACCCCCAGGATGCACTAGCTCTGGGATTGGCGATTCTATTCTGTTGGGGGTAATCGCCAACCCTCAGGGTTTCTGTCTGCAGTCGCTCCAACACTCGGCCTTCATGGCCACCAATGCGACTCACAGACCCCTGCACTCAGGCCAACCCACTGCACAAGCACATGGGTCGGGGACCAAAACTCTACATTTGGCTTGGGCTCCACTCCAATCCACGTTCCCCACCCATCCCCCAAGGACAGGTTCCTCAGCTCCTCACCCTCACTCAAGAACGAGCAGGGCATCACCCACAGGTGATTTTACGAGACTCACAGGGCTTCAGCATACCCAGGCTGCTTAACAGCCACTCAGGGCTTCTCAACTTAGCATCAGTACCAGCTTTTGCCTTCTCAGTTGGCTTTTCTCCTTCACCTGGCTTCTGGGCATGCACAGGCTGCTTTTGGCCATCAAGGCCCACTGGCCACCCCCAGATTCTCAAAAAAAAAAAAACCCATAACCTGCCAAGGTCCTCCGCCTTCTGGCGGGATTGTCAGTCCAAGTTTATCAGTCCATGTCCATCAGTTGAAGTCCATTGGCCTCTCCCTGCATCAGCACCGGCGAGCGCTGAATCGTGGTCCTCTCCTCCCCGACGATTCTGCTGCCTCAGGGGTCATTGGCCGGTCCTTTTGGGTGTCATTGGCTGGTTCTCTCGGGCGTCTCCTTCACGCCAGGTCTCGTCCTGTAGCTCGTGGACGGTGTCCACCTTCTGTGCCGCCATGGCGCCTCCAGCGTCATCACAGGCAAACAGTCTGTTCTCCTTAGTCCCTCCAGGTCTTCGGAGGGCTCCAATACCTGTCTGCATGGATCTTGCCGACTTAAGCCAATTGTAAAGGGCAGAACTGGAGCACAGTGCAGGTTTTCTGATCCCATGCAGACTGGGTAAAGGAGGAATCAGAGTCCTCAGTGGTTTTGCAGGATTTTTATTGGGGTTCACCAGGCATATGGCAGGCAGGGGTGCTAGAGGCTGGCAGGCCTCCCAGCCCCCAGCAAGTCTTCACTTTATCTGAGCTCTCTGGAGTTCGTTCTGCTGCTTCTCGGCTTCTCTTTCGGCTTCGGCTTCTACTGCTGCTACTGGCATCCCCGTGACGCCGCCCTTAAAAGCACAGTCTTAGCCCAAGTGGATCTCATCTACCTATGCCCACACCCTATTCCAGGTGCCCGCCATCAGGCATGCATTCAGGACAAGGATCCATCATCTATCCTGATGGCGGGAGGGCAGAAAAGCCTGACGTTTTCTTTACCCTACAGTCAGGCAGGTGACTTACCCCAAGGATTAAGGCCGGTGGTGGATGTGAGGTGTCTGCAATGGAGAGGAGAGGTCCCAGGGACGAAAAGGCGGCCCCAGCGCCAGGGGACACAGCCTTCCCGCGTTTGCGGCACCAAGATGAAAAGCACAACGCGGTAAAGAGCAGCCAAACCAAGCTTCCTTAGGGGAAGGGAAAGTATATTGCTCCCGGGTGGACCTCATGGACCCAAGGCGGTGGTCAGTAGAGTCGCGCACGTTTTTCAGGGGGATGCAGGCTTTTATAGGGTGGGGAGAGGTCAGGTGGGAAACTGGGTTCGTAAGGCAGGAAAAGGTTTGTAGGGCGGGAAAAGATTCGTGGGGCAGGTGGAGGTTCTTTGCCTGAGAAGAGATTTGGGGGTGGGGGGAGGCTCATTGTCTGAATCCTCTAGGCAGGCTTCCGCATTCCTGTCCCCAGGTGGGCTTCCTGGTGGGTTTTTTGCATTCCGGCCTCCTGCATTGACCTTTCAATCCACAGCCTCTGCAGCATGAGTTCAATGCCGGCCCTGGGAGCTACCTACATAGTGCAGACCTGAATGGAACCTCACCTGCTGCTCCCCTCAGCAGTGTGTTTCAGTCAGTAGGCCTGTTCTGTTCCCCACTCTGTGGTGAATCCTCTCACCACCACCTGTAGTGGCAGGATGGGCACTGAGCAGGTTATCTATGATCCGGCAGATGGGTAAAGGAAAGTCTTGGAGCCCTCGGTGGCTTTCTCAGGCTTTTATTGAGCTGTTACATATAGAGCAGCATGCAGGGGTGCCTGGGGCCCAGGAGGCCTCATGGCAAGTCTTCACTCTGGGTTTCTCTGGCTTTCTCTTCTCCCCTTCTCTCTCCTGCTTCTGCTTCTCTTAGTGACTATCTCAATACTCTTCCCATGGCCCACAGAAGTAAATAAGATAGTTTGCAACAATGTAACAACAACTGCAGGTACCCCCCCATTAAGGCAGGGCAATCCTAATGGTCGGAGGGTAGAAAAGCCTGAAAAACCATTTACCCTACACCATCTCTGGCCTGCACCCTAGTTCTTGTATGCATAAATAA
The DNA here is from genome assembly GCF_964194135.1 of Talpa europaea. Taxonomy (NCBI): domain Eukaryota; kingdom Metazoa; phylum Chordata; class Mammalia; order Eulipotyphla; family Talpidae; genus Talpa; species Talpa europaea. The sequence goes on along the minus strand of NC_140076.1, from coordinate 68,694,072 downwards.
AGAAAATAAATATTTTTTTAAAAAATGCTGGTGAGTATGCAGAGAAAAAGGAACCCTCTTATACTGTTGGTGTTAATGCAGACTGGTCCTGCTCCTATGGAAAGCAGTATGGACGCTGACCTGGGAAGCTCCTAGATGCTTTTTTTTGTTTTTTGTTTTTTTATTTTTAAAAAATATTTTCATTTTTGCACAATGTATGCATTTTCATTTTGGTTATATTCCCCATACAATTGCACCCCCCCCCTTATTTTGACCCTAATCCTTCCTCTCCCTCACCCCCCAACCCTAGTGTGTTTCTGGTTTATAGTGGCTTGTTGATTTTGATTTTTACCTTGTATTAAGTAGTCTTTTTCCTGGTCCCTTATTTAAGGTTTTATAAATTCTTGCTATGAATGAGACCATCCGGTATTTTTCTTTATCTTTCTGACTTATTTTGCTGAGCATGATCCCTTCTAGCTCCATCCATGTTGCTGCAAGCTGCATGTGTTTATCTTTTTTGATTGCTGAGTAATATTCCATTGTGTATATGTACCACATCTTCTTGATCCAGTCATCTGTTTTTGGGCATTTGGGTTGTTTCCAAAGCTTAGCTATTGTAAACAGTGCTGCTATAAACATAGGGGTGCAGGTGCTCTTTGGAATTGACGTTTCTGTGTCCTTTGGGTAAATACCTAGGAGTGGAATTGCTGGATCATATGGAAGCTCTATGTTTAGTAGGTCAAGAAATCTCCACACAGCTCTCCATAGTGGTTGGACCAGTTTGCACTCCCACCAGCAATGCAGGAGAGTTCCTTTTTCTCCACAACCTCGCCAACATTTGTTGTTGTTATTTTTTTTTTTTAATATGTGCCATTGTCACTGGTGTAAGAGCTCCTAGATACTTTTAAAAGTTGACCAGGGGACCAGCTCATTCCTTGGATCTCTTCACCAGCAAGACAGGAGCATATTCTCACAAAGAGAATAGTTAGCACCAGTGAGTTTATCCAGCACTTTGCAGTAAGAAAAAAAAATTCTTTGAAGGATTTAATCCTGATATTCATATTTTAAGTCATTTTAAAAGAAAACACCTTAATCCCTTGAAAGGTGAAGGTTTATCAAGGTCTAATTTGTTCTCACCTTACATTTCTTGCCTCCTGAGCAGGTGATCATCCTCTTATGTCTCAGCAGGAGTCCAGTCACTCTTATGTGTTGACTGTGCTTCCCCCGCTTTTTTTTTTTGTTTGTTTATTTTCAAAACAAGCTCTGCCCAGTTTTATTAAAGAAAAATTTTGCATGTTTGCTTTTGCCCATCTGTTCTGGACTGCTTGTAATGCTGTCAACTTTACCCCTGTCAACGATGACCTGCGTACACTCTGTTGTTGCCACTGGAGAGATGGATGTCAGTTTTGGCCAGCATGGTGTAGTATTCCTCTTCAGATTTCCTCAACACTGGGCCATTGTTAGCAAGGATGACCAATTTTGCTTTGCCTTGTCTGATCATTTTCAGAATCTGCTTGTACCCCAGCACATGTACTCTCCACTTTTTATAACAAGTTGGAGACTAGAGTTGATTGACTCCCACAACTTTTTCGTCTTCTTTTTGACCACCATCTTCCTGCCTGAGGTGTGGGATGGCCCCCAACCAAGAGCAGCCACCAAGATGACCAGAGAGAGAGAAAAGTGCTCCCTACTTTTTCATCTTGTCATTTGACAAGTATATAAGTATATAAGATAGGTATATAAGTTTATAAGACTGAGGGCCCAGAGTCCAGGCTTAACAAATGTTTGCTGTGAGTATGGCCATTTGGTGGGTTGTTGGGCTGCTGCAGCTGTTGTCTTGAGTGTCACTTGTCTGGTGTTGCATCCTCAGGGGTGGGAAGATGTCACTTTAGCTGCTTTTGTCTAGGACTGAAAAATTGGATGCTGCTTCGGGTGAGGTAAATGGCCATTTTTGGCCTCACTAATTATTTGTTTTTCCCTGGTTTGTTCAATAAATTCCATTGTTGCTGTTCCCTGAGCCTAAGTAGTTTTGCAATTGTGCGTGTGGGTGAAGAACTCAGACAGTGACCGGTAAACTATTTGGGCAGTGTCCTTGGCCAGTTTTAGTGCCCCCCTGTTGCCGATATCAGAACTCTATCCTATCTGTGTGGACTGCCATCCCCACACCCAGGTCTAGTCCTCTTGCGGTCACCACAGGGCAGTTTCTCAGTTTCTACTAACTTCCCTTTCACTCTCTGGTACCCTCACTCTCTGGAGCTGGCTGGTGTTAGTCTGCCAACTTGTCAATTTATCTTCATCTCATAAAATAGAAGGTAAGTCTAGAGAGAAGTGACTTCCCCATGATAATATAGTGAATTCAGCCAGGCTTATGTGACTTTAAAACCATGCGTTTGATCTTCAGGGACCTCTTGTACAGTTGTCCACTCATTTTATTCAGACTTTTCTTCTGAGGGCATGAAACTCAAGAGATGGAAGTATTCTACCAACTCAGCTGAAATTTAGGATGTTTTAGTTTCATTGTCATAAACAGCTCTTCAGTTGTCCATCACTTTAATTAATTGACTTTTTTTAATTTTGAAATTATCAGATATGTCAAACATGCTCAGATACTTCCAAGACTTAATAGATAACACTTTGCCATATATATATGTATATTTTTTAAGATTTATTTATTAATTTATACAAGCACTGGGTACAGTCAGAAGCATGGGAGGGTGAGAGAATTCACCAGAGCCAGAGCGGGGAGCAGAAGTAGGCAGACCGATGAAGTGCACTGCTGAGGGGAGCAGAGGGCACAACAGGAGAGGTCTGCGTGCCATGTGGGACCCTAACCGGCAGCTGGGATCGAACTGGCGCTGCAGAGGCTGCGGGCAGCCTCGTAGCCCAGTACTCAACTGCTGCGCCACTGGTGAGGCCCCTTTGCCATATTTTTTTTTCTCTTTTTTAATTAAAAGATTACAAACAATTAAAATGCTACACCTACTTCCAGAGATAACCATTTCCCTGAAATTGATGTGTATCATTCCTGTAACAGGGTGGTTCCCAGGAAAAAGGGAGGTTCCAGGTTCCCTGCCCCACCCAGGGGAGGGTATTGCTGATCAGGGAAGAGAAGAGGCTGGAGAGGAGACTGAGAAAGGAAGAACAGCAAGGAGACCTGGAGGAAGGAAGGAGAACAGCAAGGAGACCTGGAGGAGTCACATGGAACAGAGATACATGTGAAAAAACTGCACTTGCTTCTTGGTCCTGGACTGGTTGAAAGAGATGTGGTGAGAGACTGGGGTAAGAAGGAGGGGCGGAGTGGTGGAAGGAGGGAGATGGTTAACAATGGTAGCTTTTATCTTGATTTGGATTTTGCTCTTTTCCTCCCAGACATGTCTGGCTGTTTCTGACCCTTTTTTATGGGTCCCCGCTGGAAGGTGCTTTAGACTTGTAGCAGGATTTTGGGCCTTTCTCTGGGCCAAGTTTGTTTGGCTGGACATTTACCAAGGGGATGGGTAAATTCGGGTGCTTGATTTAAAAACTATATTCTTTGTCTTATCCGTATTGCACACTAATTGTATTAAAGTTCCTTTCCATTAAGGACTTAGGTGTTTTGGGTTGATGCAGCAGATGGCAGAACCTATTTAGAGCAGGGAGGTTTGGGGGTTCTGGAGTGCCCCCTCCCTGCCCTGTAACATTCCCACTGGTGTTTTCATACTTTTATTGCAGATGTATCAAAACTGTTTGTATTTTAACAGTTTATAAAAAATCCAACATGATGTCTTTAAAATTTACCCAGATTGATATCTAGTTCAGTCATTTCTACAGTTGTGTAGTTTTCTGTCATATGGATATATGATAGTTTACATTTTTATTCTTCTGTTGTTGAAACAGTTTGGTTGACTGCATATTTTTGCTATTACAAACAGTAATGCAGTGAAGGTTCTTAGATACATCCCCTTGAGCACATTTGTGGGAACTTTTTTTTAAAATAAATTTATTTATTTATGTATACAAGAGCTGAGGTATAGGCCAGAGATACAGGTGGGTGAGAGGACCCACCAGAGACAGAGTGGGGAACAGAACAGGTAGACTGACTGAAATACACTGCTGAGGGGAGCAGTGGGCGAGACAGGAGAGGTCTGCTGTGCCATGTGGATTACTCCCTGGCTGGCCAGGGATCGAACTCGTGCCGCAGAGGCTGCGAACTACTTTTCAGTGCGGTGCTTAACCCCTTGCACTACCAGGGATGCCCCAAACTTTTCTATGAGATATCCTGAGTAGTAGAATGGCTGCATCATCCTGTTTGTGCCTCTTCAACTTTATTCATTGTTGCCAAATGCTCTCCATAATGGTTATCTTAATTTATAATCCAGTCTAGAAACATAGTAAGAATTTTTTTTAAAGATTTATTTATTTAGGCATACAAAAGCTGGGGTATAAGTCAGAGGTGTGGCGTGTGAGAGGATTCACCAGAGACAGAGTGGGGAACAGAACAGGCAGATTGACTGAAATACACTGCTGAGGGGAGCAGTGGGCGAGTCAGGAGAGGTCTGCTGTGCCATGTGGGTAGTTCCCTGGCTGGGGATAGAACTTGTGCTGCAGTGCCTGTGGATAGCTTTATAGGTTGCGTCCTAACCCTTTGCACCACCAGGGAGGCCCCATAGTAAGAATTTTTACAGATTCAATTTAAATATATTTTTTAAAGATTTTATTCATTTCACAAGAGCTAGGATACAGGCCAGAGGCACATAAGGGTGAGAGGATTCACCGGAGACAGAGCGGGGAACAGAACAGGCAGACTGACTGAAATGCACTGCTGAGGTGAGCAGTGGGCGAGATAGGAGAGATCTGCCACGCCATGTGGATATCTCTCTGGCCAGCTGGGAATTGAACCTGCTCTGCAGAGGCTGCAGACAGCTTTACAGCGCAGTGCTAAACCCACTGTGCCACCGGGGAGGCCCTCAATTTAAGTATTTTCATTTAATAGTGATGTGGCTTAAAAGAGTTTTCATTCACAAGTCAAACAACAATCCACAAAAACTGATATATCTTCCAGATTAAGGATTCTTATTTCCTCATATTCTTGACAATATGGTATTAGGTTGTAGATAGTATCATCAAACAAAATTTTTTGTTAATCTGATGGAAATCAACTTATATCTCTATTTTCATTTGCCTTTTATCCGTCTTGAGTGAGGCACAACCCCTTTTTCTGTATTTATTGATCATTCAATTTTCCTCTTCGGTAAATTAGTTGCCCAACTCTGCTCCATGAGGACCACTATGCCTCCAGCACCTTGCTCAGTTTCTTTCTTTTTTTTTTTTTTTTAAAGATTTTTATTTATTTATTTATTTATACAAGCACTGGGTACAGTCAGAGGTGTGGGAGGGTGACAGAATTCACCAGAGCCAGAGCGGAGAGCAGAACAGAGTGACGAAGTACACTGCTGAGGGGAGCAGCGGGCAGCAGGAGAGGTCTGCGCGCCATGTGGGACCCTCCTCCCGTGGCCAGGGAGCAGCCAGGGATCAAACCGGTGCTGTAGAGACCGCAGGCAGCTTTGCAACCCAGCGCTCAACCGCTGCACCACTGGGGAGGCCCACCTTGCTCAGTTTCAATTCCCGGTTTAGGGAATCATCATTTCTGTTGAGTGGGTGCTAGTTGTGTTACAGATTGTGTATCACCATTAAAAGGGGAGGTTACCTGTTCCCTGTCCCACCTAATGAAGGGTGGACCTGAGCAAGGATGGAGAAGCTGAAAAAGACTTGGAGGAGGCGCATGGAACAGAGACATGTGAAGAAGATCCACTTTCTTCTTAACTTTGGATTTGTACCAGGGCTTTAGGGGTCATGGAAGGAGACACATGAAGTTGAGAAATGTAGAGATACTCGAAAGAATATTCTGAGGCCATTGTTAGTTGGATTTTTCTCTTACTTGCAACCAAACGCATCCTGGTAAAATGATTGTTATGACAGAGGCAGTGTATGTAAAAGTCTTTCCATGTGCTTGTTACTGTAGGCACTCAAAAGATGTTAACTGCCTATCCTAATTTTACCATTTATTCTGCCCACTCTACTGAACCCAACCCTGGGTGAATCCAACAATCTCTGAGCGTGTGTCCAGATTGTTCCAGAAGACACACTTCTGGCTAGTATGGCACAACTAGGCAGACCTGCACAATCATTTACTCCTGGTGGAGTAATTGACCTCAGCTGGGCCCTCGCATTGTCTTTGCCCCCTCCCTCTACTCAGTTCCCCACTGTCTGCTCACCCGCAGAAGAGATAACCTCATCTACTTCCTAGATGAAAAAAGCCATTAAGGAGAGCCTTTTAATCTCCCTCTACCAAATTCCCTGAAACGTTCTCCTCTCCAAGCCCAGTCTTCCTTGTGTGACATGCTCTGGATGTGTTCCTGGGAGTTTTTTAGATCTCCTTGGGCCTAGTGTCTGTAGAACACTCCACCACACACCATACCAAACTCCCCATGTTAAATAAACAGTGACCCTTGAACAACACGAGTTCAAACTGCATAGGTCCACTAGATGTGGCTTTTTTCTCTAGTAAGTACAGTTGGTCCTCTATCCATGAAGATTCAACCAGTGGGGAAGTGTGTTGGGTGAATCTGTGGATGCAGAATGTACAGATATGGAAGGCCCCTAAAAGGGACCCAAGCATTTCTGGATTTTGGTGTGGGGGTTCTTAAATCCCTGAGGATACCCAGGGGCAGCACCAGTTAAGTTTTTTTGGGAGTCAAAAATTATAACTACTTAATAATATTTGCTTTAAAAATTACTTAGCTACAGGTAACTTGTCTAATTTGTGATTGGCTGTCATTTGTTTTTATGGAGACTAAGGTGTTCACTTGGGGTTTATTTCAAGATGAGAAAAATCTAGCTCTCAAATTGTTTTTAAATTTATTGTCCTCTTTCTGAAAAGTAAGTATCATCAAAAAAAATTGACATGATGAATGTGTTGTGTAGACATTTAATAAAAACTTAATTTTAATTAACTTTTATTTTATTTTTTTAAAAGATTTATTTATTTATTTAATTTTTTTTTAAGATTTATTGGGTACAGTCAGAAGCATGGGAGTGTGAGAGAATTCACTGAGCCAGAGTGGGGAGCTGAGCAGGCAGAAGGACTGAAGTACACTGCTGAGGGGAGCAGCGGGCGGCAGGAGAGGTCTGCCCGCCATGTGGGACCCTTGCCTGGTGGCCGGGGAGCAGCTGGGGATCGAACCAGCGCTGCAGAGGCTGTGGGCAGCTTCGCAATCTGGCGCTCAACCGCTGCGCCGCCGGGGAGGCCCCAATTAACTTGATTTTAATTCTGCAGATTTTTTTTTTTTGAGTCAATTATTTTACTTTTAGCATGCAAAGATTTTATGTAGGTCCCTGAAAAGTACTTTGACAAATGCCAGGTGCCCCTTCCTGCTTCTCATGACTCTTAACTTTTCACTCATTTCATGTTCATTGCTATGTTCATTGTTGCTGTCCAGATAAATCCCAGTCTACGTTAATAAAACCTAGCTTTCAAAAATCACACTAGTGGCCATTCCAACTAACTTTTCTATTTTTTCCCACCCCGCCCTACCAAAGGCAGACCAGAGGATTGTGTACCCATTGGTCATTTCCCCTCACACCCAGGACTCTTGGTGGAAGGACCAAACTCTACACCTTGGTCTATAAAGCCCTACCCCACTGGACTTTGCCAACCTCACCCCCAGCTTACCCCAACCTCACCCTCCAACTCAATTTTCTCTCAGACTCTCAGGTACAGGCTTTCTCTCTCCCTCTCTTGGGTCTTTGCTTTTGCCATAGTGGCCCACATGCTGGTCACATTCCACCTGCTCCTTTGCTTCTATAACCCATGTTTTCTGGGCAGCCTCCCCTGATGTCCTTTTTACTTTGCATCAGGTACTATCCTTTACCACATGTGACTTATAATTATTCACAAACATCCATTCATTGTCTCTTCATTAGTCTGTTAGGGCCACTTAAAGAAAACAATTATATTTTCTCATGGTTCTAAGGCTACAAGTCCAATATCAAGGTTCTCACAGGGTTGGTTTCTTTTGAGACCTCTCTCCTTTGTTTTTGGGTGCTGTCTTTCCCCTGAGTCCTCACATGGCCTTCAACCCTGGGGGCACTTCTTTTTCTAAGAACACCAGTCAGATTGGATTAGGACCCTGCCCCAGTGACCTTATTTTATTTTATTTTATTTTATTTTTTTTTATAAATTTTATTGTTATATTCCCCATACAATTGCAGCCCCCCATTCTGACCCCAATCCCTCCCCTCCCGCCCCCGCCCCCCTAAAAGTGTCTCTGGTTCATAGTTTTTTGTTGATTTTGATTTTCACTTTCTTATAGTTATTCATTTTCCTGGTCCCTTATTTAAGTTTTCTAGATTCCTGCTATGAGTGAGACCATCCGGTATTTTTCTTTTTCTTTTTGGCTTATTTCGCTGAGCATGATCCCTTCCAGCGCCATCCATGTTGCAGCAAATTGCATGTGTTTATCTTTTTTGAATGCTGAGTAATATTCCATGGTATATATGTACCACATCTTCTTGATCCAGTCATCTATTTTTGGGCATTTGGGTTGTTTCCAAAGCTTAGCTATTGTAAACAGTGCTGCTATAAACATAAGGGTGCAGGTGTTCTTTGGAATTGATGTTTCTGTGTCCTTTGGGTAAATACCTAGGAGTGGAATTGCTGGGTCATATGGAAGCTCTATGTTTAGTAGGTCCAGAAATCTCCACACAGCTTTCCACAGTGGTTGGACCAGTTTGCACTCCCACCAACAGTGCAGAAGAGTTCCTTTTTCTCCACACCCTCGCCAACATTTGTTGTTGCTAGTTTTTTTAATATGTGCCATTCTCACTGGTGTAAGATGGTATCTCATGGTAGTTTTGATTTGCATTTCCCTGATGACAAGTGATGTTGAACAGTTTTTCATATGCCTGTTGGCCATTTGCATTTCCTCTTCAGAGAAGTTTCTTTTAAGCTCTTCTGCCCATTTTTTGACTGGATTATTTTCTTTGTTGTTGTTGAGTCTCATCAGCTCTTTGCAGATTTTTGTGATCAGTCCTTTATCATTAGTGTTGGGTGCAAAAATGTTCTCCCAGTTGGTGGGGTTTCTCTTTGTTTTTGTTATTGTCTCTTTTGCTGTGCAAAAGCTCTTTAATTTGATATAGTCCCAGCTGTTTATCTTTGCCTTCACTATCACTGCTTTGGGTGATGTATCTGTAAAGATGTCTTTGATGTGCAAATCACGTAGTGTTTCGCCTATATTTCCTTCTATATATTTTATGGTTTCAGGTCTTATGTCTAGTTCTTTAATCCATTTTGAGTTGATTTTTGTGTATGGTGTGAGGTGGTGGTCAAGCTTCATTCTTTTGCATGTAGCGACCCAGTTTTCCCAGCACCATTTATTGAACAAACTTTCTTTGCTCCAATGCATAGTCTTTGCTCCTTTGTCAAAGATTAGTTGACCATAAATCTGTGGGTTTATTTCTGGATTTTCTATTCGATTCCATTGGTCTGTATGTCTGTTCTTGTTCCAATACCATGCAGTTTTGATGATTATGGCTTTGTAGTATAGTTTGAAGTCTGGGAGTCTGATGCCTCCATTCCCTTCTTTTTTTTTCAGGAGAGCTTTGGCTATTCGGGGTTTTTTGTGATTCCATATGAATTTCATCAATAATTGTTCTATTTCTTTGAAGAATGACATTGAAATTTTGATTGGAATAGCATTGAATCTGTATATTGCTTTTGGAAGGATGGCCATTTTAATAATGTTTATTCTTCCAATCCATGAGCAGGGGATGTCTCTCCATTTCTTTGTGTCTTCTTCTATTTCTTTTAACAGTGTTTTATAGTTTTCTTTGTATAGGTCCTTTACCTCTTTTGTTAGATTTATTCCCAAATATTTGATTTTTTTTGTTTCAATAACAAAAGGGATGGTCTTTTTGATTTCTTCTTCTTCAGATTTATTGTTTGTGTATAGGAAGGCTACTGACTTTTGCGTGTTGATTTTGTATCCTGCCACTTTACTGAACTGATTGATGAGTTGAATTAGCTTTTCTGTGGAGTTTTTGGGGTTCTCTATGTATAATATCATATCGTCTGCAAATAGTGATAGTTTGACTTCTTCTTTTCCTATTTGGATTCCTTGGATGTCTTTCTCTTGTCTTATTGCCCTGGCTAGGACTTCCAGTATTATATTGAAAAGCAGTGGTGAGAGTGGACATCCTTGTCTTGTTCCAGATCTTAATGGAATTGCTTTCAGCTTTTCACCATTGAGAATGATACTGGCTGTTGGCTTGTCATAGATGGCCTTTATGATGTTGAGGTATGTTCCTTGTATCCCAAGAATTTCAAGGGCTTTTATCATGAATGGGTGTTGCACTTTGTCGAAAGCTTTCTCAGCATCTATTGATATTATCATATGGTTTTTATATTTCTTTTTGTTGATGTGTTGGATAACGTTGATTGATTTTCGGATGTTAAACCATCCTTGTGCCCCTGGAATGAATCCAACTTGGTCGTGGTGAATTATCTTATGGATACATTGTTGGATTCTGATAGCTAAAATTTTATTGAGGATTTTTGCATCAGTGTTCATTAGGGAGATTGGCCTGTAGTTTTCCTTTTTTGTGTTGTCCTTGTTCGGTTTTGGTATTAGTGTAATGTTGGCTTCATAGAACGTGTTTGGTATTGTCCCTTCCTTCTCAATTTTTTGGAAGAGTTTGTGAAGGATAGGCACTAATTCGTCTCTGAATGTTTGGTAGAATTCATTTGTAAATCCATCAGGCCCAGTGACCTTATTTTAAATTAAACAGCTCATCTCCTACAGGTCAAAACTACAAAGAGATACCATCTCCCAGCTCAGTGCAGTGCGTTGCCATGCCGAGGATGGAGGAGTGCAGTGGCATGGAGGGAGAGTGGCAGAGTGGCAGAGTGCGACGGAGTGCAGCGACAAACAGCGGAGAGCGTGAAGACACCAACATGGCTGCTAGAACCGGTAATGAACCTACCCAGTATGGGTTGGTTGCGCGACATTTGGCATAGACAGCAGGACGGTTCAAAGCAGGACAGCTGGCGCAGACGGGTATGGAACCCTTTGAAACCTGGGGAGGGATTGCCGGGTGGCCAGCCACTAGCAGATGGTACTCGGTGGCCAGCCTCCTCTCCCAGTGGGCACTTCCCCAGGAATGACCAGAGGTAGATGGATCCCCGGTGCAGTTGGAACAGGCCCTGTACAGAAATAGAAGAGCCCCTGTACGGAAACAGAAGAGCCCCTGCCATGAGGCGGCAGGGGCTGTGGGTGTTTCTCACAACTCCGCAAGAGTCTAGGCAGAAAGAGCGCTCCAGAATCCAATAAGTACAGTATGAGATGCGGAAACTACAACAATGTTTGAGGATTCTGGAGGAAGAAGTTCGGAGAAACCAACCCACCAGTCCAAAGACACCAGACTCCTTCTCAGAAGAGGAGAGGGAGGCTGGTCCTTTGCCCGAGTCTTAGCCAGTAGTGGCAAACCAACCTGAGACTGCAGAGATGCCAGGCTTCTCTGGAGAGGAGGAGGCTCGTCCCATGTTCTGGGCCCACCCGGTGGTGACTCAGAAAATGAAACTAAGGCAGCCCATGGCCCCAGGGGGTGAGGCTGCTGGACCACCACAAATGACAGAATTTACTACGTACCAACCATACACCCAAGTGTTGGAACCGGTGGACATACACCCAAGCATTGGAACTGGTGGACTTGGGCAAACAGTTCTGCCAGAAACCAGAGGAATCCTAGGCAGACTGGCTACTAGTTTGTAGGGTGGATGGGATTATTTGTATGGCAGAAGAGATGGAGAGACTGGCCTCAGTGATTTTATACCCATCCTTGAGACAGAGGCTGCAGAATAGCCAGCGGTATGGCCAGGGGGATCATACCCTGCTGGAATGGATAATGGTTGCCACACAAACAGTATGGGCTGATGCAGGAGACATGTCGGAGACAGTGAGCAGATGGCAGACGTACACCGAGCTGGTACAGGTACTTCGGGAATTGGGTATGTGGCAGGCCATGTTCAATGTGAACACTTGTGGTCCTGACGATGAGTGTTTCACAGCAGGGATGAGAGACTTGGTATTAAAGAGTGCCCCCTCATCCTCATTTGGATCCCTCACGGCAGTTCCAGCACCCTATGTGGGACATCAAATAAACGATGTCACAATGATAGCTAGCTGGGGTGAAGTCGAGAGCCGGCGCTCTCAAACTCAGAAAGGAATACGGGTAATTGTTGAACAATCAAAAGGAATGCCAAGGAGGGCAAAGAAGCCTCTTGGCATGACAGAACCTGTTAAAGTTACCCATAACCAAATGTGGACAGATATAGCGAGAGCAGGTGTAGATCACACTAAAATAAATGCGAAGCCCAATGCATATTTGTTAGAATTACGGAAGCAGCTGCAAGAAGCCCAGAGGTTCATGTCCGTGAGAAGGGCTGCTGCTAAGGGGAAGCCTGGAAGCTTCAGGCCTCAGGCACACGCCCTGCGCCTGGAAGACTACTTGCTGCTGACCCCGTCCTTGGGCGATGGCCTGATCACTTTCAAGTAGGGTGAGGGCCAAGGAACCTGTCCACAGAGGCAGGGCAGGGACTGGAGGCCACATTTGGAGCTTGCCATCCACTGGTCCCCAACTAACGTGCAAAGAGTTTTGGCTTTGGTAGACACAAGAGCAGAATGTACTCTGCTCTATGGAAATCCAGAAAAATTTCAAGGGTCTGCTTGTTACGTTGATGGCTGTGGAGGCCAGAGTGTCAAGGTGACAGCAGTGAGACTGTCCCTGGGGATTGGGTGTTTACCCCCAAAAGAGTATAAAGTATATGTATCGCCCATCCCGGAGTACATCCTGGGGGTGGATGTACTACGTGGCTTATGGCTAGAGACCACAGCCGGAGAGTTTCACCTTAGAGTGCGTGTGGTAAAGGCAGTGGTGAGAGGACATGCTAAGCATCCTCCCATACAACTGTCAGTCCCTAGGTTAATGACTGATACCAAGCAATATCAATTGCCTGGAGGCCACAAGGAAATTACGGGCACAATATCAGAATTGGAGAAAGTGGGCATTGTTCATTCGGCCCACAGCCCCTACAATTTGCTCGTGTGGCTGCTGAGGAAGCCCGATGGCTCTTGGTGCATGATAGTAGATTATCGTGAATTAAATAAGGTAGTTCCCCCCTTGCATGCTGCAGTGCCTTCAGTGGTAGACTTGATGGATCTTCTCAGCCATGAGCTAGGCATGTATCATTTTGTGGCCCATCTGGCAAATGCTTTTTTTCCCTATAGCTATAGCTCCAGAGAGTCAAGACCAGTTTGCCTTCACGTGGGAAGGCTGGCAATGGACATTTACTGTGCTTCCATAGGGATACCAGCACAGCCCTACCCTGTGCCATGGGCTGGTGGCAGCAGATCTGGCTCAATGGGAGAGGCCATCTTTAGTGCATTTGTATCATTACATTGATGACGTTTTATTGACTACTGACTCTCTTGCAGATTTGGAAAAGGCAGTATCTCTTCTATTGACACACCTGAAACATGTGGCTGGGCAATCAACAAAAGCAAACTGCAGGGCCCTGGACTGTCAGTTAAGTTATTGGGAGTTGTTTGGTGTGGTAAGACAAAAGTTATCCCTGATGCTGTAATAGATAAAGTGCAAGCTTATCCCACTCCAACCACAGTGAAGCAGCTGCAAGCCTTTCTGGGCCTGCTGGGTTACTGGAGGGCATTGATACCTCACATGGCCCAGCTCCTACGACCCTTGTATATGTTAATCCGTAAGGGGTCCAGGTGGGATTGGTCAGCTGAGGCAGACTCATCATTTGCCATGGCCAAACAAACTATAAAGACTGCTCAGGCTTTGCAGGTTTTTGACCCAGCCTGACCCCGTGAGCTCAATGTGCATGTTACTCAGGAAGGGTTTAGGTGGGGACTCTGGCAGAAATCAGAGAGGCTATGATAGCCTATTGGGTTCTGGTCCCAACTCTGGAAGGGGGCTGAGGTTAGGTATTCCTTAATTGAGAAACAGCTGCGGTATATGCAGCCTTACTAGCCACAGAAAGTATAACTGCCACAGCCCCTGCCTCAGTGAGAACCACCTACCCAATAGCTGGATGGGTACGGGACTGGACAACAAAGCCCCATAGTGGTACTGCTCAAACACTCACCTTGGTGAAGTGGGGGGGGGCATACCTAGAACAGCACTGCACTGTGTCAACTAGCCCCTTAAGGGCGTAGTTGCAGGAGGTTCTTGGTCCGGGGATGTATGTCACTATGGAACCCACTTCAGAAGCCTGTGTTGAAGCTGAACCTGGGACTAGTCCCTACAAGGAGGGATGGGTACTGTTCCAGCAGAGGCCTGATATACAGAAGGCTCCAGCTGGGGCCAGCCAGCATTTTGGACAACTGTGGCTGTACACCCAGAAACGGATACTATTGGTTTAAAACTGGGATAGGACAGAGCAGCCAATGGGCTGAACTGTGAGCAGTATGGATGGTGGTGGCCCATGAGCCCTCCCTGGTAGTAATTTGTACTGACAGTTGGGCTGTGTACAGGGGCCTGACACTGTGGATTTCCACTTGGAATCTAAATGAATGGACAGTCATGCATTGGCCATTTTGGGGCCAGGCCCTATGGAAGGATATATAGGATCTAGGGCATCAGAAGCAGGTGACTGTTTATCATGTCACAGGACATACCCCATTGGCCTCACCAGGCAATGATGAGGCAGATACCCTAGCCCAGGTTTGATGGCTTGAAACTGCTCTGGGGTGGGATGTTGTGCATTGGCTGCACAGACACTTGCTCCATGCAGGGCAAAAGACAATGTGGGCCACTGTGCATGCCTGGGGTCTACTTGTCGCTTTTGAGGAAGGTCAGACTATTTGTGAACAATGTGTAGTGTGTCCCAGGACTTACCCCTGGAGACCTTTTACATCCACAGTCCAGGTATTGCAGGGACAGGTACCCCTGACACGCTGGCAGATTGACATTGGACCACTAGCTCACTTCAATGGACAACAGTATGCGGTCACCTGTGTGGACACTGCTACTGGGTTATTGACAACCTATCCTGCTCCACATGTGGACCAAAAGGCAGTTTTGACAGCACTGGCAGACCTGTGTGCTGCATATGGATGTCTGCTAGTAGTGGAGAGCGACCAAGGGACTCATTTTACAGGAGCCCGGGTGCCAGCAGTGGGCCAAGGACATGGTGTTGAATGGAAGTTTCACATTCCCTATAATCCCAAAACTGCAGGGACCACTGAACCTTATAACAGACTGCTAAAGCAAGGGCTGAAAGCTACTGCCCCCACTCTGACGCTGGCTGGTTGGAGCCCATGTCTGTGGGACGTGCTACAAGCACTAAAGAGAGGAGCAGGAAAGGAGGCCTGGCTCCAGTGGAGGTGTTGCTGCATTGTGCCGCTGCTCCCATCCAATTGCAGATACAAACTTCGGATATTTTGTTAAAGCCTGGATTTGGACAGCAGGGCAACATTTTATTACCAGCCCCGACTGGAGTGGACCCAGGGCAGACTGTGGACTGGAAATGGCCCTGGACTGTGAATGCTCCCCACATGCACTGGGTGGCTCTGATAGCCCCTTGGGGTTGTGGCCTGGAGGCCAATTTACAAATAACACCATGGGTGACTGTACAGTGGCTGCCCCAGGTGCGTGTTACCCACCCTGGGGTGGCAGATCAGAAGGCAATCCTAAAAGGGACATTTGTGATGATTCTGTGGTCTATTATGAGCTTTCCACTCTTGCTACATATAGAGACCTCTGATGTCTCTTCGCTGGCAAAGTGAGTGTGGTACTCACAACCTGGAAGGCCACTGATGCCCACTACAATATTGGCGTGTATATTGCCAGATGGGAGGTGTCTCCCATTGCTGGTACCAAAAACTTCTTTATCTTTCTACCCCTAGGAGAATTGAACTTAGTTATATTGTGATGTATACTGTTTGTTTTGTGAGCCATGGCTGCAGTGTTTATGTTTGTTAAAGGAAACTTGTTTATACTTGTATATAGACTGTATGGTGGAAAACCCTGAGTGGGTGGATTGTGGGGTAAGTAGGGGGAAAAGCTTCAGGCTTTCCCACCCTCCCACCGCACATGTGCACTTGGCCAAATGGCGTGGCGTGGTGTGGTGTGGCGTGGTGCGGTGTGGCACAGTGCGGTGCGGTGCCGAGGATGGAGGAGTGCAGTGGAGTGGACGGAGGTGTGCGGCAGAGAGTGGCAGAGTGCGACGGAGTGCGGCAGAGTGCTACAGAGTGCGGCGATGAACGGCGGAGAGCATGAAGACACCAACATGGCTGCTAGAACCAGTAATGAACCTACCCAGTATGGGTTGGTTGTGCTACAGAGGGCCTCCCTGGTGGCGCAAGGGGTTTAGATGCAACCCACAAAGCTATCTGCAGCCACTGCAGCAGACCTCTCCTGACTGGCCCACTGCTCGCCTCAGCCGTGTATTTCTGTCAGTCTGCCTGTTCTGTTCCCCGCTTTGGCTCTGGTGAATCCTCTCACTCCTCCCCCTCCCCCACACCTCTGGCCTGTACCCCAGTTCTTGTATATATAAATAAATCTTAAAGTCAAAACAGGGGCCTCCCTGGTGGTGCAAGGGGTTAAGATGCAACCTATGAAGCTATCCTCACCCACCACAGCGTGAGTTCAATCCGTGGCCAGGGCGCAACCCACATGGCGCAGCAGACCTCTCCTGACTCTCAGCTGCTCCCCTCAGCAGTGTATTTCAGTAGATCTGCCTGTTCTGTTCCTCACTCTGTCTCTGGTGAATCCTCTCACCCCTATCCCAGTTCTTGTATGCATAAATAAATCTTTAAAAACAAAACAACTTGAAAATGGAAAGAACTTATGACCCAGAATCCCACTTTTGGGCACCCAATGGAAGAACATGAAACCATCAACTCAAAAAATTCCCATGCTGTACAGTGTTTACCGCAGCATTATCTACAAAAACTAGGGTACAGAAACAACCTACGTGTCCACTGATAGAGGGTTGGATCAAGAAGGTGTGCTATATCTGTACCATGGAGTATAATTCAGTCATAAAGAAAGATGAAATGTTTCCAGGCACAGAAAAATGGAAGGAGTTCCAGGGAATTATGTGGAGCAAAGCAAATCAGAATGAAATGACAAATATTGGATGTTTACATAGTGAACTGTTTGAGTAAGAAAAATACCCTGTTTTATAAGAATACTTACAAAACTCAACGAGTACTAATAAATGAAGTAAGGGTTCTGAGGTTAAGAGGGAGGGAGGAGGGTGAAAAGGTTAAGGGGACATAGTGGGTGGTGGTGGGAAAAAAAACCACCTTGTCTCCAAATACTGTTACAATCTGGGGTACTAGGGGTTGGGACTTGTCACATGAATTTTGGGAGGACACAGTTGAGCCTTAACAGAGATTGTGTCTTTTCCTCAGTGAATACCATACAACGAGCAAAGTGCTTGACACAAAGTAAGACACAAGAACACTTTTTTTTTAAACAATATGTACTCATACTGCCTCACAAATGCCTTTTTTTTTTTTTAAGATTTATTTATTTATACCAGATCTGGGGTACAGGCCAGAGGTGCATGAGGGCAAGAGAATTCACCAGAGACAGAGCGGGGAGCAAAATAGGCAGACAACCGAAAACACTGCTGAGGGGAGCAGCGGGCAAGACAGAAGAGGTCAGGAGAGACAGGAGAGGTCTGTTACTCCATGTGGGAATCTCGTGGCAGGCTGGGAACCGAACTGGCGCTGCAGAGACCGCAGACAGCTTCACAGCGCTGCGCTCAACCTGATGTGCCACCAGGGAGGCCCAAGAATAAATTTTCTGTCTAATCAACTGCCCTAGACTAGTTGTGCGACGTTGGCCTTGTTCCTTCAGTTCTCTGCACCTTAATTGCACCATCTCTGTTATCAGGATGGAGAAGTAGGTCTCTACCAACAACATCCTCTATTTCTTCAGTGAAATCTTTTCCCCTTGCCACTAGAGGGAGGTGTTATATGTAGCTTTTTCTTTGGCATGTGCCTTCAACCCTCTTGCTAGGAAAGTTAAAGAGGAGAAACTGAGTGAGATCACGGACAATCAGCAGCCAAACTATCAGTGGAGCAATCAGTCCTGGCTTTGAATTTCAGTTCTGCCACTTCCTGGCTGAGGTACCTTTGCCAAGGTCCCCCTGTTAGTTTTCTCTGCTGTCCAGTGACCAACAGAAAGGACAATTCCTGAGCAGGACTAGGTGGAACACCTTATCTGTGATGATATAGGGGGACGGGCTCCAGATAGAACTACCAGTCTAGAGAAATGCAAATCAACACCGCTACCATCCCAGTGACCAAGTTCCTGGTTGCTGATTGCTCCTGAGGACATTGGCAGATCTGTTGAAGGAGTGGATCTTTCCGAGACTAGAGAGGGCAAATGTCCAGAGGAAGGCAGGTGGGCAGAACTCAGTCCCACTCCCTGTCCCCTCCCCTATGAAATGGAAATGCAGGATGATTTGGGTGTCCAAGGTGGATGTAAGAGAGACCCTGGTCAAGTTCAGTTTTTGAGGCTCCAAGTTTATCAAAGTTTAAAATGTCCAAGGAGGTGCAAAAAGATAATTCAGAGACAAATGCATTTAGGGATCTCCCTGGTGGTGCAAGGGGTTAAGATGCAACCTATGAGGCTGTCTGCAGCCACTGCAGCACGAGTTTGATCCCTGGCCAGGGAGGCACCCACATGGCACAGCAGACCTCTCTTGACACACCCACTGCTCCCCTCAGCAGTGAATTTCAGTCAGTCTGCCTGTTATGTTCCCCCACTCTGTCTCTGGTGAATCCTCTTACCCACCCACCACACCTCTGGCCTGTACCCCAGTTCTTGTATGCATAAATAAATAAATCTTTAAAAAAATAACCAAATGCATTTAGAATGTTAGTTTCCTTAAATGTATGTTGTACATACTCAAAAAGGCAACCAAGTTCCTTGGTCAGCCACACACAATGTTCCTAGACTGTTGTCTGTTCCTGAGCAATAACCATACAGTCTGACCTCAAAAACCAACTTCCAAATGGTGCTGCGATCCTTGGGGAAGTAAAGTGGTTGTACAAAACAGGCTTAAGAGGCAAAACCAGAGTCAGAAAAAAAGCACAGAAAAGAGGGTGGAGAGGAACATCTAATGCCAAAAGGAATCCACCCAGGGAGCTGTGAAAAATAGTCTGAGCTCAAATAGCACAGAGGGTGTCCTTCTTGGTCTCACGGATTCAGTTGTTCCTACCTGAATCCTTTTTGGTTATGCAACCAAACCATTTAGAAAAGTATTTACTGGCAAAGAAGACTTTTGAGGGGTTTCAGAGTTTGGAAGAAATAGCTCCCTAAAAGCCCCCAAACCAAGAAAACAGCACAGCACTTACATAAAGGGGAAAACCTCATAAGGTTGTGAAGGTTTAAAGGTTACAATTAGTTTGTAATTTGTGGAAAACAGCACTTTTCTCACATGGCTACTACATGCCAAAATCATGTCATGGTTTTACATATAGGTGCCGAGAAAGGGATTAAGTCCTTTTGGCCAGAGAGTCAGTAATTTCCGGGAAATTCTTCTGTTTACATTTCTTGGGGATAAGAACAAAGCAAGGTGATCCTGTCTTAATATGATTAAGAGTATAAAGTTTCTTTTCCTTCTGACTGGGATGGAAGAGGACAAGGTGTCAGATTTACGTGCACAGAGGGTAAAAAATTATGGTGTATTTTAAAAGTTCCAAATTAACAAAGTAATACTTTTAACATACACACAATCACAATGCTATGGAATTGTGCTTCTCATAAGTTAATGATAGAATTTATAAAATACTTAAGAATATCAAATATCACACTGAATTGGTGTGATCTAGTAGGTAATGACACTAAAATTTAAAGTTGCAGGAGAAAAGCCTCTGCCCTTCCAGTGGATCTGACAGGCGTCAACTACCGAAATCTAAATGAAGTGTACACCCAAACTCCATAGCCCCTCGGAGATGAGCCTTGATGGCAAGATTTATACATACTGCAGAAATATGGGTAAATCGACAAAAAAAGAAAAGAAAACAAAAAACACCTTCTTTCATTTTCTCAAATGTACTGCTTTGCCATATTTGTAAATCCTTTAGGTAGCAAAGTTCCTGGGCCCTTTTAGATCGCGGACTACAATTCCCAGCATACCTTGAGCACAACCCCCCCCTCCCCGCTCCGGCCAAGTCTCGCGTGATGTGACCGGTCTCGGAGGCTTTATCAGGGAGGCTGCCGGCGAGTCCGGCAGCCAGTGTTCCTGGCCGGTGCCGGGACTTGTAGCGTTGCCCCGCGCGCTGCGACGCTTTAGCCATGGCTTGGGTCCCGACTGCACCACAGCGTCACGGGAGACGGGGGTCTTCGGAACATCTTTAGTTTTGGAGCCCAGCAGCAAGCACCTCCGCGGCGGCGGAAGAACAGGTAACCTGAGGGGCAGGGCCGGGCCGGCCCTCCCTGGCTGAGCCCCCAGCCCCTAAGGGGGTGCCCCGGCCCCTCCCGCGAGGCCCTCGCTGGCCGCCTCTCCTCGCCTCTCCCCTCTCACCCTGGCAGGAGCTCGGCCAGATCCACCCTTGCCACTCTTGTCCAGCCTTCTGGGGGTCCTCCAGTGGGGGTCCTCTCTGACGTCCCTGCTGTCGCTCACCCTGCTTTCCCTTTACTTAATCGTCAGATCAGCTTAGCCGGAGACCCCTATCGCTCCCCTTAAAATTTCTGCTTTGCCCAGCTCTCAGGGAACCTTCTCTTTGTATCTTGCCCCGGCACTGATCTCTTTAATCTGTCTTATCCTCGGGGAGGTGTGAGGGTTGGTTCAGACTTGGTGTTTAAAATCCTGGTGGCTTTGTCTTGTATCTTGTGATGAAGATGGTTGCACTCTGCAGGGGGGTGGGGGGGAGGGAAAAGGGACTGATACGGGAAGGGAAAGTAGAAGAGGATCTGGGTCTGAAATGCTCCGTGGACCAGGTGTATGGCGTAACTTTGGTATCTACGATACCTTTTTTTTTTTTTTTTTTTTTTAAAGAAGAGCACTTTCTTTTTTTTTAAGATTTATTTATTTATGCATACAAGAGCTGGGGTACAGGCCACAGATGCGGGAGGTGAGAGGACTCACCTGAAACAGAGCAGGGAGCAGAACAGGCAGACTGACTGAAATACACTACTGAGGGGAGCAGTGGGAGAGTCAGGAGAGGTCTGCTGCGCCATGTGGGTTGCTCCCTGGCTGGCGGGGGATCGAACTCAAGCTGCAGAGGCTGCGGATTGCTTCATAGTGCGATGCTTAACACCTTGTGCCACCAGGGAGACCCTCTGTGATACCCTTTAATAAAGAAATAACTAGTGTGTCCTCTGAGCTAAATCAGGATAGAGAGGCAGCCTATCAAGTTTGAAAGCATTATAACTTGCCTTCCTCAGGACTTAAATTTCATTACCCTGTAAAATTGGGAGTGGGGAGTGGGCAGCTACCTGCCTTGCCAGTGGCCATTCCTTTTAGCTGTGACCTTGGATAAATCACTTAACTCCTGATTTTTAGGTTCTTATTTTTTAAATTGGGGGTAAGTATTGTCTGATTTGCAGTGTTGCTGCAAGGATTAAAACACAAGGTGAGTTTTGTATAAACCCCTTAAGAACTGTCAGTATTAGCAAAATTGCCTGCTGTTATCTAACTTCTTGTATAGCTCAATGTATTTGGACCCTACACCCTAACTTACTTAAAAATGAAGTGAGTATACCTTTTGCAAGGTTGTTATGGGGGAATACCTCAAACGTACAGGTAGGCATTTGGCAGACTCTGGAGGCCTGTATCATGCTGGTTGTTTGTTGTTATTAGAACTTCTGGAATGGATGGACTCTTCCCAAGCCGCTTTGCTAATTTGCATCAGCTGGACAATGTTCCTCATTAATATCTGTCTGTCGGCATAATCGTCACATCATTTCACTGGTAAGGTGACCTTTTTTCCATGTAGTATCTTTGTCATATCACAGGTGTTAGGATCAGCCCCTGTTGGCATGTTTGTCACCCATTGGCCCTTAATGTGTGTCGTTGCCTTGTCAGCAAGCCAGAAAATCTGTGTGCTTGTCAAAAGAATAGCATTGAAGCTATTCTTTGGTGTTTGCTATAAGAAAATGCCCTTTGTTATTTTTATTAGGTGGCAGGGACTCAACTCCGAATTCTATATAGGAAAAGCATCTGGATTCCAGTCTTTCAATGGCTTCAAGACAACCAGAAGTGCCTGGTAAAAATTCTTATTGGTAAAGTTGGGTCTTGCCCTTAATATTTTAAGTTAAATAGAAAGCACTTTTTCTGAACCACGTCTTAATGGTTACTCTCTGTCACCAGGCGAGTATTTAGATTTAATAGATTGGCTTAATTTAAATATTATCTTATTAACCACCCTGTTAGGGTAGGAACCCAAAACCTAACTTGAGAGAGAAGAATCGTTTCACTTACAGATATGACATGTTTATCACTTTCCTACAGGTTTCAAATAAGAATTCTGAATAAGTTTTGTAGTTCTTCTAATTTGTACCAAAATATTAGTGTCACCTCCTCCCACCCCTTTTGGAAGGGGTAGGAGATAGGGCAGTGGAGGTCTGAGCAAAGAGGGTACCAGCCTGACTGGAAGGCAGATAAAACTTGGCAGTCGTGAATATGCTCACAGCGATGCTGAATGAGTCCCGAGTCAGTGTTGGGTTACTGCAGTCACTGACACCACCCAGGGGTATTTTAGTTGGAGGGGCCAGTAATTTTTAATGAAATATGAATCATTCAATTTTTGATTCACAATAAAGAGACTATGCCTGTTTCTCAGGGCTATTGTGAAAATTATTCATAAAATCTGTGAAAACGTGAGTTAAAAGTGAACAATATATACTTATTTCCCACCAGATTTTTTGGTCCCTATTTGTAGAAGTGGATTTCTTAGTATATGTATTAGGTGACTTTATTATTATTTTTGCGAAAGGCTATGAAGATGGCTGTTGGGAACATGTTTTTGAAATTGTTCCTAAATTCAGTGGATTAATAGAGAAGTCCTTCCCCTGTCACCTCATGTGGATCCATCCCAAGTCTCTCACATCATCAGTTTGTGTTTTAGTTTGTCCTTCATTGTTGTGATTACCATGCACTCGCTATAACTACCTGGCTAGAAGCTCACACTCACTAGGTCAACTTCCTGTAGTGTGGGGAGCATGGAGTGTCGCCTGTACAGTCACAGGTTGCTTAGTAACTGCTGGTCAGTGACGGGCAGCATATACACCGGTGGTCCTAAAAGGCTATCCCACAAAGCCTAGGTGTGTAGGAGGCTACACTATCTAGTTTGTGTCATAACACCCTGTGATGTTTGCATGACGACAAGATCTAACGCACATTTCTCAGAATGTGTCCCTGTCGTTAAGTGATGCGTGACTGTAGAGTGCACGCAGTGGCATGGAGATTTGTCCTGGCCCCAGCGCATGCTCGAGGCTTAAGTGTCCGAGTGTCACTTAGCTCTGCACCTCATCTTCCCGCGCTGGAAAAACGGGAAGGGTATCTGCTTAATGAGGATTAGGCAAGTTGAGGGAGGTAAGTGTGTGGCAAGGAAGGGTACTTAGTCATTATTTTTTTGTGTGTGTTTGTTTTAATTGAAATGACTCACCCATTTAAAGTGAACAGTTTTGTGTTTTTTAGTATATTCACAAGGTTGTGCAACTGTCATCACCTAATTATAGAACATATTTATCACACTCCTTCCCCCAAAATAAAACTTTGTACGTTTTAGCAGTCACGCCTCTTTCTCCCCCTAGCAACCTCTCATCCTATTTCTATTTCCATGGATTTATAGTCATTATTAATATCAGTAGTAATAATGGTAGTTTTGTGGGTTCCCTGCCTGTTTAAATGAAGTGTCTTTGCTGGTCTGGGACTTACTGCCCTGCAAGTTGATGCCTTGGAGAGGGTGATTGTCTTAACTTTAGCAACAGGAAAATGTCCCCCTGAAGGCAGGATCTGGATGTTAGTGCTGTTGTGAAAGGATTAGCCAACCAAACAAAATGGACTTGGCATGCTGGTCTGGCAGTACTGAGAGTGCCCTTGAAGTGGGGCACCTGCGTCACAGCAGGGCTGTTCCTCTGTCAGTGCCAGGGGACAGGAACGGCAGGATCAGCTGGCACTGCTTCGTGAAGGTGGTTGTCAACAGTTTCTGTAATGGAAATTGGCTTTGTTCAGGCCATACTTGAACTAGTTTCTAGAACACTTCAAACTAGAGATGATGGTGGGACCACATATTGTTTTAAATCTTTCTTATAAAACTCTTTTTCCCTCTGGTGAGTTAGGGAAGGCAGAGGACTTGCAGTCAGATCTTGTTGAGCCCCACTTGGCTACCCTCTATATGAGCTCACTCCCCTCTGGCCTTCGTTTCCTCATCTTTAAAATGGGAATAGTAACTTCCTATCCTCAGTCTTACATGAATTGAGAGCCCTGGCACTGCCAGGGGCTGGCTTCAGTACCATAAAGGACATAAACTTTGAAATCCTATCAGCTTAGATTTTGATTCCAAATTGCACTTTGAGTTGTGTGATCTTGCAAGTAAATTTAAATTGAACTTGGGTTTTCTAATTCATAAAAATGAATGTGAGCCACTGAGTGGGCTAAGTGGAGAGTCCAAAGTATCAGGCATAGAGGAAGGGACTTAGTACCCTTACCTTCTCTTGAATGGATTAGCTATTCCAGAACAAACTGTTGCCTTGTTCTAGATAAAGAGCTTTCAGAACTTTCCTGCTTATAGTTTGGAGGTGCATTTATTTTGAGCTGCTGAAGCCATCCTGACAAGTGTCTCTGTTCTTAGCTCTTGAGCCTAACGGGCCTCTAGGCAAGATGTCCCTGCCAATCGGGATGCACCGCCGGGCATTCAGCTATGATGATGCCCTGGAGGACCCTACGCCCATGACCCCTCCTCCATCGGACATGGGCAGCATCCCCTGGAAGCCCGTGATTCCAGAGCGCAAGTATCAGGACCTCGCCAAGGTATCTCACCCTGCTGACTGCTTCTGGCAAGTCCAGTCCCTTCCTTCTCCTTCCTTGGCTCCGGAAGCCTTCAGTGGCACCCAGCATCCAGAGAGTTGGGCAGCCACCAGTCCTGTATATATGTTTTCTGTCTCAGTAACAGTTGGTACAGTCTTTTTCTTTTTAATTTAAAACTAGAATGACCTGTTCTCTCTTACTGAGACTTTTCTGTAGCGCACCCCACCACCAATTTCCCATTGCATGAAATCCAAGCTTCTTTTCTGCCACTCCCCCGCCCTCTGCCTAGTGACCCAACCATATGCGTTAAGATTTCTTGCATTTGAGGGTGTTTTCTGCTTCTGTGACTTTGCTTCACACTGTTCCACTTGCCTGCAATGTTTGCAATCCCATCCTGTTCTCCCACCCCCTCCCTTTCCATTGCCTGACAGATAGTTACCTGTAAGTCTTAGCTCACTTCAGTGAGCATTTTCCTCCATCCTCCCATCAGACTGTGCCCTCTCCCTTTGAGCTCTCCACAGTACCATGGGCCTCTGTCATCATCCCATTACTTGATTGCCTTCCACCAGCTTCTGGAGGCAGGGGCCATGTTCAGTTTTGTACTCTTTCTGCAGTAGCTAGCCGAGGACTTGGTGTAGAGTCGAGTCCAAAAACATGTTCATTGAGTGAGTGAGGGAAAATGGTTTCTTTTTTGAACACAAGCTGTGCTTTTCCTTATGCTGTCCCTTCTGCCTTAGATGCCTTTTCTCACTGCTGCTGCCTCCTTTCTAAGGCCCCTCCTGGTGCTTTTACACACACACATACACACACGCACGTGTGCACGCCTCCTTACACAGTGACCTGTTCTCACAGCCCTTCGGTGCAGTTTGGCTCCATAGGTGCTCACAGCTTGTGGTGGGCATGTTACTGACGCCTATGCTTCCTGACTGTGGGGCCTGTGTTTCTTACCTCTGCCCCTCTACCAGAAATGCAAGAAAGGTTGTCCTGTTGCTGGAATGCACTGGGCCTGCCAAGTTCAGATGAGGCCATTTAACTTGCCATTACAATTTCACTGAACTTTGAGCTGCAGGACAGCTCAGGGCCGACTGAACTGTGTGATAAGCATTTTCTGAGAGACCTGGGTGTGAATCTTCTGAAGGTCCTTGTACTATCTGTGACCCAGGGCACACAGTTCCAACTCTGACATGACATGGAGATTTACTTTATGTCATGGAGGGGGTGTGGGAATTAGCTGAGGAGTAAAAGGCTTGGCTGACATGATGAGCTCGGCTCCCAGCCTAAATAAAGCCTGGGGCTTTATTTGATCCTTCCTTTCTAATGAGGTGACACCTCACCTTCCACCCCCTTCAAGTCTCAGAACAGGAAGCTCCTTTCCAAGAAAGCAGCCTCTATATCAATTACCTACTGAAATCTGACCCTGTCAGTTGTTGAGGAGAAAACATTTTGTGTAAAAAAAAGTACTGGCTATGCGAGAAGAGGCCTCAGCAGCCCGCCTGTGATGCCAGAGCAGATGAACAAGGCTGGTGCTGGCGCTGGGAGGGGCACTCTTTTCAGTTCTAAAGGATATGCTTGCTTCACGAGACAAAGCCTGCCTTCCAGTGTTCTGTGGTGCCCTGGCTGAAACAGCTGACGGTTTGGAACAGTTGCTCTCAAAGGACACCCAGCTCGCCTCATCACATGCCTGCTTTCATTTGCCCCTACTCACCCTGCATTAGGAATCAGCTATGCTCCAAGTGAGGAAGCCGAGGCTCATGTGTGACTCCAGTAAACGCTGCTGAAAAGTGTAAACCGTATTTTGTAACAGGGATCATTTAAATACCTCCCCTGCTGCCCTCCTTTCTGGCCATATTTCTTTCTCATTCCCTTGGAGAAGCAGAGAGCGAAGAATAAAGCCAGTTCGTTCCAGTGCTGAGCATGGTGGGTGTTAACAGTCCAGAAAGTGGCAGCTTTCAGCTCTCTCACCCTTAAGGATTGGGAGCTATGTCGATTTTTTTTTTTTTTTAAGACTATTTAAGACCATTACTTGAAGGCTTAATTCTCAAAGTGTGTCTTGGGAACAGCAGCATCAGCATCACCTTGGGATTTATTAGAAACAAGTTTTTCAGTCTCACCCTGGAGCTACCACTCAGCTCCAGGGTGGGGCCTGGCAGTCTGTTTTATCCCCTTCCAGGGGTTCTGATGCTCAGAGAGTGTGAGAACTGCATGGCAAACACCACAGTCCTGGTGCACGGTCTGTGCTCACTTTGCAGGGAGTGTTTCTTCTGTGTTCCCTGGGCCACAGTGTAGTTTTGGGGTATTGGGCAGAGGCTGGGAAGGAAGTAGACCCAGAGCTCTAAGGTCTGGCTTTGCTACTTTTATAAAGCTTATTCATATAATGTCTTTATTGGTAGCACTATTTAATCAGGTGGAGATGACCCCCTCCTCCTCATATATGACATTAAAGTTATCAGTAACTTCTCAGAGAAGTAAGTTTGGTTGTGTGACTCCCTTGCGCTGCTCAAGTGCCTCCTTCCCTTTCTTGAACAGGTGGAGGAAGGAGGGGCCAGCGTCTCCTCCCCTGCCATAACCCTGTCACCGGCCCCTGGCAGTGTGGACAAGGTCCCCGTGGTGAAGGCTAAAGCTACCCACGTCATCATGAATTCTCTGATCACAAGTAAGCATTCTTCACCCTCAGAATAGAGTGTTGTTGGGGTGGGGAAGAGCTTGGGCCTCTGCAGTCGGACTGTGGATTCTGTGAACAGCCTTGCTTCCACCATTCAGGTGGGAAGAGTTGCCAAACATTAAAGCATCTTGTTTGACCTAGAGGCATTCCTGCTACTTTGTTATTTTTGCTACCCACCTGTGTGGCCTTAGGCAAGTTACTTTACTCTCAAGACTTTTTGTCTGGTCATAATAGGAATATGGCTGCAGGTTGGAGTCGATGCCCCAGGTGCTGGAGAAGGCCCCACTCACACTGAGGCATTACCCACCTGCCCTGCATTTTTTTCTCCCTAAATTAACAGCTCATAGTTGTTCTCTTACTGGCCCTTGAGGCAGGTTTGGCCCCTCAAGTGTCTTTAGTCTTAATAATGTGTGATTTGTGGTCCTAATGAGACCTAACACAAGACAACTTGTATTTTTTTGTAAACTTTATCACAAGTTAACTAAGTTTGTTAGTTCTGGAGGTACTTTCTAGATCATGTGGGAAGTTAACAATATCAGATACATGGCTCTGCTCAGCAGTAGTCTCTGCGGGGCAGGGCACAGAGAGGTCTCCTGGTTGGCTCTTTTCAGTCAGAAGCATTTGTTTATTGGCTCTGGGAGGGCATCAGCTTGTCTTGGGCACAGACGTCCAAACTCTTCACAACTTTCTCTTTTGCACCAACTACTTGTATTTTGCAAGCTTCAGAATATTTTCTATTGATAGTGTTGGAAAGCTTAGTTATTGTTCTCTTGGTACAGTAGAACTGCCTTCTTGAAAATAGTTTACCAGCAGTAGAGAATATTACAGCACCCCACTGTACTGTTGTCACTCAGATACTTATTTGGCTTATTCACTTGCACAAACATGCATATTTTTATGTAACTGCAAATATAGTAGAAATACTATTTTTTTTTGGTTTGTTTTTGGTTTTTAGTTAGAACTGCTATGAACATCTGATATTGCTATAGTCTTTTTTTTTTTTTTAAATAGAGGCATGTTTATTTATTTATTTATTTGTTTGTTTTGTTTATACATGCACTGGGTACAGTCAGAAGTGCGGGAGGGTGAGAGAATTCACCAGAGCCAGAGTGGGGAGCAGAGCTGGCAGAAGGACCGAAGCACACTGCTGAGGGGAGCAGCGGGCGGCAGGAGAGGTCTGCGTGCCATGTGGGACCCTTGCCTGGCGGCCAGGGATCGAACCGGCGCTGCAGAGGCTGCAAGCAGCTTCACAGCCCAGCGCTCAACCGCTGCGCCACCATGGAGGCCCGATATTGCTATAGTCTTAAAGAAATAGTTGCTTTTAAAATTCTCGTATTGGTGTGCTGTAATTTGTCAGTTCTTTCCTGCTCTGTAAATTTTCAAATCCTGTCTGGTAGGACTGGAAGAGATCTTCATGCCTTTATATATATAATTTTTTCTTTGCTTCTATTTCTGATGGAAATAAGACAGTTCCTTCAAAGGGGAATGACCAAGTCATAAAGGACATCTGGTGTCTAGCTGCCACATTCCTGTATGTATGGGTGAATTATGTACTGTACATACAAATTAAGCCAAAATTCAGCTGTCAGTCCTTCCAGGGTATAACTGAGGTATGGATTATGAGATAATCAGGTCAGGCTGACATGACTGGAAACTGCCTGCTATGCCAGGCACTGACGGGCTATTTCACACACCAGAAACGTGGACCAGGAGACCACAGCTAGTTCAAGGTCAGTTCTCTGTGGTTTGACTCCTTTTGTGGGTAGAATCTTGGTGTCATGCTGCCTAAATATGGCCCGTTTGTCTTTGGCTGAGGTCTTATGTGGGTGCTGAGGATGGTGAGTCTCTCCCAGGAAACTTTACATTTGAAGAACTCTGCATTATTTCTCCATGCCAGCGGCCTTCTCCATGTTGCGTTTCTGAATTCAAAAAAAATGCCCAGTGTACAAATAAGAGGAAGGAAAGGAGTATTTCCCTGGAGGTTAACTGACTGTTCCTTTAGGCATGACTTATTTTTAGTACTTTATTGGCTTTTTTAAAAATAAAATTGTTTTATTTTTTATTGAGGTAATAATTGCCTTACAACAGAGTGATGTGTGTACGCTTTAGCTTGGTGTGAGGGAAGGCTTCCTCTAGTTAGAGGACCTTTGTGTAAGGTTCAGAATTACTGCTGCGATGCCTCTCTGGACGAAACCCACCCTGGGGTGGTCTCCCCTTATGAGGAGAACAAGAGAGGTCTGTGTTGAGCTTCCTGATTGTGATGGGAGGGGGGATGGGCATGACTGTCATCTCTCTTCCAGAACAGACCCAGGAGAGCATTCAGCGTTTTGAGCAACAGGCAGGGCTGAGAGATGCTGGCTATACACCCCACAAGGGCCTTACCACTGAGGAGAACAAGTACCTTCGCATGGCAGAAGCACTCCACGTAAGCTTGTTTTTTGGGAATTAAATGCAAACAAGCGAGCATTATTCCTAGCTAAAGATGTAGCTGTGGTTTAGAAGTTAGCAGCTCAGCTCTTTGTGATTGTGGCAAGTGGTGCAATGAGAATTGGGTGGGGAGTTTAGAACTGGTACAGTCCCACCTGTGGGGGTGCTTCCCTCTTGAAAGCTCAGAGGCATATCCACGGTGTTCCTGCGTATTCGTCTGTAGAGGGGGGCATCTGTTTTGCTTACTTCTGGTTGGGAGGAGACTCTGGGCTTACACCAGGTTATGTGTGAGCACTTCATGGACAGTAAGCCAGCAGGGGTCACTTGTTTACCAGTGTTCCACTTAGAGGGACAAAGAGAATTGGGCAGTTTCTACAGGGGTTTTAACACTTTAGCTGGAAATAAACATTATGTTCTACATTTATTTAAAAAAATTAAAATCAAATATAGAATTGGAATGCTTTTGCCCTTTCACTTCTAAAATGGTATGAAGAAGAGTTTTTAAGGGTAAGGTTAACGATAACCAAGTAACTGTATGAACCAAATAGTCTATTCCACTTTCTTTCGGGGAGTTCCCCTTCATACTTAATAGTCTTTGTGGTTTATGAAGCACTCACATTCATCTAGCCTTCGTATTAATCCTTTGAGGTAGATACTATTCTCGGTATAAGAGAAGAGAATGAGGTCCAAGGTGTATATTGAACCATTCGCAGTACCTGAATAAGTCTCCTGATGCCCAATCTTCTATTGGATCTCCACCACCTATTCCAAGGTTGACTGGGAATCTGACTCCTGATGGGGTGCATAAGGAAGGTAGTGGCAGATTGTGGAGGGGCACAGCTAAGAAATAGGGACTGCCTCTGTTAAGTGAGGGTGGGCCATCGTACTGGTTATAAGGGTTCTGAATAGGGGGTTATGAGAGCCTTAGGGCAGCATGAGACGAGACAAAGGTAGAAAGGAGAGTTACACAGTATGTGAAAGGAGGAACAATAACAGGGTTGGGTGGCCCATGGGACGTAAGACGTGGACTATTGGCGTTCTTTGCATGTAAGTTTAAAAACCACTGCTTTGGGGCCTCAGGGTCAGGTTGGCCAGTGTAAGTGTTTATACTAGACAGATGCTTCCAGAGAGAGGCATTGTCAGTCTTAGACACTAACAGAACTTTCCAGACTAAGTGTCCATCAGAATTCCAGTTGAACAGTTGACAAGTAGAAGTGATTTTGGTCACCTGTTTTCAGCATCTTGGCCACAGGAGTAGAACATGAGGGTGGCTGAAACTCAATGGCAACTTACCTAAATTGATATATTGCGTATGCGTGAGGGAATTAAAATGTAATTTGTTTGAAATGTAGCTCAGGCTAAATACTGACATATAGACATGGTGCAGAGACAATATGGGAGCCTTGATCTAAAACACTGAGCAGCAGATTTGCCTCTCCACTAGACTGCAAGTCTCTGCGGTAGAGGTATGTCTACAATGCTGCAGGAACCCAAAGTGGCTGGTTTTGGGGGAGTGCAAAGGGAGAGAATGGGGATTGGCTCCACAGAAAGCATTTAGTTACAGAAGGATAGTGTACTTGTATCTTGTTTTTATTTTATTTTACTTTATTTTTTTTGCAACTGGGAATGGCAGGGGCTATATGTGGTATGAGAGACAGAGGAGTTCAAGGCCCTACTTATAAGATTAAGAAGCCCTAAAGCCTGGTTGGGTGAATGTGGGAAAATTACTTCTCTGAAAGTAAAAGCTCTAGTGTGGCATTTAGTACAGGGGTGTTTTAGTTATGTTGTAGAAGAAATAGTTTTTTTTTAAAAGATGGAATTCTATCTTGTGTGGCAGAATCAAAGGAAATTCTTCTATAATCCAAAACTACAGAACCTATTAATAGTTTTCCTTTTGCCTTAAGAGTGTAAACCACATTGTTTATGTTCAAACTTGGCTGTTTGTAGCTATTCTGTACTTCTCACTTTTTATTTAAAACGTCTCTTACCCTTCTGAACAGAAACTAAAGCTACAGAGTGGAGAGGTAACAAAAGACGAGAAGCAGTCTGGCTCTGCCCAGTCCACCCCAAGCAACACCCCTGAGTCTTCCCCTCGGCCAAAGTCCAGGTGAGCTCTTCCTATGCTAGTGCTGCATACCCAGTCACGGTTTAAACTCAAGAGTTTCAGAGTGAGGAGTAGTAGTCTCCCTAGTCTTTTGACATGAGACACTTCTAGAACTCTAGAAAGAGTATACATTAAGGGTATGTTTTATTCTTTCTCTTCCAGAGGCTGGTTCAGTTCTGGTTCCTCCACAGCATTACCTGTGTCAAATCCTAGCACCATGGATTCTGGAAGTGGGGATAAGGACAGAAACTTGGCAGACAAATGGAACCTCTTTGGACCAAAATCCCTCCAGAAGTCTGATTCAGGTAAGGCAGCTTCTTTAAAAGAGAGAAAGCAGTGTGGCAGGCATCTTGCCAAGTATGTTGGGAGCTGCCTATTGCTTTGGAAATCATTTGCCCTCTGGTTTACCTTGGTAGGAGGTTTTGCCACTCAGGCCTATAAAGGAGCCCAGAAACCTTCTCCAGTGGAAGTGATCCATGTCCAGGCCACCCGAATGGCAGACGACCCAGTAGCCTTCAAGCCGCCCAAAATGGACATCCCCGTGACAGAAGGGAAGAAACAACTGCCGAAGACCCATAAACTCAAACCCCGTGACTTGAATATACTCACACCCACTGGCTTCTAGAGCTTTCTATTCTAGGGACTCTGGAGAGAAGGTGTCTTATGCCTGACTCCCCTTTCTATCTTAGCTCTGATATAGGAAAAGTTTATTATTTTTAAAAATCTCTCAAACTGAGGCTAGAGCTGGAAACATAATTGTATTTGAGAAACATTAGTGCAAAGCTTGTCCTGTGGAAGAAGCCATTTTGTACTCTAAGATTAAATCATCTCAGCAGTGATATGTGGGGGACCTCATCACCTATTTTGGTATCATCTAATCTGGATGAGTACTTTGATCATGGAGTACAAGGTAAATGAGGTTTATGTTGTTCCAAGACCAAGGCTTCCTGCTTGCTTTTCCTCTGCCAGGGTGCTTGGGTAGGCAAATCATGGAGTCGAGGTGTGTTCACTGGTTTGGACAGCTCTGGACTGTGCTGGCCCTGTGCTCCAGCCTGGTCCGTTAGGGGGACCTCCAAGGTGTTTGAGGTCTGGTACAGATCTTCCTGTGCGGGAGCTGGAGTCTCCTTGCTTTCTGGTAACCCTAACAGGCCACTTTGGCCTACAGCCAGTTCTCTCGGGGCAGTGCTGTTGGGGGATGCTTCTGTTTTGTGTGTCGTAGAACAAACACTAGTCTCACATATCACCTTGGTTGCACTTTAAAGTGAGATTAATTTCACTATGATTATGTTGGAAACTTCCTTCCAGAGGAAATTCAGTCTATTGGTTTGGTGTAGATGAGTGGAAGTTAAATTTTGTAAATGAAGGTGGTAAGTACAGTTAGGTTATGGTCTTGAGGTTCACGTGAAACTAGTGTCACCTTGTTTGGATTTCCTTGTTCAGGCCAGGGCCTGAAACTTTTTTCTGGGAGGTAGAAGGATTAGAAATATTTCTACGTGAAATCATTGTTCTCCCCAATGAGCCTCCTACCTTTGTAAATGCATACCTTCATGACTGAGGGAAGGAACAAGGGAACCCTCCTTTAATTTCTCTTCACCATGTCCATGCTCAGTGTTTGTCTTGACCACTGTCTCTAATTCTTGCTGGGTTTTTTTTTTTTGCATAGTATCATGTCTGCATATGCATAAAGAGCTGAGTTGACCTTTCCATAGAGAGAGGCCCTGGAGTCTAAAATGATCAGAACAATTAATTTATTTGTCTTCTCTTATGCTTGTATCACTTGTTTTAACAATAAAATTCCTTACTACTTTCTCAAATGTGGATAGCCTTTTTTTTTTTTGTCCTGTTGGGAGTAGTTATTCCTTTTTCCCTACTCACAGTCATAGAATCTAAGCATGGTAAACCAGTAATTTGAAAAACCATTGCCTTTTTATTATATCCTTTTAACATCCATTTTTTTGTAACACACTCAATCTTTTAGTTTCTCCTCTCCCCTTTATTCAGTACATAAGATCTTAATATAACTGGCCACCAAGTCAAATTCATAGGCAATATAACATTTGTAATACGGGATGTAGTGTTCCATTAGGGAGAAACGAATGTCCTTCTCTTTTGAAACAGGCTGTCAGTACCTTGAATGACATAATTGATGTCTAGGATTTGTTCAGCAGAGGAATTGTTTTTTCACATCTTGAATGGTTAAGCATTTAGTGCATATTATAGTATTACCTGTTTCCAAAAAAAGTATAGATAAATAATTTATTACAAAATATATACACCATGTGTATTTATGCCAGTTGAGAACAGGCTAGGATAGGATTATAGGGAAAAAAAGGTATTTCCTAAACCATAGGAAGGTGTTATAACCTACAGATAAATAGATAGGCTTGGTCCTATAAGATTTTTAACTACTTTTTATACTTTTAGAACTTCCAAATAGTTGGAGATAGAGTTCAGGAGGTATTCTTGGTGTTCAGTGCTGAGGACTCAGGGGCTGCTCCAGGTCTTGGTAGAGGGTTCTGCGTCGGGGTTCAAGTCTGCAGCATAGAAGAGCAGGAGCTTCAGCAAGTGCACTTTGTCTTGGAGCTGTGGGACCAGCGGCTCCCCCAGCATCTGGATCAGGCGGCTGCGGAAGGCCTCGATCTGCTTCTCCACGTCCACCACGGTGATATCATCACCTTGCTGCGGCTTGGGCTTGATTCTCTTAATTATTAAGTCTTTCCGATCAATCACTGAACTCCGCAAGTGCTCTGCAATGGGGGAAAAGTCAGTTAAACTGTTCTCACCTGCCTTTTATTCTTTTCTGACTTAAGATGAAGTCCAATTTTAGTACCTAGGTTCTGGGCAAAACCTGGCTTACTAGTTACTGGGATCTAAGTCAAAAACCACAAGAAAACACTCTATTTCCAAAAGAGCTTTTTGTTCATAATTCCCTTTGGTCCTCAAGAAGTCTTACATAGTAAAAGAAATTCTGTTTTACTTTTTCCCCCTTGTTGAAGGGGGAACATTGTGAATATTTGTCAAATGAAACTATTTCAAATTTATATAACCACTTGAAATATATTCTTGTGAATTTTCAATAGCTTTAGGGATATTCTAAGTATCAAAAGAATTGCAAAGAAATACTGAACTTAGTAATAATTTGTTGTTGGCAATTGGTTGATTGTAGTAATTGTTTAAAAGAGGCTGTGTATATATTACAGGATAGACCTATACATGAAGAAATGTATTTGTTGTTCAGAGTAAGGGTTCTCACTGTTGGAATGGAAATTGAGGTATCAGTATACATTTATATTCTTAAACTATAACATTTGTTGGCTTTGTCGTCAGAAATGGCCTGGAAGCTGACACTCCAGTAGTAACCAGCATACTTAGCAACCAGATCTTAGTTTCTAAATACCATTTCCTGCCCCTCACTAGGAAAAAATCAGAACTTTTTTTTTTTTTTTTTTTTTTGAGAAAAGGCTGATTCTAGGACCATGGCAAAGAAATTACAAGGTGAAGCTAGACTACCTTTTACAAGAAAGTAAGGGAATGCTTACAAACTGATGGGGACACGTCAGAAGGACAGCAGTTACTTTGAAGGGGGCTCTTGTTAACACTTAAGAAATGGAGAAGGGGGCTTCTGTGGTGGCTCAAGGGGTTAAGTCTTAGCACTATGAAGCTATCACCAGCCACTGCAGCAGAGTTTGATCCCTGGCCAGGGAGCTGGCCCACATGGCGCAGCAGACCTCTCCTGTCTTGCCCGCTGCTCCCCTCAGCAGTGTATTTCAGTCAATCCACCTGTTCTACTCCCCACTTTGTCTCTGGTGAATCATCTCTCACACACACACAACCCCACACACACCTCTGGCCTAGACCCCAGCTCTTGTATGCATAAACAAAACAAATCTTAAAAAAAAAAAAAAAGAAATGGAGAAGAAATGCATGACTAGAAAGTTACCACTCTTGAATACACTAACAGAATAATGGAATCAGGTAAGACGGATCAGTGGATGTTAAAACCACCCAGTAAAAGGCTGAACAGAATATTTAGTCTCAAGGTTTTACACTCTGGGTTACTTACTAAAAGCTAAGAGAATGGAGAAACCTGAGAGACAACCAAATATTCAAACTCAACATCAATGATGGGGCCAAACTGACATTCTTGCCTCTTGAAGTCACACTGAGCAAGGGAACATTCATCTGTTCAGTGTTCATGCCGATAGGGTTTAACAGGAATCTGCTTATGAGGCAAAATTTAGACAACTTCTATATGAGACATTCTACAAAGTCAATGGACTAGACTCTTTTTTTTTTTTATGAGCACTCCAAAATTTTTATTTATTTTTTTATAATAAATTTTATTTTTGTAATCCCCATACAATTGCAACCCCCTTATTTTGACCCCAATCCCTCCCCTCCCGCCCTCTACCCTCCATAGAGTGCCTCTGGTTCATAGTTTTTTGTTGATTTTGATTTTCACTTTCTTATAGTTATTCATTTTCCTGGTCCCTTATTTAAGTTTTCTGGATTCCTGCTATGAGTGAGACCATCCGGTATTTTTCTTTTTCTTTCTGGCTTATTTCGCTGAGCATGATCCCTTCCAGCGCCATCCATGTTGCTGCAAATTGCATGTGTTTATCTTTTTTGAATGCCGAGTAATATTCCATGGTATATATGTACCACATCTTCTTGATCCAGAATGGACTAGACTCTTAAAAAATGTAGGAGAATATAACAACCAAGTAGAAAGTATGATATTTGACTGAATCCTGGCTGAAAACAAAACCACCTAGGAAGGGTACTATTGGGGCAGATTTTTAGATAATATTCTAGCAAGGGTAAGTTTCTTGAGTGTGATAAATAGTTTTATGCAGGTGAATATCCTTATTAGGCTGACATATTTAAGCAGGGAGGATTATGATGGCGCAACTTAACTAAGTCAGCAAAAAAAAAAAAGTATATAGATGAATCAATAGATAAACCAAGTGTGGCAAAAAGTAAACATCTGGCGAATCAAGGTGAAGGGCACATGGGTGTTTGCTGTGTTACTCTTTCAGCTCTTCTGTGGATGCAAAAATAAAAATATTGGGGGAAAGGAAAAGAAGTTGTAAGGGTAGCTCATCCCAAAACCACAGATCAGTTCCAGCAGGATCCTGGAAATATGTGGAACTGAGGCCAAGGACAATGAGGTCAACTATAAGGCAACTGGAATGAGGAGAGTTCTGAAGACTGATGCCTCCCAGATTCACCAGAGCAGAGAGAGGATGATTTTCTTAATCTCATTTATAAAATGGGGTAACTGTACCTTCATTAACAGGGTTCTTAGGTTTAGCTACATGGTTTCCAGAAATTTGGGCAAGAATACCTTTTAAAGCAGTCTTAGTAGATTACATTTTCAAATGCT
Source organism: Talpa europaea (assembly GCF_964194135.1). Taxonomy (NCBI): domain Eukaryota; kingdom Metazoa; phylum Chordata; class Mammalia; order Eulipotyphla; family Talpidae; genus Talpa; species Talpa europaea. The sequence goes on along the minus strand of NC_140076.1, from coordinate 68,656,466 downwards.
CAATGTTATTTTTTTCAACCTTCAGATATCTTTTCAGGTTAGTCCCTCTAAATTTATAGCAATGTGAAAAAAAATAACATTGGATGGTCTCACTTATAGGAGGAATGTAGAGGATTCAAATGAAGGATCAGGGAGAAAAAGTAACTATAATAAAGTAAAAATCAGAATCAAACGGCAACTATAAACTAGAGACATTCTGTGGGGCCAGGAGGAAGAGAAAGGGAGTAGGATCAAAACAGGAGTGGGAAGAGCACAAGGGACCATGGTGATGGTGCACGGGTGAGTGGGTGGTGGGAATTTCACAGGGACTATAACCGAGATGAAAAAGAATACATTGTACAAAAATGAAAAATGATGTAAAAAATACATAAAATAATAGTTAAAAATAAATTTATAGCAATGTGCTTAATGGCAATTTGAAAAAAAAGTATAATAATTACAGTGTCCAAAAAGTCTGCAACACAGCAAACAGGTGTATTAAGATGTCATTGCAGAGCCTTCTCAATAGTCAATCAAAATTTACAGTAAGCACCTATCATGTATCTGGAGCTGGGTTAGATTCTGGGGATACAACAGGATCAGAGACTTGGGTTAGCCCTGGTGGAATGACATTCTAGTTGTAGGAAGTCCTACAGTAAAGACATAAAAACAACTATATTTTTAGTGAGCACAAAGAAATCAGATGCTGTGATAAACTAACATGGGAGGATGAAGGAAGCAGTCTACTCTAGTCAGGGATGCCCTCTTAGCTGAGTCCTGAAGGAGGAGAAAGGGGAGAAAGCCTTCCAGGCAGCAAGAACACAAGTACAAATGCCCTGAGGCAGGAAAAAAGCTTGTTTTGAGGTAAAATTTGGTAGTAAGAGGGAGAGCAGTGTTCAGATGAGACTAGAAGGAAGGCCTAGTCCATGGAATAGGATGGGAGAACACAGGTAAGTATCCAGAAAGTTTTTTTTAATAGGGATTTTTATTATATTTTTGCATAGAAGAACTGGGGTGTAGGCCAGAGGTACAGGGGGGTGGGGGGGTAAGAGGATTCACTGGAGACAGAGAGGGGAGCATAACAGGCGGATCTACTGAAATACACTGCTGAGGGGAGTAGCGGGTGAGACAGGAGAGGTCTGCTGCGCCATATGTGGGTCAGCTCCCTGGCCAGGGATCAAACTCAGGCCACAGTGGTGATAGCACTGAGACTTAACCCCTAGGCCACAGGGAGGCCCAATCAGAAAGTTTTAAGAAGGGAAATTTCAATTTCACTTTGCTACTAGCAGGGAATGGTTGTAGGGAGACAAAAGTCTTTGAATGGAATTTGTTTTTTTTTTTTTTTTTTTTTAAATACTTATTTATAAAGCACGGGGATACAGGCCAGAGGCGTGGAAGGGTAAGAGAATTCACCAGAGACAGAGCAGGGAGCAGAACAGGGAGACGGGCCAAAGACACTGCTGAGGGGAGCAGGAGGTGACACAGGAGAGGTCTGCTGCGCCATGTGGGGATCTCCCTGGCTGGCTGGGAATCGAACTTGCACTGCAGAAGCTGCGGATAGCTTCATAGCGCTGCTCTCAACCTGCTCTGCCACCGGGGAGGCCCTGGAACTTGACTTTTTAAATATAGCCATATGTCACTCTGGAAAATGTAAAAGTAATTTTGAAAAGAGGGAAAGAAAGGCTGGCTGACAGTGGGATTAGGGGAGACTTGGGGTGGGAGCAAGAATTTAGACTATTAAAATACATTTCCTGTATTAATAAATTTTCTGTATTAATGTTTCCTATAAATACAGGAAATCTATTTTAATAAAGTTGGCAGTGTCCATCTAAACACTGTCCAAGGGGGAAGAGTTCTTGGCCAGTGGACTTCAGCTTTCTGGTCCAGTTGGCCAGGCCTTGGATTTTATGCTTCGATGAAGATGAGAGTTCTTACATCCGTAGTTGTGCTTACTGTGTGAGGCAATTTATACAAAGGGCTTAGCACAACTCCTAGCTTGATATTTTGGCTGACAGTAAAATATTATATATTTTTAGTTTCTGGGTCAGGTCATTTTATCCCTAATACTAGCTATTACTTTACCATTGTCATCACTATAGGAATCTATAACCTAACCATTGCACTGAGCTTTTTAACTTCTGTCCATCCACTGCCTTTCCTGGGTGTCCACCCTCATCACCATTACCCTTCCTCTGACCTCTCTGGTCTTCCATCAAACTGTTTGCCACCTATGAGAAAGAGACACCTTACTCCAAACCACTTTGATGGCTTCTCTTTACTCTTGGAGTCAAATTCAAATTCCTTAACATGGCCCAGAGGATCCTTCCTGCCCTATTTTAGTTACTGTCTAGTCTCATCTCATGCTGTTCTCCCCTTGTTCACTACCATCCCAGTCCTACTAGTTTGTTCTATGTTCCTTGGACTCACTAAACAATTTCTTCTCTCAAGGCCCTTAGACATGCTGCTGTTTCTGGAAAACTGCCCTCTCCTTTTCCCTGCTAACACCAATACTTCCTCTCTCATCTGAAGTTATCACTTCTTCATGGAGGCTTTCCCTGGCCCCTCCAAAAGTAGATTAGGTCCTTCTACTACATGCCCTCATACCTTCTTTCATAGCATTTATTTTAATATGCTATATTTTAATATGCTCCTTGCACGATTATTTGTTTAGGGCCAGTCTCTTCATTAGACAGTAAGCTGTGTGAAGGCAGGAGCCATGTCAGTCTTACTTATTCAAGTTTTCCCAGTGAGCCAGGCACAGAGAAGGGACTTGGTGAGCATTTGTTGCCTGGATGAATGCATGAATTGAACTGATCTTGCCTCTATCTGCTTTCTCCCCTGGTGGACAGGGCTCCTTGCAGGAAGGCTGTGTGTGACTCCCCTTGGAATAATCTGGTACCTGACACCAGTAGGCTGCCCTGACTAAGTTGTCCCACAGAGTGAAATTCAGGGAGAAAATGCATTTTGTTTAAGTATTATCTTTAAATTCCTATTCACAGTTTCAAAATAGGAGGTTCTAACTGTTCACAAGCATCAGGAAAACTCATGGCACATAGTAATTTGTCATTTTGTTGAGCCTTAAAATGGAGTTTCATGGCTATGAAATGGGAGTGTACGTGAAAAGTCTCAGTCAGAGAATGTGAGCTCCACTGGCAACCCAGCCTCCTTTCAGTGGGCCTGCTCTGCTCTCTGTTTTCAAGTTGTGGGGGTTCAAGGTCAAGGGTCTGTACAACAGTAATTTAACCATGTATGGAGAGTTTAGGAAATGGGGGTGAGAAATTCCTTAGACCTCATCTTTTAACGTCACCCGGTGATCTCACAGAAAAACAATTCCTTCCAGCATGTCTTCTCTGCACACAGACTTTGGTGACAGAACTAAGTTTCAATCCTGTCTATGCATTTACTTTTCTCCTGGCCTCTGTCCTCCCATTTGTGAAACGGAAGTGATGCCTTCACAAGGTTCTTGGGTTGCACTGGCCAGTTTACGTGAATTTGCCTAGTCTTCCTCTTTCTCCAGGCTAAAAAGTTCCCCTAAGCAAAGGGCTTCCCAAGCTCTTCCCTTCTTTGCCTTGGGGCTGGACTACTCAGGCTGAACTCAAAATGTCTTCAACAATGTCCTGAGTCCCATGGAGATGGCAGAGAGGACTAAGGAGCCTTCAGAGTAAGAGGCCTCCTGACAAAGACACTGGCCATTTCAAGCTCTGTTCAGCTGTTTTCTCAGGAGGACACTGATTCTCAATCTTGTTTCTCTTAATTATTGGCCTCCAAAGAATCAGGAGAGGATATTAAGGATAAAGTAGCATTTATTCTTATTTATTCTTATTTATTTCATATACTTGTCTGAGAGCTCTTTCCCTTATTAGAAGTGTAAGACCAATCTGTCTATATTAGGTTACTCTTGCTCCTGAGAGGTGATTTCTCTGGGAATCAAAACAAATGAACAAGAAGTGCTAAAGGTGAACTTTAAACAAAACAAGCTGCTTTAATATTAAACTTTCTGCTAGATTTCCAAAATAAACAATTACATAAACCTCAGCGAGGCTTAAGTACACATGGAATTTGCCTTTCGGGCTCTGTTCTGAGAATGACATGTACCTTTTTTTGAGGGTACTAAAAATGCACAAACTACACCACCACATGTAGTATACCTGACTATAGACTCGCCTAAGTTTTAGTTACAGAGCCTGACAGAGCAGACGACTTTAGCCTGCTCCTGGCTCGGCAAACAGATAGACAGAGATTCAGCTAACCTTGATTCAGCACTTGCTGCTTTTTCCTCACACCTATTAGCAATCAGTCTTGGCAAGTTATACATGACAATGCCCATTCTATAGAAGGAAGAAACTTGGTATCTGGAAACATGAAGTTAGCTACCAAATACAGACTAAATGGTGAAATTGGATTTAAACCCGGACTGTCTGTCTTAAATCCAGTTGTTTTTTTTTTTTGGTGTCCTCACAACAGTTTGGTGTCCTCAGTTCCAGGTCTGAGAGAGCATGTAATGGCTCTCTTATCTTCCCATGTGCCATTCCTGAGCTAAAATTAACCTCAAGACCATAAAAAATAGCATATGTATGTATACATACACACACGCACACACACACACACACACAAATACTTTTCCGGAACCCTTAGTATTTAAGAATAAGTTGGACAATATGCCCCTGTCCCTCAACACTTCAGGTGAATTTCCAAAGACCAAGGGCATTTATTTTCTTTCATAAGCCAGGGTAATTTATCAAAAATAGGAAATTTAATATTAATACTATACTATTTTGTAGTCAATTTAAATCTCATCAACTGTCCCAGTAAAGTTTACTTTACAGTTTCTTTTTGCTTGGTTTAGGATCCAATCCAAGGTTGTGTTTTGCATTTAGTATTTATGTGCTTTAGCTTTTTAATCTGGAATAGTTCCTCAGTCCTTGCTTTTAAGACACTGGCACTTTTGAAGAATAAAGATCAGTTCCTTTGTAAGAGGTCCCTCAATCTAGGTTTGTCTGATGCTTCCTTGTAATTAGTTTCAGGTCATGAATTTCTGGCAAGAACACTACTAAGTGACAAGGTGCCCTTCTCAGGGCTTCACATCAAGAGGAAGGCCAGTTTTCTCTGTTGAGTTACGATCTTTCCTTTTGCAATAAATAATTACATCAGTTTTCCCAAGGGCCTCATTAATCCTTGGCTAATAAAACCATTCTCATTAGAAGTAGCTATTCCATTATAATACATGTCAATATTGGCCTCCTGCGTGTCATCAGAGATGGTAATTTGCTAGTCACTGGCTTTGCCTGTGGTTTGAGCAGAGCAACTTTCACAGACTTCAGTCTTACAACTTTTGCAATTGTCTGACCATTGATTTGCTTTGTATATTGATATTTACAATGTCTACAGTAGGTGAGGATTCTACCCAACACACTGCAGTGATGGGCGAGGACTGGTGGCAGGGATAATCAGATCACTCCTGATTACTTCTCATGTTATGATGACTTTGGCTTACCTATACAATCTGGTAACTGACAACCACTGTACTATCTGCCCTAACAAAGATAAGTGAATTTTATTTCATAGAACAAGTTCTAGCTATGTTATTCCTTGTTCCTTATAGTGGCAACCAAGAAATAATGCTTCACTTAAGCTAGCAAATTACCATCTCTATGTAACTTTAATTCACAATAATGTCCATTATGAGACCTTCAACACTAGCTTATTTGTGAACAAATGCTCCTTACCTCTTAAAACATGTTGATAACTGGATAACAGAAACTGCAGATGCTCAACCAGCTCATCCCAAGTCTGCCACTGGGTTTTATCTGACTGCAGAGATAGTAAAAAGCAATCTTTCCTCAGCTAAAGGTTTTGTACAGTTTTCAAGTCATCTTTACATAATGGTAAGGAGTAGGGAAAAGGTGTTTTAAACCAGGGGTTGAAATTGGGAGAAACATACCTGACACTTGAGCAGTGATGTGGAATTGTTCAGAAAATAGAGGGCCTGGGCCAGAGACAAGGGCAGGCGAGTGGGCGTCTCGCAGCTGTGGAGGAATATGATTTCTAACACTTTGCAGCGCAGAAGATGGCTTTCCATGGTAGTAAAGAACATCTCTCTGTGTGGAGAAGAGGAAAAGGGAATTGCCCATCATGAGTGTTTCAAAGAACAAAAAACTCACCTCCCCTGAATGTGCTAACAGCTGCCCTAGAAATGAGATGGCGAAGAAGGAATACAGCGGAGGCCTCAAAAACCACAAAGCGTGTGGACAGGGCAGAAATGGATTTGTTCTTGAATTAACAGTTACCAGAGGAGGGGAAAATCTTTGACTTTTGAAAAAGACAAATTTAGGACACATTTTAGAATTACTTTGTATCATACCTAAGAGAATTAAAACATGTAAATAAACTGGCCTACAGGGCCAGTTGCTGTTTGGTACAACCAGGAATACTGAGATAAATGGAAGAGGGTATTGCTTAAAGAAAAGGTGATAACTGAAAAGGGATGAGAGGCACGCCATGGGAGCCCACACTGCAGGAGAGTGTATCTGTAGGTGAGCGAGGTGCCTGCCTGCTCTAGAGACACAGAAGAGAGTGCCCTTTGGTCAGGGGCTGGAAGTGGCCATCTTAGCAGGTGGTGGCACTGGTTGACAGTGGTCTAGGAGGAGCAAAGGAGATTCAAGGCAGGAGAATTTCAACAAAAGGAAAAATAAGGGCAAAAACAAAGAAGTAAACAATACACAGCTATGGCATTAAATTTTAAGTCTGATATTTTAGCGTCCCAGAGGGACTCCTGACCTTGGCTTTGTTATTCTACCTCATGCGGGGGCTTGACCAGTGAAGGGCAGACTGGAGCATGTCCAGAGGCTTCTGAGCAGGAGAGCTACAAAACTGGAGGTAGACTTCAGGAAGTTTAATGAATCAATTCATTGTCCTGAAAAAAACATCAGCTTTGGGAAAAAAAAAAAAAAAAAGGATGATGAATCTTCCATGCACAGAGTGCCTCTCTGCACTGCCTGGACGTATTTGGTTTCTTTACTAGTCCGAGCAGTTCTGGGAAGCAGAGAGTGAGCAGGTGAGGAGGTGGCAGCAAGAAGTAACAGCACGGCTTGCCTAGTCAACAGACAACAGGGCCAGCCCCACATCCAAGAGTTTTTTTCTCCTATGACATTCTGACTTTCTGCAGTTTTGCACCATCTGGAAAATTGCGGGGGGGAGGTTAGGGGTGGTACTCTGTTTCACTGCCATAATAAACAACGAAGTATATTTTGTTTTTATTTTCTTGGTTTCCCTTCCATTTGCTTTTCCACCAGGTATATATATTATTTGTGTAAAAGCAAAGTTCAAAAAGCAGGATGAACTCAACAACAACAAAAAAACCCAATCCAAAAAAGGGCAGAAGAGCTAAGTAGGCATTTCTCTAAGACACGCAAATGGCCAACAGACATGAAAAAATGCTCACCATCACTCACCATTAGGGAAATGCAAATCAATACCACAATGAGATAACATCTCACACCTGTGAGAATGGCTTATATGAGAAAAATCACAAACAACAAGTGCAGAAGAAGGTGTAGAGAAAAAGGGACCCTCTTACACTGCCGGTAGGAATGTAGACTGGCCCAGGCCCTATGGGAAGAACTGTGGAGATTCCTCAAAAGACTAAAAATGGATTTAGCATGTGACCCCGCAATTCTGCTCCTTGATATCTAGCCAAAGAGCACAAAAACACTAATTTGAAAGGAAACCTGCACTCCTATGTGTATAGCAGCACAATTTAGCCAAGACATGGAAACAATCTGAATGTCCTAGAACAGATGACTGGATCAAGATGAAGTACATATGGAATATTACTCAGCAATAAAAAAGATAAATTCATGACATTTTGGCAACATGGATGGTACTGGGAGGGATTATGCTAAGTGAAATGAGACATAAGGAGAAAGATAAATACCAGATGGTTTCCCTTACATGTGGAGTCTAAAGAAACCAAACAATGGATCAGACAAACTCTAAGAATAGTCCTTGAAAGCAGACTGTAGATCTGAGACATCTAGGAGGGGTGGAAGAAGGGTAGAGTAGGTAGGGAGGAGAACATGGTGGAATGTGGTGGAGGACTGTGGGCACTGTGATGGTGGTAAAACTATGGTGACTGCACCTGAGGGGAGAAATCCTATATGGTGAAAAAATAAATAAGAACGTTAAAAAAAAAAAAAATATATATATATATATACACACACACACACATACACACCCCCCCAATAAAAAAAAAAAACCAGAATGAATATTTTTGATTTCTTTTTTTTTTTAATAGAGGCATGTTTTTATTTATTTATTTGTTTGTTTGTTTATACATGCACTGGGTACAGTCAGAAGCGCGGGAGGGTGAGAGAATTCACCAGAGCCAGAGCTGGGAGCAGAACAGGCAGAAGGACCGAAGCACACTGCTGAGGGGAGCAGCGGGCAGCAGGAGAGGTCTGCGCGCCATGTGGGACCCTCCTCTGGTGGCCGGGGAGCAGCCGGGTATCGAACCGGCGCTGCAGAGGCTGCGGGCAGCTTCGCAACCCAGCGCTCAACCACTGCGCCACCGGGGAGGCCCCAGAATGAATATTTTTGTAGCCTTTCTCTTATTACTCAAAATTTTAAAAATTCTACAATATTTGTAGGCTTTTATCTTTTTAATGTTTTTGAACCATCTCTGACAAATTTTCTTCTTTAATGCAAAGAACTCCACATTACTGTATTTGCAAGATATTTTCCAAATTCTCTTTAAAGTGTGATTTTTACTCTGCAACTGGCCGATAATGCTCATAAGACAGTTTTCCTGTTCCATAATCTTTTATTTTAAATTGTATTTTCTTTTCCAATTTTTATTCCAGGACTTGCACTTTCCCTGGCTTTATAATCCACAGACGGAAAACTCAGAGATACATCAAGAAGATAATTTCTCCTTTCTTAAAAAAAATGTGGATATTTACTAAGCATACTCTGTTATATTTTGCTTTTTTTACTAATATATTATGGAAATCAGTTTATAGAAATTTTATCCCTATATATTTTTATTTTTTTCACAGCTATATAACTCCACTGTCCTATGATGGTTGTTTCTTGTATTTTGCAATTACAAATAATGCTGTAATGAATATTCTTGTGTACATGTCATTTTATATAGTTAAAAGTATATCTTCAGGGTAATTCCTAGAAGTGGGACTGCTGATGAGAGGTCAATGTATATCTAATTTTGTTAGATACTGCAAAACTCCCCTACATAAAGGCTTGCACCATTTTGCATTCCCACCAGCCGTGTATGAGTACTTGCAATCTCAAAGCCTCACTTATAGAGTATATTGAAGTACATAACATTTTTTACTATTCAGATAAGTGAGAAATGATATTGCAAAGTAATTTATTTTATATTTCTTTAAATATGTGTGAGAATAAAATTATAAGATTAAAATTACAGGTCAATAGCTCATAAATATAGATGCAAAATATCTTAAAATACTAGCAAATTCAATCTATCAATATACAGAAAGGATAATATAATGACATAGGGATTTTTATTCTAGGAATGCAGGGCTTGTTTAATATTAGGAAATTAATCAATGTAATTCATCATGTCAGTGGAATAAAGGAAAAAATTATGATTCTCTCAACAGATAAAGAAAATATATTTTATAAATTTCAACACCAAGTCTTCATAATAATTCAATACACTAGCAATAGAAGGAAGCTTCCCAAATCTAAGGGCATCTTTAAAACATTTATACCTAACATTATACCAAATAGCCAAAGAATGAATGTTTCTCCCATAAGATCAGGAATAAGGCAATGATGTCTGCTCTCATCACTTAACATTCTATTGGGGCCTCCCCGGTGGCACAGTGGTAGAGCACTGGGTTGTGAAGCTGCCCGCAGCCTCCGCAGTGCCGGTTCCATCCCTGGCTGCTCCCCGGTCACCGGAGGAGGGTCCCACATGGCGCGCAGACCTCTCCAGCCGCCCGCTGCTCCCCTCAGCAGTGTACTTCGGTCCTTCTGCCTGCTCTGCTCCCCGCTCTGGCTCTGGTGGGTTCTCTCACCCTCCCGCGCTTCTGACTGTACCCAGTGCTTGTATAAATAAATAATAAATAATAAATAAATAAATAAAATCTTTAAAAAAAAAAAAACATTCTATTGGAGGTATTAGCCAATGCACTAAGTCAAGAAAAAGAAGCAAAAGTCATACATATTATAAAGGAAGATGTCAAGCGGCTTTATTTACAGAAAGATTGGGTAGAAAATACCTCTCCTGTCTCACCTATTGCTCCCCTCAGAAGTGTATTTCAGTAGATCCACCTGTTTTACGCCCCACTCACTCCATCTCTGGTGAATCCTCTCATCCCCTGCAACTCTGGCCTACATTCCAGTTCTTGTATACCTAAATAAAAAAAAAATGGGCCTCCCTGGTGGCGCAGGCACTTGCGCACAGTGCTGTGAAGCTGTCTGCAGCCTCTGCAGTGCCGGTTCGATCCCCGCTGGCCTCGGAGCAAGCCACATGGCGAGCAGACCTCTCCTGTCTCGCCCACTGTTCCCCTTAGCAGTGTATTTCGTCAGTCTGCCTGTTCTGTTCCCTGCTCTGTCTCTGGTGAATCCTCTCACCCTCCCGCACATCTGACCTGCACCCTAGTTCTTGTATAAATAAAAATAAATTTTTTTAAAAAAAGAAATCTTTTAAAAAAAACAACAGAAGCAAAATCCTAGTAGAATAAATAAATTAGCAAGGTTGCAGGATTACTGTATAAATGAGTAATTAGAAATGATAGGTTACGTAGTATATGCATTTGTTAAAACTCATAAAATGATACTTATGTAAGATTATATAATTTAATTGTGGTGAGGGCCAGGGACGAATAGCTGATTTCTGAAGGATGAGTAAAGTTGTTAGTCAAAAAGATAAAGCAGGGCCTCCCCGGTGACGCAGCGGTTGAGCGCTGGGTTGCGAAGCTGCCCGCAGCCTCTGCAGTGCCGGTTCAATCCCCGGCTGCTCCCCGGCCATCGGAGGAGGGTCCCGCATGGCGCGCAGACCTCTCCTGCGGCCGCTGCTCCCCTCAGCAGTGTACTTCGGTCCTTCTGCCTGCTCTGCTCCCTGCTCTGGCTCTGGTGAATTCTCTCACCCTCCTGCACTTCTGACTGTACCCAATGCTTGTATAAATAAATAAATAAATAAATAAATAAATAAATAAATAGATCTTTTAAAAAAAAAAAATAATAAAAAAAAATAAATAAAAAAAAAATAAAAAAAAAAAAAAAAAAAAAGATAAAGCAGAAAAATTTAGGCTTTACTTAAAGGTCTACTTACATAATTTCTTCCCAAAGAAGTTATGTCTTAGTTGCAAATAAAAACAGTTGAGAACTTCTTTCTTTCGAAGTATTAAATAGACAGGAAGTACCCTCTATTCTTTTTTCCTCTAATTAATGTCTGGAATTTTTTCTTTTGAAATTTGGTTCTCAGAACAAAAAATGAAAACAAAACTAAGACTCACCTTTGACTCCTCTCAGGAATGTCCAGTACAAATCCAAACATCATCTCAGCAATTTTATTGGAGCTACAGGTGGGAGTCCTGTCCACCTCTACAGCTATGGACAGCATCCTTTGCAGCTGGCAGACAATCCTGAGTCCGGAATACAGAATACAAGTGAGCGTGGGTATCTAACAAGGAGCCACCCTGCTGGCTGGGAGGAGGTCCCCACCAGTATACATTGAGAATAGAGACTACTAAAGGATCTTGTAAAGCACACACTAGGTCAGGGAGAACTACTCAAGCCATCAGCATGCTTTTATTTAGCAATTTCACCTACCTGAATCCCTTTTGCCAGATCATACTATCTGAACCTCTCAGAATCTGGGGTTGAGCTGCAAAAGCAAGCTGCTTTTAAATTCAAAAATAGAAGCATACAATCTTAAGGAGCTAGAAAATTTAAGGATTATCTAACCTATAACTTCTCTACTATACAGCTGAAGAAACAGATGCAGAATGACTATATTCTTTGATATAGGAGAAAATACAGTTACCATATATTCTCCTGTAACTGGTTCCTTTACAAAAATTTCTCACTAAGTTCAGTCTTAGAACTTCAACTGGTGGAACTTGATCCTTGCTACTGTCATACCTAATAATAGGCGAAGTAATCTGGGCAACCCCAGATTTAGGCCAAGAGAGCCTCGCCTAAAGTCAGTCTTTCTAACATGCATTATTATTTGTGGTGGAAAAAAGGGCTCTGTTTTCAGAAAATTTGTAGCTAATGACACAATAGATAGACTAGGGGCTTTGGTACCAGATTCTGGCTCTGAAATAAGTTGTTTTAACCTTTGACAAGTTACTAAACTGTTCTGAGTCCAAGTATTCTTATTTATAAAAGGGGGAATACCACCACCAATTTCATAAAGTAGGGGTGTTATATAAAATACATGGCAGATAGACTCTCACTGATGGTAAACAATAGTGCCTATTGTTGATAAGATCATGATAAACTGACTTTTAGAGAGCCTTGTTTTATTTCTACTACTTTTTTTATATATTTATTATTATTGTATGATATTAGCTTCCACTGAAGGAATAGTGTTCCCTTTTCCCTTATGTCTATATATAATCCCATTTTAGGATCTTCCCCATTCTGTCCAAGTAATTGCTTCATTGCTTCATTTTCTCTTTATATATGAGGTTATTATGTTGTCTCCTAAATTAATTTAAAGTTTATTAGGTTTAAGGTTATTTAAGGTTGTCTATTTGGTGTAATGTTGTAATAATTTAAGGTTATTAGGTTGTCTCCTAAATTAATTTAAACTCACTGGCCTTATATAAATATCAGGTTGATGACACCAGATTATAATACAGCATTGTGAATTTAGGCACTAATGCTGCATTTGAAATGTAAGATTTGTTGGATTAGTAGATTACTTAAGCAAGGGTAGCTCCAGCCCCTAAAATCCTGGCATCTCTCAAAAAATGCCAAAACAATTTTCAACCTCATACAAGAAATGTCAGGAATCTCTTTCCAGTGCAATCCAAGGTATAAATGTCCCCTGGCCAGAGCCATTGCTGTTATAAACTATTGGACCCCATGGATTGAACTGCAATTCTATTCCCAGGGCCTGAGGAGAGAAGCAGGTCCTTGTGGATTATACGCTGCAAGAAGCCACTACCCACAACTCCTTCCCTGCTGTCAATAGACAGCTTAAGTGATGAGAAATTGTAATACTGTGTTTTCTCTTGGAGTCCAGGGAAGGGAGATGGTGTCCTCTAGCTTTTGATTCACTTTGGCTTCATGAATTTGTATTCCTTTAATGAAGTCCTATTCATTTGTGGGGAAAGAATCTATTGTTTTTTCCTACCTTTGGAATTAGAAATTTAACCTTAGTCAAACTGAGAGTCTTTAATAAGAATCAGCCTATGTTTTAGGAGCTTGTTAATTTTGAGAAAACTGCTCTGAAGTGCTGTTCTCTATGATACTAAATCCTTATAGCCCCAGGAAAGACAACTTCTGCCTGCCCCTTACAGCTGATTGGTGTTCTTTGTCAGGTTGGGCGGGGGAGAAGTGTGGCTACTGCTGGCTTTCAAGATTCCAGTTCCTGAGGAGGTTTGATTCCCATCTGGGGGCTGAGTTAATCCATCTTCAGTTACTGCTTTGACCAACCACTTGATAACATCTCTGAAATGAAAAAAAAAGGATAAGAAACATTTTAAACTTCTGGTATGGGACTCACAACTGCATCCTTAACCTGGGTTTCTAGGCCCTTAGAATTCCCCAAAGGCAACAAATTTTTCCTTTTGGGTTCTTTCTTTCTTTTTTGAAGAAAGATCTGGGGTGTAGGCCAGAGGTGTGCAGGGTGAGAGGATTCTCCAGAGACAGAGCGGGGAACAGAACAGGATGCACTGAAATATACTGCTGAGGGGAGTAGGGGGCGAGACAGGAGAGATCTGCTGTGCAATGGGGTAGGACTCAGGCTGTAGCAGTGACAGTGCTGAGATATAACCCCTAGGCCACCAGGGAGGCCCTCCCCTTGGGCTATTTTTAATATTAAAAAATAAGTTTAGGGCCTCCCCTGGAGGCGCAGCGGTTGAGCGCTGGGCTGTGAGGCTGCCCGCAGCCTCTGCAGCCGGTGAGGGTTCCACAAAAAAAAAAAAAAAAAAAAAAAAAACAAGTTTAATGGAAACCTCACATTTAATTGCAATGGTTTTTTGATGTTGTTGTTGTTGTTAAAGGGTAGCTAAAATATCGACATTTTTCTTTGTTTTAATTACTGAAAGGTACCTCCAAGGTCAAAGAACACTATCTGTGGCTTCTGACCAGGAACATTCCTTTACCAGGTGGAAAGCTGGACTGGATGACCACAGAAGTTCTTGCTGGCTTTCTATTATTATATATTATCTATTAATGCTAATAAAATCAAGGCTTAGAGTATACACCATGAAGTCATATTTTATACAGCATTTAGGCTTCAAAAGTTAGTAAGGCAAACATATCTCATATAACAAAATTACTTTTGATAATCACTTAGGTAATCCAGGTGAAAATGGTGGCTTAAATACACACATCTAATTTTGTTCCCTCCTAAAAATCCCACTAATACTGTAGTAAATAAGTTTTAAAAAAAATCCACAAGAAAGAGGAGACAAAGTGGGGAGACAATAGCAGTGAAATTTTGAAAGCTGGAAGGTGAAAGTATTCTCATAAAATAGAATATTACATGATTGTCAAAATAAGAGGTTACAGTGGTAGGCAAAAATATGTACAAATCTTAATGCTCTATATTAGTAATTGAAAAATGAAAGTCTAAAAGGAACTAAAATAAAGATGTAAACTTTACAGGAACACTTGTAGATTCAATATAACTACATAGAATAATGAACATTCAGGATGCAAGTTACCTTGCATACAGGAAGGTGGAAAGGTGGGTGATGGGGGATAGATGTATATAAGATGTAGGTAACTTTCAAGGTCTTAGTCTTTAATTTAGGGCGTGGGTTAAGAAATGCTGATTAAAAATCAAGAGTCACTAGTTAAGCAAATAAGGCAAATATCTTGTATTTTAAGGGTGATGTTTAATCTAAGTCTATGACTTCAGCAAAGAAGCAAATTTCAACTGAGTGAGAATTGAGAAAGCAGACTGCTAGCTCATTAGTAGAGAAGAACAATGCTGTTTAATTTTATTTACCAATAAAGAGAATTTGGAAGCTCTACAAATGCCAGTACAAGCACTCTCGGAAGTGAGGGTGAAACGGGGTGAGTTTAAATAAGTAAGACTTGTAAACTGTTCAAGAAATTTTTAGATTCCTAGATCTTCTTCTCTACCCTTCAGAGTACATTGTAAATTTGTGGAGAGGTGAAAGAGAGGGTTCACTAGACTGGGAGGCAAAGGAGCAAAGGCATCTAAGCAAAAAAGGGTACTAAGTGAACTAAGAACATATGCATGCTGAATGCAAAGACCCTGGAACCCCCACTTGCCTTCCAAAAACCTATCCTTCATGTGGGAGATTGGGAGTATTCCCTGGATAACCCATACAGTCCAAGAGGAAACACCTAAAGACACTGACATAGAGTATTTTCTAAGAAATGGGCAGCAGTTCCACCTACCGGGAACTTCAGAAATGACAAGTCCTCCCAAGTACTCAGAGTTTCTCGCAGCTTTTAAGTCTGTCACCAACCTGGATAGACAAAGATTTACCAGGTATCTATGGAAATATTCTAACAAGAGAAAGGACAAAATCACCAACACCAACTTACTCTTCCTCTCCCAAAAGCAACTTGAGAAAAGACATTATGCAGAGTATAAACAAACAACAACAAAAATCTACCAGTGTACCTTTCACCGTGCACAAAAATCAACTCAAAATGGGTAAAAGAGCTGACATAAGACCTGAAACTATAAAATATATAGAAGAAAATATAGGTAAAACACTACAAGACATACATTGCAGTAACATCTTTAGAAGACTCATCACCCAAAGCAAAGAAAGTCAAGGAAAACATAAACACCTGGGATTACATCAAACTGAAAAGCTTCTGCACAGCAAAAGAGACAATAACCAAAACAGAGACACCTCACTGATTGGGAAAAAATCTTTGCACTTCAGTCAACTAATAAGGGACCAATCACAAAGATACACAAAGAACTCACATGACTCAACAAAAACAAAATAAACAATCCAGTCAAGAAATGGGCAGAAGAACTTAAAAGACATTTCTCCAAAGAGGAAATGCAAATGGCCAACAGGCATATGAAAAAATGTTCAACATCCATTATAATCAGGGTAATGCAAATCAAAACCACACTGAGATACCACCTTACACCAGTAAGAATGGCACATATCAAAAAAGCAAGCAACAACAAATGTTGGCGAGGATGTGGTAATAAAGGAACTC
This sequence comes from Talpa europaea, assembly GCF_964194135.1. Taxonomy (NCBI): domain Eukaryota; kingdom Metazoa; phylum Chordata; class Mammalia; order Eulipotyphla; family Talpidae; genus Talpa; species Talpa europaea. The sequence goes on along the minus strand of NC_140076.1, from coordinate 68,640,104 downwards.
TCCTACATTGCTGGTGGGAATGCAAACTGGTCCAACCACTATGGAAAGCTGTCTGGTGGTTCCTCAGTCTACTAAAATTGGAGTTACCATATGACCCAGCAATTCCACTCCTAGGGATCTACCCAAAGGACTCAAAAACACTGATTCAAAAGAACACCTGTACACCTATGGTTATTCAGCACTATTTATAATAGTTAAGATATGGAAACAACCCAAATGCCCCAAAATAGATGACTGGATCAAGAAGATGTGGTACATATACGCAATGGAATATTACTCAGCAATCAAAAAAGATAAACTCATGCCATTCGCAGCAACATGGACGGAGCTAGAAGGAATTATGCTCAGTGAAATAAGCCGAAAGGAAAAAGAAAAATATCGGATGGTTTCACTTATAGCATGAATATAGGGGAGCCAAATAAGACATCGGTGTAAAAAAATAACAACATGGGCCTCCCTGGTGGCAGAGGCAGTTGAGTGCAGCACTGTGAAGCTGTCCGCAGGCTCTGCAGTGCCATTTTGATCCCTGATGGCCTTGGAGCAACCCACATGGTGAGTAGACCTCTCCTGTCTCACCCACTGCTCCCCTCAAAAGTGTATTTCGTCAGCCTGCCTGTTCTGTTCCCCGCTCTGTCTCTGGTGAATCCTTTCACCCTCCCACGCATCTGGTCTGTACCCCAGCTCTTGTATAAATAAAATAAATCTTAAAAAAAACAACAACAGTACAAAACACAACAAAGCAAAAACAGACAATTATAAATCATTGTGGAAGGAGGAGGGAGAGAAAGGAATCTGAGGAAGGGAGGGAGGAGCACAGGGGACTGAGGTGATGGTGCACGGGTGCACTGGTGAAGGAAACTCTACGGGGACTACACCTGAGGGGGTGGGGGAAGCAAATATTGTTTAAAAATGAACAATGATGTAAAAAATAAAAAAAATAATAAAAAAATTTAAAAAAATAGAAAAGAAAAAAAGAGAAAGATTTTAACAAGTCAAAAATCACAGTAATAAGGCCTCCCCAGTGGCACAGTAGTTGAGCGCTGAGTTGCAAAGCTGCCCGCAGCCTCTGCAGCGCCAGTTCAATCCCCGGCTGCTCCCTGGCCACTGGAGGAGGGTCCCACATGGCGCGCAGACCTCTCCTGCTGCCCGCTGCAGTGTACTTCAGTTTGCCTTCCTCTGCTCCCCATTCTGGCTCTGGTGAATTCCCTCACCCTCCTGCGCTTCTGACTGTACCCAGTGCTTGTATAAATAAATAAAAATAAATCTTTATTAAAAAAAGAAAAAAACATAGTAATAATACATATCTAAGAAAGACTTAGTTTTCTTTATAGAAGGACCCAGTTTTCTTTATAATTTATGTTCTTGTGAAATGGAAGAGAACTTGGCTTAATAAAAAGACAACTTCCAAATTAAAAAAAAAAATCTACCAGTGTCATCAAAATATGGGAAAATATAGATCCATGAAAGAAAACAAAACAGAATAGTATTTATTAATTTAAAAAAAGGTACTTTTGGAGAAAGAAGTGAAAGTGCTCTTGTAAATTAAAAACATAACAGAAATAAAAACCCTGCTTTCTAGGAATGAAGGGTATGTTTCCAGACTGAAATGGCCACTGAATGCCCAACAGAAGGAATGAAAACAGATCTGAAAAAAGCATAGGGGGCGAAAGGAGGATTCTATAAACGTCTATAGGTACAAACCAGGGCATGTACAAAAAATTAGTAATCCAAGAAGCTTATGATTTCTTAACAGCAATTCTGGAAAATAGAAGACAAAGGAAGATTTCCTTCAAACCTCAGTGGAAAAGTTATTTCTAACCTAAATATCTATGAATATCAGCTGTTATTCATCAGTGTGTGAGATGACAAAGACATTTTTAGATATACAAGGTCTAAAAATATCTTTCTACCTACCTTTCTTAGGAAGCTACTGGAGACAGCTGTCAAAATAAGGGAGTAAACCAAGAAGAAAAGGATGTAGGAGAAACAAAAAAGACATATAACACTGGTGCTTCAGGTGAGGCGAACTGGATGGAGTTGGTTTTCTGAGAGTCCCCAACTTAAAAATGGTTTGACTGGTAATTTTTCAACTTTACAATGGTGTGAAAGCGATAAGCATTCAGTAGAAACTGTACTTCAAATTCTGAAGTTTGATGTTTTCCAAGGCCAGAGATATATGCAGCACTGTACTTTGTTGTGATGCTGGGCAATGGCAGCAGCTAGCCGCATGTCGTGCCAGCAAAGCACAGGGCAAGTTCAGTATGGATTTAGGCAGATGGATAAAGGAGAGCCCTGGAGCCCTCGGTGGATTTTACAGGTTTTATTTATTTTTTTTATTATATTTATTTGTTTTTTAATAAGATTTATTTATTTATTTATACAAGTACTGGGTATAGTCAGAAGTGCGGGAGGGTGAGAGGATTCACCAGAGCCAGAGCAGGGAGCAAGGCAGGCAGAAGGACCGAAGTACACTGTTGAGGGGAGCAGTGGGCGGCAGGAGAGGTCTGAGCGCCATGTGGGACCCTCGCTGGTGGCCGGGGAGCAGCCGGGGATCGAACGGGTGCTGCAGAGGCTGCGGGCAGCTTCGCAACCCAGCGCTCAACTGCTGTGCTACCAGGGAGGCCCCCTCATTCACATTTTAAACTTCACATAAAATACCATATTTAGCCAAATGGATATGGGCATGCAAACTAAGGGGGTGAACATCTGCCCCATGCGCAAAACAGAATGGAGGAGGCATAATAGCAATATCCTATATTGCCCAGTGAACACTATTCTTTAACAAATATACAGGAACATATGGTAATATAAACATGAGTGGAAGAATTACGATAATGCTCTGAAAAAAGGGATGCTGGCACATTTTGTAAGGTGAAAACCATTTCCAAAAAGGCAAGCGTTATAGTTCCAGGGGAAAAATTCCATCCTGAGATCCCCACCATGGATTTCATATCTTGCCCCTTGCTATAAAGATACTATAGTTTTCGTTCTGAAATTTCCAGACACTCTGGCCATGATTCTACACAAAAAAGAAGACCCACTTGCATCCTTATTGCACCTGATAGCCATATGACCTGTTATCATAGTATTACTTTTCACAAAGTAGTAGTGGCAAATAAGATTTACCGTGAGTTACTCAGGGTAGATGGAAATAAATCTAGGTTTGTAAGAGCTATGAAAAGTTTTACAAAAGTTAAGATTTCCCTCTAGACCTCATAAAGTTGTTTGGACAATGCTGAAAGAGATCACAGAAAGTCTAACTGTGTTGAGAGAAAAACCACACAAGTTAGAGAGCTGGACAGATAGTCGATTACAGAGAAATTTTCCTTTATGAATGTCTGTAATTTTAATAACTATCCCTGCACCATCTTATCTACTGATATTTTCTGGCCTTGAGTAGCTGCCCCCCTCAGCTTAGGGCACCGTGGCTGGTTACCTGACATTATGGGGCTGCTTGTCACAGGACAGCACGGTGCTGGCAATGGACTGCTGCAGGTGCTGTCGCTGCCGCCTCAGGATCTGCTGGAAGTCATCTTCCAATGTCTGTACTACATAACGCAGAAAAAGGACTCGCCCGGGCAGATTTTGTCCCTGTGGGAGAAAAAAAGAGAAGTCAGTATTTCCTTAGTCTCCCATATGACAGTGAGCATTGGGTTCTCACAAACACTAAGTCCAAAGGGTGGCCATGAGTGAACATGTATGTCTATACTTAAAGAGAGGCTCCTGGGAGAGAGCGGCAGTCTAGGTCATCACAAAAGAGAGCAAATAGGGCAACTGCTAGAAGAATCATACCCTAAGAGACCACTTTATAAAATCCCTGTTTCCTCATCTGACTTCTTTCCCAGTGAACAGGGACCCAGTCATAAAAATGCCTAGTCAACAAACTCCACTCTTAATATCAGAAACTGGGGAGCAAAAAAATCTAGGCATCTACAGATAATTAGAATTGCTTAACAGAAGTCTGTCAGAAGTGCTGGGATTGTAAATTTTCTGATTTTAAAAACAAATATGGAAAGTCAATCTCTCTCTCACGTATCTGAAAACGGTCTCAGGATAAACCCTAAACTGCGTATAGCAGAACAGAGAGGCAGAAACTGGCTCCTTAATGACTGCTGAGCTGCTGGATCAAGCAACCATGACCTCTACCCCACTGCTTAACTTTCTGTAACGTGAACTGTGCATTCCCTCATTGTTCCGAGAAGTCTGCGCTGGGCTTTCTGTTATAGCTGAGATGATCCTGATCATCCAGATGCAGGTAAAGAACACGAGACTCAGTGGTACACAAGCCTCACTTATTGATGTATTTATCTATGTATGTGTTTATGTTTGTATGTTTTAAGCTCAGTCTATGCCTTTTGAGTCTCAGTGTCCTTGTGATTCACATCATGTAATTCTGACCTTACTAAAGCCAGTGTAAGTAGTATGTGCCACACAGTAGTCAGGCATGCATAACTGTTGATTTCATTTACTGCGAGACAGGTGCTGGGTTGTGGGTCTAGGAGCCCAGGTTTTGAACTCATGAGAATGAGAAGGCACCAGACCATTTCTGGACTTTGGGATCTCTTCAAGTACCAGTGGCAGGCACATTTTCTAGGAATATAAACTTGCAGACCAGGATATGGTTCATATACCAGGAAAAAGGATGAACATTTTTAAAAAGTGAGATATAACTGATATACAACATTGTATTAATTTCAGGCATACATTGATTGGATATTTGTACATATTGCAAAATGGTCATCACAATAAGTCTACTTAACATTGATCACCACACATAACTACGAAATTTTTTCTTTTGATGAGAACCTTTAAGATCTATCTACTCTGCTAGTAATTTTCAAACATACAATATTGTTAATTATAGTCACCATACTGTCTACTGCATCTGCAGGACTTATGACTGAATGTCTGTACTATTTGAATCCCTTACTTATTTCCTGTACCCTTCCCCAAACCTGTGACTCTGGCAACTACCAATCTGTTCTCTGTATCTATGAGCTTGCATTTTCTTTGTTTTTGTTTTTAATTCCTTATATTACACATATAAACGAGATCATATGGTATTTGTCTTTCTGATTTATTTCAGTGAGCATAATACCCTCAATGTCCACCCACATTGCAAAAGGAAAAATTCCTGTCTTTTTTATTGACTGAATAATATTCTGCTATAAATATATGTATTTTCTTTATCCATTCATCCACTCATGGACACTTAGGTTATCATCGTCTTGGTTATTATAAAAAATACTGTAATGAACATGGCGTGTGTATACCTTTTGAGTTAGTGTTTTCATTTTCTTTGGATACATACCCCAAATGGGTTTGCTAGATCATATGGTGGTTCTATTTTGTTTACCGAGGAAATTCAATACTGTTCTCCATAGTGATTGCACCAGTTCACATTCTCACTGACAATGCACAAAGGCTTCTCTTTATTCTGCACCCTTGTCAATACTTGTTATTTCTTGTCTTTTTGGTAACAGCTATTATAACTGATGTGAAGTAAAATCTCATTGTGGCTATGATTTGCGTTTCTGATTAATGATACTGTCCTTTCAGGTACAGTTGGCTATCTGTATAATTACTATTCAAATATTCTGTTCATTTTTTAATCAGATTGGGTTTTTTTTTTTTTTTTTTTTTTTTTGCCAGTGAGTTGTAAGAGATCATTCAATTCAAGGCTGATCAGGGAGATTCCCAAATGGCACGGCAGACCTCTCCTGTCTAGCCCGATGCTCCCCTCAGCACTGTATTTCAGTCATTCTGCCTGTTCTGCTCCCTGCTCTGTTTCTGGTGATTCCTCTCACCCTCTTGCACCTCGGGCTGTACCCCAGTTCTTGCATAAATAAATAAATCTTTAAAAAAACAAAACCAAAACCAAAAGTCTTCTGGGGATATCACTCTCAAATACCACTTTGTCTTCAGTACCATAAAGAGAAAAATTTTGATTTTTATTTTCTGATGGTTACCTTAAACATCTTTAAGGAAATAGACTTTTTTGCTATTCCTTGATTTATCAACTTTAGACATTATAGTTAGTTCCTCAGACTAAAATCACTTATGCTAAAACATAAGTGTTTTCTTCCTAAAACAAATTCCTCAATTTATGTTCCATCATCTACAGATAGTATCTCTTGACTTCCTACTTTTAAGATAAGGATGTTATTAACAGCCTTACTAGTCTCAGAAAGCCTAACCTTTTCTATATTCCAAACTGTATCTTCTACTTTTTCATTTTCAAGACTAATAAAACTGTCTTCCATGTTTTATATATACGCTGATTTTATTTTATTTTATTTTTAAAAGATTTATTTATTTATACAAGAACCGGGTTCAGGCCAGATGTTCGGGAGGGTGAGAGGATTCACCAGAGACAGCGGGGAACAGAACAGGCAGACTGACGAAATACACTGCTGAGGGAAGCAGCAAGTGAGACAAGAGAGGTCTGTTGTGCCGTGAGAGTTTCTCTCCCGCTGGCTGGGATCGAACCCATGTTGCAAAGACTGCAAACAGCTTCACAGTGTGGCGCTCAACTGCCTGCATCACCAGGGAGGCCCTATACACTGATTTTAAACATTGTTACTAAATAGTGTTTACAGTATGAGGACCTTGTTAAAAGTATTTACTACTCTGGAAATCCATATGGTTTTGTGAAACCTTTGATTTTTGTAAAGCTTCTTTTAAAATCCTCTCTGTATTGCCTGCTATCATTGCATTACTTCTTTCAATTTCTCAGGAGTGGTGTTGAATCTTGAGAATATCCTTCTTTTCCAAGTAGTTTGCTATTGTTTTTTAAAACAACTTTAATGCTATACCATAAAATTATACCATAAAATTTATACCATAAAATTTGTGATTTGTAATAAATTCATCAAGTTCAACAACTACATCATAACATTTAAAAATTTCATTTCTAGAGTAAGAGCCCTCATGTCTGTTTACGGCTCATTCTCATTCCTACCTCCAGACCCTGGCAACCACTCATCTATGTTCTGTTTCTTGATAATTTGCCCTTTCTGGACATTTTAAATATAGAGAGTTATACAATATGTTACTTTGTATGTGTGTGCAGCTTCTTTTACTTAGCTTAATGTTTTTTGGGGGTTCATACGTGTCATAGCATATGCTTTTTATTACAAGATAGTATTCTAGTATATGGATATAGCACATTTTATTTATCCATTCAATATTTGATGGATATAGGGGTAAAGGAGGATTTCCTCCTGGGTTCATCATTCTAAGATGGGTAGGAAGAGGGCCAGAGCACAGGAAATATCACAGCTTTTCTATCCCTTTTGATGGAGTCTCTTCTTGGTTATGTAATGACCTGGATACTGCAGGTTCTCAACTGGTCTCTAGAATCTTCACAAAGGCATTCTGGTTCATATGTTGCTAACTTGGAGTCTCCATGGGGGAATAAGGGCCTGGACCCTGTCTATTACCTTGATGATTTTTTTTTTTTAAAGATTTATTTTTATTTATACAGAGCTGGGGTACAGGCAGAGTTACGGGAGGGTGAGAGGATTTGCCAGAGACAGAGCGGGGAGCAGGACAGGCAAAAGGATCAAAGGCACTGCTAAGGGGAGCCGCGGGTGAGACAGGAGGGACCTGCCTCACCATGTGGCATTCTCCCTGGCTGGCCGGGAATTGAACTGGTGTTGCGGAGGCTGTGGACAGCTTCATAGCGCTGTGCTCGACCCGCTGCGCCACTGGGGAGGCCCACCTTGATGATGTTTTTAAGTGACTCTCTTTTAAGTTTCTGTGTTATTTCACTCCAGTCTGGACTGATTGCTTCCTAGGCCCACTATTTACTGTAAATCTTAGGAGTTTTCTTTATTAATCTTCTGGGTTAGAGCTAGTGTTCCTGTGCCTTCTTTTTTGATTATTCTTTCATTCTTTTGATGCATACTTTCAGGTGTCTTTTAAGAAATGGGTTGTAGGGATTTTTTTTGAAGTTCCTGAATGTCTAAAGATGTCTTTATCTAATCTTACTCTTGTCTAATGGTTTGGCTGTTTATAGAATTTTAAGTTGAAGATAATTTGTCTCATCCAAATGCTTTTGGGTAAAAGCTGGCAGTAAAGTTTGGGGATCCCTAAAGGTCAGAATGTGGAAGACTTTTTCCCCTGGAGCACTAACTCCACACTAGCTGCCTTCATTTATCTTTCTTTAGATAATGAATCTTGCCTTTTACCTGAAGGATAAATAACCCAGTGACAAAACTTTCTGGACTCAAGAATGGAGAGGTAGGCTGCTCCAGCTACAAACTTTCAGCACATATTCATTTATAGCCCCGATCTGACTCTAACCCTCTTATATTTTGTTTGTGTTTCTGAGTTCAAAACCTTCTTTACCCTCAAGGGCAGATTTCTGTCCCCTTGGCTGCAGCCCCTTCACATATATTCTGGCCTGTGGCTTTCTCTGCCCAGCTTCACCAGTCATTACTCTTATATTTCCTTTAGTTCTTCCAGCCTTCCTTCATACCTATTGTCCTTTCCCTTCTTTTCATTACCATGAATTTACTATTATTTTTATTGGATCTCAAGGAGAGGGAAACATATATTTACTTAATCTTGAATTGAAGGTGGTACTGTTTCCATAAGAATTTGTTGGTGAGGGTGGAATAATGGCAAAGATTTAATACCAGCTTTGCTGTGACTTTTGTTTCTAGTTAAAAATTCCTTAAAGATGCCTTAAGATTAAAAAGATACACCCACAATCATTATGTTACCTCTTCCTCCATGACATAGGCAAGCAGCTTCCAGTCCCACTCTACTGTCTTGGAATTAGCTGGATGTAGCCTGAAAATAAGTGATATCTATTAGAGTTCTGAAGAGTTTAGTGCAAGAAGGGATGGGATCGGTAATATGAAAGGAGCAAGAAGTCTCCTGTTAACCTTAGTACTCTTGCTGACACTATGTTATCTTACCATGTCACTTAAGGGTAGTAAAATTTCATTGTTTTTTACTATCCAGTATTTACTTCCCTCTTGGGAGGTATTAGTACCCCAATTTTGCCTTCAAGAAATCAACTTTATTAATTAATTTTAGCCCACTGGCTTTACCTAGTAGGGCCCTGGGATATAGCTTGTGAAGCAAGTAGAGCCAATCTTGATATTTTACCCTTCATCTCACAGTGGTTGGCTCAAACTGGGCTAATGTCTCATGTTAGGACAATTAAAGCCTACAAAATTCAATTTCACAACTCTTGTGTGAATATAATGCAGTGGACTCTCTCACATATTAAGAGTGTCAAAAAGGCTAGAAGCTAAGACAGCTACCAGGTAAAACCTGGAAACTGAACCAGAACAAAGATAAAATATGAGTCATGGTAACCATTTCTGAACACTGAGTTAGGTCTTATTCGCAGATTTTTAATAATATGAGTCATTAAATTTTCCCAACTCAAAGCCAGTTTGGATAGGTTTTTCCATCACGTGCAATTCAAAAAATACTAATTATAGTAAGCCACCCTCCCTGATGGAAAGCTTAGCTGAATAAAGCTTAGGGAAGTGATAGTTATGCCTCAAGTCCAGCAATCCTAGAAAATTTGCCAGTAGCCAAGGTTCATACTGTTGAATTTTCATGAGAAGCATGTAGGCCTCCTTTAGGACATCCACGGTCTCAGAGCCACTGAGTAGGATTTTCTGGATGATGTGAGCCACAATTTCTCTGGGTGGGTAATGCTGTGGTGACACAAAGTCCATCAAAAACTGCACAGTCCCCAGGGGAAAATTTTCTTCAATGGTGTTTGTTACCATTCTTAGTCTTCGATGAGGGATGGGTTCTAATTTTTGACCCTTGCTCTGCATAAACAAAAGGAAATAAATTAGGATGGGTTTCTACAGACATAAAAACAAGAGGTTCTGGAACAGTTTGACAATAGTGAAGTTTCCCGTGCATTTCATAGTTTATTCATAGTTTAAAAAAAAAAAAGACAGGGAAGTCTTATCTAAAAAACTTTTGATGACATAGAAAATGCTTATATTAATTTAAAAAGAATTCAAAGTTTACATGTAACATTTCATATATGTTAAAATATAAAATTAAAAAAATAGAAGGGAAAGTACAACAGAATCAAGACTAGACAAAATTGATTTTGGATGAGGGTGATGAGATATTTAGTGGTAGGTTGGATGCTATAACAGATGCTGAAATAAAAAGTTTCAAAATTCTTTTGTTGTTAGGAGAAGAATCTCATTTTGTTGAGTATTTTTTGAGCCAAAGTAAATATTAAGTTGATCCCCATCCCATTATTTTCATAAAGACTGGGAGAGAATATATTGGGAAAGTGGTTTTCTATTGTTTGGGTGATAGAATAATGGATGATTTTTCCCTCTACATGCTCTTTCATATTTTAAATTTTTTCCATAAAAGCCATATATTACTTTTGTAATCAGACAAAAACCAATGTATAGGATTACATTAACAACAATCCTAAGAAATAATATTACTATGCTTCCTATTTTATAGATAAGGAAACAGATTTAGAGAGTAAGCATCTGTCACGTACAGTGGCAGAAGCTGGTTTCATACATAGACTGCCTAACTCCAGAGTTACTCTCTAAATTTGCACTCTCTATACAACAAAAATAATGCATTTTTGTTAAAATACCAATTGTTAAAAAATTTTAAAATGCCATATGAAAAGACAACCAGGAAGGAAATACATCAAATTATTAACAAAATAAGTACTGACTGATAAAACAATGGGTATTTTTAATATTATTAAAATGTTTTATAAGAACAAACATTACTTTTAAAATTTTAAAGTAATAATAATTATAAAACAGGCTACCAAATATTTCATAGTTTAAGCATAACAGAGTAAAATATGATGGTTGGGACTGCTATTCCAGAAAATCTTCTGGAGGACAGAAATCCAGTTATCTTTCCTCATGTCTCAAATCTCAAATCCCCCTGAAGTTGTTGATAGACTAATGCTGTAAAAGGCATGCAAATATATTTAAGAGAGAAGATAAAAGAAGAACAAAATCATGTTTTGGAGTCTGGTTTTATATTTGATACTTTATAATCTTGAAACTATTATTCATTTCTTGCCTACAAATGGGAATATCTATAAGCAGATACAAGTTCAAAAACTGTTTTGATATCTGGAAACTTGAGGGGAAATCATACTGAGAAAGTACTTCTGTAGACCCTGTAAGGTGGCTTTGTGTTTTAAGGCAAACATTCTTTATGATATGGCATTATGACTTATTTTAGAGCTAAAAAAAGAGAGTCAGAAGAAGCCAATGGCTAGTGAGTAGCAACATGGGGACTGACTGTTGGTGAAAATGACCTAGTGAAGTACTCATTGAAAGCTCAAAGGAAGTCACAGGAGAGAGAGAAAATATGTACAGATGTATTCTGGAAAGCTGAGGTTTGTTAAGAAGGTAAGAAAAAGATGAAGAAAAATCCACTTTACCTAGTCTAACAATTGCCTTATAATTCAAGTACATAGAAGAGGGTCCATGGTGTCCCCATCTACACCTATTGACAGCTCTGTCGGTGCCTATACTGTACTACAGCCTTGATTAGGGAGACAAAAAGTACTCTTGATAGTAGACAGAAGCAAACCTGAGGCAAACCCACAGGAAAAAAGAATGATCTGGTGGTTGGGTACAGTAATTCAGAAGGGATAGTTATAAAACATTACAAGAAAACAACAAGAATTAAAACGAGAGGGAAAAAATTCACTCTCCAAGGCTGAACAATGTGAACGCTTAATGTGTGCTGAGCTGGATTACTGATTGCTCCAATAAGGAGAGTGTATCATTTGACTTACTGAAATCAGTTCTCTTAATGTTGGGGATGTGGTTTTGGGTAATGAAAAAATAGCTTCGACTTAGAGTCTGGCTCAGGTCTTCCCAATGAAGCTAATGGGAAGTGGGATTTCCATTAAAATCTTAAAATTGAATTTCCTCCCCCAAAAGTCAGAGAGTAATAATTTTGGAGGCACTGAAGTGTTGGAGTATCTTTGTGATGTGGGAGCTGTAATAAAGGCACCAGAAGGGAAAGGCATAGGAACTGAAGAGAAGTATGGCCTGGGATGAGTTTGACACGCAAACGGGCACTTTTCTTGTGGTATCTCATTCGATGATCCTCTGAGATACGTTCTTATCTCCATTATACAGATAGAAACCTCAGGCTCAGAAAAGTAAAGCGACTTATACAGTGCCAATTTTAAGTTTGAGGCTGAAATTTAAACCCAGATCTGAGTCTACATTGAATGGTTATACAAGTAGGGGAATAATAAAAATGTCAACTTTATACTAGTCCTCTCATGCATGGACTCCTTAGAGCAGACTGACTGAAAGCATGAGAGGCCATTCCCATGGACATCGAATCCTTAGGGGAAGATATATTTGCTCACCTCTCTTGTGTCTTTATCTGGTATTAGTGTCTGGAAGAAAAGGTGATGCACTGGAGGTCGTAAGAAGTACTTCAGTCTATGCAGGCATGGTTTGTTGTACAGCCCACCTTGTGTTTGTGCCTGTACCTGGGCAGAACTGGGGTTGCCAGGCTCTGACAGTGATACTTCTTTCCTGGCTGGGGTTTCTGTGATAGAGAGCCAAGGAACTTTCTCTAAGGAAGCATCAGACTCTGGAGTCTGTGGGCTGGGAGAACAGCTTGGAGAGCTTGGAGCTGAGATATCCATAGGAGTATCACAGTTCTGTATATCATTTGGGGGAGAGCCAGGTCTCTCCAGAGGTGAGTGAGGCAATTCTCCAAGTGAGTGTGGCATGACTCCTGGCAAGTGTGACATATCTCCAGGTGGGCCTCTCACATCTCTTGGTGAGTATGGGACTTCTCCAGGCGAATATGTCACACGTCTTTGTGGCTGTGGCATGTCTCCATGCAACTGTGGCATGTCTGCTGGCAGCTGTGGCATGTCTGCTGGTGGCTGTGGCATGTGTCCTGGTGACTGTGGCTTGTCTCCTGGTGTCTGTGGCACATGTCCCAATGATGGTGGCATATCTTGCAGCTGTGCCATACCTGCTGGATATGATATGTCTTGAAGTGGGCCTGATACATCTTGAGGTAAGCCCAAAGTGTCTTGAGGTGGGCAGAGTGAGTCTTGAGGTGGGCTTGGTGAGTGTTGAGGACACCACAGTAAGTCTTGAGGTGGGCCTGGCATATTCTGCTGAGGGCATGGAACATTCTGAGGGCATGGCACATCTTGAGGAGGACATGGCACTTCTTGAGGCAGGTGAGGCAAAGCTTGTAGCTGGTACTGCGCTGTTTGTGATGGGCATGACAAGGCTCGTGGTGGGCATGAGGAGGCTCGCGGTGGACATGGTGAGGATCGCAGTGGGCATGGCAAGGCTCGCAATGGGCATGGCAAGGCTGGTGGTGGGCAAGGCACATCTTGCTGTAGGCATGGCAAGGGTACCCTTTGATTGCTGCTGCTACCATTATTGCTTGTTGGGGAGAGGGAGTGAACATCTGAAGCCAGCTGTAGGCTTGCCAAGAAGCCCAGGTCACCTTTGAAGGTGGTTGAGCTACAGTTCGGCTCTGCTGGATAAACAGAGTCCCCACCGATGGGCGGAAGGAGCTGGCGGCCTTCGAATGTGGTTTCTTCCAAAAGGTCCAAATCCACAGGATCGCTGTTAATGATCCTCCGTGCTGCAGGCCGAGAGCTTCTGTCCACTCGCCCTTCTAGCGCTTCTTTGCTAGAGAGACCAGTACATGTCTGAAGACTGGCTGGCTCCTTCTGGGAAGGAGGAACAGGCTCTAGAGTCAAGTCAAGGGTGGCAATAGGTCTATTTTCTTCTTCAGTTCTTGTCAGGTCAATCACACACAGTCCATTGCGATCCTTGGCCCTTGGTCTGGTTTCTCTAGTTAAATCAATGAAGTCCTATTGAAGGATTATGAGAAGATAAAAGGTCAAGTAGGAAATTTCAGCTTGAAGAAGACTTAAATCTTTAGCTTTAAAGGCTAAACATATTCTCCCTTTCTTGACAATTTATATATATTGTACAACATAAACATTAGTTTATTTCCTTTTGTCAAAATTTTGCTACTGTCAAAGCTTTCAATTTTATACCTCCTAATTATCCAAATGAGACATGCTGTCCAAATAGTGGACAGATTAGTAGGGAAGATTTCAACCTTAAGTCAAAGTAAAAAGCAACCACTGTTTGGAAAAGCAAATACATGGATAAGCTACAATGAAGCTAAAGAAGAGAAGCTAATATAAGAGATCCTGCTATGTACTAAGAACATGTTGAGTACTTCCACACTATATTTTTAAGTCTTAATTTTTTTTAAAGATTTATTTATTTATTTATGAATACAAGAGTTGGGGTACAGGCCAGAGATGTGGGGGGGGGGGTGAGAGGATTCACCAGAGACAGAGTGGGGAACAGAACAGGCAGACTGATGGAAATACACTGCTGAGGGGAACAGTGGGAGAGACAGGAGGGGTCTGCCTTGCCATGTGGGTTGCCCCGACTGGCTGGGGATCAAACTCGTGCTGCAGAGGCTGAGGATTGCTTTATAGTGGGGTGCTTAACCCCTTGCACCACCAGGGAGGCCCTATATTTTTAATTCTTATAGTGACCCTATCAGATAGGCATTATTATCTCCATTACATACATGGGTTAACTGGAGTTCAGAGGGGGTGAGGCTGTTTACCTATGGATAATACAGCAGAGTAGCAGATAAGGCATTCAAGCTCAAATCTGTTTGCCTCTTTCCCTTTTAGGATCTATGAATGTACAACTTCATTCAATATGTAATTAGCCTGTAGGCAGATATAAAGGATGATATAATAAGGGTTACAAAATAGACTGAGTCTGAACCCTAACCAGATTACTGAAAAACTTCCTATTTTCATCCCCATTCCTTGATAAAATGATCATGCAGTTCACAAAGTGATGTGCCATGAAGCTCTGTGCCATGAGCCTGGAACAAAATTTTTCTACTTTCCTGGTGTCTCCTCACCTGGTTGTGTAGTGGTATGGTAGGCATCAATTGCTATGCCTACCACAGTTACCATGCTATTTCTCTTAATAGATGTGATGGTCACTATGAATGGCACCAAAGCAGGGCACAGAATTCTGTGTGGGGCAAGTGAGAAGCTGGCATGCACTTCAAGCTGGGATAGGAATTGTTTGGTGAAACCTTTATCACTGCCTTTGGTGGCTCTCTACTGCTAGTTGAATTCAACATAAATAGCTGTAAGGTCATAGAGGGTCTGACTCAATTTCTCTTCCATTGTCAAATGCTAAAGTGCAACATCACCATACCTCTCCCACTTGAAACTGACCACATGACCTATAGCTATAGGACAAATACCTTTGTCAGATTCATTAAGGTCCTTCATTATAAGGTCTGTACTTGCCTGTAGCCTGACTATGCTCTCTCCTTATGTGATCAAGTCACACACAAACGACTATAGATTCCCAAATATGTCTTGTTTTCTCAAGTACCTTTATCTTGTTTATGTTCCCTCTTTTCCCTGGAATGACTATTATTCCTTTGATTGTTTGGAAGTTTTCTGTCTTTTAAGACTCAGCACAGATATCACTCTGCATGAAATTCTTCCAGAATACTTCTTGTTCCAGAATAAATTACTTCCTCAATCTCCACTGCATCTGTGCAAACTTCTTTATCCCAAATAATTTTAAAAAATGCTATCAAAATATATTTTATGTCATTTTCCAATTAACCATTGTTGGTAAACAGAAACACAATTGATTTACATGTATCTTCTGACCTTGCTGTATTCATTTTCTAATTCAAGTAACTTTTTGTAGATTTCTTAGGGTTTTCTATATAAACAATCATGCTGTCTACAAATAATGAAGTTTTACTTCTTCCTTTCCAATCTATGTGCATTTTTGTGTGGGGTGTGTGTGTGCCTACTGCAATGGCTAAGGCACTGAATATAATTCTCAATAGAAGCGTTGAAAGCAGACACTCTTGCCTTGTTCTTGAACAAGGAAAGAATTTCAGACTTTCACCTTTAAATATAATGTAAGCTCTGGCATTTTCTTCCTTATTTTTTTTTAAGATTTATTTATTTATACAAGAACTGGGGTACAGGTCAGAGGCGCAGGAGGGTGAGAGAATTTCCCAGAGACAGAGCGGGGAGCAGAACAGGCAGACAGACCAAAGACACTGCTGAGCAGCAGGCGAGGCAGGAGAGGTTTGCCGTGCCATGTGGGTTTCTTCCTGGCCAGCCGGGAATCAAACCCACACTGCAGAGGCTGCGGACAGCTTCACAGTGCTGCGTTCAACCTGCTGAGCCACCGGGGAGGCCCTTCTTTCTTATTTTTAAGGATTTATTTTACTTATTTATGAATATAAGAACTGGGGTACAAGCCAGAGGTGGGGGAGAGAGGATGAGAACCAGAGACAAGAGTGGGGAGCAGAACAGGTGAATTGACTGAAATACACTGCTGAGGGGAAGCAGCCAGAGAGACAGAATCCTGCTGTGCCTTGTGGGTTAGCTCCCCAGGCAGGGGATCGAATTCCTGGCTGGTGACAGCTTGATGGCACTGAGACTTTAACCCCTGCGCCACCAGGGAGACCCAAGCTCTGGCATTTTCACAGATGACAATATCAGGTTGAAAATTTTTTTCCCCTAGTTTTATGAGATTTTTAGATGGGAATGGTTAAGTTTTGTCAAATGTGTTTACTGCCCTGGTTGAATAATCATGATATTTTTCCTTTGTATTATTAATATCAAAATTATTAATAATAATAACAATTTCTAATGTTAAACTAATCCTGGAGAAAACTCTACTTGGATAAGATGAACTATTCTTTTTTCATATTGTTGGGTTTAATGTATCCACATTTAGTTAAGAATTTTTACATGTTCGTGAGTGACATTAATTTGTAGTTTTCATTTTTTTTTTAAGAATTATTTATTTATGCATACAAGAACTGGGATGTAGGCCAGAGTTGTGGGGGGGGGCAAGAGGATTCACCAGAGACAGAGTGGGGAGCAGAACAGGCGGATCTACTGAAATAACACTGCTGAGGGGAGCAGCTGGCAAGATGGGAGAGGTCTGTGGGGCTATGTGGGTTAGCTCCCTGGCTGGGGATCGAACTCAGGCCACAGCAGGGATAGCGTGATAGCACTAAGACTTAACCATTATGCCACCAAGGAGGCCCCTGTAGTTTTCTATTTTTGTAATTTTTTTTAAGATTTTGCTATCAAATAAAATGACTTGGGAATAATTTCTACCCTCTACATTTAGATTGCATGGAGCTGATACTATATGTTTCTTGATTGTTTGACAGAAATTACCAGAGAAGTTATCTGGGCCTAAAATGTGCTTTGTAGAAAAATTTTTAATTACGAATCCAATTTCTTCAATATACATAGGACTATTAACATTTTTTGTCTCTTTTTGTGTTCATGATGTCCATTTATTCTACACTGGCAAATATATTTTTTTCTTTTCTATTTTTAAAGATTTATTTTTATTTATTTATACATAACAAGAACCAGGGTGTAAGCCAGAGGTGCAGGGGGTGAGAGGATTCACCAGAGACAGAGTGAGAAGCAGAACAGGCAGATCTACTAAAATACACTACTGAGAGAAGCAGGACAGGAGAGGTCTGCTGTGCAATGTGGGTAGCTCCCTAGCTGGGGATCAAACT
The DNA here is from genome assembly GCF_964194135.1 of Talpa europaea. Taxonomy (NCBI): domain Eukaryota; kingdom Metazoa; phylum Chordata; class Mammalia; order Eulipotyphla; family Talpidae; genus Talpa; species Talpa europaea. The sequence continues at coordinate 68,622,485 of NC_140076.1, read as the reverse complement.
CATGCTGCAGTGGCTGGTGATAGCTTGATAACTGAGACTTTAACCCCTGTGCCACCGCCCCTGTCAAATATATTAACATAAAATTGCTTATAATAATACCTCATTATATTTTCAATTCTACAATCTGTATAGATTTATTCTTAGCCGCCCTTTTTTAATTCCCAATATTGTAACTTGTAACCTCTGTATCTTTTGCTCCTAATCAGTCTAGGTTGGAGTTTATCAATTTTATGGGCATTTTAAAAGAATCAAATTTTTCAACTGTTTTCTATTTCATGTATTTCTGTTTTTACTATTACTAGCTCCTCTCTTCCAAGTTTCTAGTTTCCTAATGCAAAAGCTTAGATAATTGATTTTAGACCCTTTCTTTTTTTGAAAGTTATCATTTTTAAAGGTTATTTATTTAATTTGCTTAGAAGAACTGGAGTGTAGGCCAGAGGTGCGAGGGGTGAGAGGATTCACCAGCGACAGAGTGTGGAGCAAGAACAGGTGGATCCACTGAAATACACTGCTAATGGGTGCAGCAGGCAAGACAGGAGAGGTCTGCTATGCCATATGTTGTTTAGCTCCCCGGCAGGGAATTGAACTCAGGTTGCAGGGGTGATAGCACTGAGACTTAGCCTCTAAGCCACCAGGGAGGCCCCTAGACCTTTTTTTTAGTATCAGAATTTAGAGCTGAAAATTTCCCCGTAAGTATTGCTTTGGCTTCATTTCACAATTCTAAAATGTACTCATTTTAGAATGTAATTCAAATTTACTTTCATTATTCTCAGAAAACCTACTCTGTAGGATTTAAATTTTTTGAAATACATTGATAGCTTGTTTTATGTCCTAGCACATCATCTACCTTGGTGAATGCTCCTTGTGCACTTAAAATAAAAATGTGTATTTGGGGCCTCCCTGGTGGTGCAACGGGTTAAGACGCAACTTATGAAACTATCCGCAGCTACTGCAGCACAAGTTCGATCCCCGGCTGGCCAGGGAGCTGCTCACATGGTGCAGCAGACCTCTCCTGTCTTTCCCGCTGTTCCCCACAGCAGTGTATTTCAGTTAATCTGCCTGTTCTGTTTCTCACTCTGTCTCTGGTGATCCTCTCACCCTCTGCATCTCTGGCCTGTACCCCAGTTCTTTTATGTAAATACATAAACCTTTTATTTTTTATTTTATTTTATTTTTTAAAGTGGGAGACAAAGTTTTACTTATTTTATTTATTTATTTATATAGAGGAATGTTTTATTTATTTATTTGTTTGTTTTTTGTTTATACAAGCACTGGGTACAATCAGAAGCGCGGGAGGGTGAGAGAATTCACCAGAGCCAGAGCGGGGAGCAGAGCAGGCAGAAGGACCGAAGTACACTGCTGAGGGGAGCAGCGGGCGGCAGGAGAGGTCTGCGCGCCATGTGGGACCCTCCTCCGGTGGCCGGGGAGCAGCCAGGGATTGAACTGGCGCCGCAGAGGCCACGGGCAGCTTCGCAACCCAGCGCTCAACTGCTGCGCCACCGGGGAGGACCAATACATAAACCTTTTAAAAAAAGTTATTTGGCTGTTGTTGGACATAGTTTTATAAATGTTGATTATGTCATGGCTGAGGATAGTGTCTTTCAAATATTTTGTTTCTTTACTATTGGGCGATCCTGCTGAGCCATTACTGAGAGAAGTATATAAAAATGACCAACTATGACTGTAATTTTGATTATCCATTTGGTACAGTTTTTGCTTCAAGTATTTTGAAACTCTGTTTATTAGGGGCACATATACTCTAATTGTAATATTTTCTTAATGTAGTAACTCTTTTTTATCATTATGAAGAATCTTAGTCTCCAATAATCCTTCTTTACTGATGTCTATTTTTTTCTGGTATTAATATACCAGAAAATTTCTTTAATATACACTCCAAATTTCTTCTGCATGCTTTCCAAAGTATATATCTATACTTTTCCCCCATGCATTTGTTTCTTTGCATTTAAAGTGCATACTGGGCCTCCCTGGTGGTGCAGGGGTTAAGTCTCAGCACAGGGGTTAAGTCTCAGCTATTACCAGTCACTGTGGCATGTGTTCATGAGTTCGATGCCCAGCCAGGGAGCTAACCCACATGGTGCAGCAGACCTCTCCTGTTTCTCCTGCTGCTCCCCTGAGCAGTATATTTCTGTAGATCCACCTGTTCTGTTCCCCTCTCTGTTGCTGGTGAATTCTCTCATCCCTCTGTACCTCTGGGCTATACCCCAGTTCTTGTATGCATAAATAAATAAATCTTAAAAAAAAAAACAAAGTGCACATAATACCTGTTGATAGCACAGTGTTATCTGTGTGATACATAGTTAGCTATTGATTTTTTGTCTAGTCTGACAATCTCTGCCTTTTGATTAGATTTAATTGTTGTCATATTTGCTTTTAAATCCACAATCATGCCATTTGTTTCCTATTTGTCCTATCTGTTCCTTGTTCTTCCTTCTTTCCTACCTCCCTTTGTGTTAACATGTTTTTTTCAAGCTTTCCATTTTAATTCCTCTGTTGGTTTTCTAGCTCTCTCTCTTTTATTGTATTTACAGTGGTTGCTTCTGGGATTACAAATTCAACTTACTCTATCGAACTTAGGAAAAATAATACATTATTATTCTGTTGACTCTTTGCCATGTCTTTTTTTGTTGTTGTTGTTGTCATATATATACATTTATAAACATTATGTATCATCTATGTAATGTTACTATTACTTGCAACAGTTGTTTGTCTTTCGATGACAGAAATTAAACTCTAATTTTGGGATTCACCCTTGCTGTGATTTTTCTGGCTTCTGGGGACTCCTCCTAATTTATGCCACTATGTTGTCCTTTGATCTCTGCCCTCTGCCTTTCCCAAACCATAAAATCAATTTCTGCATTCCAAGTGGCAAGTGACAAAGGAATGTAGTCAGTTAAAAGGGCAGTTACCTCACAGATACTGCCTGATTAGCTATCTTTCAACAGTAGATTCTTTTTCAGCAGTTGCCTGATCCTTAAAGAATATTTTAGCAGGTGAGGGAGTTTCATAGATTGAAATAAGAATCTTGGGGACTCCCTGGTGGCGCAAGGGATTAAACACAACCAGGTAGCTACCCACATGGCACAGCAGATCTTTCCTGTCTCACCCACTGCTCCCTTCAGTAGTGGATTTCAGTCAGTCTGCCTGTTCTGTGCCCACTCTGTCTCTGGTGAATCCTCTCACCCCCTGAACCTCTGGCCTGTATCCCCGTTCTTGTATGCATAAATAAATCTTTAAAAAAATAAGAAACTTTGCACTGCTATCCAAACCTTGAAGAGTTAATTGTTCCTCTCTTCAATAATTCCATATTATTCTATACATTCTAATATCACTTAGCACTTGATTATGCTCTCCCCCATTAGACAATCATTTCTTTTGTATCCAGTGTCCTTGGTACCTCATTGTTCTTGTACTCCACAAATGATAAGTCAATACATTTACTCTAATAATATTTGTTAATTTATCCTCTCATTTCACTGTCCTCTCACAGTATTCCTAACTCATTAAGTAATTTGCATTTCTATCACACATTACTCTGCTTAAATTTTATGGATAACAAGGGCTCCCCAATAGCTCACATCTGCAGAATTAAACTTGGCAATATGTCCACCAGGCTCTTGTCCTCCTCATAAACCCTATTTTTGGACCTAGATACCTCACAACAACCCTGTGAGGTAAATATTAATTACATTGTTATAGCTTAAAAAATATTACTAAAGGTTAAAAAGCACAATCGTTTTCTTCTGGGTTTCTGCATTTGTTTAAATTGGAAGTCTTAAGCTTCTGAAAGTTTCTGGTACTTCCCCTTCCCCTCCAAAGGGTTACATCGGAGGGACAAAAATGGCATCACACGCCTCAACAGCAACATTGGAAGTTGGAAGACAATGAGAAAGTGACTTCAAAATTTGCCAGGAAATGTTTCCAACTTAGAATTCTTTGCACTGCCAAACTCTCATGGGGGTGAGTATAGAATAGTAAACTTTTCAGATATGCAGGAATTCTGATGGTTTCTGTCTCACTTTCCCTTTTAGGGGAAGCTATGTTAATATATGCTACACTAAAATGAGGGGGTCGGTCAGGAAATAGGACCATGGACGTTCATGAACCAGGCACTTCAATATAGTAATTCCCAGGAAATAGTGAAGGGAAATCCAAAGACAGCAGCCAAGTAGTGGGCTCAGAGCAACTACCATTCCACAGTTGCAAGAAGTAAATAATAACAGATATCTTAAATCCTAAATGTTCTACCATTTTTAGAGGTGTATTGTGTTTGCGTTGCAATGGTGGAGGGGCTTGGTTACACAGCGTCCTACCTGATCATTGTGAAGACCCCCAATGTCAAGCCATAGACATACAGAGTATCTAGATAGCCTTTGGGGTCTTCTAATCTGTGCAAAGACAGACAACAGAAAAATAAGTAAATAAAAATATAACAGTTACGAATTCAAAGAAAAATTTTGACCAAGAAAGGAAGCATGTTACTCTGTGGCTTAGCAAAGAGTAGTACTTACATATGTTATTATTTTAAGCCATGATCATGTTGTTTTAAACCAAAAACCTTAATTCAATTGGAAAGGTAGAAAGAAATGTGTCTGTTGTGGGGAAGGAGAGGAGGGTTTAAGACAGCTAAATTTTCATCTTTCATACAAAATCAATAGATGTGTGAAAAGGAAAAATCAAGGGATAGAAATTTATAAGCATGTCAAATTGTTTTTTTTTTAATTTTTTTTTTAAGATTTATTTATTTATTTATTTTATTTATACAAGCACTGGGTACAGTCAGAAGCGCAGGAGGGTGAGAGAATTCACCAGAGCCAGAGCAGGGAGCAGAGCAGGCAGAAGGACCGAAGTACACTGCTGAGGGGAGCAGCGGGCGGCAGGAGAGGTCTGCGGGCCATGTGGGACCCTCCTCCAGTGGCCATGGAGCATCCGGGGATCAAACCGGCGCTGCAGAAGCTGCAGGCAGCTTCGCAACCCAGCACTCATCCGCTGCGCCACCGGGGAGGCCCTCAAATTGTTTTTTAAAGATTTATTTATGCACACAAGAACTGGGGTCTAGGCCAGAGGTGAGGGGGGCAATTCACCAGAGACAGAGTGAGAGCAGAACAGGCAGATCTACTGAAATACACTGCTGAGGGGACCAGCCAGCAAGATAGGAGAGGTCTGCTATGCCATATGGGTTAGCTACCTGGCCAGGGATCAAACTGATGCCACAGTAGCTGGTGATAGCTTGATAGTGCTGAGACTTTAACCCCTGCGCCACTAGGGAGGCCCTAAGTATGTCAAATGTATAAGCATGTCAGAAGTAAACACCAGAATAAAAATCTACAGAGTTAAACTCTATAGTCTCTAGGTATCAGAAATCTGTGATAAGGAGAGGTAGGGGCAGAAAATTACTTTTTTGTTGTTATTGCAAACCTGTTTGGACTATTTAACTCTTTAAGTCGTTAAATATTTCTTTGGCTAAACATAAAATTTAATAAAAAATAATTAGAGAAGACTCAGATTCATCTATACCTGTAAGCTGTTGGCCAACATTTTAGGGGTTTGCTGTTCACCACTCGAGGTTCAGCTCATGATTTTTGGCTTTACTTTTCTCCTTGGAGATTTCTGTGAATTCCTGCCAGCCCAGCAAAACTGGGCTTTCACTCAGGATCTAGTGGGGTTTTTTTTGTTTTGTTTTTAGCAGACAGTCCTTTAATATCAATCACACTGTCAAGGCATAAGTTCCTGGTCCATGAGTTTCTAAAATATTCCAGTATTAGTTGCTTATCTTTCCCACTAGGACCTAGCATAGTACCATAGTGACTGGCACAGCATCTGACAAATTACAAAGTGCTCAAGAAATATCAGTTAAATGGAAATAATTTTGAGGGGGAAAATTGATCACATATGGACCTTGTTTTCAATAAGAGTAAACACAATAGATTTCAAGTTTCACTCCACCTAGCACTGACTCTTTGCCACAAGGAGGAAGGAAACTAGAACCAGGGACTAAATCAAGAATCCCCTGTTTCAAGCGCTCTATCCTAAAGATACTAGCAGCCTTTTCCTTGGGCAAGGTTACATGCAGGCTTTTTCTTACCTTGTAGTTCATTATGGGAGTTAAGGAAGGAGTACGGCAGTAGAGAGGCAGCGAGTTTAGTTTATAGGGGCAGTGAGTTTAGTTTAATTTACAGATTTTGGGAATCTGGATAGGACAGTAGATCCATGAACCTTATTCTAACTAGGTATTATCAGTATTATATCTAGATCAATCTCCATCTATCTGACTTGGATGTCCTGTTCCTCTATGAATTTACCTGTTCTGTATATATCATATAAATGAAATCATGAAACATGATGGCCTTTTGTGTCTGGTTTTTTTACTCAGCATGATGTTTTCAAGATTTATCCATGTTGTAGCATATATTACTATTTCACTCTGTTTTATGGTTCTGTTGTATGGAGATACTGCTATGCTTTACCGATCAGCTGACAGACATTTGGATTATTTCCAATTATTCATCATCAATACTATGAATATTTGCATTGAAGTTTTTGTGTGAACATATTTCAGTTCTCATGGGCCTATCACTAGGAATGCAATTGTTGGGTCATGTTGTTTATGATTACCTTAAATTAAGGTACCTTATGATTACCTACAATTAAGAAATTACCAAATATTTTCTACAGTGGTTATATAAGCTTACATTACTATTTATCTCTCAAAATTAACAGATACATAAATATTATAGGGGATATGAATTATCATTACAAACTTTAAAAAATAAGCATAGAGTTGGATACATGAAACATTTAAAAATTTTAAAATGCAAAAGAGATTACATTTCAGATAACAATGTAGGAAAACTAGACAATGGCAATAAAGGAATTATCTACTTGGAAATGAAAAACAATTTTTTTTAAAAAAACTTATTTATTTATACAAGAACGGGGGTTCAGTCAGAGGTGCTGGAGGGTGAGAGAACTCACCAGAGACAGAGTGGGGAGCAGAACAGGCAGACTGACTGAAGACACTGCTGAGAGGAGCAGCAGGCGAGGCAAGAGAGGTCTGCAGCGCCATGTGGGTTTCTCCCTGGCTGGCCGGGAATCAAACCCGTGCTGCAGAGGCTGTGGACAGCTTCACAGTGTGAAGGTAATCATAAACAAGGTAATCATAAACAACCTCATTTAAGGTAATCATAAACAACCCGCTGAGCCACCCGAGAGGCCAAAAAACAATTTTCTAAGTAACTCTGGGGTCAAAGAAGAACTCAAAACTAAATCATAAGCTATTTAGAAATTAATGATGGATTCACTACATTTCAAAATCTACAGGATGAGCAATAGGGATTGACTAAACAAATTATGATATTAAACACAGTGGAATACTGGGTAGGCATTTAAAAAAGAAAAGTGGGGGAAATTTTATGACAGATACAAAGCAATGTCCAAGATATCAAAGAAAACACAAGATACATAACTGTACTGAGTATGCTGTTACTTTTCACGAAAAGGAAAAGTAATTGAATGTACATGTACCCGCTTATATATGATTAGAATATCTCAGGAAGGACAACTAAGGGGACACGGGAGAGAGAGAGGGTAAGAAAAAGCAGCATCAGCAACAGGTGGATGATTCCAGGACAGAGAAAGACAAGAGAAATGTCACTAGCTATGTTTTTATACTTTTTAATTGTGAATCCTAGTAATACATTACCTGTCAAGAATAAAAAAAATCAAAATCATAAAACCAAACCAGACCAAAAAACAATGGCTGGTCTCCAAATTATTCACAAAGAATGATCTGTAACCTTAAGTGTCTTTGTTATTAAGAAAGATGAGAAATAAATTAAAGAAACACCCACATTAAGAAACCAGTAAAAAAAATCCAATCAAACAAAACCAAAGAGCAGGATGGGAGAGAGGAAAGAGGTAGAGGAAGAAGGTAGAGAAGGGAACTTTAAAAAGATGAAGGGAGAAATAAATGTTATTAAAAGACCAAAACCAAATAGAATCAAACAAAAGAAAAACTGCGTCTTTGAAAAGACCCATAAAATAGACAAATCTCCAAAAAGTTTATTTTTGGGGGGGGTAAGATTTATTTATTTATTTATACAATCACTGGGTACAGTTGGAAGCGTGGGAGGGTGAGAGAATTCACCAGAGCCAGAGCTGGGAGCAGAGCAGGCAGAAGGACCGAAGTACACTGCTGAGGGGAGCAGCGGGCGGCAGGAGAGGTCTGCGCGCCATGTGGGACCCTCCTCCAGTGGCCGGGGAGCAGCCGGGGATCAAACCGGCGCTGCAGAGGCTGCGGGCAGCTTCGCAACCCAGTGCTCAACTGCTGCGCCACCAGGGAGGCCCGCCAATAAGTCTTAATGAAGAACACTAGTAACAAAAATGGAATTATCATCGTATCTTTTGTGAAGATTTTAATAAAACTTTTATCCTAGTCAGTTGAAACATCTAGATGAAAGAAATTATTATGGAAAATAACAAACTACTAAAGTTATTCAAGATATGATAAGAGGCTAAATAGATCAATAACCACAGAAATAATTAATTTAAAAATAAAATACCTCTCAGAAACCACTAAGACCAAATATTACAAATTCATATTGGTTTATTTTTTGATATTCTTTTGTTGTTATTGTTGGTTTATTATTTTTAATAAATAATGAGGTCATCCCAATCTCACTGGTGAATATAAATGCAAGTATCCTCCATAAAATATTAGTAAATCAACTCCAGTTAAAAAAAATAGAAACAAAGAGTTCCATTTCTGATTGAAAGGGGCTAACCAGATATTCTGATCAACTAACCCAACAAAAGCTAGAATTGGCATATAAGTGTAAAAACATGGGAGAAAAAATAACAAGGAAAAACTAAAAGAAAACCAGTGTAGCTACATTAACATAGACAAGAGGCTTCAATGAAAAGAGCATTGGTAGAGAGAGGTCCACTGTACAAAACAGATGTATTTTACCAAGATATAATAATTAAAAAAGTGTGCCTAATTGTATAGCCTCAATAAAACAAAGAGAAAAATGCAAAGAGAAAAAGGATTATTTCAGTCATTGTGAGAAATTTTTACATGTCTTTCTCAGCTGATAGATTATGCAAAGAAAAACATTATTAAGGTTACTGAAGACAATCAAATTTAATAAACTTTTTTTTTAAAGATTTATTTATCTATTTACACAAGCACTGGGTATAGTCAGAAGCATGGGAGGGTGAGAGAATTCACCAGAGCCAGAGCGGGGAGCAGAACAGGCAGAAGGACCTAAGGACACTGCTGAGGGGAGCAGCAGGAGGCAGGAGAGGTCTGCATGCCATGTGGGACCCTCGCTGGCGGCCAGGGATTGAACCGGTGCTGCAGAAGCTGCAGGCAGCTTTGCAACCCAGCGCTCAACTGCTGCACCACCGGGGAGGCCCACATTTAACAAACTTCATCAAAAGGACTCAACAGTTGTTTACAGTTACATGATGCAGTTATAAAATTTAACCAACTGGGAATCAAAATACATATACCTATGTTAAAAGCCTGATATCACTCAGACTTTACTTATCAAAAATAAGTAAAGAAAACTCCATACAACTGCAAATTAAGAAGTATGAATAAATAACTTACAGGTCAACAAAGACAGAAATTAGAACAATTTTAGTATTGAATAACACCAAAAATACTAGGTATCAAAAACATGTGGGATGCAACAAAAACATATTTAGAAGAAAATTTAGAGCCTTAACATTTACCAAGAAGAGTATAAGACAAAAATTAAAGCACACATCTTATAGACAACAGAAAAAAGAACAGAATATGTCCAAAGAGCGCAGAAGAGAGGAAAAATAAGGGCAGAAACAAAAGAAACAGAACACAGCAGAAAAGAGCACAGCAATGGTAAAAGATTTGCTTTTCTATAAGACTCTAAGAAAATATACAGAAGGCACAAATAACCAAGATCAAGAATGAAAAATAAGCAAAAACATGAGAAAATATTATGAGGGTAACTTAGATGGAGTAAATTCCTGGAAAAACAAAACTTGGCAAAACTGACTGAAGCAACTGAGTGGTGAGTACACAGGGAATCACTGCATAATTCATTCTATTTTTTTCCACATGTGAAATTTTCCATAATGAAAAGACATTTTAAAACTGACTCAAACTCAGCCTAAGAGGCTGTCGGCAGCCACTGCAGCACAGGTTCGATCCCTGGCCAGGGAGGTGCCCACATGGCGCAGTAGACCTCTCCTGTCTCGCCCGCTGCTCCCCTCAGCAGTCCCATCTGCCTGTTCTGCTCCCCACTCTGCCTCTGGTGAATCCTCTCACCACCCCATGCCTCTGGCCTCTACCCCAGTTCTTGTATGCATAAATAAATAAATCTTTAAAAAATAATAAAATAAAACTGACTCAAGAAACAGAAAATCAAAAATAGTTCTTTAACAACAAAGAACTGAAAACAGATGTTACAATGTTTTCCTTCAAAAGGATGCCAGAGCCAGGTGATTTTAAAAGGAGAGTTTTGTTAAAAATTATAGAAAAAATGATTTTAATTTTATGCAAGTTTCTTAAAAGGATAAGAAAAATGAGGGGATACCTCCAGCTCATATTATGAGTTAGTATAAATATAACCCAAAATGTAAAAGTACAAGAACTATTAGAAGTCAGTATCAATTAAGAACATAGATGTAAAAAAATCCTAAACAAAATACAATTAAACGAAATCTAACATAACCAAGGTGAGTTTATACTAGGAATCAGGCCTAGTTTAACATTATTAAAAAATCAATTATAGCAATTTACAACAGAAAGAAAATATGATAATCAAAAAGTCAACAAAGCATTTATAAACATTCAACACCCATTCTTAAAAAGAAAAAAAAGATAAAGTAAAAAATAGATAATTTCCTTAATCCATAAAATTTATCTACAAATTATGTAGGGCAAATGTTATACTAAAACACTTAAAAACATTCCCTTTAAAATTAGGAACACAACAAAGTTGTCTACTACTGCTAATTTTATCCAGTTTGTATCAGCATTTCAAGTGCAGTGCAGAATAATAAAAAGACATAAAAAGTATAAAGATAAGAAAGAATAAAACTGTTTCTCATGGAAAACTGAAAAGAATCTATAAATAAATAAGAGTTTAGTATGATTATTGATATAAAAATTACATTTTAAAATCTTTCAACTTACCACCATGGTGCATAATTCCTATGCTGCACAACTCCAGGGGAAGTAATTCACATTGTATTCTGTAGGAATCACACCCCAGGGCAAAATTCATACAAGTAATTCATACAACATAAACAGCAACACACACACACACACTCTCTCTCTCTCTCTCTCTCTTTCTCTCTCTCTCATATATGTAGTTATTTTTGTGACATTCCAGAACATTTTCATTTCTTCCTTCCTGGTATATGACAGAATTGTACTACCTGAACCCCATGATTAGGTAGGGTCATGTGACTAATTCTGCCCAATAAATTGTGAATGGAAGTAACATGCATCACTTCATGTAGTCCTTTAATTTCTGAATGCAGATAAAACAAAGCTTTTTCCCTTCAGATATATCTTAAGGTAATGTTCAAGATAGTGGCAGCTGTTAAGACTGTGTCCCTATATGACTATGATATGCAGACACCCTTCACATCCACATGCAATGGACATGTGGTGTGAATGAAAATAAACCTTTGTTGTTTTAGGCCACTAAGAGGGATTGTTATACCATTATCACCTAGCCTATCCTGATTAATAAAGTACCAGCAACTTGTAATAAATTTCTCAAGAGACACGTTTGAGGCCTTTGTGGGGAAAAAAAAGTATGTTGAAGGATGTTAAAGTTTGGTCTACATAAATGCAAGGATATACTCTGCCATAAATATACCAGATCTCTCCTAATTACACACAGGTGCAGTACAGTCTCAATTAAAATCTTAAAGGTTTTATTGAGGAATATGACAAATTCGAACAGAAGCATAAAAGACTGAGAATAGCCAAGATACTGCTGAAGGACACAGGTACTGGCACTATAAAAACATAAATGAAACAGGAAAGCCAGTTCACAAATAGACCCATACATAGAAGAAAATCTGATTTATGTCGGAGGTGGTATTAAAGACTGGAGGGGAAGGATGGAACTTTAACTGATGGCACTGTTAGTGGCTTCTTTTAATCTTAGGCACTTGTCTCTTTAATTACTTCGCTCTCTTTGTCTCCAAGAGAGACAAAAAAAAAAAAAAAAAAACCCTGTAATATAAGGGTATAAACCACAAGGATTGCAACCCTGTGACAACCAGTTCTGGGAGTAGATCCTTACACCTTTGTCCCAAGCTCCAAGAGATGTCTACTCAAAAAGTTAAGGAGAGATAACACCCATGCTCAGTAGGAAGTAGTTGTGGTAGAAGAGACCTCTACCCCCAACTCTTCTAGAATAAAGAGTAAAATCTCTCTCAGGGGGGCACTGAGTGAGAGTTAGATGGGGCAGGAAGAAATATGTCAGAGCAAAGGAGAACGATTTTCAGCTACCAGAAGACCTTGTGGTTTAAGAAGCCCCAAAGAGCTTGAACCCTGATGGGCACAGACGTTGGCTACACATGTGTGGATGAGAAAAACCTTATCCAAATGTCTTCGTTAACATGCTAACTGACACACCCCTGGAGATTTAAAATGCTAGTGATAAATTCAATGTATGAGAAGGCATGTTGTGCATCTGCACCTGAGCCACTAGAGGACCTCCCAGAACAAGAGTCACCAACTCCCTTGCTGGCCAAAGCCTGGCCCTGCCAACAGTGCTGTTAGTAAAAAGCCAAACTACATCTTGTCCAGGCAGGCATTCCCTTTAGTAGGTCTCCCTGGAGCCTGTCGCTCTTGCCACCGGGGAGGCTCTGAGAATATATCTTTATAATCTCAGTGTAAGGATGATTTCTTGAATAAGATACAAAGTATCAACCTTAAAAACATCTGACTATATTAAAATTTGTTTATCAAAACACCACAAAATTGTAAGACAAGTGAGAAAATGACTCATAAAATCCATATGCAGGGTCGCCGCAGCGCCGCCAGAGCCCCTCCGGCCTCCGAGCACCTGCTGTGGGCACGGCGACGCTATGGAGTGCCTGGATAAAGCGGCGCTGAACGCGCTGCTGCCGCCCGACTTCAGAAATGAAAGTTCATTAGCATCTACTCTGAAGACGCTCCTGTTCTTCACGGCTTTAATGATCACTGTACCTATTGGGTTGTATTTCACAACTAAATCCTACGTATTTGAAGGCGCCTTTGGGATGTCCAATAGGGACAGCTATTTTAATGCTGCTATCGTGGCCGTGGTCGCCGTCCACGTGGTGCTGGCCCTCTTTGTTTATGTGGCCTGGAATGAAGGCTTAAGACAGTGGCGTGAAGGCAAACAGGATTGATGTGAACATCATCTTTTGATAGCATTAAAGCGATTTTTTGAAATGGTAAAGTAAAAAAATAATAAAAATTAAAAAAAAATCCATATGCAATAATGAGTATATAATACTGGGGTAAAAGTAAGATTTTTGTGATATTGTGATATAAGAAATATATTTGGTCTTTATCCCTGGCTCCTGGCACAGAGCTCCTAAAAGCTTTGTAATTTCTTGAGTGTTAGTGATGTGACTAATGGCCAAAAGCCTTAGATGACTGCAGGATTGGAGATAGTTGCCACACAAGCCACCATGTTATGGAAGGGTTAGAATTTTCAGAGCCATTCCCTCAAACTTTGGAAGGAGAGGAACTAGAGATTTAGCTTATCACCACTTGCTTATGATTTAATCATGCCCATGACATGAAGCCTCCATAAAAATCCCCAACAATGGTGTTTGGAAAACTTCTAGGTTAGTGAACGCATACATGTGCGAGGAGGGTGCAAGCACTCCAAACTCTATGGGGACAGAAGCTCCTGCATTTGGAACCTTCCCCTAGGGACTTGGCTGTTCATCTGTATCCTTTATAATTAACTGGTAATAATAGTTTACCTCAGTTCTATGACTCATTTATACAGAAAATCAAACTTAGGCAAGGTTTCTGGGAGACTCAATTTGTGGTCAAGTGTAACAGAAGGTAGATATTTTGAGGACCCACTACCTATGACTGGCATCTGAAGTGGGGGCAATTCTTTATTCAGGAGTTTCTGCACTAGCTGAAGGGAGTGTCAGAATTCAAAAAAACTGTAGGTACCCAGTTGGTGTCCACAGAGTTGCAGGGTTAGTGTGGAGAAAAAAACCCTACCTACACACTTGGTGTCAGAAGCGATAAAACAGAGAATCAGAGTTTTCTTATTAGAGTCTATTCACATAAAATTTTTATAAAAGGCAAAAGCCAACTATATTATTTACATTATACATACAAGTGGTAAAACTGTAGAGAAAATTACCATGAAAATCTGGGAGTAGTTGAGAAGAGGTAGGGTAGCAGGACATGGGCATGTAACTTATACTGATCCAAGAAACATACCTTTTAGTAATGGCAAAATGGTTGCGTGGGCTTTAGCTTTATTTACTCTGTTTCTTACACCATTTTGTGTGTATATGTGTGATATACCTCTCAATAAACATATTTTAATAAAAGAAAGTTTAAAACTCCTTGGGGTAAACTTCCTAAGAAATTTCAACTTACTTAATTTCAAATTACTTAATTTCAACTTACTTAATTTCAACTTACTTAAGAAATATAAACAACTTACTTTAGAACCCTAAACAATTAAATATATTAAAGTACTATTTTTCCATTATTGGGTAAAAAGACACAATTATGTAGGAATGGCTAGGTCTTCCTAAATTAACCTTCTAATTTAAAATGTTTATTTTTAGATTTGTGACAAAATGATACTAAAGCTCAATTATAATATGTGAAACTTTGATTAAAAAACTTTGTTAACTAGATGTGGGGAGATCCTTTCACATGTAGTGTATATTAATTAAATCACCACAATGTACATTATCTATAATGTACATGTCAATTATGCTTTTGTTATTTATATCTCATAAAGCTTAAATTAAAAAAATATGTGGGCCTCTCTGGTGGCACAAGGGGTTAAGCACAGCACCATGAAGCTAACTGAAGCCTTTGTAGCACAAGTTCAATCCCCGGCCGGCCAGGGAGCTACCCACATGGTGCAGCAGACCTGACTAGCCCACTGCTCCCCTCAGCAGTGTATTTCAGTTAGTCTGCCCGTTCTGTTCCCCACTCTGTCTCTGGTGAATCCTCTCAGACACACACACCCCTGCCCCGCACCTCTGGCCTGTACCCCAGATCTTATATGCATAAATAAATAAATCTTAAAAAAAATACTTGACAAGAATAAAAAAAAAATACTGGGACACATGAGCTAGGAATTAATAGTAACCTAATTTTCACTGTATATAGTTCTGTAGTATTTGAGCAGTTTTAGGTTCACAGCAAAATTAAGCTGACATTTGCCTAAAAGATAAATGTCTCCATTTACACCCTCACCACACAACATACACCCTCCCCACTACCAGCATTCCACTCTGCTCTGTACAGTTATCACAATCAGTGAACGTATGCCGATGCTTTATCATCACATCACCCAAGGTCCATGAGGATTCATTCCTGGGGTTGTACATTCCAGAGGTTTTGACAAATGTATAAAGACATGTATCTACTACTGTAATATCACAAAGAATAGTTCACTTCCTAAACAATCCTCTGTGGTTTTGTAGTTCACCCCCAGACTCATAACCTGTGACTTAAACTTGTAAGAAAAGTAACAGAATTAAATTATTAAGCATTGGATTACTAAGAATTAAAAAACTAAGCAGAATTAAATTCTAACAACCCTTTGTTCTCTCTTCTCTCTAATCCCCTCCCTGCCATTAACTTTTCCTCACAACTAATGTTATTTTTCTCCAAATGCATTCCCAGGAACCTTGGAAACTGATTGTTACATCTCTAACAAAATTCCCTGTGCCTCTATGAGGTTGATAATAACACCAAGGACAGACTGTTAGCCCTGAAAAACATTCTCTGCTAAACACAGAGACTTTAATACCTACACTGCCCACACATCCTCAAACCTGGGAATGCAAAGTCTCTTACTTCCTTTACTTGCTGCACTTCCTCACATTCCTCCCTCTTCTCCGCCATATAATCACACCACTCTAGCCATTCACAGAGCTGGTTTTTAAGGTACTCCCTTTAAGTACTGCTAACTCCCTTGGTAATCACTTCGAATAAAATCCTTTGTGAAAAAGACACTCTTGTGGTTCAGTTTGGTTTTCTGTGATGCAGCAAAAGACCAGGTTTGCTCACTTACACTATTGCTAGTCAGCCCTCCCTTCTCACCCTAGGCAATCACTGATCTTTTTTACAGTCTCCAGAGTTTTGACTTTTCCAGAAAGTCACATTGTTGGAATCCTAGAGTAAGCAGTCTTTTTAGACTGGCTCCTTTCATGTAGAAATAATGCATTTAATTCTTCTCCATGTCTTTTCATGACTTGGCAGCTCATTTCTCTTCAGCGACAATAATAGACCAGTGCCTGAATGTATCAGTCTATTTATCAATTACTTTCTGAAGGACAACTTAATTGCTTCCAATACACAGGCTTTGATGTAGATATGTTTTCAATTTATTTGGAACTGAACTAATACTGTTATAGGACAGGGAGAGGGGCAGCCCAAACCCCGCAAACCTGCCTATTCATCCGCCGCATCAACACAAAACATAGGAGACTTTAATGGGAAGGAACTTTAATAAAACTAGGAAACAATACAGGTAAGGCAAAGCGTCTAGTTTCTAAATGAAGCATCCAGAGTTACCCGTCCCCTCATGGGTAAAAGTCCATCCAAATGGGATTGGCCCAGAGCAAGGCCCCAAAGCCTGCCCCAAGTCTAAAGCACCTTCCAGTGGGGACCCACAGAAAAGAGTCAGAAACAACCAGACAAGCCTGGAAGGAAAAGAGCAAAATCAACATCAAGATAAAAGCTGCCATTGTTACCTCCCCACGGGTCTCACCCACATCTGTGTCACCCAGTCCACGACCAAAAGACAAGCGCAGTTTCTTCACGTGTCTCTAGGCTCCATGCGCCTCCTCCAGGTCTCCTGGCTCCATCCTGCTTCCTTCCTCAGTCTCTTCTGCAGCTTCTCCTCTTCCTGCTCAGCTCCACCCTCCCTTGGGTGGGGCAGGGAACCTCCCCCTTTCCTGGGAACCACCCTGTTACAATACCAATCAAAGAACATGACTGCAGGATCATATGGCAAGAGTATGTTAAGTTTTATAAAAAACAGCCAATTGTCTTCCAAAGTGGCCATATCATTTTTGCATTCTGCTAGCAATGAATGAGAATTCCTGTTGCTCCACATTCTTGCCAGCATTTGGTGTCAGTGTTTTGGATTTTGGCCATTCTAACGGATATGTAGTAGTATCTCAGTTTTAATTTGTAATTCCCTAATGATGTATGATGTTGAGCATATTTTCATATTGCCATCTTTATGTCTTCTTTGGTAAGGTGCTTAGTCTTTTGCCCACTGTTAAAGTTCATTTTCTTGTTGACTTTCAAGAGTTCTTTGTATACTTTTAATGTCTTTTATCAGATATGTCTTTTGCAACTATTTCCCCCTCCCCCTGCCCAAGTGTGTGGCTTGTCTTCCCTGGAGCAGAAGTTCTTAATTTTCATTAAGTTCAGTTTAGGAATGATTTTTTTTTTTTTATGGATCATGTTGAATACCATCTAGTATGAAACCTAGTCATGTAGGTTTTTCCTAGGATTGTATAGTTTTGCATTTCACATTTAGATCTATGACTAACTTTGGGTTAATTTTTGTTAAGGGTCTAAGGTCTGTGTCTAGCTTAATTTTTTTGGCATGTGAATGTCCAGTCATTCCAGCACCATTTGTTGAAAAGATGATCTTTGCCCCTTTGTATTACTTTTGCTCTGTTGTCAAAGATAAATTGACTATATTAATGTATGTCTATTTCTTGGCTTTCTATTCTATTCCACTGATCTGTCTATTCTTTCACCAATACCACACTACCTAGATGACTATAGCTTTGGTGTAAATTTTGAAGTCGGGTAGTAGCATGCCCATTATTCTTCTTCAATATTGAGTTCACTTTTCTCACTCTTGCCCCTTCTTTAGAATCAGTTAACTGATACCCATAGAATAACTTGCTAGGATTTTGATTGGGCCTGTGTCAAATCTATATAGGACAATTTCATAGTAACAGACATCTTGACAACACTGGAGCTTCCTATCTAGGATCGTGGAATATCTCTCCTTGTATTTATCTGATAATTTTCATCAGTTTTACAATTTTCCTTCTGTAGATCTTATACACATTGTTAGATTTATACCCAAGTACTAAATTTTTATTTACTTTAAAAGATTTATTTATTCATGCATACAAGAACTGGGATATAGGCCAGATGCATGGGAGGGTGAAAGGATTCACCAGAGACAGAGTGGGGAACAGAACAGTCAGACTGACTGAAATACACTGGTGAGGCGACCAGTGGGTGAGACAGGAGAGGTCTGCCGCACCGTGTGGGATTCTCGCCGGCTGGCTGGGATTGAACCTGCACTGCAAAGGCTGTGGACAGCTTCACAGCACTGCGCTCAACCACCTGTGCCACCAGGGGAGGCCCCCAAGTACAAAATTTTTAAAGATGTAATGTAAATGGTAATTTTTAAACTCTTCCTAAATTAAAATCTAGGTAACTAGCTCTAAATTTCAAGTTAAGTTTTTTTACTTCAAATTCCACTTGTTCACTGTTGGCATTTAGGAAAAATGATTGATTTTTGTAAACTGATCCTGCAATCTTGGTACTGTTATCTATTAATTACAGGAGGTCTTTTTTTTTTTTTTTTTTTTTGGTCAACTCTTTTGTATTTTTTCCTACATAGACTATTATAACATCTAAGAACAGATGGTTTTATTTTTTTTCCCAATCTGTACACTTTTAATTTTTTCCCCCTCTAAAAAAATTTTATTATGAAATAATTATAGATGCACTGAAAGCAAAGATACAAGAGCCCCTTCTAACCCATTGCCACTCTCCTCCCATAGTTACATCTTCCATAAATACAGCATAGCATCGCTCTGGGAACACAGTAAACAAAGTTGCACTCAAAAGTCATTGAGAATGTGTTTCTGCCCAAAAGCTGTCCCACCCCTGCAGATTCCTATAAAGATGATGACTAAGAAGTTGGCTACAAACAGGAGCCTGACAATCAAATCTGAAGACCTTAAACCTTTACGTCGAGAAGGAAAGGAAGATATGACAGTACAAAAAGGAGAAATACCCTAAGTACCTAGTCATAGACTGTGATAAGAAAATCATTTCTGGGCCTCCCCGGTGGCGCAGCGGTTGAGCGCTGGGTTGTGAAGCTGCCCGCAACCTCTGCAGCGCCGGTTCGATCCCCGGCTGCTCCCCGGCCACCGGAGGAGGGTCCCACATGGCCCGCAGACCTCTCCTGCCGCCCGCTGCTCCCCTCAGCAGTGGATTTCGTCAGTCTGCCTGTTCTGTTCCCCGCTCTGGCTCTGGTGAATTCTCTCACCCTCCCGCGCTTCTGACTGTACCCAGTGCTTGTGTAAATAAATAAATAAACAAATCTTTAAAAAAAAAAAAAAGAAAGAAAAGAAAATCATTTCTATTGTCAAAAATCTGAAGGCTCTTGGTTGGTTCCCATTTTCCTTCTGGGGGATGCTGCCTGGGCTATATTTGTCATTTCAACTAAAACCCAATATTCTCATCATTAGATCCCAATGAGAATCATTTAAATTGTACTTTCATTAAGAGGAGAAAAATCTTTGTAAGCATGTCAACAAAGACAAAAATTATAAAGGGAAAGAGTGACAGACTTGACTGCATAAAAATATAAAACTTCTGGGCCTCCCCGGTGGCGCAGCGGTTGAGCACTGGGTTGTGAAGCTGCCCGCAGCCTCTGCTGCGCCAGTTCGATCCCTGGTTGCTCCCCGGCCACCGGAGGAGGGTCCCACATGGCCCGCAGACCTCTCCTGCCGCCCGCTGCTCCCCTCAGCAGTGTGCTTCGGTCCTTCTGCCTGCTCTGCTCCCCGCTCTGGCTCTGGTGAATTCTCTCACCCTCCCGCGCTTCTGACTCTACCCAGTGCTTGTATAAATAAATAAATAAAAAGAAATCTTAAAAAAAATATATAAAACTTCTGTAAAGAAAACTAAAAGAAATAAAACTTTGGGGAGAAATGTGACATGTGGGACAGTAGGGGTTGCACAAACTCCTAGTACAAGTTACTACAGGCTCTTTGTAAGGATCGAGGGGAGACTCTATTCCATGTCTTTTCTCTTTGTTTCTGGCGTCACCAGTAATCCTTGAATTCTAACTGCGAAACTCCCCTATTTGCTTCCACATGGTATTCTTCCTGTCTTTACATCCTCTTCTTATAAAGACACCAATCATAATGGATTAAGGATCCACCCTACCCCATATGACCCAATCTTCACTGATTACACCAGATGACCCTATTTCCATATAAGGGAACATTTTGTGGTGGGGGCTAGAACCCAGTTCAACCCATCAAGAGTCTTTATATGTAAGTAAAACTTGTAAACTAGTAAGAAAAGTAATGCCTGAATAGGACAAGAACACACAATTCAAACACAAACATTGCATATATTATATATATTGTATATTGCATGCATGTTATATATATTGTATAGTATATATGCTAATACAAAAAATCAAAATGGAGTCATCCCAGTCTGAGTACAAACCAAGTGTGGGAGGGCATCATTCTTGATTCCCTCCTTTCCCTCATTATTCACATCCAAGTTGTCGGGACCTATTGATTTTACTTTCTAAATTTCTGCTATATCCCCCTAGTCTCCAAGCCTGTACAACCACTCTAGTCCAAGCTACAGTTATCTCTGGTCTGGATTACCATAACAACCTCTCAGACTGATCTCTCCGATTCCACTTTTGTCCCCTTACATATTTCTCATTTGTTTGAGACAGGTTCATTTTTCACAGGCTGCATGACACTCCATCCAGCTAGTACTGGATATGCTGATTGGAAATGGGAATGAACAGTTATTGGAGGAATCAAATGACCAGTGGGACTGGAATATGAGTGGAGGACAGACTCAGAAAAGACAAGCATGGGTGGGATAGGTTATATAGGGCCTTGCAGACCACATAAGGAAATCTGGTTTATTAGATTATGAAAACAATCTAATATTTCCAGTCTCACAGAAGTTACTGCTATGTCATTCACATATTTGTTAGTAAGTGTACTGCTTATATCTGTACACTAGAACATAAATCCAGTGTTACCTTGTTCACCTCTGGTCCCCAGCATCAGAGAAAGTATTCCGTATTTATTTAAAGAATTTATTGCAACCAAAAAGAAAAATCAAAACCATGACATCTCACAGAATTTGGGTACAAGAGCAGCAAAGATTACAAGAATAAAAAGGACTTTTTTTTCCTTCCTAGCAGACATAACACTTATGTGACTGTTACTGTTTATCACCACCTAATGTGAAAGCTCCATGAAGGCAGGATCTTGCTTTCGTCTCCATTGTATTCTCCATGCCTTTACAAGTACCCGGTATATACAGGTATGCCTTGTTTTACTATACTCTACACTACTGTATTTTTATACAATTGAAGGTTTGTGGTAACCAGGTGTTGAGTAAGTGTATAGACAATTTTTTTCCAACAGCATGTGCTTATTTTGTGTCTCTGTGTCACATTTTGGTGATTCTCTTATTTCAAATTTTCATGTTATTATGTTATTGTAATCTGTAATCAGTGATCTTTGATGTTACTATTATAATTGCTTTGGGGCACCACAAAATGTACCTACATGTGACAGTAAACACAATCAATAAATGTTGTGTGTGTTCTAATTGCTTCACTAACTTATCCTTGTCCTGTCTCTCCTCTCATGGAGTCTCCCTATTCCTGAGACACATAATATTGATATTAGACCAATTAATAACCCTACAATGGCCTCTAAGTGTTCAAGTGAAAGAAAGAGTTGCACATTTCTCACTTTAAATAAAAAGCTAGAAATGATTAAACTTAGTGAAGAAGGCATATGGTAAATAAGACAGGCCAAAAGCTAGGCCTCTTGCAACAGTTAGCCAAGTTATGAATGCAAAGGAAAAGTTCTTGAGGGAAATTAAAGCTACCAGTAAACACATGAATGAAAAAAAAGAACAAACCAGTCTTATCACTGATACAGAGAAAATTTTAGTAATCTGGACAGAAGTTCCAAAAAACAGCCAAAACATTCCATCAAGCCAAAGCCTAATCCGCAGTAAGATCTTAATTCTCTTCACTTCTTTGCAGGCTGCAGAAGAAAAGTCTGAAGCTAGCAGAAGATGGCTCATGAGGTTTCAGGAAAGAAGTTATCTCTATAACATAAAAGTGCAAGGTGAAGCAGCAAGTGCTGATGGAGAAGCCGTAGCAAGCACTGATGAGGGTGGCTTCTCTAAACAACAGATTTTCAATGCAAACAAAACAGACTTGTATTGGTAGAAGATACCATCAAGGAGAAGTCAATGTCTGCCTTCAAAGGACTGATTGACTCTTTTGTTAGGGGCTAATGCAGCAGGTGACTTCAAGTTAAACCCAATGTTCACATACCATTCCAAAAATCCCAGGGCTCGTTAAGTTATGCCAAGTCTACCCTACTTGTGCTCTATAAATGGAATACAACCTGGATGACATCTGTTTACAACATGGCTTACTGAATATTTTACACCATTCTTGAATCCTACTGCTCAGAAAAAAAGATTGCTTTCAAAATATTACTGCTCACTAACAATGCACCTGGTCATCCAAGAGCTGTGATGGTGATATACAAGATTAATGCTGCTTTCAAGTCTGCTAATATGACATCCATTCTGCAGTCCATGAATTAAGGAGCAATTTTGACTTTTAAGTCTTACTGAAGAAATACATTTCACATGGCTATAACTGCCACAGAGAGAGTCCTCTGATGAATCCAGGCAAAGTCAATTGAAAATTTTCTGGGAAGGATTCACTATGCTAGACGCCAGTAAGAAAATTTGTGATTCATGGGAGGAGGTAAAAATCTTCAACCCTCATGGATGACTTTAAGTGGGTTCAAAATCCTCAGTGGAAGTAACTGCAGATGTGATAGATAACTAGAATTAGAAGTGGAGCCAAACAATGTGACTGAATTGCTCAGTCTCACAATAAAACTTGATGAGGAATTGCTTCCTACAGATGAGCAAAGAAAGTCGTTACTTGAGATAAAATCTACTCCCGGTGAAGAGGCTATGAACACTGTTGAAATGACAACAATTAAGAATAGCATATAAATATAGTTGATAAAGCAGTGCCAAGTTTTGAGACAACAGACTCCAATTTTAAAAGTTCTACCGCAGGTAAAATGCCCTAAAATAGCATTGCATGCTAGAGAAATCGTTCATGAAAGAAAGACAACACTGATGCAGCAAACCTCATTGTCTTATTTTAAGAAATTCCCACAGACACGCCAACCCCCAGCAGCCACCACCTTGATCAGTCAGCAGCCATCAACATTGAGGCAAGACGCTTCCTTCACCAACAAAAAGATTGTACCTTGCTGAAGGCTCATTTGATGGTTAGCATTTTTTTTATTAATAAAGTATATTTAAAATTAAGATCTGTACATTTTTTTAGACATACTGCCATTGCACACTTAACAGACTACAGCACAGCACAGCTTAAACATATACATGGAATTGAAAACCAAGAAATTCACGTGACTCACTTTATTGTGGCATTTGCTTTATTATGGTGATCTGGAACCAAACCAGCAACATCTCTGAGATGTGCCTTTAGTAAGTGTTCAATAAATATTTACTGAGTAAGTCGATGATACCTAGGGATGACCTGAGAGTGGCAAGAGGAGCTGATGAAACATAATTGGTGTACTATTTCTGTAGGAAATTTGGCAACATACAGCAAAGTCCTTAAAGGAGGCATATCTTTTGACTCCGCAATCTCACTTCTCAGAGGCAATGTAGCCTAAATAAACAAATGAGCAAGGTTATTTATGAGGGAATTCTTCACTGGGTTGTTTATAAGAGAAAATTTAGAAATACCAGCATGATATCCATTAATAGGAGATCATAAACACTATATATCTACACAATGAAATATATTAACATATTGGTGAAGATATTTATTGGTGTGGAAAAAATAAAAAATATAAAGAATTACATAAGGAGCAAGACTTCATTTTTACAAAAACACATACTGGGGACATACAAGTTTGTATGTGTGTACATATGCATTTATGATGCATAGTTAAAAGATGAGATAGACTTACTTCAAAATGTTAACAAACATTTCTAAATTTTTTGTAATGAGGTCAATCAAAATGACCTGAGCATGTTCTGTTTTGTTTTTTGTTTTTTTTTTTTTAATAGAGGCATGTTTTATTTATTTATTTGTTTGTTTGTTTGTTTTGTTAATACATGCACTGGGTACAGTCAGAAGCGCGGGAGGGTGAGAGAATTCACCAGAGCCAGAGCGGGGAGCAGAGCAGGCAGAAGGATCGAAGTACACTGCTGAGGGGAGCAGCGGGCGGCAGGAGAGGTCTGCGCGCCATGTGGGACCCTCCGCTGGTGGCCGGGGAGCAGCAGGGGAGCAGCCGGGGATCGAACCGGCGCCGCAGAGGTCGCGGGCAGCTTCACAACCCAGCGCTCAACCGCTGCGCCACTGGGGAGGCCCTGTTCTGTTTTTATAAGTAGGAAAAAAAGCAATAAATATTATTGAAAACAGACACACTTCAGCAATTTAATGAAGACTAAAGCTCAAGAACCAGGAGTCCAGAAATGTCATATAATACTGGAGATGGTTTTCTGATTTCCTAAATTCAAGCAAATTGTATCCCTTCGGACAATATTTGTAAAAAAAAAAAAAAAAAAATTATGAAACTTGCTTCTTTTACTTAATTGTCTGCCAAGCTTGCGAATGTCAGGCCTGCTACAACACAATGTTAGCAAATGCTATTACTTTATACTGGGTGTTTTTCTTGCATTACCTCATTAAATACCTTCTAACGTTCTGCCAGGTAAGTATGAATGTTAACAAGCCAAAGGTTGTTAACAGCACTTGCCAACCCTCACACAGCTGCTTCCTATGGGAGTCCTGATTTGAACAGAGGTCTCTTTGACCCTCAGGGCTTTTAGGAAGAGCTAACTAAAAGTACTTTAGGCTTTATAACCTTGCAAATCTCTTAAGTCTCTTATCTTTTACATGATTTTCCTATTAGTCTTATCTAATATGCAAGGAAGATAAAAGAACAAGCTTGGAATTTTTTTGGAAAGCTAGAGTAAATGTCTGGAGAAGCAACATTTACACTGGGTGCTACACCCGAGGACTTGTTTTTCATTTCTCTTCAACCCACAAGGCTCAATATCAAAATGCTTGGTTGGGCAGTCAAAGGGAGGGGAGCAATTTGACAGAGCACCCATATGTGTGTGTGAAGGGCCACAATAGCAACAGACACAACAGCCTGGAATAAGGCATCTGTGCACTGGTGAGGAAAGGAAGCAGGTATGAAGGACAAAGTTAAGGGCAAGTGAGAAAAGAGGCAAGAAGAAAGAGAAGTCTGGAGGAAAGGCAATTGAAAGTTACTCTGTGGGATTTTTTTCCTCCTATCTTTTTTTGCTCTCTCTACTCTCTTCCTTGATTTCTCAATCATATTAGGTCTCAATGCTCCTTTCCATATGGCTGATTACTAAATCTGTCCTTTCCTGTTCTCCAGAGTTCAACTCCTTTGAGGTCCAAACTGAATGCAGTTTTCCTGCCACCCCAAGCCTGTTCCTATTCTTGTACTTGACCTCTGGATGTTACCAAATATCCATCGAAACTGCTCTCTCTCTCATTCTTTATACCATTCTTTCATCCAATAAAAATTTATTATGGATCTATGATGTTCCAAACACTGCCTGCCATAGCACCCATTTGCTCACCAAGTTGAAAATCTCCTGCCTGTCCATCTCATCTTAATTCTTTGCAGAGAATTACTGAGTATCCCTCTTACTGGAGCAGTGGCACTGTATGTTGATTTTGCATGCCATCTTTTCTCTAGTGACCACCTAGCATCTGGCACTATACCTGGGACATGTAAGAGACTCCCAGCAAAGCTGAGGGGCTACCAACTGGCTGGGAAGGGGTTTGGAAGAGTAGAAGTTAGGAGGTTTGTCTTGAAGGAGTATTTGCGTATAAGTGACATGTTTTCCTTTAACTCTTTCAAGTATGTGTAAGGTAAATAGTTTTCGGGCTTTTCTGCCCTCCCACCATTAGGATTGCATTCCTGATGGCGGGCACCTGTATTTGTTACATTGTTATAAGTTATGTTTACTTCTGTGGGCCACAGCTGCAGTACTGAGATACTCGCCAAGAGAAGCAGAGGCAGGAGAAAGAGGCCGAAGAGAGAGAAGGAGCGAAAGAACGCCGGAGAAGCCCAGATTGAAGACTTGGGGGGGGGGGGGGAGGAGGCCAGTAGGAACCCCTGCCCGCAGTATATCTGGTTGCTGCATAACATGTAAAAGCTCAATAAAAGCCTGAGAAAGGCACTGAGGGCTCCAGGACTCTCCTTTACTGGTCTGGAATCAAATCACAGATAACCTGCTCAAATCACAGATAACCTGTTCCGTGCCCTTCCTGCCGTTACAGGATGTATATAAATAACATCATTGTGATCACTCTTTTATTTCTGGGGGAAATTGTGGGAAGTCTGGTGTTGAGAGCGTTCAGCTACAGGGAAAGCCAGTCCATTTACATCAAGAGTACTCAAAGCCACTTGTTGAACATATCACAGTCTGTCACAGGGATAACGGATGTTATATTCGCCATTATAGCCCCAGTTCCCAGAACGTCTGGTCCGTAGCAGGGGTTCAATAAACATCTATGGAGGATTCTAGAAAAGCAGGGACCATGGATATTCTTCTAGTCACCATCTCAGGAAGAAGCACAAAGACTTACTTTGTCCTTTCTTTGTAAGGAGCCAGAGGGAAAAAGAAACAGTACTCGGTATTTCCCTCCCTGTTCGGCAGAGCTTGGTGTTTGCTCAGAGGAGTAAATCACCTCCTGCACAGCTCCAAAACTGGGCCCCTTGCTCGGCTGCCAGGCCCTGGAGCACGGCCACCATCTGGCCCAGGCCCTCGCTTCCTTCCCTCCCAGCCTGGCTCCCGTTACCTCCCCGCACACATCTGTACCCACCACAAGCCAGACGATTACACGCCCTGCGCCCTCGCCTCGAGGTCCGGCCTCCCCCCAGGGCTGACTCCCCGCGCACCCCGCCTGCCTCCCCGCCCAGGCTCGGCCTCGACGCCCGGGCCGGGCCTCGGACGCCACGGCCGCCCCCGCCCCGCCCCGCCCCGGGACGCGGTCCGTGCGCTCGGCCGCCGCTCTGCAGCCCCCCAGCGCGCTCATTCTTGGGGTGCTGGGCCCGAAGGCCCGGCCGGGCCGGCGCAGGCCCACCGCGACCCGTCCGGCCCGGGCGGGCGGCGAGGCGGGAAGCGGCCGCAGCCGTGGGGCGCCGCGGGGCGGGCGGCGGGCGCCGGAGGCCGCGGGCCCGGCTCAGGGTCGCCGGACGAGCGGCCGGCGTCGCGGCGGCGCCCCCGCCACGGGCCGGCCGGGCGAGGCGCGCCCGCTCACTCACCACGGTCCGGCGGGGCAGCGCGCCGGGCGGCCGGGACAGGGTCCGGCGGATCCTCCGCGCCCGGCCCGGGCGGGACCCCCCGGAGCTCTCGGAGCCGCTGTCGTCCGAGATCACGATGAAGTCCTCCATGGCTGCGGGCGGCCGGCGGCCCGGGCGGCGGCGGCGGCGACTTCGGTTCCTGCTGCTGAGGCGGCGGCGACGGCGGCGACGGCGGCGGCAGCGACAAACGGGGCCATCACCCCGCCGGCCCCGCCCCCTCCCCGGCCCCGCCCCCAGGCCCCGCCCCGCCCCGGCCCCGCCCCCGGCGGCGGCCGCGCGAGGCCGGGTCGGGGTGGCGGTCGCTGTGCTTGGCGGCGGCCGCGGGCCTCTCTTCCGAGGTGGAAAGAGAGAAAATCAGGTCGCAGCCGGTTTGGGCCGGTGTCGGGGGTTGGGCGTGTGCGACGCCGAGGCGGCAAGGGCTGCCCCAGCTGCGCCCAGCTGACGAGAGTGTGAAGTGAGGTGTGAACAGGGCTTCTGAAGCCTGTGCTGACTAACCAGCCTCAGAGGGGTCCTCCGGGGTGGGGGGGCCCGGCCTGGGACTGATGGGGTAGAGGCCCCTCAGGGACGCTGGGTGGGTGACCAGGCCTTTGCGAGTGCTTGGAGAGAGGCCCCGGGTCTTTGTGCACATGTGCAAGGGGAAATTCCTAGAAGTGGAATTACTGGGTCAAAGGCTGCGTTTCTCTGGCTTGGGTAAATGATGATGGGTTGCTTTCCTAAGTTGTCCCAGTGTATAGTTTCACCGACAATCCATGCCCTTCAGGTTGTTAAACTGCGTGATCTCAGTTGGTCGCAGGATCAGAAACTGAAAAATGCATAAGGAGAAGCTGTTTAGTACCAGATGCCCCATAATTGGATGTAATGAATGACCAGAATCGTGAAGAGGAAAGCGATCCATCCGGTCGAGGGAGAAGTGGCAGGTAGGCAGGTAGGTAAGTGGTTCGTCTTAGGGCAGGGGCATTAGCGTCAAGATAGGATCTGGGTTCAAATAAATGTGTTCGTTGACAAAATCCCATCCCCCAGCCTGCAGAAACTTGGTAAAATGTATTAACAGATCCAAAGGAAAATGTGTTCATCCTAGAAGAATGTTTATATATACATTGAGAATCACCGGTCTGGTGGGCAGGAAATCTGGGGCCAACCATTTCAGATGTTTTGGTTGGATGGCAGAAATCATCCTTGTTGCCAAGGGATTCATTAAGTTGCCTTTATTAAAAGCCATAAAACATTAGTTTAACTACCTTGAAACACTGTTTTCTCAAGGCTTCAGTGACTCTGGACTACTCTTACCACTTCTTTTCAGTCTCAGCTGATTTCTACTTTTTATCCACTTCTTAAATCTTGGTGTTCTTGAGAGTTCTGACATAGGCCTCCTTCACACACTTCTCCCTACACAGAGTCCCAACTATTTCCATGGCTTTAGTGATAATTTTTATGCCAGTGACTCCCACAGGCTTTTCTCCAGTCCAGCACTGTCTTTACTTTGTATATAAATTTTATCTAACCAGAGGGCTATTGAATGTCATTGTCATCTCAAGCAGAATATGTCTAAAACTGAACTCACCCTTTCTACCCCCTCATACAAAAAGGCCCGTTTTTCCTTCTGTCTTCCTTAGTTAGAGCTTTTAGGGGAGATACCACCAGCCAGCAATTGGTCAAATGAGAAATCTGAGCATTATGCTTGATTTTTCCTTTTCCTCATCAGTGTACTTTACCTTCTAAATATTACTTATAATTATGCCCTTTTTTGGGCCTCTGCTGTTAATGGTTCTACACAAGCAAAGATCACCCTGGCCCAATCGATGTAGTAGCTTTCCATCCTGTCTTCCTGAATCTATTCTATTTCATTCCTTCCTCCAAAGTGATCTTTAAGAAAGTACGTTAACAAGCTCTCTTTAGCGACTTCCTAATAACACTATGTGTTAGTCTGCTCAGATTGCTGTACAAAATACCATAGTCTGGTGGCTTAAACAACAGAAATTTATTTTCTCACAGTTCTCGAGGCTGAGATGTCCAAGATCAAAGGTGCTGCCAATTTGATTCTGGTGAAGACTCTTTCCTTGGAGTGCAGATTTTTCACTGCATCCTCACATAATCTTTCCTCAGTGGGCATACATAGGGAAAAGGAAAGAGAGTTGGGTGGGAGAGGGAGGGAAATGGGGAGAGAGAGAGAGAGAGGAGAGATAGAGTTAGTTCTCCTCTTATAAGGCCACTATTTCATTATGAATGCTCCATTCTTGTATTCTAATCTAACTGTAATAATTTCCCAAAGGCCTCATCTCCAAATACCAATATATATATATATATATTTTTTTTTATATATTTGGGAGTTACAGCTTCAATGTAAGAACTTTAGGGGACGCTCTGTCTCTGGTGAATTCTCTCACCCTCCAACATCTCTGACTGTACCCCAGTTCTCATATAAATAAATAAATCTTTAAAAAAAAGAACTCTGGGGGAATATAAACATAACATCATAAACTTCTAAATATGAAGACATAAATATGTATATTTGTATATTTCATAAATAAGATATATATATAGCAAATATATGATATGTAGTAAATGTATGATTTCAGAATGTAAATTCTGTCTTAAAAATGGAAAAATTTTGAACACTATGATATACACATTTTAGTGTTAAGGAATGAAGTGTACTAAAGTCTGCAAGTTACTTTTTGTTCACTTTTTAAATTTTTTTAAATCAATTTTTCAGTTGTTTACATATAACTTTATAGGTACATTTTCACACTTCCATGTGTGCACATGCTTCACTTGCCCCACTAAACTCCCATGTCAATGTCCTATCCCCTTCCTTCCTCTCTCCCCACCTCTGGTAACCAGTATATTTTTCAGACTAAGAATTATTCTTTGCTGTGCTTTGCCAGCATGTGGTTTGTTTTTTTTTTTTTTTTTTTTTATTCTACACATACTCAAGGGAGAAAGCAGTGAACAAGATAGATATATCTCTAGTCCATGGCACTTGTAGTTTATGGGAAGACAAACAATAAACTAGTAAATAATTATAAATTCCTGTCGGTATATTACCACTTTGAAAAGTCATAATTTTAAGATATAAATGTGAAACAATTTTATTTTTTCCACTATAACCACTGCTACTGGCTTTAGAAATTCTTTTGCTATCTAGATAGTGGGCTCTCAAGAATATTCTACTCTAGGGCCTCCCTGGTAGCGCAAGGGGTTAAGTACCGCACTATGAAGCTATCTGCAGCCTCTGCAGCATGAGTTAGATCCCTGGCCTGCCAGGGAGCAACCCACATGGTGCAGCAGACCTCTCCTGTCTCACCCGCTGCTCCCCTGAGCAGTGTATTTCAGAAAATCTGCCTGTTCTGTTCCCTACTCTGTCTCTGGTGAATCCTCTCACCCCACCCCCAACATCTCTGGCCTGTACCCTAGCTCTTGTACGCATAAATAAATTAATCTTAAAAAAAAAAATTCTACCCTGGTTCTATAACTGTGCAGTCACTTTTATTTTTCTTTTAAATATTTTTTTTTATTTATGCATACAAGAACTGGGGTGCAGGCCAGAGGTGCTGGGGGTGAGAGGATTCACCAGAGACAGAGTAGGGAGCAAAATAGGCCCTCTGGGGGGGGGGGGGTTGGGGGGCAGGATTGAACTCAAGCTGCAATGGCTGGTGATGCTTGATAGTGCTGAGACTTTAACCCCTGCACCACCAGGGAGGCCCATTGTGCAGTCACTTTTAATAATTTATAGCCTCATTTCAAATATTAGGACTTAGACCATTTAAAATATTTTATCTTGCATTTAATTCATCTCTTCCTAGTCTCCTGATGCAGATGGACTTAGTGGAGGGGTGGTAATGTCACCCTCCTCCTTTTCCCTTGGCTCTTGTGCCTCTCAAGTAGGAATGAAGAGGAGGGAGAAAGAATGTTCTCCACAAGATTGTTATCCATGAAGATTTGGCTGTTCTGTTTCTGCTAGTGGTTGCTATTTCAGTGAGTTTTCCCAGTGTGTCAGGTATCCCCATTCCAGTTCTCTTACTTGCACTGAGGATGTTGAGAATGCAGTTGTTGCTTTCTGGGGTCTCCCCTGCATACTCCCTCACTGAGAGAGGTTAGTGTCAATCCCTTTCTCCTGCACACCACCATCAGTCCCTGCCAGAGGCAGTCTAATCTAGCCTTTTGTTGTGGTGGGATCCTTGTCTGGAGGTGTTGCTTGGGGAAAGCCACCAAGAGCCTTAGGCCTCAGTTACTTCCTGTGTTGTCCAGTTCACACATGGACATGTATGAACATACATGTATAATTCAAGGAGAAAGGGAATGCAGGCTCTCATCTTGGTGCTCTACTCTCAGTACCAGCTATCTTTCTTCTCCATTCCTTCACCCCCAAGGGTATCAGGGGCTTGTCCAGGTTAATGGTTCAGTAACTTTCAGTCAAATTCTCAGCTTGGAGAGGGGGGAGAGCAATAGTTTGTTGTACCTTCAGCTTATGGGAAGGGAGTGAGGTAAGAAGTTGAATGGTCCCTGCCTTCACCTGGAGAGAAGTAATGGGTGGTTGCCATCTATTATCAGTAATATTCACCCCTGGATATATGAACTGCCTGGGGGGAAAAATCCAGGTATCTGCTTTTGTTGCAAGAATTTATGATAAAGTGACTAATATTAACTAGCAGTCAATCATAAAAATAATGATGTGATTTTAGGAGTACAACAGTGTTCTGAATATATATATATCTTTCTCATTGGTCATCCTGCCTGAAACTCAGAAAACACGGGGGCCCAGGTAGCATAATATAAGAATACTTGAAAAGTACGGTGTCCTCATCTGGTAACCCAGATGAATGAATACTGGCCCTGAAGTTGATTACCTTAAAACTATAAATGTTGTTATTTATGTTTTCTTGGCCATCCTGGACCTGTCTTGAAATTATGTCATTTACCCACAACTTCCAAAATTATGTTTTATTTTTCTTTCCTTGTTTTTCCAGGTGGCCTACTTTATTTTTTCTAATTTTATTGTGATTTAATTGTCCTATAACATCATATAAATTTAAGGTATACAATGTCATGATTTGATACACATGTATATTTTGCAAAGCGTTTACCACAATAAGGTTAATTAACACATCCCTCACTTCACATGATTTTCATTTTGTTGTTGTTATGGTAAGAATGTTAAAGCTCTATCCTCAGAGCAACCTTCCGGTGTCCACATGGTATTTACTATAGTCAGTTACCACGCTGTACCTTAGATCTCACTTATTCATCTTATAACTCAAAGTTTGTACCGTTTCATCAACATCCTCCCATTTTCCCACCCCCCAACCCCTGACATCCCCCTTTCTTCTCTCTATTTCTGAGTCTGATGTTTTTAGATTATATATGTAAATGAGATCATACAGTATTTGTCTTTTCCTGAATTATTTCACATAGCATAATGCCCTCAGGGTCCTCTCATGTTGTCACATATGGTAGGATTTCCCTTTATTATGGCTGAATAATATGTATTTTCCAAGGTGACACTCCTTCATAGACTTATTGCTCTCAAATCATACATTAATGCCATGTACTCTGAGAGGTTCATGTACTCATATATTCACTCAATGAATGCTGTATTTATTTGAGTGCCCTGTAGGTGCCAGGCACCATGTTAGGGGCTGAGGAAGCAGCAGGGAGCGAGACAGGCCTAGTCTTGGTCCTCACAGAGCTTAGCCGTGAAGGAGGCAGCACCAGTTTGTGAATGAAGAAAATAAATCCTAATCCTTTTCTTTTTTAAAAACATGAATTTTTAATTAAAAATTTGTATTGAAAAACTATGTGAAAGTGAAAATCAAAGCCACAATGAGGTAACATTTCATACTCATTAGGATGGTTATTACTAAGAAAAATGGAAAACAACAAGTTTTGGCAAGGATGTGAAGAAATTGGAGCCTTGGTGTATTGCTGGTGGGAATGTAAAATGTTGCAGCTGCTGTGGAAAAGAGTTTGGCATTTTCTCAAAAAATTAGACAGAGAACTACCATATGATCTAGCAACCTTACTCCTAGCATTTGACCAAAAGAATTGAACGTAGGGACTCAAATAAACACTTGTGCACTGATCTTCACAGCAGCATTATTCGTAATAGCCAAAAGATGGAAATAACCTGTGTCCATCAGCAGATAAATGGATAAACAAAGTGTGTTATATTTACACAGTGGAATTCTAGTCAGCCTTAAATTAGGAAGGAAATTCTGAAATAAGCCACTCACGAAAGGACAACTATTGTGTGATTCCACTTATGTGAGGTTACCAGGGATAGGCAACCTCATAGAGACAGAAAGTAGAGTAGAGACCATCAGGGGTTGGGGGAAAGGAAGAATGGGAAATTATCACTTACTGGGTTCAGAATTTCTGTTTGGCATGGTGAAAAAGTTCTGGTAATGCATAGTGTGATGTTTGTACAATACTGTATTGTACAATACAATATATTAATATATTAATGCCATTGAATTGTACAGTTAAAATGCTTGTCATGGTAAATTTTATGTGTACTTTACCACAATTAAAACATGTGAATATTTTCCTTTCATGAGAAATGAAAACATTACAAAGTTAGAGTTCTTTCTTGCATCCTGATGCTAATTCCCTCTCTTAAGTGCTTCTCTGTATTCTTCTCTTTTTTTTCTTTCTTTCTTTTTTTTCTCATGCGTCTGTGTTTACTCCTTAAGAGGTTTTCTGAATATTTGCTTGTCTTGATATATACTTTTCAAAATGACATATTTTTAATTGTACCTTGGAGCATGTCTGCTTTAGTATGGAGATTTGAAGCCACCATTTGCAGTAAAAATGTTCTAGCAGTAGTGCTTCCTTTTTCATTAATGGGGATTTTTTTTTTTTGGTGGATATACATCTTTAAAAGGTGTTTTAAATTTTTCATTATATGGCGGGGGAGTGCCTGCAGACCCACTTTTGTTTTCTCTAACACTAGCCAGCTCAGGTTTCTCCCCTGCCTTAGGGAACACTCTGTCCCCCTATTGGATTCCAGGTATAATCTCCCAGTTTTGGGTCATTCATAGGCAGTCTCTCAGTGTACATAACTTTATTTAAATCATTTTCTTCTTTTTGATTGATTTATTTATTTATACAAGCACTGGGTACAGTCAGAAGCATGGGAGGGTGAGAGAATTCACCAGAGCCAGAGCGGGGAACAGAACAGAGTGACGAAATACACTGCTGAGGGGAGCAGCGGGCATAGCAGGAGAGGTCTGCGCGTCATGTGGGACCCTCGCCCCGTGGCCGGGGATCGAACCGGCCCTGCTGAGGCTGCGGGCAGCTTCGCAGGCCAGTGCTCAACCGCTGCACCACCAGGGGAGGGCCTAAATCATTTTCTTATCCTTTCCCCACTTCTAGTCAAAATCTAATTTGCTGTAAAAATTTTTATTTTCTATGTTCATAGACAACACATGCTCATTTTGAGAAAACTTAAGCAATTCAGACTGCTTACAAAACAGAATGTGGAACCACATCACATTTGGTAACATCTTTCCAGATATTTCTCAGTGGTCAGTGTGCAACAGGTGCAAAAATACAATTTTATATAAGTGGATAAAACTATTCACGTTGTATGGCCATGGCTTGCTTGCTTTCTTTCTTTTTTTTTAAGATTTATTTTTATTTATTTATATAAGCACTGGGTACAGTCAGAAGCGCGGGAGGGTGAGAGAATTCACCAGAGCCAGAGCGGGGAGCAGAGCAGGCAGAAGGACCGAAGTACACTGCTGAGGGGAGCAGCGGGCGGCAGGAGAGGTCTGTGGGCCATGTGGGACCCTCCTCCGGGGGTCGGGGAGCAGCCGGGGATCGAACCAGCGCTGCAGAGGCTGCGGGCAGCTTTGCAACCCACCGCTCAACCACTGCACCACCGGGGAGGCCCAAGCTTTCTTAAATTAAAAAAAAATGCTCTTACAGTTTTCTGTGTCAGTAAATCTAGATTTACATTACCATTCATTTTTCTTATTTTTTAGAAAAACACAAAGAAGCAAATAAAAATATGTCACATTCTTTCATTTCTGACTTCCTACATTCAGCAGTTGATAAAATGAAAATAAACATAGCTATGAGATTAGAAAATTTATGCTACAAAAAGCTATAAAATAAAAAGTGAAAATTGAAAGTTACTCTTCCTAAATAGCTTTAGTATTGATAGTTTCTTGCCAATCCTTTAAAACACCCCAAATTACCATTTCTGTCTTTCTTTGTTTTATTTTATGCATACAAGAACTGGGGTGTAGGCCAGAGTTGCGGGGGGTAAGAGCATTCACCAGAGTGGGGAGCAGAACAGGTGAATCTACTGAAATACACTGCTGAGGGGAGCAGCGGGGTGGGGGAGGGGCAGGGAGTACAAGAGAAGTCTGCTGTGCCATGTGGGTCATCTCCCTGGCCAGGGATCGAACTCAGGCTGCAGAGCTGCAGAGGCATGATAACGCTGAGACTTTAACCTGTTGTGTCACCAAGGAGGCCTCACTGTTTGTTTTTTTAACTTATGCTTGTTTTTTAACACAAAAAGACAACACTACACTTGTTTACTTTGCTCTTTTCTCTTGCTGTCTCTTGGGGATCATTCCCTACCTGCAAGGCAAATATATCTTTTTTTTTTTTTTAAACAACTGTGTTAAAAAAGTTATTTGTTAGGATGTGTCACAATTTATTTAATCAGTTTTGTATGGTGGATATTTTGGTTGTTTCTAGGGTTTTGTTTGTCCGTTTGTTGTTTGGTTTTGATGTTACTCTTACCAGTAACATCTTGTTACAAGATGTTACAAGAACATCTTTGTGCATATCTAATAAGTCTTGCTGGCAAATCCACAGAGACATTCTGAAGCATTTGGGGATTGTGTGTACATATTTCACACATTGATAGAATTCATCAAATTGTTATCCAGAAAGGTTGCAGCAAACAACAGTCCATCAAAAGTGTGTGAGAAAGCCTGTTTTCTGAAATTCTACATTGATTATCAAACTTTTTAGTTGCTGCCAATCAAATAAACTTGGTATCTTGTTCAGTTTTGTATTTTTTGATAATGAATGGAATTGATACTTTTAACATGTTAATGGTTTTGTAGTTTTTTATTCTTGAAATTGTTCACATACATTCACTGTGTTTATTCTTCTAGGCTGCTCATGTTTTTGATAGCTGTAGGGAGAATTTGCATTGAGTAGCTAACATTTACTGAGCAAAATATTACATTGCTTGGATAATTTATTCTATTAGTTACCCTATAACAACAACCTAGAACGTATATAATCTGCTATAATTTCAAGTATTCTTGTACTTAAATCTTTAAGGTAGAGTTGAAGAAGTGGATTTGCTAATTTAAAGCTGAATTCTTTGTCAATATGTTCAAAATAGCATTGTGTGAAGGGAAAATGTTCCAAGTGGGAGACAAAAAGAAAGAGGAACTAAATAGTTGCTCCTAATTGCAAGACTAATCAACCCTAGATTAGAGTTGAGCTATAAGGCTAATTGATGATGTTATCATCTTAACTGCTTTTGTCAGTAAGCTTCTTAAAATCCTAAATCTCCTTCTCTGTTTGGGTGCTCAGGCCTCCTGGGAGTGGTAAATTCCATAGGGGATAAAAGAAATATAATTAACTTTGTAATTTTCAAGTGAATAATAGTATTAAAAGTAACTGTAAGGGCATTCTGAATCGTTTTATGGTCATGCAATTTTAATATGGTTTTACATTTCTGTTTATAATTATCTGAGTTGGTGCATACTGTTTTAAGGAACGTCTGACATTAGGGTAGATCAGAATTTAATTGAATGGAGAGAAGTAGTAGGAAAATGAGTCAGTTTACCTATGGGACTGGTGGATTCTTGGGGAAGCAGGGTTCAACAGAACCTGTGCACAAAGCAATCCATTACATTAGAAGAATGTAGGGAATGATAAATGGCATAAATCCTGTCTTTGTACTTGAACACTTGTTCATTAGCAGTAAATGTAGAAAATATAGAGTGAAGAAGTTTTACATTTCTGACTTAACTAATAATTGGATTAGGGCACCAAATCAGGTCAGACTGCATTAATGACCACATTGCAACTTTCGTTTTATAGGAGTTATCAGGTAACACTGTATTAAACTAGCATTTCAGGATTGCTTTGGACAGTTTTGACCAAGTGTAAGGTTTTCCCTGATTTAGCAAGGAAATGAAATTGTTAACATCATTTTGTACAATACAATTTTCTGAAAAGACATTTTCTGCATTGTAGTATTCTGTATTATTGGCAGGCAAAATCAAATAGATCAAAATTGATGTACTCTCATTTATTGTTCCAATTTATTTGATCTCACTTATATTTATTTCATATATATATATATATATATATATATATATATACACACACCCAAACACACACACATATTTAAAATGTTAATTTAGGGCCTCCCCAGTGGCGCAGCAGTTGAGCGCTGGGTTGCGAAGCTGCCCGCAGCCTCTGCAGCGCTGGTTCGATCCCCGGCTGCTCCCCGGCCCCCGGAGGAGGGTCCCACATGGCGCACAGACCTCTCCTGCCGCCCGCTGCTCCCCTCAGCAGTGTACTTCGGTCCTTCTGCCTGCTCTGTTCCCTGCTCTGGCTCTGGTGAATTCTCTCACCCTCCCGCACTTCTGACTGTACCCAGTGGTTGTATAAATAAATGAATGAATGAATAAATAAACAAATAAATAAATCTTTAAAAAACAAACAAACAAAAAACATAGGGCATCCCTGGTGGTGCAGCAGTTGAGCGCTGGGTTGTGAAGCTGCCCACAGCCTCTGCAGCATTGATTCGATTCCTGGCTGCTCCCCAGCCGCCGGCGGAGGGTCCCACATGGTGCGCAGACCTCTCCTGCCGCCCGCTGCTCCCCTCAGCAGTGTCCTTCGGTCCTTCTGCCTGCTCTGCTCCCCGCTCTGGCTCTGGTGAATTCTCTCACCCTCCCGCACTTCTGACTGAACCCAGTGCTTGTATAAATAAATAAATAAATCTAAAAAAAAAAAAACATAGACCATGAATATTTTTCCATTTTGTTGTTTTATTCTTTTCTATGCATTCTCCCATGACCACTATCATTAATCAGTTATTTGCACACACACTTTTCTCTATAACTGTTGTATATAAGCACCTACAAAGACAAAACACATATACACATATAAAATATAAATAAAATATTGTGAATTTGTCATTTACTTTTACAAAAGTGAAATCATAAACTATTTATACTTCTCAGCTATATCCTTTCTTTCTTATCCTTTCTAGCCCTCCAGATCAATAGTTACAGATACAACTTTGTTTTTTAATAGGGATGTAGTTATCCATATTATAGATGTACACACTTATTCGCCCTTCCTCCACTGGTACACATTCAAGTTGTTTTCAAGTTTATCATCATATAAACAATGCCACCATAAATTTTATAACTTTATCTGTAGATTGTTAGGACTAGGAACTATAGATCCAAGGGTAGATAGATATTTATTGTTCTCACTGTATAAGGCCATGTTGTTAGCAGAATTTCAGGTTTTCAAGTCTAGTTCCCCAGACAGGAATGGATCCCAGGCTACACTGGCAGCACTGAGTCTCAGCCACTAGACCACCACAGATTGGTGTCTAATGAAGCTGCGGCAGGAACTTCACCGACTCTCAGGCAAGCAAGAGAGAAAAGGCAAATTTATTTAGAGAAATGGATGTAAGGAAAGATTTATTAAGGAAAAAAAGAAACAGAAACAAAGTGAGACTCCCAGGCCTGTGGAACCAGGCCAGAGAGGGGCAAGGAAGCCTCCTGGAGCCGGCAAGCCTCAGGAAATATAGACCTTCTTTCTCTAATTACTCTAAAGCCTCATAAGTCTCTTTGTGATTGTCTAGTTCTCAGTGGTCTCACTCACTCTGTCTTAATGTCTCCATGTCCAGAATTACATCTTGCATCCCAGCCCTTATCTTAGAGTCCTTTTTCTTTATTGTCCTTGTCTGGCAATACCCTGTTAGTCCTTCTTGGAATTTGCTGCCCTTATCCCTTGAGCCTCCCTTATTCTTCTGAGACTTATTCTGACCCTAGAAACTAACCTCTTGCTCCATGACTCAATGTGACTTACTTTATTTATTTATTTATTTTAATAGAGGCATGTTATTTATTTATTTGTTTGTTTGTTTGTTTTGTTTATACAAGCACTGGGTACAGTCAGAAGCGCGGGAGGGTGAGAGAATTCACCAGAGCCAGAGCGGGGAGCAGAGCAGGCAGAAGGACCGAAGTACACTGCTGAGGGGAGCAGCGGGCGGCAGGAGAGGTCTGCATGCCATGTGGGACCCTCCTCCGGTGGCCGAGGAGCAGCCGGGGATCGAACCGGCACCGCAGAGGCCGCGGGCAGCTTCGCAACCCAGCGCTCAACCGCTGCGCCACCGGGGAGGCCCAATGTGACTTACTTTAAAAAGCTGTGTGTGGCCCTTATTTGGATCTCGTCTCAAATAAACTATAAAAATAAGAAGTAAAGCATTTGGAAATTTGAACACTAGATCTTTCATTAAATGAAGGAATTTTTGTTATTTTTTTAAAATGTGCTATTATAAATACATACTGAAATACTTATGAAAGAACTTGCTTCAGAAAAGCACTAGAGTGAGAGAAGTGGATGGAAAAATTAATGAAGAGTGGCCTTGAATTGATTGTTGTGGAAACTGTATAGGGCAGTTCACTGTAATATTGTCTTCTTTTGCATATATTTGAAATTCTCCATACTAATAATTTAAAAAAACAGGAACAAATTACACTATATCTCTAATGTATGAGAAAACCGATTTCTTTACATTTCCCTTATCATTGGTTGTTATCACTTTTTTATTTTTGTCAGTCTGTTGTGTGAAAAAGGTATTCGTTGCTGTAATTTGCATTTACCTTACTACCCATGAGGTTTATCTTGAGAGAGTGTAAAACATTTTGGTTGGCAACTAGCAGGTCACGGTGTTCTCAAATCAATACGATCAATACACTTTAGAATACAAGAAAGATGTTCAAGAGACCTCCCTGTGACTATGGCTGGAAGAAGACAGGGACCAGACAATTTTGCAACCATAAAAACTTTATAATAGCCTCACTTCTGATTAACCCTAGTGACATTTGCCCCTTTACCAATGACAAA
Source organism: Talpa europaea (assembly GCF_964194135.1). Taxonomy (NCBI): domain Eukaryota; kingdom Metazoa; phylum Chordata; class Mammalia; order Eulipotyphla; family Talpidae; genus Talpa; species Talpa europaea. The sequence goes on along the minus strand of NC_140076.1, from coordinate 68,581,655 downwards.
TTTAACCTTGCTTTAGTCCTCCCACTTCCTAGGTAAAAATTAAGATACCTAGCCACTAAATTCACCCAAGTTCTTGGCAATCTTCAAATTCCATTCAGCTGGTCCCTGCTTCTTTTAACTTTTCTTGGAAGAATCCAGTACAAGTCCAAGAGAAGCCCCTTCTAACCTCCTCTTGCTGAGACATGGTTGTTCCTCTGAAATATTTTCTCTGTTGCTACAGCAAGGTAAGTAAACCTTACTTTTTTACTATAGATCTGTTTCTGGTACTTATTGTCCATTTAGATTTCCTTTTCTTTGGGATATTTCCCAGTGCAGGGTGGGGAGGGGAAGTTCTGAAATTTTCTCCTTGTTGGAGATTACACCCATTGTTGACTTCCCCCCTACTTCTCTAGGAGCCATACGCACTTGATGAGGTCAAAGATGGGGTCCTCATTCAGTTGACCACTCAACCTCTGTAAGGGCAGGACGGGACACGGGGCAGGTTTTCTGATCCTGTGCAGACCAGATAAAGGAGGAGTCAGAGTCCTCAGTGGTTTTTTGCAGGTCTTTTATTGGGGTTCACTAGGCATATGGCAGGCAGGGGTGCTGGCTGGGAGGCTGGCAGGCTGGCAGGCCTCCCAGCCCCCAGCAAGTCTTCACTCTATCTGGGCTCTCTGGCATTCGTTCTGCTGCTTCTCGGCTTCTCTTTTGGCTTCTGCTGGCGTCCCTGTGACGCCGCCCTTTAAAGCACAATCTTAGCTCAGCTGAATCCCATCTACCTGTGCCCACACCCTATTCCAGGTGCCCGCCATCAGGCATGCATTCAGGACAAGGATCCATCATCTATCCTGATGGTGGGAGGGCAGAAAAGCCTGACATTTTCTTTACCCTACAGTCCACCCCCTCAGGGTTTTCTGCCATACAGTATATATATATATATATAATTTTCTTATCAAACAAACAATGCAGCCATGGCCCACAAAAGCAAATACATCACAATATAACACAAATACATAAAATACAACAGAAAACAAATAAGTCCAGGCAGGGCCCCAACCTAGTGCAAAAGACAATTTTTGGTACCAGCAGATGAGCCACCAAATCGGCTGCCGAAGGCACTGCTCATACAAGGGAAGGGAATCACTCACGGCATCTACTATAACATACCAGGAGCTGTCAGGCTTCCTGGCCTTCTCTGGCTGTAGTCTCGGCTACTAGCCACACAGCATCCACCCCCAGGATGCACTCACTCTGGGATTGGCGATTCTATTCTGTTGGGGGTAATCGCCAACCCTCAGGGTTTCTGTCTGCGGTCGCTCCAACACTCTGCTGTCATAGCCACCAATGCGACTCGCAGACCCCTGCATTCAGGCCAACCCACCGCACAAGCAGCACGTGGGTTGGGGATCCTTGGATACAAACTCCACATTCAGCTTGAGCTCCACCCCAAGCCATGTTCCCCACCCGTCCCCCAAGGACGGGTTCCTCAGCTCCTCACCCTCACTCAAGTATGAGCAGGGCATCGCCCACAGGTGATTTTACGAGACTCACTGTCCCGACCCGCGGGATTTGTAGGCACGAAAAGAGAAGGGCTGAGGATTGAAATGAGGGGCTTGAGACAACTTGACGCTAGCGTTTACTTCTTTATTTTTCCTTTACCTTTCTTTTACTTTTCCCTGTCTTTCTACCTTCCCTGACCTTTCTGCTCCTCTCGCAATAACCTCTCTTGCAATAACCTCTCTCGCAATGACCTCTCGACCTTCTCGTGGTTCTTCTTATATCCTGGTAGCTCCTCCCATCGTACCTCCCAGTCTCATTTGATTAGTAGGAAACACCTGTGGTTTCTGAGCAGGCAAAACGGTAAAGCGAAAACTAATTAATGGCATGTGTGTTGCGCAACACGGCGCATGCTCCAGGCGGCTCCGGACAACTCACAGGTCTTCAGCATACTCAGGCTGCTTAACAGCCACTCAGGGCTTCTCAACTTAGCATCAGTACCAGCTTTTGCCTTCTCAGTTGGCTTTTCTCCTCCACCTGGCTGCTGGGCATGCACAGGCTGCTTTTGGCCATAAAGGCCCACTGGCCACCCCCAGAGTCCCAAAAAAGACATAACCTGCCAATGTTCTCCGCCTTCTGGCGGGATTGTCAGTCCGAGTCCATCAGTCCATGTCCATCAGTCGAAGTCTGTTGGCCTCTCCCTGCATCAGCACTGGCGAGCTCTGAATCGTGGTCCTGTCCTCCCCGACAGTTCTGCTGCCTCAGGGGTCATTGACTGGTCTTTTCAGGTGTCGTTGGCAGTTCTCTTGGGTGTCTCCTTCTCCTCCTCCGGGCGAGGTCTTATCCCGTAGATCCTGGACATTGTCCATCTCCTGGATTGCCATGATGCCTCCGGCATCATCACAGGCAGTCTTTTACTCCTTAGTCCCTCCAGGTCTTCGGAGGGCTCCATACCCGTCTGCATGGATCATCTTGCTGACTTACGCCAATTGTAAGGTCAGGAATGGCCACAGTCCAGGTTTTCTGATCCCATGCAGACCAGGTAAAGGAGGAGTCAGAGTCCTCAGTGGTTTTTTGCAGGTCTTTTATTGGGGTTCACCAGGCATATGGCAGGCAGGGGTGCTGGCTGGGAGGCTGGCAGGCTGGCAGGCCTCCCAGCCCCCAGCAAGTCTTCACTCTATCTGGGCTCTCTGGCGTTCGTTCTGCTGCTTCTCGGCTTCTCTTTTGGCTTCTGCTGGCGTCCCTGTGACGCCGCCCTTTAAAGCACAATCTTAGCTCAGCTGAATCCCATCTACCTATGCCCACACCCTATTCCAGGTGCCCGCCATCAGGCATGCATTCAGGACAAGGATCCATCATCTATCCTGATGGCGGGAGGGCAGAAAAGCCTGACATTTTCTTTACCCTACAACCTCTGAAAGCATTAGCAAGAATCGTCAGGATCTTTTATCAATTTACCGGTAAACCTTCTTGGAGGTGAGGTTGAGGACAGGAGCAGAGTTAAGCTGGACTCCTCTATTTGCTCCAGACTCCTCTGGTTATTTCTTGGCCTCCAATCTAGTTCGGCTGATGTTGTTGATGATGATGTATGTAGCATTTATTGCTCATTTCATTAGCTATTAAGGGAGAAATTTCATTATGTTGACATAAAAGAATTTGTTAGATTTTGCTTTGTGTTTAAAGCTCTGATACGAAATATATGCAAATTCAATAACTCTTTGTTAATTGTTCTTTTATTGATATGAAATATCACTGTTTGTCCCTATTAGAGCTTTTCATCTTGGATTCTACTCTTTGTTACATTAATATTGTAACACAAACAACACAGTCTTCTGTTTGGTGTGTGGGGAAAATATTTTGAAATGTCAAAGCCTGTGTTTTTATCCAGTATGTAACTCTTTCCCATTAGATGACTACACTTAGTAGTCTCAAGGGAGACTGTCATAATAGAGCAGGAACAGAAGAGGCAAATCCTTGGTCTGTGAATGTCAAAGTTGAGGATCAGGTGTAAGACATTCTGAGCCAATTTCTTCCTTCTCACTCAGAGGAGAGAAGAATCCAGTCATGTCTTTGCTCTACTAATTGTTTCCTCCGTGTTTGTTCTTTTGTGGCATATGGCATTTTTCATTTTTGATGTTAGAAGTGTTCTCGAATTGGTTTTTCATTCTTGGTTGGGTGTTCATACTAATTTTTAAAGTCCCCTATTAGCTCACATGTGAATGCTAAATCCGTTAATTGCCTCTTGTTGCCAGTAACTTCAGGAAAGAGTTTGGATTTGCTGCTGGAAGGGGTATTTAGTACTTAACCTTCTTGGACTCTGGAAAACCACATTACCGGGGACACTGCAGTGCCCTACCTCTGGCTCAGGTGCTTACACTTAAACTTGCTGTTTTTTACCTGGAGGCAGAAACTTCTATTGCCTGTTGCTTGGCAAAACTGGAGAGGATTATCTTAGTTGCTGCCCCAGCTGGGACTCATTCCATTTTCCCTTATCTACTGCCCCTGAGGTTGGAGAACTTTAACTTACTTTCAGTTTTCTCCTCTGAATATTTTCTCTTGCAATCTGATGTCATTTGCTCTCCATTTTCCAGAGTTCCTTATATTTTCAGCAGACTTATATGATTACCAACATCAGATCAGCCCTCAACACTTCTGGATAATTCTCCACTTTTTTGATCCACTTGATTGCCTGTTTTATACAATTTTACATCTTCTTCTTAAACGTTTGCCTATTCCAGCTCCCTTCTTACTGTCAGAAGACCTTGCCATTTACTGCACAAGGAAATAGAAGTCATCAGATGGGAACTGTAGGGTAAAGAAAATGTCAGGCTTTTCTGCCCTTCCGCCATCAGGATAGATGATGGATCCTTGTCCTGAATGCATGCCTGATGGCGGGCACCTGGAATAGGGTGTGGGATTCAGCTGAGTTAAGACTGTGCTTTTAAGGGCGGCGTCACGGGGAGGGGGGGGGGGGGGATGCCAGCAGCACCAGTAAAAGCCAAAGCCGAAGCTGAAAGAAAAGCCGAGAGGCAGCAGAACCAACGCCAGAGAGCCCAAATAGAGTGAAGACTTGCTGGGGGCTGGGAGGCTGGCAGGCCCCAGCCAGCACCCCTGCCTGCCATATGCCTGGTGAACCCCAAATAAAAAACCTGCAAAACTACTGAGGACTCTGACTCCTCCTTTACCCGGTCTGCATAGGATCAGAAAACCTGCACTGTATCCAGTCCTGACCTTACAGGAACTTTCTCATCTTCCCCAGATAAGTTACAAATGCACTCACAACCACATCCATTCCCTTCTCCTGCCTTCCTGTTGCATTAAAAGTGCTGTTTGTTATCACATTGAAGGCTAATCTCTACAACTACATTCTGGGTACATTTCCCTCCCATTGTTTTCGAACCTCACACTGTTCAATTGTACTTTCCCTTATCTATGTACATAACTGCTCCTTCCCAGCTGGATACTTTCCAGGCACTTAAACATGATTAAGTCCATTCCATCTTAAAACACAACCACAACCCAATCCTTCTGACTCCACTTTCCCGTCTAGCCTTCATTCCAATTCTTTCTTCTCCTTCACAAACTTCCTGAGTCATCTACACTAGCAGGCTCCAATTCCTAGACTCACATTCATTTCTCAATCCACCCCACTCAAGTTTCCACCCCTCAACACTCCAAAGAAATAGTACTCACTTGGGTCACCTGGCCTCTCTGCTGGTTTTAAAAATGGCTACAAATTCTTTTCATACTCCTCCTTTAAAAGGTAGAGTCTGTGCCTCCCCTGTGGCACAGCAGGATGAGTTCAAATCTGTGAAGCTGTCTGCAGTCTTTGCAGCACCGATTTCATTCCCAGCAGGCCAGGGAGATTTCCACATGGTGTAGCAGACCTCTCCTGTCCTGCCCGCTACTCCCCTCAGGAGTGTATTTCGTCAGTCTGTCTGTTCTGCACCCTGCTCTGTCTCTGGTGAATCCTCTCACCCTCCTGCGCCTCTGGCCTGTACTCCAGCTCTTGTGTATAAATAAATAAATCTTTAAAAAAAAATAAAAGGTAGAGTCTAATTCCTCTCCCCTTAAGTGTGGTTTGTACTTAGTGATGTGCTTATGATGAGTAGAACATTCCGGAAGTGATGGTGTATGGCTTCTGAAGTTGGCTCATCGAGTGCTAAGCCTGCCAGGACAGGTTCACTGTGGATACGGTCAGATGGGTAAAGGAATCTTGGAGCCCTTGGATTTTTACAAGCCTTTAATAGTAAATCTAGGGAACCAGGTACATAGCATTCCCAGCAGGGTGGCTGGCATGTAAGGAGGCAGGCAGCCCCTTGGCGCCCCCCCCCCCCCCCGCAATCTCTGAGCCATCTCCCTTACCCTCTCTGTTGTTCTCCCTCTTAGTCTCATGTAGTCTCATCTTAACAGTCTCACCTCAGAGTGACACCTCCCTTTCATCCCTCACCTCTAAGGCCCGGGTGTGTGCACCTATACATGCGCACGCCCATGCTCCCTGGGCCCAGGTATCCATAGTCATGGGAGGAGTGCAAGACAGCAGGTGTTGGTCATAGAGGCTGGTGGTGGGAGGGCGGAAAAAAGCTGATCACTTCCATTTACCCTACACCTCCCTTCCCAGAATCCTTTGCAGCTTTTTTCTTCTCTCAAGCAATTAAATGTTAGGCCCTCTTACCTTTTCAGTCTAAACTGTTTCCACTCAGCTTTCCAGTAAATATGCAGTTGACACCCACACCCACCCAGCTGAGACCTCTTCCCAGAACTATTCTATGTAGCAAATAGTCTGCCCAGCATGGTCCTTGATTATCTCCAAAGCATCTCAGTCTCTGTACTCTTAAGAACAAGCTACCTTGGGGCCTCCCTGGTGGCACAAGGGGTTAAGCGTCAGCACTATGAAGGAAATCCCTGGCTAGGGAGGTGACCTGCATGGCAAAGCAGACCTCTCCTGTTTTTCCATCTGCTTCTCCCCTCAGCAGTGTATTTCAGTAGATTTGCCTGTTCTGCTCCCCACTCTGTCTCTGGTGAATCTTCTCACCCCTGCACCTCTGGTCTGCACCCCAGCTCTTGTATACATAAATAAATAAATCTAAAAAAAAAAAAGAACAAACTATCTCTTCTCAAAACTTGATTTTCATTTGAGCTCCTGTATATCTTGTAAATTTCTGCCATTCAGCCCACCTTTCTTTCTTTCTTTCTTTCCAGGACTACTGCAGTAGCCTTCAAACCTATTTCCTTACATCTACCGTGGGCCTATCTCTAGTACGTTCACTGCACCATTGCCTGAGGGATATTTTCAAATATTAAAAAAATAAATAAATAAAAACCAGATTATTGTTTCTTTTAAAAGCTCTAGTGGTTTTCTGTCACTCTGAATGAAGCCCTCCAGTCTCTGGTTTCTAGCTTCATTTGCTTCCCTAAAATTTAGCTATACTGACCTTTTGGCCTTTCTAATGCGCCTTGATCCCTCTGGCCCTACGGCCTTTGTTTGAGCCTCTTTGAAATGGTTATTTAAATAGTAGATCCCAGCACAAGCATCCCTAGGTCAGGGGAGACTCTCCCTATTTCTAGTGTAAGGTTCCCTTTGGAGAATTGGGGTCTCTGTCTTCAAAGCATTGCATAAGTTAATATTTGGATCTAGAAGTTAGATCTTTCCATTTATATTTGTCCTTCTCCATTAATTTATAAGTGCTATGAGAGTGCTGAGTGTCTCCCTTTGTACACTGTTGCAGCTCTGCCTGACCAGGCCCCAATGTCTGTTGGGCAGCGGATTAACAGTGTACACTGACTGTTCCTTGAAAATTTAGAAGGATTTACAGATAAAACTCTGATCTGGTGCTTTTTATTTTTTCCAGATATTTTGTTGTGATGGTGGTAAAATACACATAGCATAAAATTTACTGTCTCACCATTTTTAAGTACACAGTGGTATTGTAACAGGGTGGTCCCCAGGAAAAGGGGAAGTTCCAGATTCCCTGCCCCACCCCAAGGAGGTGGAGCTAAAGAGAGAAGAAAAGAAGCTGGAGAAGAGACTGAGAAGGGAAGAAGCAGGATGGAGAGCCAGAAAGAGACCAGGAGGAGGCACATGGGGCAGAGAGACATGTGAAGAAACTGTGCCTGCTGCTTGGTCCTGGACTGGGTGAAACAGATGTGGGTGAGAGACCTGAGGGGAGGTTAAGGATGGCAGCTTTTATCTTGATCTTGATTTTGATTTTGCTCTTTTCCTTCCAGACTTGTCTGGTTGTTTTTGATCTTTTCCTGTGGGTCCCCACTGAAAGGCACTTTAGAGCTGTGGCAGGCTTTGGGGCCTTGCTCTGGGTGCTTGATTTAGAAACTATATTCTTTGCCTTTCCTGTATTGTTTACTAATTGTATTAAAGTTCCTTTTCATTAAAGTCTCATTGTTTTGTGTTGATGTGGCGGATGGCAGAACCTATATAGAGCAGGCAGGTTTGGGGGCTTTGGGGTGCCCCTCTCCCTGCCCTGTAACAGTATTCAGTCTATTAACAATTTTGTGCAATCATCACCACCATCACTATTTTCCACCTCTGTAACACTTTCATGTTACAAAACTGAAACTCTATACTCATTGAACAATACGTCTCCATTCTGCCTTTGCCCCTCAACCCATGGCAACCATCATTTTACTTTCTGTCTCTATGATTTTTGACTACTCTAAGTGTCTCATATAGGTGGAATCACACAGAATTTGTCTTTTTGTGGCTGGCTTATTTCACTTAGTAGAATGTTCTCTAGTTTCATCCATGTTGTAGCATGTGTCAGAATATCCTTCCTTTTAAAGGATGAATAATATTCTGATATGTATACACACCACATTTTGCTTACCCATTCACTTGTTGATGGACACTTGGGTTGCTTCTGTGTTTTAGCTGTGAATAATTCTACTATAAAAATTAAACATGGATGTACAAATAACTCTATTAAGATCCTGCTTTTAAGTCTACTGTATATATATCCAGAAATGGGATTGTTGGATCATATAATAATTCTATTTTTGATTTTTTGAGGTTTTATTTTTTTCCTTCCATTTTTGTGTAGTCCCCATAGAATTTCCACCACCAGTTCACCCATGCACCATCACCATAGTTCCTTGTGCTCTTCCCTCCCTCGTTTTGATCCCTCTCACTACCCCTCCCCTACAGAATGTCTCTGATTTATAGTTGTCTGTTTATTTTTGTTTTGTTTTGTTACATTTTTTAATTGTTATTATTTTTTCCCTAACACCTTATTTGGTTCCCCTATATTCCTCCCATAAGTGAAACCATCTGATATTTTTGTTTTTCTTTCTGACTTATTTCACTGAGCATAATCTATTCTACCTCCACCCATGTTGCTGTAAATGGCATAAGTTTATCTTTTTTGATTGCTGAATAATATTCCACTGTGTATATGTACCGCATCTTCTTGATTCAGCCATCTATTTTTGGGCATTTGGGTTATTTCCAAGTCTTACCTATTATAAATAGTGTTGAAATAAACATAGGGGTACAAGCATTCTCTTGAACTAGTGTTTTTGTGTCCTTTGGGTAAATCCCTACTATTGGAATTGCTGGGTCATATGGTAGCCCCCTTTTTAGTAGTATGAGGAACTTCACACAGTTTTCCATAGTGGGGGACGAGTTTGCACTCTCACCAGCAGTGTAGGAGAGCCTTTCTCACCACATCTTTGCCAACATTTGTTGATTGACATTTTTAATGTGTCAATCTTACTGGTGTAAGTTTATATCTCATTGTGGTTTTGATTTGCATTTCCCTGATTATGAGGGATGTTGAACATTTTTTCAAATGCCTGCTGGCCATTTGCATTTCCTCTTTGGAGAAATGTCTTTTAAGTTCTTCTGCCCATTTTTTGACTGGATGGCTTACTTTGTTTTTGTTGAGTGATTTGAGTTCTTTGTATGTATATCTTTGTGATCAGTCCCTTATCAGTTGTATGGAGTGCAAAATTTTTCTCCCAGTCAATAGCATGTCTCTTTGTTTCGGTTAATATCTCTTTTGCTGTACAGAAGCTTTTTAGTTTGATGTAATACCAGCTGTTTATCTTTTCCTTCATTTTCTTTGCTTTGGGGGATGATTACTGAGATGTATGTCTTGTAGTGTTTTACCTATATTTTCTTCTATATGGTTTATGGTTTTATGGTTTCAGCCTTCTGTTCAGATCTTTTATCCATTTTGAGCTAATTTTTGTGCATGGTATGAGGTAGTAGTCTAGTTTCATTCTTTTGCATGTGGTGGTCCAGTTTTCCCAGCACCATTTATTGAACAAACTGTCCTTGTTCTATTGAAAATTCTTTGCTCCTTTGTAAAAGATTAGTTGTCCATATATGTGAGGCTTTATTTCTGGGTTTTCTATTTGGTTCCATTGGTCTGTGTGTCTGTTTTTGTTCCAGTACCACACTTTTAATTATTATGGCTTTGTAGTATAGTTTGAAACCTGGGACTGTGATATCTCCATTCTTTTTTGTCAGGAGAACTTTGGCTATTTGATCCATATGAATTTCATCAATATTTGTTCTATGTCTTTGAAGAATGCCATTGAGATTTTTATTGGAATAGTGTTGAATCTGTAAATTGCTTTTGGTAGGATGGCCATTTTAATAATGTTGACTCTTCCAATCCATGTGCAGAGGATGCCTTTCCATTTCTTTGTGTCTTCTTGTATTTCTTTTAACAATGTTTTATAATTTTCTTTTTAGAGGTCCTTCACCTCTTTTTTTAGGTTTATTCCCAAGTATTTGATTTTTTAAAAATTTCTTCTTAGTATTTATTGTTTGTATATAGGAAGGCTACTGATTTTTTCTGTGTTGATTTTGTATCCTGCTACTTTACTAAACTGGTTGATTGTTTTGATTAGTTTTCTGTGGAGTTTTAGGGTTCTCTACGTATATTATCATAGCCTCTGCAGATAGTGATAGTTTACTTCTTCTTTCACCATTCAGATTCCTTGTATGTCTTTTTATGGTCTTATTGCTCTGGCTAGGACTTCCAGTATTATATTGAAAAGCAGTGGTCAGTGGTGAAAGTGGACATCCTTGTCTTGTTCCTGATCTTAAAGGAAAGGCTTTCAGCTTTTTACCATTGTGAATAATATTGGCTGTGGGTTTGTTGTATATGGCTTTTATCATGTTAAGGTATGTTCTTGCTATCCCAACAATTTCAAGGGCCTTCATCATAAATGGATGTTGAACTTCGTCAAAAGCTTTCTTAGTGTCTATTGATAAGATCATGTGATTTTTTTTAAAGATTTATTTGTTTATTTTATTTATTTATTTATACAAGCACTGGGTACAGTCAGAAGCGCGGGAGGGTGAGAGAATTCACCAGACCCAGAGCAGGGAGCAGAGCAGGCAGAAGGACCGAAGCACACTGCTGAGGGGAGCAGCCGGCGGCAGGAGAGGTCTGCGCGCCATGTGGGACCCTCCTCCTCCGGTGGCTGGGGAGCAGCCGGGGATCGAACCGGCGCTGCAGAGGCTGCGGGCAGCTTCTCAACCCAGTGCTCAACCGCTGTGCCACCGGGGAGACCCATGATCATGTGATTTTTATTTTTCTTTTTGTTGATGTGTTGGATTACATTAATTTATTTTCCGATGTCAAACCATCCTTGTGCCCCTGGAGTAAATCCCACTTGATCATGGTGTATTATCCTTTTGATGAATTGTTGGATTCTGTTGGCAAGGATTTTGTTGAGGATTTTTGCATCAGTGCAAAAATAAGGAGATAAGGAGGTTGGCCTGTAGTTTTCTTTTTGTGTGTTGTCTTTGTTTGGTTTTGGTATTACTGTAATGTTAGCTTTACAGAACGTATTTGGTAATATTCCTTCTTTTTCAATTTTTTAAAAGAGTTTGTGTAGGATAGGTTCATTTCTGAACGTTTAGTAGAATTCATTTGTGAAACCATGTGGCCCTGGGCCTTTTTTTTTTTTAATTAAAGATTTATTTATACATGCACTGGGTACAGTCAGAAGCGCGGGAGGGTGAGAGAATTCACCAGAGCCAGAGCGGGGAGCAGAGCAAGCAGAAGGACCGAAGCACACTGCTGAGGGGAGCAGCGGGCGGCAGGAGAGGTCTGCGCACCATGTGGGACCCTCACCCGGTGGCCGGGGAGCAGCCAGGGATTGAACTGGAGCTGCAGAGACCGCGGGCAGCCTCGCAACCCAGCGCCCAACCGCTGCGCCACCAGGTAGACCCAGCCCTGGGCTTTTGTTTTAGGGGAGTGTTTTGATTGCTGTTTCTATTTCACTGCTTGTAATTGGTCTGTTCAGGTGTTTTGTTTCTTCTTTATCTAGCTTTGGATGATTATATCATTCTAGGAATTTGTCCATCTCTTCTAAATTGTTGAACTTGTTTGTATATAACTGTTAATAGATCTCTGATTGTTCATTTGATTTCAACTGAGTCTGTTATAATTTCTCCTCTTTCATTTATGATCCTATTTATTTGTGTTTTCTCCCATTTTTTCTTTGTGAGCCTGGCTAGAGGTTTGTCTATTTTGTTTATTTTTTCAAAGAAACAACTTTTGGTTTTGTTGATCTTTTGGATTGTATTTTTTAGATTTCTATTTCATTTATTTCTGCTTTGATTTTTATTATTTCCTTTCTTCTACTTTTTTTTTTTTTGATGTTTTGTTCTTTTTCTAGTTCTTTGATGGGAGATTTGGTTGTTTCTTTGAGTTCTTTCTTGTTTCATGATGTGACCCTGTATTGCTATATCCTTTCCTCTTATTACTGCTTTTGCTGCATCCCATACATTCTCGAAAGTGATGTCCTCATTGTCTTTAAACTCAAAGTATTTTTTAATTTCTTCTTTGATCTCCTCTTTAATCCAATGGTCTTCCAGTAATGTGGATTTCAATCTCCATGAAGTGGGAAGGTTCCTTGCTTTCTTTTCATGGTTTATTTCTAGTTTGATGCCTTTATGATCAGAGAAGATAGTTGGAATGATTTTGATCTTAATGTATCTGTTGATATTTGTCTTGTGGCCCAATATGTGATATATTCTGGAGATTGTTCTTTGAGCACTTGAGAAGAATGTGTTCTCAGATTTTTTTGGGGTGTAGTATCCTATACATGTCTGTTCAGTCCATGAGGTCTAGGTCTTTATTTAGGGCTCTAGTGTCTTTGTTTATCTTTTGTCTCATTGATCTGTCCATTGGTGAGAGGGTATTGAAGTCTCCTACTATATATGTATTTTCTCTAATGTCTGTTTTCGGAGCTGATAATAATTATATATTTTGGTGCTCCTTCTTTGGTGAGTATATGCTGATGAGTGTTGTATCTTCCTGATGTATTGTCTCCTTGATCATAATGTAGTGACCATCTTTGTCTCTTTTTACCTTTTTTAGCTTGAAGTCTATTTTTTTCTTTTTTTTTCAAGATTTATTTATTTATTTATACAAGCACTGGGGTACAGTCATAAGCACGGGAGGGTGAGAGAATTCACCAGAGCCAGAGCGGGGAACAGAACAGGCAGACTGACGAAATACACTGCTGAGAGGAGCAGCGGGCACGGCAGGAGAGGTCTGTCGCTCCATGTGGGACCCTCACTGGTGGCCGGGGATTAAACCAGTGCTGCAGAGGCTGCGGACAGTTTTGCAGCCCAGGGCTCAACTGCTGTGCCACCAGGGGAGGCAGATGAAGTCTATTTCATCTGCTATTAGTATAGCTGATCCTGCCTTCTTTTTTGGTCCTTTTGCTTGTAGGATTGTTTTCCAAACTTTTACTTTCAATCTGTGCTAATCTTTTGTAGTTAAATATGTTTCTTGTAGACAGCAAAAGGTTGAATTTTGTTTTTAAATCCAGTTTGCTACTCTGTGTCTTTTTATTGATGAGGTTAGTCCATTGACATTTAGAGTTAATATTGATACGTTGGTGTCTGTATTTGCCATTTTGTTTGTCTTTTTGTGTTTTCATTCCTTTCCTTATTCTGTTCTTCTTATTCATTCCTCTGTTAGTTTTGACTTTAGGACTTCTTGTAGTATTTTTTGGGGTGGGGGTTTAGTCATAATGAATTTCTGGAGATTCTGTGTGTCTCAGAAGGTGCTTATTTTTTCTTCATAAAGGAAGGAGAGTTTTGCAGGGTAAAGTATTCTAGGTTGGCATTTGTTGTCTTTGAGTTTGTTGAGTATGTCACCATTCTCTTCTTGCCCATAGTGTTTCTTTGGAGAAGTCTGATGTCAGCCTGATTGGTTTTCCTTTATAGATTACCTGTTTCTTCCCTTCTGTCAGCTTCATTATTTTTTCCTTGTCTTGGGCTCTTGAAAGCTTTGCTATTACGTGTCTTGCTGTAGTTTTCCTTTCCTTGTGGTAATTTGGTGTTCTTCTTGCTTCCTGTATGTCTATTTTCATCTCTTCTTTCATGCTTGGAAAGTTATCTTCGATTAGCTCCTTGAATAGTTTCTTGGTTCCTTGGTCTCTCTCCTTACCTCCTGGTATTCCTATAACTCATGTTTCCTTTTGTCATGGTGTCAGATAGTTTTCGAAGTGTTTCTTCATTCTTTTTCCTTTGTCCTTCTCTTTCCATGTCTTCTATGGTTCTTTTTGTTTCTGTATCTTCGAGAATACTGATTTGTTCTCCCATTTCATCAATTTTGTTTTCGTTGCTTTCCCCAGAGTTCTTTAGGTCCTCCATTAATCTTTTGAACTCCTGTGTTTCTTTCATTTCCTTTTTTAGGGATTCAGTTTCATTCTTCAGTTCATTAATTATTTTTCTCATATCATTCTTTCCTTTTCGTCTTTATATTTTTTAATCATGATAATTTTAAATTCTCTATCTGTCACGCAGAGAAGTTCTTCCATGTCATTGTTGAGTTCTGGTTGCTGATATTCTTTTTGTGGTGTGCCCTTTCCCTGAGGGCTTGCTTGGTTATTTGTATTCTTCCCTCTCCCTGTTGTTTGTTTTCAAGTTTGTGCTCTGCATTGGGACACAGTGCTACTGGTACTGACAGTCATCTCTTTGGAGTGCTCCTTCTGAGATGTTGAGGACTGGTGGTCAGACTGAGTTCAATACTGTTACTCCAAAACTCTACAAGGGTAGTGATGCTCTGTGTATGCTGGTGCATGCTGTCCCTGAAGATCCCCTCTGTCTGTATTTACTCAGTTCCACAAGGGGATCTTGGGGTCCCTGGCTTCTCTCAGTTCCTGAATGGAATTGTGGGGTCTCTGTCTTCCAACTATGGTACACGGGCTGTGCTTTCCTGGTGCCCACAGTTTACCTTGATGGCGGATTCTGTGCTCCAGTTCAGTTTGGTTCCAAAGCTCAGGTGGGAGTTGGAGGCCTGTAGCAACTTTGCTCTGCAAGCACTTCCCTACTGACTCCTGTTTCAGGGCCCTCCCTCTGTCAGATCCAGAGGGTGATTGTGGGGGTCCCTGACTTCCCCCTATGGTGCAGGGACTGTGCTTTCCAGGTGTGGTGTCCACAACTCACTTTGATGGCAGATCTATTTTTTATTTTTTTGAGGAAATGCCATACTACATTCCACAGAGACTGCACTATTTTACATTTCCATCAACTGTACACAATGGTTCCAATTGTTCTGCATCCTCACCAAAATTAGTTATTTTTCTGTTTTAAATGGTGCCTTATAAACACACACAAATTTTAATTAAAGATTTATTTATTTATGCATACGAGAACTGGGGTATAGGCTAGAGGTATGGGGGGGGCAGGTGAGTGGATTCACCAGAGACAGAGTGGGGAGCAGAACAGGCAGATCTCCTGAAATACACTGCTGAGGGGAGCAGCAGGCAAGTCAGGAGAGGTCTGCTGCACCATCTGGGTAGCTCCCTGGCCAGCGATCAAACTCGAGCTGCAGTGTCTGGTGATTGCTTGATAGTGCTGTGTCTTTAACCCCTGTGCCACCAGGGAGGCCCTAAACACAAAAAAAAATTTAATGTAAATACAGTTTATCAAATTTTTCTTATATGGATTATGCTTTTTGTGATATATCTAAGAACTTTTTGTGTAATCCAAGGTCATGAGGATTTTCTTCTAAAAATTTTGTAGTGTTAGCGCTAACATTTAGATTGATGATTCATTTTTGAGTTATTTTTTATGAATGGTGGAAAGCTAGGATCTAAATTCATTGTCTGGCATGTTAATATCCAATTGCCCAAGCACCATTTGTTGAAAATATCCTTTCCACATGAATTGTTCTGGTGCTTTGTTAAAAATCAACTGACCATAAATGTAAGAGGTTATTTTGGGGCTCTCAGTTTTGTTCCATTGGTCTGTCTCTATGCCAGTACCCTGTAGGCAGACAATATGCCATTGCCTGGCCTGGAGCCAAAGCAAAGTCAGTTGATTTCTGTAGATTTATAATTCCTTTTGAAATTGGGATGCAGAAAGCCCCCAGCTTTGTTCTTTTTCAAAATTGTTTTAATTATTCTAAATCATTCATATTTTTATATGAATTTTGGGATCAGCTGATGAATTTCTATGAAAAGAGCAGGTGGGATTTTGATAGGATTGCATTGAATTTACAAGTCAATTTGGGAGAATTGTCATTTTGAGAAGATTGAGTCTCCCAATTCATAAATATAGATTATCTCTCCATTTATTTAAATTTTCTTTAATTTCTCTTAACAATATTTTGTAGTTTTCAGTGTATAGTTCTTGTACTTCTTTTGTTAAATCTGTTCCTAAGCATTTTATCTTATTGATACCACAGGGAACATAATTGTTTACTTAATTTCATTTTTGGATTGTTTGTTGGCTAGTAAATTAAAAAAACCCATTGATTTTTTTGTACATTGATCTGATATCCAGTGACCATGCTGAAATTATTTATATCTTATTATTTGTTTAACTGAGTTATTTTGTCATCAGTGCTGGTGTTATTCATTTGCTCAGAAGCCTGCTGGATGACAAATTCTAGTGCCATTTCTATTGTCTTTGGACAGGTCCTAGTAGACTGAAACTCAGCAGACCAGTCAGCCTGGCCTGGAGCCAGTTCTGTGTCAGGTGGTACAACCCTTACTTCTTATCCTGCTTTCCATTAGGATTCTTCATCAGGATGTATCAGGGCTCAGATGCTGAATAGTCAGTGGTCGGATTGGGCAGCAACCCCTCTGGATCTGTTGCTTACTTCAGGAGTGCCAGGACCTGGGATCCTTGGGGACCTGGAAATTCCTGGTCTTATTCCAGATCCCTACTCCAGCTCCCTGGATTCTGGGGTGCTCTATCACTTCAAGGTTGCAGGATGTGCCTTCTTTTGATAAGATGTGTGTTTCCCTGGGGGAAGATTAATGATGGACATTTTTCCTGCCTTGTCCCTGACAATTTTGGATGAATTTTCTTTAAGTCTCTGTTCTGCAACTAGCAGGCTGACTTGATTCCCATATAAATGGATGCCAATCTGTGATCATTGCTTATCTTCTTCCTACGGGACCCCATCTTTTTGCTCATTGTGCCTGCAGATGACACATAGGCAGCTTTTTGGTTTTTTTTGTTTTTAATTTTTTATTATCTTTGAGAATTTTATTTTTTATTATTTTTTTCATTTTATTTTATGTATTTATTTTTATTTTTTAAAATTTTTATATTCCCCATACAATTGCAACCTCCTTATTTTGACCCCAAACCCTCCTTTCCCCGCCTCCCCCCATAGTGTGTCTCTGGTTCATAGTTGTTTGTTGATTTTAATTTTTTCCTTTCTTATAGTTTTTCTTTTTCCTGGTCCCTTATTTAGGTTTTCTAGATTCCTGCTATGAGTGAGACCATCTGGTATTTTTCTTTTTCTTTATGGCTTATTTCGCTGAGCATGATCCCTTTCAGCTCCATCCATGTTGCTGCAAACTGCATGTTGGCGAGGATGTGGGGAAATAGGCAGCTTTTTGTTTGGAAAGTTAGAAATTGTGCTCCTTGAAATAAGTAGGCCAGATGGGTAACTGTGAATAGGACTCTCCTGTTCTAGTTGGTAAGGTGATGTCGAAGGAGAGAAAAAATTGTGCCAACTAAAGAAAGCTCTTTCTTATTTATAATTTTCCCCGAAATTTCAAAACATAAGCATCTGTCTTAGAAGGCTCTTGTGTTCTCTAGTCATCATAACGTGAAATTAAATTTCAGTCACAATCTCAGGTGTGCATAAAGTGTTGTTTTCTTTATTTTTAATACCTCTTTAATTTCTGCCCCTGTATCATTTGTATAATGGCAGACAACTCCTTGCCAGTTCCAGTTGGACCCCAATCCTCTTGTCACCTCCTCTGACAGATTTGGACACTGTTGCTCCCCAAGATTCCGGTAAAAGCTGGCCTTTACTGGAGACAGCTTCAAACTTTGTTCATTGCCCTGTAAAAGAACTGTGACCATCTATGTACCTCCTTACTCCATTTCTGTTTGATGTTTAGACTTTTTTTAATCATGATTTTAGATTCCAGGATACTGCATATATTGCTATTTTAAAATAAAACCATCACTGCATACTTTAAAATGCATCCAAAGAAGTCTTAATACCATAAAAATTTAATTTCATTTAAAAACCATCTTAATGTCTTAGGATGAAGAATATCATAAAGATGTCTGCTTTCACCATTTTTGTTAAACATCATAGGGGTCTCCCTGGTGACGCAAGGGGTTAGGACACAGCCTGTGAAGCTATCTGCAGCCACTGCAGCACAAGTTCGATCCCCGGCCAGGGAGCTAGCCATATGGCGCAGCAGACCTACCCTGCTCCCCTAAGCAGTGTATTTCAGTCAATCTGCCTGTTCTGTTCCCCACTCTGTCTCTGGTGAATCCTCTCACACCCCACACCTCTGACCTGTGCTCCAGTTCTTATATGCATAAATAAATAAATCTTTAAAAAAAAAAAAAACAAAACCATTGTACTTGAGGTCCTAGAGTAAAAGTCAAGAGAAAGAAATGAAAGGCAAGGCCTCCCTGGTGGCGTGAGGGGTTCAGACACAACCTATGAAGCTATCCACAATCACTGCAGCACAAGTTCGATCCCCAGCCAGGAAGCTACCCACATGGCACAGCAGACCTCTCCTGTCTTGCCTGCTGCTCCCCTCAGCAGTGTATTTCAGTAGAACTGCCTGTTCTGTTCCCCACTCTGTCTGTGGTGAATCCTCTCAACCCCCCCACACTTCTGGCCTGTATCCTAGTTCTAGTATGCATAAATAAAGAAATCTTAAAAAAAAAAAAGAAATGGAAGGCACATAGATTGGAAAGGAAGAAGTAAACCTGTCTTTATTCACAGTCATTAGCTTAAGATACTAATGAAAAATAAATTAAATATTTACATGCAGTGAAATCTATAGGTCTTTTTTTTTCTTACATCATTGTTCATTTTTGTACAGTAACTGATTTTTCCCCTCAGCTGGCGTCCCATCACCATCACACCTGTGAACTATCACCATATTCCCTTGTGTTTTTCCCTCCCTGTCTTGACCCTTCTCCCTCCGACTCCCTTGCTATAATGCTTCCAATCCATGGTCAGCTCATAGGTTTTGTCTTTTTCTTGACCTTTCACTTGGTTTCTCTATATTCTGTATATAAGTGAAACCATTTGTTATTTGTTTTTCTCCTGACTTATTTTGCTTAACATAATCCCTTCCAGCTCCATCCTTGTTGCTGCAAATGGCATGAGTTTGTCTTTTTTGATCACTGAGTAGTGTTCCAGTGTGTATATATACCACAACTTTTTGAGCCATGCATTTGTTTTGGGAATTTGGGTTGTTTCCTTATCTTGGCTATTGTAAATAGTGTTATAATAAACATAGGAGTATGCATGCTTTTCAGTTTAGTGTTTTTGTGTTCTTTGGGCAGATTCCTATGAGTGGAATCACTGGATCATATGGTAGATGCATTTTTAGTCTTTTGAGGAATCTCCACACAGCTTTCCATAGTGGCTGAACCAGTTTAGAAATGTGTAGATCTTAAGGGTCTATATAATTAAATGAATTTTGGGAAATGTATACCCTTGTGGAAACCAATACCCCCCCAAAATGGTAGATTTCCATAACCCCAGAAAATTCCCTCATGTCCCAATATGGTCAGTTTTCTTTTCTTTTTCTTTTTATTAAAAGATTTATTTATTTATTTATACAAGCACTGGGCACAGTCAGAAGCACAGGGGGGTGAGAGAATTCACCAGGGCCAGAGCAGGGAGCAGAACAGGCAGACTGACGAAATACACTGCTGAGGGGAGCAGCTGGCGTGGCAGGAGAGGTCTGCTGCGCGATGTGGGACCCTCACCGGCAGCCAGGGATTGAACCAGCGCTGCAGAAGTTGTGGGCAGCTTCGCAGCCCAGCGCTCAACCACTGAGCCACCAGGGGAGGCCCCCCTATATGGTTAGTTTTCAACCCCTCTTGCCCAATGAGTGCTGATCGGATGGGTTCTTGTGTACAAGCTATTGAGGAATAAGTCACCAGCACACCGGACTGAAGGTTAGCAAGCTCAGGATTATTGTAAGAGACTCTAACAGCAGGAGGGTGTTCAAGGAAAGACCCTGGGGTTAGGGCACTGGTTACCCCTCTCAAAAGCTCCTGGGAGCTTTTTCCTTCTTTGGGGTACTTTTCCGCTGCCCCCTGCTCCTCCACTACCCTACTTTATCTCCTCGCCCCCTTCTTCTCACCAGAGGTGTGAGGCAACCACAAACGCTGTTCTTTCCTCACACCTCTCTTGTGGTTGTCAGCTTATGCCTGCTGGCTCTGTGACTGTCAGCCTTTGCCCACAAGCCCCCTGCTCTTCAAACTGTCAGCCTTTGCCAACAAGCTCAAGCCCCCACCTCCTTCACCCCTTCCCCCCAAAGGCAACCACTCTTCTAATTTTTATTGAAATTGTCAGTTTAACTTTCACATATATATAGAGTAATATATATAGTAATATATTATATATATATATATATATAGTCTGAGGGATCAAGAATCCACCAACTGATGTTTTGAAAGAAGCCATAACAAAAACTACCTGGGCTGTTACTTTGAGCCTCTCTTGATTGTTTATTCTGTACCAGCCACTTTGTTGTTTTTTTTTTTTTTAAATATGAACTATTCAGTTCACTCATTCTATTTTTTTAAGAATTATTTATTTATGCATACAAGAACTGGGGTACAGGCCAGAGGTGTGGGGGGGTGAGAGGATTCACCAGAGACAAAGTGGGGAACAGAACAGGCAGATTGCTAGAAATACATTGATGCAGGGAGCAGCAGGCGAGACAGGAGAGCTCTGCTGCGCCATGTGGGTAGCTCCCTGGCCAGCCAGGGCTCGAACTTGAGCTGCAGAGGCTGCAAATAGCTTCACAGTGCTGTGCTTAACCCCTTGTGCCACCAGGGAGGCCCTGTACCAGCCACTTTGAAAAGCACTTTTATTCCTCCTGACAGCTGTCAACTAAATCCTATTATCATTTCCATTTTCCAGTGAGAAAATTGAACCTTCTTTTACAAGACAGCTTCTAGCTATTGAGCCCGAGAGCAAAGATGAGGCCAGTTTGCTTTATGCAAGGGACATAGATCTAAAACTTTCACATAATTCAACACTCATTCATTTCCTGCTAATAACTGATGTCACTTCTATTTATTTTAATCCTGATTTTAAGAATTTCCACAGTATTTTCCTGACTCTTTTGTAGAGTTTATTCTACTAGCTTATCAGCATGGTACATTCTGGTGATTGGCTTTTTTCAAGAGGTTTTCTCACCTCATGTTTTGGTGGCACCTTTCTTAGTTCTGGAATCAACTATATCCTAAAAAAAGTATTTAAAGGACAATGGCTTGGGACAGGCAGATGATACTAAATTGCAATTGCAAGTTAATGTAAAGTGGATTTCACTTGCAATCAGGGAAATACAAATCAAAACTACAATGAGATATCACCTCACACCAGTGAGAATGGCACATATTAAAAAAACTAGCAACAACAAATGTTGGAGGATGTGGAGAAAAAGGAACTCTCCTGCGTTGCTGGTGGGAGGGCAAACTGGTCCAATCACTATGGAAAGCTGTGTGGAGATTCCTCAACCTACTAAAGATAGAGCTTCCATATGATCCAGCAATTCCACTCCTAGGTATTTACCCAAATGACACAGAAACATTAATTCCAAAGAGCACCTGTACCCCTATGTTTATAGCAGCACTATTTACAATAGGTAAGCTTTGGAAACAACCCAAATACCCAAAAATAGATGACTGGATCAAGAAGATGTGGTACATATACACCATGGAATATTACTCAGCATTCAAAAAAGATAAACACATGCAATTTGCAGCAACATGGATGGAGCTGGAAGGGATCATGCTCAGCGAAATAAGCCAGAAAGAAAAAGAAAAATACCGGATGGTCTCACTCATAGCAGGAATCTAGAAAACCTAAATAAGGGACCAGGAAAAAGAATAGCTGTAAAAAAGAAAAAATCAAAATCAACAAACAAGTATGGACCAGAGACACACCGGGCGGGGAGGGAGGGGGTGCGGAAAGGAGGGATTGGGGTCAAAATAAGGGGTTTGCAATTGTATGGAGAATATAAAAATAAAATTTAAAAAATGTAAAGTGGATTTTGATGAATTTTTCCAAAGCACACTAAAACAGTAGTTCTTCTTTTTACTGACTCAAGCCCTATTTGGCAACCATGTAAGCACAGTTTCTAATTCCTCTGACTGCTAGATTGAAATTATCCAGTTCTTAATAACTTTTTCAAATTGTGGGTGGAGTAATGATTGCATTGCTGTTATCTGCAGTAATGAGAATGTTAAGATATTTAGCTATGGCACTATTTCAAATTTGTAACATGATAATTCAAACTATAAAGTAACTGCCTTCTTTATACAATGAGAAGAGAGGAAGAAATAGATTAGGGAATACTGGAGAAACTGACCAACTTTCCATCTTCAGACAGGCCCTTGAACACTGAACATGTTTAGAAGTGATTCTTACAAGTATGGATAGTGAAAGCTATATATTTGCAAGGCTTACAGATTTTTCTGGGTGGGACATCTCAAATCAGAGAAGGTTAACTTGTAGGAAGAGTTTACAAAATTATTGGAGAGCAGAAAAATGGGGCAATTTCATGATCTTAGAGAAAACTAATCCAAACTGCTTGTAAGATACTGATTTTGCAGGTATTGTTATAAGATGTTGAATGAAATGAAACTATTTTTATGACACATTTATATTTTGTGATGCTATACACCCATTCAAGGCATGAGGCAGATCTAAATATATATAATGACATGGAATGACTTCTAATATTTGTTATTATGTGGAAAAAGTAAGGTACAGAATAGTCTCATCATCTCTTTTGGGGTGTGTGTGTACACTCACACATATGTGCCTATATAGTAAAAGAATGTTTCTGGAAGGTTGCCAAAAAACTGATAGCAATGTTTTCCCAATATCTTGGGAAAATGGATAAACTGGCGACAGGAGAGAGAGAGGGAAATTACTTTTATGGAACACATTTTTGTTTTACTTTAATTTTGCCTATTAAAAAGCAAGCAACTATGCATCTCCTTGGCTGGCTTATAGATGATCAAAATAGGGCCAATCAGTCAACAAAACATTTGTTAGAGCTGTCAAATAAGCATGCTTCTATTTTTTTTTTCTATAGTTTTTTTTTTTTTTTTTTTACTGGAGTTACTGAGAATGCAAATTTGGACTTGTTGATAACCATCTTTTCACCAGGAATTGCAAATCTGCTTGATGATGAGACAAATGTGGGGAAAAGCAAAGCACAGTGCCGAAGAGGGCAAAATTACCTCTTGATGATATCTCTTGAACCTTTGGATTCAGTCATGCTTGATTGGTGGCATTCCTGGATTTTACAATTCTGTGAGCTAATAAATACCCTTTCCTGATAAGCCAGTTGGAAATGGGTTTAAGTCAATCACAAATGAAAATGTATTGCCAAATGCAGATGGAATGCTGCCTTGATATTTTATTTTCATGATATTTTATTTTCACTTTTTAAAATATTTATTTATTTATGCATACAAGGACTAGGGTACAGGCCAGAGGTGCAGGGGGGGTGAGAGGATTCACCAGAGACAGAGTGGGGAACAGAACAGGCAGATCTACTGAAATACACTGCTGAGGGGAGCAGCCGGCGAGACAGAAGAGGTCTGCCACGCCATGTGGATTGCTCCCTGGCCAGGAATTGAACTCGAGCTGCAGAGGCTGCGGATAGCTTCATAGTTGTGTCTTAACCTCTTGTGCCACTAGGGAGGCCCTCACGTGATTTTTTAATGTTCAGAAGATTGCTTAAGCCTTTCTGAATTTTCTGTGTGTTTTTTTTTTCTTTTTTTGGTAAAGTACTTTTTTTGTTTTGAAAGACTTAAACCTGTAAGAAGAGTGCAATAACTTTCAAGAATGGAGCAATAAACGCTCACCTAGAGTCACCAATTAATATTTTACATTGCCTCAGTGACTCCATTTTCTTTTATTATTTTTGTTGAAGCATTTGAGACTTATTCATAGACATTATGACCATTTCTCTCTAAATATGTCAGTGTTTCCCCTAAAAACAAGAACATTTAATGTGTGTCCTAATCACCCAGTTGTGGTTTGTGTGGATGGGTTCCCCATATGTAAAGCAACCAACCCATTCCGGGCAGGTTTATGAACGGTTCTAGCAGCCACATGCTCTTCGCCTGGTTTGTAGTCGCCGCACTCCTCCGTACACTCCACTCCTCCACCCTTAACACCGCACTACCGCCACACCGCACTCTGCTGCACCACCCTTATAAATCAGTCTCTTAGCTCAGGTGGACCCACTTCAGGTGCCCGCCATCAGGCATGCACCCAGGATCACAGGGCTCCCTCATCTATCCTGATGGCGGGAGGGCAGAAAAGCCTGATTCCTTTTACCTTACCCTACAGTCTACCTCCTCAGGGTTTTCTGCCATATAGTCTACATATATACAATTTTTTAAGCAAACATAAACAGTGCAGCCACGGCCCACAAAAGCAAATACATCACAAAATGACTAAACTCAATTTTCCTAGGGGCGGAAAGACAGAGAAGTTACTGGTACCAGCAACGGGAGATCCCTCCCATTGGGCAATATACATGGTAATTTGGCATCTGAGGACAATATTGTTGCTGGCATCAGTGGCCTTCCAGGTCGTGAGTACCACACTTGCTTTGCCAGTGAAGAGGCATCAGTGGGTTCTACATGCAGCAGGAGTGGAGAGCTCATAATAGGCCACAGAGTTATTACAAATGTCCCCTTGAGGATTGCCCGCTGACCTGCCACCCCAGGGTGGGTAACACGCACCCGTAGTGGCCACTGCGCACTCACCCATGGTTTTATCTGTAAATCGGCCTCCAGGCCAAACCCCAAGGGGCTATCAGAGCCACCCACCGCATGTGGGGAGCCTTCACTGTCGAGGGCCATTCCCAGTCCACAGTCTGCCCTGGGTCCACTCCAGTTGGGGCTGGCAATAGGATGTTGCCCTGCTGTCCAAGTCCCGGTTTTAATAAGACGTCTGAAGTCTTTATTTGTAATTGGATGGTAGCAGCGGCACAATGTAGCAATGCCTCCACTGGAACCAGGCCGCCTTTCCTGCTCCTCTCATTCAATGATTCAATGTCTGCAACACCTCCCATAGACGTCGGCTCTACCCGGCCAGCGTCTGAGTGGGGGCAGTGGCTCTTAGTCCTTGCTTCAGCAGGCCATTATACCTCTCTATAATCCCTGCAGCTTTGGGATTATAGGGAGTGTGAAACTTCCATTCAACACCCATGTTCTTGGCCCACTGCTGCACCCGGGCACCTGTAAAATGAGCCCCTTGATTGCTCTCCACTGCCAGTGGACGTCCATATGCAGCACATAGGCGTGCCAGTGCTGCCAAAACTGCCTTTTGGTCCGCATGTGGAGCAGGGTAAGTTGCCAATAACCCGGTAGCAGTGTCCACACAGGTGACCGCATATTGTTGTCCATTGGAGCAAGGTAGTGGTCCAATGATGTCAATCTGCCAGTGTGTCAAGGGTAACTGCCCCTGCAACACCTGGCCTGTAGATGCAAAAGGTCTCCAGGGGTAAGTCCTGGAACATACTACACATGTTTCACGTACAGTCTGAATTTCTTTTAAAGTTACAGGTAGACCCCAGGCATGCACAGTGGCCCACATTGTCTTCTGCCCTGCATGGAGCAAGCGTCTGTGTAGCCACTGTGCAACATCCCGCCCTGGAGCAGTTTCAAGCCATTGAACCCGGACTAGGGTATCTGCCTCATCGTTGCCTGGTAAGGCTAATGGGGCATGTCCTGTGACATGATAAACAGTCACCTGCCACTGATGCCCCAGATCCCATAAATCTTTCCATAGGGCCTGGCCCCACAATGGCCGATGCATGACTGTCCAGTCATTTAGATTCCACATGGAAATCCACAGTGTCAGACCCCTGTACACAGCCCAACTGTCAGCACAGATTACTAGAGGGGAAGGCTCATGGGCCACCACCATCCATACTGCTCGCAGTTCAGCCCATTGGCTGCTCTGTCCCGTCCCGGTTTCAAACCAAATAGTGTCTGTTTCTGGGTGTACAGCCACCGCTGTCCAAGAGGCTGGCTGTCCCCGGCTGGAGCCGTCCGTATACCAGGCCTCTGCTGGAATCGGTGCTCGACCCTCCTTGTAGGGACTAGCTTCAGGTTCGGCTTCTATACAGGCTTCTGAAGTTGGTTCCATTCTAACATATGTCACAGGACCAAGAACCTCCCGCAACTCCACCCTTAAGGGGCTAGTTGACAGGGTGCAGTGCTGTTCTAAGTATGCCCCCCACTTCGCCAAAGTGGGTGTTTGAGCAGTACCACTATGGGGCTTTGTTGTCCAGTCCCGTATCCATCCAGCTATTGGGTAAGTGGTTCTCACTGAGACAGGGGCTGTGGCAGTTATACTTTCTATGGCTAGTAAGGCTGCATATACCGCAGCTAACTGTTTCTCAATTAAGGAATACCTAACCTCAGCCCCCTTCCAGAGTTGGGACCAGAACCCAATAGGCTGTCGTAGCCTCTCTGATTTCTGCCAGAGTCCCCACCCGAACCCTTCCTGAGTAACATGCACATCGAGCTCACAGGGTCGGGCTGGGTCAAAAACTTGCAAGGCCTGAGCAGTCTTTATAGTTCGTTTGGCCATGGCAAATGCTGTGTCTGCCTCAGCTGACCAATCCCACCTGGCTCCTTTACGTATTAACATATACAAGGGTCGTAAGAGCTGGGCCATGTGAGGTATAAATGCCCTCCAGTAACCCAGCAGACCCAGAAAGGCTTGCAGCTGCTTCACTGTGGTTGGAGTGGGGTAAGCTTGAACTTTATCTATCACAGCTTCAGGGATAACCTTTGTCTTACCTGACCAAACAACTCCCAGGAACTTAACTGACAGTCCAGGCCCCTGCAGTTTGCTTTGGTTGATTGCCCAGCCACATGTTTTCAGGTGTGTTAATAAGAAAGGTACTGCCTTTTCCAGATCTGTAAGAGAGTCACTTGTCAATAAAATATCATCAATATAATGGTATAAACGCACTGAAGATGGCCTTTCCCACCAGGCCAAATCTGCTGCCACCAGCCCGTGACACAGAGTAGGGCTGTGCAGGTATCCCTGTGGCAGTACAGTAAATGTCCATTGCCGGCCTTCCCAGGTGAAGGCGAATTGGTCTTGACTTCCTGGGGCTATATCTATCGAAAAAAAAGCATTTGCCAGATCGGCTACAAAATGGTACATTCCCAGCTCGTGGCTCAGACGATCCATCAAATTTGCCACTGAAGGCACTGCAGCATGCAAGGGGGGAACTACCTTATTCAATTCACGATAATCTACTGTCATTCTCAAAGAGCCATCGGGCTTCCTCACTGGCCACACCGGTGAATTGTAGGGGCTGTGGGCAGTACGCACAATGCCCACTTTCTCCAGCTCTGATATTGTGCCTGTAATTTCTTTGTAGCCTCCGGGCAACCGATATTGCTTGGTAGTAGTCACTCGCCTAGGGACTGGCAGTTGTAGGGGCGGATGCTTAGCATGTCTTCTATGTCCTCTCACCACTGCCTTTACCACTTGCACTTTAAGGCAAAACTCTCCGACTGTGGTTTCTAGTCATAAGCCACATAGTACATCCACCTCCAGGATGTACTCCGGGATGGGCGATACATATACTTTATACTCTTTCGGGGGTCATCGCCCAATCCCCAGAGATAGTTTTACTGCTGTCACCTTGACACTCTGGCCTCCACAGCCATCAATATAACAAGTAGACCCATGAAATCTTTCTGGATTTCCATAGAGCAGAGTACATTCTGCTCCTGTGCCTACTAGAGCTAAAACCCTTTGTACGTTAGTCGGACCAGTGGATGGCAAGCTCCGCATGTGACCTCCAGTCCCCGCCCGTCCCCTGTGGACGGGTTCCTTGGCCCTCACCCTATTCAAAAGATATCAGGCCATCACCCGCGGACGGGGTTGGCAGCAAGTGGTCTTCCAGGCGCAGGGCGCGCGCCTGAGGCCTGGGGCTTCCAGGCTCCCCCTGAGCAGCAGTCCTTCTCATGGGTGTGAACCTCTGGTCTTCTCGCAGCTGCTGCCATAATTCCAACAAATATGCATTGGGCTGCACGTGTATTTTAGTGCCATCTACCCCCGCTCTTATTAAATCCATCCACATTTGGTTACGAGTGACTTTTATAGGTTCTGTGATGCCAAGAGGCTTCCTTGCCCTCCTTGGCATTCCTTTTGACCTTTCAGAAACTACCCGTATTCCTTTCTGAGAGCGCCGGCTCTCAACTTCGCCCAAGCTGGCTATCATTGTGATGACGTCATGTATCTGATGTCCCACATAGGGTGCTAGTACTGCCATGAGAGATCCAAATGTAGATGAAGGGGCATTCTTTAATACCAAGTCTCTCATCCCTGCTGTGAAACGCTCATTGTCAGGACCACGCGTATTCACATTAAACATGGCCTGCTGCATCCCCAATTCTCGAAGTACCTGAACCAGCTTGGCGTACGTCTGCCATCCGCTTACTGTCTCCGGCACGTCTCCTGTATCAGCCCATACTGTCCGTATGGCAGCCATTATCCACTCCAGGAGGGTGTGGTCGCCCTGGCCATACCGCCAGCTGTTCTGCAGCCTCTGTCGCAAGGATGGGTGTGAAGTCACAGAGGCCAGTCTCTTCATCTCTTGTGCCGTGCAAATAATCCCATCCACCCCCAGGTCCCATAAACGTAGCAGCCAGGCTGCCAAGGGTTCCCCTGGTTTCTGGCGGAACTGTTTGCCCAAGTCCACCAGTTCCGCCTGGGTGTATGGTCGATAGGTAGTAAATTCCGTCATTTGTGGTGGTCCCGCAGCCAGACTCCCTGGGGCCATGGGTCGCTGCCGCTTCATTTTCTGAGTCACCACTGGATGGGCCTGGAGTATGGGACCAGCCTCCTCCTCCTCTCCAGAGGAGTCTGGCATCTCCAGGGTTGCGGGTTGGTTTGCTACCGCTGGTTGGGACTCAGGCAAAGGTTCAGCCTCCCTCTCCTCCTCTCCTGAGGAGGGGTCTGGCATCTCTGGAGTCACAGGCTGGTTTGCTGCGATTCGGCCAAAAGGGCCAGCCTCCCTCTCCTTCCTTCCTGAGACGGAGTCTGGCATCTCCGGAAGGGTGGGTCGGTTTCTCCGAACTTCTTCCTCCAGAATCCTCAAATGTTGTTGTAGTATCCATATTTCTTCTCACATCTCTTTTTGCATTTCATCCCGTACTTGCTGGATCCTAGGTTGCTTTTTCTGCCTGGACTCTTGCAGAGCTGTAAGAAATACCCATCCAACGGCTCCTGCTGCTTCATGGGCACTGCATCCATTCAGGGTTTCTTCTATTTCATACAGGGCTTGTACCAACTGCTCCGGGGATCCATCTACCTCTGGCCATTCCTGGGGAGGTGCCCACTGGGCGAGGAGGTCGGCCACCAAGTTCCATCTGCTCGTGGCTGGCCATCCGGCGATCCCTCCCCAGGTTCCAAAGGGTTTCGTCTGTGCTGCCTCAAACCATCCTACCGACTACGCCAGTTGGAAAGCAACCAACCCATTCCGGGCAGGTTTATGAACGGTTCCAGCAGCCACATGCTCTTCGCCGTGGTTTGTAGTCGCCACACTCCTCCGTACACTCCACTCCTCCACCCTTAACACCGCACTACCGCCACACCACACTCTGCTGCACCACCCTTATAAATCAGTCTCTTAGCTCAGGTGTACCCTCTTCAGGTGCCCGCCATCAGGCATGCATTCAGGATCACAGGGTTCCCTCATCTATCCTGATGGCGGGAGGGCAGAAAAGCCTGATACCTTTTACCTTACCCTACACCATACATACAAGCAATCCTCAGACACCAACAGGATTTGAGAATTCCACTCAATCCTGACACTGTCTACCCAGAAAAGGCGACAGATTCCACCAGCAAAGAACTCAGTCTCCCAAGACTGCCCTCTACTGCAGATACTGGTTGTGTTATAGGGCAGCCCCAACAGTTGCAAGCCCAGGCTGTGACCTGTGCTTCTAACAGACTTGCTACAAATTCCCACTACCTCTTCTTTATATTGTTTATTTGCTAGAACAGCTCATAGAACTCAAGTATCTATTTACTCACTCAATTCCAATTTGTTACAAAAAGATGAAAGTAGAAACAGCCAGATGCATATAGGTCAAGCTATGGGGAAAGGGCACAGAGCTTCCATGGCCACTGCAGCATGAGTCTTTCCCAGTATCTCCACATGTTCATCAGCTGGGAAGCCTTCCCTAACCCTGTCATTTTGGATCTTTGTGGAAGCTTCATTACATAGGCAGGAGTGAGTAACTCATTGGCAGTTCACTCAATCTCCAGGCCCTCTCCCTTCTCTGGAGGTCAGAGTTTGGGACTGAAAGCTGCAACTCTCTAATCACAAGATTATTTCTCCTGGTAACCAGACCCACCCTTAGGTGCTTCCCAAAGTCACCTCATTCACACAAGGAAAGGCACCTGTCTCTCTCTCAACACTTAGGGAATTCCAAACGTTTTAGGAGCTGTGCGTCAGGAATTGTAGGTGAAGACAGTAGATATTCAGATAACCAAAATATATTTCTCATATATACGATATGACATCAGGGGAAAAAATAATAACAATCCAAAAATACAACACAACAAAACAAAAACAGACAATTATAAACCAGAGACATCCTGCAGGGGAGGAGGAGGGAGAGGGATCAGACTGGGGGTTGGGGGATGGGGGGAGCACAGGGGCTGTGGTGATGGTGCACGGGTGCATTGGTGAAGGAAATTCTATGGGGACTACACCTGAGGGGGTGGGGGGAGCAAACATTGTTTAAAAATGAAGAATGATGTTCAAATTAAAGAGCTTCTGCACAGCAAAAGAGACAATAACAAAAACAAAGAGAAACCCCACCAACTGGGAGAACATTTTTGCACACAACACTAATGATAAAGGACTGATCACAAAAATCTACAAAGAGCTGATGAGACGCAACAACAACAAAGAAAATAATCCAGTGAAAAAATGGGCAGAAGAGCTAAAAAGAAACTTCTCTGGAGAGGAAATGCAAATGGCCAACAGGCATATGAAAAAATGTTCAACATCACTTGTCATCAGGGAAATGCAAATCAAAACTACCATGAGATACCATCTTACACCAGTGAGAATGGCACATATTAAAAAAACTAGCAACAACAAATGTTGGTGAGGGTGTGGAGAAAAAGGAACTCTCCTGCACTGCTGGTGGGAGTGCAAACTGGTCCAACCACTATGGAGAGCTGTGTGGAGATTTCTGGACCTACTAAACATAGAGCTTCCATATGATCCAGCAATTCCACTCCTAGGTATTTACCCAAAGGACACAGAAACATCAATTCCAAAGAACACCTGCACCCCTATGTTTATAGCAGCACTATTTACAATAGCTAAGCTTTGGAAACAGCCCAAATGCCCAAAAATAGATGACTGGATCAAGAAGATGTGGTACATATACACCATGGAATATTACTCAGCATTCAAAAAAGATAAACACATGCAATTTGCAGCAACATGGATGGCGCTGGAGGGGATCATGCTCAGCGAAATAAGCCAGAAAGAAAAAGAAAAATACTGGATGGTCTCACTCATAGCAGGAATCTAGAAAACTTAAATAAGGGACCAGGAAAATGAATAACTATAAGAAAGTGAAAATCAAAATCAACAAAAAACTATGAACCAGAGACACTTTTTAGGGGGTGGGGGGTGGGAGGGGAGGGATTGGTGTCAAAATGGGGGGGTTGCAATTGTATGGGGAATATAAAAATAAAATTTATTAAAAAAATGAAGAATGATGTAAAAAATATGTAGATAAAATAATTTTACAAAATTGAGTCCATTTAAAAATTATTGACTAAAGTGTAGCTGATCGGGGAATAGAACAATATTCTGCAGATGGTATGTGAATGATGAATGCAGGTATTAAATGATAGATAAGTGGTTTTTTTGGTCAAACCTCAGTATAAATTTTTGCTCTTTCATGTGAGAGTTTTGATACTTTGGCTAGTTGCTCTTATCTTTCACTTATCTATGTGTAAAATGAATGTTAAAATATCTTAAAGAGTCATTGGAAGGAGTAAATGGGGAAATTTACATGTGAATGTGCTGGACTCAAGTTGTGATCCTTAAGCGAATTCACTGGCAAGGATCATCTAAAATGAACATTTGGAGGAGATAACTTGGGTCTTTTCCTAGGAGATCAAAGCCGATGCCTTTTAATATACATTTCCTCCCTTTTCACATCATTTTCCTTTCAGTTTATCTCTTGAGAAACTCAAACCATTTGACCTATAGAGATTCTCTACATGTGGATTTTGCTGATTCCATACTCTTGGTGTGATTTGCCATGCTCCTCTCTTCTGTACTCTTCCTGCAATTTGGCAGCTGTATCTATCTACAGTCTTGATCAGATTTCCTTTTAATCCTCTTGGCAAACTGTAGATGGTGTTGTAAACTTTCATCAGGGGCTTGTAACGTCTATTTGTCTCTCTCTCTCTCTTTTTTTCTCTTTGTCTGTATGCGATGCTTGCAGCTGTTGGTTCTCATTGCTTAGTTGTTAATTTGGTGTTGCAAGATAGTGATGTTGTCATTCCATTATTTCTTTTTATTTGTTGGAATGCTTTTATAAAGACATGTTTCCCCTTATTTTGTTAGTCAATGGTTCATTTTATTTTTAAGGCTGGGCACATGTTTGATTTCTTTGTTTACCAGTTCTCAAGATAAGAATTTTGCTCTCTCACTGCCAAAGATGATTGGTTAATTAACAAGAATATATTATTATCAATTTACATCCTTATATACGACATAGTTGCTGTTTCACTCTATTCTAATTATTTGTATTGAGGTTCAAATTAAGCTTCAGATAAGATTCCTCAGAAGGTGCTCCTGGAAATTATATTCCCTGACTTGTTGCTTATTGCTGATAAAGCTTACTTGTGCCCTTTCCATTTGAAAGTCAATTTTTTTTTTAAAGATTTATTTATTTATTTATACAAGCACTGGGTACAGTCAGAAGCGCGGGAGGGTGAGAGAATTCACCAGAGCCAGAGCGGGGAGCAGAGCAGGCAGAAGGACCGAAGTACACTGCTGAGGGGAGCAGTGGGCGGCAGGAGAGGTCTGCGCACCATGTGGGACCCTCCTCTGGTGGCCGGGGAGCAGCTGGGGATCGAACCGGCGCTGCAGAGGCTGCGGGCAGCTTCGCAACCCAGCGCTCAACCGCTGCGCCACCGGGGAGGCCCTGAAAGTCAATTTTGTTGCATATAAAAATCCTTAACTCACATTTTTTGACCTTATGTATTATAGATCTATTTCTCCACATTTTTTTCTGCATATGTTAAGTGCCCATAAAATGACTGTCAGAATGTTTGATGAGAATTGAACTTTTTTCACTTCAAAAACCATCTATTCTTTTTGCCTAGGTGCCCCAAGGCCTTTTGTTTCAAGCCCAGTAATTTTATTAGTACGTGTCTTGATGTGGTTGTTTCTGGGGTCATATGCTCAGGCATGTGGTTTGCTCTTTCAGTATGAAATTTGAAGTCTCTCTCTTTTTTAATTTAAGGAAATCTATTGAATTATAGTTTTTTGTTATTTGGTATTTGTTATATTGTTTGCTTTGGTTTCCTTTGGGGTCTCTTACTATCTCCATAGAGTCTCAGTCTTATCACTGTCTGGTTTCTCAGCTACCCAGAGCTGAGGGCTGTGCCATCCATCAAAGCGCATCCTTCCAACTACATCTCTATTGGGTTTGACCCCATGGGAAGTACTTTGCTACCAGAAGTGCATGCTTTGGTCAGTCTCTGGGATGTGGATGACTTGGTGTGGTCTGTGCCTTTTCAAGTAAGCAACAGGCTAGCACTTTCCTTGTTAGATAATTAGATTTATTTCATCGTGGGTGAAATTGTGCCTTCTCTTATTCTTTATACTTTGGAATTCTAATGTGTCTTCTTTCCACCCTGTGTTTTAAGCTAGATTGGTCTGTGAGGACCCTCAGTGTAGGGTAAGAAAAAATGTCAGGCTTTTCTGCCCTCCTGCCATCAAGATAGATGATGGATCCTTGAGGTCCTGAATGCATGCCTGATGGCGGGCACCTGGAGTAGGGTGTGAGCAGATGTAGATAGGATTCACCTGGGCTAAGACTGGGCTTTTAAGGGCGACGTCATGAGGACGCCAGTAGAAGCAGAAGCCGAGAGAAGGCCGGAGAGCCCATAGAGTGAGACCTGTTGGGGGCTGGGAGGCCTGCCAGCCCCTCAGCCCCCCAGTACTCCTGCCTGCCATGTACCTGGTAATCCCAATAAAAACCTGCAAAACCACTGAGGACTCTGACTCCTCCTTTACCCAGTCTGCATGGGATCCTAGAAAACCTGCCCTGTGTCCATTCCTGCCCCTACACTCAGTTTTAGCCATGGTGGGAAAAGTCTGGTGTCAATAGCAGACTGTTTTATTGATATACTGAAAATATTGCTGACGTGCATACAGGTGACTACACATACTACTTTGATGCGAATTTCGGCATCAGGCATTCTTAAGTGTCACATGTTTTCCTCTGTAAGTTGCTACTTCACCAGTGTTCATGAATGAGAGGTAATTGTATGCTTTTCTTTAAGGTAAATTTATGTTTAAAATGGTCACTAGCAGGTAACAAAGAACAAAGGGTTTATAAAGAAAATAGCAGGTCTCAAAGAAAATTATTTATGAAAAAAATTTTATTTTAATAACTTTGAATTTTTCCATTATAAAGAAAATTTTTAAATACAAATAGAAGAAAGAAAAGTCACCTGTGGTGTCATAATCTAGAGATGTCTGTGTATTTCTTTTGATCTTTTTTTTACATATAAACTTTTATATGTATAAACAAATATATCTTACATGTTTTAAGAGAATTATCAAGATGGTTATGCTTCGCTTAAAAAAATCCCTCAAGAGAACTTGAAAATGCGAGGGTATTCATTTTATAAAAGAATGCTCTAAGATTTTTATTTTTCAATGTGACTTGATTGCCTTAGAGGATGTCAGACTCTTAAAAAGATTTCAATTATACAAAAAAAATACAAAACAAGCAAGAATTTTGAATTCCTTTTTTTAATGTTATCTACTCTTGAGCTACAACTAACACATTGCTTAGAGGTCCCTATAGTTATAAATGTCTAAACTGAAAAGAAGAAAGACCTCAAATCAATAACTTAACTGTTACTTTAAGATACTGGAAAAGAGGAGTAAAGTAAACTTAAAGTCAACTGAAGGAAGGAAATATTAATGATTAGAGTGGGAATAAATTAAATAGAATAAAAATACAACAGAGAAACTCAGGGAAACCAAAGTTGGTTCTTTGATAAGATAACACAATTGACAAATCTTTTGCTAAATTAACCAAGCATAAAACAGGGAAAATTCAAGATACTAAAATCAGAAATGAAGGTGAAGACATTGCTACTAACATTACAGAAATAAAATAATTATAAGGGAATACTACAAACAATTGTATGTTAACAAGTTAGATAATTGCCACGGACCAGCACAGCAGTAGACGATGAGGCCACCTCAGGGTTGAGAGAAGCATGCAGGGTGGTCAGGGCGTCGGTGAAAGAAATGACAAACAGACCCACTTCAAGAGTGAAAATCTGATTGTAATTTTCTTTGAGTTTGTGACCAGTATATATATGTTTTCCAAAAGCACAGGAACAATGAATATCAATGAAATCAGCTTGCTCATGGGCTCAGCCTATCACCAACAGGGCGGTGATCTACATCTGGACTCAGCCTCATTCCTAAGTAGATAGACCATTAGTTTTGTTTTTAAACTATATAATCGCATTTTTTATTAACTACTTTTTTACCTAAACTATATTTTAATTATTACAGGGTTTAGTAATGTTTCATTTGAGTCAGCCTTGTTTTAAGGATTTCATATGATTTTTTTAATTAACAAGCAATGACCTTTATAGAAGAAAGAAGGAAGTTTAGAAAGACAATAAGGGATTAAAGTTTGTAGTTCTAGAAAGACGGGATAAAGTTTTTTAGCATTCTTGTAGTGGTTCCTGGTGGTTGTTATCTTTTGATAAGCTTCTGTCTTTTCAGGGAACTTCGCTGAACTTCCCCTGCTTCAGGGTGTTTTGCTGTTCTCCCCCTGCGTGCTGGTTGCCCACCGGGACCTAGGGACCGGGTCGAAAGCCATTCCTAAAGGTCACTGCAGGGGGAGGTGCAGCAGATAATGTAGATGAAATGGACAGTTTCCTAGAAACATACATTTCTAGATTGTATTTTTGATGTAGTTAAAATCATATATATATATGATACAATTGAGATACATATTTTTTAACAGTATATTATAAGTATTTTCCTACTTAAATCTTAATGTTGGTAAAAGTGTTATAGGACAGGGAGAGGGGCAGCCCAAACCCCGCAAACCTGCCTATTCTACATGGGTTCTGCCATCCGCCGCATCAACACAAAACATAGGAGACTTTAATGGGAAGGAACTTTAATAAAACTAGGAAACAATACAGGTAAGGCAAAGAGTCTAGTTTCTAAATGAAGCACCCAAAGTTACCCGTCCCCTCGTGGGCAAAACTCCATCCATATGGGATCGGCCCAGAACAAGGCCCCAAAGCCTGCTACAAGTCTAAAGCATCTTCCAGTGGGGACCCACAGAAAAGGGTCACAAACAACCGGACAAGCCCGGAAGGAAAAGAGCAAAATCAACATCAAGATAAAAGCTGCCATGGTCACCTCCCCACGGGTCTCACCCACATCTGTGTCACCCAGTCCACGACCAAAAGACAAGCGCAGTTTCTTTATGTGTCTCTAGGCTCCATGCGCCTCCTCCAGGTCTCCTGGCTCCATCCTGCTTCCTTCCTTCCTCAGTCTCTTCTGCAGCTTCTCCTCTTCCTGCTCAGCTCCACCCTCCCTTGGGTGGGGCAGGGAACCTCCCCCTTTCCTGGGGACCACCCTGTTACAAAAGGACAATTAGAGAAATAATAGCTTGGGGAATAATCACACATTATTTCAATGAGTCAAAGAAATAAAAGTTTGGTGAAATATTTGTGAGGCAGTGTGGTTTAGTGGGAAGAGGCTAGGAGACATATAGAACATATTTTAGGATGCTGGCTTCATTACAAGGTGGACCTTAGTTCAATTGCTTATTCATTTATATAATGAGCCACGTCTATATATCTATGTAGTGAGTGGCTCCAGAGCCACATCTGGTCAGTCCACACATATCCTACAGTGTGTCCAGTAAACTAGGAGGGATGGTGTTCCTTTGTTATCGTTCTTACTCTTCACTGAGGCCCAAGTATCCTTGTGGCCAGGGGTATAGGGCAGGATGACTCCGTTGATCATGCTGAATATTAAATGTGAGACCTATATGTGTGCCTCGTGGATTACTCCTGTGTGCATGGGGATAGGCTGTGCAGCTGGGGTCCTGGCAGAGGGCCTTGTGTGAGTGATTAGGGAGTTATAGCAGAATCTTGGCCAGAGGCAGTTATAGCCAATGAGCCAGATGCAGTTAGTTCCAAGGAGAGTAGACGAAGCCAAAATCAGACTAAGCGCCCCTCAGCAGTGTGGAGTCCCAGAAAGGAAACAGGAAGAGGCCAGTTCTGGGAGGTCCAGAGGAATGTGTGCTTGTGGGGTGTGTGTGGATGTGTGTGTGTGTGTGTATGTTACTCAACTAGTTGGGATGTAACATGTGGGTGAGCTCAGTTTAGAAAAACCAGGAAGGGGTAGATACACCGTTGAGCCCTTTCCAGTTTCAAAGATGTTCTTCCAAAGGATTTTAGTCATATAACTGAATACAAAATGTCTACCTTATTTGAATGAAAATAAACAAACAAACAACCAAACCTATTCACTTAATTCAAGGTAAGCCCTCTTTTTCAAAGGGCGGTAGAGGTCACATATATAGAAACGTCTTGCACATTGAGAAATTCCTATATGTCGGTGCATATTCCTATATGTACCCCTCCCACCCTAGGGTACAGTGGAAATAACACTGACTTCATACTTGACCAGAACTGAATTTGAATCCTGGCTCCACCTGTGTTGATCTGAATCACTTTCCTCATCCATAAATGGGGATGATGAATTCTCTTCTCCTCAGGTTGTTAGGGCACCCCCACAGGAGACAGGCTTCAGACCTCCTTCCCCAGGGGGCAGGGCAGCTTCTAAGGAGCACACAGGTCCTGGCCACAGGGAGGCAGCACAGGCCATCAGCTTGCTTGACACTCAAACCTCAGGGCTGAGCCAGCTGGGCTCATCATTCCAGGGATGGGTACTGGGAAAGGAGGAGGCTTATCCACCACGTGGGCATGGTGGGAGGCTGGGAGGAGCACTTGACATCTGCCTGTCTGTTTGGGCCCCTGCTGGATACGTGTGTGCATGTGAACAAGTGGAGCCTGTCAGAACTGTTGCCTGCAGAGGGGATGTGGGGAGGAGGAGGGTGAAGCTCTTGTTAGCTGAGGTTGCTGGGGAGGGATGGCGAGGAGGTGGGTTCAGGGCCAGTCTTGAAAGCAGAGGAGGTGACTGGGGCAGAGGAAAGGTGAGGAAGGTGCTGCGGCCTGGAACAGGGCTGAGGTGGTGGCTGTGAGGTGGAATATGGAGATGGTCAGGTGGACAGTGATATGGGGCTGGAGAGAGAGGGAGGATAGAAGTCACACTCTGAATAATTTTAGTTTGGACTCATTGGTAATGTGACCTGATGAAAGGGAAAAGTTAGATAGACTTGGGTTCAAATCCTTGTTCTGGAAGAATCTGACTAAATATTTCACTTCCATGATTTTTCTTACCCTTAAAATATATATAGTTATAGCTTGGCTCATGAGGCTTAGGTGAGGATGGATGATGTACAGGGCTTAGAGTCTGGAAGCTGGACCCCAAGGGACTCAGTTTTGGTCTTGGTGAGGAAAGAATTCAATGTTGAGGCCAGAGTTAGGCAGAAAAACAAGAAATTTATTGTCAGATAAGAAGGACAGGAAAGCTCTCTGAGCAGAGGTGGATCCTGAGTGGGTAGCTTGAGGGGGCTTCAAGAAGCAGAGTTTATATGAGTATGGAAAGCATGGGGTCGGGGTTCAGGCTTTGGGTGCCTCCGAGTGTGTCTCTTGTTGGTTGGTTGAGGCCTGCTGTGTCTCCCAGGTTACAGAGGCCCACTGGGTCTCCCAGGTTACTCGGTCTGTTTTCCTGGAACAAGATTTTGTCCGTGTCTTTGGCATTGTATAGGGTTGTTTTTTGAACATTCAGTTTTTACTGGGTTGGGGCACCCTGACTCTACCTGACTAGCTGCCTGCCCAGCCTTACTTCCTCATTCAAATTGACATATGTAAAATGTCCGATACATTGTGAATGTTCCTGAAACTGCAGCTATCGTAGGTATTAATATTGTATTTGTGCTATGTAAACCTTCTTACCTTATGAGACTTTCACCATCTCCCATGTTAATCGCATTATGTGCAAAAGGGAGTGTTACAGAATTGTAAATAATTCTATATAATTCTAATTGTAAATAATCTAGCCTTCAAAAAAAAAAAAGGAGGAGGAATTGGGCAAGGAATATTTAAGATTTAGTTTTTAGTTTCTCTTTACAGAGCTAAGACCCATTGTTAGTACCTGGGACACTAAATTCAAAACTTCAGAAAATGATTAGAAATCTACTATCATGCTTGCATTTTTGCTCAAATAGAGCCACAGTATGTTGAGCTTTAGGGCGTCCAGCACCTCAGCATTCCCTTCCCACTCCCCAGGAAGAGTAGGCAGAGCATGGAAATGTGCCCACCAGACCAGCGATGTCACAGTGACAGTCACTGGCACAGCTTGTGTGGCGACAACACCACCACGCCCCTCTTCTGATAATTAGTAAATTACTCTTGGGATTGCCAAGAACATGTTGCTCAAGTCCCCTCGTTTCCTTGGGCCTTCCTGGTGAGGGGACTGGAATGCAGGCGAGGCAGTGGCATAGATGCAGCCACATCTGCCCAGACATCTAAGGATGTCCCGAGGACCCCTGGGGACCTGGGCTGGGCAAAGGCCGATCTACCTGGTCGTCAGCTGTGCCCAGTGTGGGGACTGAAGTCGACTGGGGAAACGCTTCTCTCCTGAAATGAGGTCTCACCATGGAGTTCAGACTGCAGGGACCAGACCTGGGATTATTGAGCAGTCATGACCCGTGTCTCCTCCAAAAGGGAGGCTGAAGTGCTTTGTTGAACACGTTGCAGAGAGCAAGCCTCCCGCCCTCTTTGTAGAAAGGAATCTTGGTTGCACTTGTACTTCCCAGACATGGGACTCTCCTCTGAGGATGGGCTTTGTACAGGGGAGAGGGAAGAGCAGACTAGCAGCCTAGCGGGCCCACTTGGCAGTGAAACTG
Source organism: Talpa europaea (assembly GCF_964194135.1). Classification (NCBI taxonomy): domain Eukaryota; kingdom Metazoa; phylum Chordata; class Mammalia; order Eulipotyphla; family Talpidae; genus Talpa; species Talpa europaea. The sequence continues at coordinate 68,541,364 of NC_140076.1, read as the reverse complement.
AGGTTCCTGGGGGGTAGGGCACTGGTCAAAGGGTCAGTGGATGAGTTGGAAGCCCATGTTCTTCCACAGTGTCGTGCCCTGCACATGTGTCTCCAAGCCCAGCTGTTCAGACCATGCAGGGTGTAGTGGAAGCACAGCCACAGACACCCAGGCCTGGGGGCCTGAGGAGTGGCTGACACCCACACTGGGTGTCTCTGGTGCTCTGTGGCAAGGCTGTGGCCATGCTGATGGGCAGAAACCCGAGAAGAGAAGGCATGGCTTGGTGAACTGAAGGGAAGTAACATAGGAAGGGCAGTTAGGTTGATTCATTCCACCAGTCACTACCATGTTCCCTGTCCAGTCCTGGACTGGGTGCTGAGGGTGCACATGGGAAGACCAGCCAGTCTCTGCTCCAGGAGCCCATAGTCTGGTGTGGAGATGGTGACAGTGCAGCATGATGATGGTTTTATAAAAGAGTAAGTCAGATGGAGTCTCTCCTGTGCTGGAAATTTGGCAGTGGCTTCCCAGGAAATTTTCTTCAGCTCTTTTTCAGCATTCAGCTCTTAATTAAAATGGTACTCCCCTTCTCCTCCTTTTTTCATTTAAAAATAACATCATTATTGTGCACATACTGTGATAGGTCGAACAATGGCCCCCAAAGATACCTACATCCCAATACCTGAACCTGTGAACATGTTGACTTAGCTGGTGAAAGTGACTTTGTCTATATGAGTAAATCAGTGATCTAGATATGGAGCGTTATCCAGATATCCATGAGGATCCAGTGTACTAATAAGTTTTGAGATCTTCTAAGAAGGAGGCAGAGGGTTGAGAGTAGTAAAGGGAAATTTGACTTTGGAACTAGAGGTTTAAGAGACAAACTTGTAACATGGGGAAGGGGCATCGTAAGGAATTTAGGCAGCTGTAAAACACCAGGAAACAGATTCTCCCTTAGGTTTTCAGAAGGAACACAGCCCTACAACACCTCTATTCTAGACTTTTGGCCCATTGGTTGCAAAAGAACAAATTGGTGTTTGAAGTCACTGAATTTGTGGTAATTTGTTACAGTAGCACAGGGAAACTAATGTGCATACTTACAATTGAGTGGATTTCCCAACTTGAGCCACTCACTGATGAATAGGACCTGGAGGTCTGAGGACCCCGAGGGCTATTGATTCTTATCTCAATGAGGAAAGAATTCAGCTTTGAGACCAGAGTTATCAGAAAAGCAAGCGATTTATTGACAGATAACAAGAAGGACAGGAAAACTCTGAGCAGCGAGGGATCCTGAAAGGGTTGCCACCGAGGGTGCAAGAAGCATGTGTTTATGTGGGTATAGTGGGCAAAGAATGGGGTTCTGCCATTGGATGTCTCAGCATTGTGTCTTTTGCTGATTGGTTGGGGCAGGTTGGGTCTCCTAGGCGACTGAGCACCACAGAGTCTTCCAGGTTACCTGGCATGCTTTTCAGAATTGAGCTTTGGTATGTTGCTTTAGCATTTTGTTATTGTGTTGGTATTCTGAACATTCCAGTTTTAGTTGGGTTGGGGGCACCCTGACTCCAACTGATTGTTTCTCAATCAGATTCATATGTGGGCTTGGGGCACCCTATTTGTATGCATTTCCTAACTTCATCATTCACCATCACCTCAAATCGCTTTTAGGACATTTTATTACCTTCCTCAAAAAAACCCACAAAAATCAAAAAACCCAACAGCAGTTACTCCTCTTTTCCACATGGCTGTAGGTAAGTTTTCTAACCTTTGTGCCTCTGTCTACAGGAGGCTACCCACTTCCAAATTTTGGTAAGGATTCAATGAAACAGTGTAAGCCTGCAATCAGCATTCAGTTAATCATGTTCATTAATAGCAGTGAGGAGGCTGTAGCAGAAGTGCAAGGGAGAGAAAAAGGGGTAGCTGGACCAGGACAGTAGCTGAGAAGAGGGGCTGGTTTCTCCTAGAAGCTCCAGACCCTGTGATTCTCCCTCACTGGTGAAGTTTCACCCCTTTCCATCCAGTCTGGGAACTGTTAAAACCTGTCTGTGGGCCCCTATCTGGCCACTAGAGGGAGGCAAGGCTTATAGGAAAGGTGGCAGGCTGGAAGGCTGGAGCTGTGTGTGCATTCAGCCTTTGTTCCTGTTCTGAAGCCTAATTGTGTATTTGCATCAAATTGCCCCCTCCTCCTTGTTCTGTGTATTCACCAACAGTTTTAGGAAATACTTCACATTGCAGAGCACCTCTGAAATTCTGTTCCATCTGTGGCATGGGATTAGTCATGGCTAAAGCTTCTCGCTTTCTGGCAGCTGTGTTTATTTCTCAAGGTCCTAAGTGACTGGAGAACATGGGGGACTGTGCCCTGCAGCTGAGCAGAGACTAGGATGGACCACAGTTGCTCTCCTGCCAGTTCAAAACATGGGGCCTCTTCCAACTTGCATTCTTACCTTGCTCCCCAGGGCATATAAGTTTCACCCAAATCACATGGATTCAGGTGGTGGGATGTGATGGGTGACTCCCCCAAGAAAACTCAGATGCTGGCACTGGAGGAAGGAAGAATGGATGTTTAGGCAAAACCCGCAGGTGTCCACTACAACTGCAGGTGGGTCTGCCACTTGCAAGCTACCAGTTAAGAGCCCTGGCTTGGGACTCGGGTTCCCAGGGATGGAATCCCAGCTGAGCCACTTACAAGTCATGTCACCATCACTGGGCCACTTCACCATCAACCCCAGCTCAGTGTGTCAGTGCACAAAACAGGAGTGGTGGCCCAGCATCACAGGCTCCAAGCAGTGTGAAAGCACATTGAGGGGAGCCAGCCCGTGTCACTGCCAAATGGGTGTGGCATGAAGTCTCAAGTCCCAGTTGTCACCTGACCAGTTCCAGGCCAGCCACCCACAGACAGGCAGCCCGAGTGCCCAGGGTTCAGATCCCCAGTCTGCCACTTGCTACCTTTTCCTCCTCTGTGTGTTAAGGTGATCACTGCTGCCTCCCGGGGTTGTTGGGACAAGTGACGAGGTGATACGCAGACAGTGCCTGGAACATATGGCCTGTAACTCAGGATAGATGTGTTCTCAGTACAGTGATGACTGCAGAGCACGTTGGGAGTCTGGGTGGGGCTCTGGGGACACAGACCACATGCTCTGTGAACAAGCAGCCATCCTCTGGACAGAGTGTGCATTTGGCCAGCAGCCAAGGGCCTGCAAGGCTTTGTGTGCCTGGCCCTGCTTTCCTTTCAACTTGGGGTGGTGCAGCCTCACAGAGGTTCATGTTTCACTCTTAATTACCCCTCAGGCTCTGCTATCAGCCTGTCTTTCATTCCCACCAGGAAGCTTTTAGCCAGACAGTTTGAACAGAATCTCATCTGGAGTGTGTTAACTTTTCTCCCTGGTTGCTGGCAGAGATCTGGGATCAGCTTTGCATTAGGACACATTGTAAGTAAACAGACATTTGCTCAAATGTGGCCCCTCCTCCCATCCCATAGCCTTATCTTTAGATTTGAGCAGCTTCCAGTCAGGGAACATGAGAGTGTTTGGAAAAGACCTTAGACATCATTTAATCCAGTTTACCCATTCTGTACAACTGTAAGTTGAAATGTTTGGTTAAGTTGTTCATAAAGTTGCATATGCAGGGCCTCCCTGGTGGCGCAGAGGTTGAGCGCTGGGTTGCGAAGCTGCAGCTTCTGTGGCGCCGGTTCGAACCCCGGTTGCTCCCCGGCCACCGGAGGAGGGTCCCACATGGCGCGCAGACCTCTCCTGCCACCCGCTGCTCCCCTCAGCAGTGTACTTCGGTCCGTCTGCCTGCTCTGCTCCCCGCTCTGACTCTGGTGAATTCTCTCACCCTCCCGCGCTTCTGACTATACCAGTGCTTGCATAAATAAATAAATAAATCTTTAAAAAAAAAAAAGTTGCATATGCATAGAAATATCTGGTGGATGGAGATAGAGCTAGAAATCGGGTCTTCTGACTCTCAGTTCAAAACATTTTCCACACTAATCCAGGGCCTCAACCCTTCATTCATTCCTTCACAAAAAATGTACTGAGCCTCTAACCATCTATGTCTGCTTCTTTTTGTTGTCACTGGAGAAACAGAGATAAACAAGAAAGGATCTGCCCTTGAAGGGCTTATGAACGCTTCATGTATTTGTCCACCTATTTAAATGCATCTTGCTATTCATTCATTCATCCATCTCTCCAAAGTGTTTCCATCTGTCTTTTCTCCTGCCCCTACCTCATTCCCTCTTCCTTCATCTTTCTTTTTTTGTAGTTTTTCTGTCTGTTCATTTCACCATTGATTTGTCCACAAATCTATTCATTTTTCTATCCGTCTATTTAACCTACTACCCATCTATTAGCTGTTCCCTTTTCCATCAGTTTATTTATGTTTCGATTCATCCACTTGTACCTTCAGCCTTTTTATAATCCTTCATCCTGTTTACTAAAGTTGATAACTTTGTTGGGTGTAGGAAAATGGATTATCTTTGTTCTTAGGTATTATGGAAATATTTAGGGGTAAGAGAGTGATATATGCAACTTACCCTTAAGTGGTTAGGCAAAAAGAGTATATGCATACAGAGGAGATGGAACAAAATGCTAAAACCTGATAAATTTGGGCCATAGGACTAGCAATGCTCTTCTATTCTTGCAACTTTTCTGTAAGTTTAAATTTCCCCCGATTCCCAGATAGCAGACTTTAAAAAATGGCCCATTCTTCTGTTCCCCTGAATTTTACCTCTCCTTTGAGATCACTGATTTCAGTTTCATGTAAGTAGGCATTGCTATTTCAACTTCAAAACAATTAAATAAGGCTTGTGCCCACAAAGAGCTGTGGGAGATATGTATCAGAATTGAAGTTCTGACATTTGTGTTTACAAATATATAAGGAGCACAAGGGAAAATGAAATAAAAATATACACAACATACAAAATGAATATGGAAACACAGAATCATATTTATAACATGGAAGTTTCAAATACTAAGAATCTAAGAGTATAGATTTTGGAGTCAATAACACAAATTCTAATCTTTGCTCTGTCATACACAAGCCATTTGAATTGGAGCAGGACATTTTAACTTTCTTTTTTAATTTCCTTAGGGGATATAAATCTCAGTGTAGGCAGGAAAAAAAAAATGCTAACATGAAGAGAATGCCTGAAAATGAAAGTTAAGGAGGGAAAACTAGACACCTAAGAATCTCCTAACCCAAGGTTTTAGTGACTCCATTGGTATTCTTGGTATTGTTCTGGAATTTAAAAGGCTTTTTGAAGTCTCTAAGAATTTCTAATTGCAGTGAGGCAAAGAAGGGAATTGGGAACAGAAAAGGGCTTCATTTCTCAAAGCCCATCTCAGAGGCACTGTACTGTACAGGTGGACTCATTAGTATTAAGGACCTTCTGTCATTCTCCTAATGGAAATGTAGGTTGTTAGAACCTCTTCATAGTGTTTTGCAATATTCAAATAAAAAACTTATGTGCACAATGAGGTTTGTGTGGGGCTGTTTGCTGTATTGTTCTTTATTTTTTTCCCCAAAGATTTATTTATTTATGCATACAAGAACTGGGGTATAGGCCAGAGGTGCGGTGGTGGGGTGGTGGGGTGGTGGTGGTGGAGATGAGAGGATTCACCAGAGACAGAGTGGGGAGCATAACAGGTATATCTACTGATATACAGTGCTGAGGGGAGCAGCGGGGGAGTCCAGAGAGGTCTCCTGCGCCATGTGAGTTGCTCCATCAAAGGGACCGGTTGAATAATGTGTTACATGTTCATATAATTAAAGACCACATCCTTGAAGAAGCATTAGACATCTGCATCCACTGATAAATTATTTATGTATGTTTGCCACAGAAAGCAAGTTATAAAAGGGATGCTACCATTTTGGGCGGGCTTGAGGGAAGGGTCATACACCTCTCCCAAGGTGCATATTTACCCTATTTCTGGATGGTCACAGAAATTTAACAGCATTTTCTGGGAAAGGAACATTTAGGGATATAGGAGAGAGGGAACCTCTTCTCACTCTATTCCCTTTTGTATTTTGTACATTTGTCACCAATTGTATGTGTTGCCTTTTTAATAAGATTTGTTTTTAAATAAATTCCCAGCCACCTTCCCAGCACCAAAACCCGTCCCCTGCTCACAGCCCTTTTCCAGAGCCATGGCTGGGAGAAGCTCACCAGTAGTTTCTTCAGCCAGTAGCTCTTGTGGTTTAAGGCAGGCTGTGAAGGGTGGGAAATAATCCAAGATAGGTGACCCAGGGGATAGTTACTGTATCTTTCATATAATCGCATGCATTTAAGGTTTTTTTTTTTTATTGTAGTCTCTCTCATTCTCTATTAGTATGCGTGCATGACATATATTGTTCCCATTCACTTATTTTATTTATTTATTTATTTTAAAAGATTTATTTATTTATTTATACAAGCACTGGGTACAGTCAGAAGCGCGGGAGGGTGAGAGGATTCACCAGAGCCAGAGCGGAGAGCAGAGCAGGCAGAAGGACCGAAGTACACTGCTGAGGGGAGCAGCGGGCGGCAAGAGAGGTCTGTGCGCCATGTGGGACCCTCCTCTGGTGGCCGGGGAGCAGCCGGGGATCGAACCCACGCTGCAGAGGCTGCGGGCAGCTTGGCAACCCAGCGCTCAACCGCTGTGCCACCAGGGAGGCCCGCATTTAAGGTTTTTAAAGATTTGCTTATTAAGAAAAACCCCCAGGCCCTACTCAACAGCCCCTACCTCCTCCACAAACCTCTAGCCTCGAGCTTCTCCAGCCAGAAACTTAACTGACGGGGAACCGAGGTTTAGAAGACTAGCGTTGGTTTCTTTCAACTAAACAGCGATACACGCATATATCCTCCAGGAAGTAGGTTAGGGGAAAATACATACCCCCCCCGCCCCCCCCCCCCCCCGCCATATCCACAGAATCCTATACTCTGAAGGAAATTTAAAGCAGAGCATTACCATTTGAATAGAAAAAAAGAGCGCGCACACTGCATGCCGGGATTTGTAGTCCCTCTACAGTGCGGCTGCGCAAGGAGCAGCTGCTCCACGGGGCGCATGCGTGCGGCGGCGGCGGCAGGCCTGACTGCCCCGGGGGTCAGTGGCGTGCTGGCGTCCGGGACGTCGGCTATGGCTGTCCCCGCGGCGGCCATGGGGCCTTCTGCACTGGGTCAGAGCGGTCCCGGCTCGATGGCCCCCTGGTGCTCAGTGACGAGTGGGCCGACGCGCTACGTGCTCGGGATGCAGGAGCTGTTCCGGGGCCACAGCAAGACGCGCGAGTTCCCGGCGCACAGCGCCAAGGTGCACTCCGTGGCCTGGAGCTGCGACGGGCGTCGCCTGGCCTCGGGGTCCTTCGACAAGACCGCTAGCGTCTTCTTGCTGGAGAAGGACCGGTTGGTGAGCTGCCAGGGCCTAGCCCAGGCCAGGGAGGGGGCAGTGGAGAAATGGGTGGAGGCCAGGAACAGTGAGGAGGGGGTGTGGTGCGAGGAGGAATGTGGAGAGGACTAGCGGACTGCGGTTGTGGTGGTGAGAGGTGAGAATGGGTGTGTGGAGAGGGAGCAGTGGTGGAACCGAGGGAGGTGGGGTCTGTAGGGAGGGGAGCAGTAAGGAGGTGTGAAGATAAGGGGAGTGGAGGCGAGGAGCTGGTGAAAACTGGTGGTGTGGAGGATGGGCGGGACTGGGGTGAGGTGGTTGTGGGAGTGGTAGGAAGGGATTGGGTGGTGGTGGTGAGTTCCTGGGGACAGTGGTGGTGGCGGCTCCCTGGGGTAGTGAGGATGGCCTTTGTGAAAAAGTAGGAGCTCCTGTGGGAGTGAGCAGATGGGCTGGCAAGTTAGGGTGGAAAACCAGAAAGGAGGAGAAAGGCCAGGGAGGACAAAGGAGTAAGGGCATTGTGGAATCCTGACTCCAGGAGTGGTCTGTGAGGAAGGGAGGGGAGAGACTGGGTGAGTTTTGTGGAAGAGGTTTGGAAGGACTGGATTTTTTGAAATTATCTGGATCTTTGTTGATCACAAGTAATTTTGTTTGAATAGAGTTAAGAAGTTTCATACTAAGCCCTTATGTATCTGTAAAGTGCATCTGAATTCTGTTCTTTCAGGTCAAAGAAAACAATTATCGAGGACATGGGGACAGTGTGGACCAGCTTTGTTGGCATCCAAGTAATCCTGACCTCTTTGTCACAGCATCTGGAGACAAAACCATTCGCATCTGGGATGTGAGGACTACAAAATGCATTGCCACTGTGAACACTAAAGGTGATTATTCAAAGAGAGGGCAATAGAAAGAACAATTACTTATAGCCATTCAACAAGCATTTTCCAGATAACTTTTCTGTGCATAGCCCTGTACTAGATATGAAACATCCTGAGCTGAATAAGACAGTTTGCAGCTCCCCGGACCTCATAGTTTAGTGCAGGGAGAGAGACTTATGCATAAAAAACCTGAGCATAATAAGACATTGCTCATTTTACAGTGGAGAGATTTACAAGGTGGATATCTAGAATGGTATGCTTAAGAAATGCTTAAGTTTGGCTAGAGGAGACAGCAAAGGCCTCATAGAATTTGAGCAAATTCTTGCAGAAACCACAAGGATTTAGTGGTCAGGGTGCAGCAGGTTGGTGGAAGAGGGCAGCTCTTGGAGGTAAGAGCATGTCCAAAGGCATGGAGAATTTGGGAAGCTGTCAGAGACTGGAATGGATATGACCTTGGTGATTTGGGAGAAAATGATATGGAAATTGCGTAGTACGTTTATAGACTGTTCTTCACCAGCTGTTTTCTCCTAAATCTTTTTTTTTTTTTTTTAATTTATTTATTTATGCATACAGGAACTGGGATACAGGCCACAGGTGTTGGGGGAGGGGCTGTGGGAGGATTCACCAGAGACAGAGTGGGGAACAGAACAAGCAGTGAAATACACTGCTTAGGAGAGCAGTGGACCCGTCAGGAGAGGTCTGCTGCGCCATGTGGGTAGCTCCCTGGCCAGGGATCGAACTTGTGCTGCGGTGGCTGCAGATAGCTTCATAGGTTGCGTCTTAACCCCTTGCGCCACCAGGGAGGCCCTCTCCTAAATCTTGTGGTCACCTACTATATTGTATTGACTATGATGTCATCAATTATAAGAAATGCTAATAAATTTATGTGCCATTAGGAAAGAAAATAAAGCCTTCAGATAACCACGATACACCAAAAATCTTGAGATACATCTGGATGTATTTTAAGGTGCACTTGAGATAATAAAGTAGAAAATATTAATCTTGATATAGTGGAAGACATTTTAAATTGACTTGTTTAGTGCAGGTTAGAGGATTTTGTTGATGAGACACACTTGAATCTGGAGGTGAAGTGATGTGTGCTTTCCCTAAGTACACACTGGGGATGCATGGGGAATTTGGGCGGTGCATAGATGAACATTAAAATCTGATTAATGTCTACTAGGGAAAAAAAAATTAACTCATAGATTTTATTGCTAAGTTGAAGCTAAATTAAATAAAAAAAAATGAGTCACTTTTGAGAAAAATCTGAATAAAGACAAGTATAACTGTTAAATAGAACAAAAATTGCGAAAATGGGATGCATATGTCTGGGGTTTGGGAAATTCTGGTATAATATATAATTAGAGGCTGTGGAGCCAAATCTGGCTTTAAGTCTTGTCTGCCTTCATAACTTTGGCACTTTGCTTTATCTCCCTGTCTTCCATTTCTTCATCTGTAAAATGGGGATAATAAAGTGTCTGGTAGAGAAACACTGTGAGGAACAAATGGAAAAATTTGTAGATGAATGTGCTGGATTGATAGTTGCTGATCTATGGTGATAGTTCCTTTCCACTGACTGGGACCTTAAATGAATGAGCTCTGAAAGTAGCTCTGGTCTTTCTAGGATAACAAGATAAGCTTCTGAAGAATTATGGGTAAACGATTATCTTGCTGATCATATCTGGGTTCCCAGGGGAGAACATCAATATCTGCTGGAGTCCCGATGGGCAGACCATTGCGGTAGGCAACAAGGATGATGTGGTGACCTTTATTGATGCCAAGACACACCGTTCCAAAGCAGAAGAACAGTTCAAGTTTGAGGTTAATGAAATCTCCTGGAACAACGACAATAACATGTTCTTCCTCACAAATGGCAACGGCTGTATCAACATTCTTAGGTGAGGGGGTCGTCTTTTAGGGGACTGCCTCACCTTTGCACTGGTGCTGTGGTGGATGCAGACGTGAGTCTGAGGAGCTTAAGAGACAACTTGTAATAAAGAATCCTAACTTCTCTTCTGTAACTTTGAGCAAGGTGCCTTGTATTTTATGGAGTCCTCCAGTAAACCTTAGGGGGTTGATGCTTCTCATCACTCTCTTCTCCCCAAGTTTAGAGACTTATTTTATGTACTCCCCATTGGAAGCATTTCATGTTACAGTAATTGCATGTTACAGTCTAATCTTCCCCTCGACTATAAAATCCAGGAGGGGAGGTACAATTTACTGTTGACTCCCTGATGCTTAGTCTTGAACCTGCTACACATTGTAAGGATCTCACTAGATAATTGTTTTCTAAATGAATGAAATTGTGGAATTGAAATTCAGGTCTGTCTGAGTCTGTTGTTTCTGTTGTACTGGGTGAGTAATGCAAGGCAGAGTAAAATAGGTTCTGTAATAGAGGGACTGGGAGTTTGTTGTGGGCATTGCAAGTGAAGAAATTTATATTGACTGTGGGAGTTGCAGGTTGAAGGAGGTAACTGCTGAGCTTGATCTTGAAAGATTGGTTGAAAATTAAGAATGAGCAACAGGGGGTGGCACAATTGACCAAGCAGATGTGATTTAGCATGCTTGTAGGTCAGGGTTGCTGGGAAAAGTGGCAGATAAGGTACCCAATGAGAAGGCCTGAAAACGGGGATGGAGTTGAAATATAATTTGGGAGCAGATTATAAAAGGCCTGGAATTCTGTGCTTAGCAATATGAGTCTGTAGGTGGTGGGGATTAAGTTTTCTTACAAAGTCTTTTTACTAGAACATGAAACATAGAAACCACGTAAAACAAATGTATAGTTCCTGTTTATTCTAACTTACATGTATAAAACTTAACAGATACTTTATTATATTGTAGTTATTATTTGGGCTTTTTGATAATAATTGTGCTAGATATAAAAATTCTTGATTCATACTTTCTTGTGTATCTTAAATATGTTATTCCATTTTCTTTTGGCATATGGTGTTACTGTCAAATCTTTTTCGTTAAAGTTTGTATGGTTGTTTACTGCTGTGTATTTTCAAGTTGGTTAGTCTGGGTTCATATTATCAGGTCTATGGTGTGACCTTTGAATGTGTTGTTTGAAGTCTTTTTATTTAGTGAAGTTACTTTGGTTTTCTTTTTTAGTTTTTCCCAATATTGGCTTAGCACCACGTCTTCTTCCCACAATTTATTTGCTACCTGTTTTGTTTCTCAGCTACCCAGAGCTGAAACCTGTGCAGTCCATCAATGCCCATCCCTCCAACTGCATCTGTATCAAGTTTGACCCCATGGGGAAGTACTTTGCCACAGGAAGTGCAGATGCTTTGGTCAGCCTCTGGGATGTGGATGAGTTAGTGTGTGTGCGGTGCTTTTCCAGGTAATTGATTGGATAAATTATTTTTACTTTATTTTTGCAGAAGCTGTGTCCTGTTCTTGCATTATTCTAAAGTCTCCTTTTTCTTCTCTATATTATAGGCTGGATTGGCCTGTGAGGACCCTCAGTTTTAGCCATGATGGGAAAATGCTGGCCTCAGCATCAGAAGATCATTTCATTGACATTGCTGAAGTAGAGACAGGTAGCTAAAGTCCTGGATGTATCAATAAGAATATCTCTAGCCATCAGGACTCCCTTGTCGAGTGTGTTCTCTCTGCTCCCTGTTCCTCTGCCATTATTAGCACAAAGGTATTGGTCTCCTTAAGACAAGTTTGTTTGTTATGACTCAGGTAATGAGGAAGCAAAGAGTTAGGAAAGAAAGGAGCAGCTCAGCAGGAAAGTAACTTAGGAAAGTATTTGGCATTTTCTAAACTTCTAATTCTTCCATCATAATGAAAATTTTAAAATACAAAAGTAACAAGAAGGGAAAAAGTATCATCTGGTCCTACCATGTAATGACCAGCTTTTTTTTTTTTAAAGATTTGTTTATTTATTTATACAAGCACTGGGTACAGTCAGAAGCGCGGGAGGGTGAGAGAATCCATCAGAGCCAGAGCGGGAAACAGAACAGGCAGACTGACAAAGAAATACATTGCTGAGGGGAGCAGCGGGTGAGACAGGAGAGGTCTGTCGCGCCATGTGGGACCCTTGCCAGTGGCCGGGGATTGAACCGGCGCTGCAGAGGCTGAGGGCAGCTTTGCAGCCCAGCTCTCAACTGCTGCGCCACCAGGGGAGACCCTAATTACCACCTTTTTTTAAGTGTTTTATTTATTTATTTATTTATTTGTTTATACATGCACTGGGTACAGTCAGAAGCGCGGGAGGGCGAGAGAATCCACCAGAGCCAGAGTGGAGAATAGAGCAGGCAGAAGGGCCGAAGTACACTGCTGAGGGGAGCAGCGGGCGGCAGGAGAGGTCTGCTTACCATGTGGGACCCTCCTCCAGTGGCTGGGGAGCAGCCGGGGATTGAACCGGCACCGCAGAGGCTGTGGGCAGCTTCACAACCCAGCGCTCAACCGCTGCGCCACCGGGGAGGCCCTTTAAAGTGTTTTTTTTTTTTAAGTGCCTATGTGTGAGCTTATATATATATTTTTTTTTTAAAGAGACATGTATTTTATTCATTTGTTTATTTGTTTGTTTGTTTGTTTATACAAGCACTGGGTACAGTCAGAAGCGCAGGAGGGTGAGAGAATTCACCAGAGCCAGAGCAGGGAGCAGAGCAGGCAGAAGGACCGAAGTACACTGCTGAGGGGAGCAGCGGGTGGCAGGAGAGGTCTGCGCGCCATGTGGGACCCTCCTCCTGTGGCCGGGGAGCAGCCGGGGATCGAACCGGCGCTGCAGAGGCTGCGGGCAGCTTCGCAACCCAGCGCTCAACCGCTGCGCCACCGGGGAGGCCCTGTGTGAGCTTATATTTTGAAAAATAATTTAAGGAATTATTAAGTAGATGACTTGCTTTTTAAACAACAAAACAACATGCAAAGAGAGAAATGGGAGGAGAGCATTTTATGGAAGAATTTTCTTGGCTTTATTTATTTATTTATTTATTTTAATTTTGTTTTTATATTCCCCATACAATTGCGACCCCCTTATTTTGACCCCAAGCCCTCCTTTCCCGGCCCCCCTCCCACCTTAGAGTGTCTCTGGTTCATAGTTGTTTGTTGATTTTGATTTTTACTTTCTTATAGTTATTCTTTTTCCTGGTCCCTTATTTAAGTTTTCTGGATTCCTGCTATGAGTGAGACCATCCAGTATTTTTCTTTTTCTTTCTGGCTTATTTCGCTGAGCATGATCCCTTCCAGCGCCATCCATGTTGCTGCAAATTGCATGTGTTTATCTTTTTTGAATGCCGAGTAATATTCCATGGTGTATATGTACCACATCTTCTTGATCCAGTCATCTATTTTTGGGCATTTGGGCTGTTTCCAAAGCTTAGCTATTGTAAACAGTGCTGCTATAAACATAGGGGTGCAGGTGCTCTTTGGAATTGATGTTTCTGTGTCCTTTGGGTAAATACCTAGGAGTGGAATTGCTGGATCCTATGGAAGCTCTATCTTTAGTAGGTCAAGAAATCTCCACACAGCTCTCCATAGTGCTTGGACCAGTTTGCACTCCCACCAAAGTGCAGAAGAGTTCCTTTTTCTCCACACCCTTGCCAACATTTGTTGCTAGTTTTTTTAATGTGTGCCATTCTCACTGGTGTAAGATGGTATCTCATGGTAGTTTTGATTTGCATTTCCCTGATTACAAGTGATGTTGAACATTTTTTCATATGCCTGTTGGCCATTTGCATTTCCTCTTCAGAGAAGTTTCTTTTTAGCTCTTCTGCCCATTTTTTCACTGGATTATTTTCTTTGTTGTTGTTGCGTCTCATCAGCTCTTTGTAGATTTTTGTGATCAGTCCTTTATCATTAGTGTTGTGTGCAAAAATGTTCTCCCAGTTGGTGGGGTTTCTCTTTGTTTTTGTTATTGTCTCTTTTGCTGTGCAGAAGCTCTTTAATTAGATGTAGTCCCAGCTGTTTATCTTTGCCTTCACTATCACTGCTTTGGGTGATGTGTCTGTAAAGATGTCTTTGATGTACATATCATTTAGTGTTTCGCCTATATTTCCTTCTATGTATTTTATGGGTTCAGGTCTTAAGTCTAGTTCTTTAATCCATTTTGAGTTGGTTTTTGTGTACGGTGTGAGGTAGTAGTCAAGCTTCATTCTTTCGCATGTAGTGACCCAGTTTTCCCAGCACCATTTATTGAACAAACTTTCTTTGCTCCAATGCATAGTCTTTGCTCCTTTGTCGAAGATTAGTTGACCATATATCTGTGGGTTTATTTCTGGATTTTCTATTCGATTCCATTGGTCTGTGTGTCTGTTCTTGTTCTAATACCATGCAGTTTTGATGATATGGCTTTGTAGTATAGTTTGAAGTCTGGGAGTGTGATGCCTCCATTCCCTTCTTTTTTTTTTCAGGAGAGCTTTGGCTATTCTGGGTTTTTGGTGATTCCATATGAATTTCATCAATAATTGTTCTATTTCTTTGAAGAATGACACTGAAATTTTTATTGGAATAGCATTGAATCTGTATATTGCTTTTGGTAGGATGGCCATTTTAATAATGGTTATTCTTCCAATCCATGAGCAGGGGATGTCTTTCCATTTCCTTGTGTCTTCTTCTATTTCTTTTAACAGTGTTTTATAGTTTTCTTTGTATAGGTCCTTTACCTCTTTTGTTAAATTTATTCCCAAGTATTTGATTTTTTTTGTTTTGATAATAAAAGGGATGGTCATTTTGATTTCTTCTTCTTCAGATTTATTGTTTGTGTGTAGGAAGGCTATTGACTTGCATGTTGATTTTGTATCCTGCCACTTTGCTGAACTGTTTGATGAGTTGAATTAGTTTTTCTGTGGAGTTTTTGGGGTTCTCTATGTATATTATATCATCTGCAAATAGTGATAGTTTGACTTCTTCTTTTCCTATTTGGATTCCTTGTATGTCTTTCTCTTGTCTTATTGCTCTGGCTAGGACTTCCAGTATTATATTGAAAAGTAGTGGTGAGACTGGCCATCCTTGTTTTGTTCCAGATCTTAATGGGAATGCTTTCAGCTTTTTGCCATTGAGAATGATACTGGCTGTTGGCTTGTCATATATGACCTTTATGATGTTGAGGTATGTTCCTTGTATCCCAAGAATTTCAAGGGCTTTTATCATGAATGGGTGTTGCACTTTGTCTAAAGCTTTCTCACATCTATTGATATTATCATATGGTTTTTATATCTTTTTGTTGATATGTTGGATAATGTTGATTGATTTTCGGATGTTGAACCATCCTTGTGTCCCTGGAATGAATCCTACTCGGTCGTGGTGAATTATCTTATGGATACATTGTTGGATTCTGATAGCTAAAATTTTATTGAGGATTTTTGCATCAGTGTTCATTAGGGAGATTGGCCTGTAGTTTTCCTTTTTTGTGTTGTCCTTGTTCGGTTTTGGTATTAGTGTAATGTTGGCTTCATAGAACGTGTTTGGTATTATCCCTTCCTTCTCAATTTTTTGGAAGAGTTTGTGAAGGATAGGCACTAATTAGTCTCTGAATGTTTGGTAGAATTCATT
Organism: Talpa europaea; assembly: GCF_964194135.1. Lineage (NCBI taxonomy): Eukaryota > Metazoa > Chordata > Mammalia > Eulipotyphla > Talpidae > Talpa > Talpa europaea. Next base: position 68,525,658 of record NC_140076.1, on the reverse strand, counting down.
TGTAAATCCATCAGGTCCTGGACTTTTGTTTTTGGGGAGGATTTTGATGACCATTTCAATTTCTCTGCTTGTAATTGGTCTGTTTAGGTGTTCTATTTCTTCTTTATCCAGTTTTGGGTGATTGTAGAGTTGTAGGAATTTGTCCATCTCCTCTAGATTGTTGAACTTGTTTCCATATAACTGTTCATAGTAGTTACTGATTATTCTTTTGATTTCTGCTGTGTCCGTTGTGATTCTCCTCTTTCATTTATGATCCTGTTTATTTGTGCTTTCTCCCTTTTTTCCTTTGTGAGCCTGGCTAGGGGTTTGTCTATTTTTTTTATTTTTTCGAAGAACCAGCTCTTTGTTTCATTGATCTTTTGGATTGTTTTTTTAGTTTCGATTTCATTTATTTCTGCTTTGGTTTTTATTATTTCTTTTCTTCTATTGGTTTTTGGGTTTTTTTTTGTTGTTCTTTTTCTAGATCTTTGAGCTTCGAGATTGGGTTGTTTCTTTGAGTTCTTTCTTATTTCTTGATGTGAGCCTCTATTGCTATGTATTTTCCTCTTATTACTGCTTTTGCTGCATCCCATACATTTAGGAAATCAGTGTCCTCCTTGTCATTCAATTCAAAGAATTTTTTAATTTCTTCTTTGAACTCCTCGTTAGTCCAGTGGTCTTCCAGTAGTGTGGTTTTCAGTCTCCATGAGGCAGGAGAGTTCCTTGCCTTCTTTTTATAGTTTATTTCTAGTTTGATGCCTTCATGGTCAGAAAAGATGGTTCGTATGATTTCAATCTTGGTGTATCTGTTGATGTTTGTCTTGGGTCCCAGTAAGTGATCGGTCCTGGAGAATGATCCTTGTGCGCTTGAGAAAAATGTGTACTCAGATTTTTTTGGGTTTAGTGTTCTATAGATGTCTGTTAAGCCCAAGCGCTCTAGATCCTTATTTAGAGCTTTAGTGTCTTTGCTTATTTTTTGTTTCATTGATCTATCCATTGTTGATAGTGGTGTGTTGAAGTCTCCCACTATGTATGTGTTTTCTCTGATGTCTGTTTTCAGAGATGACAATAGTTGTCTGATACATTTTGGTGCTCCTTCGTTTGGTGAATATATGTTAATGAGTGTTATTTCTTCTTGAAGTATTGTCCCCTTGATCATAATGTAGTGACCGTTGGGGTCTCTTTTTAGCTTTTTGAGTTTGAAATCTGTTTTATCTGATATAAGTATAGCTGTTCCTGCTTTCTTTTTTGGTCCATTTGCTTGTAGGATTGTTTTCCATCCTTTAACTTCTGAGTCTGTTTTTATCTTTTGTAGCTAAATGTGTTTCCTGGAGACAGCAAAATGTTGGGTTTTGTTTCTTAATCCAGCCTGTGACTCTGTGTCTTTTTATTGAAGAGTTTAGTCCATTTACATTTAGAGTTAATATTGATATGTTAGCATCTGTATTTGCCATTGTGTTTGTCTTTCCTTTGATTTTATTTATTCTTTTAATAACTTTTTTTTTTTTTGCCTTCTTTCGTTGTTATTCGTCCCTCTGAGGTTCTGGCTTTAGGACTCCTTGTAGTATTTTTTGGAGTGGGGGTTTAGTCGTAATGAAATTCCAGAGTTTCTGTTTGTCTTGGAAGGTCCTTATTCTTTCTTCATAGAGGAAGGAGAGCTTTGCGGGAGAGAGTATTCTTGGTTGGCATCTGTTTTCTTGGAGTTGTTGACTATGTCCCTCCACTCTCTCCTTGCACGTAGTGTTTCTTCGGAGAAGTCTGATGTCAGTCTGATTGGTTTTCCTTTGAATATTACCTGTTTCTTCCCTCTTGTCAGCTTCATTATTTTTTCCTTGTCCTGGATTCTTGGGAACTTTACTATTATGTGTCTTGCTGTATTTTCCCTTTTGTTGTGGAAGTTTGGTGTTCTTGGTTTTATTTTTTAATGTACTTTATTGTTTTTGGAAATATGTATTACTTTAGGAGAAGAAGCTAGAGATAACTTGAATGAAGAAGGTAAGTAACTTGAAATTCTGCAACTTAACAAATGCCACTGTTGTTAATGCTCACTGTGATGAGTGCGGGCCAACCAGCTTGACAGGTGACTTATGTGGCCCTAAGTTCATGTGATGCATGGCTGCTTTCCTGCTGCCCCGGGGCCCACCTGCCCCTACTATAGGATACTACAGCTTTTCCACGGCAATGACTACTGAGCAGTACAGTTGCTTTTAGTGGGCTTAGAATTCCCCATTGAATAAACTAGTGTCTGCTGAACTATGCCAGTGTATACTTAAGCTGCCCAACTATTAGGGGGCTTCTGACCCTGGCACCATTATATGTAATGCTGTGACTAGTACCCCTTACCTCATTTTACTTGTGTTTTGCCTTTTGAATAAACCATTGAAGTGAGAATACTTAGTCCAAAGTGTTCATATTTTGTGAAGGATCAAACCACACCACAGATAGGTCATTGCAGTATTTGCTGTAAGTAGCAGTGAATGCATGTTTGTTTTTTCCTGTGCCATCTTTGTGCAGGCTTCTCTTAATTACCTGTTTCAATTAATGCAGATATGGGTTACTTCACACATACCAAATGTGGCTGTATTACTTTTCTAAATGGTTTAGACAAATACGTGTTGGCTTTATTTTTCATCTTCTGTTAAAGATTAAAAGCAAGATGAATGTCAAAGTAAAGCACAATTACAGTATTTACAGTATTGTTTCATGCATAAATGGGAAGCAGTCAACATTTTTATTAGGTTAGATCAAGTAAATAAGTTGTGTGCCCTCATGTTATGTGCCAAGAGAAAGACATAGCCCTATATGTGCTGAAGTGGAACTCTGCAAGACATGTCAGTGAATGCAAATCAGCTAGCAAGTCAGCACGTGTGATATGTTCTCATATCAGTAAATAACCTGAGGCTCACGATGTGGAAAAACATGTGGAAGACTTGTGAGAGACTTGTAAGATTGGGAGAAGATTGAGATAGAAGAAAAGGATAAATTTAAATTAAAATTATTTATTACTGAAATCGGTTGAACAAAATTTAAAAACTAGGTACATTTCAAGGACTTGGTAACCACTTGTTGCCAGTAGCTTCTGTATTGGACAGCACAGGTGGAGAACATTTCCTTCACAGAAATCTTTATTGTACAGTGCTGCTCTCTATTCTTATATTATTTGAATTTTATGCAGTAAACATTTCTTCATCTATTTTTTTTTTAAGGATTTATTTATTTATACAAGAACTGAGGTATAGGTCAGAGGTGAGGGAGGATGAGAGAATTCACCAGAGACAGAGCGAGGAGCAGAACAGGCAGACAGACCAAAGACACTGCTGAGGGGAGCAGTGGGCAAGGCAGGAGAGGTCTGCTGTGCCATGTGGGAATCTTCTTGTCCAGCTGGGAATGGAACCCGTGCTGCAGAGGCTGCGGACAGCTTCACAGCGCAGTGCTCAACCCGCTGCGTCACCAGGAAGGCCTTTTTATCTATTTTTTTTTAAAGATTATTTATGCATATAAGAACTAGGGTACAGTCCAGAGATTTGGGGAGTAAGAGGATTCACCAGAGACAAAGTGGGGAACAGAACAGGCAGACTGACTGAAACAGGGGAGCGGTGGGTGAGACAGGAGAGGTCTGCTGCAGCATGTCGATTGCTCCCTGGCCGGGGCTCGAACTCGTGCTGCAGTGGCTGTGGATAGCTTCACAGGCTGCGTCTTAACCCCTTGCGCCACCAGGGAGGCCCATGTCTTCATATAGTTTGTAAAGTGAGAGAAGTATATGTTCATTGTAGACTATTTGGAAAACGCTGACAAATACAAAGAAGAAATGAACACTATTACACTGGGCCATAATTTAGACATAACCATTGCATATGTTTCCTTCCAGTCTTTTTCTTTCTCTATTTTTAATGCTGTTGGGATCATGTATTAGATATGATTTTTAATGGCTAAATGTAAAACAAAGTAAGGCATAATTTTAGTTCCTGATAGCTCCTAGAGCAGAATCTCATCTTAACACGGTCCACATGTTTTCACCTTTTCAGACACCCCATACACATGGCATTGGTCTAGTGGAATTTGGATGGTCTGGAATAGCACTCTTAGTCTCACAGTTGGCACTTCGTTTATTATGAAAGATTCAGCTTCCCAGTAAACTATCAAGTTTTAAAATTTATGATGCTATATAGATATTTGGGCCATTTTAGAGGGCCTTTTAATGTCCTTGGTTTTATTGAACTGTATAAATTTCCTTGTCTGAACTAATTTAATAAGAGATGACATGGAGTTAAAGGCCTAAAGAGAATTGAGAAAGACATTCTTTATGTCTGTGAACTCAGAAATTTGCTCAGACATAGAGCTGTGGACTGCCAGATGCTAGCCTCATGAAGAGTAGTTAACCGTCCCTGAAATGGGCTTTGTTAAGAAAAAATAGAATCTCCTCCCTGACACATATATAAATACATATATTTTAAAGCAGGTTTACTGAAGTATAATTCACTTCTGTTGACAGTTTGAAGTGTATTATTCAGTGCATCCTACTTTTTAAAATTGATACCACACTGTAAGTATTTTAATACATTAATATTAAACCTCAGGTTGAAAAAAGTAGTTAAGCAGGACTAAACAAATAACAGCTTTGAAAAAATGATGCTGAATTTCAACAATAGGAGGAATTTTTTGAAAAAAGAAACCTATTTGCAAAACCCTGGTTTAATGGTAAGATTTGTGGTTCTAGACACAGATTGCCTTCATGTGTTGACTCTGCTGCTTCCTTAAAGTGTCACTTAGCTGTTATGTTATTATATTATATTACAGTATATGTTATTATATTACAGTATTGCCATCACTTTTTCCAGGGAGTGTCGAATAGGGGTTCGGGGCAGAGGCTCTTTAACCTGTGTTCTGATTTTGATCTGCCATCTGCTGGCATATGACCCCTCTGTGCCTCAGTGTTCTCTGTAAAATAGGGTACTATTGCACCTACCTCTAGACCTATTCATAGTATTTACTGACTTAAGTAAGTACTTAGGTAAGTACTTAGTGAATGTTTTTTCTATTAACATATTGATTGCTTTCTCTGTATTGGTTTTTACAGGAGACAAGCTATGGGAGGTGCAGTGTGAGTCCCCGACCTTCACTGTGGCTTGGCACCCCAAGAGGCCTCTGCTGGCATTTGCCTGTGATGACAAAGATGGCAAATATGACAGCAGCCGGGAAGCAGGGACTGTGAAGCTGTTTGGGCTTCCTAATGATTCCTGATAGGGGACCTGGCATAGGGAGAGGGGGCCCTTTGTCTTCTGTATAATTGGTTTGGCTTGTTCTTTTAGAATTGGGCACATGAAGTATTTATAAATTGGTATAGTTATAAAAGTCTTGTCACACTGCCCATTCCAGTTTTCTTGCTATGTGCTACGTTAGCTATTCCCATTCTTTCCCTCCCACATGGAGGGCTCTGCTGTGTACTGATGATAGCTGTACATCTTGTTCTCGTGGGTTTCCTGTCCTGTCCTTTGGTGGACTTTGTTGGGCTTATTTCTGTTGGTTTTGGGGCGGGGTGAGGAAGGGTGAGATGGGGATGGAGCTTTTTCATAACTGAAAAAATATATATATAACTGAGAATTGAGCATTTAATAAAATTGACTTTAATTATGGGGCTTCTAAAATGGTGGCTTTATTAGTTTTTACTATGCAGGGAGATGTTAGAGTTTTGCATTTTTAAAAAAATAACTAGAATTTAAAGGTTCTAGTTTCAATGTTCTAAGCAAGAACTCTGTACAATGCAGAGACAGTACTTGACATGCATGGGCAATAGCATCTGTAAAGTAATCTGATTATGGGTGTACATGTGTGCCTGGCCTCTTGTGTCAAGGATCTGTAGGTAAGATGTTTATGATAAATACCAAAACCCCCAGTAAATACAAATAAATACAAAATCTTCATAAGATATAGGATAGTGAGTCAAGGCCTAGGACATTAAAATAGAAATATGCCAAGAGTAGGGACCTAATGGAATGATTGAGCAAGAACTCTGGCTCTCTGCTCCCTGATAGCAGAGTGAAGAATGGGATAAGCAGGTAATTCTTACTAAAATGAAAAGCACATGCTCAGGGAAATCAAAGCTTTATTAGCTCTTAAACTGCAAAAGAAATGACTCACTTAGGGGCTTGTTACCTGGGAGCAATACCTTGATTTTTATTATACTTAATGTATTTTGACATTAGAAAAGTAGAAATGTACCAGAGTAAGTGATGTTTGTGGACATTTTTAGAAAAAGCAAATAAGCGAAAGTAATCCAAGAACTACCACTATTAACATTTTGGTGTACATCTCCCTCGGAGTTTTCCTGTGCTTATATTTATACATGAAAACCTGTTTATATAAAATCTCCAGGGGTAGAGAAATCACATAGAGCTAAATCATAGAAGGTGCTTAGCACCATTTTGGGCAGTATTATAAACAGTGAGTTTCAGTAGACATTTTTATTTATGGGGCATTCCCTCCCTGTCTGGTACAGTAATGAGCACTGCTAGATTGTGCGGCAGCCTTCTGTGGTGGATATGATCACCATTTTACTACTTCAGGGAGTTTTAACTCATTGTTATTAACTGGCAGAGTTTAGTTTAAACAGATCTGACAGTACTCACATCGAGGTTTGCTTCAAAGCCCATTTGCCATCTGTAAGGTGGCTGTTACGTTTGCATTCACCATAGGCTCTGAGCAGTGGACTCGAGGCCTAGGCCCTGTGGACTGAGTAAGCCTACTTTTCAGGCTCAGTACTGTTCACTCCAGTGCTGGAATAGCCTCTGCCTCCTACTTGCTGAAGAGTCTTTTCATTTGCAGACTAACCCGTCACTTCATTATGGCAGAAGTTCACTACCAAGTCACCAGGATTCAATTCCAGCATGTGGTTTCTTGCTTCGCAGTTATCTGTCATCACTGTGTTTGATGCTGTTTGTTTATCCCCCCCTAGCATTGGAACCACATGCCAGGAGTTGGTCTGGGTCCTTGATCTACTCTTGATCGATTCCTTCCTCTTTGAACCTGTGGATTTTTTTCTCCAGGTTCTTGTAACAATGTGTGCCAGCTGTCACTTAAATAAGAGATTTGTTGCTTTCAATGAGTGGGAGACATCTCTGCGAGCAAGAGCTCTGGGGTATGGCCGCGCTCACTGTCAAGATCTCACTGACATCCCTGTGCCTTGGCTTTGGAGTCCCAGAAGAGCTCGGAAGACTGGTCCTTCCTGAAGAAATGACATAATTTGTCATTTGAGTGAGATTTTTAGTGAAAGAGTAGAAAGGAGCCATTCAGAATCCCACCTGGCTCTTTATTCCTCAGTCAGACATGTCATACGCATAACTACTGTAAACACCGGCAAACTAGAAGTGGGTGTGAGGCCTGCTCTGAGCTGGTCTTCAGTCAGCAGGGAGCGTCTGGGATTTCCTGTTTGAAAGATACATCCCATTCCCTAAGGATTAGTATTAAAGGAGTCCTGTATCTCAGAGGGAGATGTGGGGATACATCTAAGAGTGCCTTACATACTTGGGAAACTCCTATATGTTGTCCCACCTAAAGTGCAGTGGAAATAACAGATTTCCTACGAGCAGAACTGAATTTGAATCCTGGCTCCAACATTGATTGATTGATCTGAACCTACTTCCTCATCCATAAAGTGGGGATGATGAATCCTCTTTTCACGTACTTAGGGGAATCCTGAGAGCATGGCCATCCCACAGGAGACAGGCTTCACACCTTCCCAAGGGGGTAGGGCAGCTTCTAAGGAGCACACAGGTCCTGGCCACAGGGAGGCAGCACAGGCCATCAGCTTGCTTGGCTCTCAACCCCAGGGCTGAGCCAGCTGCTCATCATTCCAGGGGTGGTGCTGAGAAGGGAGGAGGCTTATCCACCAACTGGGCATGGTGGGAGGCTGGGAGGAGCACTTGACATCTGCCTGTCTGTTTGGGCCCCTGCTGGATACGTGTGTGCATGTGAACAAGTGGAGCCTGTCAGAACTGTGGCCTGCAGAGGGGAAGTGGGGAGGAGGAGGGTGAAGCTCTTGTTAGCTGAGGCTGCTGGGGAGGGATGGCGAGGACGTGGGCTCAGGAGGTGACTGGGGCAGAGAACAGGTGAGAGTGCTGCGGCCTGGAGCAGAGCCGAGGTGGTCGTGTCCTGGGATGTGGAGAGGGTCAGGTGGAGACTGAGATGGGGCTCCAGAGAAAGGCTGGCCCAAACGCCTTTGCACTGGTTACTCTTGTGGCCTGGTGAACAGGGACGCCACTTGTTCTGTGTCACTAACTGGAAGACTTCTGCTACCAGGAGGGGCAGTTTGCTTATGTTGATAATATCGATACTAATAGTAAGCTTTTGAGGCATTTCAAATGTTTGGCACATTGTGGATATCCAATAAATAGCTATTCTGTATAGGTATTAAAACTATAGCTATGTGCTGTAGTATACACCTTACCTTACCTCATGTACCTAAGTTTATCATATTTTGTGCAAAAGGGAGGGATTTCAAACAATGTAATGTAACTTTTTTTAAAAAGAGAGGAATGTGACTCCTCAGCTTATTTATTTTTTTATATCCAAAGGGCAGGTTTATTATAAAAAAAGGGAAGGAAAGTAAAGGAAATTTGTACAGACACAAGTGGGCAGAAAGAGCTGCCCCTGGAAGGGGTAGGTTTATTAAAAGAGATGTCTGCATCGTCAGGCAGGCGTGAGAAATGCTTACTTTGTTTTTTATTGTAATGCCCATTCATAGAGCTAAGGTCCTTTATTAATATTTAGGATTTAGGGATTCAAAATTGAGAACTATTTAACCATATTTTCTGGCACCTTACATATTTGGAATTATTGGTGACATGGAGCCACACGGGATGAACTTCAGGGCATCCAGCACCTCAGCCTTCCCCTCTGTAGGAGGAGCAGGCAGAGCATGGAAACGTGCCCACCAGACCAGCGATGTCACAGTGACAGTCACTGGCACAGCTTGTGTGGCGGCAACACCACCACGCCCCTCTTCTGATAATTAGTTAATTACTCTTGGGATTGCCAAGAACATGTTGCTCAAGTCCCCTCGTTTCCTTGGCCCCTCCTGGTGAGGGGACTGGAATGCAGGCGAGGCAGTGGCATAGATGCAGCCACATCTGCCCAGACATCTAAGGATGTCCCGAGGACCCCTGGGGACCTGGGCTGGGCAAAGGCCGATCTACCTGGTCGTCAGCTGTGCCCAGTGTGGGGACTGAAGTCGACTGGGGAAACGCTTCTCTCCTGAAATGAGGTCTCACCATGGAGTTCAGACTGCAGGGACCAGACCTGGGATTATTGAGCAGTCATGACCTGTGTCTCCTCCAAAAGGGAGGCTGAAGTGCTTTGTTGAACACGTTGCAGAGAGCAAGCCTCCCGCCCTCTTTGTAGAAAGGAATCTTGGTTGCACTTGTACTTCCCAGACATGAGACTCTCCTCTGAGGATGGGCTTTGTACAGGGGAGAGGGAAGAGCAGTCTAGCGGCCTAGCGGGCCCACTTGGCAGTGAAACTGAGGTTCCTGGGGGGTAGGGCACTGGTCAAAGGGTCAGTGGATGAGTTGGAAGCCCATGTTCTTCCACAGTGTCGTGCCCTGCACATGTGTCTCCAAGCCCAGCTGTTCAGACCATGCAGGGTGTAGTGGAAGCACAGCCACAGACGCCCAGGCCTGGGGGCCTGAGGAGTGGCTGACACCCACACTGGGTGTCTCTGGTGCTCTGTGGCAAGGCTGTGGCCATGCTGATGGGCAGAAACCCGAGAAGAGAAGGCATGGCTTGGTGAACTGAAGGGAAGTAACATAGGAAGGGCAGTTAGGTTGATTCATTCCACCAGTCACTACCATGTTCCCTGTCCAGTCCTGGACTGGGTGCTGAGGGTGCACATGGGAAGACCAGCCAGTCTCTGCCCGAGGAGCCCACAGTCTGGTGTGAAGATGGTGACAGTGCAGCATGATGATGGTTTTATAAAAGAGTAAGTCAGATAGAGTCTCTCCCGTGCCAGTAACATGGCAGTAGCTTCCCAATGAACTTTCCCTATCTGATCTCCCAGGTATGTGCTCTTCAGCCGGCAGTCTTAATTTACCTCTCCTTTAATCTTCCTCATCCCATAGCTTGATCTCTTCTCACTTGCTGTATGTTCATTCAGCTGACTTCTGACAATTAGAAGTTATTCATTTATTTGCTTCTGGCGTGATCATCTTCTTAACTAATTTATTAGAACCTGTCCTGACATGTTTACTGTATTCTCTTGCCCTGTACCCAGCACTACCCATCAGGTGCTCAAGAAAATTTACAAAATAAATGAAATCATGGAAAGTTGTTAGCAGTTTGGATAGAATGCAAACCAGCCTGTTATTACTTGCTTTTGAGGAGGAGTGGGAGGTGGCGGGGAGAGCGGAAAGGGGCAGGAGCAAGGTAGTGGGGAGTTAGCAAAGGTGGAGCCTGCATTAAGCCTCGTGACCCAGAGAGGTAGGTGTGTCGCCCACAATCCACAGTTCATGAAACAGGCTTAGGTTCATTTCCTTCCTCAAATGATTCTAAACCTCTATAGAGAAACAGCTTCTAAACATCTGTGTGAGGATCCAAAGTCCTGGTCCTTGCAAGTAGCTCAGTTTTTCTCAGCACTGCTGTACACACTGGAACCACCCACCTATTCAGACCCCACCCTGGCCAGACTTCCCTGGGAGTTCTAACATCCGTGGTGGCTGAGAATCACCCACAGAGCTTGATAAAGCTGATGTTGCTGGTTCTTACCCTTTGTTTTCAGTTCCTTACAGTGAGGTGGGAAGGGGGACTGGAGCATTTAAAGTTTTAGCAGATTCCTAGTGGATGCCCCAGGACTGGTTAGGTACAGGTTCTGCTGAGTTTAAACATTAGAACTTCTGCATATAGCTATCTACATGGGTTTGGCCAAGTCCTCTAACCCACAGGAATCTCCATTTCCTTCTCTGTATATGAGAAGCTAACCACCTCCAAAGATGTGAGAAGTCAATGAAATAGTGTGTGTTAAGTCTACAGTCAACATTCAGTAAGTTGTTTTGCTATGTTTATTAATAACAGGGAGTAGGCTGTTGCAGAAGTGCAAGAGAAAGGTTAAGGGGAGGCAGAACCAGGCTAGTGGCGGAGGAGGAGGGGAGCTGGTGTTTCTCAGTCTCCAGACCCTGTGGTTCTCGACTTCATGGGAGAAGTTTTAACCTAATCATTACTTCCAGTCCTTGCAACTCAGTTACAAACTGCCCATAGGTCCCTATCTGGCCACCAGAGGGCGGTAGTGTCAAAGCCTTACAGGTTAGGCTGCACGCTGGAAGGCTGGAGTCCTGTGTGCATTCAGCCCCTATTCCTGTTCTGAAGCCTAACTGTGTGTTTGCATTGGGCTCTCCCCGCCCTCTCTCCTTGCTCTGTGGACTTGCTGACGTTTTTGAAAAACACTTCGCATCGCAGGGCACCTCTGAGTCCCTGCTTGTCTTGTGGCCCAGGATTAGCCATGGCTGAAGCATCCCGCTTTCTGGCAGCTGTGTTTATTTCTCAAGGGCACAGGCAGAGCAGAACAAGAGGGCCTGCACCCTGCAACTCAGCAGAGCCTAAGGTGAACCACAGTTGCTCTTCTGTGAGTTTAAAACTTGGGGTCTGTTCCAAGTTACCTTCCTCCCCTGCTCCCCAACCATGGTCTGGTCTGTGCCCTTTGATCCTGTAGGTGGAGATATAAAGGGAATTTCAAATCTTTAATCTATTTTGAAGGCTGACTGGAAGCAGGGCTTTCTAGCGACCCATGAAATATCTCTGGCCGAATCATCTCAGAGAACTGTGGGTGCTCTTTCAAGGTCATGCAATGTGGAGAGGGAAGGTGAGACAGTGGAAGCATGTTCATAATACTTGACTGTGGACCTTACACCAGGCCCGGTATGCTGACAAGTTGCTTTATTCCATAAGCATAATGAAAGGTACCAATGATTGTGTGGTGTGGGCCAGGCATTGAACTAAGCGGTGTTTACATATTAGCTCTTTTAACTCGAATAACTGTCCAAGAGGCATTCTTAATCCTGAAGAAACAGAGACTTGCAGAGGTACTGAAAGGTGGTGCTATTAGAAATTCAAACCAGTGTGTCTTGCTCCAAAATCCAAGCTCTTTCTTTCGGGAATATTGAACATGCTCAATTCCATTTTTAGCACAGCTTTTTCTAGAAGTGGGGTATATAGACATTTAGAAGGAGAAGGCCAGACTTATGACAAAACAGTCTGTTAAGAACTCATGATCCCAGAGCACTGTGGACCAATTAAGAGTTTGGATTTGGAACCAGACTGCCTGGGTTCAAATAGTGACTCTGCCACCTACCTTCTCTGTGACCTTGGGCAAATTCTTTGACATCTGAGCTGTATTTTCCTCATTTATTATGAAATGGGGAATAACAATAGTAGCAACCTCATGGGTTTGCTCTAAAGGTTAATCTACACATGTGTAAAGCGCCTAGATCAGTGTCTGGCATAAAGCAGTAGCTCAGTAAATGTTAGCTCTTATTATCACCGTTACTTTTAACCATCATTTTGCCTTCATCTGTGTATTCCCAGTGCCTGGCATATATATTTTGGCAAAGAAAATGAGCCCCTCCTTGGATTCCGAAAATATTTTCTGAGCTCTGTTGGGGGCCAGGTGCTAGTCTGGTGCATAAACAGCTCCATTTCAGACCCTGTCCTCAGTATGCCTCCTGATGTGGGTAAGAGCATATTTGGAGAGGAGCAGTGGCTGTGGGCCAGCTGCAGAGAAGACAACCTTTGAATTAGGTCTGAAAGGTGGGTGATGGAATAGGAGGGAGACAAAGAGTGAGCTGGGTCAGAGAATTCAGGCTTTATAGGGCCAATATGTCTCCAAATTCTCAAAGGGTCACTGAGTCAAGTTTGCTTTTTATTCATTCTGCAAATACTCATCAAGTATAGCTGGAGTCACATTGAGACCTAGTGGTGGCTTTGACCCAGTCTCTGCCCTCAAGTTACCTGGGTCTAATGAGGTAGCAGCCAAGGGAGAAAGTGATGAACATTCAGTCTGAAGAGGGGACAGTATTGACTTGGAACCTCTTGGGTGCAGGGTAAACATACTAAACTTCTACTGGTTTATATAGAAATAAAGGCTCACATGCCTGGATATATTCAGGTATGGCTGGATCCAGGGATTCAAATGACTTCCTTCAGAAATGGTTTCTCTTCATCTCCTTTCCCTGCTTTGTGCTCTATTGGCTTCACTTTCCAGTCTGTCCCTTCACTATGTCACACATGGTCTGTAGCAGCTCCTGGACTCCCCCTTACCAGCTCAGAAATCCCAGGGGACAGAAGGTGCTTTTTGTCACAAGTTTCCTCTTTGGTTGTGGAATTCAGTCACTGGGCATCTTTGGTCATATGTGTTCACGGTGGCCAGCAGGATCATTTGCCCAGCTTGCACAGGATAGGGAGAGCAGTTTCGCCCAAATCACATGGATTCAGGTGGTGGGTGGTGGGATGTGATGGGTGACTCCCCCAAGAAAACTCAGATGCTGGCACTGGAGGAAGGAAGAATGGATGTTTAGGCAAAACCCGCAGGTGTCCACTACAACTGCAGGTGGGTCTGCCACTTGCAAGCTACCAGTTAAGAGCCTTGGCTTGGGACTCGGGTTCCCAGGGATGGAATCCCAGCTGAGCTACTTACAAGTCATGTCACCATCACTGGGCCACTTCACCATCAACCCCAGCTCAGTGTGTCAGTGCACAAAACAGGAGTGGTGGCCCAGCATCACAGGCTCCAAGCAGTGTGAAAGCACATTGAGGGGAGCCAGCCCGTGTCACTGCCAAATGGGTGTGGCATGAAGTCTCAAGTCCCAGTTGTCACCTGACCAGTTCCAGGCCAGCCACCCACAGACAGGCAGCCCAAGTGCCCAGGGTTCAGATCCCCAGTCTGCCACTTGCTACCTTTTCCTCCTCTGTGCGTGAAGGTGATCACTGCTGCCTCCCGGGGTTGTTGGGACAAGTGACGAGGTGATACGCAGACAGTGCCTGGAACATATGGCCTGTAACTCAGGATAGATGTGTTCTCAGTACAGTGATGACTGCAGAGCACGTTGGGAGTCTGGGTGGGGCTCTGGGGACACAGACCACATGCTCTGTGAACAAGCAGCCATCCTCTGGACAGAGTGTGCATTTGGCCAGCAGCCAAGGGCCTGCAAGGCTTTGTGTGCCTGGCCCTGCTTTCCTTTCAACTTGGGGTGGTGCAGCCTCACAGAGGTTCATGTTTCACTCTTAATTACCCCTCAGGCTCTGCTATCAGCCTGTCTTTCATTCCCACCAGGAAGCTTTTAGCCAGACAGTTTGAACAGAATCTCATCTGGAGTGTGTTAACTTTTCTCCCTGGTTGCTGGCAGAGATCTGGGATCAGCTTTGCATTAGGACACATTGTAAGTAAACAGACATTTGCTCAAATGTGGCCCCTCCTCCCATCCCATAGCCTTATCTTTAGATTTGAGCAGCTTCCAGTCAGGGAACATGAGAGTGTTTGGAAAAGACCTTAGACATCATTTAATCCAGTTTACCCATTCTGTACAACTGTAAGTTGAAATGTTTGGTTAAGTTGTTCATAAAGTTGCATATGCATAAATAACTGGAGAATATTGATAGAACTAGAAATCAGAATCTTAGTCCAAATCTATTATTACAGTCACCTGGTGCTTCAATCATTCATTCAGCAACATGTATTGAGCATCTATTGCTTTATTTGCAGCCCTATCCTGGGCACTGTGAAAAGAGTTGAATAAGGAATAATCTCTGTCCTTGAACTGCTTATGATCTCTTTATCCACTCACCTGTCCATCCTCCACCCATTATCTATTCATCTTCCCATCAGTCTACTCTCTCCACCCACCCATGAATGCATCTGTTTATCTTTTTATCCATTCAACCTGCCATCAGTATGTCTATTGGACCCCAGGTTCTAGGCTGGTACCAGTGGGGGAAGACACGGAAGGCATTTATAAGGTGCTCTGGCTGTGCTCCTTAGGGGGGCTTTCAGTTCTGCCTAGTATGTCTCAGAAGGCTTCATTCTGAATTTCAGAGCTGCTGTTTGGGTAGGAGTTTCCCATTGGGGAAAATGGGAAAGAAAATTCTAGACCAACAAAACTGCAGGAGCAAAAGCATGATGTTTGATGGGTTTGGGAGGGAGAGTAGTTCCTTTGTATTTGATGTGTCCCTCTAGGAGTAAACTGACTAATTGTCAGGGGAGTGTGTGGAAGGCATCTTTACTGCCATATCAGAATTCTACCCTGTGGGCGTTTGGAAAGCACTGCAGAGTTTTCAGCAGGAAATGACTGAGGTCAATGAGCCTTTTGCAAGATCACCCCAGGCAGCAGGATCAGAGAGGGAGAGACTGGAAGTGCATGAGTGTTTAAAGCTGATTCTAACAGCTCTAGGAGAGTTGACATCACGGATGGCCTGTGTCCAAGTGTTGACAGCAGAGATGGGACGTGTGTGGTGTAGTTTGATATGTGGAAGAAAGTAACAGAACTTGAAAGATAACTTATCATATGTGGACCTTGAGGAAGAGGGAAGAGTCGGAGAAGACACAGAGCTAAATGGGTGAAAGGTGACAATGCCATTTGCTAAGTTCAAGACCACAGGAGGAAGTTGATTTGGGGGGCAGAGAGACAGGGACAGCAATACATTCAGTCTTAGACATGCTGCGTTTGAGAATTCTGTGAGATAGCTGGAGGGACATGCAGGATGCCGTTAGCTGTACGATTGGGATGAGAGATGGGGCTGCAGGTGGACATGGAGAGCCATTGGCGCATGGCATGTAGCTTGCACACAGAGTAGCAGACATAGGATGGAATAGAGATTGGGGCAAGATCTCTCTACTGGAGGGGAGGGGTCTGCTGGATTTCAGAACTGTCCCAGAGAGGGAGAAGTGGGAGGAGAGACATTGTGTGAAGATCATCATTGTACCATGGTTATGGACATCGTTAACATTAGGGGGAGCTGGTCAATGGGTATTTTGAAACTATCCGTCTGTCTTTGCAATTTTTCTGTATTACTTCAAAATAAAAGTTAAAGAAGAGCTGAAGTGGATTGTACTGGATACAGCCGGGTATCCTTTAGACATGCCAATCTTTTTTTATTATAGCTTTTTTTTTTTTAAAAAAAGATTTATTTATTTATTTATTTATTTACAAGAGCTGGGGTACAGGCCAGAGGTGCGGGGGGGTAAGAGGATTCACCAGAGACAGAGTGGGGAACAGAACAGGTGGATTGACTTAAATACATTGCTGAGGGGAGTAGCGGGTGAGACAGATGTCTGCTGCACCATGTGGGTTACTCTCTGGCTGGCTGGGGATCAAACTCGTGCTGCAGTGGCTGCAGATAGCTTCACAGTGCTGTGCTTTATCCCCTTGCGCCACCAGGGAGGCCCTTCTTATAGCTTTTTTGATGTACATATTAACATGCAATAAACTACACAATCTAAATTGTATAGTCTGATCAGTTTTGGCATGGATATTCCATCGTGGAACCCATCACTATGGACTCCAATTGCACATATTATTGGGCCACTGTTAGTTGTCCCATGGTTTACTCACAGTTATTTGAAATTATTTTTGATTTGTGTAGTTTCATTTTGGACAGTTTATATCGCTATATATTTTTTTAAGATTTACTTTTATTTATTTATGCATTTAAAGAACTGGGGTGAGGCCAGAGGTACAGGGGTGAGAGGATTCACCAGATAAAGTGGGGAACAGAATAGCAGGATCCACTGAAACACACTGCTGAGCAGAGCAGAGGGCGAGACAGGAGAGGTCTGCTGCGCCATGTGGGTTAACTCCCTGGCTGGGGATTGAACTCATGCTGCAGTGGCTGGCTATAGCTGATAGTGCTGAGACTTTAACCCCTGTGCCATCAGGGAAGCCCCTATATTGCTATGTCTTTAAATTCACTAATATTTGCTTCTGCATTGACCAATCTGATGTTCTGGTCTTGTCTATTTTTCATCTCAGACATTATAGTTTTCAGCTCTAAAAGTTCTCTAAAAAGCAGGGAAGTAGGAGATTTAAAAAAATACATCTTCCAGGGCAGTGACTATACTCATCACGCTAAACATTTCATTTTTCTTTGTTACCTCTCCTCCACTCTCCTCCCTACCCCACCAGCCAGGTAACCACTGATCTGCTTTGTGTTCCTATAGATTAGACTGCATTTTTTAGAGTTTTATATAAATAGAGTCATATAGCATGTACTCTTTAGTCTGCTTCATTCAATAAGTATAATTACTTTAATTTCATCCACAGTATTACCTGTACCAATAGTTCATTCCTGTTTGTTGCTAAATGATATTTCATTTGATGGGTAGACCACAATTTTTTTATCCACTCACCTATTGATGGCCATTGTATTGTTTCTAGTTTTTGGCTATAAAAAGCAAAGCTGTTGTGAATATTTATATACAAGTTTTTGTATGGACATATATTTCCTTTTATCTTGAGTAAACACCTGTATATTTAACTTCACCAGCACCAGATTTCTAATTCCTTCCCATCTCCACCAATGCTTGTTATAGGACTCTTTTAAAGTTAAGTCATTCTAATGGGTGTGTAATGGCATCTCATTGTGGTTTTAATTAACATTTCTCTAATGGCTCATGTTGTAGAGCATCTCTTCATGTGTTTATTTGCCATCTTTTATCTTTTTTAGTGAAGTATCTATTCAAATGTTTTGCCCATTTAAAAATTTCTTTTGTTGAGTTTTGAGAGTTCTTTATTCTTGATATGTCCTCTATCAAATGTATGTTTCACAAATATTTTCTCCCTAAGTGGCTTGTTTTTTTTTTTTTATTTTCTTAAAAGCATCTTTCAAAGAGCAGAGTGTTTACTTTTGATGAAGTCCATTTGCTCAATTTGTTCTCTCATGGATCACACTTTTGGTGTCAGATCTAAGGATTTTTTTCCTTTGTTTTCTCCTAGAAGTTTAGTAGTTTTAGGCTTTACATTTAGATTTATGATCCATTTTTGAGTTAATTTTTATAGATAGTCACAAATATAGGTGCAAGATTTTTTATTTTTGTTTCTTGGGGTTTTTTTTTTTTTTGCAAATAGGTATCTAATTGTTCCTGCACCATTTATTTAGAAGGCTATCTTTTTATTCCAGGGCAGGGAGAGGGCACCCCAGAACCTCCAAACCTGCCCGCTCTAAATAGGGTCTGCCAGCCACCGCATCAAGAGAAAACATATAAGACCTTTGAAGGAAAGGAACTTTAACACAGTGTGTAATACAGAAAAGACAGAGAATATCGTTTCTAAATCAAGCACCCAATATTACCCATCCCCTTTGTGGGTAAGGTTGGCTAAGGTTGGCCCAAAGCAAGGTCTGAAAGCCTGCCACAAGTCTAAAGCACCTTCTGGTGGGGAGTTATACCAAGGGTCAGAAACAGCCAGACAATTCTGGGGAGAGAAGAGCAAAATCAAAATCAAGATAAAAGCTGTCATTGTTAACCTCTCCACTGGTCTCTCACCCACATCTGTTCCAACCAGTCCAGGACCAAAAAGCAAGCACAGTTTCTTCACACATCTCTCTGCTCCATGTGCCTTCTCCAGGTCTCCTTCTGGCTCTCCATCCTGCTTCCTTCCCTGTCCAGTCTCCTCTCCAGCTTCTTCTCCTCCCTGCTCAGCTCCACCCTCCTTTGGGTGGGGCAGGGAACCTGGAACCTCCCTTTCTCCTGGGCACCACCCTGTTAAATTTTCCTCACTGCATTTCCTTTGCACCTTTGTAAAAAAAAAAACAAAAAACCAACTCTCTAAATAGATCTACTTTTTGATCCTCTGTTTTGTTCCACTGATCTCTGTTATGCCAAACTACAGTCTTGATTAACCTAGTTTTATAATTTTTTAAAAAAGATTTATTTATCTATTTACACAAGCACTGGGTACAGTCAGAAGCACGGGAAGGTGAGAGAAATCACCAGAGCTAGAACGGGGAACAGAACAGGCAGACCGAAGAAGTACACTGCTGAGGGGAGCAGCGGGCGGCAGGAGAGGTCTGTGCGCCATGTGGAACCCTCGCTGGTGGCCAGGAATCGAACTAGCGTTGCAGAGGCCGCGGGCAGCCTTGCAGCCCAGCGCTCAACCGCTGCGCCACCAGGGGAGGCCCTATAATTCTTTTTTAAAAAAGATTTATTTATTTATGCTACAAAAGCTGGGGCACAGGCCACAGATGTGGGCGGTGAGAGCATTCACCAGAGACAGAGTGGGGAACAGAACAGGCAGGTTGACCGAAGTATACTGCTGAGGGGAACAGTGGGCAAGTCAGGAGAGGACTGCTGCGCCATGTGTTTTGCTTCCTGGCTGGCCTGGGATCGAACTCATGTCAGCAGATTGCTTCATGGTGCGGTGCTTAACCCCTTGCGCCACCAGGGAGGCCCTTATAATTCTTGAAATCAGGTGGTGTTAGCCCTCCAAATCTGTCCTTCTTTTTCTGGCACACGCATATGTGTATGAATTTCCATACGAGTTTTAGAAATGGCTTGCCAATTTGTACTAAAAATTTCCTGCTATTTTGATTTGGATTGTATTGAGCATTGGATCACTTTGGGGAGAATTCAAAAGTTAATAATATTGATTATTCTGTCCCAATAACACAGTATATCTCTAGGTTTATAGTTTTTCTGTTAGAATTTTAAATATGTTGCTCCATTGTTTGTCTTCTTGCTTGCATGTTTCTGATGAGAAATTCATCTTGTCTTTGCCTTTGTTTTTCCATGTGTGACCTACTTTCTACCCCTACCCCCACCATTTTCAGGTTTTCTCTTGTTTACTGGTTTTGAGCAGTTTATTTTTTATTTATTTAAAGATTTATTTATTGGGGGCCTCCCTGGTGGTGCAGCGGTTGAGTGCTGGGTTGCGAAGCTCCCCGCAGCCTCTGCAGCGCCAGTTCGATCCCCGGCTGCTCCCGGCCACCGGAGGAGGGTCCCACATGGGGCGCAGACCTCTCCTGCCGCCCGCTGCTCCCCTCATCAGTGTACCTCGGTCCTTCTACCTGCTCTGCTCCCCGCTCTGGCTCTGGTGAATTCTTTCACCCTCCCGCGCTTCTGACTGTACCCAGTGCTTGTATAACTAACTAACTAACTAACTAACTAACTAACTAACTAACTAACTAACTAACTAAATCTTTAAAAAAAAATAATTGATTTATTTATGTATACAGGAACTGGGGTACAGGCCAGAGGTGTGGGGGGTGAGAGGATTCACTAGAGACAGAGTGGGGAACAGAACGAGTGGATTGACTGAAATACACTGCTGAGGGGAGCAGCAGGCACGTCAGGAGAGGTTTGCTGTGCCATGCCATGTGGGTTGCTCCCTGGCTGGGCATTGAACTTGTGCTGCAGTGGCTGCGGAGAGCGTCATAGGTTGCATCTTAACCCCTAGCACCACCAGGGAGGCCCGGTTTTGAGCAGTTTTAATATGATATATCCTGGTGTCGTTTCTTGCTCTTGGAACTTTTTGAGATTCTTGAATCTGTGGGTTTATAGTTTTCATCAAATTTAGAAAATTTGGATGCTATTTCTTAAAATATTTTTCTGTCCACCCCCTCTTCTTCAGGAAATCCAATTGCAAATATATTAGGCCACTTTCAGTTGTTACATAGTTTACTGACACCCTTTTTGATTGTTTAAAATTATTATTTGTGTGTTTCATTGTAGATAGTTTCTATTGCTATATCTTTAAGTTCACTAATATTTGCTTCTGCAGTGACTAATCTGTTAATCCCATCTTGGTATATTTTTCATCTATATGACATTATAGTTTTCAGCTCTAAAAATTGGGGACTTGTAAAAAATTTATCTTCTATCACTCTAGTTAACTTTTTGGCAATATGGAATATCAAAAAATGTGATATAATGTATAAATATTATATTAAAACACAACTGTTTTAGCGTTTTTCTTGCAGACTTTAACATCTGTGAACCTTCTAAGTTGGTTTTGACTGAATTTTGCCCTCATTATGAGTCAGGTTTTCCTCTTTTTTTTTTTTTTCATGTCCATCAATCTCTTGTTGGATGTGAACATTGTGAACTTTATTTACCTTGTTGGTTCCGGCTATTTAAATTTTTCTGAAATTACTTGAGCTTTACTTTGGAAAGCAGTTAAAATATCTGAAATGTTTATTTTTTTGTGTCTTGCATTTAAGATGTACTATGAGACAAGAGCTGTGAAGAGCTTGAGGTTAATTATTATTCATTATGAAGACAGATCTCTGTGAATATACTACCTGAGCTCTGGAAAATTGAAACTTTCAGATCTGCCTAGTGAGAGTGCACCCTTTCCCCACCCCCACCCTGTGGTCTGACAGGAGCTGTTCCTCCTTTGTATTTGTTAAATGTACCAGTTTTCTCCCACATTGTCTTTCTGTATAGCTCTCCACTCTGGTGTACTGAACTGCACACTCTAGACTCCCTACTCTTTCCCAACCCCCAGCTTTGTCTCTTCAACTCAAATTGTTCTCCAGCCTCACTTCCTAATCCCTGTACAACAACCGGGATTCTCTCTGTGGGTAGCGAGATAGGGCAATTGTAAGGTTTACTCCCTTTATGTTCTGTCTCATGGTGTTCGTTATTCTTGCTTCCTGATGTCTACTATCTTGAAAACCATTATCTCATTATATTTTCTGGGTTTTTGGTTGTGTCGAGTGGGAGGATAAATCTGCTCCATTATTTCATCTCGCTGGAAGCAGAAGTGCCCATCATCTTTTTATTTCATTATTTTTCTTTCAAAATCCACATTAGAAGATGCCCCCTCTCTAACAACCAATAGCTTGACAACGTGCATCATCCTATGATTGCTTTGCTTCTCAAAACTGACCAGTGGGGTCTCCCTGGTGGTGCAAGGGGTTAAGATGCAGCTTGTGAAGCTGTCTGCAGCCACTGAAGCACGAGTTTGATCCCCGCCAGGGAGCTACCCACATGGTGCAGCAGACCTCTCCTGGCTTGCCCGCTGCTCCCCTCAGCAGTGTATTTTAGTCAATCCACCTGTTCTATTCCCCACTCTGTCTCTGGTGAGTCTCCCCCACCACCTCTGGCCATACCCCAGTTCTTGTATGCATAAATAAATAAATCTTTAAAAAACTAACCAATGAGGTGGCTATCAGATCACTCTCATTTTATAGATAAGGAAGCCAAGCCCCTGAGAGGTCAGGGGGTTTGTCCAAAATGACACAGTCTATAAAGTATTAAGCCATGTTCCCTCTTGACTATGCTGCCCTTGTTCCCAGGAGAGGAAACAGAACTGCATAAAGTAAGGGTTGGTAGTATTTTATTTTTAAAGTACTGGGGAGTGGTTGGGAATAAATAGATCAGTTCAGAGAGTAATATTTCCAGGGTCACAGGAACAATGAGCCTGGAGCGCAATGAAAATTAGTGATCTCAGTGAGCGGTCTTCCAACTGCACCTCCCCACTAGCTAAAGCATCCCACCAGACAGGAGAATTGAGCTTTTTGTCAGAACTGTGGAACTGGGGTTCTGGAACAGACCTGACTTTAAGGACAACCTTGGAACGTATAGGAGGTGGGGGCTGGAGAGTACTGGTTGCTCAGTATGGGGGTTTTTGAAAGGGATAGGGAGAAAGACGGAACAGAAGGCCAAAGGGTGGACTTGCAGGGACTTTGGGCAGAGGGTATGCCATCAGTGGGTAGGGGCTAGTCCCAGCGAGTTCTCCATTGCTCTCCACCCATCTCTTGTCTTGTATACCTATCCTTGCTCCCCACTTGAATGAGAAAGGTGGGGAAATAAAATAATGAAGCCATGAGTAGGTGAGGTGTTAGGGAGACAGCTTGCCAGGGTGGGCAGCACAGATGACTAGAGGGTGGGGAAAGAGATAGTGGGAGGTGGATGCACAGATCTGAGCTTTGCAAAATGTCTGGAAGGGACTCGGCCTGGACATGCAGAGGTACAGGTGATGATGCAGGTGGCTGACACCTGAGGGACAGGTGCTCCAGGAAGAACGTCATATGTCTTTTTCTTGGCTATGGTGAAGCTTTGAAATATTCTGGGATGACTTATTTTTAGTGACATTCCCTTTTGACTAGGTTTTTAAAAGTATGGAATGGAAGTGAGCAGAAGAGTTACCATTTATTAAGCTCCCTTTGTATGCTCAGAACCTGTTACACATGCATTACCTCAGTTCATGTTACAGATATCTTCTGAGGTAGGGACTTAACAACTCCACTTGACACATGAGGACTCAGAGTCTTAGGGATGTAGTGGTTCATTTAAGCATCTTCTACTGTGATTTATTTATTTTATTTTTTAAAGATTTATTTATTTATACAAGAACTGGAATACAGGCCAGAAGCGTGGGAGGGTGAGAGAATTCACCAGAGACAGAGGACGGAGCAGAGGTCTGCCATGCCATGTGGGAATCTCTCTGGCCAGCTGGGAATTGAACCGGCGCAGGAGAGTCTGCTTCATAGCACAGCACTCAATCCGCTGCAACACCGGGGAGGCTGATTTATTTATTTTAAGGGAAAGAAATATGCATGGGCAGCCAGTCTTAGAACTCACCCAAGGGTTTTTGTGTTGTTTTTTTTCCCAGGACCTGCACTTCAGCTTGGCAAACTTAGAGCTCTTTTTCTGGAGCTTTGAAAGGTGAGGGTGGGGTGGAAAATTGGGAAAATGATGAAAAGGTATTGATGCCAAAGAAAAAAAGAAAACTTCATGTAGGTTCTCACAACAACCCTGCCTTGAAGCTATTGAAAGGACTGCTACTATCTTGTCCACCCAACAGGAGCTGCAAGCCCAGCACCCCCTCTCTGGCTGGGGGTGGGTGTTTGAGCCACACTGATGGGGACAGACATGAGCATGTGATCCAAAGCAGACCAATCACATCCTTTCCTGGGATTAAAAAAAGAAACAACCTGGAACTGACAACCTGTCTCCTCCCTTAGCACATGGTGGTTACCACCATAGTCACCATTCCACAGACACATCAGCACCCATGGTGAATTAAACAGACACACAGATAGGTGAGAAGGCAAATGGAAAGTTCTAGTGATATTTTCCATTACCCTCTTCTCAGAGTACAAATTTCTGTGATGAGAGCTATGTAGCTCTGGAAATGGACTCCTTGTGGCCCCTGACTCCAGAGCAGATTATCAGACCCCAGGCTAGGTCACTCAACACATTCCATTCCCCTGATGCAGAAATTGCCAGAAATGAGTAGTACCAAAGCTGGTTTAGTCAGGGTGATTTAAGGACTTTTACTGAATGCTGGGACATAGTTTCTCTTTCCTGTTGGATAACAACTAGGAAGCATGTAGCTTCTTGGGTTAGCAAATAAATCAGTCTTAGGATGAGGTTGCCATAGAGGAGAGATGAACAGACTATGGGTTTAGCAGTGGATCATATCTTGCCTGTAGTCACCCTACCTCTGAACCTTTGAGATCATGGTTTAAGGTGTCATCACAAGCTTCTTGACTGACAAGTTACTCTTGGTGCTATTTGAGTCCTTGTTCTGGGTAACATGGACCAGAAACTGGGTCCATGGATTCTCCCTGGGTATTGTCTTGTTATATGAACATTATACATAACTTATATGAACTTATATGAACATTATACATAACTTGCTTTTTTATTAAAAAAATAAATGATTAAAGCAATTTAAATGGGAGTATAAAAACATACAAAAGTGGACAGAATAGCGTATTGCATGCATCCTCAACCAGGATGCAAAAGTTGGTTTTTGCAGCAAAAATTGGTTCTTAGGGAGGGGGGTGTGAATAAATCTTACGTGTTATAATGGTTTGTGGTTCTCCTTTGTGTCTTTCAAAGAGCAGAAGTGTTTAATTTTGACAAAGTCCAGTTTATCAATTTGTTCTATGGATCAGATCTAAAATATCTTTGAAATTCTATGTATTATATCCAGGACTACAAAGATGTTCCCTATGTTTTCTTCTAGCAGTTTTATAGCTTTAGATTTATATTTAGAGCTATGATCCTTTTTTGAGTTAATTTTTATAGGTGGTAACAAGTATGGATTCTAGCCTGTGTTTTTTTGTTGATTTATTTATCATATGACTATCTAGTTGTTTCTGCACCAGTGGTAGAGAAGACTAGCTTTTCACGACATGTGCACCTTTTTCAAAAATCCATATATGTGTGGGTCTATTTCTCAATTTTCTCTTCTGTTATATTGATCTATGTGTCTACTTTGTGTCTTGATTAATGTAGTTTAAAAAATTCTTGTAACCAGGTGATGTTAATCCTCCAACACTGTTTTTTTTTTCAGAATTGTGCGTGTGTGAAAAATTTTGTATTTCCATACGTATTTTAGAATTAGCTCACCAATTTGTACAAAAGACTTCCTAATATTTTGGTAGGGATTGTGTTGAATACACAGATTAATTTGGGAAGAACTGACTTATTAATGCTGGTCAATACATTTAGGAAATTGGTGTCCTCCTTGTCATTCAATT
Source organism: Talpa europaea (assembly GCF_964194135.1). Lineage (NCBI taxonomy): Eukaryota > Metazoa > Chordata > Mammalia > Eulipotyphla > Talpidae > Talpa > Talpa europaea. The sequence continues at coordinate 68,500,215 of NC_140076.1, read as the reverse complement.
CAAAGAATTTTTTAATTTTTTCTTTGATCTCCTCATTAGTCCAGTGGTCTTCCAGTAGTGTGGGTTTCAATCTCCATGAGGTAGGAGAGTTCCTTGCCTTCTTTTTATGGTTTATTTCTGGTTTGATGCCTTCATGGTCAGAAAAGATGGTTCGTATGATTTCAATCTTGGTGTATCTGTTGATGTTTGTCTTGGGTCCCAGTATGTGATCAATCCTGGAGAATGATCCATGTGCGCTTGAGAAAAATGTGTACTCAGATTTTTTTGGGTTTAGTGTTCTATAGATGTCTGTTAAGCCCAAGGGCTCTAGATTCTTATTTAGAGCTTTAGTGTCTTTACTTATTTTTTGTCTCGTTGATCTATCCATTGCTGATAGTTGTGTGTTGAAGTTTCCCACTACGTATGTGTTTTCTCTGATGTCTGTTTTCAGAAATGACAATAGTTGTGTGATATATTTTGGTGCTCCTTCGTTGGGTGAATATATGTTAATGAGTGTTATTTCTTCTTGAAGTATTGTCCCCTTGATCATAATGTAGTGACCGTTGGGGTCTCTTTTTAGCTTTTTGAGTTTGAAATCTGTTTTATCTGATATAAGTATAGCTGTTCCTGCTTTCTTTTTTGGTCCATTTGCTTGTAGGATTGTTTTCCATCCTTTAACTTTGAGTCTATTTTTATCTTTTGTGGCTAAATGTGTTTCCTGGAGACAGCAAAAGGTTGGGTTTTGTTTCTTAATCCAGCCTGCGACTCTGTGTCTTTTTATTGAAGAGTTTAGTCCATTTATATTTAGAGTTAATATTGATATGTTAGCATCTGTATTTGCCATTGTGTTTGTCTTTTCTTTGATTTTATTTATTTATTCTTTTAATAACTTTTTTTTTTTTTTTTTGCCTTTTTTCGTTGTTATTCGTCCCTCTGAGGTTCTGGCTTTAGGACTCCTTGTAGTATTTTTTGGAGTGGGGGTTTAGTCGTAATGAAATTCCAGAGTTTCTGTTTGTCTCGGAAGGTCCTTATTCTTTCTTCAAACAGAAAGGAGAGCTTTGCAGGATAGAGTATTCTTGGTTGGCATCTGTTTTCTTGGAGTCTGTTGACTATGTCCCTCCACTCTCTCCTTACCCGTAGTGTTTCTTCAGAGAAGTCTGATGTCAGTCTGGTTTTCCTTTGAATATTATCTGTTTCTTCCTTCTTGTCAGCTTCATTATTTTTTCCTTGTCTTGGATTCTTGGGAGCTTTACTATTATGGGTCTTGCTGTGTTTTTCCTTTCGTCATGGAAGTTTGGTGTTCTTCTTGCTTCTTGTATATTAATTTTCAGCTCCTTCTTCACGTTTGGGAAGTTCTCTTCAATTATTTCCTTGAATATTTTCTCTGTTCCTACATCTCTCTCCTCTCCTTCTGGGATTCCTATAACTCTTATATTTCCTTTCTTCATGGAGTCAGATAGTTCCCGAAGTCTTTCTTCAGTCTTTTTCCTTCGTACTTCTCTTTCCTTTTCTGTTTTGGTTCTTTTTATTTCTGTGTCTTCAAGAGTGCTTATTTGTTCTTCCATTTCCTCTATTCTGCTTTCATTGCTTTTCCCAGAGTTCTTTAGCGCCTCCATTAATTCTTTGATCTCCTACATTTCTTTTGCTTCCCTCTTTAGGGACTTAATTTCATTCATTTCTAAGAGTTGTTTTCCTTAATGACTTCCATCAGTTTTTTCATCATGGCAATTTTAAATTCTTTTTCTGGAAGGCTCAGAAGTTCTTCCAAGTCACCGTAGTTGCAAGCTGGTGGGTGTTTTTTTTTTTTTTTTTTTTTTTTTTTTGTGGTGTGTCTTTTTTCTGAGGCGTTGCTACTTTGCTTGTAGTTTTTCTTTTCCCTGCTGCCTGTCTTCTAATTTGCCTTATGCGTTGGGACACTGTGCCACTGGTACTGGCTGGCATCTTTTTGATGTGTTCTTTCAGGAGTTTCGGAAACTGGCAATCCAAACGAGTCAAAAACTGTTACGCCAGAAGTCTAGTGAGGCAGTGGTACTTTGAGTATGTTAATGGTCACTGTCACAGAATCTATCCTCCTTCTGTGTTTAGTTACAAATGTGCATCTTGAAGTCCCACAGACTTCCCTGGAGGTGGGGCAGCTGGATTGCACTCTGGGTTCCAAATCTCTGGATCCTCCTCTGGGCTCCGACTTCCTGCCAGGTGGGACCGGGCTTGTGGGGTCCTTCAGCTCACCTTTGACTGCGCAGGGAACCTTCTCCCTCTGGCTCCACAGGGAGCCTTCTGCCAGATTCAAGCAGTCTTTATTGAAGAAATGTCCTTGTTCTAAAATGGCGCTTTGGAGACAGGCACACTCTTCCATGCACCTGGTCTATATACCAGATCTTCTTGATCCAGTCATCTATTTTTGGGCATTTGGGTTGTTTCCATATCTTAACTATTATAAATAGTGCTGCATAAACATAGCGGTACAGTTATCCTTTTGAATTAATATTTTTGTGTCCTTTGGGTAGATACCTTGGAGTGGAATTGATGGGTCATGTGGTAGCTTCATTTTTAGTAGTTTGATGAAACTCCACACAGCTTTCCATAGTGGTTCCACTGGCAGTGCAGGAGAGTTCCTTTTTCTCCACATTATCACCAACATTTGTTGTTGCTAGTTTTTTTAATATGTGTCATTCTCACTGGTGTGAGGTGGTATCTCACTTGGTTTTGATTTGCATTTCCTGATTATAAGCGATGTTGAACATTTTTTCATATGCCTATTGGCCATTTGCATTTCTTCTTTGGAGAAATGTTGTTTTAGGTCTTCTGCCCATTTTTGGACTGCATTGTTTGTTTTGTTTTTGCTGAGTTGTGTGAGTTCTTTGTATATCTTTGTGGTCAGTCCCTTATCACTTGTATGGAGTACACAAATTTTCTCCCAATCAGTAGAGTATCTCTTTGTTTTGGTTAATGTTTCTTTAACCATACAGAAGCCTTTTAGTTTGATGTAATCCCAGCTGTTTATCTTTTCCTTCACTTTCTTTGCTTTGGGTGATGAGTCTTTAAAGATGTTACTGAGATGTATGTCATGTAGTGTTTTATCTATATTTTCTTCTATATATTTTATGGTTTCAGGGCTTATATTCAGATCTTTCATCCATTTTGAGTTGATTTTTGTGCATGGTGTGAGGTAGTGGTCTAGTTTCATTCTTTTGTGGTGGTCCAGTTTTCCCAGCATCATTTATTGAACAAACTGTCCTTGTTCCACTGCATATTCTTTGCTCTTTTGTCAAAGATTAGTTGTCCCTATATGTGTGGCTTTATTTCTGGGTTTTCTATTTGATTCCATTGGTCTTTGTGTCTGTTTTTGTTCCACTACTTTTCTGTCTTAATTATTAAGGCTTTGTAGTATAGTTTGAAGCCTGGAGTGTGATGACTCCATTCTCCTTTTTAGTCAGGAGAGCTTTGGCTATTCACAGTATTTTTGTGGTTGCATATGAATTTCATCAATATTTGCTCTATTTTATTGAAGAATGTCATTGAGATTTTTGGCATTGAATCGTAAATTGGAAAGCCAATCAGTTTTTGCTACGTGTCTGAGTCTCTGTCATGTCATTCCAATCTGAATAACTTGTTTAGGCTTCATTTTCAAATAGGAATACAGGGTTCAAACATTTTTAAAAAACACTGCCTTTGTTTCTACAGCTTCTTAAAGACCTGTTTGGAACCAAATCAAACCAAAACCAACTCTCTTCATTCTTGGGTCAGGATGGTACTTTCTAGATTCATTGACTAAGGTATAAGAAGTGTTATTGAATAGCCCTGTAAGTAAGGTATTTTAGGCTACATTAAAAAACACTTTAGTAAATTTTTTTTAAGATTTATTTATTTATTTATACAAGAACCGGGGTACAGGCCAGATGCGTGGGAGGGTGAGAGGATTCACCAGAGACAGAGCGGGAAACAGAACAGGCAGACTGACTGAAATACACTGCTGAGGGGAGCAGCGGGCGAGACAGCAGAGGTCTGCTGCGCCATGTGGGACGCTTGCCGGCTGGCCAGGATTGAATTGGCGCTGCAGAGGCTGCATACAGCTTCACAGCGCGGCACTCAACCACCTGCACCACTAGGGGAGGCCCAGTAATTATTTTTTAATTAATAAATTCATTACCATTGTTTTCATACCCTTGTTAATTTTTTGATGGTATGTGATTTCTCCCCTCAGGTGTGGTCACTGTATCTCTCCCATCACCAAAGTCCCCATTTACCTCTACTACAGTCCATTGTGCTCTCCCCTCCCTATTGGCACCTCTCCTCTATCTCTCTACCCCATGCTTCAGATCTTTGGTCAGCTTTCAAGAGTTGGTTTTAAAGTTTGTCTTTTTCTGACTCTTTGTTTGGTCTCCCTATAGTCCACATATAAGTGAAACCATCTGGTATTTATCTTTCTCCTTCTGCCTTATTTTGCTTATATAATCCCTTCCAGCTCCATCCATGTAGCCGCAAACAGCATGAATTTCTCCTTTTTGATTGCTGAGTAGTATTCCATTGTGCATATATATATATATATATATATATATATATATATATATATACCACATCTTCTTGATACATGAATCTGTTTTGGGGCATTTAGGTTGTTTTCCTATCTTGGCTATTGTAAATAGTGCTGCAATAAACATAAGAGTACAGGTTTCCTTTCAAATTAGTGTTTTTGTGTTCTTTTGGTAGTTACCTAGGAATGGAATTGCTGGATTCTTTGGCAGATCTGTTTTTAGTATTTTGAGGAAACGCAAACTGTTTTTAGGCTTCACTTTATTCTATTTTTATTGAAGTAACATTGCTTAAGTTTTAGGTTTTAGGCTCCATTTTAGAAATGGGGAAGTAGATGAGATAATGTCATGTAGTTGTGCATGAAAAGAGTCCAAATTTGAAACCAAGTCTGTTTGTCCCAGAGGTTTTGTGCCAGAGTATAGATGAGTGCTGTCACTTTATAGAAGTAAAAATCATTGACTAGAGTTTTAATCTGTCTTAGTTAACAGGAATTTAAGGTTGAGTCCCAATTCTGTTTCAGCTTTGTGATCTTTTGTGGATTTCTTTGCCTCTTGGAGCCGCACCTTTCTTATCTATGATTTGGAGACGATAATACCTAACTCACAGAGAATTCTCATGGACTGAAGAAGAGGGGGCCTTTGAACAGGCTTCCCACAGTGCTTTGAGAATGTGAACTAGGGAACCTGACTTCCATGCCTATTGATTGCAGGCTGGAGACAGACAAAAAGTCAGCATAAGAATAGGAGCTGCGGGGATGCAGGGGCTAGAGGACAACTGACAGGGACCATTGAAAGCCAAGGGCAGCTGCAACCCAATCTTCACATGTGGAGACTTCACCTCAGGGCTTAATCTTCTAATATTCCAAGAAAAGCCAGAAACCTCAATTTGTTTATGAACTCTCAATATTTAAATGGTGCCTAATTAAAGTCGAAGTCATATGAGACAAATGAGTTCTTGACTGCATGTGAAGGGATTTTTGGCTAATGGAAGACTTACAGTGTGCCAGGTTCTGGGCTAGGTTGGGGCGGGAGGAGACAAAGCACTCTCCTCTCCCCAGAGGCCTTGATTCAGTAGTGAGAGAGCCTTCTACACAGGCAAGTGGCACTACCATCTCTCATGGCATAATGGTGTTTCTGCCAGTGATGGGCCACATATACCACGGTGGGCCCTATATACAGCCTTGGTGTGTAGGAAGCCACACCATACACAAAAATTTAGGTTTGCATAATTATGCTCTGTGGTGTTTGCACAATGACAAAACCACTAAAGATGCATTTCTCAGAACATAACTCCATCGTTAAGCTGTATAATAGTATTTGGTATTATGGGATTTGATCCTAACTCTTGATCTCCTTAGATCTGGGCCTGCAGAATGCTTTCTGTAGCTGAAATGGAAACAATAGCTCATGGCACACTTGTAGCATTTGGTGGGGATGTCTTGGGAAATGTTTCCAGGGGCCTAGCTTTCCCTGGGGGCTTCCATAACCTCATTTGATCCATTCTGCTAAATGAGCAAAGATCCCATTTTCCTGGGGGGGGGGTGACTGTAGGGGCCTGGGCTTCTCAGAATGTGACCGGCGGGGAAGCAAACTGGTGGAGCCACCTGACCCATGCGAAGGGAGGCGCCCAGCGAAAAGCCTGGCCAAAAAAGGAAAAGACTTAGCGGAGAATGACATGTCAGCTCCACCCCCATAAAAACCCCCGGTGCCTGATCCTTCGAGCGGTCTGGTTGGGTCCCTGGGTGACTTAGCAAGCCTCCGCCCAGGAGTGCTACTTATTAAAATTTACTTTTCTTTCCCTCTCGTCTGCTCGTCTCGTCCTTCGATGACTTTATGGCTTTACAGTGACCAAGGCTTGTAGATGGTGAAGGTCCTAGGGTCACACAAACTGGGATGGATCCCAGGTCTCAGGGGACCATTGTCTCACCTTGCGGTGTGGCGTCTCAGTAAAGGTGAGGGAATGGGGGCTGACAATATCTGAACACCCATGTTCATGCTGATCAACTTGGCTCTTCCTTCAGCCCTCTGAGTCAATCTCATTATCCCCATTTCAAAGCAGCAACTGAGGTTCTGAAGGCTGAGAGGACCCCTCCAGAGACACAAGGCAAGAAGCTCAGGAAATGCACTGAAATTGTCCAGGGGCTTCTTGAAATTATCTGCAAAATGTTTTATATTTGTTCTTCTGCCATTTCTCAGAGTAAAGGGCTTATGACTTTCAAAAGATTCTCATAGGTCAATGATCCAAAATGGTATTGAAAAGTATGGTGCGGTAAAGAACAGCCAGGCCAAGCTTCCTCAAAGGAAGGGAAAATTTATTGCCCCCCGGGTGGAATTCACGGACCCAAGGCGGAGGTCAGTGAAGTCGCGGGCATGTTGTCAGGGGAAGGCAGGCTTTTATAGGGTGGGGAGAGGTCAGGTGGGAAACTGGGTTCATATGGCAGGAAAAAGTTTGTAAGGCACGAAAAGATTCATAGGGCGGGTGGAGGTTCTTTGTCTGAGAAGAGATTTGTAGGGGGAGAGGGGAGGCTCATTGTCTGAATCCTTTAGGCAGGATTCTGCATTTCTGTCCCCAGGTGGGCTTCCTGGTGGGTTTTTGCATTCCGGTCTCCTGCATAGACCTTTCCGGTATTAATGGTAGAGCCACTTTCTAATGCCTGTATTCGGATGCCCCTTCTACTGGATCCTGGTTCAAAGAACAATTGTTGAAATCAAACTGATATAAGCTCTGGGTCTGAGTGGCTTTACCACTTGCTGCAAGAGTTTGTTTCCTCATTTGTAAAACTGGCATTCTGATATTCAACAAATATTTTATTGAGCCACTGCTCTCACTCAGATACTGTTGTGGGTACTGAGGACACAGCAGAAAACACAATGTCCCTGTTATCATTGATGTTATTTTATAGCGAGGGTATAAAGACAATAAATAAATAGATATACATGGGGTAGTGATGAGGGCTAGGGAGGAAAATGAAATAGGATAAAGGAGACACACCTAATGCAGGGCTGGCAGGATTACTTTTTTCTCTAGGGTTAGGTTACTGTTTTATATAATCAGGGATGTGACTCTATGATTATTTCAACAGAGACCTGAATGAAGGAGAGAGTCACGTGGCTGCTGGGGCCAGGGCAATGGAGGGTGGGAGGGGACCTTCCATGTAAAGGGGGAAAAATGGTTTGCCACTTGTGGGGGAAGGTGAAGACCTTTCTATAGCCCACAGCATACAGTCTGAAATCTTAAATTGGCATACAAAGCTTTTCTCAATCTGGCCCCAAATTATATTCTGAGGCTTCTTTTGAGTTTACTCACTCATCTCTGTGGGTTTGTTTGAACCTCTTTTCTTTTTTATCAACTCATCAATCACATCCCATATACCCACTCAGTGGCAGGTCCATGTGGATATAGATAAGCTTCGTGTCTGGGAAGGGAGGACATGGCTAATCCAACCGAGTCTGATAAATGCTATGAGATAGGGTCACCCAGGGGCTATAGGAGCATAGAAGAGGTGGTAACTGCTCTTACCCAAAAAGGAGAAAGGTCTGTAGAAGACTTCAGTGGACAGGGGATATTTGCATTGGGTCTTGAAGAATGAGTAGGAGTCTTTCATGTGGATAAAAAAGCAAAGATGAGCTAAGATATTCTGGAAACACTGACTATGGAGGGTTTCCTAGCCACTAAAAAGCAGTTAAATATACTTTGCTATTTTGTACCTGTTCTGTTGGATTTACAGAGGTAGCAAACACTTAGCTCCAGAGCTCAGGCAGGTGAATGAGTTCAGCTGACTTGATGGGGATTAGGATTAAGCGACAGTAAATACCCTGCCTAAATAGGGCTGTTTATGGTGGCTCTGCAGAAGTGTGGGTTCAATGTTGACAGAAATTCCTTTTTTTTTAAATAGTGTGGTTTTTTTTTTTTTAAGATTTATTTATTTATGCATACAAGAGCTGGGTTACAAGGCCAGACATGCGGGGGGTGAGAGGATTTACCAGAGACAGAGTGGGGAACAGAACAGGTGGATTGACTTAAATACACTGCTGAGGGGAGCAGTAGGCGAGACAAGAGAGGTCTGCCGTGCCATGTGGGTAGCTCCCTGGCTGGGGATTGAACTCGTGCTACAGAGACTGCGGATTGCTTCATAGTGTGGTGCTTAACCCCTTGTGCCACCAGGGAGGTCTTTTTTATTGCATTTTTTTTTTTAATTGAGGTAACATTGGTTTACCACACTGTAAGGAAAATAAGTCAAAATCAGTTTATTTTTTGCCTTCCACACAACAGAAACAGCCCATACCTTGAAATGCTATGTTTTTCACTGTTGGGACATCTAGCAAACAATAGATGGGTCTTGTTTTACAACATGTATGGGCACTTAACTGTGTAAAGGGGGCTGGGCAGTGGGGTTGCTGTACTGCCTCTCTCAGTGTTGGAGTCTCTCTTGCTCTGTCTGCCTGCCTGTGTATACGGTGGTCCCCGTCTCAACAATAAAGGGCTGCAAAATCTATCAAAGGCTGCAAATTTTCTTATTGTATGTGAGATCTGACAGTGAGCCTACCTGGCCTGGGATGGTTGCACAACACACATTATACATGATTTAGGGGTATGGGTTCTACTCTTTAGATGTATATTACCATACCACACCCATCACCAAAGCACCTATAATCCTCCATCATAGTCCACTGGGCGCCCCACTTCCCTTGACTCCCCATCCCTACTCTCCCCTTGTGGCAGCCTCAATTCTATAGTCAGATTTCTAGGGTTCATTGTGATTTAGTTTTGTTTGTTCCTTTGTTTTACTGATGGAAATTTCTTTTGCTTTGAAGCATAATTCATATACAATAAAATTCACCATTTTAGTGTGCCATTCAACAAGTTTTGAACAAAATATATGTATGGCTGTGTAACCACCAGCACAATCAAGATAGGAATTTCTTCAAGTTCTTAGTAGTCAACTCTTTCCTACACCTTTAACCCATGGAAACTACTATTTATGTTTTGTCCCTGTAATTTTGCCTTTGCAAGAATGTCACATAAATATAATTCTAACATGTAGCCTTTTGAGTCTGGCTTCTTTCACTTAGTTTAAAGCATTTTAAATCCATGTATTTATGGACTGTATGTATTATTTATTTCTTTTATCTCAGAGCAGAGTCTCACTGAATGGATGTGCCACAGTTTGTTTATTCATTTCCGCAATTGAGAGACATTGGATTTATTTTCCAGTTTTTGGTGATTGCAAATAAAGCCACCATAAGCATTTGTGTGCAGGGTCTTATTGGAGTAGGGGTTTCTATTTCACTTGGGTAAATACATAGAAGTGAGATTTCTGGGCCATATGATAACAGTGTGGTTAACTTTATTAAATTGTTTTCCAAAGTGGGTGTTTGTATCATCTTACATTTCTATCAGCAATGTGTGAGGTTTTGATTTATTTGGTATCTTGGTATTGTCAGTGTTTTTAAAAAAGGCTATTTAGATAGATGTGCAGTCATACCTTATTGTAGTTTTCATTTGCATTTCCTAGTAACTAATTATGTGGAATCTTTTAAGGTGCTTGTTAACCATCTGTATATCTTCTTTGGTGGCGTGTCTATTCAAATTTTTGTCCATAAATTTTTTTTCACTATTGAGTTTTGAGGGCTTTTTTTTTTTTTTGGCAATGGTATTAGTGAAATATAAATTGCATTCCATAAATACATTTATTTAAAGAGTAAAATTTAATGATATTTTAATATATTCAGAGTTGTGAAACATTGCCACAGTCAACATTAAAACATTTTTGTCACCTCAGAGGAAACTCCATATCCTTCAGCTGCCATCCCCAACCCCTCTGAGTACACCCCACCCACTCCTGCCCCGGGAACCAGGTCTCTCCTTTCTGTCTTGAGGGATTTGCTCTCTGTGGACATTTCATACAAATGCAGTCATATAATCTGTGGTCTTTTGTGACTTGAGGTTTCTTTATTTGGTTTGGATCCAAATTGTTCTAAGTCTGGTATGATTTATGAATATGTTCTCTCAAGTGTGTGGTCTCTTATTCTCTTAATAGTATCTTTTGAAGAGATGAAACTCTTAATCTTGATTACTTTGAATTTATCAGCTTTTTCTTCAGTGGATCATGCTTTTAGGGTTGTATCTAAGAAAACATCTTTGCCTAACCCAGGATGATGAGGTTTTTTTTTGTAGAGATTTTTTTTCCTTAAGAGACACCAGAGACCTGTTTTTCATGTGAGCTATCTCAATGTGTGTTTTCATCCCTCAAATTTTATTGATTTGCCAATTGTTTACATAACTATAACTTTGGGATACCACTTCACACCTCCACAGGGGCACAAGCTTCACTCCCCCTCTGCCAAAGCTCCAGTGCCAGCACCCTATTCCTTTCCCTCCTTCCTTGCCCCATTTCTGCTGCTGACCAGTATATTTTTCACAAGTCTAATAATTAATTTTGCTGTGCTTTTTGAGTGTGTTTTCTTTGGTTATTTATATTTCATATATGATTGAAACCATCTGGTAGCTGTCTTTCATTTTCTGGTTTATTTCGTTTAGCATAATCACTTCAAAACCCATGTATTTTGTCCCAAAATGCACAATGTCACCTTTTCAATTGCTGAGTAGTATTCCATGGAGTATGTAATCCACAATTTCTTTATCCAGTTGTTTGCTAATGGACAATCAGCTTGGTTACATGACTTGGCTACTGTGGAAATGCAATTGTTTTTGTGGTAACATGAGTGTCTTTAAAATAAAATGTGTTGGGACCTCCCTGATGGCACAGGTGGTTAAGCACAGCACCGTGAAACTATCTGCAGACTCTGCAGCATGAGTTGGATCCCCTGCTGGCCAAGGAGCTAACCACATGGCGCAGCAGACCTCTCCTGTCTCCCTTGCTGCTCCCCTCAGCAGTGCATTTCAGTCAGTCTGCTTGTTCTGTTTCCCAATCTGTCTCTGGTGAAACCTCTCATTCCCTGCACCTCTGGCCTGTACCCCAGTTCTTGTATGCATAAATAAATAAATCTTCAAAAAATATAAAATGTGTCTAGTAAGGTCTAGACAAGGATCAAGAGCTATTAGTTTTTGTAATTTTCATTTATATTCGATGCAACATTGCTTATATTTGACCATGTTTCATCCTTTAGAGGAAGAGTTTCATGTTTCATCTTTATGCTCTGTTGATTGTTAAGTTACAGGCAACTGATGGAGTCACAGCTGGGTGAGTGGTATAGTGGCACTTGATTATGCTTTTGATTATTTTTTTCTTTCTCTAGTCAAGTTCCTTGAGTTGCTAAGCCCTCCCCATGATGGATGAGACAGCTAAGACCTTATGTGAAGCAACTTGCCTGAGGACACCCAGGTCCACTTAGTGCAGGGATTGTGAAGGTCAGCAGCAGTCACCTGTGCTCTCCAGAGCAGAGGCCCCCACAGGCATTGTACTTGAACCTCGCATCTCATATACATTGAACTATTTCAACATTGTCACTGATGTGACAAGAACCCTCACATATGTACACAGTAAATGCTAACAGGGTGGAGAGGGCCATAAGTTTCTGATGCCGTTAACTGGATTGTGTGTAGGTGCAATGCTAACGTTTTCCCTCATTGTTTGTGTAACTAAAGAGAATATTGAAATTGCAAAGCAAACCTTAACATACTGCTAACATTTCCTGCTCCTATTCCTTTCAACTTGGGATTTTTCTTGATATTTACAATTTTTAAAAGGATAGGGTTTTAAAAAGTCAGTGCTAAGCTTGGCACGTGACTGCTGCTGTCATCCACAATGGCTAGTTTCCTATTCTTTTGAAATCATTAAAACAAACTCCCTGCTCTCAGTGACTGACCTTATAATGAGTAAATATTGTAGATTTTATGACAGAAGTATCAAAACTTGCATCATTTTCTTTTTCCCGGAAGGAGATTACATTTATGAGACTCCCTGGCCTTTGAATTGAGGCATATGACTGGAGGCTGAGGGCCGCTGGGAAGTGGACAGAGTGGTGTGTGCTCTTTCCTCCCTTTCTGAAAAGTTCAGGGCTTTACTGTGATAGGAGCTCAGAAAGTGGGAGGGCTTGTCACTGGCTGGGGTGGGGTGGGGCGTAGTTTTGCTAAGAAGATCTGCTGGACCTACACTGCACTGTGACATGAGCAAGGAACAAACTTGGAGCCTCCCTGGTGGCCTAGGGGTTAAGTCTCAGTGCTAGCACGCTTTCACCTCTGCAGCTTGAGTTCGATCCCTGGCCAGGGAGCTAACCCCTATATGGCGCAGCAGACCTCTCTTGACTTGCCCACTGCTTCCCTCAGCAGTGTATTTCAGTAGATCTGCCTGTTCTGCTCCCCACTCTGCTCTGGTGAATCCTCTCACCCCCTGCACCTCTGGCCTACACCCCAGTTCTTCTATGCATAAATAAGTAAATCTTTAAAAAAAAAAAAGAAAAAGAAAAGAAACAATCTTGTGTGTGTCAAGGCCCTGAGAGGTTGGCACTTATTTGTTATTTCAGCAAATCCTGGTATCCTCTGACTAAGACAGGATTGGTGGGTCAGGGGACTTTTGTTTTCAAGTTCTTTACTCTTGACAATTTGATTTTTTAAGATAAAAACATGTATTACCCCGTGACTTTGTTTGCTCATTTGAATATCCTAGAGTGTACGAGGTAAAAAAAATTCAGATGGCACAAAGAAGGGTGTATATAGCTCTGGTTTCCACTCCACGACCTGATGTAGAACTAATATGTTCTCAGCATGCATTTGTTGGATTTAGAAGGAGAAAAGAGTGAGGGAGGCTAGAGGGTATTGGCCGCTACTCGGTGGCCAGGTATAGGGGTGGGCTCCCCTTCCTGGGGTCACTCTGTCTTTGGTTTCCTGACAGCAGATGTCCTGAGACCCCATGAAACTCAGGCGGAAACCTCCTGGGGATCCCTGGTGGTAGATCTGCCAGGTCTGGTTCTGCATCCCAGGACCCTAGAGAGTGAGGTGCTGAGGGCCCCTGGGCGGGCCAGCCCTTCCTATCAGCTCCCCTTGGATCAGGCCTGGCTGGCAGATACCCAACCACTCATTAGGGGAGATAGGTCAGTAGGCAAATATTTATCCCTGTGCTGCTGCGGGCTGAGGAGAGGCTGTAGGTGCAGGGCAGAGTCCTGTTTACCCAGCGCTGATCCCGGCTGGCGGGCGCTGTCTGTTTGCTGAGCTCTCTTCCTCCCTGGCTCAGGTGCCTGGGAGGAAGCTGGGGGAGCAGAGGATGTGCCAGGTGGGGCAATGGACATGACCCAACTCCAGGGTCCTGTGAGACTTGCAGCCATCCCCAGAGCTGGCCCCCAGGCGTAGGTCCCTCTTTCCCATCTCTGCCTGACTGCTGCCGGGTCTTCTGTAGCTCTCCCGCGCCAGAGTGGTCTGGCACCCTGTCAGCCATTGCCGTGACCCTACCTGTCATGGAAATCACATGCTCATTTCCCACATGTCTCTGGTTAATATTTGTCTTCTTTGCTGGATGCCAGAAGAGCAGGGACCAGGTAGTTTCATTCCCCACTATTCCCCCAGGACCTCCCATTGGGTCTGGCATCTCGCAGGTGCTCCCCAGGTGTCTGCGTTAGCCTGAGTGAAGCCAGGCTGAGGCAACCCCTGGGCAAAGGCACAGTGGTGTCGGACGGGGGGCCTGAGAGGGAGGGGCAGCTAATGGGAGATGGGAAGCTCAAAAGTTGTGCAAGGTGGGACTCTGAAAGGCCTTGGAGGCCTCACCACATAGGTTTTTTTTTTTTTTTTTTTTTTTTTTTGCCCTATTTATTTTTTCTTGAGGTAACAGTGGTTTCCAATACTGTATATAATTTAAGGGAATAGGCTCACACATCCTCAGATGTATGTGACCTCAGCACACCCACCACCAAAGCACCAGTAATCCTCCACCACAATCCTCCCTTCCTCTGCCTCTCCCCCCTCCCTCTAGTAGCCTCAGTTCTGCCATCAGATTTCAAAGCTTAGCTTTGATTTGGTTTTTTCTGTCCCTTTGTTTTATTGCTTTATATTCCACATACGAGTGAAATCATCCATGCAGTTTGCTTTTACCTCGTTAGAAACGGAAAGTTGTTGAAAGGCTAGGGAAATGCAAATAATACAACAGTCGAGAAAATGATAAACTGGATCCTTTAAGTTGAACAGTAGAATTCTGAAGGCCTGCAAGGCCTTACACTGCCTGTTCCTATTGCCTCCACTGACCTGCTTTATTTTTCTCTTGACACTTGTATCTGTTTGTCTATTTTCTGTGTCTTCGATGGCCATGTCAGTTCCAAGAAGTCAGGCATATCATCTCTTTTGGTCCCTGCTATATCTTTTAAGCTTAAAACACATACCTTTAGGGCCTTCCTTGGTGGCGCAGGTGGTTGAGCGCTGAGCTGTGAAGCTGTCCGCAGCCTCTGCAGCGCTGGTTTGATCCTGGCTGGCCAGTGAGGGTCCCACATGGCGTGGCAGACCTCTCCTGTCGCGTCCACTGCTTCCCTTAGCAGTGTATTTTGTCAGTCTGCCTGTTCTGTTTCCCAATCTGTCTCTGGTGAATCCTCTCACCCTCCCGCACATCTGGCCTGTACCCCGGTTCTTGTATAAATAAATAAATAAATCTTTAAAACAAAACAAAAACAAACAAAAAACCCAACACATACCTTTAGGCAATAGGAACGCTGCTGAATGAATGACTGTGTAACATGCACCAAGCCACCAGGTCTGTGGCGATGCTGCCCATACTTTCCGTGCTTACAGGGCCCTGGCCCCAAGACCTGTGCATCAGCTGGGTGGGGAGCACAGGACAGGGATTTTATCTGCCTTAAAAAATGATTATCTGCAGCATGATCATGAGGACAGGAACCAGAATGAAATAGCCGTGGGCTCATGACTTGAGGAAATCAATTTTTAAAATGTGATGTGTAAGAATCATGCCAAAGAGAAGAGAGGATGCACACAGAGGCAGGTCTTCCTTGCAACTGGTTCCTAGCTAGACTGTTTACTTACTCTGTGACCTGAAAGAAATCAAGCCCCTTCTCTGAGGCCCACTGTGAAGTAGAGATAAGACCCCTTCAAGTGGGTATAGTGAAGTCTTTTAACTTGGCCATTTCCTGGGCCACATCCTCTTCTTTGCATTTTTTTATAGCTGTGTAATATTCCACTGAGTGGAAACACCGGCTTTGCGTAATCAGTTGACCATGCTGGTTGTGGTGATAGCTACTACCATTCATTGAGCCTTCACCCTCTGGCTGTCAGGCTGAGCGCTGCACTTCCTTAGCTTGTTCACCCTTCTCTGCTGCTCAGGCAGGTACTGCTAATGCTTCCATTTTGCAGATGCTGTTGAACGAATGAATAAATGAATGTGTAATAGCAAGCCAAACCACCCAGTTTCTGTAATGACTCTGACCATGCTCCCTTGGGCCCTTTCCTGTCTCCAGGGCCTTCACACAGATAATAGGGAGCTACATAGCTCCTCTAGGGAGTCTTAGAAATAGAATTCTGTTTGTTTCCTGTGTTATTAACTTAGCTCCTTTGATCTGTATGTCAGCCAACTTGGGAGCACAAGACTGGGATTTGAGGTCTCACCCAAATCTACACAGGCTGGAGGAGTCGGAACTGGAAGCCAAGTTGTTGAACTTAAGTACTTACAACTTGGTCATCTAGGGGGATATTTGTTCCCATTTTCAGATGAAAAAATGAGACTTAGGGAGGCCAACGACTTGTTCTAGGCAACAGCAGGCAGGGCTGGGATGTCCTGTACACTCAGGGACAGTGTCCACGTGTCTCATTCCTCCTGAACTTGGGGCACTAAATGGCCAAGGAGGGAGGAGGCTTTTAGTTGCTGCCCCTTAATCAGCTGAAGGCTTACGGACAGGTGAGGGAGGAGCAGAGGAAACATTTTTCTGCTGGGGAAACCACTCTTCTCTCCCTTCCCCTCTGCTCCTCCTTTTCCCCCTCCCATCACCTCCCCTCCCTCTAGGAATTCTGTACCAATTAATCAGCAGACATCAGAGGCTCCAGCTGGGACCAAGTGGGCCGGACTCAGGAGTGCAGAATAACATTAATACATAACAAAATAGAGGCAAATGCGATGATTCAGGGCAGGCACCTGTGTAGGGCTGGCTCAGAAGCTGGTGTGGGTAAAGGAACCATGCTAAGAAGCAGAGAAGGAAAGTGCAGACACGGTGGGAGGAAGGCCAGGCCAGATGCCCAAGATGCCCCGTGGGAAGAGGAGCAAAGGTGAGCTCACTGTCCTTTTGTGCCATCTGACTCATTCTCATGGCCAGTGCAAAAAAGAATGCAGGAACCTAACAGCCATCTCCCTCCACACCTCCAGTCCCACCCCACCCCTCCTCTCAACCCCCCCACCACACCACCTGAGTCCCAGCTCCATCTCTCACCTCTTGCCCTGTGGCCTTCAGCAAACCACTCCCTGTCTTTGGGCCTTGGCTCTTCTTTTGGGGCAGGTTGCCCTTAGGCACTGGTGAGAGGATCTTGGGTATGGATAAGCTTGGTGGAATGTGAGGTGTGACTGTCAGCTTCTCCCTTTGCCGCTTTTCTTCCTTCTCCCCCAGTAGTGCTGAAAGCCACACCCTAAACCTTCAGGGACAGGACTCAAACCAGCCCTTCCATAGAGCCCTAGAAATAGAATTCTATTTGTTTCCTATGCTATTCATTTTTTCACTCAATCAAACGTTCATTCATTCATGCATTCGGTGGCTCACGCATTTACTGAGTGCCTCCCATTAGATAAAAAAGGAAATGAAGCACAATTCCCACCTTGGAGGGGCTCCTCATCTAATGAGGACACCAGTAACGAGAGAAATAATGGCTATCATAAAGGGTAAGGAGGGCTGTCGACTCCAGGGACTGTAGAGCCTGGATTTTCTCCAGATAGTCTCATTTCAAATCTTCTGTCTCCCCATCCTCATTAGCACATTTGGCTTATCTCTGTCACTTTTTTTTTTTTTTAAGATAGGAAATGTAGTCAACATACTTGCAGTTCTTTGGAGCCGTGGGTGTAGTGTCAAATAGGACAGGCACCGTCATGGTGTGGCTGGGGCAGCCCCAACTCTTGGGAGTTGAGGTGAGGGGTGCTGGTCTCAGCCCAGAGCACATGTGTGTGGTGGGGTAACCTGCAGATGAGAGAGAGACCAGGGCACTGTCCTTGCAGTTTGAGGAGGAGTTTCCCACCTGGGGTTGGGACAGTGGGGAAGGTCATTTATTTTAAAAAAAAAAATTATTGAGCATCTACTATGTGCCAGGCACGATTCTGAGTTTGGGGACACAGCTGTGAACAAAGATATAAATATCTCTGTCCTATAGGAGCTGCCTTCCTGGTGGGGGGTGGTAAGTGCGGCAGAGAAAGATGACGCTGGGCAGCATCTCTGTGCTTGCACTCTTGTCCTTGGTGGTCAGGCTCCTTGACAGGTGTCATTTGAGAGAGCCCTGGGAGGTGAGGGGGGAGCCAAATGGAGACTTGGGGGTGATTCCGAAGATAGGAGGGAACGTGAATGCACATCCCTGAGGTGGGAGAACTTTTTTGGGGGACCCTGGGAAAAGCCAGGAGGCCAGAACTGCAGGGGAGGGTGGTGGGCCATGAGAGTGGGGAGGGGTGCGGAAGACCCAGATTGACTCAGGCCTTGTTGGTCTGGCTGCTGGAAAAATATAGCATAGGGCCTCCCTGGTGGCACAGCCTATGAAGCTATCCGCAGCCACTGCAGCACGAGTTCGATCCCTGGCCAGGGAGCTACACACATGGTGCAGCAGACCTCTCCTGCCTCGCCCGCTGTTCTCCTCAGCAGTGTATTTCAGTCAGTCTGCCCGTTCTGTTCCCCATTCTGTCTCTGGTGAATCCTCTCATTGCCCTCCGCCCCCCACCCCCGCACCTCTGGCCTGTACAAATAAATCTTTAAAAAAAAAAAAAAGAAAAGAAAGAAAAATATAGCATACCTAGCATACCTAGTTATATTTGAGATTAGATAAACAATATTTTTTTTTTGTATAAGTATATCCCATGCATGTAAATTTGCCTTTCTCTTACATTCAAATTTAACTGATGTCCTATACTTTTGTTAAGTCTCGCCATTCTAGTTTTGGGGCTCTGTAAGATGTTCACTTGACTCTGAGATGGAAGCTGTTTGAAGGTTTGTAGCACAGGAAGGATGAGAAGTACCAGTTTTATTAAATAGTTAATTAATTATTTTTCCTACCTATATCTCACCGATCTTTTATCCCCTTGTTCCTTTTCCCCTAGTTTTTGTGTTTTATTTCATGAAATTGTCTGCCATGTAAATGTCTAATATTTTGTCATTCTGCCTTGTTTTACTGCACATAATTCCCTCAAGCACCCTCCACTTTGCTGTAAAGGGCTGGATTTCATCTTTCCTTGTGACTAAGCAGATTTCCATAGTGTGGATAGACCTCTCTTCTTCTTCTTCTCCTTCTCCTTCTCCTTCTCCTTCTCCTTCTCCTTCTCTTTCTTCCTCTTCCTCCTCCTCTTCCTCTTCCTCCTCCTCTTCCTCCTCCTCCTCCTCCTCCTTCTCTTCCTCCTCCTCCTCTTCCTCCTCCTCTTCCTCCTCCTCCTCCTCTTCCTCCTCCTCCTCTTCCTCCTCCTCCTCTTCTTCTTCTTCTCTTATTTATTTTTTTATACAAGCACTGGGTATAGTCAGAAGCACGGGAGGGTGAGAGAATTCACCAGAGCCAGAGGGGGGGAGCAGAACAGGCAGAAGGACCGAAGTACACTGCTGAGGGGAGCAGCGGGCGGCAGGAGAGGTCTGCGCGCCATGTGGGATCCTCGCCGGAGGCCAGGGATTGAACTGGCGCTGCAGAGGCTGCGGGCAGCTTTGCAGCCCAGCGCTCAACCACTACACCAACAGGGGAGGCCCTAGACCTCTCTTCTTGACCCAGTCACCTGTCGATGAACATTTAGGCTGCTTCCATGTCCTAGCCATCGTTGATGGTGCTACAGAGGTGTGATCGCATGTGAAGGGAGCCTCCTGGTGTTGTGTGGACAACAGACTGCAGTGGGCAGGGGCAGAGGCCAGAGTACATGTCCAAGGTGAGAAAGGGTGTTCATTGGCAGGGTGAGGGGCACCCTGGGACCCACAAATTGCCTGCTGTAAATGGGTTTTGCCATCTGCTGCATAAAGACAAAACATACCTTAGAGCATAAGATCTTCAAGAAAAAGAACTTTAATACAATTAGTGTGCAATAGAGAGAAGAGAAAGAATATAGTGAAAATAGTTTCCCAATAAAGCCCTCAAAGTTACCCATCCCTCATGGATAAATGCCCAATCAAATAGGGTTGGCCCAAAGCAGGGCCACTGAGGCTGGAAGAACTGCCACAAGTCTAAGACACCTTCTGGTGGGGACCCATAGGAAAGGGGCAGAAGGGTCAGAAGCCTGGAAGGAAAAGAACAAAAGCAAAACACAGGTCAGATAAAGGTGGCCACCACCAGCCTCCCCATGTACCTCAAACACGTCTCTGTCTCTTTCAAGTGTTTCCTTCCCTGTCCCCTGAACCCCTGGTACAAGGCCAAGACCAAGAAGCAAAGTGACTTCTTCACCTGTCTCTGCTCCACATGCCTCCTCCAACTCTTCTCCTTCCTTCCTCCACTTCTTCCTGCCTTCCAGACATTTTCCCAGTCTCTTCCAGCTTTACCTCTCCGTCCAGCTCCACCCTTCCTTTGGGGGTGCAGGGAGCCTGGAAGCACCCCTACCCCTGGGGATTGCACTGGTACAAGGGGCCCGGAAGGCAATGTGGACGCATTGAGTTGTCAGGAGGAGTCAAAGTGGATTCTAAGGCTCATGGCCTGAACAACTGGAAACATTGAGATGACCGCAGAAGGCGTGTGTGTGTGTGTGTGTGTGTGTGTGTGCGCATATGTGATTGGGTTCTGGGCACACTAGTGAGATGTCTATATAGCAAAGCAAAGAGGAGGAGACATTGAATAAGTGATTCAGTGCCTGGACCTGGAGTTCTGGGAAGAGATTCACTTTTATCACTGGCTAGCGGTCATGTCTGGCTGTAAGCACCCAGACACATGTACATGGGAGAGGCCCTACTCTGGGTATCTGCAAAGGCTGGAGGCTTGTGGATTTGGGGTGTGCTCAGGGCAACAGGAGGCATTGAGTGTTGATGGTTTGGCCCAGGTGCGACTTTGAGGATTGAAACAGAGAATGTTCTAAGCAGGGAGTGCATGATCAGATCTCTGTGTCAGAAAGACTTCTTTGGGGCACAGTATATGGGGACAGAGGGGGCCTGGAGGGCAGTGAGAAGACTGGAGCAACAGGCTTGACAAGAAATGGGGAGTCCCCATCCAGGACAAGAGGGGCTAGCAATCAGGGCCACGGAAGGAAGAGTGAGCTTGAGCACGGGGCTAATGGGACTGGGTGGCAGACTGGGTGTGGGGAGTAGGATAGGTGTCCAAAGTCTTTGGGTGTCTCTTGCAGGGCTGTTGGGGGCAGGAAGAGGAGAACAGAACCTCCCCGCACCCCACCCTCAGCACCCCACGGCCGCTGTGCTTGTTAGCAAGGAACACTCCTCAGAGGGAACATATGTGCTGTTATTTTTAGGTGATTAGCCACACATCGTGGAGCGTTTGTTTGCCAGTCGTGGGTAAACAAAAGCCATTTGTCAAGATGAGATGTTCCAGCCTCATCCTCCCCTCCGCAGGCCAGTTGCCGCGCTGTGAATTCCTGTTGCATCAGCAGTGAGGCTAATTAGCTCCGCAGCTCCTGAATAATAATGGCTGCATTACTAAGAGGACTCTGCATGGCAAAAACCCTGCAATCGTGTAAACCTGGAAGCTGCACAGGAGTCACAGGTGCCTCTTTACAGGTCCTGTTTTGGATGTGGGGAAACTGAGGCTGAACATCTGCCCTCCCCCACCCCCATGAGGGGTTCTCAGCAACTCACCAGTCACCATGGAGCCGCTTGAGTAATTGGACTTATTCCTTTTATGGAGCCTGAATCTGGCTGCTGTGAATCCCTTCTAGAGGCCTGCTCTGTCTCTCCTGCTGGGTCCTGCATGCACTGGACCATTATGCGAGGCAGCCTGCAGGGGGTTTATTAGGACCTGCTCTTGAGATCTATGTCTTTGGAAAAGAGAAGATGCAGTTTGGCTAAAGAAGGTGCTTGCCTACATACAATCCTGGCTCAATGGGTATGAAGTTGGCCCTGCAGGGAGTTTGAAGGACAGGTGGCCTTTCAGGGGGTCCTGGGTTGAGGTCTGTGCACCCCAGACTGATTAGTCATTGTGTGTCGGCCACCCAGGCAGTGGACCTGGGAGCTGACACCTGTCTCTGCGTGCACTCCTGGTGGTGGGGTAATAATAAGTAATAATAAGTCCTCCATTCCTGCCCCCACCTTGGGCCACTTCTAGGAAAGGATCCTGGGAACTGGAAGAGAAAGCTTCCCCCACCCCACCCCCATGCACCATCATGAAGCTTCCTGTGGACTCAGAGCTATAACCAATTTTCCCCAGCCCCCTCACCCACTGGGTGCCACAGATCCCCTCACCTCAGGCGACATCTCTGCTCGTGACTGACACCCTGGTAACCAGGCCCATTTTAGGCAAAATGGCTGCACTTGTCAGTTTTCCATCAAAATTGGACAAGGGAGTCCCATGAAACAGTCAGGGGACTGCCTACGTGTCACCATATTCTTCCCTGTCCCCAAGTATGACTGCCTCCTGATGACCATGGCCAGCTACCTTGGCCAGGATGTGGCTGCTTTTCTTGCCCGCTTATTTCCTGACACAGGAACCCAAAGTACCAATGAGAGACCTAGAGTTGTGTTAGGGGGAAAGGATGTCCTGAGCAAACTCCATACAGGCTTTGTGGAGTCCACCCCCACTCCATCAAGACACTGGGAACTACAAATCCCATGATCACCAAAGGGAAGGTTGAGAGGACCTGAGGGCGGAGTTAAGCAACTATGTTCTCTGAGTATTTAACCAGCCATATGGCCGGGGGTCGCTCTCTTGGCCACATGGTGCGCTTGTTTTTTTGCCAGCTTTGCGGGTCATTGGGATTCCAGGTCAGTGGAACGGGTAGGATGCATTTACGAACTTATCTCCCTCTTTTTCTCCCTGAGTTATTCATTTCCCATTTCCACTTCCCTTGTAAATAAACCATTTATCAACCTTTGTGTGTGTCTGCAGCTTAGCATTAACAAGTCCCCTTTAAGTGCATGGGTGAGGACCCACAGTTAGGCAACCCGTTTTATATTGGGGTTGCTCTGTAATAGTTGCAGTGCTGCTTGCTATGGCCACTGGCAGAAGTGTCCTCTCTTTGAGAACAAGGACCTGACCAATAAACCAGAGGATGCAGAGGTGGGGGGAGGGGGCAGAAAACACAAATTCTCTAAGTGGGTCATTGGGAGAGATGGGAAGCAGGGTTGTAAGGGGGGCACAGTGCTGTGCAAGGCATTTGATTTAAAGTGCTACTGTGTCATGGCATTTGGCAGACCTCATGCAGTACTGTCTCTGAGCTGGCTTTGCAGCTGTACCTTGGAGGCCACTACAGGGTTCCACTGGCCAGCAGTTTTGGGGGCATGGGGTATGTGATGTTGCCAGCCAACTCCCACACCTCCCAGGTTATTGCTATGGGATGGGTTCTTTGGTCTGATGTGATGTTATGTGGGGTCATGTGCCAGTGGATCAAATACTTCATAAGCCCTTAGGAAGTGAGCTCATGGGCAGGAAAGGCAAATCTTGACCAGGAACATGTTTTTTCTATTCCTGTCTTTCCAAGATGCAAGGTCCAGAGTAGTCATGTGCCACACACTGACCCAGCCATTCTCAGCTTTTGTCCTTCTCTTTAAGCTAGTGGCACCAGATCCTGGATGAAACTATTTGTATGACCTGAGGATGCTGGTGTGGTTGGGTGACATGGGGCCTTTCTACCTGCTCCTGCAGCTTCCTGGTGTCCTTAAGTCCTGCTCACATTCAACCCAGAGTGTACCCACCTAATTTCTCAGTGGGTCTGACAGATATGGCTCAAGACGAGCCACTCTGGGCACCTGAGCACTTGGTGTCTAATGTCTGGGCCATCGGTCCTAGCAGGGCCAGGCATACACTATGGCCTGCTTCCCACAGGCATATAATTCTGCAAATTACAGCTGACCTGTGTGAACAATGTGGGGGATAGACCCACCAGGGCTGGCACCCAGGACATTCAGAAATCTGTGTAGAACTTGCAGCTGGTCCTCTATATGTGCAGGTTCCGTATCTGTGGGATTCAACCAGTTGTGAATGAAGAACCCATGGAGGGAAAAACAACCTGTGTCTAAGTGGACCCATGCAGTTCAGACATGTGTCATTCAGGGCTCAACTTCTTGTGCACGAAATCCTCAGAATGATTCTCCCATTGGAGCTTGCCATACTGCACATGGCGTCCTTTCCTGTCTTTCTCCTGACTTGTGTGCATTGCTGTGCTAAGTGGCTAATACCAGGGTCTGCGAGAAGGATGGTCCAAGTGACAGGACAGGTGGTAGCAGCAGCCTGGCCCTCTGCAGGGTCCTTCTGTTACCAGCTAGTGGATTTTGAAGCTGAGATTTATTGAAGCGCTGGAAAGCTCCAAGGAGATATCAAGGATGATCGTCTCCCTGAGGGTCAGCAGCTTCTCCTTTATATAGGCCACAAGGAACTGATCACAAGGGATGATGTTATTCTATGGGGTTGCAGGGAGAGAGGAGGTTTGGAGCAGCCTGGTGCAGTCATGGTGGGAGAACCTATGTCTTCGTGCATCACCATGTTTGGGAAATGGACACATCCTCTCCAGAAAAAGAGATCTTACTGTAATGAAGACAAGATCGGAGGAAGTTCGGGGTTCTTCTC
Source organism: Talpa europaea (assembly GCF_964194135.1). Classification (NCBI taxonomy): domain Eukaryota; kingdom Metazoa; phylum Chordata; class Mammalia; order Eulipotyphla; family Talpidae; genus Talpa; species Talpa europaea. The sequence continues at coordinate 68,475,885 of NC_140076.1, read as the reverse complement.
AAGACACAGGTGCAGCCAACTGCATTTGACCAGGTCTGTCCAGGGCCAGCCACAGTTCCGCTTTATAGTCACTGGACTGCTTAGACAATGAACTAAAACAAAGAAGTTACCAGGGACAGAGGATAAGTGATTATTTGCTATTAATCATTAAGCTATGATACATATGCAGTATTGCTAGGTTCTTGTTTCCAAGACTACTTGCAAGAGGAAAATAATCAAGCACATCTAAGGGGCCCCCTGACTCACTTCCTTGCTCTGGACCTTGGCCATCCTGCATGTCACCATCATCTCCTAGGTGTGAAGATATACTCCTAGGTATGGACTATGCCCCATTACAGACTGTGCTTTCTTATTTATGGTGGGAGGTGAAAGAGGAAATAATTTGTCTTTGGAGATACAGCCCAGTATTTACCAGTTTCCTGGATTCCTAGAAATTATGCTGATGTGGTGGGTCCTGGATCTTCATTAGTTTTCTCTCTCACTCTTTGTCTGGTTAGGCAGCTCTTAGTCATTGACCCAATTAGCATGATGTCATCAGTGTAATGGATGAATGTCACTTCCAGCTGGATGTCCTGATGGTTCCAATATCCTTGGACTCTCTTGACAGGTGAAAATGGTGAACCATGTTGTTGTCTCTTCCTTGTGGTTGTGCACACTCTCTTGATTGGGATGGAATGAGGGCTTCTTAACTGGAACCTGAGATCACCTTTGTCTGCTTTAGTAGCAGTACACATCACATCTAGAAAGGCAGCTATAATTGGGGATGCTACTTGTTGCTTTTCTGAAAGTCCTTGGTCATTCATTTTGATTCATCTGGTTTCCATGGAGTCAATGGAGCTATAAGAATCAGCAGCATGTGGGATATTTATTAAGAATTATTGGGGATCAACACCTATGGAAGGGAAGGGAAAGAAGCAGAACTGAACGGCAGGGAAGACATGTTGGCGTAGACTCAAGCCTCAGCCGACCCTGTCTGAATTCTGAAGGTCGGTGGTCCTTTAGAGCTGTCCTGAATTTAGGCAAAAGGGCCTGGTCTTACGCCTCTATGCAGTCAGTCACAGGATGCAGGAAGCCTTGTGTAAGGTGGTATTCTTTTGCTGAGACAATTCCCTGATGGTGCTGTCAGTTGAGGTCTGGCTGATGGGGGCACTTCCTCTTCCTGCAGTTGGAGTAACAGGCCTTATTCCTGATGGGGGATCTGGTAGTGTATCACAATATCTACTCCAACACCTATGAATTTGCATATCTGTAAGACAGGGATTAAAGATCTTTAGCTAGAGCTTGACTAATTGATTAGGATTCCATAAATGGCAGCTACTACATTATATATAGTACAAGTAGGTGATTATTTGAGGGTATTTACAAGTAATAACTTCAACCCAAAACAACCTAAGTAATGAAAGGAATTTGCTTGTTCATGGAATTAGGAAGGTAGAATTAGGACTTCAGGAATGGGTCGATCTAGGAGCTCAAGTTCCATCATCTGGTGGATCCCAATTTCTCCTTTCCTATGGTTGCACACCTATCTCTCCATTTCTAAATCCTTATATTCCTCTGTATTTCATCTTTAGCTCCACAGTACAAACTGCTTCCTTTGGAGCTAAAGATGGCTCCTCACAGCTCCAGGCCTACAGCTCAGCAATAGTGGCAAAAAGAAATAGTTCCAATAATCACTAGTTTATAAATCCCAGGGGCTGAAACTTGTTGGCCAAATCTGGGTCATGTGCCCACCCCTAGAGTTGGGACAGCTTCTCTCAATGGGAAGTTGGGGAAAGGAGATTTCCCCAAAGGAAACAGATATTTATTAGCAAAATAAAGGGAGTAGAGGCGGGTATAAAACAGATATTCATGTCTCTTCACCTTGATAGACCTCTTCCATTCCGTCTAGATGATGGAAGGACATGGAATGGTCTTGCCTGTATGGGGCTATGTGCTAAATTCAAGGATAGGTCTCACCTGTCTACACGTGGCTGCCCACTGTCTACACATTGCATGGCCCACTGGCCAGGATTCTGGGATGCCTCAGGCTGGGTCCAGGGGACTGAGGTCAAGTCCAGGTGGATTGAGAGGCTACCTCCAACTTCAATTGAGGTCTAGATCATACTTCTGTCAGTCTTGCTCCCATTTAATATACATTCACTATCATCTACTTTTGACATCCCTAAGGCTGGGTACAGGTGGTGGTATCTCTCTAGTGAGACACCAGGGTGGGTGAGAACCTGACCACGTTGTGCCCCTGGGACAGGAAGCAGGGAGCTGAATGTCTGGAGGGTGTGGGCCAAACAGGCCCTGAGTCTGCTTGGTCCTCAGGTGTGCTCTCTTTGGCCCACAATGTTTTTAAACCTTTATTTACATCACGATTGCCGTATTATTTTATCATATGTACTAGGGGACCGATTGATTGCATTTGTTTCCATTTTATGTACCATTAAGAAAAAATAGTCATAAACATGAGGAAAACCATGCTCTTCTATATTGCTGGTGGGATTGTAAATGAATCCAACCATTTAGGGAAAGCAATATAATAAACTTGATAATGCAAACACCCATGGCCCAACAATTTCCCTTCTGACTATGAACCATAGATATTTTTGCACATGAAAGAAGAACATGTACTGAGATGTACCTGACAGCATTGTTTTTTTGTAATGAACAAATAATATGTGGCATGTGAAATGCACACAAAAATAAAACATGCACACATGCACTAAAAACATACAAAATAATGCTCTGCATTCTTTACTGTCTACACATGTTTTTTTTTTTTTTTTTTAAAGAGGCATGAATTTTTATTTATTTATTTATTTGTTTGTTTGTTTGTTTATACATGCACTGGGTACCGTCAGAAGCGCGGGAGGGTGAGAGAATTCACAAGAGCCAGAGCGGGGAGCAGAGCAGGCAGAAGGACCGAAGTACACTGCTGAGGGGAGCAGTGGGCGGCAGGAGAGGTCTGCGCGCCATGTGGGACCCTCCTGCAGTGGCTGGGGAGCAGCCGGGGATCGAACCGGCGCCGCAGAGGCCGCAGAGGCTTCGCAACCCAGCGCTCAACCGCTGTGCCACCGGGGAGGCCCCTACACATGTTTTTTATGTGTGTGCAGTAGTTGGTGTTTCTAAATGTAAGATCATGTCATCTGCAAACAGATAATTTTACATTTTCCTTTCCATTGTGTTCACAATACTCATAATTTTTTTTTGTTTCTGTAACATTGGTAATAATGTCCCCACTTTTATTTCTGAATTGAGTAACTTGAGTTTTGTCTTTTTTTCCCTTAGTCCATCTAACTGAAGTTCTGTCAGCTTTTTAAAAATCTTTTCAAAGAACCAATTTTTGCTTTTATTGATTTTCTCTCTTGCTATTTATTACCACTCCAATCTTCTTCCTTCTGTTAGCCTTGGGATTATATGTGCATGCAAAATATCATGTGCTTGTGAAAAATGAGGAAACTGAGGACTGGGGAACTTGCGGATTTGAAAACCACAATTGGGGAGGGAAAGAATTAAGTTTGACTTGGGGTGTGGGTTTAATGGACTTAACTATGCCTGTAATGTTTTATTATAAGCCAAAAGACCAGAAAAGATAATTAGTAACTGGATAAAATGTTAACAGTGTGAGTTCATAGTGGTGGACAGGTATTTGTAATATTACTTTCTGTCTCTTTTACATTCTCTAAAAAGAATTAAAAAAGAAAGAAAAAACAGCTCACAAACTCTGACATGCCAGTAATTATTAGATGAATCCCAAGCACAGTGGTGTTAATATATGCACATGTGCACTTCACCCTATTGATGAAGTATAGTAATTACCAACAATACCAAAATTGGGCTATTTCACATTTAACTCCTGTTTTGGTTTCTAGTGAAAACTTCAACAACAAGGACCTATATCTATGCATAACAATAGTCAACTGGAGCTTTTTGACTTCCTCTTTGTTATTTAAAATTTTTATTTGTCTATTTTAAATAGATAATACATTCTAAGAATTCAAATATCAAAACAATGCAAAACCAGAGAGAATGAAAAATCTGACTCGCATACCTGTCACAGTCCACTCTGTTCTTAACCCCCCCAACACAAATAAAACTTGTATTAGATTGTTGTGGATCCTTCCATTTTTTTTATGTAGATATAAACAAATATAAATTACCTTCAATGTGCTTTCATTTATAATAGGTTCTGCCTTTGCTTTGATCACTTAATGATGTGTCAAGTAGATATTTCTAAATCTGCAGAGAAGGGACTCCAGAGTTCTCTGATGACTGATGTCTTCCTGCTACCAGGTTTTTTCTTCACATTTCCAGTGGGCCCTTGAGGGCGTGAGGTTCAGTCTTCTTGTTTATCCACAGGGGCACTCAGCAAATGCCAGGGCACAAGGGTGGGAACAAGGTTGGGAGCAAGAAGGTGAGATGAATAGGAGGAAGTGTTTTCAAGCTTCTCTTGGGGGTCGGCATGCCTAAAAGCTCTCTGACAGGGATGCAGAAATGGACAAGTACCAGGAGTTCAGAGTTTGTGGGGAGAGAGTAAAATGAAGCAAAATGTACAATTATAAGAGCAGAGTGTATACAATTATAAGAGCAGAGTGTGGGACTGATCTTGGGTGAGTGAATTAAACTCTTGGGGTTTTTGATGTCTAATTTGGAAACGGAGATATTTTAGTCCTCACCTTTTAGGGTTATTGTGCAGATTAACTGCAACAGCACAATACCTAGCATACACTAAGCATACAATATGTATTTTCTCTGTGGGGGCATAGTAGAGGGAGTAAGACTGCTTGGAGGTGACACTGAATGGGGTTTTGAAGGCTAATAGGAGTTCATAAGATGGAGAAATGGGAACAATACCTGCTAACAAAGAGTCCATAGGGGGATTCTGGCTTGCCGTGGAGTACTGTTTAAAGGAGGATGAACAGACTACCATACAGAAGATATGGGCTGCCCAAGGTCAAGTGTGCTAAAACACAGAGGTATGACCCACACTCAGTTTATTCTGATTCTGAGCCCAATGGTCAATGCCCATCTCAAATGTGAGTGCTGTCATTCTTAAGACTTGTTCAGGGTTGGAGCTCAGGGCTAATGTTTGCTTGCTTTTGAATGTAGGGCAGATTTGCTTGCTGATTGAGGGGAGCTAAACCCCTGGAGCTCAAGTGCTCAAGCTGGCACCTCCCACCATCACTTGGCTCTGTTTTCCTCTATGTCAGCTTCCCAACCAGGTGGGTTTTCCCTACAAGATGGCAAGATGGCTGCTGACAGTCCAAGGCCTCCTTCAGCCAAGTGGGCCACTGTGCTGAGAGGAGAGAGGGAGCTCCCTTCCCAGTGGCTCCAGCTAACATTCTAGGCAGGGTTCTCACCAGTTAGGCTTGGGTCACAAGACCATCACGAAGCCTCTGATCATGGTTAGAGGGATGCGATCCTGTCTCTGGTCACACTTGGGTCACATGACCATCCCCAATCAATTAAGAGGCCAAGAGGGGGCCTCCCGGGTGGCTCAGCGGTAGAGTGCTGGGTTGCGAAGCTGTCCGCAGCCTCTGCAATGCCGGTTCCATCCCTGGTTCCATCCCTGGCCACCAGAGGAGTGTCCCACATGGCGCGCAGACCTCTCCTGCCGCCCGCTGCTCCCCTCAGCAGTGTACTTCGGTCCTTCTGCCTGCTCTGCTCCCCGCTCTGGCTCTGGTGAATTCTCTCACCCTCCCGCGCTTCTGATTGTACCCAGTGCTTGTATAAATAAATAAAATAAGTAAATAAATAAATACATAAATCTTTAAAAAAAAAAAAAGACCAAGAGGATGTGATTCTCTCACAGATTAGGTTTGGGTCACATGACCACCCTGAACCAACAGTGGTGAGGGGGGTGAGGTCCTTTTACTGGTCAGACCTGATCACATGATCACATCTGAAGCCAGGGGAGCCAGAACTACAGGGGCTGAAAGTGAAGGAGTGGTCCCCAAAAGTAATATTGGATTTCAAATAATACTCCTTGGCAAGGGGAGCTGTCTAATTGGGATGTGGTTGTCCTGGAAACAGATTTTTCAATTCAAAGCATCAGTGGATGCCATGGGGACTCGACTCCCCTCTTCTATACTCCAAAGAAGAGGAGATGGCTGGCCAGCAGACTTATCGGATGTTTTCATGGAATCCCAGAGGTGCCTACAATCTGGTTTATGGACAAACCTGGCCACTTATCCTTCCTGACCAGGGCGAAGGGAAGCAGGGTGGTCAGGAAAGCCCTCTTGAATCTCTTTAGGGAAGGGCATCTGCCCCGTGGCTGCAGACACAAGGTGGTACAATGTGCCACTGGCCCGTGGCCCTGGAGGAGCTGTCAGGTGTGCAGGTGCAGTCTCAGTAGGCCCGTGAAGGGGGTGGGCAGCATCCTAACCCCTGATCACAGTTTGGGGTAAAGAGGTGCCGTGGGGTGGTCTGAAATCCCATGATTCATGGCCCCAGCCACGGACCCCTTCTGACAAGGCCCTCCAGGGATTTGCAGCGATTAAGCAAGAGGAGGCAAAGGGTTTTATGAACAAGTACCAGCCACTGGAGGCACAGAAGCAGCCTAAGGGAAGCTGGAGAGGGGAGTGGAGTCCCCATGGCATCAGCTGACCCTTTGTGTAGAGAAACCTGTGTTTCCAGGGCAACCAACATATCCTGCTTGGACAGTTCACCTTGCCAAGGAGTGCAATTAGAAATATTCTGGCATTTAATTTTTTGTGAACATTCTGTGCCTCAGGCCTGTGTCGAGTGCTGTACATATATGACCTCCTTTCGTTTTCTCTGCGTGGGGTGTTTCATTGTCCCCATTTTATAGCCTAGGGAACTGAGGCTTTAGGTTGTTAGGGGACTTCTCTCAAGGTCACACCCTGGGAGCTGCTGAAGTCCATTTGACATGCAAGTTCCAATTCTTCCAAGCTGGGGCTGCTGGGGGCCAGAGACCCAGTTGCAGCCCGATGCCCCCCAAAGCATGGGTGGCGCTGCCTGTCTCCTGCAGCCACTCAGCAGATGTTCTGAAGACTCAGATCTGAGGCACAGGCAGGGACTTTACTTTCTGGCTCCGGGGCCCCTGCTCCAGACAGTTCCCTCATTTGTGGTGTCTCCCAGAACCTGGTGCTGCCTCCTCATCTAAAACTTGACAACCCAGATGGAGGTCTCTCAGACCGATTGTTTCAATGGGGAGGGTGGGAGTTTCAGGAGAGGAACAGGAAGGGTGGGAGTAGGTGGGGAGGGGCAGGGCTCAGAGCCTGAGGCCCCAGAGGAGGCGGGAGGCAGGGAGGCAGCTTCATTAGTCTGTCCCCAGGGGACTTGGCAGGCAGTTATTAAAAGCTCCCTAGGATGGTGAGCTTGGCGGGTGAGGGAAGAAAACAACTGTAGGAGATGTGGGCTTGGGGTAGGGTTGGCTGTGCCTCTGTCTGTCTGGACCAGGGAATCCCTTTGTTTTATTATCTGAGGGGAGGGCCTGAGTTGGGGGTTTTCTAGGGCCCAAGCCTGACACCCTGTGCTAAGCTCTCCTTGGCAGCCGGGATGCCAGGCATCCTTGAATGTAGGCAGGGAACTGAAGCAACCCCAGAGCTTGTCCTTAGGGCCCTCCAAGATGTCTCCTTCTGTAACGGGGTGGTCCCCAGGAAAGGGGGAGGTTCCAGGTTTCCTGACCCATCCAAGAGAGGGTGGAGCTGAGCAGAGAGAAGAAGCTGCGGAGAAGACTGAGGAAGGAAGGAAGCAGGTTGGAGAGCCAGGAGGAGACCTGGAGGAGGCACATGGAGCAGAGAGACACATGAAGAAACTATGCTTGCCTTTTGGTCGTGGACTGGGTGACACAGATGTGGGTGAGACCTGTGGGGAGGTGACAATGGCGGTTTTTATCTTGATGTTGATTTTGCTCTTTTCCTTCCAGACTTGTCTGCTTGTTTCTGACCCTTTTCTGTGGGTCTCCAGTGGAAGATGCTTTAGACTTGTGGCAGGCTTTGGGGCCTTGCTCTGGGCCAATCCCATTTGGATGGAGTTTTACCCAGGAGGGGACGGGTAACTTTGGGTGCTTGATTTAGAAACTATATTCTTTGTCTTTTCTGCATTGTTTCCTAATTGTGTTAAAGTTCCTTCCCGTTAAAGTCTCATATGTTTGTGTTGATGCGATGCAGCGGATGGCAGAACCCATGTAGAGCAGGCAGATTTGCGGGGTCTGGCATCCTCCTCTCTCTGCCCTGTAACACTTCCACCTTGGTGGCTCCTTGGCTACCTTGGCGGCTGGGCTGGGTCTGTGGATCCACTGAATCAATCACCCCCACGCCCTACCTCCTCTTTGTCTGTCTCCCAGTATTCTGTCAGTTCTATTTGTAGTTTTGTAGCTATCTCCCAGTTCCATATGTACACCACCATCATTTTCTCCTCTTACATAGAGAGAAATCTGCTAAGTGACCAAGTTCCCAGGCCTCTTCTCTCCCTGCACATCAGCCCCTTGGGCCATCAGCTCATAGAGCCTGGAAGTTCATTGGTGACTCAAATCCCTGTGTCCAGCACAGGCCTCTCTGTCGATTAACTGCCTCCTGGACATCTCCCAGGGGTGCTCCCAGGCTCTGCAGACACTACCTCTCCCCACAAACCTGCTCCCCCTCTGTTGCATCACATCACACAGAAAGGCTCCACTGTTCGATTGCTAGCCCAGGCAGAGAACCCAAAGTCATTCCCAGCTCTGCCCCTTCCTGGCCCAAGGACAAGCCACTCCCAACCTGCTCCACATCTTCCTTAGCTCTCCAATGTCCACTGCCATCTCCACTGCTGCACATACATCTTTCCTTCTTTCCTGGAGTCTTCAAGTCGGTCTCTGAGTCGCTTGCTGACCCTCTGTGCCATCTGTCCATATTTCTCTTCTGTTTAAACTCTTAGCTGCTCTAAAGCCTATATGCTTTATCCTGGTGAGGCATAGGGTAAGCGGAGAGCCCTTAGGGTCAGAATAGAATAGGAAAGACTTCAGGAGAGTTAAGGAAGTCTCCAGAGATAAGGACAACAAATTCCAAAGGGGACTAATCAAACACCCCAGGACTAGGAGCAACAGGACATTCCTGGACAAGGACTATAAAGAAAAAAGGTAAGGGCTGGGGCACAGAGACTTAGTTCTGGGCACAGAGGTATTTAGGCAGTGAGTGAGACCACCGATATCTAACCAATCACAAAGAGACTGGTGGAGCTTTAGAGTAATTAGGGAAAGAAGGTGTATATTCCTTGAGGCACGACTCCAGGAGGCTTCCCTGCCCCTCCCTGGCCTGGTTCCATGGCCTGGGAGTCCCACTTAATTTTTGTTCCTTTTCTCTTCAATAAACCTTTTCTTTCTCTAAACAAATCTGCCTCTTCTTGCTTGCTTGCCTGAGTGTCAGCAAAGTTCCTTCTGCGCCTTTGTGAGATACCAACACGTGGTGATCTAGTGGCTGGGACTTGGAGCTGCCACTGCAGCTTGGAATCCATTCCTAGCTGAGAGACTAGGCCTGAAAACTTGCAATTTCAGTATCACTGGCATTCTAGGCCTGGCATGGCCTGACCTCCATGGTGCCTCTGTTTCCACATCCCTTGGGATGCTCTAGTTCCCACAACGAGCCATGTTCTCTCACACTGTGAGCCTTTGCTTATGCTGTTCCCTCTCCCTGGAATGCCTTTCCCCACTTTTGGTTACAATTCCTAGTCAACTCGATACTAGACTCAACTTTTGACTCCTCCAGTAACAGCTCCCTGAACATGTCCGCCTCGCTGCCTTTAGGAGTTTTAAGGGATCTGCTGTGAGCTCTGGTAGCATCCCACGTGCTGCTGCCTCTTGGCACTTAGCATTCTCTGTCAGATTTGACTAGAGACCAGTCCCCTGCCCCTACTAGGCTGCAGGAATCTGGAGGGCGCAGCTGGGCTTCTTGTTGGTCTTGCTGTTCCTAGCATCCAGTTGAGAGGCAGGCGTGTGGGAAATGCTCCAGCAGAAAGAAAAATGTCCACCCTACTCCCTAATGCCAACACCATTGGATTTGTGGATTAGTTTTCTATTGCCACTGTAACAAATTACCACAAACTAGGTGAATTATTCTCAAACTTATTCTCCTACAATTCTGGGGTCGGGAATCTGTCAGGGCCCCGGCTCCCAAGGAGTGGGCCTAGGTTCCTCTGGAAGCTCTAGGGGAAACTCTGCTTCCCGGCCTTTCCCAGCTGCTAGTGCTTTCTCTACTTTCCTTGGCTGCAGCCCTTTCTCCACCTTCAAAGCCAGCAAGCTGTGCCAAGCCCTTCTCCCTCTGCCACCTCTCTGGCTTTCTCTTCTGATGTCCTCCCACTTCCACTATTAAGGACCCTAGTGATTAGTGAAACCCAACTGGATCATCCAGAATAAGCTCCCTCTTTTAAGGTCAGATGATTAGCGAACTTAATTTCATCTGCAGCCTCAGTTCCTCTTTGCCAGCTAAAGGAAGCACTTTCACAGGTGCCATGGGTCAGGATGGATGTCTTTGGGGGCAAATGTCCTGCCAAATGCAACATGGGGGAATCAGGACCACAAGGAATCATTTTCTGTGAAACTCCATGGGTGGGGAGACTGAGAGCAAAAGGGACAGTGGGGGTCAAAGAGCAGGCTGATTTGATGCAGGTAAGAGGGTCTGGGGAGAGTCAGAAAGAAATTCCTGTTTGTAATTATCAGTCCTGCAAGTGACGGAAACCCATCCAGACTGGCGGGTTGTGTGTGTGTGTGTGTGTGTGTGTGTGTAATTGACTCATGAAACTAAAAGAACCACAGCTAGGGATCCCTCCAGGAACTGCTTGATTGAGGTCAGGAGACGTCCCCACAACTCCATCTCTCAAATTCCCTCTCTGGCCTGGGTTGGTTTCATCCTCAGTCCACATGGGATGGCAACAGGGAGCACTCCCAAAGTCCCCTGGTATAAGTGCAGCAGAGCATCATGGCAAGTCCCACTGCCGGCCTCGCCAATCCTGCATCCTCAGTCCAGCCCCAACCCATCATGGGACCAGGGAAATATGGTGCTGAGTGGATTGGAGTATACTGGCTGTAGGTAGAGAACATGGGTTTGCAAGGGAAATTTTGAGGACTGTCTTAAAAGATGGGCGATGCTCCCTATTCTATCTTAGGGAGGCAAGATGCGGCAGCCGAGAGCAGTGGATTGAGAGGAGACCTGGGTTCTGACACTGGGTCTGTTGCTGCTGACTTACTGTGTGACCTTGAGCAAGTTACTTAACTTCTCTGGGCCTGGCTATAGAAGGAGGGGGGGGGTTAGATGCTGTATGAGGGCCCTTACAACATCAACAAACTTACCATTCAGAGGCCTCTTCCATCTGTTTAATCCATCTGTTTTCTTGAGCCTCTGGACACTAGTAGTACAAATTCTTAGAATACCCAGGCAGGGTTGGGGGTGTAGGTTTCTGTAAGGAAAGTCACAGAGTAGAGCTACATTTGGGATCCGCAACAGGACTAGCATCAGGGCTAATTTTCTATGGCACATGCTGGGTTCACTGGAGAATTGGGGTCCTGAGCAAAAGACCAATCAGCAGTTACCAAGACTTAAGGCTTGCCTGCCAGTGGGGTTAAATTCCTCACTCTGTGCTTAGTGTGCTACCACAGGGAGCCACTGTGTGAGTTGTGGGTCACACAATGGCTGTATTGAAGACTCAGTCTGGACCTGAGGTAGGGATCAGAAGCTGGTGAGTGGTGGACCAGGCAGGTGCTATAAGCTGTGCATGTGAGTCACATGTCCTACCGTAGCGACACTGGCCACAGGTGACTTCTCAAGCACTTATTCTCATCTCACATATCATCTATTTTACTCTCTCTGTTTTTTGTCTGCTGTCTTTCCTGAAGGCAATGACTTGGTGCTCAAGAAATAACTGCCGAGTGACCAAATGAATGACATGGAGGGACATGCATCCAGGTGAAGTCAGTCCTGGGATTAGTCCCCCAACATTGCCACTCAGTTCAGCTAGAGAATTTGTAAGAACCTAGATGCCCAGGGTGCCCCCCCTTACAATCTGATCAGAATGTCTGGGCACCCAAGCCAGACATTAGTATTTTTAAAAAGATCCCCAGGTTGTTCCACTTGCTGCAAAGCTTGAGAGTCCCTCACGGCATTAGACCATGTGGAAATGCCAGGTGGGGAATGGGGCCTTGTGAGGGTACACACAGCAGCCCCACACACGCAGGAGCAAGGAGTGGGGCTAGGATGAGCTGCAATGAGGCTTGGGCTCTGGGTGGTAGGATGGAGACTTTTCGTCCTAGATCTCTATCACATTCTCCGGACACCCGCCACAGAGGTGATTACTTTGCGATCACAGAATGGATTTTGGCCGCGAGTCAAGAAGCGCTCTGGCTCCCCAGCTAAGCGATGGCAAATCAATTTGAGGTCTCGGCTGGAGCTGCTGATTAGGGCTGGCAGCCAGGGAGCCACTGGCTGTCGGATCCAGGCAGAACTCAGCTGGGCCTTTGGGAGGAGGTGGCAGGCAGGAGTCGGGGCCTGGCTTGGGGTCCCAGAGCCCAGCCTTTTCTTGGGAGTGGGTAGCAGGGGATGCCTAGATGAGGCTGTTTTTCCAGCTTTGGGAGTGCAATTGCCATTCATTTACAGAGTAATATTAATAATATCAGTCACTGATTAAGAACTTGCTGTGTGCTGAGTACCTAATATATTCGTTGTAATTACTGGGCAGTGCGATATAAGCACTCTGCAGATGAAGGTACTGAGAAGTGAAATAATGTGCTCAAGGTCAAGTGGATTCAACATAACAAGCCGGGCTTTGGGACTGAGCCTGTCTGGGAAATCCAGAATTTGCTCCTATGCTCCATCATGTGCCGCTGTGACTTCTGGGCTCAGAGTTCTGTGACCTGGTCAGATTCAGGTTTGAGAGGCAGGGGCTAGTCAGTGTTTGGCTCTGGGGAGGTCCCCTGAAGAGTTTGCTGAAGATGGAAAGGAATGCTGACTGGGTGGTGAATGGAATGTTTGTCGAAAACTGAGGGGCTGAAGAAAGAGCTGCAAGTGGGTGATTCTGCATTGTGAGGTAGGGGGTTTCCAAGACAGGTCCCAACCCTCAGGGAACTTCTTGCCCACAGCTGGTGTGTGTCACCCACAGAACAGAGCTGACACCTTGAACAACTCGGGGATTAGAAGCACTGACACCCCTGTGCAGCTGAAAATACATGTATGATTTTTGACTCCCCTCAAATTTTCGCTAAGAATAATCTGCTGTTGTTCTGGAAGACTTACTGATAACATAAACAGTCGATTAGCACATAATTTGTATGATATATATTATGTATATATTGTGTTCTTATAAAAAGTAAGCTAGATAAAGAAAGTTAAGAAAACCATAAGGAAGAGAAAATACATTTACTATACTTTACAGATGCCACAAGTTTATGGTGTCCATTTTCAAGAAAACCCATGCATAAGTGGACCTGTCCATTTCAAACCCATGTTCAAATGTCAACTGTCCTGTGGAGGTGATGGTGAGTAGCATCTGAACCCAGGTCATAAAAGATGTAGCTTCCACCTCAGTCTGTTGGGTTACTCATTCCGGGGTAGGCTAGTTGCCATATTGTGAGGACTTCAAGCCTTTGAAGAGTCGCTCCTGGCAACAGCCAGCACTGGTTTGCCAGCTATGCAACCAAGCCATCTCCTCCATCCTCAGGCGAGTCTTCAGATGAGACTTCAGCCACAGCTGACATGCCAATTGCAAGTTCACAAGCGACCCCAGTTCTTAACTATCCAGTCAAGTCACTCCACAATCCCTGACTTCAGAGACTGTGAGAAAAAAAGAAATGCTTATTGCTTTAAGTCTCTAAATTTAGGGATAATTCATTATGTGCAACAGAGAATGATCACACACTGTGAAGTCTATTGTAAGCTGCCACTCTTCCTGGCAGAGGTGTGATTCCCTCTGTTGACCTTCTCAACCCCTGTCTCTTGACTTGTATTCCAGTGAAAGGATATGAAACAGATTTGAATTTAAATCCAGGTTTCACAATTGACTATTTGGATGACTTGAGGATTTTTATTGTAATTAATTCTTCTCCTTATCCTTTCATATCATCGCCCTCCTTTTTTTCCTCTTCTTGTCATCATCCTTGCCGTAGTAATAATAGCATTTCATAGTAATCGTCTCCATTTTTAAAGTACTTGCTAAGTGCCAGGCATTGTGCTAGGGGATCTACGGGCATTATTTTAGTTAATTCCCTCAATGACCCTGCTGTTGGGGTTAGGCATTATTTTGTAAAAAGATAAAGAAACCAAACTTCAGAGCAGTTGAGTCATTTCTTCAGGACCAGACAGAAAGAGTTGGGATTCAAAGCCTAGATTTCTTCCATTTTACACTTCTATTTCTGAGCCTTGGTGTTCTCATGGATGACATGAGCACAATCCCAGCCTCCCAGATTCTTGTCAGGATGTGCATAGATGGTACCTAGAAAGCAGTCAGCCCTGTGTATGGCATGCAGCGGGGGTCTATTTTATTTAATTAAAAAAATAAATGTACTTTTTTCCTTATATCTTTGTTAATTTCCAGATACTATTTGATTTTTCCCTCCTAGTGTCGTCCCCGTAGTTCTCCCACCAGCCAGTGAGGCTCCCTTGCCCTCCATCCCTCTCCTGCCCCGTGGCCACATACTTTAGGTTGGGCAGCCCTGATCCTTGTATGGCCAAGGACATGGCCATACTGAAGGCCATGTCTAGTGCTCTCGTATGAGAGCAGTGGGGGTGTTGATGTGGCTGTCCAGACCTGGGTGTGAGGTCCAAGGAGGTGGCCCCACCCCCTGAATCTGTACCATGTGCCAGCTCTGTGCCCGAAGTGGGGAAGCACCCGAGCTCCCACAGATTAGAAGGAGGGCTGGAGTCTGTACTCATACCCAGGTCAGTGCCTGTGGAGAGGCCGGGGTATAGAAACAGCTCACTCAAGGATCCCAGCTGAGACAACATTGTCCTGGGGGGGGGGGGGAATTGAATCATCTTTCAGATCAGGCAAGAAGCCCCAATTAATTACAAGTGCTAAGTGAGTGGCCTGGAAGCAGGGCTTTGCAGTCAATTAAAGGGATGTTGGAGGAGGCTTCATTAACCCCCTGCCTCCTGGCAGCCTTTGCTGTAGGAGAGAGAGGCACCTGTTCAACCACAATGAGCTCCCGCAGCCGCAGGGCGTGCAGGCAGAGTGCTCACCTCTAACGGTGACCCAGGAGGGGCTCCTTGGTTGCTTGGGAATATGGATTAGATGTTGAATCATCTCCCCGTTCCAGGTTTCTTGATTTCCTGTATTTTGATCCCTGCGGGGAAGTAAATGACCAAGACATCACTCCGCATGGGAGTTAGCCCACACAGCGTGTGACTCGTGCTTCTCCTGGGTTTGCACTTCTGTGTCCTTGTCCAGTGTGGGGTGCAGCCTGCCCACTGGATTCTCTCCAGGGGCCTCAAACCCAGAAGCAACAACAAAAAACCCTCATTATCTTCCTTCAAACCTCTCTCCCACCAGTGTTTCAGATCTTGGAAAATGGAGCTGTCCAAGATGGTGACACAGGCGTGGGTGTAGACCCTACCCGTTTCCATGGCCCCTAAATCCAATCCTTAAGTCCTTGCCCTCTTATCGATCCCTCCTATCTACCTCTTTCTCTGTTAGTTTGCCACTTCCTCGGGTCGGTTGTCTTCCTCACAGCCCTAGTGATCTTCCTTGATTTGCACATCTGGTCATATCATACCTATGCCCCAGACCCTTCAGTGACTCATATTGCTGGTAGGTAGAGCCCAAGCACTGTCATTCCACACCCTGGTTGACATTCCCAGCTCTCAGATTCTCACCAAGAATTTAGCAAGTTTCTGCAGACATCCCCCATATCTCCTTCCTTGACTCCCTCCATCCACATCGAGCTACTTTTGCCTCCCCCATGCCTTTGTTCATACCTCCTTCTCCTCCAGGTTGACTCCTCCTTATTTAAGACACATCTCAGATGTCGCTTCCTCCAGGGAGCCTTCCCTAAGAACCCTGAGTTGCCCTCTATCACTGCACAGATGGTGGGTAATTGGTCTGTTTATCTGCCCGTCCCCTCCACTAGTGGGTAAGTTCCTGTATGGAAGAGACTTATGACTGGTGTTCCTGGTGCCCAGTCCAGCGCCCAGCATGTGGCGGATATTTAGTAAATGCTATTTAACTGAGAGGATTAAGTCTCTTAGGAGAAGACTTTGGGGATCAAAAGTCAGAGGGTTTCCCTAGTAGGGCAAAGTACACAGTGGGGTGTCGCTGAGTGGAAAGGAGATGAGCAGATAGAGAAGGAGCATCCTAGTTTAAAGTCTGGGCTCTTTATAGAGGAGGGAGCCAGGGCTTGGGAGCTTGCTAACCATCTGGCATGCAGACGGACTCCAGGGAAGCCCGAAACCCTTGTGTTCTCTTTCTCTTTATCCCTGAACTTAAAGGCCCTTGGAGCCTAGCCCATGCCACTGGGAATGACCTCAGTCTTGCAGAAGCCCTGGGAGAGCCCATCCTTGACTACAACTCTGCTCTGAGACATGCACCCCACTCCTTGTGACCCAAGACATTTGGGGTCTGGTTCCTTTGAAGTCAGTCTTGGCAGGGAAGGGGGAGGTGTCTCAGTCTCTGTGGGGGGTTGACTCTAAAATGCTCCCTGAGGACCCCTGTCCTGGTATGAGCACCCCATGTAATCCTCTCCCTGTAAGTGTGGGCAGGGCCTGTGTCTTATTTCTAATCAATAGAATATTAATGGGTTGCTAGCCTTGTGGCTCCCTCTTCCAGCCGACACTATCTATTGCCTTCTTGGCTTGGATGTGCCGATGAAACAAACCGCCACATCGTGAGCCACTCTCATGGAGGGGGAGGGGGGCGCATGGCAAGGGATAGAGCACCACCCTGGCCAACAGCCAGTAAGGAACCGAGGCCCTCAACCAAACTGTAACTAAGTCTTGCCAACAACTGCATAAACTTGGAAGTGGTCCTTGCACTTGCCAGTGCTTCCAATGAGACCCCAGCCTACTACGTATCTTGACTGCAGCCTGATGAGAGGCCCTGAAGCAGAGGACCCAGTTCAGCTGTGCCCGGACTCCTAACCCTCACATGTTGCTTTAAGTCACCAAGTTGATGGAAATTCATGCAGCAGATGATAACAAATACAGCCTCTTCTTGGCTCCATCTGCTATCCACAGACCATGAGCCTGGGCTCACGGGCAGAGCTGGGAGAGCAGGTCGGAGGGTGGAGTGATGTTAGGGCACAGAAAAGGGAAGGGTCAGGGACTGCCTCCCCTTCCCCAGCCGTCCTCCGGGTAGATGCAGAGAACTATAGGAAAAGTGATGGTGGAGTAGACAGGAGGGAGAGGAGATGGATTAGAGGGCATTGAGTTTGTGCCTGTGCTCCTAAGCACCACTGTAGGGCAGACTGTGGTGGGTGCTGGAAGGCATTCAGACAACAGTCAGCCCCGTCCTTACAGAGCTCCCCAGTTAGTGAGAGAGACATGTGCAGTGACATAAATTACAGTAGAATTTGCAAAGTGCCATTCACTGAATGCTTGGTAGGCAGTGCTAAGAGGGTACGTGCAGGACCCCATTTATACCTCGAAACAAACTTGGAGGTCAAGCAATTACGATTATCTCATTTTACTTGCAAGCAGACGCTCAGAGGGGTTAAGTGGCTTGTTCAGGATCACTGGGTGACAGAACTCTCCAGCAAACCCAGCTGTGATGTACAGCAATAGACTGCTACGGGCAGGGATGCGGGAGCTATGCCAGGGTGGGATTCACACAGAAGTTGGCCTCTGAGTGGGACCTTGAGGCTCTGGAAGGGTTATTGATTCATTCTAGGCAGAGGGCACAGGATAAGCAAACATGGAAATGCAGACTATGTGTGGGGCCTGGGATGCTTGAGGCACAGAGCTGGGCATGGCTCTGACCTAGCCTATTGGAGTCCTATTACATAAGCCATTTTGGCAATTTTGATGTAATCCTCTGGGCCACTGAGGCTGTTGGCAAGAAAGTGGTGTGGTAGGATTTGAGTTTTAGGTGCGTCTTCTAAGGGAGGTGGGGTATTGGGGAAAGGCTGGGCAGAAGGGAAGAGGGAGAGACTGGAAGACCAGTGTGTGGCTGGGAAGGGCCTAGCCAGGTGGAAAAAAGATATAACCACACTTAAGGTAAGGTGAAGGCAGGATGGGGAGAAGCTGAGGTTGGAGATGGGGGTTCTGGTCTGGTTCTGACTCCTCAACAAGTTCTGGAAAGTGTCTGTGTCCAGGAGCAATGCTGAGGGGCATCTCTCTGTGTCACCAGCCTCTTGCACAGTGTGTTGGTGGGATGACCAGTGACAGAGCTTTGCCCACCCATGTGACTTGGCCGTTTGTCATAATGTCACATCTGAGGAGCTTGGGGTGAAGGGTGGCCAGAGATGGGATGTGGGGTGCTGTGACCATGTTGGACCACTAGCAGCTGGGGTGATAACAGTTGATTCCGGAGGCCGGGAGGTGAGTGACCTTGAGTCCATCCCTAACTCTGTCCTTGGTTAATTTTCTGAGCCATTTCCAGTGTGTGGGCTATAAGTGGGGCAATACTAAGATTTTGGGGGGACTCTTGAGCTCTGTGGGTTACCCCTGTCACTGGCGAGCTGCTGCCCTATGGTGGTGGTGGTGCCGCCGCCGGACAGAACACAGACACCCGAGAGCTGCTGTACAAGGTCTTTTCTTGGTTGTCATGGTTGGTTTGGTACATCTTAGCATCTGCGTCATACAAAGGGGAGCAACAGCCATGGCTTTTGGTCAGGTTCAGGGGGGTATGGGGGTGGCTCTCCCCTCCCCCCAGGCACTGACACATTTAAAGGAAGCAGAGCAACAGAGGACACAGCACACATGTGGGAAAGGGATTCCCCTGCGTGAGCAGGATGGCCGTCCTCCTCAGCTCTTACTAGGAAACCCCCACCCCCAGGGCCAGCACAAGACCCTCATTCTCGCCCCAGCGAGGAGGGTGGGCAATAGGAACAGGGAGCGCAGCAGGAGACATGTAGGGGGAGGCATGTCCTCAGGCCTGGGAGAGTTCCCTCCTTTGAGCCAGTCTGCCCCCAGAACCTCAACGCAGTCAAGGCCGGCTGGGCCCTAGAGGGACGGAGCAGTTAGGCAGTAGCGGGTGGGCAACCCTGATAGCTGGGTGCCAGGGGCTCTTGGGGCTGGGTGTGTGCCCTGTTTTACTCTAGCCACAGCCTTGGGGGTGGCTGCTTTGCCCACCTGCTGCCCCTCCTGAGGGGCCAGAGTACTTCTGCCCTGTTTCCTTCCCCTTCTCTTGCTCTGGGTACACGCACCTCTCTCACACTGGGAGGGTCTTGTGACTTCCTACTTACATTTGGAGGAGACCCCATGCTTGCCATTAAGAACATATCCCAGGAGCTTACGGACCTGAAATGGAAATCCTGGCCTGTTGCCAAGAAAAGCCCGAGATGCAGACTCAGGCACAGGAGCGCAGCAGTGGCCCTTCTGGGCAGGCATACGCCTGGGCAGGCTGTCCTGGTATGGGTGAAATTCTGATTTCATCCATGTCCAGAGACCGCTCCTTCCTCTCTCCCTTGCTGGACATCATGTGTTCAAGCGCCGAATTCAGAGTCTCTCCCTCCCTGCCCCTACCTCCCAAGTGTGTCACATGCAAACTGCGCCATTTGTGTGTGACATGCTCATCTCCCTCCCATTGGGTGGGCCACACACATCTCCCACCCCCGTACATCACGTAGATGTACATGCTAGAGTTTGCATGTTTCCTGTAGAGCACCCCATATTTTGTCTCCCCACTACTCTGTTACCTATGACATCCTCTCTGGGCCAACCTTTATTTTAGGCTTCTCTCCACAGTCAGGTCTGTGTCAGAAATGAGTCATTGTGTGTCCTCCCAGACTCAAGAATGATTCCCAACCCGTGGTTCGGGTTGGGTATGTTGCAGGTCGAAATTCTCCTCCAGCTCCTGCCTCCAGGAAGACCTCTAGTCCTGCTGCTCGGGAGCAGGATGGAGGAGTCTGGGACATGAACCAGACTAAGCCAGCTGGCCTGGAGGGGGCTCTCATCTAGGAAAAGCCCTGGGCCCACTCTGGAGGTGCAGAGGGGCTGTGGAGAGCACCAGAGATGCCTTCTGAGGGTCTGAAGTCCCTCAGGTCCACCTGGGATAACTCGAGTGGCTCCCCAGCTCATCCGAAGCTCCCAGGGCCCCCGACACCACTTCCCATCTGGCACTCTCTATGCCCGGCACCACCTTTGTGGTTTGTGAGCCCCTGTCAGGGGATTTTGAACACTTGGGATCCACCCTTGTGTCCAAGTGGGGTTCACATGGGGTCTGGGGAGATCGGGGGCCCTGGACTGGGGGCCCTGCCTGTCTGTGCTCCAGGACCCCAAGGCTCTAGAGAATGACTATCCTGCCCAGGATAAAAGACACAAACAGACAAGCAGACAACCGGGGTGCAAAGTGGCTCCCCATCACAGACACAGGCACAGACAGAGACACAGGCCCCCTGGGGGGCAGGACAAGGGGGCACAGGGGAGGGATGGGGGTGGGGGAGAAGGGTAAGTACAGGGAGCTGGAGCTACTGAAGTCCTGCTCCCTAGAGAAGGGACAGACCAGGGGACTTTTCTGGTTCCCTAAACATATGGATTGTTTTGTCTCGTCTTTAAAGTATTGCAGTCTAACTGATATGGCTTTAACTATTGGAAACGGACAGAGAAGACACATGTCTTTCTCTGAAATAAAAGCATAAATCCACTAAAATGGAAAACCTGCAGAATGCAAACTGGGGCCAATGGGACAGGGGCTCTGGGGGCAGGCAAGTCTCCCCCTCCCTGGCCCCTGCTTTGGGGATAGGCCCTGATGGGGCCCAGCATGGCTTCTTGGGGTACTGCCTGGGTCTGTCTCAGTGAACTTCTGAGGATCCCAGGCAGAACCCCACAAGGGCGGAAGGACTCTAGGCCAAGGACAAGGTCTCCTGTTGGGTGTGGTCACCTGTGACCAGTGGTCTGGGGTCAAGAGGGCATTGTAACTACGTTTCTCCCCAGGCACACATGTCCCTGCACACAACTGCCTTTTCAGATCCACACACATGCGCACAATAGTCTCAGCACACCTGCTAACTCTCTCAAACACTTATTTCTTCATCTAACACACACCCTTAACCCCTAACAAGCATGCTGTTCTGAAAACACACGCATATACAAGCTAACAAATGCAGGTTCTAACACACCTATGAGATGGTTAACACACACGCAAGACACAATCTCAACTCATACACACCACCTCAAAGAAGCACTTACACATAGCTGCCTAACAAACACATACCGTATCCAATGGAGATACAATGACTAACACACATACGTGAAGTCTCTAGTCACACAGCCTCTGCTGTACACATCTCTCATGCGTGCCACAGTTTCCCATTTCTTACACACTGAGCAGGAGACCTTGACAATTTGGGTTGGGGGAACAAACGCCAGTCTCCCACATCCCAGAGGAGAGTTTGTTCTTGGCCAATGAGATGAGTAGACAGAAGCCTTCTGTCCAGTGGGAACTGGCTTCTCCCCCAAAAGCTGGGGGCTTTAACCAGGAAGGGTCCTCCTGGGACCGTGGGGCCCTGGAAGCACATGGACAGGATAGGGTGGGGAAGAGGAGTGGATAGGAATGGGGGCAGCTTGGCTGCACCAATGGGGGTGTCCCATGGCATGGGCCATCGCTGCCCAATGGCTCCAAGTGTTTTCTGGGGGGACCTGGGCAGCCCCTTGGTTGGGCCAGCTGGGCCCAGCCTGGCAGTGGGGCCCCAGGGCCTAAGTGGAGTGGTGGGGACAAGGGGCCGCCCGACCCCGGGGCCCCACCACAGAATGAGTTAAAGTCCAAAGAGGATCCATTTGAAGGAACTGGCTTGGCAGGGATTATGCCTCTTTGGGAGGGGGTTGGTGGAGGGGTGCTCCTGGGCTGGGTGTCATGGGGAGGGGGGGAAGGAAAGTCCCAGTCTCCTGCCTACACCCGGGCCTGGCTAGAACACAGCTGGGCTGGGCCCTCACAAGGCAGGCCTACCCTGATCCCTTCCTCGGAGCCAGGCCACTCAATGCCCCTGCCCTGACCCGGAGGCCCACAGGGGTCAGAGGCCAAAGGTCAGCATGCTGGGCAGGGCTGGAATGTGTCATTACTTTGGCTGGCTGGGGACAGTGGTCCACCTGGCAGTGGGGTGCATGAAGGAATGTATGGGGATTACCACACTAGCATAGACCTTGGGTTTCTTTAGGGGAACCCTGGTGCCTTTGGCACTGGGTTCAATGCCCCCTGCTGGGGGAAAGCTGTTTTCCCTTCCTGGAGCTACTCGGGAGCTAGATACCCTGGGATGAAGGTGGGTATGGGGGCGTGCTGAGGGGAAGGAGCCCCTGGCCAGGGGAGAGGGGGCAGAGGCCAACCGAGGTTTTCCCCTTCATAACTGAGACTTAACTGAATAAAAAGAAAAGAAAGAACCAAAAAGAAAAAAAATCGAAACGAGTGGCATGGGGTGGGGCAGCAGGGCCGGTTACTTCTTGAACATGTCCTGCAGCGGCCCGGGCAGGTATTTCAGCACCGTGTCCAGGATGCTCTCCTCCTCCTCCTCCTCCTCGTCGCCACAGCCCGCAGGGATGGCTTTCTTGGGGCGGGTCAGACTGCCCTCGCAGGGCTGCTCCAGCGCGGCCTTCTCCTCGGCCTCCTTCTCCTCCTTCTTCTTCAGCCCATACTGGAGAAGGGGAGGACAGAGAGGAGCATGAAGAGGGGCAAGGAGAAGTCTGGGTCTCAAGGTCATGCAGACCTCACTGGGGCAGTTCAGGAGACTGAAGCCCCGGCCTTCTCACCCATAAAATGGGGCTTAAGGACGTCTGCCTCGTAGGGCTGTGCCCCTCGACAGTTAAGAGCTCAGAGAGTACAAGAGAGGGGGTGCATGGGTTTCATTTACATGAATACTTGCCCACAGTAACTTCTCTGCTCTTTCGAAATTCCCCAAGATCAGAAAACTTGCAAGTTTTCCCTTATGGAGCCACATTTTGGTGATGGAACTTGACTTGAGCCAATGGAAAGCTACTTGTAAACTTGTCGTACTGAGGTGCTATCAGACATTTATGGAACTGTGTGGGTGGGGCGGGGCCACAGGCTCACTGGGGGTGACAAGCAACAGCAACAGATGCTCAGGGCACTATGGGACTTTTCAAAAATTCCCAAATTCAGGATTCAAAACATATTTAGTCTCTTGGTTTTGGGCAACAGTAAACAGCAGGAAGCACTTGCTATGTGCATGATTTTATTTATTCCCCATAAATTTCCTTCAAGGGGGGTGTTGTTTTGACACCCATTTTTCTGCTGAGAAGACTGAGGCTCAGAGAGAGGTAGGTCTAACTAAGCTGGGTCTTGGGGAGCCTGAGACTGGGGGTTGGGGGAGCCGTTTCACCCTGGTGCTTCCTACCCTTCCGGGGCTGGTGGGCAGTGCTGACCTTGTCTCGGATCTGCTGCCGGACCTTCTCACGCTCGGCCTCCATGCGGGCATGCTTGGCCTTGCGCTCCTCCTCCTGCTGCCGCAGTGCCTCCTGCCGCTCCTCCTCCTTCTTCTGGGCATCGGGGTCCTTCTCCTCCTCTCCCCCCAGCATCTTCCCCATGTCCTTGGTGGCCCCTGCGGGGGTTGGAGAGGGGCGAGGGAAGAGTCAGGTCTGGAGTAGAGGGGTCTGTTGTGCTGAGCCCCACTGCCCAGTCTGTGAATCACACCCTGGTTGAAAGTGAGGGGTGTGGGACTCAGACCTCACCTCCAAGGGCCTGCTTCATGACAAAGTCCATGCTTCAGGCTCCAGTTAGCGTGTCTTAGCCTGTAGCTGAATTTGCATGCAGCACTCCTGGCCAGCTGGCTCCGGGAGTTGTGACAACCTGCAAAAGAGGGGTTGTGGGTCAAATGGGGGAGGCCTCTGCATAGACAGAGCAGCTATGGAGTTGATCAGATGGCAGGTGGCTTCCCCCATCCCTGCTCAGGCCCTGGGCGCCACAGTCTGAGGCTGAGACCAGTGCTCGGAGGGGAAAGAGATGGATGGGCACTTCCTAGGGTCCAGGTGCATATGCATGGCCACCCGGCTTCTGATGCTGGTTTTTAAAACCTCCATTTTACCACTATTTTAATCTGATTGCAACCAAAAGTGTTAGAACCCGGAATTGGGAGTCAGGGGGAGCCAGGTTCTGATGCCACCCCTCAATCCTTACTTGCCAGTGATCTTCAGCAAGTGACTTAACCTTGGGCCCAGTTTCCTCCTCTGCAAGACAGACATGGCAGTGGCCCCTTATTGGGGGCTACTCTGGACACTGGAGAGAATTCCAGCCCGGGGCACCGGCTCTACCTCTAGATCTACCCCACATGGATTTAGGGTCTGGGCATATCAGAGGCGGTGAAAAGATAAGAACAGCCAGCCTGGATGAACATAGCCAGACTTCTGAAATTAGACAAATGGAGAAGTTACTTTTATTGCGGCATCCATGTAGGTTTTGTATTTTATAGCTTAATATTGATTTTTATTTTGAATTACACATGGGAGGGCTGGAGACATTATCATCTTCTCAGAGCTTCAGCCCTTTAAAGTACCTCGTGTGCGGCCGGGGATGCACTCGGCTAATGTTAGTCCTCCTTCTCTCCCTAAATCACCAACTTTCAGTTTTTATTATATTTTTTATTGTTATCTTTGTGCCTGAGAAGATTTTCTCCAAATAAAATCTTCATGGAAATCTCAATATGCACAATATGTCAAATTGGAACTATTCCCACGGAGTGGTGGGGGGAGGGGCTAGAGAACTTGGGGCTCCCTCCATCCCCAGCCTCCTTCTTACCCTGGTTCCCCTGACCCCCTTGAGAATTTGAACCTGGGTTCTCTGACTCTTAGAGATTTCCTTTCTGTTTTAGCCATTCCGTGGCTCCATTCATGGACTCATTCATAGGCAAAGCCACCACCAATCTCTTTTTGGACGTGGATGGGAAGATGTGGGAAGTGTGTTGTGGCTTGGTGGTCAATGGAGGGCGGAGGGCAGATGTAATCCTGAAGGCCTTCATCCTACACAGCCTTAGGGTCTTCATGATTTGGCAGGTGGGAAAAGAGGTCCTGGGAAAAGGCACTAGAGAAGCCAGCTAGAATTCAAGGTCATTGGCTATTTTTTTTTTTTTAAGATTTATTTATTTATACAAGAACCAGGATACAGGCCAGATTTGCAGGAGAGTGAGAGGACTCACCAGAGACAGAGCAGGGAACAGAACAGGCAGACTGACGAAATACACTGCTGAGGGGAGCAGTGGGTGTGACAGGAGAGGTCTGCCGTGCCATGTGGGACCCTTGCCGGCTGGCGGGGATCTAACTGGCCCTGCAGAGGCTGCGGACAGCTTCACAGCTTCACGCTCAACAGCCTGCGCCATCAGGGGAGGCTCCTTTGACTATTTGTTAATAATGGATTTCTCTCCTTTCCTTCAAAATGAGAAAACATATGGACAGATTGAGATCTTTCCATCAGATGGGGCCTGAGAGTTAATTTGAGGACTTCTACATACTCAGACCACCTGGTAGGATGTTTAGAGGATACAAAAAGTCATGATAGAGTAGAAAAACATCCCCTTGAGCCTGGGCACCAGACACACCTGGTTCAAAATCCTGGCTCTAAGAACTGGCTCTGGCTCCCTGCGAAAGCTTCAGTTTGTTCCCTGCAAAGCGGAATATGTGAAGGCTACCCAGGTACTGATGTTTGGAGAAGATACTGATTGGATGTCTGGTAGATTGCACCACTCGCTCATGGTTAGGACAGGATTTCTAGGAAATGCAAGAGAACCCACCCTGACCCAGAATTCTAAGTTTGAACGCTACTCAGTTCCATCAATCAAGATGTTTTCATTTGATATAAAACATGGTAAAAAGATTGTCTTTCTAAGAACAGGATATGAACAATTTTATAATCAAATGATTTCAGCAATTATTTTTTCCTCCTCTGTGTTTGCATGCAGCTTAAGGAATTGCCAGGTGGTGGTGGGACACGTAGGACTCTAATTTGAGGTGTTTTAAATTGGTCCAGAGGGCACGTGGGCTTTGGTTCCACACTCATGCCCATCTTGCGACTCTAGCAAGTGTCTCTCCTGGGCCAGATGATGTTCTGGGCCCTTTCCCCAGGGCTTCTGTTGGAGCAGCATTGGAACTGCTACCACCCCACCTTATCTTCCAAACCCTCTCCTTTCTTGGTTCTCTGACTCAGTTCTTCCCCATCTCCTGCTGCTCTTTCCCCCCTATCCCTCTTCCTCTCCTTTGTTGGCATCTCGTCTTTGTCTGGTCTCTTCAATGAACAAGTCCCCCAGGATTCTAACCTTAGCCCCTTTCGCTTTTTCCTCTTGAACTTTTCCCTGGGGAACTCTTCCTTTCTAGGGTGTTAATGACCAGTTAGTGACACTGAGAACACCTAGATGTCTTGTTTGGGGTCCAGATGCCTGTAGTCATTCATCCAACAAGCTAGTTGAGCACTTACTATGTGCCAGGCAGTGTGTTAGGCAAGACAAAGTCCTGTCGTCATGCAGGTTACAATCTGTGGTATGTAGGGGGTGTAAGTGGGAGTGTGTGAGTAAGGAAATAGACAATAATGTCAAGAAATATATTCAACCTTATTCCTCTTGCACACCTTCTGCTGGATGTCCCATGTGTACCGTTCAAATCCAACCAAATGGCTTTCTGCAGACTCCTCTGCTTCTATGCATTCATTCAACAAACACTGATTACCACCCCTTCCCTCAAGTGCAAAGTACATCTTCTTGAGGTTTAAGTCCTCTCCATGCTTACATCCCTATTGCCTTCTACACCAGGCCTGTTGGAATGATTAAACTGACCTCCTTGGGTCCACCCAAAGTCCTGCTGCTTGCCTCTAGCATGGCCCTCAGCTGTGAAATGACTTCTTGTTCACCTTGTTGACACCCCACTCCCCATAATCAATTTCCCGAAGTCCAACATGCTTCTACTCCATCCCCTTCAGCAGGTGACTTTCCTTCTACTTCAGATGATACAGTGGAAGGCTCATCAGTTCTGGGATCAGGTAATTCCGACGGGATCTTGAATGTTACTTTTTAGCTGTGTGATAGTGAGTAACTGACTTAACCTCTCTTAGTTTTGGTCTTCTTTATAAAGTGAAGACTAAATACCATTTTGAAGGTTTAGAAATAATCCATGGTGCTCAGTAAGTGGAGGCTGTGAACATCATCAAAATGGTGAATGCCAGCTGGTGTGAGGTCCTGTGACCTCCCCTCCTGCTGGCTCCCAGGGAAGACTTGGCAGACGCCAGTCCACCTGCCTGGACTCCAGATTTTCTCTCCTTACGCCTCCTCCTCAACTCACTCGTCACTCCCTCTTCCTCACACTTTAATTTCATCTCCACAGTTCTCTTTCATCCCCTCCTCTTCAACTACTGTCCTGAGCCCCACCTTTCCCTTCATCTCTGCCCTCCAACTTTGTGAGGAAGGGGGGTCTCCACTGGCTCTCCCCCAAGTCAAGCCATTAGCTCTGAGAGCAGAGATCTGCTGCCTTTGCACTGCTGCTGAAACTGCCCCAGTCAGAGTTGCCTGAGCTGCCTAAGCACCAGACCCAGGAGTGGGCACAGGTTCCCCCTCCATCCCTCTGCCCCTTAGGGGCAGATGGCAACCCCATACTGCCTTGCCCCTCACTTTTGTTCAGCCTTCTTGAATCTCCTCCTGAATTCCATGACATCCTGACACACTACTCTGTAGTCCTCATCCTCCTTCATGGCTAGATCTCTCTCCCCTGTGCTGATGCCTCGCTGCTTGTTCCCCAAGCAATCTCTCCCCACATCTAGTACCGCTCTGCCCCTCACTGTCTCCCTTGGGAATCTCACCTACTCCTATTGGTTTAAAGCCCTTCTTCAGCCACAATCTCTCCCTCTCTCTCTCTCCCCCCCCCCCCCGCCCTGTTCTCCACTCCCTCCATCCCCCACCAACCTCTGATGGATAATATCACATGGATAACTCAAAATCTGCCTGGAAAGATCAATCTCAAACTTGCCTTCTCCACCTAACTGTCTTTCCCCAGTATGCTTTGTTCCAACTGCCTCAAGGGAAAACTCCAAATTTCAGAAAACCGAGCCAGTGAATTCTTCATTTACTCACTCACACTACAAATATTCTTGGAGCACCTACTCTCTCTGCCAGGTATCAGGGCTGTGGCAGGGAAGAAGGGAGTCCCCATATTTGTTCTTACAATATTTAGCCAATGGGAGGTAGACATGGGCTTATCTTGGATTTTTAGACCACATAAGGAACTGGTGATTACAATTGGGGACGGGTGCTGAGGAAGAAGTCTGGAGATTGTAGTTTCAAAGGCTTTCTGCACCCACACTTTCTTGTTTTATGGTTGCTAATGCCTTGGGTGTGGGGCCTTGAGGTTCTGAATTTGTGCACAACATCTAATAACTCTGTTCCTCCCCCAGCTTTCATCCATCCTCCACATGGCTGTCCAATTAATCTTTCTAAAGGGCCAATTTGCTCATGCAAACACACTGCAATGGCTCCCATGACCTTGTTAAACGGACCAGAGTCCTTGTACTGACCTTCAAGTCCTACACAGTCTAGCACCTGCCTATATTGCCATTCATTTCCCATTCTTTGTATGTGGCTCTGCTTCATCAATATGCCCCTACACATATTGTTTCTCAAACCTTCTAGGCATTGATTCATGCTATTTTCACAGCCTTGGAACCTCCGAACTTCACCTCTGTGGGTTCAAATCCTTGCTCCACTATTTACTAAGTGACCTTGAACAAGTGACTCACTTTTTTGTCGTCTGTAAGATGGAGGTACTGATACCTATGCCCAACGCATGTTGTGGGCATTAAATGAGATATGTAAATAAAGTGCTTAGCCTCGTGTTTGGCACATAGTAGGTACTCAGTACATATTAACATCATCATCATCATCATCACCGTCATCATCATTGTAATCAGCATTATCATTGTCAGCAGCAGCAGTATTCACTTTCAAATATCACTCCCTCCATGAAATTTCCTGAATCTGTTTGGTAAGTGTGGTGGTGTCTTCCTTGTCTAAAACACATGGTGCTTTCTAAGGCAGCCTTGTCTACCTCCAGCTCCTGAAATATGTCCAGTCATGTGTTTTCCCCGTCCCAGTCACTCTGAGTTCCTCCCAGGGCAGGACCTGTGTCTTGTTCATCTCTCTTATAGCAGAGTCCACAAAACTCCCAGTTCAGGGTAGACCCTCAGGATATATTTGCTGGATTGAATTGAATATTGTGTGTCAATGAGTATGTGAGAGTGTGCGAGTTCGAAGTGTGATGCTGCATGTCTAACTCTGAACTTACGCATCCTGTGTCTGCGTGAGCGTGTGTGCAAGCGTGTGTGTAGGTATTTTGCTATTTGCCGGTAGCAGTGCCAGGGTCCTGCAGGTTTCGTGCAGTTGAGCATTTTGGCGAGACCGCCAGGAGGCGCTCTTCAGCGGTTCTGCGGGAAGCCTCGGTCTATCCCTGCGCGGGAAGGGTGGTGGTGGTGGTGGTGGTGATGGAGGGGGATGCTGGGCCGGGGGAGGGGAGCCAGACACGGGATGGGGGAAGGGTGTTGCTGCAGCGCCAGGTTCCCGAGCTCTCAGCGCCCCGCCCGGGAGCTAGGGGCGTCTTCGGTTTCCCCTCCAGATTCCCTCCGAACCCGTCCCAGCCCGGAGGCGGAGGCACCACCTCGCACTCCGCCGTCTGAGCCCCAGGCGGTTTTCAGGACTGGGCCATGCCATCTGACAAACAGACTAGGGCACCTGCAGCGTTTGTCCTTGTGGCTGTTTCTTCTGTTTTTATGCCTTAAATCTGGGGCTATATTCCCCACAACTCAATTCAACACTCATTTGCTGTTTGCAGGGCACCGTACGCTAATGGCGGTGGCAGAGACAGGGGGACGTCCCTCCACCCCCCCACGCCACCCCACACCACCACAGTGAGGGAGCAGCACTGGGGGAGGGGAAGGGGCGGTGGGGGAGGGGCGGGAACCGGGAGCCGGTTCTGCAGGAAAGCGGAAGTGTCTGGGGGCTTCCCGTTCCCCTGCAGCAGACGGCTGAGAGCCCGGCGCCCCTCTCCGGGTCCTCCGCAGGGACCAGCACAGCCGCCGGCTATGCCCTGAGTTCCCGGTGTGTCGCTGAGAGCACCCCTCCCCCAACGCGCAGAACTCCAGCCCCGAGACCCAGACCGGTCTCAAACTTTGCTGGGGGAGGGGGCGGAGAGCGGCCCGCGAGGACGGAGGCGAGAGCGGCCCCCTGGACCCTAAGGCGGCGGACGCGCGCTGTCCAAACAAACCTCTGTTCCCCTCCTCCCCTCCCTCTCCGAGGACAAATAGTCCCTTTGACACCCCCCTCCCCAAACGCAACCGACGTTTGGGTTTTCCTTCCCTCCGCGGTCTGTCCGCCCCCTTTCCGCTGCCCTCTGACTCCCACGCGGAGCCCGAGCTGCACCCCCTCGCGGGGGGCGCCTCCTGCGGGGCGAAGCCGGCCTGTGGGGCTCGGGGTTAAGCACAGCCTGAGCAGCTCAGAGCTGCGTCTCCCCACCCCCACCCCCAGGAGCTCGAAGTTGTTCTCTAGGTTCTGACTTGAGTCTCCCGCCGCCCTCGGGGAGGTCCTGAGTCCTTGAGAACAGGCTGTTCCCGCCCGGGGGTCCCCTCTCCGGGCCCTCTTTCCAGTTTGCTCCCCGGCGTCACGCCTTCCCCCGCCCGGCCGCCCCGGGAGCTGTCCTTTCAGCACCGCGGCGAGCGCGGGCCTGGCGCGGCCGCGCGGGTCCCCTACGGTCCTGCGGCCGCGCTGGGGGACTGGACCCCTGGAATCGTGCTCCCCCGCCTCCCGGGCCGCCCTGCGGCTCGAGGCGAGAGCCGGGACCCTGTTGCCTACAGCCCGGCTCCGCCCTCCCGGCTTTCGGCCAGCACCGACCTGGCGGTCCCCGCAAACCGTCTGAGCCACTGCGGGACTCCGGCCGGACTCAGCGAGGAGCTTCCTTCGGCTGTTCCAGCTCCCGCCGCCGCCTCGTGCAACTCCGCCGGGCGAGCTGGGGCCGCGCCGCTGCCGCGGGAGGCTGCCGGAGGCGCCCTCCAATCACGCCCCTCAGCCAGGCCCTGACGCGCTGCCGCTCCCCTTCCAGATGGGAAATTCAAATCTCTCTCTCTCTCTCTCTCTCTCTCTCTCTCTCTCTCTCTCTCGCTCTCGCTCTCTCTCGCTCTCGCTCTCGCTCTCGCTCTCGCTCTCTCTCTCCCATACTCTCTCCTTGGCCCCCACCCCTTCTCCATTCCTCGTCCTCCTCTACCTTCTCTGTTTCCTCCCGCGCATAAAATCCCCTCTCTCTCCTGCAGCCACCTGTCCTGCCACTGCTCTTAGGAACACAGCTTGCCGCTTCAATGCACTGAGGGCAGTGGCATCCAGGGAATGGAGGAAGGGTTCTTTAACGCAGAACTCATAGGTCACCTGTTTAGGAAAGCCCTCCACTATTCCTCCAGGCAGAATTGGTCTCCTTATCCTCAGGGTTCTGCCGCCCCTAGCCACACCCCTGCTTCTGGGGTCCCTGATTCTATTTGCTTCTTGTGAGCTCCTGCAGGACTGGAGCACCTTCCCTTCGGATCATCTCTGTACCCCTGAGTGTAGTGTTCTGCCACATGAGCACTCAAAAAAACATTAACAGATCATGTGGGTAAGGTCCTCAAAGGGGTAAGGAACACTTCATGTGGACCCAGAGGGAGAAGACTGTGGCCAAACAACAGCAGATCTTAGTTAAGATACTTGCTAGTCCTTTCTATATCTGATCTCCTGTGAAGAATAAGGAATCATTTGGTAAACTTTATTCTTTAAAGCCATTTCTTCCCTCTGATGCCCAGGGAAGAAAAAGGAACTCCAAGTGCCAGGGTAAGATCTCTCCCCACCCCCAGCCTACCCTCCTCTCACACTCATTTTTTTCCCCCTCTTTTATTACTCTCTCCTAATGAGCCTCTCCATCCTGCCTGCCATCTTTTGGCTCTAAAATACTTTCCTTAATCCAGTCCGAAGTGTAGAGAAATGGCTTTGGAGAGGAGGGGCCTTTGAAAGATTTGTAGCAGTTCATGCATCAATCAGAGTCATGTCAGAGTGGAGATGACTTCGGCTTCTGTAAAGGGATGGCTTTCTTCCAAGGAGGACGCAGCAAGAGCTGCAGAACAGGATCTGAGAGAGGGAGGAGGGGTGATTTTTTTCAATAAGGGGGGGCACATTCACAGCAGAGACCTAAAAGTGGGGGACCCTCACAGTTAGAGATGATTGGTAGACTCCCCCACCTTCACCTGTGAATTACCTTCTGAAGCTCATCTCTGTTCTTCCCTTATAGGCTATGGGGCTGGGCACAGGAAAGGCCTTTCCTTCTTGGCTGGGTTCTCTGTTTAGTGTTATGTCGGGGTATCAGCATCCTCTTTCTTTATTTTTCTTCCCTTTCCCGAGGCAGATACTAATGGAGGGGGGCAGAGGGGAAGCTGTTTGACTAGAGCGACTTAGACTTGCCATTAATGCCTGAAGGGAGTTTTGGGCAGGAAGATCTGACATCATGTCATTTAAGAGTCACAGCCTTCCTCTCTTTCTCTCTCTCCTTTCTTCTTGTTCTTCTAGAACGGAAGCTCAGTGAATGGAGATGGCTGGCAGCACTCTAGTTACAACTGGGTTTTTTTTTTTTCCATAATGAGTCTTGCCTTTGACATGGATGTCAACCAAGCTGGGCTAAAAACCCAACTCAGTCTTCTGAAAAATACTGAGCTCAATTCTGGGCACCACACTTTAATGCTGAGTGTGTCTAGAAAAGAAGGGGATGGTTTGGTGGTGGGCAATGGAAATCAGATCAAATGAAGGATGACTGAAAGATATGAGGAGGAGAGAAAACTGAAGGGGTATTAACCCTTGGAAGGCTGACAAGTCTTGCTCATGTTGTAATTCCAGTGCTTAGCATGGTGCTTGACAATGATGAAGTTAAGAGATGTTGAGTGAATCAATGACTGTTGTAAGAAAGAAGAGTACTACTGTTCTTCAAGATGCTGAGGACAGAATTAGGGCAAGGGCATGCAAGATAAAGAGAGGCAGACAGAGACTTTAAGAGGAATAACCTTTACCAATTGGAGTTATCTAGCCATAGCAGGGACTACCTCATGTGAGTTGGTGCGTTCCCATCCCTAGAAGGGCAATTAGGTGACAGGCGATAGCTAAGCCTCTTTTGAACCCTGGCTTCTATGAGTCTATAAAAAACTGCATGAGCTGCCATGAATCATGTCTAGCTACATAAAGTCTTACTGGTGAATAAAAGGACAGCTTAATTAAGTTTCGGTGGCTTCATTCTGTTGAATGATTAGGAACAAATGATGATGCTTTAGTCTTTGAGGCTTCCTATCCAAGAAAGACGGTAGAGTGATGAATATTTGTTCCCTGGTCAGTGTTTTTAGCCTAGACTTGTTTCCCAAATACCCTATTATCACTGCAGAAAAGTTGCTA
The DNA here is from genome assembly GCF_964194135.1 of Talpa europaea. Taxonomy (NCBI): domain Eukaryota; kingdom Metazoa; phylum Chordata; class Mammalia; order Eulipotyphla; family Talpidae; genus Talpa; species Talpa europaea. Next base: position 68,442,404 of record NC_140076.1, on the reverse strand, counting down.
AATCTTGTAAGCATTTCCTAATGACTACTGATCACGGCGACCATTCAGCCCCTGTCATGTCTCAGGTGCTCACTTTGGGGCTTTACACAGACTGCATTCTACTTGCAGTTTACACAAACCCCAAATTTCAAGATGGAGGAGTCACATTCCAGGGAGGCGGAGGCAGAGGCGCTGTGAATCCTTGACACAGCAGGGATTCCAGCGCAGACCTGGCTGACTCTGAGCTCTGGGGTCCTTCCACCACTCTGGGCTCTTTCTCTTCTGACACATCCCACAGCCTATGGAAATTTAACTTTTGCTCTGCAGACATTTTTTACATCGACATTTATAGTCTTCCCTGTTCTCCAGTTTCTCACTTAAAAAACAAAACCTGCTATGAATTCACACCCAGATCGGGGTCCTCATGTCATATGGTTGTCAGCATTTTCTCCCTCTCCTGAATGTCTAACCAGCCCGGAGAGTGAGGGAGCAGCCCAGCCTTGGGTCCCCGCAGAGCCTGTACTGCAGACAGCCTCTAGGAACCCCTTGGTAAAATATACATGTGGCTCTGCTTAAGGCATCTTACCTACGCTGGAGCTCATTTTCCACTTTTTTTTTTAAGATTTTTTATCTATGCATGCAAGAACTGGGCTACAGGCCAGAAGTGTGTGTGTGGGGAGGTGGCGGGGGCGGGGGGGGGGGCGGTGAGAGGATTCACCAGAGACAGACTGGGGAACAGAACAGGTGTATCTTCTGAAATACACTGCTGAGGGGAGCAGCTGGTGAAGCAGTTGCTTCACCATGTGGGTAGCTCCCTGCCGGGGAATCGAATTTGCGTTGCAGTGACTGCGGACAGCCTCATAGGCTGCGTCCTAATCCCTTGTGCCACCAGGGAGGCCCTCATTTTCCACTTTTATTGATAAGCCCTATAGGCTAGGGCAGGGGCCAGATTTGAATAGATTTTTTAAAATGATATGTACATGCCTTGAATGTTCACTGGGAAGTCAAGAGAGCTAAAGTCAGTAGTTGGTATGAGAACGGAGGGACAATGTGTGAGGAATGACAGTTGTTACAGACCATAGAGAGAAGGGTAGTTGTTTGAGGGTCAGCCCTGCAATGGCCTTGGTCCAAAGGGCAGCCTGGATGCCAGGCAAGTGCTGGCTGACTGGGTCTGAACTGAGCGGGTGGGTGCAGGGAGACAATCAGCTTGCTTCAGGCACTGACTCCACATCCTGTCATTTTAGCTTGAGCCTGGAGGGGCAGAGTTGATCTTGGTTTGAGGAAGTGGCCCTGTGCCCAAGGCAGACACCGAACCATGGGGGTGGCGCACAGGGAAGGGCTTTTGACTCACAGAGAGTGCCTCCCTTTGTATCACTGAGAGTGGCTAGGGTGCCACTACTGTCAGGGTGTGAGGTCAGTGCCCCAGTGTGTCTCCTTCAGTATGGAAGCCACAGGGAAAGGGCAAAGCTTCTGGGTGCAAGGGGGCCTTCTTGTGTTTGCCTACCTGTGAGGGAACCCACCTGTGGAACTCCACCTAGCAGCATCTAGGTGGAGAGACACAGTTGCTATTAGGGGAGGTGTGGGTTTGTCACCATGGCACTCTCAGAGTGTGGTGGTCTGTCCCTCCTGATGTGGCATGCCCTGGTGTGAGCATGTTATCCATGAGTGGTGGTGCAGAGATAGGCGGCCTATTGTCATAATGGGCTAGACCAATGGCATTGTGTGATGGTTGGAGTGTTAGGCAAGCTGCCACATACAAGCATGTAGGTCGCACAGTGTACGGCCAGAAGGTGCCAGTAGCATAGACTGTGCCAGACACAAAGGCTCCAGGGACCTGTCACTATTTTTGTGTAGTGGATGGCTAAGTGTCAGTGAGAGATGACATAGGCGGCAGAGCGTTACCACCAGTATGAAATGGTGCCACCACGGGCGGGAAGGGTGCAGGTGTCAGTGTGTCACAACGCACTGGTTCACGTGCCCCTGTCATGACATGGGGCAGGAGAGGCGTGTCTGTTTAGCCAGGAGCATGGCATCACCACTGCGCGTGCATGCAGACTAGATGACCCAGAGTGACTAAGCCCTCCTTTCCCACCCCCGCCCCAACCAGGGAGGCCATTAGCAGCCCAACCTGCTAGCTCCTGCCCCACCTGGGAAGCTGCAAAGTCTGTGGATTCCCCACTCTCCACTTTCCCAGAAAAAACCTCCCAGGTTCTTGATCTGAACTTGACTCACCGGTGGTGGAGGGAGTGTTTGAGTAGGAACTACTGCAGGAGCCCCTCTCAAGCCTAGAGCCCTGTCCCATCTCAGAGCCCCTCCCCAGCTCAGCGTCTGCCTACCAGCTCCCCAGTGGTCCCCTGTCACCCTTCATCCCATGCCCACCCGCCCAGATCCAGGCACTTATTAGCATGTCAAAGCAGTCCTCTTCCAGCCCACACACTGTACCCTGGGATATCCCCACACAGTTAGCTCTTATCTCCTGCTTTCTGAAACCTTACATTTTCATGTCTGCTCCACCAGTCTGCAGTTCCCCCCCACCCGGCACTGGCACCGGCTCCGGCACCGGCTCCAGAGGATGTTTTGGTGATAAGTCCTTCCACCCTTGTCTCTGATTCTTTTTTGAGCCCCACTGTGACTTCTGCCTCCCCCTCCTTTAGTCTCAGGCCTTCCGACTCTCCTGGATGTGATTGGATCTCCCGGCCCATCAGGAATTCTTTTCTGATAACCCCAGATGCTTACCTCACCCCAGGTCCAGTCAATGCCCTCCACCAAGCCCCTTTATTTTTGAGTGCTGGCACTGGACTGGCTCACGTACAATCAGTACATCATCAAAGTTTGCTCTGTGCCCTCAGGAGGCTTCTCTTCCTAAATGTCCCTGAATCCTTGGGACACTTGGTCCTTTTTCCCCTCCCCTGTGTGAAATCCAAGCTCAGAAAGATTGTCTTTACCCTAGAATCCTCCCCTGAGGCACATAAAAACAGAGGAACAGAGTTCCAGAATACGAGAATCATAAGCAAAAGGCCATTTTAGCATCACATTTAGAATCACAGAATCTAGACCGACAGGTTCTCTGTAGTACCAGGTGTCCAAGCACAGCCCACTCCTGTGCAGAACCACTGGGGGGTGAGGGCTCGTTCAGGGAAAGAGCAGATTATTGCGCTTCATCTCACATGGACTGCACTGAAATCTTTGAGATGGGAGCCCAAAAATTTGCATTGGATACCAATCTCATACTTCTGAGGCACCCACTCATTGAAAATCCTGGCTTGGTCAATAGAATCTGAGAATTCTATGATCCTGGACCCTTGCCTAAGAAAAAAATGGAATCACGGAACCATAGAACATTTTAGGGTTAATAGAAGTGTGGACTCAATTAAATACACACATTCACTCACCACTTTAGAATTGGAGAGTCGATGAGTCTTACTATCCAGCATTGTGGAATTGGAAGTGACCCTGGAGTGTGATTTTGTTCCTGTTCTAGGAGGAATTTTTATTTCTCAGTCTTGCCACTCCTTTTGGAATGGAAGGCTTTCCCCCTGTCCCTCGCAGGGCTGCCTCCACGGTGTCGCCTACATTTGTGAAGATAAATGTTCTTTCCATCTTGGTGCAGAGGCAGCCGGCTGAACCCCTGCATTTATGGAGTGAGTGAGCTGGAAATGACTTCTACTTTCCACTTAGGACCAGCACGCCCCGGCCCACAAAACAGATCTTGCTCTTTGATAACATAAATCTGAGAGAACATTATTGCTGTTTTACTAAAGCCGGCTTATCTGGGGAACATGGACAACAGAGGTTAATAAATTCTTGGAGCTTTCAGTCAAGGAAATGAAATAGAGAGAGAATGGAGGGGCAGCTGATTGCTGTTTTGGAGATTGATGAGTATGCACATGTGTGTGTGAGGGGGATGGTGTGAAGGGAGGAAATGAAGCATTCATAAAAAGTTAGCAATGAATGAAAAGTACCTTTCCTGTCATCTAACCCAGTGACTTCAATTTACAGATAGGGAAACTGAGGCCCAGAGAAGGGAATGGACTATCTCAACACCACACAGCACATTAATGTAACTTAACTCCTGGATAAATCTCTTTCTCAGATGTAACTCCGCGTCCAGCTCCACGCTGCTTAAAACACCTCCAGCATGCCAAGCATTGTTCTAGGGATGTTCCAGATGTCAGCTCTTTCAATACATGACAACTCCATGTATGTGGTATCTTTCCACTTAACTATTCCTTAATCCAACAGGTATGGAGGGCCAGAGGCTCTCCGAGAGAGAAATGTCTACGTCATTTTGACATTTCTCGTCCCCCTCTTAATTCTACAGAGAGAGATGCAAATACGCCGAAGAGATAATACATGGACCAATTCACAGGCTCAAGATCCTTTCAGATGGGAGACTCTGGTTTGAAGTACTTAGAAGTGAGCGGGGGAAGAGAGGCCCATAAACAGCTGACAATAATACAACACGCTAAGTGCTGTCCTAGTGAAGAGGCAGCTCTGAGGAGGAGACTCAAATACACACAGCTTGCAAAGCAGATGGAACTGGAAGCCCAAAGCAGGGAAGGGCAGGGTGATGGGCTCTGGGGGTGCCCAAGTCATCTCGGAGGTGCCATGGAGGAGATGTCAGTGAGTGGGGCCCTGGCTGCAAAGAAACATGGATTCAATCTCAGCCACCCATGATCTTTCCAGAAGGTGTGATGACTCTCTAAGTTTCAGGTTCCTCCTCCGTGAAGGGGGGACGTTCATGACTTCCTAAGACTGTCTTGAAGGTCAGATAAAACAACGCCTAGGAAATAGTAGCTGTCTCTGCAAGTGTTAATTCTCTTTCCCTCCATCACCCCAGCAAAGTAGGAATTTTTTCTGGAGTCTGGGGACAGGAAACGAAGCCTCCTTTTACCATCTTTTTGACCAAAGAAGTCTGCCTTGTGATTTCCCTGAGTTTGTAAAAGTTGGAATGAGAAAGTAAAGAATAGAAAGCTTAGAAGGAAATGGGGTAGACGTGTCTCTTAACTTCTTCACCCCTCGTTTGGGAGTCATCCCTTTCTCTCTAGCACCCAGAACTTCAGTATTTATTGTGTCTCCAAATGGGGAAGCCTGATGGAAGCTCAGAGGAGACTTCGATTTCAGACCCAAGAACAGGAGGAATTTTCCACCCACAAATCTAAAAATGGTTGCTCTGTGTCATTCAACTGCCAGTTGTTTCTGGCAGCAAAACAAAATAAAACAAAACCACCTTTTATTTGGCAAACAAATGCAGAGTTAGGAAGGGCTTGGGAAGATAAAGTCAGGGAAAAGCTTCAAGGGCTAAAGAAGAAGGAATTTCTCATTTATTGAGTCTCTCACTGCAGTAGGTGATTCATAATCTTTATCTGATATAATCCCCACTGTCTCCGTTACCTTAAATGTCATTACCTCCACTTTATAGTCAGATAGGGATATTCAGATTCAGAGAGCTTAAGCACCTTCTTCAGGGTAGCACAGCCGAGAAGCAGTAGTATTAGCAGCATTTGAACTTGGTGCGTCTATACAGGTCACCACATTTCCAGAAGCAGATCAGGTGGGTTTGTGGGTTTGAGGAAAGTGATTTCAGAGTTTGGGAGACCCCTGTAGAGCACCCTATATGGGGACCTTGCCACAGGCTGGTCCTTAACTGGGCTGGGTGTTCCCTGTCTGAAGGTGACCAGAAGTGATGGGGGCGGTAGATCAGGGCCCCAGAATTATGCCATAGGGATTTAAATAAGAACCCCACTCTGAGGCAGTTCTTTGTTCACTTCTGCTCAGTTTGGCTCAGCCTGGCTTTTAACACCAGCCACGTAACCATTGCTCCTGCCTCTGCTCTTGGCTTCAGATCGACTTTCTAACTGGCTCCCAGAGCTGTAGGAGAATGATAGCTTCTAAAACGTGGGTCTGACTGCATCATTCCCCTCCTTAGACCACATGGTGGTCACAGCTTATTTTGCCACCTAGCACCCACTCCTCCCTCGAGTGGTATCAGCTTTGAAGGAGCCAACCTGTGTATTTCTTTTGGATCCATGAGTGGATCACCTGACCTGGGCTAGCCAATCACTACATAGGACTCCCCAGATCAGTTCAGGGACATTCACATGACTCAAATTAGACCAGTCAGGGGCAGAGATTCAATTCTGAGGTTTCTACTTGAGCCAAGGGCAATGAACTTTTTTAGGACCCCTGTGTTATGAATTGGGGTCCCCAGAAGTCTCCACAGGGAGTCTAAGAACAGGGGACCAACTCAGAACCAATATAGCCAAAAAAAGGAGAGAGAAACCCTAGCCTGCTGACATTGTTTACACCTTGGATCAAAGTATGCCTGCAACTCTCCCTCTGAGAAATGTCATTTTTATCAGCCAATTACCACCCCTTTCCTTTTGTTAAAGGCACTTCAGTGTTTTTTTTTTTTTTTTAATGTTTTTTTCTTTACAACTGAAAGGATCTTCCCCAACACAAACATCTTTCAGTGTGCTCCCTATGCTTTCAGGAGAAAGTGCAATCCTTTAAATTGGCCAGTGAGACCCTCTATGATCAGACCATGATTGCTGTCCCTACCTCTGCTCCAGGTTTTCCTCACCTGGTGTTTCTGAGTCTTTGCCCAGGCTGTTTGCTCTCGGAGGAATGGCTTGTCTGCTCTGTTCACTTGGCAAGCTCTTGCTTTGAGAATCATGACTCAGCTAAAGCAGAAAGACATCTCTTCTGGGAAATAGGGCTGATCTGGGGGGCTCCTGGGCTCCCACATGGACTGCTTCGTCATTGCACCAGTGAAACCCAACTCCATACTTAAGATTGGTTTTCTGGTTTGACATTCCCCCCAGAATTGGAGCTCTTTGAAGATGAGGGATGCATCACTCAACAAATAGATACTGAGCATCACTGTATGCCAGGATCTTCCAGGTGCCAGTAGTACATCCTTGTCTGGTGGGGAAACAGATGCTGCTTGAGTCAACACACATGGGGATGGGTTGTTTCAGAGGGGTGTCTGCTTCCTGTCTGTGTCTCTGAGCTCAGAGCCTGGTGGAGGGCCCAATTCAAAGCAGACCCTCAGAAAGTGGCCACTTCATGAATGAAGAAGGACCATCTCAGACGCCCTGGTGTCTTTCCTTGTCTTCAGGCCTGTTACTCCAGACTCACCAGAACCTCATTACTAGTGATTTATTCCCCATTTGCAGGCTAGACCCACCTTGGGGGAGTCATAGTTACATAAAGACCTGCATGCGTGTGTGTGTGTGTGTGTGTGTGTGTGTGTGTGTGTGTGTGTGTGTGTGAGAGAGAGAGAGAGAGAGAGAGAGAGAGAGAGAGAGAGAGAGAGAGAGAGACTCACCTTTCCTGATGAGATTTGAACAAAGCAACATTCTCTTTGACTTCATTGGGCAGCTCCATCTCCACCTCCGTCCAGTGTCAGGCAACTTTGTGCTCTTTTGCCTGACTTTGATCAAGGATACCCGTGGCCTTCATCTTTCCAGTCTTCCCTCTTTTGTCTCCATCCACAGGCCTGCTGCCAGACCTTTGATCCTCTTTGTGACTCTCTCTGGGCTTTGTCTGCTCCATTAAGAGGAAGCTTCATCCTGCTTATGTCACTCTCATGCTCAAAAGCCTTCGATGATTCACTGTTGCTTAGCACATCAACTTCGGACCCATGAGGCCCCCCCTGAATCTGACTTCTGACTCCTTTGCAGTCTGTTTACCAGGACTCCTCTCTTAGATGGCACCCCTGGATATGGCGTACTCAGCACTTTTTGATGTTCACTTAGTTCCTTTGTTAATTTTCTCATCCTTGGTTGTTTCCTCCCATTAGATCAGAAGCAAGTTGGGGGTCAAGGTCATGTCTTGTTCATCCCTGAATCTCCAACATCATACCCAAATCCTTCCCCATTGTGAGCGCTCACTGAGTGCTTCCAGAGGCAAAATCCATGCATGGCATTTGCCTTACCTGCATGGGGCTGAAATAGCTCATCCTACCCGACGTGACTTGAGGTTCCATCTCAGGGTTGGGACTTGTAGACCCAGGTTCTTGCTGGGCCACTGACCATACTACTAGCGCTGACTTCCTTTTTCAGGTCTTGCACTTGTTGCCTCTTTTGCATTCCTTAGTCCACATAAAACACAGTCCACAGTTCCTTCCATGCCCTGTCACTGGCATGTTGCCATTGCTGACTTTTTGGTGTCATTTGCTGTATTGATACATGTTTGAGCTGTTCAGTTTTTCTCTGTCTCTGACCTCCCCATTCTCCAGCTATATGGTCTGGATGGGGCTGATTCCACCACCCTACCTGTCCACAGGCGGGCATTAGGCTCATAGCCAGCCAAAATACCTTTGGTCATAGTGATTGGCTCATGGATGGCAAGCGACGCAAACTAAGCCAAGGAGAATCAGCCCTGGAACATTCGCTGCAACCAATGGGAAACAGGCTTGTTATTTCCTTTTCTTTTTAAAGATTTTTTAAAAATTTATTTATGCTACAAGAACTGGGGTATAGGCCAGAGGTATGGGGGTGAGAGGATTCATCAGAGACAGAGTGAGGAACAGAACAGGCAGACTGACTGGAATACACTGCTGAGGGGAGCAGTGGGCGAGTCAGGAGAGGTCTGCTGTGCCATATGGGTCAGCTCCCTGGCTGGGGATGGAACTCTTGTTGCAGTGGCTGGTGATAGCTTGATAGTGCTAAGACTTTAACCCCTGCAACACCACTGAGGTCCAAGAAGCTTGTAATTTCTATGGGATTTGTAGGACTGGCAGAGTGTGGGCCTGAGCAGCTGGGCTGTTTCAGTATCACTTGTGGAGAGCAACACAATAAAGAGTGGAATCCAGAGAAGACAAGTTCCTGATGACAGTATTTGAACACCTAGGTCCTGATGTGCCTTTACTCCCTATCTGCTCATGTGCTTTTCCATCATGTGGCCAATAAATGCCACCTTCATACTTCAGTTGTTTTGAGTGAGGTTACTGTCTCTGCCTCCTGGGAGAGAACAGCTGGAAACCAAAGTTTGAAACCAAACATCTGTAACCAAAGTTACAGATTCTGAAGGTGTTCCCTCCTTTAGAAAACTTCTAATTAAGCAGACCCTGACCCACAGCCTTCCCCATCGTGAATGCTTATTGACTATTTCCAGAGGCAAAATCCACTGATAGCATTTCCCTACCAGCTTGGGGTTGAAATGACCTGTCCGGGCCCTCTGCTTAATATTCTCAGATTTCAAGAAGGGGCTGGTCATCCTGGTCCCAGATCTCTGTCACTAAGCCACCTCCCCACCTGTGGCGCCACTGGCTTCAGTTAGAAGAGTTCATAGTGTGGGGTCCTTCCTCAAAGCATTGCCAAAGTTCAAACTTCATATCCACAAATCCCACTTCATGTAATCACATCCCCTCAAAAATGCACATATTTTTGGCCAACAGTTCTGCAATTTCACCCTTGAGTGGCATCAGCATTCTTGGGCGGGTGCCATCAGTTCTTGGTGATTTGTCTGCATCTAGTTTGTCAATTGGAGTTGGAACATTTGCCCGCCAGAGCAGTGCCTTTGGCGCCCCTACTTCCAAAAGACAATTTGGAAGCAGGAATTTCCCCGAGGTCCTTCTCAGTCAAGTTTGAGGCTCCCTCAAATGTTCCAGATATCTTTTTCATCTCCGAACTCTCTGCCAGGACTGTGATCATCAAGCATCTTGCTGGTCCTTTATCTGACCTCTTTCCATTTGATGAATTTGAAAGACCTCTATTCTCAGTCCTCTGGCCCTTCTCAAGGTGACTTTTGGGGTGTCTTTGGACTGCATAATCTCAAGGCCTCGCTGTCCTGGGTGAGCTTCCTGATTCTAAGTCATCTGTTTTTAAAGGTTTTCCAAAGGATGTATTTTTCCTTGTCAGGATCTCTTCCTCCTGGGCCTCTCTCTTTAGCATGTGGATTTCTTTCTCACTGTAATGGTCAGACCTTCCTGGGCTGTCTTTGGAGAAAGGTGGGGTTCTGGGCAAGGTTGATGGAGCTCAGTGAGGCCTATCTTTTGATGCCACCATCACAACCTATAGTTTCCAGGGTCACTGTGGCAGAAAGAGGCTGGAGTGTCATAGAGGTCCCCATGGCCCCAGCTGGGAGGTGATATTGCAGACTCCCTTCCCTTTGCGCCTTCTGCTCTGTGCCCAGGGAGCTGGTCCAGGTGGACCAATAAGCAGGCTGTCTTTGGGCTACTAGTAGGGTTTTCACAATGGGAGGTGCTGGGAGGTGGGGGCAGGCAGGAGGAGAGCAAGATGAAAGTGTCCCTTGGCTGCTGGTCTTCTCAAGAGCTCCTTTCTACACATCTACCCTCTCCAGACTTGGCAACCACTCCCTCATGCTTCAGGCTTAGCTGGGGTGATGGGTCCCTACTGATACTGGCCCTGTGCTGTCCCTCGTGGGACCTGCCGGTCCTGCTGTGCCTTAAATGAAGCTCTCGTGAAAGGGCCCGGTGGCATGTTCCCTGTTTCCTGCCAGGATTCTCACTGATATTGACATTTCTACTCACCATTCATTGGTCGGACCTAGACCCTTGGGTTGGCCAATGACAAGAAGCTGGGGAGCATGGTACTACTTGTATTTTGGGAGTGTGTGGACTTCTCTACCATAGGCACCTCCCAACCCTCAGTAAGGAGCTGAGGTCCCGGTGTGGTCTTTCCAAAGTAGTTCCCACACGTCTTATGGCATGCTGCTCTTCAAAGCTCTCTTCCCAGGGCTTGGCAAAATGCAAGGAGCTTCGGATTTCTCTCCTGACTTTGCCAAGTCCTTGCTGTGTGACTTTGAACAAATCAACCACCTTCTCTGGGCCTATTTCCTCATTAACAAAGTGGGGTATTGCTGCTGTCCTTGCAGGTGCGCTGCAGGGCTGAAATAGTACAGACATAGCCCTGGCATAAGGGGGGCCTGCAAGAAAGGGTAGCTAGAATCAGCCATCACATTCCTGCCTGGGGGAGGTCAGTGTTTATGCTCTCGTTTACCACTGCTCTCTAAGTGTCTGCTCTGGGCCAGGCATGTCTCTGTGTTGGAAGAGGGGGTAAACAAACAGAGGAGGTCCCTGCCTTGTGGAGTGCTTCTGCCAACTAACAACAAATAGAAAAATAATTCAGAGAGGTGAGTGCTCTGAAAAAAATAAAGCCAGTTTAGGTGAGAAAGAAAGATGAGGCAGGGATGTCTGGGAAAACTTCCTGGAGATGATACTTGAACTTGACATGAAGGAGTGGAAGGGTCTGTGAAAAGACCTGGGGCAGAAGGTTTGGCCTGGAGGATACTCCTCTGATCTGAAAATGAACTTGGCCTATTCCTGGGATAAGACAGAGCTCAGGGGAGGGGAGAGGGGTGGAGAAAAAAGAGGGTGGTAGGACCCAAGGTCAGAGAGATGGGTGGTCCTAGTCCTGGGGGTCCTTGTCAGTGCAGGTGAGGGAGCTGGATGTTAGTGAACTGGGCCATTCCATTGGGAGGTTTTAAGTGGCAGGTCAGATCCACAGTGAGTCTTCAGCAAATTACTAGTTTGGAGAATTGAGAGTCTCTGTTAAGGATCAAGCAGGTTTCTTTTCCACGACTGTGAAAACAGCCTCTGGTCCCACTGAGGTCCCCCACGTTCCAGACTCCCACCTGAGAGCCTGTGGGGCCACAGGAGCCTTGCAAGTGCTGCACATGGGCTGTTTCCTGTTGTCAGCTGCCTCTCCCCCGGAAGCTGGCGTTATCAGATTGGTTCTGTAGATCAGGAAACTGAGGACCCACCACCTCCCCCTCCCTCCTCACCTCAGGACATCTCCCTCTCAGGCAGCAACCCACACGGCATCCTGTAAATAACTGCATGTTCCCAACACCTCTCCTCCTTCTCCTTGGAAACTGCTCTCTTTGGACTGGGCTGCCTGCTTGATAGATTCCCGGGCTTGGCTCCGTGCGGAGCGTGTTCGGAGCTCGAGGCTGCATCTGAAGGCCCGGGGCGGGCACCCCTCGCTCATCCACTGGCTGGGTGACATAAGCATGTCACCTCTGAGCCTCAGTTTTCCTACCTGAAGCAGGGAGAAGGGGGAGGTTAATAACTATCATCCGTGATGGAAATTTAGCAGTTCAACAAGGACGAGTCCAGCAGTTCCCAGTGGAGTGTGGCCATGCTCGGGGCGGAATGAAAGTTTCGGCTTTTCTATCTTCTCTCCTCTTCCTTCCCTCTTTTTCTTATCAGTTCTGCCTTCCAAAAGTTTCGAGGAGGGGAAGGGCCAACACACTAGGTTGCCTGCAGGGTCAGGTAGGTAACAAGGGAAGCTTTTGGATGCCTTGAAAACTTCCAGCAGGAAAATGACACAGGAAGAAACCGACCCACGCAAGTCCAGTTACCCTGGAAGGCCCTTCACTGGAAGTGGCCTAGGTTACCCAGGGGTCTCCGCTGCTCCTCTTAAGGACTCCCTCTAACTCAAGCTGGCCACAGCCCTCCGCCTCTCCCATGGCAGGATCCACCCTCTTGGATTTCCTGCTGCCCGAAGTTTCATATCAGCACTAAACTTCAACTACTGGAAGGGTGAAGTCAAATGTGGCCTGACACTGGTTTTTCGTGGATGTTCTGGAAGAAGTAGGGAGGGGCTTTACCTATGTGCAGGGGTTACTCCACATGACCCCTGCGATTCAGAGCCTAGAGAATGGTGATACTACTAGAAGCTAACTTTGCTGACTTTCTACCAGTGGCTATGCTAGCTGACCCTTGAACCACAATGGAGTAAACTGAGCAGGTCCACTTCCACCCAGCTTTTTTCCTTTTTTTAAAAAATATTTTATTTTATATAATTCTTACATCTTTTTTTCATCTTTGCACAATGTATGCATTTTCGTTTTGGTTATATTCCCCATACAATTGCACCTCTCCCCTTATTTTGACTCCAGTCCTTCCTTTCCCCACCCCTCCCTCCACCCAGATTTTTTTCAATAAATATACAGATATATTTTCTCTCCCTTACGATTTTCTTGATGTTTTCTTTTCTCTAGCTCCCTTTATTATAAGAAGAATACTGTGCTTATCCATGTAACATACAAAATATGTGTTAATTGACTTATTGGCAAGGTTTCTGGTCAATAGCAGGTTATTAATAGTTCAGTTTTTGGGGAGTCAGAAGTTATACCTGCATTTTTGACTGTGCTGGGGGAGGTGTCAGTGCCCCTAAACCGCATGTTGTAAAGGGTCAGCTATACTACCTCATTGAAGCTGTGCAACAATCTTAGGGGATAAGTACTGGTATTAGGCTCATTTCACAAATTAAGAAAGGCATAGAGGACACAGGGAACTTGCCAAGATCACACAGCCAGAAGCACATTAAGGATTTTCATCCAGGTTGTCTGGCCCCTGCACTCTTACCCTACCTGCCCTTCTGGAGCCAGGTTGTCTGAATGGGAGATGAGGCTTCCTCCACAGCTGGGTGTAGGCTGAGGGTCACTGTCAGCATGCCCCCAAGTGCATGCTCCAGCATGATGCCCTGTGTCTCTGTGTAATTGCTGTGGTAGACAACAGGGTGTCTTATTTTTGTCCTGTTCCTTTGTTCTGTCCCTTAATATTGTTCTGGGGATCCACCCTTCCCTGCTTTCTGGTCATGTGGTTTGGACGGAGTAGCGTCTTTTTTGTCTCAAGCTCTGGGAACTGGCACGTAATCCAGACTTGGGATTTAGGGATAGACATGTGGCTCAGGATTACACAATGAGACTGAGTCTTGGAGCTTGTTTTGGAAATAGGATAATTCTTCTTCTGTTGGAATTACTGAATCGAGAAAGTATGAGCCTGGTGTTGTAGGTTCACAATATAGAAAGAAACTGCCCAAGAGGAAAACTGAGTCAGAGAGAAACAGAACAGATTGAGAGACTGAGTCCTGATGATACTGCACAGCTCCTGGATCAAGCCATTCCTGAGATCTGAGATTTGTCATTGAGTTTTTCAGTTATAAGAACTAACACAACCTCTTATTTTTGGTCCTTAAACCGTTTTGATTGATTTTTCTATCACTTCCATTTAAAATAAGATTTATTGGCATGTGCTAACTGCCCCATGTATATTATTACATTTAGTCCAATAAGGTAGTTGACATAGTGCCCATTGTGCAGATGAGGGACTGAGGCACACAGAGATTTAGTATATCAGCTAAGGTGTCACTGCTGGTATGGATTAGACCCTGGGCATTTTGACTCCAGACTTCACCTTAATCATTCTGCTTTATGATTAGAAGCTCATTTTACCCCCAAATATCCTTTGTACTATCTACTCTCCAGGTCTCATCCGACTGCTGTCCTTATTTCTCTCAATCTCCTAATCCCAACTTCCTTCCTTAGCTCCCCCTTCAGACTAAACTCTGTTTCCTGGTAGAATTTTTATGGCACAGTGTGCTTTTTCTTCTTAGCTCTGCTGAACCTCAATAATGATTTGCTCTAGGATTATCTCCTCCTCTGGGTGGGAGTCCCACGGGGCAGGGATGACGTCTGTTTGGCTATTGTTGCAGTGGGAGTGCCTGGAATGGTGCCTGGCCCATGGTGGGCACCTGGTAAATGTTTGCTGAACAAATGAATTGTGCAGTTTTTTCGCTCTCACTGGGAATCGCCCAGAATCACTGTACACCTGTTTGACTGTAGTGTTGTAACATTCTGACGCTGCAAAATTCACTCCAGCTCTGCTGTGCTGGAGGGTACCTGGGATCTTGGATCTGACTTAGCTATGTGTACATATGGCTGGTTTTCCCTACTAGACAGTGAGTTCTTTGAAGACAGGGGCAATGTCTCCCAACATCATAGTAGTGACAACAATAACACTAAGAAGTAATTGTACTCATGATGAGCACTTACTACCTGCAAGGTACGGCTCTAAGGCTTTACAAGCATTGCCTCATTTAATCCTTAAAGCAGCTATTTGTATGGCCCGTTGTACTTAAGGGTAAACTGAGACAAAAAGAGATTATGTTGCTCCTTTGCTTTGCCATTTGAGTTGGGATTCTGTCTCATGCAACCAAAAGGAAACTTGCTTTCCCAGTGACTTTAATGAGGGAATGTCAGGCTGTATTGGAAGGAAGCAAGAGTAGCAGAAAGACTAAAGCTGAGCTAAAGAAGGGTGCCCCTGATGGGGGAGGCCTCATTGAAAGGATGGGTCTTCATTGTGAAAATTGTAGGAGGGACAAGCAGTGAGGAGGGATGGGGCTTAGGGTAAGGGTGTTGGGGGCAGTGGAGAGCTCTGGGCTGCTGGAGAGAGGGTACCAGCACCAGACTCCTATCTTCTTTATCACTTTCTGGCTGTGTGGCCTGGGACAAAGCCCTGCACCTCACTGAGCCCACTTTTCAAGGCTGATGTCAAGCTTGCCATAAGCTCGGAAACCACCTAACCAGTGTCTGACCAGGAGTAACAGGCACTGTGCATGGGGCACAACCAGGAACCAGGACCGTAGTCAGTCCTCCCTTGCATGAGCTCAGGGGACCCTCCCAATGACCCTAGGACGAGGATCCCGTGTCCCGCCACTCTACAGAGGAGGGGACTGACTGGGTGGTTAGGGCAGCTGGAACCCCAGTTGTGTGGTTCCAGACATGTGCTTTACCATCCAGTCTTCTCAAGGAGCTTTAAGCTTGGATATTGGTGAGAGAAAGGGGTGGTGAAGACAGTTGATTACTTTGTACCATAGCCTCTTGTGGATTCCGAGATTCTGTGCTCATGTTTTTACCTCTGTTCCCTCTCTCTGCAGCATAGCTCAGCAGGTAGTAGACAGACATTTGCCACCAAACCTGTGGTGGACTGTGCTGGCGCTGGGGCACTGACGCGAACAAGACCCTTCCCAGCCCGTTCAGCAGGAGAGGGGAGAAAGGGCTGGAGCTGGGTGTTTAGGGGAGGCATCAGCTCTTCCAGTGATGCTAAGTGGGGCTGATGCCAGGCAGGCCGGGGTGAGCGCATGCGCCTGCCTCACCCACTGGAGTAGCACCTCCATGTTGTTTGCCACATCTGGGTGCCACCTCTGCTATTTACTTAACATTGCCCTCTAATTTCACTCACTTGCAGAACTAAAAGCCTTCGTTGCATCTATTTAAAAAAAAACCTCATCTTGCCACTTTACATTGGAAAACCAGTATCTTTTGCTATCACAGAAGGTATAACGCACAAGAACATAATGAAAAGCAAATGCGTGCCGATGGCCAGCTCCTGGCTCTGGAGGCCCGGTGCCAGCCTCTTGCCATGGAAATGCTGGGGAGCCACTGGCACCAGTCCGAAACTTTTTCTGGGGTGCAAGCATTGAAAAACAACTGAATAAGAGGAATATATTCCTCAGTGTTCCACTTGCTATTTAAAGTGGTACCTGCTGAACCACCTACAGTCCCTGAGGTGTCGAGGCATCAGAGCTCTGAAAAAATGCCTGAAGATACAAGAACCGCCCACCCTGCTTTCTCTGGGGACAGTCTCACTTCCCCTGGCATCAACCTCCCCTGGCCTCAGATTCTCTAGCCCCCAGGGAACCTTGCCGTGTGCTTGCAGCTGCAGGATTCCAGGCTGAAGCAGCTTTCCTGGTTAGCCAAATGCAAGGCACTTTGTTGCTCTGGCCCTCGGTTTCCCCATCTGGAAAGTGGGAATGAAGTTCCTATTTCCAGGGCTGTCTGGGAGATTGAAATGAGATACCATGTGTCAAAATGGATTTGCAAGAGCCTGGCACTGTGAGGCGGAATGCAGGTGACATACCTTCCTCCTTTTGATCTTGAACTAATCCAATTTAGGGACTTCATTGAGCCCACCTCTGCCTCAGTTCCCTTGCCTCCTTGCTATCTGTTTCTTTTCACCTAGAAGGTCTGACAGCCTTGAACACAGATTCTCTCCTCATTGACTCTCTGGGCCTCAGTTTGTTCATCTTTAAAATGGGAACATTAGCAGCCACCTTGATAAGTTTACTGTATGGGCAAGAAAATACTTTGTCACTGGTAAAGTTTTGTGTGCACTCAAGACTCATTTTAATGATCTGTAGCCCTCTGAGATGGGAGGGTTAGGGGAGTGTTGCAACTGCCTGTACCATGAGGAGAAATGATCTGAGTCTCAGCCCTTGGCAAAGACTTCCTGAGTTCATGACGGGCTGCATGCTGATGCCGCTGTTGTGGAGGGGAACGCTGTGGGCTCCAGCTGAGGCAGCTTCTGTTTTTAGCTGGAATTGCTGTGTTCAGCCCCCCATGTGGAAAAAAGGAACATGGTGCAGAAATAGCCCGTCCCAGGGGCTGCCCAAGAGAAGGGCTTATTTTGACTCAGGATGCGGCAGAAGCTGTGGCAGCCTTGTCAAAATACATCTGCCTCTTCTCGAACAGCCCACGGATCTTCAAACTGGCGCCAGGACCAAAGCTTGGTTGCCAGACTTGCACATCTGGAGCCAGGCCCCTGGGAACTGAGGACAGCCTGGGCTTTGGTCCCAATGGTAACCGACTCCAAGTGCCAGAGGGCAAAAAATTGGTATCCTATGTCTGTGGCATGAAGGAGCCCACCTTGATCTCAAGGTTTATTCCTCTCTGTGCCCTGTGTGGCTGGCGCTGTGCCTGGCAGGGCCTGGCATGTGGACAAGGGTGTATCAGCATCTCTTTCTCTGTGGACTTTACAGAGGAGGCTGCAGTGAGGCCTAGTACACCCTTTTATTGGTGCATGAAGTGACTTTTTGCCGTGAGCTCTCTCTCCAGCTACATGGTTCTCTTCCCCAAGCCCTTCTCTGCCCATTTGAGCTGCCATTGTCTCTGCTGGAGCTGCCCTCCTCCTCTTGTGATTGTTCATGACCCTAGACACAGGTCACCTCCTTGTGTCCTGGACAGAGTCGGTCCCTGACTCATAAGGACTTTGCATGGGCTCCGTCATGGCCCACAGGTATCTTCTCTAGAGAGGTATCACTTGAGCAGAGTGTCCTGACGTGTATGACACCACTGGACTCATATACCTCCCTCGGAGCTGACATCTTGTCAGCAATGGTGGTTCTGTCAGGTCCCTGGTTCTTCAAGTTCAAATCCCTGGTCAGCAGGCAAAGTCCAGGTCCAAGTCCAAATTACCTACTCCATACCACCTCTTCCCTCCTTCCTCCCGCCCTCCCTGCTGCAGCCTGCAGCCCTCAGAACTTACCAGCTCCTCCCAGCACCTTGCTCCAGCCTCCTAATCCTGTCTGCCACCTCCGCCTGGCTCCCTCAGTCCATCTCCATTCAGTGCCTCGCATGGGGCTGACTCACAGATCCTCTGCCAGTTCAGGTCTGGCCATGCAGCTCTGACCCTGCTCAGAACAGCCGGCAACTCAGTCCTTTCTCCGCTGGCAGTTTTCAAAGTGGATTGCCAGGTCTTAACGGGGGCCCTTGGTCAAGTGAGTGGGGATTGCCTGCTCTAATGAATTCAAGCAGATTTTTCCCTGCAGGAATTTTCAGGGCCTTTAATGTGCTATTGTGGATTATGATTCTCTGAGGCGACACAGCATGTGGCATTTTTAGAACTCATTTGATCACAGAACCTTTCAATGTGGAACATTCAGGGTTGGGGCGCTCTGAGGCACGCACTTTGAGAAATGCTGGCATTGGCTGGAGTCGAAACTCCTTATCTTGGCAGTCAAGGTCCTTCACAGCATGGGCTGAATCTACCTTTCCAACTGCTACTCTGGCCAGTCCAACTGACATCCAGAAAATTCCAGCCAAAAAGAACCTCCGATGCTCCCTGTGCCTGTGGTGGTTTCCTACCGCTGTCTGCCGCCCACTCACCCTCCTGCCAGACTCTCGTGCTCTGTCTGTCCAAAGCTGCCTTTGCCTCAAGGTCCAGCCCACATGTCACCCCTTCTCAGCCTTCCCAAGCGATGACAGTCTGGGAGATCTCCCCTCCCCCTGTTTTCTCCCCCATGATCCCGAATCTGAGTGTCATAGGGAAGTCTTTGAGTCACTCTAATTTGCTAATGAAAAAAATCATTTTGCAATTTGAGTATTTAAATCAGCAGCCCCTTGGGTCTGCTTCTCATGCTGCATCTTGGTGCTGCCTCGCCTGAATGCCGTGGTCATGGCCTGCTTCAGAGACTGCACACCCCCAGTTGTGCCCAATTTAGTGGCAAATAGACAAACATACTTGTCACCCTAATGGGGAAGTTTCCATTCACATGCTGGGAGGGGACTCAGGTTCCCCCAGGAGCTCATGCATGGCCCAGGGCCCTCTGTCCTGTGATTAGCACATTGTGTCACCTGATGGCCACAGTGCTGCCAGGAGGGAGTTTTCGGGAGGTGCCAACACCTAGGAGGGCTGAGGGGTTCCCTAGAGCCCATGCAGCTGGAAAGTGATAATGTCAAGGAACTCAGCTGAGTGAGCTGTAGGACCCCACTGAGGGCTCACACCAGGAGACCCCTTCATCTCTGGGATGAGGCTTCCCCTTGACAGGGCCAGTGCCTTGTCCAGTGTAGGGGAACCGCTGCTGTGTCATCTCCCCGACCAGGCTGAGAGCCCCTCAAGATCAAGTCTCATTATTTGTCTTTGCATATCTAACATCTAACATGGGATTTCCTGCCTGCATAAGGTGTGTCTGTTAGGTAAAGGATAAATTTTTTTTTGGCCTAAGGAAGATTCTGGGACTTTGTGGGAATTGTCCTAGGAAGATACGGATTCAGGTCCTGTGCTTGAAGGGCACCATTGTGCACATCTGTGGAGTCAGCACCACCAGTCCTCCTCCCGTTCAAGGATGGTTGGCCTGAGTCACCTTTAAGGACATCCCTTCGAGCCCCAAACACCCAACAAAAGGTGTCTGGTGGCAACGGACAGGTTGGCACAACCCAAACCAGCAAACTGAATAACCACTGTTCTCTGTTGGCACCTGTTGAAAAGTGGATGTTTTTATAGCACATATAACAATGCTGGTTGACATTAAAACACACACCAACACAGTCTCCCTGAAGCACACATTGGGATTCTACTGAAGCACAAATAGTTCACATCATGCCTCCATCAGCTTGGAATAAAACCACCACAGTTAGAATGAAGTCCAAAGGCATTTCCTGGGTCTCCATGTGAACTGAGTCCTCTCTTCTCCCAGCCCTCCTTGGCCCCTGCTCTCGCATCTCTCACTCAGCTCCAGCCACATGGATTACCTGCCTTGAACGGCCAAACCGGCTCCTGCCTCAGGACCTTTGCACTTGCCATTCCATTTGCCTAGACTACTTTCCCCCACATTCCTACCTCCTAGCTCCTTCTTGGTATTTACATATGACTCACATATGCCCTCCTTAGAGAAACCATCACTCTTTTACTCAATTTAGATTCCACCTAAATGAACATGTCCAGCTCCTTATCTCATTACTCTATTTAATGGTCTTCACAGCACCTGCCACTGTTTGAAATGATTTTTATCATATTTGTTTAAAAATATGTGTTTATGTGCTTATTGCTTGTCTTGACAACTAGAATGAAATTTCTGTGAGGGAGAATCCTTATCTGCCCTGTTCACTGTGAGATCTCCCTGCCTGTGACATACACGATGGCACAAGCAGGACAATCTAAGACTTGCTTCCTTCATAGAAAAACGACGAGGTGGCTTAGAAGGCAGACCCTGGGGCTGATATTTGGGGTTAGGATCCCTGCTCTGTTGGGTACAGGTGGATGACACCCCCACTTTACAGAGGCAGGAAGTGAAGGGCAAGGTTAAGTAACCCACCCAAGCTCACCCAGTGGTACACAAAGCATTTGCTGTGGCCCTGGGGTAGGGCCATAGGCCCCATTAGCTGAGGGCCCTGGATAGCAGGGGGTAGAAACTGACCTGCCTGACAAGTTCGAAGCCAGTGTCCTGACCCCTTGAGTCACCACCTTCTTCATCCCCCATCCAACTTGTCATTAGGTCACCCATATATATATGACCAGTCCAAGGTTGGACCTGTACCTCAGCTGCCCAGCTAGACTTCCTGCTGTACTTTGGTCTCCCCTGCGCCCTCCCCCACCCCCTGCATCTGGTCAGTGACACTCCTTTGCACACAAGTACCCAAAAACTTCTCCCCTTTTTGTTTTCCAGATAAAATCCTGCCTCCTCCACACAGTGGACAGGACTTCTGCCACCTGCTCCAGTCTCAGCTGCTCTCTAGCAACTCACTATCCCCTGCACCTCCCTCTTGAGCTACTTGGAATTTCACCCAAGCACCCCATTCTTTCCTGTCTTTATATCTGGGTGATTGCCTCTCCTTTTGCCTACAACCTTTTCCTCCTGTCACCTGGCAGGACTAACTCAGCTCACTTCATTGGGGGATGCTAACCCCAAAGGGCACATGGACCCATTCAGCAGCAATCTGTCCTCCACCTTTTGGGACCCTCATCAGGTCTCAACCTTCCTCTGTCCTGGGATACTTCCCCCTCTCCCCTGTCCACTCCCTGCCCCCACAGGTCTCTGAGTGAGTATTGTGGGCTCTGGGAAGCCTTCCTGAGTTCCCAGCTGGAGGAGGCACCTCGTCTTCAGTGGCTGGCTTAGTCCTCAGCACTTACTGCTCTGCACCTTTGCACTGACTGAGGACATGGTCAGCTCTGGACATCTCTCTGTCACCAGAACCATGCTCAGGACCTGGTGCAAGGCAAGCACCAAAGATGGCTTGTTGAGTGAATCACCCCTGTGAAGCCCCTGCCAGGGAGGCTGGGGGCATGGTGCCAGCACCAGTGGCCAAAAAGACTGCTAGCAGCAGAAAAGGCTTGAGCCAACCCCAGGCACTGCCAACTACAGGGGTTGGGGATCTCAGGCAGGGCTGGCCGCCCCTCCCCCCACAGCAGTTCCCTGTGGTCTTCCCTGCCCTGCTGATAGCAGAACCTGGGGAAGCAGGGGTGGCGCTGTGCTTCTGATGCTGTAGCAAGCAGAGCATCTGTTTGTGATCTGAGCTAGTTTTGCAGCTGCCTCTCCTGAACAAGGCCCTTTATTCTCTCTCATCCTGGCCCGGGCCGATGTGAAGCTAGAGAATGCCCACTGAGGCTCAGATACGGCTCTGGGGGTGGGTCATTTCCCCTAGGATTATCTGCAACTCTGTACGGAGGGGCTCGCGACTTGGTGTCCCGCAGACCTGGCCTCAAGTCCTAGCTCCCCGGCCTTCTCTGCAACTCTGAGCTCAGGACAGGCACAGCCAAAGGTGGCAGCAAGTGGGCTGATGCGGCTCTGAGGATGAGCCAGACTTGAGTTTCTCTGGAGTGTGCCTCGGGCACTGGGGTCATGGTCACAGTCTGCTTGGGGAAGAGGAGACCTGGGCACCCAGCCCCTGCTTCTCAGATTGCCTCAGATGCTTGAGGCCGGGATGAGGGGGCCTCATTTGCCAGCGTTTTCCAGGCACAGATTCTGCTCACACTCCTCCACACACAGCACTTCCAATTCAACCTGTCCTGTGTTGCCAGAAGAATCTTCCTAAAATACTCCTCATATCACATCTCATCACTCCCTTGCTCAGAATCTCCTGCAGTGGCCTTGTGTTGCCTGGGATGAATGTCACTCCTTTGCTGGCACCCGAAACCCTCCACAGCCCCATGCCTCTCTGATTACGTACTCGGGGTCGAGTGTGGATTCTCCCTTCCGTCTACCTGGTGTTGTTACCTCATTACCTAATCTCAGTGCCTCCAAAGATAAGAAGGAGTCTCTCAATGTTATGTATGAAGCTCAGAGAGGTTGTCCAACTTGCCCAAGGTTGCCCAGCTCCCGGTGGAGCCTATGGGGCTCCTGAGCTCAGTTAGGCCTGCAGGGTGTGCTAGCCTTGCTATTCTGAAGACTTCCAGCTGTCAGACAGCAAATCACCTGCAGCCCTGGATTCAGTGCAAAAGCTAACATTTTGGACAGAGAAGGGGGACAGAGAGGCTAACTAGCAGGCTTGGGGGAGTGGGCATCTAGGGAAAGCTGAGGCAGTGAGGGCCCTTCGAGCAGGTGAGGAGGGATGTGATAGTTTGGGTTTCAAGTCTGTCCTGTAGGGCAGATCTCTGTCTCCTGAGCTCAGGAGTGTAGCCATTGGCTTGCTGTGGAAATAAAATATGATTATGGCATACAGCAGGTGTTCAATAAATGTCCAGTATGTAAATAACGTTTTTTCTCTTTGGAATTGGAAATGGCCCAGAGGTCATTAAATCTACCCTACTTTCCTTTTGCTGATGAGGAAAATTGAGCCTTGGGGGAGGAAAGTGACTAGCCCAAGGTCACACAGTTAGGGAGAGGTGGAGAGGCTGGTGGGGGGCAGGGGTCTCTGGGCTCCTCACCGAGGCCCCAGCCTCTTTACCTTACTGTAAATGCTCCTACCATATGTGCCCTTGAACCCCTGGGGCCCACAGGCACGGGGGGGTTGGTATCCTGCTGTCCTATGGCATCATGGTTGGGAGTCACAGGATGTCTAATTTTGGGCCTATGTCCACCCTTGGGGAGGGCTGGCCAGGCACAGGGCAGAGCGCCCCACCTGCAGCAGCAGGGGTGTGGATCTTGCGTTCTGACTGCACAGAGTAGGCACTTAGGGCTTCTACGCTAAGCCTGTCTCCACTAGCAGTTTCAGGTTGTGTGTTCCTGTGTATGTGTGAAGGCTTCGAGAAGTGCTGGATTTCAACAACTCAGAACTTAAGTTTTGTGATCTGGAAAAGGGGTCTGCTGTTGATTCCCACAAGTGGGGTTGCAATGATAAAACGAGAAGACGGGATGGGTCCGCTGGCCCTGAAGCCCACAGATGCAGTCCATCACGGGCACTAAGGGGGCACCCCAGTCCCTGTTCTGGCTGCCTGGGGTTTCCTTCTCTTGGACTGATCCTTGTTCAGGGATGATTCAGGCAGAGGGGCAGCTGGAAGCCCCTGCAGCCTTGTCTCTGTGGCTACTCCGGTCTCTTCCATCTCTCCTAGGGGTTCCTGCTTTGAAACCTGCTTCCCTAATATAATCCAGCTCCCAAGAAGGAAGAAGGGATGTCTTCCTAGCCTTGCAGTTAACAAACACAACGTTTATAATTCGGTCTCTTCCTCCCTCTGCACACATTCTGTTCTCTCCCTGCGGACTCAGGCCCTTTTAATCATTCACTGTATTACATTTCACCCTGGTCCCCCAGGCACAAATTCCTTCCTACCTCAGGGCCTTTGCATTTGTTGTTTTATCTGCCTGAGCTGTTTTCTCTTTTCTCTTCACCCAGCTGGTGACTTCTCAATCAGATAACATGACAAGTTCAGGCCACCTCCTCAGAGAGCCTTTTCTGACTATTTCCATTCAACAAACCACCTTCCTAGTCATGGTTCATGTCTCTATTTTATTTTGCCTCAGCACTTATTGTCTTTAGGATCATCATCTGCCAGCTGTCCCCCTAGCTAGAAGCCCCATGAGAGGAGGTCCTAGTCTGGCATTGTTGATCTCTACAGCCTTACTAGTATAGGTAGCAGTTCGACCAAGATTTGTTGAATGAATGAATGAATGACCAGTTCTCTGAAATACACATTTGTCTTTCTAATGAAGAAACAGAAGCTTCTTGCTTCTGTCAGTGCCTCTCCTCCCACTAAAATTAAAAACTGACACAACTATTGCCTTTTCCTCCTTGCCTCTCCCAGACCTCTGCCGGCTTTGGGCTGTACTTTCAGTCTGCATAATGCTGCCTCCCTGGACGATCTTCTTTTCAGAAGGTTCACAAGCCTTGTCCTGCAGATGAGGAAACTTAGGTCCAGAGAGCTGCTGGGTGTGCTTAAGGGGAGGAGGGCATGGAGGGCTGAGCTGGGCATGCAGGTCTTCTGCCCTCACACTGTGCCAGCCACACCAGCAATATTTGAGCAGAGGACACAATCTCGATGGAGACTTCAGAGCAGGGAGTGGTGGAGGGAGTCTCAGAGATGGGGGTGGGGCCTAGGTAAGCCCTCTTGTCACTGGTTTGCCTGGCCCCTGCCCAGGGCTCAGAGCCCCCATTTTGAAGAGTCAGGGCTTAGTTTACAAAGAGTTGACCAGGAAACTCTTCTCCCACCCCTCAGCCCTTTAGGTGAAAGGTTTGGGGGGGAAAAGGATCCCTTGCTCAGGAGCCCCCTCTGCAGTGCCTTCGTTACAAAAACATGAACAGGAAAGAGTTGTGAGTGTTCTGTGGTGAGTGTGTGTTTGGATATTGTAAGCAGAAAATGCATGACCCTCTGTGAGTATGTTCTTGTGCAGTATCACACAACAAACACATGTGTGCACACATGTGTCTGAGTGTTTGCATGTGTGTTGTGTGGCTGAGCATATGCATGTGTGCGGCATCACACAATCAGCGTGTGTGTGTGTGTGTGTTTGTGTGTGTGTATGCAAGAGAGGAGGGGGTGAAGAGGGAGATAGAGAAAGGGAGAGACAAGGAGTAAGAACAACGCATGTTCCTCAGGGCCCTTGTTTACAGCCTGGTTTTCTCCCTGATGCTTGGAGGCCGCAGCAGGGGTGAGGAGGGTCAGCCCAGATGCTTAGCCAGTGGTGCCTCTCAGCTTGGCATGTTCCTCAAGGCTCCCAGGAAGGCAGAGAAAGACTAGGAGGAGGGTGTGAACCAGGGCCAGCTGATGTAGTCTGCCCAGCTGACCCTGTTCAGCTGACTCAGAGGCAGCCCGCCGGACACTGATGGGCTGATGCTATCTCCCCAGCCGAATGACCCTCCCAGTCGCTGGCTGGCTGACCCTGCTAGGCTGGTGACTCATCTACTCAGCAGCCTATTCTCTGGAAAACCGGTCTCAGTCCTACTCAGCTTGTGGACTCTCAGCTCTTTGGAGCCCTGACTCCTGGCTCCTCAGATGCAATAGGGAAAAGGTCTTCTCGGCTTCCCCAGGGCCTCTGGTCTTACTTTCTTCAGTTTCCTCCTCTGTGAAATGGTTGTCATGAGTCGGATGTGTAAGAGATCCTTGAAAAAGGGCAGAGTTAGCAGACTCTTGTGCTTGGGAAAGGCTGTCTCTACAACAGAGGGGCAGGTGGCGCAGGGGCCTTGGCCGAGCCATCTTGCAAAAGTGGAGCTGTTGAGGCAGAAGGCCAGAAGGTGCCAGAGGAGCAGCAGTGGAGACCAGGGAGCACTGACCCCATGGTGTACCTTCAACAGTTGCTGAGCATCTGAAGAGATGTGGGGTTGGGAAGATACAGTGTGGGTTCCTGTGAGCCTGGGGAGGACGACACTGTCAGGATGTGGGGGCTGTTTGCTACAGAAGTCGAGAGAGGGGAACATAGGGGAAAAGCATGTGGTTTGGAGTCAGGCTTGAGTTAGATCTTTGTGACCTTGGGCAGGTCATGCCCTGTTTTCCTGGGTTTCCTTTTTTGTAAGATGAAATCATAATTGCTTCTTGGCCACATTGTTAAGATCGTTGATTTAATGAACACCAAACACATGTATATAAAATGTTTAGTATATAGTAGGTGTTCAATAAATATCAACATTTGGAGGAGTGGAGGAGATAATTACCAGGGGAATAAGAAGATCTGCTAATCTCTACTGAAATTTGGCCCAGTGGCCCCATTCTGCAAGGCAGCTCCAGCACCCCCTCCTTTGGGTAGCCTCCTCTGTCACTGCCTCCTCTGGCTCCCATGGTGTCCTGATGTCCCCCACCTTCTCATCACTCTCTGTTGACAATAGCAGCTAGGGGAGCAATGCTTGTGGCTGATTGAATGGTGTCAGCATGTCTGCTGCTGCATGGGTACTGGAGGGCCACGGGAAGACAATCAACGTGTTTTCAGTTCTTATTAGATGTTCTTCCTTAATCCCCTTTCTCACTAAAACCTTGCAAGGTAGGTATCATACATCTGTTAGACTGGTGGGGAAATTGAGGCTTAGAGACAGGAGATACTAGTCTCACAGCTGAGCAGGAGGCAGTCTGAATTCCCACCCAGTCTGTGCTTCTACTTAATGTGCCATTCTGGTCTAATGCAAAGAAGGGAGACCCTTTGCTTCAGCCCCCACGTCTTGGGCACCACGGTGCTCCCAGTTATCCGGAAGCCACCTCCAAAGACACCGCTGCCTTTAGAGGTGTCTGTGTCTCTGCCCAGCTGGGACCTCCATCCTCTGGATCCTGCAAGATAGAGAAGACCTGGGGACCTTGGAGTCTCTTCTTGCCAGCAGCAGGGATGCGGATCTCAGGTGCTTGCAGCACAGAGCAGGTGCTTAGGGCTTCCATGCTCAGGCTGTCTCCACTAGCGTGTTTCTGGTGTATGTGTATCCTGTGTACATGTGACATCTCCATGTGTGACATGTCCACACGTGATTCCCGTGTGTGTATGCACCCATATAGGTATGTGTGTAAGCTCATGTGCCCACATGTGCAGCCACAAGCCCTGACCATGCACGTGTTTGTATCCATATACAAATCTGAGGTTTGAGGGAATGTGCGGGGTTATGGGGTGTAGGGTGAGATGCTGCCTGAGGATACGTGTGGGCACAGGGGGCTTCAGCAGTCACTGTGTGAAACTCATCTTCTCATTAAAAATCTCTGCTTCTCGAATCATTCACATAATGAAATTCAGTGCTTTCCTGTCTCGACCTGAAGGTAGCACTCTACCTGTTAAGTGAACAATTAGCACTCTACCTGTATAGTTAGAGTTCTCAGTTTGAATCTCCCTCCACCATCTGCTGTGCAGGGAGCTGGTAAGTTGCCCTTTTCCCCAGGCCCTGGTTTCCTCTGCTAGACTGCTGTGATGACCAGGATGGCACCCAGGTACCCTGTGCAAAGTAGGTTTTTTGATCTGAATGTACTATGCAAAGAAATCTTATCAAACCATATGGTAGCCCTCTGGTTTCTCCATGTGTTTGTAAGCAGGGGATATTTCCTTGACATCATTGCAAGACAGTCTTGTATGGCCATGCTTTTCCTGGCCATGCTCTTCCTTTCCTCTGATGCCAACTGATGCAGTAAAGCCAGACCCTCTCAGAACTGCTCTACAACTCATACTGCACACCTTGGCGTTGGGACAATAGCTTGTGTGGACTTTGATTTTGTCCTGCCATGATTGTGCTTATTTTTCACTCTTTTTGGGAGGCTAGGCATGAAGCTCTTAAACTGAAGAAAGAGATATCTCTTTTTCAAAAAAGCATGGGATATACAGAATTTTTGAAGCTGTAGATTTGATAAAATGAGGTGTAAGTTTATTTGGTCATCTTACATGGCCTTTCCAGGTGGGATCCACCTGGTGGTCAAGTTGGATATTGCAACCTAGCTCTACTACGTATTGTTTAATACCCAGGAAAGAGATTTAGATTAAAAAATGCTTATGGTGGGCGTCCCTGGGGGCACAGGGGTTAAAGTCTCAGCACCATCAAGCTATCACCAGCCACTGTGGCATGAGTTTGATCCGTGGCTAGGGAGCTTACCCACATATGGCACAGCAGACCTCTCCTGTCTTGCCCGCTGCTCCCCTCAGCAGTGTATTTCAGTAGATCTACCTGTTCTGCTCCCCACTATGTCTCTGGTGACTCCTCTCACCCCCTGCACCCCTGGCCTAGACCCCAGTTCTTGTGTGCATAGATAAATAAATAAATAAAATTATCTTTTAAAAAAACACTTATGGTGGGGGCGGGGAGCTCCCTGATAACGTAAGGGGGGTTAAGACGCAGCACTGTGATGCAGTTCGCAGCCACTGCAGCATAAGTTCAATCCCTGGCCAGGGAGGTGACCCATATGGGGTCTCTTCTTGCCAGACCTCTCCTGACTCATCTGCTACTCCCCTCAGCAGTGTTTTTGGCCAATCTGCCTGCTCTGTTTCCCACTCTGTCTCTGGTGAGTCCTCTCACTCCCCACACCTCTGGCCTGTACCCCAGTTCTTGTATGTGTAAATAAATAAATCTTTAAAAAAAATGCAAAAACGCTTATAGGGTGCCTCTACTGAGCCAAGCACTGCACTGCATTTGTTGCTGTGTGGTCTCATTTCTTCTCCTCAGAGGGTAATTCCGTTTTATAGGTGAAGTGCCCAGTCTGCTCAGGGTCATCTGTTATTATAAGAAACAATCAGGATTTAAATCATAGTCTCCTAACTCCCAAGTCATCTCTACAAAGACAGCTATTTTTTTTTTTTCATTTCCTTTTTAAGAAATGGAATCCTATTTTCAGGTGAATTCAATGTGGAATTTAAATATGTAAGAGGGTTGAAATAAGCTGTGCTGACTTGGGTGGTGGTGGATCTTCGTTATGGGTCTCCTTGGATCCCCTCAGGTGGCCCCTAAGGCTTGTTGTGGAATTAGGGGCTTCAAAGAGCAGATCTGAAAATCACATGGTCACATCCTGCAACTCGGCAAGAAACATCCAGCTCTGTGGTCTGGGTTGGGGTATGGCCCTGGGAAGTATAAAGGTGACTGCAAAAGAGGGGAGACGTGAAAAATGCTAAAATCATCTAACACCTGCACAGGGATGCTGCTGGGGCCTTATATTTGCCATGAAATATTAAGGTGTCCCCATTGCAACAAAATTCCTGGGCCCATGTTTCTGTCCTTTGAGCCATCTCCTCCACTTTGGGAACATTACTCTGATTTTTAGGTGAATGTTGCAAGAAAAACAGTACCACTCAGAAGCATTGTTGAGGTGTATTATGGCTTAAAGAGTACCTTTCCCAATTGTTTCCCAATACCCTCACTGTCATCTGCTATAATTACATGCCAGGCTTCGGTTGCTTAATGACATTTTGACAGACTGCATATATGATGGTGGTCGCATGTGCCCGAGGTGTGTAGCAGGCTAGACCATCTAGGGTTGTGTGATTACACTCTACCACATTCATGTGATGGAATTGCCTAATGAGGCATTTCTTTGAACACATCCTGTTGTTAAGAGATGCACGACGGTGTCTTGCTTGTTTGTCTATTTTCTTACTCTGACCCACCACTCCTACTAGACTGGGAACTGCGAGGGAGCAGGAAGCTTCTCTGTTCTGTTTGGTGTGGTCTCCAGGGGCCTGGGTTCATGGTGAGTGCTCAATAAACATGGGTGTGTGACTGACCTAATCAACAGGGAACATTATGCCCATTTTACAGACAAGGAAATCAAGGCTCAAAGAGATAAAGAGCTGCCTGATCTGGCTAGACTGCCAAGTCAGTTTAGATCTAGCTCCCAATTTTGTCACTTGTGAAGCAACAAAGAGCTGGATAGACTTATTCACCCCGTTCTCTTTCCTGCTGAGTTGAGAGATTGGCCAGGTTCTTGTCTAGTAAGTCCCAAATCAATCTGTCTGCAGAATGGGGACAAGGAGACAGGATCTCTCTGGGGCATGGGGAGGATTAATCAACAATTAGTGTACAAAACACTTTCCAGACAAATGTTAAGTATTATTAGTATTTAAATTTAGTTTCATCTTCCCCTGCATCCTGACAAAAGAGAACAGATGGCCCCAGCTCCAGGTGGAGGGGGCGGGGGGGGGGGTTGTAGTACCAGGTGGGAAGTTTTCAGAGCTGGCTTCCAATTAGCCTCTGCCTGATGTGGGAGCCTGGGGGCCACACGCTGTGGGCTGTGGGGAAGCTGAGTGAAGGTTGTGGGGAAGCACAGTGTGGGGTCTACAGTCCCCTTCCCAGCTGTGTGGCTTTACCAGGTCACAGTTCCTCCCAAAGCTCTGTTCCACCCCATCTGCCTTGCGGGTGGAACAGAGCATGAAGGAGAAAGTACCGGCCCCACACCCAGGTAGGCGCTCCCTGTCTCTCTCGTCCTTGACTCTGTTAGGGCACCCGAGCTTGGCCTTGCTTTCCTCTGGAGAGGTTTGCAGAAAACCTGCCTGGGATTTGGAATCTCCAAGACCCAGGCACAGCTATGGCTCCACCTTTTGTGTGACCTCCTCCAGTACAAACCTCAAGTTGCTGATCTGTAAAATGGGCATGGCTTTGGCACCGTCTCTGCCTGCCTGGCAGACTGGAAATGATTTGAAAAGATGACTTTGAAAACTGTAAAGGACAGTGCAGATGGGAATGAGGCTGCTGGTGCCTTCCTGCCCGGGTGTCTTTCTTCCGGGCTGTGGAAATGGGGTGCTTGGACAAAATTTACGCGGAATCCACCCAATTCTGGGCTCTATCTTTGCCTCTCTTGACCCACTCAGAGAGGGAAATGGAGCCTGGAATATAAATGTTCACCAGAAGACTCTAGGTACCCAGAAGCACATATGCTATCCTGAGAAGCAGAGAGAAGGCTAGGCCACTCGAGCTGGCCTTGGGGCCAGAAATGGCCTAATATGCCTGAGCTATCTGGGTGGAAGAGGCTAAAGGTGTGCAAAGAGAATGGGCTTTGGAGTCAGACCGACCAGGGCTTCAGTGTGGAATCTGAGTCTTATCTCTGAGTCTTATCTCTTTTAAAAAAAAAAAAAGATTTATTTATTTATGCATACAAGAACTGGGGTACAGACCAGAGGTGTGGGGGATAAGAAGGTTCACCAGAGACAGAGTAGGCAGATTAGACAGAACAAAACAGGCATATTGACTGAAATACAAGCTGAGGGGAGCAGTGGGCGAGTCAGG
The DNA here is from genome assembly GCF_964194135.1 of Talpa europaea. Taxonomy (NCBI): domain Eukaryota; kingdom Metazoa; phylum Chordata; class Mammalia; order Eulipotyphla; family Talpidae; genus Talpa; species Talpa europaea. Next base: position 68,411,075 of record NC_140076.1, on the reverse strand, counting down.
AGTGGTCTGCTGTGCCATGTGGGTATCTCCCTGGCCGGGGATGGAACTCGTGTTGCAGTGGCTGCGAATAACTTCATAGGTTGCATCTTAACACTTTGCGCCATCAGGGAGGTCCCAGGTTTTACCTCTTTAAGCCTCAGTTTCCTGACCTGTACAATGGGACTGAAAATATCTGTTGGGTTGAGGGCCATGAGGGTGCCCTAACCCTTAGGCCTGCTGATGGTGATGGAGGACAAGAACAGAAAAACTGGAAAGGAGGTGCCCCAAGACCAGAACCTGACTCACACAAGGAGGTGGGGGTAGAGGAAAATAACATGATCATTAACTGAGCTGTAGAGGTTGGACCCTTAGCCACCAGTTCCTTATCACAGGGCATAAGACCCAAGCAGCATCAGACTGCTATAGGGAGTGGAGCACAGATCTGAGGGTAAAGATAGGGAGATTGGACCCATCCTGGAATCTCTGATCCTTCCTAGTTTTGCCTTGTTATCCAACATTAGCAACAAACAGGCCATTCCATAGAGGAGTGAGCCCCTCCCAAACAGAATAGGACTATATCAGTGCAGTCTCTGCACAGGCTCAGGGCAGCAATCCCACTGCCCACCTGTGCCTACGCAGGTGCCTCTTTTTACCAACTCTCTCTTCTGCAGGGCAGCAGCCTTCCTGCCTCTGACCTGTACCAGCCTGGGACTTCACTTCACTGACCCCCTCAGCGGAGGCGGCTCTCCTCAGGGCTGCCTGCCTGCAACTATGCAGGCCTCTCAGCAAACCTGTCCCTTTCCGGGCAGCTCTTCCTGCCCGCTAGTGTCTATGCAAGTGTCTTTTACTGTTTTATCCCTTCCCTAATAAACCTTCTCTTTAAATATAACTAATGTCTCTGTCTCACGGAGAAACTCCAGGGAACTCATCTCAAGTTGCTGAAATGGGAGCTCTGGTGAAATCTTTCCCAGAGTGAACCCAAGGACCCTGCACTCTACAAAAGCCACATTGTTGGCATGTGGGAAGGAGGAGATGTCTCAACTGCAAGAGCCTCACCACGTTCTGTAAAAGGACGTACTTGGCTTCCTTACCTGTGCATTCCTGCTGGCTGTTCCAACCTCCTGGCACACCTCCTTCCCTCCACCATCTTTAGGTATAAAATTGCCCCAAGCCCTCGCCCGCGGACTTTTCCTCCTGTGGAGTCCTGCCTGGCAACTGGCCCCTAATAAAGCTCTCTTCAGAGACTGTCCATGTGGGTTTCATTCGGCAACACCTTACATTTTGGTGCCAAAACCCAGGAAGAGCGCCCACCCAGGTTTTGGACCAGGTGGCTCCTCCCTAACCCTGGTTGCCCATCACCCCACAGGGCTACCTGCTTTGCTAGCCTGACACTTTCACCACCGACTTCGGGGTAAGTCCCGGCCCCACCCCCTTGTACCTCTCCCTCTTTCTTTTCTCTACTACCCTACCATGCCTTTCAGCCTGAGGCCCTGGACCAAAGTACTCTCTCTAAGGGGTCTTCTCTACTTAATTCTACAAAAACCATAGCAACATAAGACCCTCCTCTACCCTGTTTTGGGTCATCCCTCCTTTTTCTTGGGACGCCTAGATCCAAGGCAGGAACTACTTCTCTACTCCAGACGATCGCAGTTGGGGACGCCCTTTCCCCGGGACAGTAGGCTACTCATTTGGTCCTCTGGTCCCAGGTCTCTTTCGCCCTCTCTCTTTCTTTCTCTTTCTATTGACTTTCAACATGGGGAACTCCAACTCCAAGGTGGACCCGTCTCCGCCCCTGGGCTGCTTATTCCACTCCTTTGAATCCTTGGGACTAAGGGAAGACCACAGACCTCGAGATCTCATTTGCTCTTGTAACATGGCCTGGCCCCAGTATACATTAGACAATGACTCCTAGCAGCCCAAAAACAGGACCTTCAACTTCCAAATTCTCACTGATCTTAATAACTTTTGTCAATACAATTGCAGAAGTGGTCTGAAATCCCTGACCTTCAGGCCTTTTTTGCTCTCCACTCCCTACCCTCTCTCCTCAAGGCTTGCTCTACCTTCCAGATCCTTCTGGCCTGTGACTCCAGAAGGCCATCTACCTCCTCCAATTGCAACTCCCCCACTTCTCCTCAAAAACAACCCCCTCCTGAACACTCCTCTCTCTCCTGCTCTCTCCACCATCATGCTCATAAAAAAAAAAAAAAGGGTATGGAAGGCAGCTAAGGCCCATCGATGAGGTTCATAGTGTTACAGGGCAGCCCCGATATAAAACGGGTTGCCTGGCTGTGGGTCCTCACCCGTGTGCTTGAAAGGGCTTATGAATACTCTACTGCAGGCACACACTAAAGGTTAATAAAAGGTTTATTTACAAGGGAAGGGAAAATGAGGAAATGTACAACTCAGGGAGAAAAGAGAGAAATAAAGTCTTAAATGCATCCTACCCTTTCTGCCGATCTGGAATCCCAAATGGCACACTGAGAGCTGGCTGCGAGCCACGAGCCATGAAGCCAAGATGCGAGAGCCAGAGCCCAGGGTCCCAGCAACCTTCCCTTTGGTGGTGACGGGATTTGTCTTTCCCAATGTCCTGATGGCTTTGGTCTGGAGTGGGGGTGGAGTCCACAAAGCCAGTATGGAATTAGCTCAGGACATTCTTTCCCCCTAACAATAGGATGGATCCCTCTTTCCCAGTGGGGGCCTATCTGGAGTGGAATTATCAGACTTATACCACTGAGGCGGGCCCCATCTCCTGGGGACGCGGCTAGCGACCGCAGCTTACCTGCCTACTAGCCAGCCTACAAACCGCCTCCCACAAGGTGGTCGATTTCGATAAACTAACTGAGGTTACTCAAAAACCACATGAAAACCCGGCTGAGTTCATGAACTGACTTACCGACACCCTGGTCAAGTTTAGGCGCCTTGATACTGAATCAGCAGAAAGCAGGGTGATGGCAACTCACCATCAACCGGTCCTCATCCACCTAAAAGTCACCACCTTCTTCCCTTCTCGTTCGCCATACCCCCTATTGTTACAACACTGCAGGGGCATAAAACCCGTCATCAACAAACTCCTTACACAACATATCCTCAAACCCACTCATTTTATCCTAGGTCAGTCGGCGCCTGACATTAGCAAAAAGCTAAAAAAGGGCAGAGGATGGTCCTCGCACTCCTCACAGGGATCTGTTGAGTATGGCCTTTAAGGTATATAACAATCGGGACGAACAGGAAAGGCTGGATAGGGAAGCCCGTGGCAAACAGAAAGCTGAACTCCTGGAGGCTGCCCTGTGTGCTCCTCAACAGCCATGAACAACAGGACCAAGACAACCTCCCAAGCCATGTTTCAAGTACCAACAGACAGGCCATTGGGCTAAATACTGTCCGGCATCTCACCTGCCACCAGGTCCCTGCCCCAACTGTGGCACCCCAAGGTAGGTCAGTCCCCTCCCTCCCACAGCCACAACAATTGGACATGGTGGCTCCCCTGGGCCTGGCAGCAGACAGCTGAAGTGGCCCAGGCCTCTCGACCCCGTCAAGATCACCTTTGAGCAGCCAAGGTAACTCTCCAGGTGGCAGGTAAAAACATCTCCTTTTTGATTAACACAGGGGCTACCTATTTGGTTCTTCCAACCTATCTGGGGAAAACTTTTCCCTCTCAGACCTCTGTGATAGGTGTCGATGCCTGATCACAACACCCCCAGACCGTGGGACCCATTTCATGCTCCTTCCACAACTCTCCCTTTACACACTTTTTCCTCATCCTCCCTTCCTGCCCAACCCCACTCCTGGGCAGGTGTCTCCTAACACAGCTACACTGCTCCCTATCGCTTTCTCCCCTGGCTCATAACTTCCCGCTTCCCTTTTTCTACTCTCCCTCCACCTACCCGACAAGGATTCTTCTTTCCCACTTCCAGTGAACCAGGTCAACTTGGTGGTTTGGGATGTGAACAACCCTGTGGTGGCAACTCACCATCAACCGGTCCTCATCCACCTAAAAGTCACCACCTTCTTCCCTTCTCGTTCGCCATACCCCCTATTGTTACAGCACTGCAGGGGCATAAAACCCGTCATCAACAAACTCCTTACACAACATATCCTCAAACCCACTCATTCACCCTACAACACCCCCAACCTCCTGGTGGAAAAACCCAATGGTTTTAAATGCTTAGTTCAGGGCCTGTGACTAATCAAATGAGGTAGTCCTGCCCATTCACCCTGTGGTCCCCAACCCATATACTCTCGTGTCCAAAATGCCCTCCTCCACTTCCTTTTTCTTGGTCCCAGGCCTTAAGGATGCCTTCTTTACCATTCCTCTTCATCTACCGTGCCATCACCTAGTTGCTTTCACTTGGGAAGCTCCTGATACGGGGCTGGGTTAACAACTCACCGGGACAGTCCTCTCCCATGGTTTTTGTGACAGCCCTCACTTCTTTGGACAAGCCCTAGCCAGGGACCTCTCCTCTATCGATTTGTCTCCTAGATCTCTCCTCTAATACGCTGACAATCTTCTCTGTAGCCCAGACCTTACTTCCTCCCAACAACCTACCATAAAGCTCCTCAACTTTCTTTCTCACAAAGGATACTGGTGTCACCATCAAAGGCCCAGCTTTCTTTTCTGGCAGTCACCTATCTTGGGCTTCACCTATCACCCCATTCTAAACAAATAATAGTCTATAGAAAGGCATACCTTAAACTTCTCCTTCCCCCTACCACAAAAGAACAAATCCTCTCTTTTCTGGGTGTAGCGGGTTTTTTACGCACCTGGATTCCTAACTTTGCTATCCTAGCACAACCATTGTATAAGGCATCCAAGGGTTCCATAAACAAGCCCCTTTACCCCAAAGGTGAGGTTGTAGCTGCCTTTTCTCGCCTTCAATAGGCACTGCTACAAGCCCCCGTCCTAGCTCTACCAGACGTCCAAAGGCCCTTCCTCCTATATACCGCAGCAAAGGGGGGAATGGCCGTGGGGGTATTGGGGCAGCAACAGGGGCCATCTTTTGCACCTGTAGCTATCTAAACAACTAGATGTGGTCATCTGAGGATGGCAACCCTGTTTGTGAGCCCTAGCAGTGGCAGCCCTCCTCCTAGGCCAAACTGATGGAGGAAAGGAGATACAAGGTCAAGAACTTAACTCACACAGGAGGTGGGGTAGAAGGGATGAGCATAACCCATTAACCCAGTTATAGAAACCAAGACCTTTAAGCATCAACACTCAGATCAGGAGGCGCAACACCCAGAAACTATCAGACAGCTATAGGGAGTGTCGGGACCACAGACCTGAAGGTGAAGATAAGAAGATTAAGGAACAAACCATCCACCCACAAAGATGAGCCCCTCCTTGAAGATGACAAAACCTAACATAGCCCTCACAATGGGGCAGCAGTCCGTCTGCCCACGTGGGACTATGCAGGTGCTTCCTTTTACCAGCTCTCTCCCTCTGCAGGGCAGCAGCCTCCTGCCTGCATCTCACCTGCACCAGGCCGGGGCTTCTCTTCACTGACCTCCCTCAGTGGAGGCAGCTCTCCTCAAGGCCGCCTGCCTGCAACCATGCAGACCTCTCTCAGCAGCTCTTTTGGGGCAGCTCTTCATGCCCGCTAGTGTCTATGCAAGTGTCTTTTATTATTCTATCCCTTTTCTTTTCCTTTTTTAAAAAATTCTTATTTATTTATGTATTTATTTATTTATACAAGCACTGGGCACAGTCAGAAGTGCGGGAGGGTGAGAGAATTCACCAGAGCCAGAGCGGGGAGCAGAACAGGCGGACAGACGGAGGACACTGCTGAGGGGAGCAGCGGGCGGCAGGAGAGGTCTGCTCCCCCTATCCCTTTTAATAAACCTGCTTTTTAAATATAACTAATGTCTCTGTCTTGTGGAGAAACTCACCTGGGAAACTTGCTGTGTGCCACTGAAACGGGAGCTCTGGTGAAACCTTTCCCAGAGTGAACCCAAAGACCCTTACTAACTCCAAAAACGACAACAAAACGATCACCGTCTACTCTCCCCATCGCCTTCCAGATCTCCTTTCACATCTCTGTCTTTACCATCTGACCCCGTCTAAACTTCAACTTTTTCATCTTTCTTTCGTGGAAAATCCTCAACTCTTCTTACAACATTGGCCCCCAAAGCCCTGCCTCCCTGTTACCGACTTCAGGCCCTCTTCAACACTCGTGTCTAGAAACTCTGGAGAGCCTGGGTGGTCAGACTTCCCATGATAGTGACTCTCTGCTACCCAATTCAGCTCACACCTGGTTTGTTGATGGTAGCTCCTGTCCAGACAAAGATGGTAGCTGCAGGGCAGCATATGAGGTGGCTTCTTTAAAAGAAATTGTCAAAGCCCAGCTTCTGCCCAGGGGTACTTCCTTGCAACAGGCAGAACTTTTTGCCTTCACCAGGGCCTTCCTCTTAGCCAGAGGGAGGCGGGTTACAGTATACACAGACTCTACATACGCCTATCTTATCATTCATCATCAGGTGGCTATCTAGAAGGAAAGGGGATTCTTGTCCACAAAAGGCACTCCTGTGACAAATGGGTACCTCATTCTACAACCACTGGAGGTGTCCTTCTTCCCTGCCCAGGTGGCAGTTGTCCACTGCAAAGGACATCAACCCCTACACTCTGACATCTCCTGGGGTAATTCTAAGGCTGATAAGACAGCTGCTCCCTCACATACCCTCCTAACTCCCACCCACTCCTCTTCCTCCCCATACCTCATCTCACACCTCAATACGGCCCTGAGGAACAACCAGGACCCCAGGGCTGCCTAACTGTCCAAGATAAGTGTTTTGCTCAAAGGCCAATCAATGTAAGTTACTTCTTCTGTTCACAGTCCCTTCACATTGGACCTCGGGCTCTTTATTGCTTCCTCTCTCCTCTTTTCCACCACCCTCGACTTTCCACTCTAATCTACCAGGCCCATAATGCTTGTACTACTTGCTCCCAGGTCTCCTTGCAGGGGGCTTTGCGACCCCCCTTCTCCTTTACACTCATCAGCTCCGAGGTCACCTCCCGGGACAAGACTGGCAATTTGACTTCACACACATGCCACCACATAAAAGGACTAAATATCTCCTGACTATGGTGGACACCCTAACTGGATGGGTCAAGGCATTCCCTTGTACAAGAGAGACAGCCGGCATAGTCACCTCCCATCTCCTCTCTGACATCATACCTCGCTTTGGCCTCCCTGACTTCCTCCAATCAGATAATGGCCCAGCTTTCATCTCAAAAATCACCCAGGCGGTCTTTAAGACATTGCGCATTTCATGGAAGCTACATATCCCATATAGACCCCAGTCATCAGGAAAGGTGGAAAGGGCCAATGTTCTCCTCAAGAACCATCTGACCTAGCTGACATTGGAGCTAAAACAATCCTGGATTCAGCTCCTTCACTTGCCCTGGTGAAAATCAGGGTTTTACCTAGGGGACCCACTCATCTCAGCCAGTTTGAGCTCATATATGGACGGCCTTTCCTCCTCTACCACCCACTCCCAGTCTCACCCTCGCCTTTGGTGCAATGTTTTCCATATCTCTCTCTCTTGCAACAGCTACTCCAAGAACATATGGACCAAATCCTTCCCCAGCCCAGTGCAGACTCCTCAACGGTGGTGGTTTACCCAGGGGAACAGGTCTACATAAAAGAGCTCCAACCACATGCTCTCAAGCCCCGCTGGACCGGACTACACCTAGTCATCCTCACAACCCTGACAGCGGTCAAGATTCAGGAATTCTCCTACTGGCACCATCTCTCCCAGATTAAACATGCCCCACAACCACCTACTCCGGCAAACAATAAATACCCTTGCCACTCTGTGGGGCCCACCAAACTGCACCTCACAAGGGTTTCTCAGTCTTCTAAGCCTCCTTCTTAGCTCTCTTTTCTTCCAGTGGCTTTCCTGAGTGGCCCACAATACAAATGGCAGTTCCAGGTCCTGGCAGTAGATAAGGAAAATAAGGTCCTCAACTCCCATCTTTTGCCCTATCTCAGGGTGTGCTAATCCTATATTACTTTCAATTCAATGGTTGCATGTTCACAAAATTGTGCAACTCGTGACCCAGAACAGTGGACGCATTTCACTCCTTACCTCTGCCTCATGTCTGACCAAACCAAACTGGTTCTTACTGCAAGGACCCCAAGTTGGGTGGCTGCCCCTACTGGAGCTGCAAATACCATTATCCTAGGTACTCCAGCTCAACTCTGGTAAACCTCTCCAGGTCCAATTTAATCACCTTTACTGTCCTACACCCATGGAACCAAAAATGGCAAAATGGGGTATCCAGAGCAGTCTATCAACACTGGAAAGTGGCTCCACAAGGGAATATACAGATCCTTCAAATTCCTCCCCAACACAGCTAGACATCATCATTTGACACAACTTACCCTCTACACTAAAAAAAAAAAAAATTCACCATCCTCTCTCAAAGTGCTGCAATGGGTTGCCACCACTGCCACCAATGGGTAGCCTTCTTACTGGTCTTATTGGGCATCAGCCTCACTACATCCGTAGTGGTTGCAGGAATTGCAGTGGGGGGTCTAAGACATAGCCTGTACACATTCACAAATTTTGGGACAACTGGCGTTAAAGAATCACTGTGACTTATAAATCCTTACAGCAGAAAAAGGGGGCACTTGCCTATTCCTCTGGGAGGAGTGTTGTTACTTCATAAATCAGTCAGGGCTTGTTGAAGAAAATATACAGACTTAGCCGCCAACATCAGAAACAGTACCCCAGCCAGGGACTCAGTGGCTACATGTGGACACCCCTCCTAACATGGGTAATCCCCTTCTTGGGACCTCTTACAGCTCTCCTCCTCATACTGATGTCGGCCCCTTGTCTTTTTTTTTTTTTTTTTAAGATTTATCTATTTATTTATACAAGCACTGGGTACAGTCAGAAGCGCGGGCGGGTGAGAGAATTTACCAGAGCTAGAGCGGAGAGCAGAACAGGCAGACTGACGAAGTACATTGCTGAGGGGAGCAGCGGGCGTGGCAGGAGAGGTATGCATGCCATGTGGGACCCTCGCCGGCTGCCGGGGATTGAACAGGTGCTGCAGAGGCTGGGGGCAGCCTCACAGCCCAGTGCTCAACCGCTGTGCCACCGGGGAGGCCCTGGCCCCTTGTCTTTTAAAATGCATCCAGGATGGGATCATGGAAGTGAGCTGACAGACCTTTAACTAACTGCTCCTCCACCCATACCAACCTTTGCCATTGGAACCCAACTCTGGCCTCATGCCCTAATGACCCACATTGTGGCCCCTTTCCACAACACCTCTTCTCAGCAGGAAGTAGCTAGAGGACTACGGCCCCCTATAATACCAAAAAGGATGGAATGTTGGGTCGAGGGCCATGAGGGTGCCCTGACCTAGTTAAGGCCTGCTTGATGGCATCTGGGAAGCAGCAGATGTCTCAACCGCAAGAGCCTCACCATGTCCTCTTTGTGCAAAAGGTCACCAGTGCTTGGCTTCCTTACCTGTACATTCCTGCTGGCTGTTCCAGCCACCTGGCACACCCCCTTCCCTCTGCCATCCTTAGGTATAAGATTGCCCCTAGCCCTCACCCGGTGACTTTCCCTCCTGTGGAGTCCCCACCGGCAACCAGCCCCTAATAAAGCTCTCTTCAGAGACTGTCCGTGTGGGTTTCATTTGGCGACCCTTACAGTGTCCTCCTAGATGAGCCACAGCAAGGACCAAATTAAAGGAGAGAACCCAAGCCCTAATGCCACCTGGGGTGGCTTCGTGATTTCTCAAAGGAGAACACAAAGGGGAAGAGGTACCAATTTGGTGTCTGATATTTACCTCCCTATTTTTTTCACTCCCCCAGGTTTTATTGTTTATTGCCCTGGGTTTTATTTGGGGAACTACCAGAGCCATGCTGTCCACCCATGTCTAGGCATTAGATCATTGTATTCCTCTTGGGCAGGGAAGCATGTGACCCAAACTTAGCCAATCAGAATGAACCTAGGACATGTGGGGGGAGTGTGCTGGGGGTGTGGGGAGTGGACCAGGGGTGAGGCCCTGCCTTTCCAGATGACTTGGAGCTGTTGACAAATACCTGGTGCTCATGGCAACATCTTGTTCCCTCATGGGTAGAGTCTGCCTGTGACTGGGGCACCTGGGAGAATATAGCTGGCTTCCTGGTGGTTACTCAGAGTCCAACTAAAGCAGCAGAAGTTTTGACCGGAAGGAGCCACTACTTTGCTTTTTCCTTTTCACCTAAGTCAGTTTGCGTTTTTAAAAACCACCTGCAAATAAGACTTTAAAAAATCTCACTCACAATAAATAATTTGATTCTAACAAAGCTTTGATTTTAGCAAGGGGCTCACTTAGTTCAGAGCTGAGCATCTGTGAATAAGGTACAATGTTTTAATACAATGCTGATGTTTTGTGGAGTTTTGTGTCTGTGTTCAGGAGGGTTGTGGGTCTGTGGTTTTCTTGTAATGTCTTTGGTTTTGGCATCAAGCTAATGCTGGGCTCTTCAAATCAGTAGGGAAGCTTCCTTCCTGTTTCCCGAAAGATTTTATGTAGAATTAGTATTGTTTCTTCTTTAAATGTGTGGTAGAATTTACCAGTGAAGTGTGATGCAGATTTCTGATGCTATAATTATTCCAAAAAAAAAAAGAGCTGTTTGCTCACTATTCCTGTCTTATGTGTTGATCGAACTATTTCCTAACATTTTGCAACCTGAATTCTTCTTTGGGGGCTGCTCCAGGCTCTGATCTAAAGGCATGTGTCACAGTTTTGTGTTTTTCAATTTGGGGAAAAAAAAAAAAACAGCAAATTGTTTGCAATCTGTTTAAAAGAAATGAGCATGATGCAGTTAACTTTTATCTTTAAAGTGATGTACGCTGCTTAATTTTCAGCCTCATCTCTCTTTCTTGAATCTGCCCTGGCTCATGCCAGTGGGATATCACTTCTATAAAACAATTCGGGGCTTCCCAGGCTGAGCTAGGTTACCCCCTGTCTATTCCTGACCCTTGTATACAAAGCACAGTCATGGATAATAAATAGGCAACCAACAGCGACTCCTTGCCTTCTGTGAGCCTGGCCCTGTGTTCACCGCAGTGAGGGATGCGAATTCCATGGGGGAAAGGAAGGAGGCTCACAGGGTGCCTTGCCATGCCAGGCATCATCCTCACCAGCACAAACTGCCACAGAAGGCAGGTCCCAGTCACCTTTCTCCTGAATGTGCCCCTTTCCCCCCCTCCTCCATGGGCCTTGTTCACACGGACACCCAGGCCTGCTCCCCCATTTTGTCCCTCTCTCCAGCCTCCTCTGTCCTAATTACCTCTCTCCTGGATAACTGGGCATTGCATATTCCTGCTTTCAGAACCCCAGATAGCAATGCTGGGGTTATGGTCATGTGAGAGTTCACAGGAAGCGAACTGGAATCTGTTCAGAGCTTTGATGGTGCAGAAGTCAGGCTTCAGAGAGGCCCTGGGAGAGGCGGAGCTGTTAGGTGGCCTGGCTGATAAACATGTGACCCACAGAATCTCACATCTCTGAAGTCTCTGGCCACAAGCCCTAGACTAAATCTCCACAGGTTCTGGGAGGCACCTTCAGAGTGGCAAGGGTTGGGCCTGATCCTGCCATGCCTTCCTGACTGGTACCCTGTGGCACAAGGTGTAGCTTCAGTTTCTTTCTCTGCACACTGAGGCCCCTGTGACCTATCTCAGGGCAAACAGGCGGTGCCAGATGCTTTGCCAGCCTGTGGATGGTCAGGAGGCATCACGCCCACCCAGGTGGAGACCCAGGAGTGAGGATACTTGAACAATGTGGTCCTGATGGTGCTGGCAGGACTAAGTCCCTCCTTTTGCAGATATGGAGTAGGAGGCCCAGAGAGGGCAAAGGGCCTCTCCAAAAGGCCCAGCAGAGTTCATAGGACAGGTGGAGGTCCAGGCCCACCTAATCCTCTCCAGCCTTGGCAAACACTCAAGAGGGACTGGCAAAGGAGTACCTTCCTCAGAGGGGCCAATGCCTCTTTCTGAAGGGTGAGCTGCTGAGCATCCTCGGAAAGGGATGTGGTGTGGCAGGTGGGTTGGCCCAACGCCCCCTCCACTGTTTCTTGGCTGGCTGTCACTGATAGCCACAGTCCCTCAGCTTCTAATCCCCAGGTTGGGGATGGTTTGCCTCCTTTGCTAGGTTATTGTGAAAAAACCAGTGAGAGAAGCCATAAGGCTGCTCATGAAAAGGCCCAGGAGGCCTTTTCTCCACTAACATACTGTTGGTATCTGCATTGGCTCTGCTGGCCTGGTGAGGTGAGATCCAGTCCCAAGATCGCCCATCTGTGGGTCAAGGGGCAACCATGGGGCAGGGAGATGATGTGTGAGAGGCCTATCAGGTGTGTGGGTACCTCCTGTCTCCCAGTGGCTGGCTTTCTCCCCCAGACCTCGGTCTAGTCTCCACCTGTCAGATGGGGGAGGCATCCTCATGGTGGTGAATCATACTATCTCTAGGAACAGAAGGGGCCTCACACCTGCTCTGTTCTGGCACTGAAAGCCTCAGAATGTGGCTGGGACAGAGGTCTCCTGAGTGGGCAGAGGCAGGTGTGAGTGCCAAGGTGAAATATTGGAAGGGGAAGAAGCTGCGGGCTGATCTCGGTCACTGAAGCTTAGACAGGGCCAGGGCTGCACCCAGGCCACACAGCACACAGGGATTGAGCCACAGCAGCAGGATCTCCTGGTTGGAAGAGGCTGAGATCATTTGGTTCAAATTCCCAACCAAGAGCTTACACACCTCCAGGGATAGGGAGCGCACTACCTTACCTGCTAGCTTATTCATTTTGTAATAACTCTGGCCTTTAGGTATTTCTCTTTCTCACTGAGCTAAAAATCTATTCCCAGTTATTCCAATCTCTGCCTTCAGAATCAACATGCATTGCTTCCATGCATGAGGCTGTTTGTCAACAGAGACCATGTGCCCTGAGTCTTCTGTAGTCTGAACTCTGATTTTGCAGCTCTTTGGTCTGATAGGACAGATCGCTGCCCTCTTGGTGAGTGAAGGGACCACCACATTTTTTTTTCCCAGGACTCAGGTTCAGATTTCCAAAGAGTGAATCAGGAAAACACCAGCAGCCACCTCAATGAGGGTGTTCAGTAAATGCAATAACAATTAGGTAAATCTATTAGTGAAGACAAAATTGACTCAGAAGCAAAAGGGGAATTTTAAAGACCTTTTCAATTTGTAATTTTCATGTGAGGCAGTTAATCTAAAAGCAAATAAAGCATCCAAGTGCCAGGGAAAAAAGTGCAGTGAAATGTATTTTTTGGAAGGTAAATGTGACTCTAGGAAATTATGAGAGAATTATACCTAAAATAGATTCTACTGAATGGGAACTTCTTGCGGGCAGAAACTGGGTCTTCTTACACGCTAGGCAATCAGAGCTGGTCAAGGAACACAGGTGGTGACTGAATACACAAGCAATACTTTCAACTGGTTGTTATTTTGAATGTCAAAAGGTCAAGTACATCCCCTGCTCTCCGAACTCTTGGATCTTAGAGGTGTGTGGAGCAGGCCTAGATCAAACTGTGGTGTGCATGCGGGAAAGTATGGCCCCTCTGGATAGCTCAGGGCTGCTGTGAAAAGATCAAGAGACAGCGAGTAGTTTCACTGTCCAAGAATCCATTTCCTTTTCTCTTTGTAACGGCACCCCCATTTTCTTAGGGAAAACTGCATCTCCCTCCATCTCTTTCTATGTGTACATGGCATATGACTAGGATTTGACCAATTAGTGTAGTCCATTCCTCTGGCTAGTGATCGGCTCAGGGATGGCCATGAGACCCAATAGAGGCCAATGAGACTAAGTTGTAGAGTTTTTGCTGGAGTTGTTAGGAAGCCTCCTTTTGTGGGGTGTTGTTAAGCATTCAAGTGCCAGGGAAAAAATGCAGTGAAATGTCCAAGCTGCTGGGGCCACCAGGAGAAGAGAAAATTCCTGAACACAGAAAGGCAGAGGTAAGACATGGAGAGAAACAGATCTGCAATCATGATTTGACCGCCTGACCCAGCGGTGAAAATCCACCTTCCTTGTGCTTCTCATCACATCTGCCAATAGCTGTTGTTTAAGTCACTCTGAATTGAACTTTTTCACTTACAACTCAAAATGTGTTGACCTGGAGAATAGGAGTGGTAAACTTGCTTTTCAGTTTGACAGAGATCGCTGATAGGATGACCTTCTTCTCCACGCTTCCCTGGAGACAGGGGAATCCTAAGCAGAGCAGAGGGGCTGCAGGGTGCTGTCCTTTTAGATTCCTTCCTCTTTCATCCACACCTGCAACAACTGCCATGTTCAATCCATTCATCCTTCCTCCAGCTTCTTTCCAACTTAGTTCCAGCACTTCTGATTCTGGCAGGGACTATTACTGCTGCTTAGGAATGTCTGCCTCCAGCTTTGTGCTTGTGATTTTTTTTCTACTGAGAGGTGTTTCTTAAACCACAGTCTGACCCTGGACACCCTGTGCCACAGCTCCCCAGGGCCAAAGCTTGGAGTCCCTGCCCACTGGCAATGCCATTCAAGACCTTTCACCATCTGACCCAACCTTGCCTCACCGTTTGTTCATCCCTTTGCATGAAAGCTCTCCCGTGGCTCTGGCTGCAATGGTCCTTTCTCACAAGCTCAGCTTATCTTCTGCAAAGCCTCCTTACTCAGTCAGCTCCACCTGACCCCGGCTGCCACATCACCCTGCATATCCCTTTACCACAGCAACCCGGCTGCCTGGTGGTCCTAGTTTATGTCCTTCCACACCGGAGTTCCTTGAGGGCTTCTTAAATCATACTCAAGGAATTGCTTAGAGGACCAGCTCAATTACTTAATCATTTAAAATCACTTACAGGGGTGGGGATCAGAGCCAATTACTCAACTTCTACTTTATCTAGGGAAGCAACTGTGGGAAGTCTGGGGTGGGTGGTCACCCTCTCCACTTAACTGTGAGCTGAGATTTCTACTCTACCTTCATTACATTAAGCTGCGTTGGAGAACATAACTGGGGTTTCTAGGTGAGTGGTGGGACTTTTCAAGCCATCCCTGACCCCACACCAACAAAACCAGCCGTGGAAGAAGATGGTGATGACCATTCTCCTGGAGGGAGGGAGCCTCGACCTGCCATCAACTCTTGTCTTGGTGTTACTGGACTAGAGAAGAACAGTCCATTTAATTGATAACAGAGGACAAGGCAATGCTTTCCTAATCCATAGCCCAGGAGACCCTGTTACATGGCAGGGAGAGGGGCAGCCCAAACCCCACAAACCTGCCTATTCTAAATGGGTTCTGCCATCCGCCGCATCAACACAAAACATATGAGACCTTAATGGGAAGGAACTTTAATACAACTAGGAAACAATACAAGAAAGGCAAAAAATCTGGTTTCTAAATGAAGCACCCAAAGTTACCCGTCCCCTCGTGGGTAAAACTCCATCCAGATGGAACTGGCCCAGAGCAAGGCCCCAAAGCCTGCCACAAGTCTAAAGCATCTTCCAGTGGGGACCCACAGAAAAGGGTCAGAAACAACCAGACAAGCCCGGAAGGAAAAGAGCAAAATCAACATCAAGATAAAAGCTGCCATTGTCTCCTCCCCACGGGTCTCACCCACATCTGTGTCACCCAGTCCACGACCAAAAGACAAGCGCAGTTTCTTCACGCGTCTCTAGGCTCCATGTGCCTCCTCCAGGTCTCCTGGCTCCATCCTGCTTCCTTCCTTCCTCAGTCTCCTCTGCAGCTTCTTCTCTCCCTGCTCAGCTCCACCCTCCCTTGGGTGGGGCAGGAAACCTCCCCCTTTCCTGGGGACCATCCTGTTGCAACTCCAAAGACAAAAGCAACCTGAGCTGTCCCCTGGCTTCGGCCAGCTTAGAGACCTTTCAACAAGAAAGGGGAGGAGAGAGTGAGAGGGTGCTCTTTGCAAACCCCCCTCGCTCTGGGCTGGGGACTTGAATCCCATTATCTCTTCTAATTCTCCACAGTCACTCGGGGAACACGCTGGCATCTCAGTTCCCTAGGTGAGGGTCTGGGGGCTCAGAGAGGTGAGGGCATTAGCCAAATCCACACGGTGGTAAGTGGTGCGCAGAACTTCAAATCTGGTCTGAATAGCTCCTCATCTTCATCCCAGCCAGGCCAGCAAGTTTCATGGTCTGTCAGCTTAACCTGCTGGAATCCTGATCCTTCACTTTCCAGCCCAGTGGATGATGTAACCCACAGAGCCTCTTTGATGCTCAATTTGCTCATATGCAACAGGAAGGAAATTCCCACTTCTCAGGGCTGGTTGTGTGATAACAACAGGGAATAATCTACTGTGTGTGATTCCTAGGAGGGGCACAGTGAAGGTGCTGGCTATGATGACCATTTTCCTGCCTTGCTCTTGACTTTTAGATCCCTGGATGACCTTTCTCATATGCCAAATTCTAAGTTCGCTGAAACTGGAGAAGTCAGCCCTCAGCTTTCAGATCCTCTAATCTTGAGACTTCAAGCCAGTAGGGGGTCTCAGTTTTCTCCCAGGTGAAATGAGAGGGCTAGGCAGGTCCCTGTCTGCCAACCTGGGGTTTGAGTATCTCTGGGGTTTTCCAAAGACAGCAAAGTTTGGGGCTGGGGAGGGGGGTGGTGGGAAGGGCAGGTAGAGAGAGGACATTTTCTGGTGCAAGGTGGGCCTGGCTTGCAATGTCATATTTCCTAGCTTTGGGCTGGAGTACTGTTGCCTCATGCTTGCCTTTTGCTGATCAAAGCTCTGACTGGTGGTTAAGTGTCTTTGATTAATAAAAAATGGAGGAAATGAATTAATCATGACTTAAATGCAGAGTGTTTGGGAAACAAAATCTTTAAAAATGCAAATCCACTGGGGCCAGGGTGAGGAAAGTGTCCTTGATGGTGAAAGATTGGCGACTCCTGGGGTGGGTGTCCATGGAGCCCCTCTAGTTGTGGACAGAGCGTCTGTGTGGCCAGGTGTCCTGTGGGTACTACTGATAGGGATGGCAGGCTCGGTCCCTTTAAGGTTCCTCTCTCATCTCCTCCCCACCCCCACCCCCAATAAGCCCCAGGCCTCTGCGGAGGAGGACATGCATTATTGAAAGCACATTTCAATACCTATTCACTCTCCTCCTCCTCCTGTGGGTGGCAATCACAGTTTACATAATCTGTCTCTCTGTCCTCCCAGGCAGCTGCTCCCTTCAGGCTGAGTGGTTTGAGGAGGGGGAGGGAGGGGAGAAGGGAGACAGTTGACTGTGTGCTGCTACCTAGAGTAGTGGCCAAATTGCCTGGGAGAGGAAATGAGAGCTGACTTTGCCAACACAGCCCTGGGTTCAAGTGTCACTTGTATGATGTTGCACCTTAGTTGCACCACTTTGCTTCCTTCCCGGTGATCTTGCTCTACCTCCATGGCCTCCAGTACAGTCTCCATTCTAATAGTTCCAAAACCTCTTTTTCTGGCCTAGACCTCTCTCCTGAACTCCAGGCCCTTCTGTCAACAACTTGAAGGACAGACAGGCAGCCTAGATTTAGCATACCCCAGGTGATCGCACCAGTTATCCATCCATCCATCCATCCATCCATCCATCCATCCATCCATCCATCCATCCATCCATCCATCCAAATACTTTTCCATCCACCTGATGGAGGCTAAGAGTAGAAAAGTTGGAGAGGAGGCAATGGAGGTAGGGGACCATTAGAAAATCTCTGGTTCTTTTCAAATTCTGCATAATTATTCAAAACTAACAAAAGATAACAACTCCACAAAGAAATGAGCCCCTCTTAAATAGAAGAAGACTATATCAGGGCAATTTCTGCATTGGCAAGGGTCAGCAGCCCTCTGCCCACCTGTGACTATGCAGCTGTTTCCCTTTGCCAACCTTTTCTTTTTGCAGAGCAGGAGCAGCAGCCTCCTGCCCACCTGCGCCTACGCAGGAGCCATCAACCTTCTCCCCTTGCAGGGCAGCAGCCAGGCCCGGGGCTTCTCCTCACTGACCTCCCCCAGCAGAAGCAGCTCTCCTCAAGGCTGCCACCTGCAACCATGCAGCCTGTCTCTTTTGGGGCAGCCCTTTCTACCCTCTTGTGTCTGTGCAAGTGTCCTTTATTCTTCTCTCCCTTTTATAATAAGCCTGCCCTTTTGGATAGAACTAGCGTCTTTGTCTCCTGGAGAAACTTGCCCTGGGAACTTGCTGGTGCCACTGCAAGGAAAGCTCTGGTGAAGCTTTTCCCAGAGCTAACCCAAGGACCCCACTCTCTGAACCCAACACCTCTAAAACCAACTTCACACCCATTCATCCAACCACTATTCATTCATGAATACATCTACCCATCTTAGCCATCTGCTGGGTTTGTTCCCCAAAAGGGTCAAGTAAGTTTTCTTAATGTGCCCAGAGTAGGCCTCTTGTCACCTTGCTGTGGGATGCAGAGTCAAGTGGGGCCCTATGGCCTTGGAGGTCTGTTACCTTTACTTAAAGAGGAAAGCAGATCATTTTGAATTGAGAACAGTGAAAACCCCAAAGCCTAAGGGAAGCTCTGTCCTTCCCTAAGTACTTTGCTCTTCCTAATTCACCAAACGCTCATCAGGTCCTAGCCTCTGCCCTTTTCCTACTTGGAGACGCAACCACTACTGCACCTTTTACAGCTAGAAGAATATACTTTGGGGGGCTGTCATCCAGTTGTAGGGTTACCGGGAAACATGTTCTCTCTAAGAATTTAGAGTAAAGATGCTGTCAACCCCTCCTTGTCTGTCATGCAGAGAACACCTCCCTCGCTCTCGAGACCTAAACACAGGATAAATATCCCTGGTCCTCTCCACTAGTCTTTAGAACTTACAGCCACATAAATTCTCCATCTGTATGTTATTAAATTGATTTTTCCATTGCTAACTTGCTTGATGCTATTTTGATTACTTGTTCATTCCAAGACTAACTTACAGGGCTACCAGATGATTTCCTTTGAGCCCCGGCACATCTAGTCATCTCCCCATCACCTCTACATTCAACTGCTCATCTGTCCATTCATCATCCATCCACCCACCACCCATCCATTCATCCGCCATTTACCAAGTGCTAGCATTTGTCAACACTGGGGATATAGTAATAAGCAAGAAAGTACTGCTTTGCCCTCCCAATGCTTAAGAGGGCTGTGGAGAAGACTGACAAGTTGGTGGAAGTAATAATAAATGTGATGAGCATGATGATAAGGGAAGGATGAGGTGCTACAAGGAGTACGGGGTAGGGTATCCGGCAGTCAGAGGACACTTGTGGAGGAGATGGCACTGGGGCTGAGCCTGAGGGAGACAAGAGAGTGGATTTGCTCTTTTTTGCTCTGTGTTCTTGTCTCCATTACATGAGGGCATTGACACCCAGCACCATTTCCCCTTTGCCATGGGAGGACCGACTTCCTTCTCATGCATGCTCCTAGGGGTTGCATGGGAAGGCTGCATTTGTACCAGCTTCAGGGAGGAGAGGACTCAGGCCTGGCCGTTGGAATGGATTAGGGATCAGTCTACTGAGATTCAATGCCAGGAATTTGCTGCAACTGAGGGGCACAGGGTACCCTGTCTCCCTTGGAGGTGCTCAGCTGGTACAAACGTAGCTGCCATGTTGCAGTTCTGAGGGGAAGACCCTGCCTAAGAGTGAAGCCAATGTTGAGAATAGAACAGAGAGCTGTAGAAAGACAGAGTCTTAAGGTCATCATTTGAACCTTTGGATCCAGGTGTGCCTGACACCAGCAATGTCAGCCTTTCTTCTCTTTAAGCTATTTTGGCTTCGTTTTCTTTTACTTGCAGTCAAAGAGCCCTCATTAACAGTAAAGAGTCTCATTAACAGTAGGAAAGCATTTCACATCCTTTGTCTTTTTTGATTTTCACAACAGGCCTAGGATGCTGTTTACAGATGATGAAATGGAAGCTCAGAGAGTGGAGCCAGTGGGACCCAGGGCTGCCAGACACCAAAGTCCCTGCTTTATTCAAGATACCTTGGGAGTTAAATAAGAAGGATATGGGAGAACAGGATTTAAATTTAAGAGGACAGGGTGGAAGGAAGAGAAAATTGAAGTAAAGCTAGTCTTTTGCTCTATGAAACGGTGATTGGGGAAGAAAAAGTATGAATGGAAATGGGAATGATGGAGAAGGTGGGGAGACTTGTGAGGGAGTGAATTAGAATCAGAGGACTGAAGAAGTGTGGAAAAGATAATATTAAAGTTCTCTATGTTTCAGCTAAATGTGCTGTCTTCTGAGCAACTAGGTCACTGGAGAGAACCTTTCTTCCCACCACCAGCCCACATTCCATTGCATGACCATGTTTTAAAGTCTGAATAAAAAGTCACCTCCTCCATGAAGGCCCCAGGATCTACCCCCTCTTGATGCTTCAGATTCCATTATTGTCTCCTTTATAATATTGGTCACTTTCACCCTCCACATTCCCTTTATTTAAGTGCATGACTCATCTCCCTTCTAGGGAATCCATGCTTTACTCATCTTTGATTAGACCCAACCTCCTTGCCCCTTGCCTGGCACTCAGAAGGAACTCAATGCATTTTAAAAAATGAGTATTTGAGATAAATTAATGTCCAGATAAGAAGTACATGTAGGATATGAATTAGGGTGACAGAGAGGGGGAAATTGAGGTGAGACAGAGAGAGACACGCAGAGAAAGATGAGTCATGGAGGGTGAAAGGTACAGAGAGGCGGAGGGAGACCTGAGGAGAGATGGGGAGTCCTGGGGGCAGAGATCTGAGAGAGACTGCCAGGTTTGTTTGGGGTCAGTTGATCTTGCCCCTGGTGTAGGGAAACCATCTAGAAAGAACTCAGTAGATTGCTCAGAAGCCCGGGAGTTGGAGGGAGAAATCCTCTGGGCTGGGGGGTGGATCCCAAGTGCTTGTTTCGCATCCATTTCTTCTGTAAGGGACACTCCAGAAGGACAGGGACCTTGGGGATGGTCCTGGTGCCTAGTTCGGTGTTTGGAATGCTCACTAAATGCTGACTGGATTAATGAATGGAAGGGCAGGCAGGATGGTAGTGCATGGTGTGTGTGTGTGTGTGTGTGTGGTGAGGGGTGGGGCATTGCTTGGAGGAGACGACATTGACAAAGCACTTAACCAAGCAAGGCTCCCAAAATAAAGGCATCTGGGCTCTGAGATGAGAGCCCTTGAGAAAAGAAAGGCCCTTCTGGGGCTAATTGTGTGGCTGTCAGCCTGAGTGCTGGCAGCTGCTGGGAGATGGAGGTCTTGGTGGGGGGAGGGCATCGATTCCTGCCCCCACCACACCTGCTCTCCAGCAGCAAGGAAAGCCTCTAGGGGCCTGCTCTAGCTGCAGGAGACAAAAGAATGCCAGCCCAGCTACTCAGGAAGGAAGGAGCCTGGCCCTGGGCAGGACAGGGGACTCCACCAGTTCTGGAAATGTGGGGAGGAGGGAATGAGCATGCGCCAACTAAACCAGGGGTTGCTTTCTGCCAGGCACTGTGCTGGCTCCCTGGCCCTCTCCAAGAGACTCCCAGGAAGAGCTATAGAAATGGATGAAGAGTCTGTTACCCAGGGTGGTAAGGTGAATGGTGTAGGGCCACACGGTGAGTGGTGGCAGCCCAAGATCTGACTCCAGTTGGCTTAGCTCCTCCCACCACTCCACTGGGCATCCTACATAGTTTTGGGGTTGTGGGGCACCAGGTTTCTAATGGCTGTCCACCCCGGGCAGGACCTTTGGAGAGATGTGTGGAGAAGGAAGGGAGGAGAAAGGAAGAGTGAAGAGCAACAACAAGGGAGGGGAGAATTTTTTCTTATGTGGAATAAGGAGTGAGATAGCTGTCCTTGTAGCTGTTTCTTCATTTTTATTTCTATGCCTTTATGTTTTATACCTTCCCATGGCTTCCCACTCTGGCCTGAGATGGATGAGGAAGTGGACCCAGGGCCTGAACCTCCAACCTCCACCTTCTTGGTCTCCACCCTTAGCTCCATCTGGAAGACCTTGGACAAGTCGCTTCCCTCTTTAAGCCTGGTCACCTCACCTGTGAGATGCTGGTGACAATGCTGACCTCTCAAGGAGGTTGTGAGGAATTGAAAAGGCAGAGGAAGTGGATGAAGCCCAGCACCTAAGTATCAGCCAGAAATTCCGGAGAGTCTTTTGACAATCCCAGCCACCCCATTGGCTGCCTAAGATGATTTTCTCAAATGAAATGTAGGTCGTGTTTCTCCCTCTCTAGGGACTTAAACAAGCACTTTGGAAGAGAGGGTGTCCAAATGGCCAGTAAGCACATGAGAAAGGTCTCAGCTTTACTAGTCATAAGGGAAATGCAAATGATTGCTGTAACCATGGATGCTTGGCAGAACAGCTGAAATGGGAAAGACAGAAAATGCTAAATAAAGGTGAGGCTATGGAGCTACTGGCACTTTCAAACAGTACAGTAAGGAGGTGAATTGGGACTACCTTTTAGAAAAAAACTTTTGACTATATTAGCTAAACCTGCATCCCCCAAGACTTGTTGTCTACAATTTGGCAGAACCCAACAGAAATGTGCATGTGTGTTCATCCAAAGGCACGTACAAGAATCTTCATGACAACACTTTCCTTAAGAGCACTAAGCTGAACGCAACCCAAGTGTCTGTCAACACTGGAACGTTGAATGCGCCCTGGTATAGTCATACACAGGATATATTTCAGCAGTGAGGACCAATGCCAGGGGAGAATGTAGCAATACAATGCAACTCCATGCAAGAACCTCAGACAGAATGTTGGGTGGAAGAAGTCAAACACTACAGAATACTCTCTGCCTGATTCATTCACAGAAAGGTCAAAACCAAGCGACTCATTGATGGAGGTAGAAATCAGGATGGTGGTTCCTTTTGGGCGAGGCGGTGACTGGGAAGGGGAGCAGAGAGGGCTTTCTGTGATGCTGTAAGATTCTGTTTCTTGATCTGGGACTGATTGCATAGGTATGTTCGCTTTGTGAAAATTCATTGAGCTGTTAACATCTGACATGAACACCTGCATGAATGTAGGGTATATTTCAATAAAATCACTCCCTGCCTTAAAAGACAGAGGAATGGCTATTTTTCACTCTCTGCCCATGTTGCCCCTCATCCTAGCATCTCTTTCCCTCCACTTCTGTGGACCTCCTCATCCTGCCCTGAACATACCAACCCCAGGTGGGAAAGGTACACCCTCCAAGTTTCTACAGTTCACACTTCCCTTGATCTCAGTAACCTCCCGGTGACCACAGGCCTGCTCCTTTCCCAAGATCAGTCCCTTTGGCTGATGCATCTCTGCCCCCATGCTCAGCATGGAGCCTGGCAGGGGCCAGTGACTGTTTACAGAATGCGTGAGGGAATGCTCTTATTTGGGGCTCCTCTTCAACCCTCTGTGGCTTTCCTCATTTAATACCAGGCTGGACTTCCATCAATGCATTGTAACAGTCTTCAAGAAGTAGCTCTCCTCTGGAATAAATATCTTCGGTTCTGAGCCTGTCTCTGATGTGATGGGTTTCTCTGTCTCCTTTCTGTGAACCAAAAATGGACAAAGAATCCCCTAGCCTCTTTTATCATCACTCAGTTTCCTGACACAGTTCCTGGGGTCAAAGGCCGTGACTAGTCAGCTAATGAGGGGACTTGGACCAGGTAGCTTTCCCTCAAAGCTTACTCCTTAGATACATCTCAAAGCAAACATTTGGGGAGTGGCACAAAAAAAGGAGCAGGTTACTTGGTGGGGGCAGAGGGGATGTGTAGTGAGATTCTGGTCCCCAGGGGCATGTAAATGGGAAATGGCTGGCTATAGTCAGGGGTGCTGTTGGTGGGAGGTTAGACCTGGTCCTTCTAGTCCCAGAGGGAAAAGGAAGATACACGGCATCAGTTGAGTTCTACTGGGTTCCAGGCCTTCCAAATGTGTAACTTCATGGATTTCACACATTTGTTCTGGGAGGAAGGGGTTATCATGGTCCCCATTTTATGGATGAAGAAACTGAGGCTCAGAGGAATGAAGGGTCTTGCTAGGAATTTGACTTATTAAGAAAGAGCTGAAGCGTGATTGGTTCTCTCTGGCCCCCTAGAATGCCCTTTTGGTAGAACATGGTTAAGAGTCCAAGATTCATCCCAGGGAAACATCTGCTGTTGCATCATACCTGGGCTGGCCAAGCCTGTGTGTGCCTCGAAGGCCCCAGGGGGATACCCACTGACCGCTAATCAACCAAATTTCTGGCCAAGGCTGACATTGAGGGTCAAGAACCCTGAGGGCACTGGCATATGGTCACAGGAGAGGGGTCAATTGAGCAGCAATAACCACTCTCGATCATCACGAACCTAAAATGAGATGCCGGGGGCCAAGTGACAGCTGCCCTCTAAATGGTTTGTGCATTAGTGCTTAGCCTTTATTTCCCACCAACTTGGTTTCCATTTCCTAGTGTTTACTGATCAGCAAAATAAAGGGAAATGTTCATGCTAATGAAATTCTTTTCCCACTCCTTTCCCAATTTTCTAGATGCCTTGAGTTAAACCTACACACTAAGAGGTACTTCTCTGCATGAAGTGTCCCATTGCTACTCATGAGCGTTTGGTCCTGGCTGCCTCTGCCCCACCAGCAGCCTGAGCATTGCCAGCTGCAGCCCAGGCTCTGTGCTGCAGAGACGTGGACTTCCGCGATTCCCAGCGAGTTCTGGCCCCTCACAGTGAGAAGGCCATGGGACTCATTCTGGCCACTGGGCTGGGCAGAGAGCCACTGACTGTCACGTCCAGGTTGAGGTACATAAGAGTGGGCTGAGTTCTTTCCCCTCTTCTCTCCCCCTCTTGCTAGTCTGGATCCCTGAGTCACCACTTGGAAGGAAGCTGCCCAGAGAGCTGCCAGGCCCAGAGCAGATTTCATATCAGGGACAAAAACAAAACAAAACAAAACAAAACAAAAAATTTTTGCTGTATTAAGCCACAGAGATTTCAGGATTAATTTGCACCATCTTATAACCTAGCCATCTTGATAAATGCAGTCCCTACAGCTGGCCCCCTTTCATCAGTGCCACAGTTCTTTTTATGCGTTAGGCAGGATGATAGACACAGACATAATAGATGCAGTGGGTGCCCTCCAGGAGGCACAAAGAGCAGGAGATGGAAACAAATGAGTTTTTAATAATGCAGAATGTCTGTGCTGCACTAGGAGGAAATGCAGGGAATACTGGATTCCAAAGAAAAGAGGGAAGGCAGAGGGAGGGACAAATCACAGAAGGCTTCCTGGAGGAGGTGACTCCTCATTTGAGTTGTAGTCAATGAAAGGAAGTGTAATGGCTACAGATCGGTAGTATGTACGGTGTAGTCAGCACAATACGTACATTTTTTCCTGGAAGTTAACAATATTCAAAAATGAGGAGTCTCATAAAAATCTGGATTTGGAGCTTCACTTAAAAAATATCAGGATAGGTGCAGATATCTCTCATCTTGCCCTCTGCTCCCATGCAGGTTATTTCAATAAATCTGCCTTTCCTATTCTCCACCCTGTCTCTGGTGAAGTCTTTCACCTCCAGGCCTCTGGTCTCACCCCCATATTGCACTGCCATATTTTGATGGCCCATATTGGGAACCCCTATTTCTTCTCTTGGTTTCTCATCCTCCAGTGGACTGTGAGGAAACCCTGCAACAACTGAAGCTATCCAGTTGGTGTATACCCCAACAATACTGAAAGGTTTCAGGTGCCCTCAATGACTGCCAAGGCATGACTGGGTGGAGTATGGCCCTTTCTTCCTTCAAAACTTCTGATAGGCTGTTTGGCTCATGGATAATGACTGAAGAGGCCTGGCTTGGGCACTCCCAAGTGCCCCTGATATGTCCCATGAGCTGAGCAGTCTGCCATACCTGGGGTGGCGGGCAGTTTCACTTTCCTCCTCTTTGCCTATTCCTCTGTGGCCAGCAGTTGAGTTGACTTGCCCAGTTCCTGAACATCTGTTCCACATTTGGTGAGTCATCCCAGATCCAACATTCTACATCTGGTGGAGAAGATTTTGGTGGTAAATTGGACCCCTAGTTCCTTGGTGGAATTTCCCCTGGACCAGAGGGCATCTGCCCCTCAGATATTAGTTCCTGGAAGGAACTGCCCCCCAGACCATAGGGCCATCCCCTAGCCATTTCAAGTGCTTTCCCTTTGTTACTGCCGTGATCATGGGATGATCGATCTCAACCCTGTGGGACTTGCCCTGGGCTGCATTCTTAAAACTGGAGCAAATTTGACCCCCAGACTTTAAAGAAAAATGCCTAGTCTTTCTTTGCAGTATTGCCTAGTCCTAGTACAACTAGAGGTCCAAGAAATCTGGCCTATAAACAGCACCCTCCACCAATGCACCATTCTCCAGCTAGACCTCTTTTGCCATGGCCTAGGCAAAAGGTGGAATGCTGGGGACTGAAGCGAGGGACTCACTGCAGCTGATAGTAGGGGGCTGCTTTTGTTCTCAGCAATTAGCTGCCTGGACCTTTGTTCCAGTGCTGACATCATTATGTCTCTGCTGCCTTCTAGCTGTGAGGGGAACTGGACTCTACTTTTGTCCACCTTGAGATATTGTTTTAGTCTGTTCCATGGGTAGAAAATTCTAGTCCTGAAAAGTCTAGACTGTTAGGATAAAAACTGTTAAATTTGGAAGCTACGAAGTATTACTGGTTGGTTGAAAAAACTTCTAAATTTCTTACGTTGTCTGTAAAATTTTAAAGATTTTTAAATCTAAATTTATTATTAAAAATTTGGTAAAGTGGAGAGGAAATGCAGCTTTTTGAGAGCTAAATTCCAGACCTCAGGTTTCTGATTAGAGACAATGAAATGCAAAATTAGAGATCTTAATCTATCCTCTCTTTTGTCCTCTTCATGGTATAAAATAAGGTCCTTTTTTGGTCTTTCTCAAAAATTGGGTTGGTTTCAGTGAGACCGAGTAAGAAACAAGGACTTTGGAAACAATCTGACTTTTATCTACTACCCTTTTAAAATGGTCCCAGCCTCAGACTTTATAGGTTTTGGTAATGGTTAAAATGAGATTTTTACTCAGCCATGCAAGGATCTTAACTTCCCTCTTATATTGAAAACCTCCCTGATATAAAAGCATATTGGAGGAAAACTTAGCTAAAATGGGTGTATCAAACTCAAAGGCTAACCCTAAGTTATTTGAGAAATTAGGCTATCTTTGTTTTAAGCTGGGTATGGTTCTGGTGAAATTGCCCACCCATGCCAAAATCTTTTTAAAAATTTAATGAAGAAAATGTGGTCTTAGGAAGCTAACGCAAATCTCCTGCACCAATTTCCCCCCTTATATTGAAAAATAATCAGGATACTGAGCACATTGAGGCCATGTGCCTGTATGGCAAAAATTGGCTGAAGCTGGCAGGGGCTCTCCATTGGACAGACATGCATATTCCCTGTCACCATAGTTTCCATCACACACTTGCTCCCTGCCAGCCTGTGTTTGGACAGTTGGATTTGCAGTCCCTGAGTGAGTCAGTTCTCATTAGACTACCTCGGCCAATAGTTGCATTTCTGCTATGGGGCCAAGGACAAAGCTTGCGCAGCTGCCTGCCTCTCCCAACCCATCAGTGGATTTAGGATCCCCTCACCAGAAGCCTGAAGGGCCCCCACCTTGTTTGTAACTGACGACTGGCCCTGGATCAAGACAGTGACCCTGGTCCAGCTAGGGTAAAGCAAAGGATACTCAGGGACTGTCCTAGGAATCAAGTTACCTGGTCCTCCTTTGGCTCCTCATAGACATCCACCAGTTTTGCTGGGTTTTGGTCCAGAATCCATTGCTTCCCCTTTAGGAACAGCCCCTTGATTTTCTTAAATGGGAGGGAATCAAGACTCCCTGCCCTCTGTTGGACAAGAGAAGGCCACAGGACTCAAGCCAGGTAGGATGGTATCCCTACTGGGCCTGTGAATTTTGAGCCAAGTGATGTAAGGAGGAAAACACAGTTGCAGCTGATGTGTCCCACGGGCGAAACTTGAAAAACTGTCCTCAGTACCAGCTCCCAGGCCCTGATCTGTTCTGGTTCCTGTCCTCTCCTGTGCCTGATCGCCAGCCTTCCCTTGGATTCTGGGTCCTCTCTGACAACCTCTCAATAATCCAGTCTCCTCTTTGAGTTGGGACAGATTTGGTTTCCGTTGCTTGCTACCAACACACTCTAACTCATACACGGCCCTTCTCAAGGGCTGGTGTGAACTGTCTGGGTTCACACTGGATCCCCCTGATTCTGTGCACAGGCTGCAGAGTCAGGCTTTGCCTGTTCCAAACCCTCAGCTCCTTCTCCCCCCTCTGCTGTAGGCACTGGGTCACACTCTCTAGGACCAGCCTCACCATAGACGGGAGACCTGGGGTCTCTTCCAGTTGCATCCTCTGGGGGCAACCCTGACCATTCTGACTGCCACAGCTGCTTGTCCTGACCCCTAGACTCCTGGGTCAATCTGGAGGCTCTGCATCACCTGCCCAGCAACCTGGTTCCTCCTTAGAATTGGGCCCTGCCAAGGCTGACCCTGAAGCCTGTGGCTGAGCCTGGAGAGATCTGTGTGTGGGCCCAGCATGGCCGTGCCTCTGCCAGACTGGCTCTTCCCTCTGTCAAGGGCCATCTTTGCCTTTTGTTCTATGTGTAAATCTGCTTGCACCATTATTTACTTATACTGAACAAAAGCCACAGACTCACTTTTGACACATATATTTGAAAAGGGAACACGAGATCATTCTTGTAAATGGGAAACCTGACCATGTTCTAGAAATGGAAGGTAATGACAACAATAAACGTGGGTATCCTCTGCTTCTCCAAAGTTTATGTCACATTGCTTTGCTTTGATGAAACACATCCGCTAGCACCTGTTTTCATCAAATGAAAGAAACTGGAAGAGGATTTTTCCTTTTTGGACAAAGAAAGTGTAAATTGTGATCAGTATTTGTTTTGCATTAAGCCCTTTCTAGAGGCCATGCATACCCCCAGCAGCATCAAGAGTGGCAAGCTCCTTTGGGGGTATTGGGGGGCTACTTGGTATAGACTGTGTGAGTGTCATAGCATTTTTGCTTTTACTACGTGTTAGTGTTATTTTAGGTTTAATGTGTTATTTGGTATGATTTGGTGGGTTATTATTTGGATCTAGGGAGGCTTAAACATTTCCCATATATATTCATGGTAATTGCTTCTTTGCTTTACCCCATTTCAGATTACCAAAGATTTCACAGGAACATCCTATTTTTAGATTTGTGGAAAAGGCAACATTGTTATTCAATTTCAAGCTAGAAAAGGTTGCCAGCTGAAGACCTGGCTTCTTTATTGAAAAAGATCAACAAGTGTTAGAAAGGCATTAAGGGATGCTAACCTCCAATTGAGACTCCTTGATGTAATCAACTGAAAAGAAAGTAACTCTCTCCCAGTGGTATTTAACATGTGCTTGAGTCACTCTTAAAATGGTCTCGTGGACCAGTGATGGTTGGCATCTGCTCTATGGGAAAAGATGCTTCAGCAGCCTCTGCCTGCTCTGGGATTCTGTGGCAAGCTGTCCTCCTAGGCTTGACCACTGTTGCCCACCTGCACTTGACCACAGATGCCTGCCCCATGCCCACCACTCCTGGTATTGTAGGCTGACTAGACTAGGACTAGCACACCCACTAAGAGTGGATGGACTTGGTTTTCGTTCCCTCAGGGTATTTAAATGGAGAGAAAGTATACAAGAACTAACTCTTTTGAGCCCTTCCTAAGTCATGACACTGTTACAAGCATTTTATGTAGATGATCTCAATTTTTCTCACGTTGTCATCATTTGTGTGCCATCTTCATGGTTTCTGCCATATCAGAACTATTCATTCATTTAGTATTTTTCTTTGAATTGACTTGCTTTTTAAAAAGGCACGTAATTTATTTTCAATGGAAACTATATTATTTCCATAAATCACAGTTTAGCGTGCTGGTTTTTATTTGTTCTATAATGCATCAATTGTGAGCTGTTAAAATAACATTTGTTCATCTATATACCACCTAAAATCATCACACACACCATCAATCACATACCTTCTGGCCTTTGGGAAACACTGTAGTGTTTTAGTTAATGCTCACATACCCCAGGCTAACAGATAACAATGTGGAGACTCCAAGGAGTCCCTGCTGGAAGTCCCACAGGCAGAAAAGGCTTGGGGCTGAGATTTGAATCCACATAGTTTAACTTCAAATGGCTAGGCTCTTTCAACACTAATGTTTCCCAAATGCCTTTGAAAAAAAAATCTAACACAGTATTCCAATCTCAGAATGACTCCTGATCTAAACAATTCATTTTTTTTTAATGGATCTGCCTCTAGATGTCCCAAGCCCATATCCTAGAAGATTGGGTACCATATTAGTGTAGGCCACAGAGAATACCCAACTCTTGCTAAGAATGGCAGCACTGCTCTATAGACACAGAAAGGCTTTGGATTTCCCTGCCCCCCTGCCCCCATTGCTTACACTTTCTTCCTTTCTTCCTTTCTCCCCTCCTCTCCTTCTAAACCTCAGAACCCTTACTTTGTGTATTAATATCTGCTATTATTTTTGTCATGTTGTCTGCTATGTAAATATGCAGTATTTGTTTTTGTTACTCTAACTTGCTTTACTACACATAATTCACTTGAACTCCCCCCGTTTTGCTTAAATGGTTGCGTTTCATCTTTCCTTGTGACTGAATAATATTTCACAGTGTGGCTAGACCACATTTTCTTGATCCAGTCATCTATTAATGGAGGTGAAATGCATTTTTGAAATCCAAAGAATCCTTTAAAAATGAAAGTGTGTGCTTATTCCATATATAAAGCAGATATATGGGGCTGTTGTATTCAGAGCTTCTTTTGGAAGTCTTCCCTTGCCTAAACCCAACATATATTGGCCCTTGAAATCCCCTTGCAGAAGCCTGGGATGCTGAGGAACATTACTTTAAATATACATGCTACCACCCTGTCTGTTTAGTTCAATTTCTTGTAAACCAAACTCTAGAAGGACAACTTCTGGGTCTTTGCTATCATTTTGGTGGCTATTTCTCCTTTGGACCTTTGCTGTCTTGAAATCAGGAAAATTTCCATCTTGTTGTCTTGAAATCTTTCTCTGGAAGTCTAACTCTGATGTAGTTATTCATTCATTGAACAACAATGTCTCCTCTCTACCCAGGGTTTTAGAGAGCACAAAGCAGGGAGTGAAGGTGGGCTGAAAGAAGTAGACGTAGCACCTTTGATGGGTTTCCCAGCCAGTGTAGAGGACAGTCACACATGGACACCGGTAAATACAATAAGATGTGAGAGACCCTGCTCATTGAATCTCATTGTTTCCTCAGTTTCTGCCTCCCTCAGGTGCCTGGTTGCATCCTCTGAGGGTCAGTGCCTGAGATGGGCCAGCCAAGAGACCCAGTAGTGCTGCCCCCATCTTCTGGGGCCTTGTCTGATTCCCTGTTGTGCTTTCTGGGCCACTGTTCCCTTTAGCAATCAATGTCTGATGTAAGACTGGAGTTAGAATCATGTATCACTAAGACCCCTCAAAGCTTCACTCCAATAAGATGGAGTGAAGACAAACACTCCAATTTACAATGGTGTCAGCATCTGAAATATGGTGCTCTTGGAGGAGTCTATGAACTTCCATAGCTAGAGACCATGAAGTATATGTCCCCGGAGATTCTGTTGGTCTGAAAATATGGCAAGATCCTGGCAGAGTTCCAAGAAATTTTAAAGATTCCTAGAGGATATTCAACCTTGTGGTGCCCGTTGACCAAGCCAGGACTGCTGTCCTTTTCTCCCTATCCTAGACAGGGTCCTAGTCCTCCATCTTTGGAAGGCCCAGAATGTCCCCAGAATATCACCTTCAGGATCTCCTCTGTCTGTGAGACCAGGTCTAAACTAAGTTTGAGTTCCAAGAAACACCCCCCTTGGTAGGCCTTAGGGTTGGGTCCATTAGCAAACTCTAAGCAGCTAAAGTCAATTGAATTTAACTCAATGCATACTATGCACCTCTTTGCCTTTTCCAAGTTATGACTGGGGGAAAGTTAGAATCCAACAGTTAACATGACACAATCTTCACTTACAAGGAGTTTTCTGTTTTGAACCTAGATTCCAGACTCAAACTTTTCTTGATCTAAGGCAGCTCTTTACACAAGGGACTGAGAAGAACTTCCTTTCTGGCCAGAAGACAGCTCAATCAGTGGACTAATTCCTGGAGTCTGCTCCTTAAATCTTCTCAAACTACTCTTTTGGGCCTTCATGACTTTAAGACTTCAGAATGCAGAGTGAGTTGTTTCCTCACCCTATAGGATGAAGCTCATAAGGACCATGGTTAATTCATTCACAAATCTGCATTGAGCACTTGCTAAGTGCCATACACCATGCAAGCTTTATCTAATTTAATTCTCTCAGCCATCAGCATGAATGCAGAGCCAGTACATGACCAGATAGAATTGAATACAGCCTTAATGCCAAATGCTCTCTTTCCATCTCATCCTACTATCTTTTAGCACAATTGAATAGGATCCAAACAAAGGATAGTGATCATGAAATGCTTAAATAAACACCTCCTGTATGGCAGGAAGGAGTAGATTAATAAATATTTTATGTAAGGCGAAATCTCACCTGACCAGTTTATTAGAATTCTTTGAGAAGTGAACTATAGGGAGATAAAGGGTGACTTTCACAAAAAGCCTTTGTTAGGTTTTCATCCTAAAGCCTATTAATAAAATTGATTCATTATAGAATTGGGCAGAGGTGGGTGGTGAGTGGGAGGGAATCTATTTTTGCATGGATAGAGAACTGGCGTAGAGACAAGAAGAAGGTGGAGATTAATGGGTGCTTTTTCAAATGGAGAGCTTGGGTTCCCCAGGAATTGATACTGGTTTTGGCCTTAGAGAAGATCGAATACACATGCAGTGAGAGCCCATTGGGTGCATCGCCTACATTCTGCAGTCAGACTCAGTTCCCCTCCTGATGGAGCCCAAGGATGGAAGTGTTCAGAGAAATCTCCATGTTTCCAGAGATTAAGAAATTGCTCTTCAGGCTGAAATGTAAAGACAGTGGAGATGAAATTGAAGAAAGTGTCTCAGGGAGAGGAAAGAGCTCCAGAGAGTTATCAGAAGATTTGAGCTCTAGGACTGGTTCTGGCACTGACTTGCTGTGTGACACTGGACCAGTGCTCTCCCTCTCTGGTCTCGATTTTCTCTACTATACAACAAAATTATTGGACTAGATGATCTGAAGAGTATGTGCTTTGCATGGAGGGCAATGACTTGAAACGTGACCTTCAGTCTTTGTCCTTTAATGGGGAATCTCTCTCTCTCTCTCTCTCTCTCTCTCTCTTCTCTCTCTCTCTCTCTCTCTCTCTCTCTCTCTCTCTCTCTCTCTCTCGTCAGCAGTGAGGATGAGGCAGAGAGCCATGAGGTCTGTGATGCTGGGGCTGGGAGCCCAGCCTGGAATCCCTCAGTGGCATTCGCTGGGAGTGACTCAACATCATAAATAGCTCCCATCTGGGTGAGCAATGATATCTATAGCGATCAAGCAATCTCTATATCCACACACACGCTCTCTGTGCAAATATGTGGTTCACTGTATGCTAAATACGAGGTGGCCTGGAGACGTTCCTCCTCTTAAAAAAAATTATTTGGTATGAAACTCAAGACTGTTTATTTAAAGAAACAAGTTTACAACCATGCACATTGGATTACTGGTAGTGGGTGTTGGGGAAGAACCCTTGTGGATAAAGGGACGCTGGGTGTGATCCCAGCTTTCACAACACCTGGAAGAGGAGCTGTCTTTCATCTTTCCATCTGCAGCTGGCAGTGGTGATGGACACCACACAGGAAAAACTTGAAATCTTGGGATGGGAGAGGGAGTAGAGGTGGGAAGAATACTGAACTCATAAACTGCAGTTCAGCAGAAAGAACATGAGACTCGAGTGACAAGAAAACCAGGTTCTAGCCCTGCTCTTCCCTGCCATTAATTCACTCATTCATTCATCAAACAAGTACAGATCATCTACAATGTACATAGGCCCCTTGGGGATACAGACAAGAAAAAGAGGTTGGAATTCAGCCTAAACCACCTACCAGCCTCTTGTCTTTGGGCAAGTCCTTTCTCCTCTGAACTTCTTCATTTTCAAACTGGGGATAATAGCACACACCCAATGTTTGGGGGCAGGTAACATCATTGAATAAGATAACACACAAGCAGCACTTCTCTGTTGTAAACAACTCTGAAAGTACAAGCCAACACCATTCTACCACACAGCCAGACGGATTCATCTCATTCCCACTTTCAAGTGTTCTTGGCAATCATCGATAGGAAATGTCACCATGACTCCCTTCACCGGGGTCAGGGGCACCCCGAACACCACCTGTAAATGTGGTCCTGGGAAGTACACTTACCTCTGTTTCTTGGCCAAACTGGATGTAGGAGCCTCAGTCAATGGACAGAGCAGATCGCATGCCAGAGACACACAGCTTCCTGGAGGAGGAGAGAAGGAGTTGAAGGGAGATGGAGAGAGCTTTTTGGGGGGCTGGCTTCCTGAGTGGGTGCTGAACCTCAGATTCCACTGAGGGGAGGCTTGCACCTCTTCTGAAGCCACAGTAATCCTTTTTTTTAAGTAACATTTAAAAAAATTATTTATTTAATTTTGTGTAGAAGAACTGGGGTGTAGGCCAGATGTGCAGGGTGTTTGTGTGTGTGTGTGTGTTTGTGAGAGAGAGAGAGAGAGAGAGAGAGAGAGAGAGAGAGAGAGAGAGAGAGAGAGAGAGAAGGATTCACCAGAGATAGAGTGGGGAGCAGAACAGGCAAATCAACTGAAATACACTGTTAAGGGGACCAGCAGGTGGGACAGGAGAGGTCTGCTGTGCCATGTGGGTCAGCTACCTGGCTGAGATCGAACTCAGGCCTTTGTGGTGGTAGTGCTGAGACTTAACCCTTAGGCCACCAGAGAGACCCCCCAGTGATCCTCTTGATTCCAGCAAGAGGCTAGGCCTCAGACCCAATGGTTGACACCTCCTCAGTTACTGACCCCAGACCTTGTGTAGGACCTCTGACCACGTCGCCTCTGGCTTAAATGTGATTTCTGACCCATGTCATTGGGTGGAGCTTACTGCTGGCAGTTCTGGGATTAGCTTTGAGGAAATCCATCACATCTCAGCTTCAGTTCCACATTCGTAAAATGGGGCATTTACTAATGATGGCACCCACATCATACACTAAGTGCTATGTGTTTGTACTGTTGCTGTCAGTAAACAAGATGCTGTGAAGACATGGGTTACATTGTAGCTCCTCAAATTTTACTTACTGTCCTCTCCTTTCTCCTAGGAGGTGGTGCACATTCCTTAAAAGGTAAGGGTGGGTCTAACCCGACTGTTTGCAGAGCCTGTGCAAGCCCTCACAGAAAATTGGTACATACCCTGCAATATTTGTTGACCGAGCCATGCTCCACAAGTGTGTTAGACATGCTTCTGCAAAGTTAGGGTTAGTCGGTGCTCTACTCCTGAACAGTAGATGAAAAACACAGGTGTGGACACAGGAAATGGTGGGGCCAGTTTCCTACAGGGGAGAGCAAAGGGCTGCACCAGAGCCCACAGTCCTACTTCTCTGCACCCTGCTGCACTAGGGCACCTCCTGGTCAAATGCCAAGGGCTGGCAGCTGCAGGGCTGCAATGTTTGCTAGCAGAGGTTTGAGTGTAAACTGTCACCTTCTCTTTGTCTCCCTTCCAGAGCCACAGTCCTGTGATTCTGAGTGGAGACTATTGTCTCATCAATAGAGGTGAGGACTGAGGATTTGCCCCAGATCACAGACATGTACATGGCGGAGCAGGGATCGCAACAGATCAACCACCAGATGAACAAATCAACACTTTATGGAGGTGGTCTCCTCCCCCTCTAATTCCCCCTCATGGCACAGCACCTAGTTCCCTGGTCTCAGCTAATATCTCCATCACCCCCAGTCCCCCTGCCAGAGTAGGGCTCAGAGAGGCAGGGCCCTGCTGATTCCCCAGAGCCTGCTGTTCAGCAGGACCTGATGAATAAATAGCTGTTGAGTGAGTGAATGGATGAGTAAATAAGTGGGTGAATGTGCCAGGCCATGCCCTAAATGTTGGTGACAGCGCAGTGAATAGGGCAGCTTTCAGAGAGCTGACAATGATTGAATTAAAACTAGCCAGTAAGTAAGAAGCAGGGCAGCTGTTACTGCTTCTGACTGGCCAGGTGAGGAGGTGGGCAGGAGTGATGTGGGTGGAGCCTGCTGCAGCTAGGGACTGGCATCTTGGAGCCAAAGGCCACCTCCCAGCTTCAGGCAGTAGGTTGGGACACTGGACTTTAGGAAGGCAAGGCAAGGAATGTGGGTGTCATAATCGAGTGTTTAATGTCTATGTATTGCTGAATCCAACCAGCTAGCCCCTTGCCTGGTGCATACTTAGTAGACTTGTTCAGTGAATGGAGGGTGAGAAGAGATTGTGTCGGGATGACTCAGGTCTTGGGACTTGTGGGAATCAATAGTATTAATGGAAATATTACCACTTATACTTGAATGGGGCTTTGTTCACAGAGCCCTCTCGTGCACAGTTATGCTTTCCACTGCCAAGAGAGGGGCCCATTCAGCATGCATACATTAGAGCAGGATGTGCTGCCACACAAGCTGCAGGGCCACGGTGCCATGCCCACTGCATCTGCCATGTCCCTCGCTCACAGTCTCTAATAAGCCCGTTAGCCTGGGAGGCCACGTAACCCCATCTTCCAGAGGAGGGCATGAAGGCTCAGAGAGGTCTTGATCTTGTACAGTGGGACCCCAGGTCTTACTCAAGGCAGGAGATGCTTAAAGCTCATAGTCTAATGGGGACACAAATGGGAAGGCAGAGAGTTAGGGTCAATGTGGCCGCTCCATGAATGCAGGCTTGTCAGAGGCACTTCATCACCAGGAGACAGCAGGAAAGGCTTCCCTGAGAAGGTGACCGAAACTGAGGCTTAGAGGACAGTGGAGCAGGAAGGACTTTCCAGGTGGAAGGGACAACATATATAAAGCACGGAGGGCATGTGGATGACTCAGGAACTTGCAGGAATTAGGGCACCTCAGGGAGAAAGGTGGGACTGGGAGATTGTCAGGTTAGTTATGAGGGGCTTTAGTGGGGCGTGGGCTTCGCCCTGAAGGTGACAGGGACAGTCTGGGCTTTGCACTCTAGAGGGTACCTTCTGGGGGCAGAGTCGGGGTGGGGATGAGAAGGAAGCATGAAGGCAGGGAGCCAGAGGGGGAGAGGTATCGAGGCTCAGGGTGGCCAGATGGGAGGACCAGGTAGCAGAATTGTGCTTGATGAGATGTGGGGTGGAGGGAGAATCAGACTCAGCCTTCTGGCTTGGGAAGGCTCCTGGAACCATGAGATGGTGGGGGGGGGGGCTCCGTTTGGCTGACTCACCTGTGGGAATGGAGGTCCTTCCCCAGCCCCCAAGAAGATCCTTGTGGCAGGTTCTGGTCTCTCTCCCAGCCCCAGCCAAGGCCTCCCTTGCCACTAGACTGCTCCCAAACTGTGTCCTAGCAACCTCGTAGCCCTCACCTAGGCAACGCCAGCTTATGCGCTCTCTTCCCCTGATTGGGCAGCCCAGGAAGGTGGAGCTGGATGCCTCCTGTCCACTCCACCTGCCTGGGGAACCAGTCCAGCTGCCAGAGCCTGTGCCCCTGGACTCATCAGGCAGAGGCTGGCCAGTCAGGGCCTGATTGTCCAGTTGCTGGATTCTGGAGACGAAATCTTATTAGCTTCCCAGACCACAGAGGGGGGACACTGAGGCTTGAGGAGAAATGCACATTCCTCAGGGTCCCATAGTGTACAAGGAGTGCCCGCTTGGCATTAGACAGTGCCTGGGATGGCAGACCAGGCGTTACCTCCTGGCTGTGTGGGCCTGCTCAGGCTCCTGTCTCCACAGCTCAGGTAGGCAGTGGTCAATGAGGCCTGTACGAGAAACTGTCTGATTTTTGATAGGTCATAGCAGGGGGCTCCGGATGCTGGCTCCCAGTGGGAAGGGGACCTAGGAAGTGTCCTTGCCATTGAGTGAACATGTCAGGTCCAAGATTAGATCCTGCACATGCATGGACCCCCCCTGTGCCTCAGTCTTGATATGGCAATTTTGAATCCTGTTTTTATTTGAAATTTTGGATATTTTTGTCATTATAGATTTGTTCATTTTTTTTTTAAAAGAGATTACATAGAATGTTATTTACTTCGATGATGAGTTTGTTAGTGCCCCTTACATTTTCTACCTGACACTGGCGCTCACTCAGTCCTGGCTACCTCTGTGCCTTCTCCCTCTCCCTCCTGCCTCTTGGCATTAGGATGCTGCCCACAAGGCACTGCAGTGCCCACCAGCTGCCAGCTAGTGATGGATTTCTTTCCCAGCAGGGGAGCCCATCATTTTGCTTGCCCTCTGGCTGACCCATTTAAGAAATGGCAGCAGGGTGCCGGCCTAAATGGGGCCTGATGGTGGGGGACACCACTCTGACATGGGCTTCCCCTGATCTAGCCTCTATGGTGGAGTGACAGAGGGGAGTGTCTTGATTACAATTTAGATTATGCCACCCTTCTCCTCACATAGTCTTCAAGGCCCTGCCCGCTCTGGCTCCTGTCAGCCTCTTTGCCCTTTTCTTTTACCTTCCTCCCCCTCACTCTCTTGGTTCCTGTTCTGTGACCTTGTCATTCTGTGACCTTGTCCTACTCCAGAACCTCTGCACTTTCTTCAGGGACCCTTGTCCCACGGGCCAGCTGCTTCTCCCTGTGCAGCTATCAATGTCCAGGACTTTTTCTTGAGTCCCCCCTGGCTGCCTTACAGAAACGGGCCCCACCCTCCTTAGCTCACACTCCTTAATGTCCTGGTGCCTGTAGGACCCGGTGAACATTTTATTTATTTGCTTGCTTTTTTTCTATCTCCACACTGGGTCATGAGCTCCATAAGAACATGGGCTGTATCTTGTCAGTCTTCTTTATGGTCCCTCCAGCAGCTAAAGCAGTGCCTGGCCCATCGCTGGTGCTCTGCACGTACTGACGGATCAATGGGCCACTTCCTAGGCTTCAGAGTCCACATTGGTAAAATGGGATGATAAGTCAACCCCCCAGAGTTACTGTCAGAATCAAAAGCCAAATGACCTAGTGATGGTGGTGGCAGTGATGGGGGCATGTTTATCTCCATTTTATAGATGATGAACTTGAAGATCAGATAAATGGTGGGTCTTGCTTAAGATTCCCAGCCAGTAAGTGCCATGGTTGTGGTTCTTTCCAGGTTGGAGAAGCACCTGGTTTGGTGCTGAGAGCAGGCTTTCAGGGCTGTGAGAGCTGGCTCTGAGCTCCTGCGAGTCTCTTGCCATCTGCTGCTTGAACTGCGAGACCCTACTTGCCCACTAGCCTGTCACCGCTTCCTGAGGAGTCAGAGAGAGGAATGCTAATGGCAGGCTTTTGTGGAACACAAAGGTTTGCCTCTTGCAAATGTAGAAATATATTTTTTCTGCATTGGCAATTACCACGTGAAATGTCTGGGGAATGCTTTTCATCTTCCAGGCACTTTACCAAGATTAACTTCTGAACCCTGTGCAGCAATGCCGGTTGCAACTTGAGAGGTTGTCTGGGGGGGAGTGTGGGTGGCAGTGTGTTCTGTCACAGAAGCTGGGGGTGGGAAGGCCTTGTGACCCTCAAGTCAATACCTCTAGGAGTTTGGTTGAATTTCCTGAGAGTGGTTGCCCCACTGAGCTTCTTGAAGATTTAAGAATCCTTTTCCTGTTCTGTTTAGTCATTGATTCAGCAATGTATTCCACAAATATTTACTGAGAATATTCTAGATGTTCTTTTAACTTTGAGGATGCAATAAGGGAATAAAATATATACTGTCTCCACCTGCCTCCAATTCTGGGTCAGGAGGGGAGAGAGATGTCTTGCTGCTAAATGCCTGTGTGACTGTGGGCTGGAGCCTTTCCCTCTCTGGGCTTTACTCTCAACCCCTTGGCTCCCTGCTGCAAAGCTGTTAATGGCTCCTCCTTGTTCATAGAGTGGCACGGGCACATCTTCAAGGTCTTCAGAGTTGGGCTCTGCTTGACATTTTCCAGTGTATGGTCCCTACTCTCCCACTCCCATCTCACCCTCTCTTGATTTAACCATCTCTCACATGTCATCTTGTAAATGCCAGGCACTGTCTAAGCACTTCATTAATTTTAACCTGTTCAATCCTCGATCCTCACAGAAACACCTTAAAATAAGTGCTGTGATTCTCATCATCTTCCAAGATGAGGCCATTGAGATATGGAGAGGTAAATAAATTGCCTAAGTCCACACAGCTGCTAAATGGAATGGCTGGGATTTGAACCCAGGCAGCCTGGCTCTTGTTCATGCATCCACTGCTGCTGTGTTGCTTCTCTGTCTGCCCTGGGCATGGGCCCTCCTCTTTCCTTTTTTAAGTACAACTCAAGAGCTATTTATTGCCACTTGCAGGAAGACTTTCTGGATGCTTCCAGGCTGAGTGAATTCTTATTGTCTCTGTGCCCTGTACTCCTCCCTATCATAGCCCTGCTCATGGGCTATTGCGGTTTGGCTACTATCTCCTCTGGTGGATTCTAAGCACCTCAAAGGAACAGTCTTGTCCTCTCTGCCCCCACTGTGCCCAGACTAGCACCTCCATATCAACCATTCTCCAAGCAGCAACCAGAGGAATCATAAAAAACACACACCAGTTTTTATGACTCCCCTGCTTAAAACCACCCAGTGACAATTCATTATTGCATTTAGAATTAAATCCCAAACCCTGACCAGGCACTAGTAGACTCTGCATGGTTTGGGTCCTACCCCCTTACTGCCCCCATCTGCTGCCACTCTCCCCCTGCTCAGTCTGCACCCACCACGCTGGCTTCTTGTCTGCCCCCAAACAGGCCCGGCTCACATTAGGGTCCCTGCCAGAGCCATTTCCTCTGCCTAGAATGTTCAGCCCCACATCTTCACATGACATGACTTCTTGTTATTTGGGCCTCAGTGCAATGTCACCATTTCGCACAGACTTCCCCTACTGTCTATCTGCTTAAGTGTTTTCATATTTACTTGAATTGTTATTAATGATTACGTCTACTACCATCTGTAAGCCCCTTGGGAGCAGGGATCGGGGCATCTTGTTCAGCACCTGGAAGAGTGCTTGGCACAGACATTGAATAAGTGCTGGAGGAGGAGTAGATGTTCACCAAGGTCCCCATGGGAGCCTACTGATAACAATTCAACTA
Organism: Talpa europaea; assembly: GCF_964194135.1. Lineage (NCBI taxonomy): Eukaryota > Metazoa > Chordata > Mammalia > Eulipotyphla > Talpidae > Talpa > Talpa europaea. Next base: position 68,369,970 of record NC_140076.1, on the reverse strand, counting down.
GGCCCATGTAATACATCTAAATCTGTCTCATCTCAGACTAAGGGTTGGGATAATTTCTTAAGATGAAATTCACCAGCTTTATCACTTTCCTACATCTTGCCTACAATTATCCTCCCAGAGCTAACATGATTTTATTGACCATATTCTGTTGATTTCCCATCACCAGAGATGCATAGAACTCCTTGTATGTGTTTTAATTTGTCCATTTAAGATTTAGGGAAACTTGTGAGATAATTCCCTTCTTATTTTATAAACAGGAACATCCCTGAAAAGTGGAAATGCTGACTTGTGAAGGTCCCAGAGTCTTATCAGAGGACACCCCCATCATGGTCGTCACATTTCATCAATAACAGGAGAGACTCATGCTCCAGAGAAGCACAAGAACCCTGAGTCCTGCCAGGGCCTGGGCACCGCTCACTAAGCACTTTAAAGGAGTGGCGATCTAAGTCAAGAGCATGTGCAGCCAAATTCAGAACAGATGCAGAGAGGTGTATCCAGTGAGGCCAGTGGGATGGGCAAAAATCCACAGATGTGAGGTCTAGGTGACTGACTGCAGAGCCCTTTGTTAATGCGAACCAAGGGGATTGGCCAGGAGACTCACACTCTGATGGGAATATAGATTCCACTATCATCAACTTCTTCCATAGGATATGGAGAGTAAATGCATCAGGGTGTCTGAAAGATCAAGTGCTGTATGCTATCATCCTCTTGAGAACCAAGGACATTTCTTGGATCCCCCTCTGCCTTTCAGTCTCTTTGGGATGGGAAGAAAATGACACCCCAAGCTTATGTGTTGAGAAACTCTAAGGCTAAATCTTCTAAGCAAAAAGGTGAACCAAAGAGAACTCTGGGTCATAAGTCAAAAGTTTTGGCTGTGATCTCAGCACTGAGGAACATTGGGCGAATTCTTCCCTGTCTCTGACCTTTTTGGCTATTGGGTACGATGATTTCCAAATCACTGATTTCAGTGACTTTAAGTCTTGTATTCCTATGACTTTATGATTCAGGTTACTTCAAAAGGAAAGTTCTAACATATTTTCTTTTTTTCTTATGTATTTAATTTGTCTTTTGACCAGGCTTGCAAATGATCACTAGCCTATGGTCACAGTGTAGATAGTAGAGATAAGTAATTCTGACTTGGTAAAACTTGTTGAGGGTTGTGTTTTTTTCAGAAGTATTTTCTCAAATGCTGTGCCTCATCACCAGAGTGTGACCTCTGTCAAAACTTTCTGACAAAGACAGTGATGTTCAGAACAGATCGAGGAGGGAAAGTCATAATCTGAATTAGTGACTTCCCGAGTCATTAATTCACCATTTGTATCATAGAAGCTGTTCTCAATGTTAAAATCCTTCTACATGAAATGATATGATGTCTTGGATTTGCTTCAAAGTAGATTTCTCTCTTTCTCTCTCTCTCTCTCTCAAGAGTGGGTGTGGGTATAGATGAAACAAAATTGGCCAACTATTGAAGCTGTTCAAGTGTTGTTGAAGCTGGATGGTGGGTATGTGGGGGTTTATTATACTATTGTTTCTATTAAAAACAAATCTCAAATATTTCTTCCCAGAAGGCCTTTTGGAAACAGGCTCCACCTTTTATCCCCATTCTTATTTCACAGTCCCATCCCAAGGACCCTCTGGCATAGTGGCATCACCCTGAGGGCTGTGATTCATGCATCTAAGCCTTTACACACAGTCCCAGCTGTCTGAAGTACTTTCACGCCTCCCTCCTCACGCCAGCTCACCACTCCTGCTCACCACTCCTGCCTCTAAGATCCTACAGCCTTGTATACTCACCTTGATGATGCACTTATATGGCAATGCTTTGTTTCCTGTTTCCTCTGCAGGTGTGTGTTCTGTCAGGACAAGTCTGTCTCCTTAGTGCAAAGCCAGTGCCTGGCGCTAGGAGATCCTCCATACACGTTCACAGAAGTAATAATAGCAGGCACAGTAGATGCCATTTTCTGAGTATTTATTATGTGTGAAGCATTGCCCTAACCCATAGCATATGCATGTCATTAAATTCTCACTAGAAAAGGATTCTGGTAACCTGCCTTCTCAGATCGCTTGTCCAAGGTTATGTGCTAATAATGAGAGGGTTGCGATTTGGACCCAGAAATGACCCCCCCACCCCCCTCCTCCCTGCCCCGCATCTGGCATTTTTAAAGACTTCTCTATAAATGTTACACAACAGGTCCAGGACTTTGGGATCCTGTGATATAGGCCTGGTTCTGCTACTAAATTGCTGAGTGACCTTGGGCCATTCACCTCTGGCCCCCAGGCTGGTCTCCCGGGGTGAGACTGTCAGTGAGCCAGAGGATCGCGTGCGCCAGGGCCTTCTCAGCTTCAGCCACCAGAGAAAAGGTTTCCTCTTCCACAATTGGTTTCCTACTGCTGAACTGGCTTCCTCCTTTGGAAGCTTCTCATACACCTTCAACCTCTTTTCTTGCTAATTGCAACCTCTTAGAGGCAAATCGAGTTCACGACCTGCTGCCCGGATCCCCCCACTTCCCCTTCCTTCCTCAACGGCCACTCTCCCGAGGTGGGGGCAGAACTCTGGGCAGGAGGGAGAGGGGAGCACGTAGCTGCCGGTTCGTGTGGCTTCCCCGCGGTTTCTCGGCCCCCTCCCCCACGGAAACTCAGCTTCACACTTTCTAGGGATGATTCGGGGACAGCCAGAGTCAGTGATTGCAGCTGCCAGCCGCGGGCATCTCTCTATGGGAGGTTCTCCAAAGAAAGTCCGTGGTCTTGAGTTAGGGAGGGGGTGGGGGTCTGGAGGAAGGAGGGGGAGGCGCACCCCTTCCTAGCCTATGCCCAGTTCTCCCAGCTGGAGCCCGCAATCCTTTGGTGCCTGTCTCCCCTCCCACTCTCTATCCGACTTCCAGCTGGGACCCGCCATTGCACGACCAGGCAGGCCTTGGCGAACTGAAGACCCAAGTCAGAGACGCGCGATTGCGACTAGGCCCCCCTCCCCAGCTCGCCCCAGACACTGCCCTAGGGGAAACCGAAATCCCCCAATCGTAGCCATCACCCACCCCTTAGGAACTCTGGAGACCCAAGCCCGGCGGCTTTGTTCCCCGAGCGCCGGGGAGCCGGCGCGCAGCCGGCAGGAGCTGTCCGCCGCCGCGGTGCTGACGCGGGGAGAGCAGCCCGCGGGGGCGAGGACTGTCCTCGGCTGCCGCGTTGCTAAACCCGGACGGAACTAGCAAAGGAGCCGACCCGGAGGACGCGGTCCGCCTTTCCAATACCGACGCGGGGAGAGGACCCCGTCGGGCGCGGGAGCTGCTCCCGAGGTGGTGCTGGAGCGAGAGGGAGCCCGCTGCGCCCTCCGCCTCGCCCCGGAAGAGCCGCCGGCGTCTGAGAGCTGGCCGGGGAGGGAGGCAGGGCCGGAGGAAGCCGCCTTTAGGAAGCTCCGCAGCGCGGGGCCTATAGCTAGGGTCTCTCCCGCGAACCTGCTCTAGCAGAGGAGGTGGCGGCTCATCAGCAGAGAGCAAGCGCGCGTTCTACGAACCTGTTGGAGGCTGCAGCTCCTCCGCGGCCGACCAGGGCGCCCGGGACGGAGATTCTGGCGCGCCTTTCCCTCCCTCTCTTCTTGGCCTCCTCCGCCGAGGCGCTCCCTCCTGCCTGAGCTAGCACCTGTGCACGCGGGGAGCGCCGAGCCCCTCTTTGGTCCGCCCCAATGTCAGTCTTGCTGCTGGGCACAGAGCCGAGAGGCCTCCCCCAAGGGCAGACCCGCTCCCAGGGAGACCCAAGCTTCCTGAGAAAGGAGGCGGGGGCTGGCGGCGGGGACGGGAGAGGGCGCCAGCAGAGGTGTCTGTGAAACCAAAAGGGAGACGTGGGGAGTTCCCCATACAGGCAGTTCTGCCCTAAAGTTCACGGAATAGAGTTTCCTAAACCTTCTCTCTATAGAGAGCATTTACATAATAAACAGCAAACTCTTTGGTGCATTATTTAAGGTCCTTCACCAGGAAAACCAGGGCCTCCGCTCCAGCTCTGTTCCCTCCCACCAGGACAGAGGACCCCTCGTTCTGGAAAGGTGCACCCCAGTGCCTTAGAAACCCCTGTTCCTTTTGGCTGGAACTTTCCACCCTCACATGACTCAGACTTTATCTGCAAGTCTAGTGTTCTCACTCTCAATGAAAATTTCCCTCATCTAAGGCGTACTCAACCAGCCCTCCCCTAAGCTCCCCAGGCTTTACATCCCTCTACTCACCTTCTTATCACTTTGTGTGTTATAATTACCCATGAATCTATACACTCAGTTACCAGGCTCATAAAAACTGGCTCCATGTTTCATTTTTCTCTGCATCTCCATCTCAGACATGGTGTCTGACACACAATGGATGTTGCATTACGTCAGCTGAATGAATGCACACATGAGAAGCAGAAGTCAAAATAACTTCATGTGAACGTTTATTTGATTTCCATATATATATATTTAAATCAAAGCCTACAAACCCTCACGTGGTGGTATTTCTACCTAATCCACCTAATTCATCACCACCAACTCTCTCCTGACTCCAGGATTTTTTTCTACAGAGACATCTATTTTGTAGCAAACTTCAAATTTTTGTTTTTGGTTTTCTCTCCTTTGAACCCTCATTATGTTGATCTTCACATGGTTGAACTCTTCCTGTCCTTTGGATTTCTGTATTTCAAATGTCAGTTCCTAAAGAGGCCTTCTCTGCCTATTCTATCTAATTTGCTCCCCCTAATTACTTTATAGCATTGACTAATACATTTTTCTTAGTAATTATTCTCTGAGATGATTTTATTTATGTGCTTACTTGTTTGTCATTGGCTTTCCCTCAACTAAATTGAAAACTGGTGGGAGTAAGGGTCATGCTTGTGTTGCTCACTGCATTATTTTCTGTGGTTAGTATTCTGAGAAGAACTGACCTTCCACCAATGTTGTGATAGTCCCTTTCTTCCTGAGATGGCTTGAACTGTTGTGCAGGTCATGTGAAGCTTCTATTAGCTGCAAATTAACTAAGGATGCCTAAGGAAAGAGGATCATACTCATATTCCATGGGGTAGGGAAGGAGAGAGAGAAGTAGAGTCACAAGTATGTGGCCGTGAGATGACAGGTCTGAATCAGGCCCTTTTTACTCTGGATAGCAAATCCTTAATGACCACTCACTTCTCCACACCATGCAAAATGCCTTCACTTTCCTGATATCATTTGATATTCATAGCAAGCCATCTGGAAGGTATTATTCTCCTCGTTTTACATTGAAAACGATTGAAGACAAAAGAGGCGGGCTGATCCCACCAAAGACACACAGCTTGGTAAGCGGTGACGCCACTCCTGGTACTGAGCCACATGCCGAGCAGCTAGAACTAAGACCTGGCTTCAGACTGTGAGGATTTCACATGACTTAGAGACACAGGCACATACACAATGGATCATAACACAATTTGAGAGTCAGCAGTGATTCTCCACCTGGAGATGGGTGGGGTGGGCAGGAAATTGATAGGCTACAGTGTCAGAATAAACCGAAATTCTTGTCTATCACAATTACAATTTATTCAATGCTTCCGGGGAATCATGTATTATGCTAAGTGTTTTACACACTTTGTCTCAACTAATCATTTCTGCCTATAACTATTCCCTTGCAGCGAGTAAGTTGACCAAGGTGATAAGGCTGATAAACAGCTGAGCTGGGACTTAACCTGCATTTGTTTGAGTCAAAGCTTGAACTCTTAACTGTTATAGTCCCTAGACCTAATGAATCTGAATGTTTGGTGAACAGGGATGGTTCTGGAATTTGAAGATAATTCTTAAGTCATTCTGCTATATCTTCAAAACTATTGACAAACATTCATGGAGAGAAGGCTGCGAAACAGAGGAAGGAGGGATGAAGGCTACGTGTGTGTGTGTGTGTGTGTGTGTGTGCATGCGTGTAGTTGCAGGAGGTTGAAATTGGACCTTGGAGGACTAAGAGGGAATTTCCAGACAGGAAAAAAACATGAAAAATATTTCAGACAGACTAAACAGAATATTCAAGGGCCTTGGGGTATGGAAATAAAGGAACTATTAGTGGTTTAGTTAGTGGTTGTGATTCTAAGTCTCCTGTAAGGGACAGAGAATGGGAAATGAGGCTACAATTCAGCTTGAACTTGGTGGTTTGCTTTTATCCTATAGGCAGTGGGGAGCCATTGCAAGGCAAGAGCTCTGCTTTAACAGCTTCCATCACAGACTTGATCAGCCCACAGCAGCATCATTGGATCGGCCCCTTATAATCTGCAAAGTGCTTTCTACTAACAGAAATATCTCTGGAGTCATGTGAACCTGACTAACTAATTAAGCTGTTTACATGATCTGTGTTCTTTTCTGTACAGAATGTCCAGAGACTCTGGAACAATGCAGGAGTTAGTAAGTATTTGTTGAAGAGGGACAAACTGGTGGAATCTAGTATAGAGACTGTTGCAACAATTCAAATAAGAGAGAAGTATCACGTAATCAAGAGAGAAATATCACTTAATCCAAGAGTATAGAATTTTTTGAGCTACTGATTTGGGGAAGTAAAAATTGAGGGCCCAACCTCTGATTACTTTGGGGAGGTTGACATTTATTTAACTTTCCAAAAACGGTTGCTGAATAATTGCAACAATTTTCCTCTCCAACATACAGAAAAGTATGTTAGCACCCAGGTGGCCAACACCCAGGCAAGCCAGGATTTCTTCTGCTATTTGCACTTTATATCTTTTGGCTTCTGGATTTATGTCCTGATGGTCTCTATTATGTAGCAATACTATTATGTGCCATCATTTGTGCCAGTGTTAAAAAGAGCAATCATTATGCAAATGAAGCTCAGTTTTGGCTCAAGAACTAAAATCTACCTTCTGTTTCTCCACCCCTCTGGGAAGTCCAAATGGACCCTGAGAATAGCTTACTTACAGAGGGCTGACTTGTAGCAGGCTTTAAAGCCCTTGGCGTATATCCATCTTATGAGGTAGGTATGACTCTTGCGATCATTTTATAGGTTAAAAAATAAATAAATAAAAAGAAATTAGGAGTCTTGCCCAGGGTTACACTTTGGTAGAGGTAGGCTTCAAAATCTAGCTGTTTGACTTAGGTCTGCAGGCTTCAATACCACACCTGACTGTCTCCCAGATAATACCTTTCTGTTTTGTTTCCTCCCATACCTGTGTAAACCTGGACAAATTATTTCATCTCTGAAAACTTGTGTTATTTCTTCTGTAAAGTGGTGATAAAAATAGTTACCAAGGAAAGATTCTGGGGGAAATAAATGAGATAATGTATAGAGGCATCTAATTGATGCCTCTAAATGATTCTGGCACCTAAATGATTCTGGTTTCTTTCCTATTTTTCTTTCCTCATCTGGATCCACATCTGCTCAGCTGCTTGGATCACAAGTCCAAGGGCCATGGCTGAGTTTTTCCTTCCCCACTTTATTCAATCCACCAGCAGGACATTCAAACTCTTCCCACCAAATGCATTCTTCATTGGCTAACTTCTTTCCCTCTCTACCACCGCTCCCCCTCCCCGCTTAGCTTACACCATCAGTTTCCTGCCTGGAGTACTATAGCTTCTTAGCTGGTCCCTCTGGTTCTACTCTTGCTCCCCAAAGTGATTTTTAAAATGTACATTCTGTACAGAAAAGAACACAGATCATGTAAACAGCTTAATTAGTTATCACAAAGTGAGCACAACTATGTAACCAAACACCGAGATAGTGAAAAGGATCATATGAGTTCCTACAATGGCATCCAGTTGTTTGTCTTCTTACTCCTCCTCAAAGGTAGCCAAAATTCTGACTTCTGATATGGTAGATTAGTGTTACTGATTTTGGACATTATAAAACACATGATCTTTTGTGTTTGGCTCAATATTGTGCTTGTGCACGTCAGCCACATTGTTGCCTGTGTCGGCAACAAGGTACTTTTCCTTGCTATATAGTATTCCCAAAATATTTCAACCTGTTGATAAAGTTTTAGGGTGCCTCCAAATTTTGTTTAAACCTTTCAATACATATGCAAAAGGGTTTTTTTTTGAGATATAGTCCCAGGAGTGGAGTAAATAGGTGTGCATTTACTCGGGTGTGCATTTATTCAGCTTTAGAAATACTTTCAAACAGTTCTCCAAGGGGGGAATGCCAATTTACACTCCCATAAGCTGTGTTGAGTGTTTCAATTGCTTTACATCTTCACTAACACTTGGTATTGTCAATCAATTTCTACTTTTAGCCATCTTATAGATGTAGTGAAGATATAGTGGTTTAATTTGAATTTACTTGATGACTAACAAGGCACATTTCTACATGCACAAAGCCTACTTGGAAAACTTCTTTAATGAAATGCTTGTTCATGTCTTTTGTCAACTTTTCTATTGTGACATCTGTCATTTTCTTATTGATTTGTATGATTTTTTTATGTATTTTAGATAGGCCCCCTGAGGTTATATGCATTATAAATATCTTCTCTCAGCATGGGCTTGCCCTTTTACTTTGTAAATGGTGTCTTTTTATGAGTCAAATTTGCTCATTTTATTGCAATATGAATGATCAAGTTTTTCTCTTTATGGTGAGTACTTTCTGTATCCTGTTGAAGAAATTTTTGTCTATTCAAGGTCATGAAAGCATTTTCCATATCTTTTAGAATTGTGTTATATTTTGTATTTAGATTTGCAATCCATGTAATATTGATTTCAGTGTATGGTATGAAGTAGGGGTTAAAATTAATTTTTTTGATCATATGGCTATCCTATTGATATAATACCACTTATTGAAAGAAAGGTCATTCTCCCGCCTTCACTGTTTTGCTTGCAGTCTTTGTCATAAATCAAATGCCCATATTCATTTCACTTTAATATGCTTTAAAAAATATAAAAACAGGGTAAGTTATTAGGTTCCTGCTAAAAACTGCTAATGGCATTTTCCCTATTGAACTTAGAATAAATCCCAAGCGTCCTTTCAAATGTGAAGGGTACTTTGAGGTTTTACGTGATCTAGGCACCCCCCCATCTTTTTGATCATATTATTCCATTACTTACCCTGCTGCTCACACCACACTAGCCACAGAGGTTTCCCCCGACTCCTTGAATACATATGTCTCATTCCCAGCTTGGGATCTCAGGTCTCTCCACAGCTCACTATTTCTCAATATTCAGGTCTTTGTACAGATTTCTTCTTGTAGGAAGCTTACTTGCCCACATTCTCTAACATTGCCCTTTCTCATGCCAAGTTACATTCTATACGATTGCCTGGTTTACCATTTGCTCCTCTTTGAAACATCTCCTTATCTTTTTGTTGCTTCTGTTTCTTTCACCAGAATTGCTCTCTGAGAGCAGGGGATCTGTTGGTTGTGTCTCTCTCTGAACTCATAGTGCCTGGAAAAGTGGCTCCATGAACGCTTTCCCCATCTCTTTCCCATGTCACCTAGGTCCAGTGTCAGTGCAATGACACACTAAGTCGGTAGGTAGACAATTTTGGATATCGGCAATTTCACACCTGACTTGTTTTCCAGTTTTATCGATGTTCTTAAAACCCACTTGTCTTTATTTCAGAAAATCAATTTTTAAATTTTTTTTAAAGAAGTAGAGTACAGGCCAGAGTTGCGGGGGGTAAGAAGATTCACCAAAGAGAGTGGGGAGCAGAACAGGCAGATGCACTGAAACACACTGCTGAGGGGAGCAGCGGGCAAGTCAGGAGAGGTCTGCCACGCCATGTGTGTTGTTCCCCAGCTGGCTGGGGATTGAACTCGCGCCGCAAAGGATGCAGACAGCCTCACAGCGCTGCACTCAACCTCCTGTGCCACCAGGGAGGCCCCAGCAAATTAATTTATATTAATTTTTGAGGGTAAAAGAAGGGAACCTGATATGTCTCAAATATTTACTGTTTTTCATTCAGTCCTCAAGAGTCACCTTAAGAAAAATGTTATTACCCCCTTTACAGATGAGGAAACAGTGACTCAGGGAGGCCTGTAGAGTAAGTGTGCATAAAAGGGGTTCAATCTGATTGCAAAAATGTTACTCAGAAAAGCCATTTCAAACCCATACCAGAATATTCTATAGAAATCATGACGCAAGCAACTGAGGCATTGAACAGGGGATTTAAATATTGACTTTGGAGACTAGAACTTGGGTTCCAAGCCTGGTCTTACCCCTCACCAATTTTCTGATATTGAACAAGTCATATGAAACCAAATTTCTTCATATATTAGATGAGAATAAAATAGAATCAATAAACAAAAGAATTACTGAGAGGATTCAATGGTAATGTGTCTGTAAAGTGCTTATGTTAAGAAGAACTCAGTAATATGCATTGGAGCAAAGAAAGTTTGTTCAATAAATGGTGCTGGGAAAACTGGGTCGCTACATGCACAAGAATGAAGCTTGACCACTACCTCACACCATACACAAAAATCAACTCAAAATGGATTAAAGAACTAGACATAAGACCTGAAACCATAAAATACATAGAAGGAAATATAGGCAAAACACTACATGACATGCACCTCAAAGACATCTTTACAGACACATCACCCAAAGCAGTGATAGTGAAGGCAAAGATAAACAGCTGGGACTACATCAAATTAAAGAGCTTCTGCACAGCAAAAGAGACAATAACCAAAACAAAGAGAAACCCCACTGACTGGGAGAACATTTTTGCACACAACACTAATGATAAAGGACTGATCACAAAAATCTACAAAGAGCTGATGAGACGCAACAACAACAAAGAAAATAATCCAGTCAAAAAATGGGCAGAAGAGCTAAAAAGAAACTTCTCTGAAAAGGAAATGCAAATGGCCAACAGGCATATGAAAAAATGTTCAACATCACTTGTCATCAGGGAAATGCAAATCAAAACTACCATGAGATGCCATCTTACACCAGTGAGAATGGCACATATTAAAAAAACTAGCAACAACAAATGTTGGTGAGGGTGTGGAGAAAAAGGAACTCTCCTGCACTGTTGGTGGGAGTGCAAACTGGTCCAACCACTACGGAGAGCTGTGTGGAGATTTCTGGACCTACTAAACATAGAGCTTCCATATGATCCAGCAATTCCAGTCCTAGGTATTTACCCAAAGGATACAGAAACATCCATTCCAAAGAGCACCTGCACCCCTATGTTTATAGCAGCACTGTTTACAATAGCTAAGCTTTGGAAACAACCCAAATGCCCAAAAACAGATGACTGGATCAAGAAGATGTGGCACATATACACCATGGAATATTACTCAGCATTCAAAAAAGATAAACACATGCAATTTGCAGCAACATGGATGACGCTGGAAGGGATCATACTCAGCAGAATAAGCCAGAAAGAAAAAAAAAAATACCGGATGGTCTCACTCATAGCAGGAATCTAGAAAACTTAAATAAGGGACCAGGAAAAAGAATAACTATAAGAAAGAAAACATCAAAATCAACAAACAACTATGAACGAGGGACACTCTATGGGGGGTGGGGGCTGGGGAGGGGAGGGATTGGGTCAAAATAAGGGGGTTGCAATTGTAAGGGGAATATAAAAATAAAATTTATTAAAAAAAAAGAAAGAAAGAAAAAGAACTCAGTAAATGTTGGTTGGTACTGTGATTATTTTTGCTGTCATTGTTAATTAGTGATTCTATTCTCTCAAGTGGCTGAGGGATTGCAATGGAGTTAAGATGTTTAGAGGTTAATGTAGAGTGCTATGGGTCTATGTAAGATTCTTCAAACCAGAACTTCTGAGAATATAATATTCTTGTGGTGGGCAAGAATATGCCTTAGCATGTTTCTATTTTCCTCATAAAGAAACAGAGCAGGCTCAGAGAGGTGGAGTGATTTGTTCAGAGTCACAGAGTCAAATCCATTTGACTCTCCAAGCTTTGGAGACAGTGCCCAGATTCTGAAATCATAACCCCTCCCCTCTCCATTGTGTCTGCCACAAAGATGGAGAAAATCCACAGATAATCCCTAAGCCTCATTTGAGGCTAATAATCACATCCATTTATCTCTTTACCAAGCTGCTTATCACAGTGGTAGACAAGAGGTCCAGCTGATCAGGGTCAGCAGCTTCTCTGGACGCTGCCTGATTGGTAGTAGAGAATGTTCTAAAGACAGGGTGGGAGGCAGCGCCCTACAGAGAAAACAGCAGATAACCAGACACTGACTCACTGTCTAGGGATGCCATCCAGGGCCAAGTATTACAATCCCCACAGCTCTCAGGGGAAACTGAGAGACAAGTGTGTGGTGAGCATTTATGTGGAGACCAGAGAGAAAGAACTCTCTGAGACTTGGTTTCCCTATGTGCAAAATGCAAATGAAGACATCTATGTTGCAAGATCCTTCTGAACAGTCAGTATATGATGTTTGTGCAACAGGGGGTCAAACTGGATTGTTTTTATCTCAGTGTCAGTGAGGCCACAGAAGACAGAAATATATTACAAGCACAAGCACCCTCAGGCAAAGTAAAGTGCTGGTCCATTCAGGAAGAATATACTAATTGATTTGAAGCAGGTTTGGCCAGCCTTAATGGCAATAAATGTTGAAGTTAAAGAGAGGAGAGAGATTTCTTTAAGTCAATGGTGTTCTAGGGATCACCCCACCCTACTGCTGTCATGGGGTGGGGCATAAGGGCACCTCAAGTTTGAGAGGGGCTTTAAGGAGATTCCCCTGGAGAGTCTCATTGGGTTTTCTGACAACAGGGTGGGGGGCACTTTGCTGTTGCCATCCATGTCTAGAAAATCCCAAAGGCAAGAGAGTGTGACCAGTTGGCTGTATAGGCAGTATTTATTTATTTATTTATTTATTTATTAAAAATTTGTTTATTTATTTATATAAGAACCGGGGTACAGGCCAGATCTGCGGGAGGGTGAGAGGATTCACCAGAGACAGAGTGGGGAACAGAACAGGCAGACTGATGAGGGAAGCAGCGGGCGCGACAGGAGAGGTCTGCCGCGCTATGTGGGATTCTCGCTGACCGGCGGGGATTGAACCTGTGCTGCAGAGGCTGCGGACAGCTTCGCAGTGCTGCGCTCAACCTCCTGTGCCACCAGGGGAGGCCCTATTTTTTTTTTTAAAACAATTATTAACTGAACACTTACTATGGGCCAAGAATAGTTCCAGATGCAGAGAATTCATGAATGTACAAAATAGAAAAGGATCACTGCCTTTGAGGTACTCACCATCTTATGGGATGGGGACATATAATTAATACCCATATCTGTACGACATAAGCTGCGATAATTGTTATGGAAAAAGTTAAAACAGAGATGAGACAGGGGAGCCTCAGAGATGCGATATTTTTTCTAAGAGGTCAGAAAAGATCTTATGAATATGGTGATATTTAAAAAACTTGAAAGTGAGCCATGTGAGTGGAGAACAGGGTATAAGACCCCATGGTAAGAGTGCTCCCCAGCACACCTGAGGGACTAGACAGAGACCAGAAGGATGGAGTGGCAGGAGAGAGGGGAGTAGAGGTGAGAGGCATGGGGTGCAGGTGCTGATTCCTATGTTGAAGGTACTGGGATTGAGTGAATATTTGATAAATAGTGAATGAAGAAATACAAGCACAAGGGAAGGATTTGGAGTCCAATGGAGAAGGTTTGGATATGCCCAAGGCCCACTGGGAAGCATGATAAGTGTCAGGGCACTTGAGGTTGGGCCATGCTACCCCTAGATTCACAGAGGGTGGACATCGGGGTGTCTAGAGCTATGTACATCATAAATAGGATGTCTTGGTTGGCATATTTATGTCCTGAATTGGGGACAAAGAAATTGGGTTTGGTCCATGATTTGCCATTTGGAGGCAGCTCTGAGTTGAATTTCCAGAAGCTTATCTGGGAAGTCAGTGGCAGTGTCAAGAGAAAATACAGAATTCAGGAGTTTAAGTCTCATCTCTACACTGACTAATGTTCTTGGCCTGAACCTCAGTTTGCTCATCTTGACATTGGAGTTGCTACCTCTACCTCTCTGAGAAAATATGAGCCTTCAAAGAGGTCATGGTTGAAAGGAACTTGGTAAATTGTGAAAAGATGTGCAGACACATGTTGTCTAGGTAGCATGGGACTTGTGTTTTGGAGTCAATTTCCAGCTTTCCATCATCTATTTTCTCTGCCTAAAAGCTCCTTGCATTTCTCATCCATGTGGCTCTGTTAGATTTAACTCCATACCCAGGTGAGGGACTAATTAACTTCAACCAACCAGTGTCTCTCATCTCTCTGGTGACAGAGATTACATGAGAGTCTGTCCATGACAGAATACAAGTCAATCAATAAGGGTCAACATGACTCAGTTACTTTTCTTTCCTTGTTCATCAATCCCTACCCTACCTCCCACCTTCCCAAGCTCTGCATTTTTATTGGTTCCTGCAATATTTTGAAGCAAGTTCTAGGCCTTTTATCATTTAACTTGTCAGTATGAACCTTTTAACCAATAATGACTTTTTCTTCCATTTCAATATAACCATAATACCATTGTCACAATGAATAAAATTAATAATACTTTTAGAGAAGTTTTTAGACAATTATAGAATGAAACATTTGCTTAGGGGTCCAAATAAAAACACTGGTGTTTAGGAAGCCTGTTAAGAAATGCTGATATACAGAGGACAGGACTAGTTAGCTTTGAAAGGGTACACTTAACAATTACATTGTAAAAGAATATTAATTAACATGTTCAAGATTAATATACATAATAAACATTCTGTTAAGTATAAACTGTGCATAATATTTTTGTTATGTATAAATAAATACACAAACAATATATTTCTTCCTACATCTAGTATATACAAACATGAACATATAGTTGTTTTTTAAAAAGCTGAAAAATATATACTAATATATCAAAAATTATTATCTGAATGATGGCATAAGAGTTTATTTTTTTTGACTGGCTTTATGCTTTTCTGTGTATGTGTGTGTGTGTGTGTGTGTGTGTGTGTGAATGAGAGAGAGAGAGAGAATATTTGGGGCAAGCAGGGAGATATGGATGATTGTGGACTCTTTGATGGGCCTGAATTAATATGATAAGGACAAAATTTTGTCCACTTGTATTGAACTTCGGGAGAGTGGCCTTCTGTAACCTTTAGAGATCCGGACAGATGTCGCATGACCAAGAGAGGAATCAGCCTAAGGATGAGGCCTTTAGGACAAGGCGTTATTGCAGAAGGTTGAGAGGAGTGCTGGGATGAAGCTTGGTGGTGTCATTTGAGAGTCTGGGCCATGCCTTACTTGAAGATAGGCCTACCTTGGTTCTTTTCAGTTTTTTTTAAGCAAAAATTCCCTTTATTGCTTAAAACAGTTTGAATTGGGTTTTCTGATACTTTCGACATAAAGAATTCTAACCCTAGCCCCAAAGTTCGATGAAAGAAAGGCTGGGTTTGGAATTTCCTAGTGGAAATTCCCATCCAGGGCCTTTTTGCTCCAAGAGTCTGCCCCCAAGGGCTCGAGAAATCTGTCCATCTTAGTTTTTCTTGAATACACATGGTTGATTGCTGATTGTTTCTCTCAGTGAGAATTGGGGTCAGTCTGGCAGAAATATCAGCATCGTGAGCTGGCATCAGGGACTGGGTGATTTCCTGGAAATGACTGAAAATAATCCAAAGGATCGATGAAGAGGAGAGCCAAGAACGGCCCAGGGAAGGGGATGAAGAAAGACAAAGGAGGTGGAGACATGTGGAGAAGGCCTGCGGAGGCAGAATGAGGTAACAGAGGGCCCTGTGGGCTGTGCGCAGGGACAGGTGTCCTTGCTGCCCTTTCTCTGAGGGTATGAAGTGGGGCTGAGCATTTACTGAAGAATGGGTAGGCTGGGGGTGGGAGGAAATTCTGCAAGATTGGGGAATATCTTCTTCTGGGGCTAAGGAAAAAGCAAGTTTGGCAGCCAAAGGAGAAAACAATAGCATGTAATGGTCCAGGCATAGAGAAGACAATGTTGGTTTCCTGAGAATAATCAGGACCAGAGAACTAAACCTATTCAATATGAACTAATTCAAGGAGGGATTACATTTTTGTAGTATATGCAGGGTAATAGATTTGATTTGAACTTTGGCAAGAATCAAAACCTGAAATAAAATGAATGATATCCTGTATTAAGTAAAACTGATCATAATTGAAACTATGTGATAATTTTGAGAACAAAAATTAAAGTATTGAATTTGAGGGTATGTATTTTTTAGTAAAACTGGATAACTCATTATGACATTATTCATTTGACTTTTGAAGAACTTTTATCAAAAGAACTTTTATCAAAATACTCATGGACTTGAAATTTATTTTCCCGAGGGTGTCTCTTAATACTTTGATGTCAAAACTGGGGCTCCTCCATTTCTCTCCACTTGAACCTTTCCACAGTTGCTCATCCTACTTGTTTGGATTCCAAAAGGGAGCATCCAAGAGAACCAGTCAGAAGATGCCTGGGCTTTTCAGATCTAGACTCAAAAGTCAAGTGGTGTAACTTTGTCATACCCTGTTGGTCAATAATAACAAAGTTTGGCCCTGATTCAAGGGGATTGGACATAGACCCAACCTCTTGATTGGGGGAATGTCCAAGAATTGGGGGGCCACATTTTAAAACCACCATGGTCTGCTCTTTAGCCATATGGGATCAAGTCAGTCCTTTTCCATCTCCTTGAAAACCCACATCTCCTGTGAAGCAATGGGGTAATTGGAACAGGAGATGTGATCCTGAGAAAGTCACTGTTGGTCCAATTTGGAGGTGTTCAATTTCAGTCCCACGCCCTACTCTTTCTTTGGAAGGCTTTGATATTTCTTGTCACTTTATATACATTGGACCAACCAAAGCTCAAAGTTCCTTTTTGGACCAATGCTCCCAACATTCTAAACAAATTGGTTGCTTTGTCCCCTCCTTTTCCATCATTCCTGCAGCAAAGGTAAGCAAATATTAATACCACATGAATCTTACTTATGGAGGCAAAGGATGAGGGTCATATACTATAGATTCTTTTTAATGTTTTATTTGAGAATAATTTCAAGCTTGCAGAAAAATAGTGAGTACAAAGAAACCCAATGTTCTTTTTACCCAGACTCAAGATGAAGAATTTCAACTAATCATCTCTCAAATTCCAAAAGAGAGTTTCAGTAAAAAGGGCAAGTTGTCTCTGAGAATACAAGCAAATCTTGGGCTCACCTCCAGGTACAATTTGAACCTGACTCTTTTAAGTATCCCATAATGGACATCTTTTGAATGCTGGCCAGGAAACCTTCTCCTTCGTTAATGGTAACAGGATCCTGCATTTCCCTGGGGTAACTATCTTGTCCCCATTTTCAGACTGTGGTTTGCTTAGTGTTGACTGCACTGTGGTTCTTTTAAACTAACCAAGGATGTGTTTGGGACATAAACTGGTCCAATCAGAATAAATGTTTGAATTATGCTAGGAATTCTGGGACAAAGAGCTATTCTTTCCTGATGGCAATAAAAATGGAAACATAGCCCTGGGAACTACTTGAAGCTATCTTGGGAACACTGGGGAAACAGCCTTGGGATGAAGTCAACCTTGCAAAAGACAGCGCTACCACACGGGAAAAACCCAGATCATTAGTGATGCCAGTGATTTGCTGGATCTGGTTTTTTCCCGAAGGCTGAACTACTTCTGGGTTGTATTCATGCCCATCAGTCAATAAAATCCTTTTATTTTTAAAATAAATTTGAATGAGGTTCTCTATTATTTGTAACCAAAATTTTGCTGATGTGATTATCCCATGCAGATGTAGGGATCCAGGATAGAGAGCCAAGGATAAAGTCCAGTGATAAAAATAAGTCCTAATGTCAGAGGCAGAAGTGTGGCACTATGTGTGATGTGCTTTAGAGAATGGGGCTGGGGTTCGTTCCAATTTCTTGCCGTTGTCTAGAACTGCAATAGAATTGGGTCTGCAAAGAGTAGTGGTCAAGGAACCTCAGCTAGAAGGAGAGTGTAAGTTGGGATCTGAGGCCGAGAGCAGAGACCACATCCCAAATGGATCCACCTCAGAACACAGAGAAAGAATGAGGGCAGGGTTTGGGCAATTTCAGGGGTCAGGCAAGTGAGCAGCCTCAGGCCCTCAGAATCCCTGCCTGAGTGCCAAGGGGTCCTTTTCTAGGTACAGAGCGGTTGTGGGTGAGGGCCCGAGGGGAGGAGCAGCTCACAGCAACACCCAGGTATGACTTATTACCTGTCTTTGAGGACGACATTATGAGACGGATGTTGATAGTGATGACAGTGGCAATCCTGAGGATGATGACAATGATAGCATTTGTTGAAAACGAATCTCTCCACGCGTTTAATGTCTATTGTTCTGACTTGGCTGGGAGTCCTGCCCCTCTCGTCTCTACCAACTACCTGACTTTGCTTTGGGAATTTCTTTCTTTGCCATCAGTCCCTATTATCCAGGTGGGGGTGCACACATAAGCTGGGTTTGGCCAATGAGAACCTGGCCATAGTGATTGGCTGAGGAGTGGACGTGTAACCTAAGTGGGTCAAGCAAAGCCAATGAGGGCCCGTCTCTACTGGAAAAGAAATGTGTGCTTTCTGCTGGTTGACTGTAAGACTAGAGCTGCTTCTTTATACCCCAGGTGAAAAGAAAGTCATACTAGAAGACAGTGCAGCTCCACAGAATGAGAGTGAGTGCAAGTGAGAGAGAGGGAGTTATATTTCTGATGATGTTATTTGAACAGTTATTCTTTGAACCAACAAATATTCCCTCGTTATCCCCCTCAAGATGCCATTCAATGAATATCTGTCATCTCCAGTCCTAATAATGTGTCTCTCTATGCACTCATTCCACTAACCTTGTGAGGTGGGTATTTATTATGCCCCCTTTACAGATAAGGAAGCCGAAACTCAGAGAATAAAGTGACTGCCTCAACCCACACAGCTGGTGAAGGGCCAAGCTCACTAAAAATCAAGCTTTTTTCTGGCTCCAGGTCTAGTGAGTGCACGTCCCATGTCCTGGATGAGTTCCATGTTTCCTCCCAGCTCTCAGATTCTATCTCTCTGTCCTTACTGCCTCAGAGCTGGATAGGTGCCGGGTCAGGGCAGCAGGTAGTGGACCAGCTGCTGCCTGGGTCAGAAGCCCAGCATGTTCTCAAGGACACAGATGGGCTGGCAGCCTTGTGCATGGGCAGGGAGCCTGAGGCGGGGGTGGACACTGGTTCCTGGAGAAAAAACTCATTCAAGACTCACTGGTGCCCAACTCTGGGCTCTAAGCCCCCAGGGCCCAGGATTGGCTCGACTCCCCTCTATGTGCCCAGTGCCCGGTGCAGAATGTCAGTTTAACTCAGCTCTTGAAAGCTCCTACGCAATTGGGGGAACCCTCCCCCTTGGTGATCATGACCATCTGCTTCAGTATGTGTGTGCATGTATGTATGCTGGAGGGAGAAACATAGAAAAGTCTGGAAGCTCTTCCTAAATCCCCAGTGCTTATCACAGACCTAGGCAACCGAGGTTGCCCATAAAGTATTTTTGTACTGAGATAAATAAATACCTGTATCTCAAATCCCTTGACATCACTAGACCTTCCACTCGGGAACCACAAGTCTTTGATTTTTATAGGATTAATAAAACAATAGGTGGCATTTTGTAAGGTATACATAAAATATCACTGCTAATTACTAGTTTGGCATTATTTATTGAATATTTACCATGTGCCAAGCACTACCTTGGTGCTTTCTATCCATTTTCTCATTTGATTTTCAATAGCCCACAAAGAATATGTTATTACTTATTTCCAGTTCACAAGTGAAGAAATGGAGACTCAGAGATATGAAGTCACATATCCAAAGTCACAGAGGATGCGTATCAGTAGAGCTAGAAATTTCTAAGTCTATCAAGATAATCTCAAAGCTCTGGATTTTTCCACTCTACCTGTTCTGCTGCCAAGTATCGACTAGAGCAAGAGCAAACAGAACTTCTCAAGGCAGAGGGTGGTTTTCACTTGATCCAAGCAGCTGGAACAGCTCCATTTCTAAGATGCCATTCCCACCGTAGATCTGTGTATCTCTGAGCTCCTTGAATTCTCCTTCTTGGCTGCCTTACCAGCAACATAAGCTTAAATGGTCAACATCAAAGCCTTCATCTTTCCACCCCCCATCTTACTCCCACTCCTGCCCTCTGCATCTCCCTGGGTGGGGCTGGTTGGTCAAGACTGAGACCTGGGCATCAATGGAGACTATTCTTTCTCGTTCCTTATGTCTAATCCATTTTTAGATCTGGCATCCCCCTCTTCTGACTTTTCTCCCTATATTAATTTAAGCCTCATCATTTCTTGTCCAGGAGACTGTAGTAGCCTCCTCAATGTCCTTCTGGCCTCCATTCTCCTCCAATGCATTCTCTGTGTCAGTTGCCCTAGTGACCTTTCTTTAGCACAGATTCAGCCTCAGTAACTCCTCATTTCCTATAGGATAAAATCCCAGTGCCTTAGCCTGGTATCCTAGATCTACATAAACTGATGCCTCCCCACTTCCCAGCCTCATCTTCTACCAGACCGATCTCTCTTGACATCCCCCTTGTAACATATGTTTTAAACTTCCAGGCACCAGCATGAGACAGGAGATCAGAGCAAACAGCCTTGAGTGGGAGGAGAGAGACACAGCTGTGACAACAAGCTGCCTTTGTCCCCTTATGGCATAGTGACCCTGTCACTAGTTAAAAACAGTCTATTTAGTTTTGTCTTAGTTAGTCCATTCCTTCCTTTTGGGAGAACAAAAAGAGGGGTGAGGAACAGGTTACAGCATTGGCAGGACCCCACCCACTGCTGGGTGACTCAGGAATATAAAATATTCTCTATCTGGACTTCATTTAACTATCTGCCTGGATAATGACTCTTTCCCCTCCTTTCTGAAGCTGGTGGCAGGAAGAAAACCAAGACCAGTAGGTTAACCCTCTAGTCGAGTTAACCCAGGTCTTCATGCTTTTGCTAGTTGAGTTGAGTTGAGCAGGAATCAGTTGCACTTGTCACCCTATAATCACTCATTTTTATGGAGTCTTTCCAAAGCATTCAACTTAGGTTTCATACTACAACCTTCCCTTTCTTAGGACTCATGTTTCATCAGTTCACATGATTTTTAAAAAAAAAAAAAGTTTTATTTATTTATGCATACAAGAACTGGGTTGTAGGCCAGAGGTGCGGAGGTGGTGAGAGGATTCAGCAGAGACAGAGTGGGCAGCAGAACAGGCAGATGTACTGAAATACACTGTTGAGGGGAGCAGCGGGTGAGATAGGAGGGGTCTGCTGCACCATGTGGGGTAGCTCCCTGGCCAGGGATGAACTCTTGTCACGGTGGCTGGCAATAGCTTGATAGAGTGAAACTTAACCCCTGTACCACCGGGGGCAGGGGGGGGGTCTACTTCACATCATTTTTAACTAAATAATATAATTATAGTAATAAATTTGATACAAGGAAAATATAGTAAAGAAAGTTCCATATTCTTTAAGAATGAAGTTGAATGCTTTGAAAACACTCTGTAAAGGTTAGTTGCTAAAAAAATTTCTGTCTGATTATGTGTTGTTGAAACCCATGAAGTTGAGGAAAGTAAATCTAAAAATACAGAAAGATTCTGTACTTAGATTGCTTTTCCTTATTTCATTCTGAGGATGCCTGAAGCATAAATGTTGGACATATTATGGCTATGGTTTATGGGGAAAACAAAGAGAAGGCAAACTCCATCAGCAGACCTATTTTTCACGGTCTCAGAGGCCTTCATTGACATACTGTTTGGATATATATGCATATTTATATGCTTCAAGTTAAAATAAGATGGTTAGGCAGTGTTACGGTCTGAAATTCATTTGTTGAAATCTTACTCCCCAATGTCATGGTATTAAAAGGTGGAAAATTTGGGAAGAGAGAGGGCATGAGCCCTCTTGGATGGGATTAGCTCTCCAATAGGAGAGATCCACAAGTTCCCTTGCCCACCCACCGTGTGAGGACACAGGGAAGTGGCCTCTATGGGCCAGGGAGTATCTCAGCACAATGTGACCATGCCCAACCCTGATTTTGGACTCCCCAGCTTCCTGAACTCTAAGAAGTAAATTTCTGTTGCTTATAAGCCACCAGCTCTGTGGTGTTTTGGTATAGCAATCCAAATGGACAAAGACAAGCAGCATTCATTTCCTTATTTAAATTGTTTTCTGCTCCGATGGACTATTTTTGATTAACTAGTCAATTCCCAGCCCCAGCTGTGCGAGTTCAATTATACAGTACAGAGTGGAGTGACAGTTTTGTTCAGGGCGTTTGGGAATTGGAAGAGCAGATTATAGATACAGAGACAGAGATGCACACATACATCACATCCCTGGCCATGTCCAGCTCCTGAGAATTCTCTGTGATGTCCCCTTCCCCAGGCAAAATTATTCACTCTGCCTTTTGTCCTCTTTTATTTCACTTTTCACATTGCAAGATAACTCTTTTAAATTTCAGACATTCCATAAAGTTTGATAGAGTGAAAAGAACCCAGGTTTCAGGACCAGACAAACTTGGGTTTGAATCTCACCTCTATCCCCTACTTGCTAGTGTGACTTTGGGCAAGACACATAACCTCTCTAATCCTAAGCTGTGACCAACAGAAACACGTACAAAGCACCAAATAAATGGCAGCGGTTGCATTTCTTACTCATTACAGGACATCCTATTGTTTTCGTGCATTTCTGTTGATGCATCATTTTTCTCAGGAGATCCTCAAGGGTAGGACGTGTCTTATTCAGTTTTGTATTCTCAGTGCCCCTCAATTAGAGTAAGAAGACTGTACTTAGTATTTATAGATTAAATCATCTTGCACTTTTTTGATGTTAGTAATCTTGGGATCATGGTCTGAGGTCTTGGGGCAGCTTCCTTGAAGGTTTCAGGGAGGATGAAAAGAAGTAGAGAGAAGGAGTTAGATTTGGGAGAAAGATGGGGGAGAGAAAGTGAGAAAGGCAGTACCTGGAGGATCTGGGTTGGGTCTGTCCCACCCCCTCGTGGCCTCATTAGCTCTCAGCATCCAGGTGAAAGGAGCTGCTATGGCAGGTGCCTGGGAGTCTGGGGAGGCTGATGGAGATGAAGATGCTCTGTCAGCCAGAATGTCAGGTCCTGTCAGTCACTGGGTCTCTCTGGCTAGGAATGAAGCTGGTGCCAGGAGCCCTAGGGGAGGTAATAGCAGATGCACTGATGGGGTAAGGAGGGAAAGATGGCATTTTCTGAGCACTGCTGTGTTTTTGGCACTGGGCACCATCTACCCATGGATTCCAAGGAACAGGGAAGTAATTACAACTGCCATTTTGAATATATGACAGTAAAGCCCAGAGAGACTAAGTGTTTCAGGAAAGGTCACACAGTTAGGAGGAGGGTTTGAAACCAGGTTGTTGGAAGCTCTGGACAAGGCTTATTTCACAAGGTGTCTTCCAGTCCATTCTGTTTGGGCATAGAGTCCTGTTGGATGAACCATCTTAATACTTTTCATGGGATGCATGTGGGAGCCCAGTGCAGAGGACCATCCTTGCCATTTCCTGGCTGTGTGACATTGGCCAAACTCTCTGAGCCTCGCTTCCATGGTCTGTGAAATGGGGGCAATTACATATTTCCTGACTACCTAGAAAGACTGTTGGGAAGGTGGAAAATAACAGTCAAGGAGAGCTTGTCTTCTCTCAGGTACTGTGATATGCCCCTGTGTGGATCATCCCATGTAGACCTCATGCAAACCAGGGCAGGGATTATTGTCTGTCCCAAATAAAAGATGTGAAAAATGAGGCTTTAAAGCATTTCTCCCCAGTCACACAGTCAGAATAGGAGCTGGGCTGCATCACAGACAGCCTGCCTCAGACCCTGATGTTCACCCTACCCCCAAGATGTATGGAAAAAGGCTTCTATGAATATAAAGGACAAACAGAAATCTATATTAGGGCTCTAATGTGCTAGGTCTTCCACATATTCCCCAATTACCCTGGAAACCAGGGTCCAACATGCTGCAGCTCAGAGAGGTTACTATACCCGTCCAAGATCACACAACCAGAACTGGCATAGCTGGATGTTTCCTGACCTGGATGTGCCTAACCCCAAAATGAAAGGGATGATGCTACTACTAAGTTGATGGTGAGGGCAACTGACCTGGTCCTGGGGCACCTGGATTCTGCAGAAGGAGGGTTTGAGATGAAGCAGGCACTTCCTGAGCAGCAGGGGTGAGGTCATGTCCTCAGAGGCTCTCCTGCCTTCTGCCTGGAAACATCACTGTCTATGCTGTTGTTTTGTTTTCCTTCCTGTATTTTCACTAATGTTTCAGTTCGGCTTTTCTGTCCCGAGGCGCTTTAATCACCAAGGGCCCTGTTCCAAACGTGCTGTGCATAAATAACGAAGGGAATAAATAAGGTCTGCTGCTTCCACAACAAAGCGGAGCCCCTGGTGAAGTGGCGGGGGTGCCAGAGGCAAGGGAGGGAGTCACAGAGATTTCCAGTGTTTGAGTCCAGCTCTGCCTCTGTCCTGCTGTGTGACCTCTGACGGGCCTCTTAAGCTCGCTGTGCTCCATGTCTGAATTTGCCAAAGGAGGAGGAAAGCTGTTTGGCAGTCCTCACAGGGATGGTCAAATCAAATAGTTCTAGTTGGGAAAACATGGGGTGAACAAGGCAGGTTAGGGAGTGACCTGTGATGACAGTTTACGCTCCTGGCAGCTTAATGCTGCCACCTTTCTGTCTGCTTTTGGCCTTAACCCAGCGAGGAAGCAGGGTAGGGCAGGGAGTGGGGATCAGAGGGGAGGTGTGCGTGGAGCATCCCAGTGCTTGGATTGCTGCAGCCACACCTCTGAATCCAAAGCCTGTGCCCTTTACCACGTGGAGGAGACCCAGGGGGAGCCGGTGTCTGGGGCAGCTGTTCTTCATAAACCCAGCAGTTCTTTCCAGGAGCAGGCTTCCCTTTGAGCAGAAACCTGCATACATGCAAAGCTCCTGCTTGTTCAAGGAATCAACAAGGGTTTGTGATGTGGAGTAAGAAGGGTGTCTCTCTGGGCTTCACATCCACAGCCAGACACCCAGACACCCTCACTGGACAGGAGTGGGTGTGGTATCGGAGGGAAATGTGCTGAAGTCAGGTGCACATGGAAAGAGGAGGGGCCACCCAGGACCTGGGGCAGGTGGTACGGGGCAGGAGAGTTCCAGGAGAGCATCCTGGTGGGCAGTTTGGACCTTGGGGTCCTAGAGTCATCCAGCCACACCCCTCACCTTATGAGGACTGCGATCTCTGGAGCTGCGGGCCCTGAGGTTGAGTACCTGGCTGTCATTTCCTAACTGTGACCTTGAACAAGTGATCTAAGCCTTACAAACTTCTCTTTCCTTATGAAAATACTGTTGCCTCATAACCTGGCTATGGATATTGGGTGGCTAGACAGAAAGGGCTTGTGCTCTGCCTGCTAAGCTGTGAGCTATCAGGGAATTCCAGCCATTACTAACGTTTGCAAAAGTAGAGTTTGTATGTCCACCCATACATACACTCATCCATCTGTCTATCTGCCCATCTCTCTTTCCATCCATCAATAAGTTGTCCATCATCCATCCATCCATCCATCCATCCATCCATCCATCCAGTATACTGAACCCTGGCCACCTTCTGAGTCTCCAGTGCAAACCACTGTGTTCTGAGACTAAAAACAAAACCAGACAATATTAAATCACACATTTCCTGTGCTCAAAGAGTTCCTGTTGGAGTACAGGGAAGGACATGTGCGCCAGATCAGAACCCTGACAGTCTAAAAGGGGAAATGAAGAGAGTTTTAGGAAAGGAGCAGGAGGTTGTGGTGCCCCAGGAGATGCTATAGCAGCGGGGGAAGCCTCACCACTCTCAGGGGACAGAGGACAGGAGGCAGGAACAGTTACAGAATGCTGCCAGGCCAGTGGCAGAGAAGAGAGGCCACCCAGGAAACTGGCCTGAGGAAGTGGGACTCTGGGCATCGCCAACACTGGGACCCAGCAGGGAGGAAGCTGGGGACTCCACACCCACCTGGCTCTCCTTCCTACCCCATCCTTTGTTGCTGCCTGACAGTTGCTGAGCCAACAAGATTCAGAGGGTCAAGGCACTCAGCTGAGAGTGAGGTGGCGAGGGGTGGATGGAACGGGACAGAGAATGTGGAATATTAACCAAGCCGGGATAAACAGCCAGGGACTGTGTCCAAGTGTTGCGTGGAGGGCCCTTGCGTGGGATCACAGCGGAGGACCTGTCAGTGCCGGCAGGAGGTGATGAGGGCTTCCTGGAGGATGGGGCATCGGAGTCCAGGGAGGAGTAAGAGTTTTCCAGGCAGATGGTGTTCCTGTGGAGAGCGGTGTGAACACAGAGGTCCTGGTGGGAAGCATGGAATATGGAGAGAATGATGGAGAGTATCTTTGTGGGGGTGGGGCTGCAAGGGGAGAGGGAAAAGCAAGCCCACGGAGTAGGGTGGGCTTCTGGTGGTCAGTGAGCAAGCAGGAGAAGGGCTGGGGTTAGAGTGCCCAATGCTTGAGCCTGTCAGCTCCCTTCCCCCCACACGGACGACATCTCTCATCTAGAGCAATTTTTGAAAAATTAAATTTTAATGACACAAGCGAGCCCTGAATATATTCTCCTTGTCAAAAATGAAAGCACTCTGGATCCATCACTCCTGTCACACAGCCTGCCCCACAATCGGGGTTGGGTGTGTGACTTCTAGTTTTCTGTCTTGTGCTCATTTCTCCTTGTGGGGGGACTTTACCCTCCAGGGTTGGTCAGCAAGGTCTGGAGACAGTTTTGATGGTCACCACTGGGCATTGCTGCTACTGGCACCTTGTGGGCTGAGGTCAGGGATGTCGTTAAACATCCTCCCATGCACAGGAACCCCCAGCCCCCAAACAAGAATTATCTAGAAGAAATGTCCACAGTACCAAGGTTGGAGGAATTCTGGTCTAGACTAGGAGTTCTTAACTGTGTGTTTTTTTCCTGCTATGACCCCCTAAGGAAACTTTAGGTATTTCCCCCCTCCTAAACAAATTCCTTCACAAATGAAGTATTTTAATATGCAATTTTTTTTAAAACTCTACTTATGCAGTCAGTCTATGTATATTGGTGCAAAAAAAAGAAAATAAATAAAAAATATGTATATTGGTGCTTTATACACAAGGAAGGAATCAGTTCTCAACCCCTTGGGGGCAATATTGTCACCACTGAGAATCCAGGGTGTGCACATTTACACAAGGGCTTTACCGTGTGTGTGCCTTTTAATAGAGATGGCGCATTTAATACACTGCACTGTGTAAAAGTAGTCTTTTAGGGCAGAATCTTTTTCTTTTGGTTATGCACAACTTTCCATGTTATGGAACTGACTTTATAGCCAACCATTCTCCTACTAATGAACATTTAGACTATTTCCAATTCCCCCCCTGAACACAAGCAATACTGCAAGCAAGTATATTATTTCTAAGATTAAGCTATTTGTTTTGAGATACTTGTAGAATGACATGCACTGAGAAACAAGCCTGAGAGACCCCATGTGCCCTTTATCCAGTTTCCCCAATGTAACATATTGTGAAATTATTGCGCACTATCACAACCCTCATGTTGACAAGGATCCAGTGGACTTACAGGACATTCCTACATAGCAAGGCCACTCCCACCATTCTTCTGAAGCCACATCCACTTTCCCTTCCCCTATTCTCTCTTAACCCTTGACAATCCCCAAACTGTTCATTTGTAAAATTGTGTCATTTTGAAGATGTTATATAGATGAGATCCCTCAGCATGCAATCTTTGGAACTGGCTTTTTGCACTCTGCAAAATTCATGGCGCTTCATCCAGGCACCCTGTGAATAAGTGCTGGCTACTTTTGTTTGCTGAGCCACGTTCCATGGGAAGGATGTGCCAGTCTGCTTAACCTATTTACCCATTGAAGGATGGCTGGGTGCTTTCCAGGTTTTGTTTTTATGAATAAAGCTGCTAACTCACTTAAAGATATTTTTGTGAATGTAACTTTTAATTTCTCCAGCGTAGGTGCCCTGGAGTGTGATTACTGGGTCAGATGATGGTTGCATAGTTTTTTTTTTTTTTTTTTAAAGAAATCACCAGATTCCTTTCATCCTAGAAAAGTGAACTGGTTCCCCTGCATCCTCGTGAGCACCTGGCATTGTCACCATTTTTAACTTTAGCTGTACTGATGTGTACACATGGTCTGGACCCTAACTTAGGATGGTTGAAATTATGATTTTCCCACTTTATGATGGTGTAAAAGCAATATGCATTCAGTCAAAATAGCACTTTGAATTTTGGTCTTTGCTTGGTTTGTGCTATTCCCCATGGTGTTCTCTAGTGATGCTGTGTGGCGACAGCCACCTCGGCTACACTGTCACAGGGTTACCACGCAGTCCTGCATGGGTGTGCTGCCAGCGATTTTTGGATTTTGTGTATGTATTTTCACATCCCATCATGTCTACAAAATGCCCATCTGTGTCTGAGTTATTTAACATTTTATTATTAAATAGAATTTATGTTAATGATCTCGCCCAACTGTAGGCTAAGGGAAGTGTTCTGAACACTTTTAAGTCAGGCCAAGTTAGGATATTCAGTAGGTTAGGTGTGTTTTTTATTATTTTTTTATTTTTTAATATATTTTTTACATCATTCTTCACTTTTTTACAATGTATGTTTTCTCATCTCAATTATAGTCCCTGTGAAATTTCCACCACCCATTCACCCGTGCACCATCACCATGGTCCCTTGTGTTCTTCCCTCCTCTGTTTTGATCCAACCCTCCCCCTGCCCATGCAGAATGTCTCTGGTTTATAGTTGCTTGTTGATTTTGATTTTCACTTTATTAGGTGTGTTTGAATGCAGTCTTGACTCGCACTTTCCACTCATGGTGGATTTATCAGGACCTATCCTTATAAATCAGGGAACTTTGTAGTGATAGCTCCTTGTGGGTTTAATTTGTATTTCCCTCATGGCTAATGGTGCTGAACAATGCTTCATGTGCTTATTTGCCATCTACATGTCCTTAGATGACATGTAGTTGTGACATCTCTTCACATCTTTTGCCCATTTTCTAGTTAGATTGTGTATTATTTTACTGTTAAGTTCTAAGAGATTTGATTTCATTAGGTTTGTTGAGGTAAAATTTACATACAAGAAGAGTACTCTCTTTAGGTGTATAGGTCTATGAATTTTGAAAAAGGTTCTTTCACAGAGAAAAAAATAAAACATTTGAATGACAAACTATTAATTTTCTTTTTTATGGGTTGCATTTTTGGCATTAAGTCTAAGAACTCTTTGCCTAATCCTGGATCCTGAAGTTTGCCTCTTGTTTTTTTCGGTTTTATAGGTTTTCACATTTTACATTTAAGTCCATGATTCATTTTGAGCTAATTTTTGTGGAAGACGTAAGGTTTAGGTTGAGATTCTTTTTCGTCTGTTTGCTTCTGGACTATGGACGTCCAATTGCTTTAGCATTATTTGTTGAAACCCATTGAATTGACTTTGCCTCTTTGTCACAAATCAATTGGAGATATTCATATGGGTCTTTTTCTGAAATCTTGTTTCTGCTCCATTGATAGATGTGTCCGTCCCTCCACCAAATTATAGTGTCTTGTTTCCTGTAGCTACATAATAATTCTAATAATTCTTTAAATTGGGTAGACTCTTCATTTTATTCTTCCCCTTTAAAAATTGCATTATTCCAATTCTTTCGCCTTTCCATATAAAATTTAGAAATAACCATGTATATGTCTACAAAAAAACCCACATTACTTTGATTTCGATAGCAACTATATTAAGCCTGGATAGTGGTTTCGGGGAAAATTGGTCTCTTTACCATGTTGAGTCTTCGAATCCATGAAAAAAGCATGTCTTTCCATTTCTTTAGAACTTATTTGATTTCTATCATTAGCATATTACAGTTTTTAGTATGCAAGCCACCCATATTTTGTTAGATTTATACCTAAATGGTATTATATTTTTAATTTCAGCATCCATGTGCACAATATTAGTATATAGAAATGCAATTAAGTTTGCCTGCTTACTTGTACCTAGTAATCTTGCTGAACTCATCTATTAGACTTTGAAGCATTTTTTTTTTTTTTTTTTTTGCAGATTCAGGTTCTTTGGGATCTTCTGCAGGCAGAGTCAGGTCATGTATAAATACTGACAGTTTTATTTATTCCTTTCTGATTTATAAGCCTTTTATTTCCTTTTCTTGCCTGTTTGCACTGGCTATAACTTCCAGCATTATGCTGAATGAGAAGGGTAGTGATGTCAGACATCCTTTGTTTCTGATCTTAGAGAGAAAGAATGCAATGATCTTTCACCATTGAGGTTAATGTTAGTGACAAATTTTGTGTAGATGCACTCATCAATTTGAGGAAATTCTCCCATTTCTGTTTTTTCTGGGACTTTTGATCATAGATGGGTGTTGAATTTTGTCCCCCAACCTTTTTGCATCAATTTATATGCCACATGATTTTTCTTCTTTAGCCCATGAATATGGTTGGTTACATTGATTGGCTTTTCACATATTGAACCAATATTTGGTCATGGTTTATAATTCTCATATATTACAAATAATATTTGTAAATATTTTCTTAAAATTTCAGTGTTTACACTCAGGAGAATTAGTAGTCTGTATGATTTTTTTTTGGTACTGTTTTTATCTGATTTTGGTACTGGGGCAGTACTAGCTTCATAAAATGAATTGAGGTCTTTTCTCCTTTCTTATTTTCTGAAGTGTAAAATTACGTTAATTATTTTTTGATTTTTGATTTTCTTTTTTTTTTTTATAGAGGCATGTTTTTATTTATTTATTTGTTTGTTTTGTTTTTGTTTATACATGCACTGGGTACAGTCAGAAGCGCGGGAGGGTGAGAGAATTCACCAGAGCCGGAGCGGGGAGCAGAGCAGGCAGAAGGACCGAAGTACACTGCTGAGGGGAGCAGCGGGCGGCAGGAGAGGTCTGCGCGCCATGTGGGACCCGCCTCCGGTGGCTGGGGAGCAGCAGGGGATCGAACCAGCACTGCAGAGTCTGCGGGCAGCTTCGCAACCCAGCGCTCAACCGCTGCGCCACCGGGGAGGCCCTACGTTAATTATTTTTAAAGTGTTTGGTAGAATTCTCCAGGGAACTCATCAGGAACTGCAGATTTCTTTTGTGGAATTTTCAAAATTGTAAATTAAATATCCTTACAATTTCAGGGCTATGATCTATATCATATTTGGGGAGTTGGGGATGGTTTGTATCTTTTCAAGAGTTGATCCATTTTATCTAAACTGTTTAATTTGTGCATGTAGAGGTGTAGTATTCTCATCCTTTTGATGTCTGCAGGGTCTGTATGATAGCCTTGGTTTATTCCAGATATTAATAATTTGTGTCTTTTTTTTCCTTTGTTAGCCTTGGCAAGATTTGCTAATTTTATTGATCTTGTCAAGGAACCAGTTCTTTGTTTCATTGATTTTTATTTATTGATTTATTGTTTTCAAATTCATTGGTTTCTGTTTACTTTGTGTTTATTTTGCTCTTCTTTTTAAAAAAAGTTCTTGAGGTGGGTGCTTCAATTATTTATTTGAGGACTATTTCATATATATAATCTGGTGCTGTATATTTCTCTTTTAGCACTTTTTTGGCTGCGTCTCAGATTTTTATAAATTATATTTCAATTTTCACTCAACTAATTTTTAAAAAAGATTTATTTTATTTACTTATGTATAGTAGAGCTGGGGTATAGGCCAGAGTTGTGGGAGGGTGGGGGTGAGAGGACTCACCAAAGACAGAGTGGGGAGCAGAACAGGCAGATCTGCTGAAATACACTGCTGAGGGGAGCAGTGGGTGAGACAGGAGAGGTCTGCTGTGCCTCATGGGTTAGTTGCCCATGGGCCATTGATGGAACTGGTGCTACAGTGGCTGCGGATAGCTTCATAGTGCTGAAACTTAATCTCTTGCACCACCAGAAGTGCCCATCAACTCATTTTTTGGGATATTCCTTGAGACTCCTCTTTCATCATAGGCTTATTTAGAAATGTGCTGTTTAGTTTCCAGATATTTAGACATTTTTTCTGTTATCTTTCTTTTATTGATTTCTAGTTTTACTTCATTGTGTTTGAAAGACGTATTTGGTATAATTTCAATTGTTTTAAATCTGTTTTGTTTAATAACCTGGGATATGTTCTTTAGACACTTGAAAGAACTTGTATTCTGCTGCTGTTGAGTAGAGAGCTCCATAAACATAAGTAGATCCTGCTTGCAATTGGTGTTAAGTTCTGTAGTGTCTTTGATGATTTTCTGCCCAGTTTTTCTACCAGAGGGTGCATTAAAGTCTCCAAATATAATCGCGAAATGTTAATCCCTTCAGTTCTATCAGATTTTGTTTCATTTGTTTTGCAGTTGTGTTTTTGAAGCATATACATTTAAAGTTGCTGTCATTTGGTGGACTGATCTTTCATCATTATATAATATAATGACCTGTCTCTGGTAATTTTGTTTGTTTTGAAGTTACTTTATCTGATATTATGGTCACTACTCTTGCTTAATTTAAAAAAACTTAAGAGAAGAAGGCAAATATATTGTATTTACCCATACTTTTGCTTACTGTGTTCATTACTGATTTTCAAGATTCCTTCACTTTTATTTCTTATTCACTTAGAGAACTTCCAATCTTTTAGAGTAGTTTTGCTGTTGTCAATTTCTCTTAGTTTCTTTTATGAAGAAAATTTTGACTTTCTCTTCACTGTTGAAGAGAATTTTTTTCATCCAGTGTTTTTGTGTCACTTCTTTCTGGTATGAGAAATGGGCTTAAAATTGTTTGTTCCCTGTAGGTAAATTGATATTTCAAGTCTGTTCTTGTGTATATTTGGGCTTTGGTCACCTTCTTGAATCAGTAGGTTTATGTTTCTTGCCAGGCTTGGGATGGCTTCAGTCATTTCCTTCTAGTGCCTTTTCCATCCTCCCCTCTTTTTCTTCTCTTTCTGGGACACTGATGATATGAGTGTGGAATATTTGTTATAGCCTCCCATGTTCCTGAGGCTACTTTAATGAGTTTTCAGTCTATTTTATCTCCGTTGTTCAGATTGGGTCATTCTATTGCTCTTTATTCAAACAGAATCAGAATCTCCTCTATCCTCTGCATTCTACTATAGATTATTAAAAATCTCAGTTATTGTAATACTTTTAGTTCTAAAATTTTCATTTGAGTGCTTTTTAATATATATATTTCTATCTGCTGAGACGTTCTATTTCCTTATTTGACTTTCTATTTTTTTCATTTGCTTCAGTTGTGTTTATAGTTACTTGTTGCAACATTTTTAGGATGACTACTTTAAAATATTTGTCATATAATTCTATTATCTGCATCACGTTAGCATGGACATCCTGCTGGTGCCTTTTCTCATTCAGTTTGAGAGTTTTCTGGTTCTGGGTAAGACAAATGATATAACTGAAATCTGAACATTTTGAGTATTATGAGAGTCTGTATCTTATTCAGGCATTCTATTTTAGCTGGCTTTTTCTGAACTTCTTTGGCAATGGAAGGTGGGTGATACCTTGTTAATGTTGGATGAGGTGGAAGTCCAGATTCCCCACCCACTATTTGATAATGAGGTGGGAAAAAGGAAGGCCTTATCACTGTTGGGTGAGATTGCAGCTCCCACATGGCCTCCACTGACACCATGGGCAGAGGGTGGGCTCATTTCTTCTCCCTGCTTGATCTTTGACATCAACTGGGATGATGGGGTAGTTTGGGTTCGTCCTTACATCCTGGTGAGGATGGAATTCTAGGCTCCCTACTTGGCCTCTGCTAGTATGGGTGAGGATGGGACATGGAATAGCGTGGTTCTTGCTTAAAATGAAAATTTTTTTGGTTTATGCCTGTTAGCATTTTTCGGTAATTGAATTCTTTAGCTCCAAGTCTAGGATACATGAGGAAACCCTGCCAACTTATCACTTGTTCCTCAGACCCAGAGTCCCTCACCTGTCTACCTTCTCTCTGCCTTGCAAAGTCTTTTAATGTTTGTTTTATACACAATGACTATGGTTTTTAGTTGAACTTAACAGGAATAATAGAGAAAACAATGTTTATGCCATCTTTATGGAAGTGCAAGTCCTCTTTTATTGATTTATTTCCTAATGTTTCTCCTCTGCAGACTTGGAGATGTTTTTCTAGGGTAGATATTGAGAAGTGGAATTGCTTGATCATAGGCTGTCTGTGTTCTAAGTTTTGAATTGCTCTCCAAGATGCTGAGTCAATTTATACTCCCCTAGCAGGATATGAGTGTACCCTTTCCACCATACTCTTGTAACATTGTCAAACTCTAAAATTTTCACCAACTTGGACAAAAAAAAAATCTTCAGGTTTTACACTGCAATTTCTTTGCTAATTGGTGAAAACAAATATCCCTTTCATAGACTTGTTAACTGATTGCATGGATTTTATGTTCTAATGAGAGAAAGAGACAAAAAGCAAACAGACAAATTAACCAGGTCGTTTCAGAGGGTGATAAGTAATTATGAAAAAAAATAAAATAGGGTAGTGGATAAGAGTACAGGGAGTTCAAGAGATTTGGGGATTCATCAAGGAAAAGATATGACTGCAAGAGGTAGTGACACATTAAATCTTTATTGGGTGCTGCTTGGATAGCAGTGCATGAAAGGAGAAGCTCCTTGTAGTAAGAGTCTGTCCAGAGCCTAATGGTGAAGGGGGTCACATCCAAAGGGGACTAGAGGGAGAGGAGGCCTGGAGACAGGTTTAGATGCAGGTGAGTCACTTGGCACTATGGCAGGGTATCTCTGGGGCAGAAAGCAACATCCAAGAGCAGGAGTAGCTTGGGTTCTTATAAACACAAACTCTCTTAGCAGATGTTGGGTGTAGTTTTATGGGGGTGTACAAAGCAGGTTGTCCCTCAGTGACTAAAAATCCACTTGTTTGCACTATTTTAAAAACAAGTGGATGTGTAAAAATTTGAGTCTGATGGACATTTGAGCTACTGGGTCTCAGCCTGCTGGGAAGAAATAACCTATGGGTCAATATCAAATAAAGTGTGATGGGAGAGGGAGGTCTGTTTTAGAGTGTGCAGTCAGACACCAGAGAAACAAGACAGGCAACTGTGGGAAGATGCAGAAGCTTTATAAGTACAGAAGAGTTTAGCAGATGTGTTCAGGATACAGAAGGAGACCAGAGGGATTGGAGCTAAGAGCAAAGATGGGGTCATGACTGCTGAGATGAGGTGGGACTGTAGGCGTAAGCTCAGAGGTGCTGTGTGCCAGAATATGGAGTGGATTTCTAGCCTAAGCCTCATACTTTGGAGGCTTTTGATTAATATTTTAAATATTCTGGCTTATATATGGAAAAACTCAGGCTGTCATGTGGAGGAAGGATGAGGGGGGTTAAGGGAAGTAGGGAGACCAAGGAGGAGGCTTTAGATGACAGAAGATGGTGTCTTAAATAGGGAGGTGGCAGGGAAATGGAGAGGAGGAGGCAGATGGGGCCAGGAGAGAGGAGCCAGCAGCCTTGGTGATGGATGGGATAGGGAGAGGTGAGAAACAGAGATAATTAAGGGTGATTCCAGGGGGATGAGGTTCCATTTCCTGAAGGTGGTCCAGGAGAGGAGTGAGTTTGGAGGAAATTGAAATAGTCACTGTGATTTCATCCTCTCTAGGACAGGATCTGTGAGCAAGGTGATTCCAAAATGGGTTGTGGGCTATAGGGATGAGCTCTTCCTGGGTGTAGATTTTACTGGGGCCTCCAGGCTATGTGTGGAAGACTCCAGGGGACTCTGTGTAGCCAACCAAGAAAATGAGAAACCAGACTTTAAACTGTCATTTAATCAAGGAACAAAAATAAATTCTTAATTAGCTTCTGCTGACTGCATATCAATTATAGTTCCATTTAAGCAACTTCTTGCTAAATGCAGGGTGGTGGGGAGGTGGGTGGGATGAGGTGGAGAGGAGGAAGTGGAAAGTGCCTCGCACGCCACAGGATGTTCCCCTCATCTTCCCGCTCCTAGCAAGCTTGCTCTGTAGGGTCTGACACACTCATCTTACAGATGAAGAAGCCAAGTCTCGGGAGAGGGAGGGACAACTCAGAGATGCATTGCTTGCAGCAGCAGAACCAGGATTAGAACCCTTCTCTTTGGACTCCAGAGCCTTCTGCTTTATTTTGTTGTCCCGATCATGTTAAATTAAATTAAAATCTATACCCCCAATCTACCTGTGACACCAGAAGCTCAGGGTCAGTCATTATGGGGACAGCACTGCCCCTTGATTTAAGGCAAAGAACTTGCTAAGGTTTCCAGGATGTCCTTTCTGTCACTGGACATTGGAAGTGCCCATTGGTCACCATGGAGATCTTTGCCTCTGATGGTTCTTTGGTTTCTATGCTGTTCCCAGGACTCCAAGAGCCTTGCCAAGATGGGACCCCCTCCAGTATTGGGGAAACCTTTCCCATTCTTCTCTTGGCAGCTTCAATAAAATTCTCCCTGCTTTTCGCTGAAGACCAAGCAGCTTTGCTTTCTTATCCAGTCTCAGCCTCCCTGTAAGGAAGCATGAAGTCTGCAGATTTGTTTGAGTTACAGGAAAAGAAAAAACACAGAAGCACAAAGCTGAAATGCTCATCTCCATTCAGTCTCTGGGAACATTTCTTTTCACTTCCCTCAAGCTGGACCTGTCCCAGGTTTAGGGTATAGCATGTTGAAACATGTCAGAGCAGCCCACACTGCTAGCAGGCCAGAAGTGTTATTTTTGATGGATATTCCAAACTTATATAGAAGCTGAGAAATAGTATAATAAACCCTTAGGTCTCCATCACCACAGTTTCAGCAACTCCTGGCCAATCCCGTTGAATCTATACCTCCACCCACTCTCTCCCTTCCATATTATCTTGAAACAAATCCCAGGCATCATATCATTTCATCCATAAATACTTCAGTTTTTGTCTTTAAGAAGTAAGGACAGATTATTTTTAAAGGCAGAAAAAACTTCCTAACTCAAACTCTGCTTATTTGAAAATGGAAGACCTTGACATTCCCACGCCCCACCCACTTGGGGGAGGGATTCCCAGCACCTCCTGACTGACCCTTTCACAGAACAAGTTGATCAAATCTGTCCCTTCACTGTTTCCCCTTCCTCAGCAACAAAGTGCAAAGGGGCAGGGTCCCCACTTGACAGATGAGAACTGAGCCCAAAAAGGGGACAGAATCTCATCTTCAGACTTTATAGTACTTGAGTTACCTAGAGAAAAGTGAGACCCTTAATCAGGCTAATACCTTGGTTCCCTCAAATTGCTCTTTTCTAAATACAGATCTTCCTCACTTATGATGGGACAACATCCTGATAAACCCATTCCAAGTTGAATAAGCATTACATACACCTACCCCAGCAAACATCACAGCTTAGCCTCACCCACCTTAAATGTGCCCAGAGCTCTTGCGTTAGCCTGCAGCTGGGCAAAATCATCTAGCATGAAGCTTATTTTATAATAAAGTGCTGATTATCTCCTGTGTTGAATCCTGTACTGAACGTGAAAACAGTCTATAGGGAATCAGCAGTTCATCCTCGGGGTCGCGTGGCTATAGGAGTGGCTGATGCTGCCCCCGCCAGCATCACAAAACGATTCTACAGCATCTCAGTAGCCAGGAAAATATCAAAATTTCAAAGTTGAAGTACAGTCTCTGCTGAATGTGTATTGTTTTTGCACCATTGTAAAAATGTTGAAAAAAATGGAAAGTTGAGCCGTTAATAAGTCAGTACCATCATTCTTGGTTGAAATTTATTTAGGGGCAAGGCTGGATGTTGCCAGGGGAAGGGGAACTGTGGTGGCATCTCATCTGTCCTCTGCCTGAGAGACTCTGTTCTGGTCCCAACTCCCACAATCTGCCCAGCACTTACTCTTCCCACTCTTCTTTGAAGGTGCTTTATCAACCATATGTTACTCAGTTTACCCTGGGGAGGGGGGGTGGGGAGGGCTCACTCTTACCCCAAATAGCTTCTTCAGCAATTTCTCTGAACTCCTCAGTTGGGTTTTACCAATCAAGATGATTTCAAGTGCAAGAGGTAGAAAACCTCACTCAATGAACTCAGCAAAAAGGGAAATTTATTGGTTAATGTAATTCCAATAGATTCGCCTTTCACCTTGGCTGGAGCCGGGAGTAATCTGTTTCCCTTTCCTGGGCTTGTGTTTCCTCATGCTGGCAGCCTTCTCAGGTAGGCTCTGCCCCTGTGGGGCAAGGTGGTGGTCTAGTCCACCTACATGGTTCCCTGCCATCAGCCCAGGCAGGCATTCTCTTTCCTGCTCTCATCAGCTTGTTTTGGGTCATGTGCCAATGCCTGAGCCAGTCACCATGGTCCACGGTGGCTGGATTTGATCCGGGTCATGTGGGGGTAGGTCAGCCTGTCTAGATCCTGGTGGAGGGAGATGAGAGGGTTTGAGTCCCTAAGGGAGAATCAATGGGCAGTTACTAAAGAAGAGGGGTGGATGGCAGGCAAGTAACAGATTTCTACTCTCTCGTTGCATTTACGTGAATAATTAAGTGGCTTTTGGTTGTGTCCCAAGCAGCCTTCACCCGTGCTTCTGTCCTTTGCTGGTTGTCCACTGGTTGCTGTAATTAGAACCTAGGAGCCCCGTCCTTCATGCACTTTCCCTCCCACTTTCTACGGTGTGATCAAGGGCAGCCTGCTCCGTGTGCCCCCTGGGCATGGTTGCCAGGAGCCGGCTTGCCTCTTATGTTGGTCAAACGTGACTCCTAGCCTCTTGGTTTGAGGATCAAGGGCGGTTTCCTACTGGGTCTGCCTTCTGGTTTTACTCTGACCTTGAACCTCCTCTTCATTTCTCTGTGCCTAAGTTTTCTGTTTCTGAACATCTGTGAAATGGTGCTAATATATTTTGGAGCCAGGGCTGTGAGAGGTCAAAATGAGCTTGTGATTTATAAATGATTGTAAAGATGGAAAGAACAATACTCACCATTACTATTGCCACTGACTTCTTCCTCTCAGGAAATTTTTCCTCCCCCCTCTCAATCCCCGCCTCTCTTTGCTGTTCCCCCCAGGGAAGCAGCGGCTTGCTTAGAACTTTGATCAAGATGAGTTTTGATGGCTTGGAAGCTTTCAGAACCGCCCACTCTTCCTCCCCCCATCCTGCTGAGCTGACAATTTTGCATGACATCAATTCCTCTGACAGCAGTGTAAACAGATGGTGGTCCCCGCTACCCGGGGTGCTGGGGAGCGAAACCATGGTAACCTGCTAAACTGTGACAGGTGCCAGGACGGTGGGAAATCCAAGACCTTCAGACATGCATGCACACAGCTCAGGCAGCAGGCCCTGGGCTGCGGGTTTATCTCCGACATGGTGGACTGGGGCTGGGCAGAACGGCAGCAAGGCCAAGGGCTCTCTCTCCTCTGGATGGTCATGTGACCTTGGCTGAATCACTTCCTTTCTCATGCCACTTGGAGGAGGGGAGGGTGTAACTAGCCTCACCCGGATGGGTACCTTGTTGGTGCCTAACAAACATTTGTTGAATGAGTAAAGAAATGGATAAAGGAGACCCCAATTTTGGCTCCATGGAAGCTGGTTGAAACTGGGCCCTTGGCAGGTTCTGGTTGGAAGAAGGCCATGTGTGCAAATGGGGTCTGAGAGTGCAAGAGACTGAGATGGGAGTGCACAAGGGCCAGAGCAGCTCCTTCTTGAAATAGTGGTAGCATCTCTTTTCTGGGACAGAGAGGGTAAACTGGCATCCCCACTAGGGAACTTGTGAGTGGGTCTTGGAGGATCTGGGTTTATGGAATTGCAACTTTTACTCTCTCTGCCTCCCAGCCTCAACTTTCCAAGTTGTCCTCTCATCCTGGTTAGGCTTGGAGCTTTGCTTGAAACCACGGCCTACCCCAAGCTTAGAGAAGGGGAGTGACTTGCTTACAGCTACACAGCCAGCATACTAACCACCCGGGCACTGGCTGCCTCATTCTGCAGTCAGGTCCCTATGCTGGAAGGGCCTCTGTGGCCTCCCATCAGTCCCATAAGTGCCACTGTTTCCCTAGGTCACCCCCACTCCTTCCTCTTTCTCATTGTCCTCTTGCTTCACCTGCCTTGTGCCGGGTTTCCCCCTACCTGAATATATGTGGCTAGACTCATTGGGCCACTGACTAGCACTGACCTTGGACAAGTGAGTTTACCTTTGCAGTCAGTTCTTTCATATACCAAAGGGAAAATGGTGATTTGGATGGATTAAATTAAATAAAATCTGCAATGTGATGGAAGAGTCTGTAATAAAATTTTGGTAAATAGTAATGATCTTTGGTAGTAAGAATTAATTTCAAAATTATGAAGGTGAGGCCCCACCCTTATAGAAAGATCACTTTCTGTAAATGGAATTGACTTTAAGCAAGGTGCAGAGTGACAAAAGCACAGGTGTGGGACTGATGCAGCAAAATG
Organism: Talpa europaea; assembly: GCF_964194135.1. Classification (NCBI taxonomy): domain Eukaryota; kingdom Metazoa; phylum Chordata; class Mammalia; order Eulipotyphla; family Talpidae; genus Talpa; species Talpa europaea. The sequence goes on along the minus strand of NC_140076.1, from coordinate 68,329,674 downwards.
TGGGTCAAGCTGTGCCTTCTCTGAGCAAACCACTTGCCTTCTCTGAGCATCTGCAAAATAGGGCTGCCGAGTTGTTGGGATTGGATGGGCATCTGGAGTAGGGCCTGACAGAGCAGGTGCTCGGCACATGCTAACATGATGCTGGGTGTGGTAAGTTCTGTTGGAACAAGGGTTATGTCGATGCCATTGAGTGCCAAGATCACCCAAGGCAGGGATTCCTCAGATAGCACTCCTGGAAGGTGGCATCCTCTAGTGACAGGAAGCTCATCCCCATCAGTTGGACAGCTGTGCTAGGAGCTGATCTTTCATGGAGTTCAAGCTTGTTCTGTGAGGGCTTCCTCTCTGGGCTCTCCAGTTCTGCCCTCCAGGCCAGCAGGATCACATTTCCCTCTGCTCTCTCAGTGCAAGGCGGCTGGCTTCTCTGATCCAATGAGAACCAGAATGATGGGCCTCCCTCTGCCCCAGCAGCTGCCATGTGGCATCTCCTCCCTCTGACCCCCAAAGAGCTTTCTGACCTTGTTGGCCAGGCTGGAAGGTTTGGGAGCTGGCAGGCAGGCAGGAGAGCTTGTCCTTGGTCAGGCTAAGTGGGCCATCTGTCCTGGCCGAGTACCAGGGCTGGCCCAATGGTGGAGGATGGGAAGATGCAGCCAGCACCCAGCATGGACACCAGAATGTGAGCAGCAAAGTCTCATGGGGCCAGGTCTGAGTCCAGCTCCATAGTTATGGCTGGGCTGGGGCATGACAATAATTCCTGCCTCACTGGTTCTTCTAAGAATTAAATATGATCAGAGTTATTTTAATGTGTAACATAGTTCTTAGAATCTGCTAATAATCATCTTTCTTTCTTTTTTTTTGGGAAACTGCAATCAGTGAATGGGTTAATCTGCTCTAGAGAGAGAGGTTTCAAAGAAGCCAAGCTTTTAAACATTCATTATTCTTTCTGCTCTGAGGTTTTTTTTTTTTTTAAATTATTTCATGCTTCTTCTAAATGCATCAGCTTGGGGCAAACTGATTGCCTTAATAAGAGCACTAAATTTTTTTTTGATAATGTTCTGCTAATAACAGATAGTCCTCTGAGGGAGGCAGCATTGAAATAGTTTCTGGAGACTTCTAGCCTTCCCTTCCGGGCTTTGAGTGAGATCAGACACCTCTAGACCCTCTTCCATACCGTGTCAGCCACCCTGATGTCCTGTGGTTCCCACCTTCCCTACAGAGATAGAACAATTGAAGGGAGGGCAAATAAAGACTCTAAAGAAAGAAGGAAGTGGGCCACAACCCCCTACTTGTGTTCCAGCTTGGATAAAACTTGGGGACTTAAACCATACACTTTTCCCACTTTTGTCCTCATTTCCATCACACATTGTTGTACTCACAGGCATCACAGACACAGATAAGGGAATCCACAGATGGGAGAGAAAAAGACCTACAACCCTTCCCTTTCAGTCTGATCCTGAACAAGTTATAGACCTTGAGTTTGGAAGAGAACTGAGAGTCCATTCAACGGAGCTGGATGCCCAGGAGAGAGAGGCTGTTTTCTGAATTTTTGTGCCCCGTTCTTCCCATTTCATGGGCTGAAATCGTAATCCTCAAGGGGCTTATATTAGGAAGTTGGGAGACCCTGGTAAGTGAGATCAGTGTTCTTATGGGAGAGGCTCTAGAGAGCCCCCTCCTCTTCTGCCATGTGAAGACAAGATGAAATTCTTTGACCTGGGAGGAGACTTTCAGCTGCCCATGCAGGCACTGTGACCTAGGACTTCTGGCCTCCACGACTGTGAGAAATAAATTTCTATTGCTAAGAACACACAATCTGTGATGTTTTGTTAGAGTAGCTCAAATAGACCGAGACAATGGTTCACTGCCAGAGGAGACAGCTGGAGGGAGTATCATCATCCATGACTCCCTGAGCTCATCTTCAGTGGCAGACTTTTGCTAAAGGGCTCAGGAGAGAGGAAAGATCACTGAAACAGGGCAAAGAAATGCAGTTCTCATTGTGCCTGCACTTCTAGTGGCTGTGTGGCTTTGGACAAAGGGCTCTCCCTCGCTGGACCTCCATTGCCTCAAGTGTAAAACTAGAGGGTTGGACTAGCTGATAACAACCATCTAGAAGTCATCATTACTGGGTGCTGATATGCATTAGATTCTGAGTTAAGTGTACCAAGTAAACGATTGGCTTTCACTCTTTCAACAGCTCTATTTCTTTGGACAATCTGAGTGTCAATAAGGAACATATTAAATCTTAGGTCTTTGTGTATCTGAAAGTCATTCCAGCCACACTGTGATGCATTTGAAGACATTAGATTCTTGATTTAAGAAACAAGGCATTTCCAAATAAATACAGTATCACTTAAGATTATGTGTTACTGTACATAATGGAAATCCCTAAGTAACAGGGGCTTAGACATGCAAGGGTTTGCTTTATTGCATAAACATAGTCAGGAAGCCAGCAGTGCAGGGCTGACATGGAAGCTCCATCAAGGACCCAGGTTCCTTCCATCTTTATACTCTGCCGCATAAAACTTCCATCCTCAAGGTCCCCCATGGTCCAAGAAGATTCCTGGAGCTCCCACCATCACAGCTCCACTAGAGGCAAAAGGAAGAGAAAGGGCTGGAAGGAGTCAGTTACCTTTAGGTAGTCCTCCCCGAATACCCACAATTTACTTCTTTTCACACATCATTGACCAGAATCCAGTCACATAGTCACATCTAGCTGCTGGGAGAGGATGGGAAATGTAGTCTTTTACTTGGGCACATTGTTACCCTGAATAAAATCTTGTTTCTGTTCACACGGAAGAAGAGAGGAAAGGAACACTGACTGGCAAGTGGGAGTCCCTGTTACAGATGCCCATGTGCAAGGGGCTGTCTATATAATCATAAACCAAGAAGCCCATTTTGCAGATGCATTAACACAGCAGCATAAACTGGAACATAAAATACCAATATTATATCAGTTAGCATTCTTCTGGTTGCCAGTGATGGAAATCCTATCTCAGATTGGCTTAAGCAATAAGGATATTTATAGCCCACATATTTCACTTCCACATATAGGGTTAGCTTCAGAGTTGATTGATTCAGCAGCTCGGCAACATCATTAAGCCTATTTGTTCTTTTGTTTGGTGTTGGCTTCATCCTCAGGTAGAGGAAACTGGCTATCTATTGGTTCTAGGAATCACATTCAGCCCCAGTAATATTCAGACAAAGACAAGAAAACATTATTTCCAGTGACTCCCTTTTAGGAGATACAAAATCTTCTCAAAAGCCTCTCATGCCACAGGGGCCAGCTTCGGATCATGATCTACTTGTAGCTAAGTCACTGGCAAGGGGCAGTGGCAATTAGACTTCCTTTGGAGTTGGGCTCAGCTCTCCTGAAGCTACTAATTCTTGGGGGAGCAGTAGATGCTGGAACAAAATTGGGGTCCTATGGGCAGGGGTCAAAAGAGGAGGCATGCTGGCAGGTGGCCAACAGCATTCATTTTAGCCTAGAGCCAAGTGCTAACATGTCCACTTAGCAGCAAGTGAAGTAAGTTATTTGAGGTTGCACAGCCAACGAGGTCAGAGATAGAACTTGAATTAGAGAAGGTCATCCCAGATATAACATATTTAGTATCATACTCTGCAACCAGAGAAGGTACAACTCTCAGAATCCATCTCTATCAGTGCTTCCCAAACCACAGCGATTTGTCTATCACACTTGTGAGTCCCCCTCACATTTGCTAATATCCACATAATTTACCCAATACTTTAATTTAAATAGCATCACCTTTATAATTTTTTTAAAAAGAAAACACACATATTTTACATAAACAATTGCATTGAAAAGAGAAACTAAAACACTGACAGAAATAGACAACTAGCATTGCTTGCCAGAAATAGAAGGTAAAACATAAGAAGAAATACAGTGAAAGCGAGCACGCCTACCTAAAGAGATGTCATTACTTGATAGAGGTTCTGGGCGCAAATCTTGTTCTCTCTGGTATAAAAAATGACCAAGAGCGATGAAAATGTTAAAGACTTACCAGCACCACGCTGAGGTTTCCTTCTTGATGAAATGAGGACTTAACAGAGAATGGAAAACAGCAGTGCCTTCTTATTATGTAATTCAATGTCATTCAAGGCTCTTCCATGTGCATCTGCAACCATCCCACATACCATTCTTTGAGAATCCTTAACTTAGATTGAACTCCAATGGATCAGCCACTGCTGCATTACTCACAAAAGTTCTCAGGACACACAACAAACAGTCATTCTCAGAGATCTGGGGTTTAGTGGGTGCTTGGCTGGCCTGGGTAGGAATTGTTTAGGTGACTCTTCTTTCTAGTCTGGAGCAAGGTCAGGAAACTTTTTCTGTAAAAACCAGGAAGTCAATATATTAAGCTCTGTGGACCACACCATCTCTGTTGCAAAGACTGTACTCTGTTGTGGTGTGAAAAAGAAATGGACAAGACATACATGAATAAGCGGGGCTGCGTTTCAATAAAACTTTATTTATGAATACTGCAATCTGAATTCCATTTAATTTTCACATGGAGCAAGTGGTATTCTTCTTTTGATTTTTTTCAGCCATTTAAAAATGTAAAATCAGGGCTTCCCTGGTGTAGTAGCGCTTGAGTGCTGGGATTGCAAAGCACTGGGTTTGATCCACGGCCACCGGGTAAGGGTCCCACATGGCACGTAGACCTCTCCTGCCGCCCGCTGCTCCCCTCATCAGTGTACCTCATCAGTCTGCCTATTCTGTTCCCCGCTCTGACTCTGGTGAATTCTCTCACCCTCCCATGCTTCTGACTGTATCCAGTGCTTGTATAAATAAATAAATAAATAAATCTTTTTAAAAAATAAATAAATAAAAGTGTAAAATCATTCTAAGTTCTAGGGCCAACAAAAACAGGTCCTGAACCAGAATTGATCAGAAGACCCTGATCTAGAACCAATGCTGCCACAGCCTCAGCCAGGGCTGGCTTTGCTGGTGTGACCTGTCAAGTTTCACCCTGCGCAGAGAAGAAGCCCACATTTGGTTGAATGCTTTGTTATAATCATCTTGAAATTTATTACTACTTTAGAAATAAAGGGCCCTGAATTTTTATTTTACAGTGGGAACTGCAGATTATATAGCTATCCCTGGTGTCTGCTCCTAAGATATGGAACAGAGAATTATCCCCAACAGTGATCTCACAGGTGCATATTTTCCTGAGGTTGTGGCAGAAGTGCTGGAAGCTGAGTAGAAATGTCTTGGTTTCTTAGCTCTAGGCCTGGAATGGGTTCATTGTCACTTCCGCCCACCTCCTATTGGCTAAAGCAAGTCAAAGTCAAGGAAAGGGGAAATATGCCCTGTTCTTTTAATGAGATTTTAAATTCACAAGAGAAATGACTTGGTTCCAGGGAGAGGTGAAGAATTGGGGCCAATAATACCATCTTCAACAACCCTATAAAAGTAGGCTAATTATTCTGACTGCACACCTCCCTTATCAAAGAAATCATTATTTGATCCCCTTGTCCTAAGCTTTATTAGTCTCCTATTCTATCAGTTCAGGTAGAAGCAAGGACAACAGCCTGTGTGGGTCTTGAGGTTGATTTCAAGGGCCAGAGATACTCAGTCTTTCTTCCCCTCATTTGGGAGCAGAGAGATAGCTAGCGCAAGACTAATTCTATTCGTGTAGAAGCCAGGGACTAGAACTCTCTGGCATTTCAAATAAAGAAGCCAGCACGCCAATCTCCTCCCACAGGACTCAGCCAACTCCCTTTCCTGGAAGACTCTGCTTTGCTTTGGGATCGCAGTACCTTGGATAGCACCGGCGCGCTGAAAAACTGGAGAAGTAAAATGTCTGGCTGGCATTCTACTTGGGGAATTCTTTCTAGGTTTTAAACACATTTGAATAAACAGAATGAGTTCACAAACATATATCTGAATATACTGATCCTCTGTTTTAAGTCCTTCCTGGCTCCCACAGTTCACGCTTGACTTCATGTCATGACCCTCTATGACCTGAACGTGACTTGCCCACACAGCTGTATTTCCCACCAGAGCCTGCTCAGCATAAGCATCTGGACACAACAGCCATCTATGGGACACACCTATGGACTTTACACCCACTGTCACAACTTTGGAGGTCACTACTCTATGTTGTCTCCAATACTTATAAACAAAAAAGAAAAATATCCAGTGGTAGATGGACATTCAGGTATGCAGAGGTGCTTAACTCGTGCCTCTAAAGAATATGATTCCTCTTTCTTGGCTCCATCGTCAGCAGGATTTCTCCTGTTGGTGATCAGCAGCAGCTCCAGGGAAAAAAGAAATCCTCTGTCCTAGACATTCCAGCAAAGGTCCCAGGGCTGACTCTCACTGGCTGATTAGAGTCATGTGTCCCTTATTAAAACAGTGACTGTGGGGTAGGAGTGAACTGATTGGCCAGCTCTGGAATATAAACCCATTCCTGCCTCTAGGTGGGTAGAGGTAGCTCTACTTAAACTTCAGGGACCAAGAGTAGAGATTCCCCAGGGAAAAATCAGAGGGTGGCTACCGAATGAGGTAAGGAGCAGAGGCCTGGAAGCCAAGACAACAGATGTCCCCATTTCTGGATCCTGAAATGCTTCCTTCTTCTTCTTCTCTACTAGGCAAACTCCCACTCATCCTCCTAGCTTCACCTCTAGTGTCACCCTGTCTCCCAGATCCCTCACCCCACGCTAGAATAAGTCACTTGCTTCCCTGTGCGTCTGCCCCATCACATGATGCTACGCTGCCAGGTGTCTCTTGGGGCCACCTGCCTCTGAAAGATGTTGATGAGCTTGGCTGCATCCCCAGTCTCAGGGCCTGTGCCAGAGCACACCTTCCGGATCGCTGCCTGCCTCTGGCTTTCCTCCCACGCAGCCTCAAATCCCTCATATACCTCGGGTCAGCTACCACGGCTGCTCCTACCTTGGGACTCCTCCCATTTCCGCACACACAAGCGCCATCACATTAGTTATTTTATCAATTTTGGAATTTAGTAGCTTGATTGAAGAACTAAGGGTGACCAGAGGAACAACCTGACTCATAGCAGCACCGTCTGCTCTTAGGTTGGCTGGCTGGCTCCCCACTGCACCCACCAACCCCTTCTAAGAATGTGCTTCTCCCCCGGGTGACCCCCCCACCAGTAGGCTCAGTTTTGACTCCTCCCACTATTACCTTGTTCCCCATCTCAGCAAAACTTAGATGCTGGGCACGCGCCTACCTCCTCCCTTCCTTCCCTGCTTGACCTGCAATCTAATTCTGGGGAATAATTTACATCACAACAATCCTAATAGTCTGTGAGTCTCTCTCTTCTCAGCTGGATCCAAGCTCCTGGAGGGCAGGGTGTGTCTGGGTCCTCTGAGTCTCCACCACCTAAGACAGGGCACAGCACTGAGTAGGAGCCCAGTGCAAGCCAAATTGAGGACTAGTTTCAATGAAAGGTTGCACTTAAAAAAAATCAGCCAGAATGTCTTTGGCTCTGCGGGAAGCACAGAGAGTGGGTGAGTGATGATTTCAGCAGAAATGCCACGGGATGCACAGGATCTCAATTATTTATGGGACTAAGGAGATGTTTCCCCAGAGTGCTGCCATGGATTCTGAGGGTGTCAGGGCAGAATGTGAGCGACCTTCTTCCTTAGAGTCCCTGAAATTTTACTCTGTAGATACTAGTGAGGGGGGCTTTTAGGGCGCTCCCCCCCAACACTCCAGCACTAAAGAATTCTGTTTCAGAGCTCATGTCTGCTCCTATCTGCTTTCCTCTCCCCAATGTGCTGGCGGGGGTGATGAGATGAGAGTAGCACAGGGGACAGAAGCAGCAGGGACAGGGTTCAAGTCCCACTCTCCTGGGTCCCTCTGGGCTCTCTTTTCCTGGGATCCATTTTCTAGTGTCCCTGATGGAGTGCTGCACTGCTCTCCACCAGGGACCCTGGGCCTTCTGGGAAGCAGTAACCTAGGCGGGTACACAGCTCGACACTGGGGCCACACACCACGTGCTCATGCAGTGGGAGTTCCATGTTCTGTCCTGGCTAAGTGGGGCCCAGCTGGACCTGGTGTGCATCTCAGTTCTTTGAATCTGCCATCAGGCTCATGGATGGAATTTTAAAAAGGATTTACAAAGGATGTATTTTTCATGTAAACCAGTGGGCAGAGGTTTAATAATTATCTGCAAGAGATTTCTTCTTGTTTGTGGAAGGAAGAGGGGAGGGCTTTCAGGCAAGACTGCTAGTGCTTTTCTTAAGAACAGATGGTATGACTGTTCTAAGGACAGAGGATGTGCTAGTCCTCGGGACAGAAGGTATACACGTCCTGGGAACAGAGGATATGCTGGTCTTAGGGACAGACAGTATGGTCATGGGAACAGAAAGGATAATGGCCCTTGAGACAGATGATATGTTGGTCCTGAGGACAGGGAAATGTGCTCATCTCAGGGACAGAAGATGTACAAGTCCTGGGGCTAGGGGGTGTACATGTCTTGAAAACAAAGGCTATACTGGTCTTAGGAACAGAAAGTATGCCTGTCCTGGGGACAGAGGATACGCTGATCCTGGGGACAGAGTGTGTGCTGGTCCTGAGGATGTATGACCAGCAGCTTGCATGTGGGGATCCTCTTTCAAATGTGATGATCTTAGGGACAGAGTGTATATTGGACTTAGGGTCAGAGGGTTTGCTTTTCCTTGGGATAGAGGATGTGCTGGTCCTACAGGACATACACAATCTCTACATAGTCCTGAACTTTGCTTATCTTGTGCTTGGAGATCTCATAGTGGTTGGAGGTGGAGTCAGCCTCTAGCGTCTTATCCCCATTGGTGTTTGTTCTGATTTCACCTTGAATTTCCAGTTTTGGTTGCCTTTTCCTGGATGATGTTGATGATCTATGGTCACAGAGCCATCCTAGGGTCTGGTATTCCAGAAGTGCTTCATGAAAGATGGTCCAATGATCTATTTGATGAGGAAATAATCTTGGACATGGGGAAATGGAGCTTGAGGCAAATTGTGTGTGTCCTGGGCCAAGTGTCTGTTCCTCTGAACACCAATGCCTTCATTTGTGAATGTGGGTCTTGGCCCCCGACTGTGCAGCTGTTTGAGTGTTTGAGTATGGAGAAGCACCCAGCACAGTGTGAGCCCTCAGTCCATGAGGGCCTCCGTTCTCCCTCTGAGTGCCCAGCTGACTTCTTCAGCATTTCCGAAGTCTCCATTTCCCCCCATTCTTTCCAAAATAAATAATTTTTCTCCTTAAGTACTGCCTTCTAGATAAACAAAACTCTTATTTAACTTGATTGTTTTCCTGTTTGTTTAATTACTACCATTAAAACATTAATGCTTTCTTGATGTTTTTTCATGGCAAATGCGATATTTTAGCTCCACTTTGGGTTACTGTATTTGTCAAGTTTCTGCTGTTGCAAGTATTAGAAGCTTGATTCGGAGTGGCTTAAAGAAAGGGGAACACACTGGCTTCTATAATTAAATATTCCAGGGGGTTGCTTTAGCCAAAGCTGACTGCCTGCAGACAATCAGGTGAGGGTGGGATCTGGTGCCTGGCTCACCCTCATATAGCCTCATATAGCCTTTCTTAAGCACCCTCATATAGCCTCATATAGCCTTTCTCCCCAAAGAGCCTTTGAAAAAGCTTTCCCTTCCCATCATGGAGACCATGATTCTTAGGACCTAGGCCCCAACTGTGAGCTTCTGACCAGTGCTGCTGGGCTCCAAGCCTGAAGGTGCGATGAGGGCTCAGCCCCCTCAAACCTCAAGGCCTGTGAGAGGCTGGAGCAGGAGGGAAGCCAGGCAGGGTCCTGCTATCCCAGGCAGGGAAACAGCAGTAAGGATGATGATTATTATTTCTGCTGTGCAGGTAAACAAATAATAGTGTTCACATTCCATTAGCACCTAATTCCATCCTCTGTGAGAGTTTATTTACCCTGAACAATGTAGCCTGGTTATCACTCATAGTCAACTTCTAGAGCCCCTTTGGAATTGGATTACTTGCGTTGATTTCTGGATCTGCCCAGGGCTCTAGGAGGGCCTGGCAGCAGAAGTGCAGGGAGTGCTGTGGTACTTTGAGGGTGGCCCTTGTCACGGCCTGGTCAAGGAGGCCCCTTGACAGCCTCATGAGTGTCCCGTCCTGGATCTGTTCTTCCTAGTCTATGATATGCTGGCAAACTGTTTGGTCCTTCCAGAGGTGTTTGGAGATTTTGCTGAGGGATGTGCACTGAGTGAATGTAGACTGGATCTGAACCTGTGTGGCTTCAGGCCACTTGCACTCAGATGCAGAGAATCTTCGTTTGTAAAACAAAGAGCATAGAAATGCCTCACCCAGGGCCTTGCATGGAGGAGGCCTTTCGTAAATGTTGTCAGATGGAGAAGAGAAAGGATTTTTTAAACAATAAATACCTACCAGCTAACATGTGTTTCATCAACATACTCCCACTGTTACTGAGTCCCCCAATATTTCAATGAGGAAACAGGCTCAGAGAGGCACACTTACTTTTCTCAGGTCACACATCTCCAGTGCAGCGTTAGGCTTTGACCTCATGTCCTTACCCCTGATCTATTTGCTGCTCCAGGAATTGGAGGACTGCTTGCAAAACCAGCCCTCAAGGCCAGGCTAAGAGGTCACCTCTCATGGCGTTGCTCCAGGACACCCCAGCTGGGGTGGGATCTATCGCTCCTATTGCATTGACAACACTGCACTGACAAAGAAACGGGAGCCGTGGCTCAAGCTGTACAAGCCAGGAATGCTGCTGAAAGAGCAAGACCCTGGCCTTCTTATTGACAGAATAATCATACAGCATCAGTGATGTGGGGGAGGAGAAAAGAGAGAAAAAGGGTGGATGAAACTGAAAATGTGCTTATGTCATCTAGGACTTCAGGGGCAGGTAAGTCTGCTGGCCAGGTATTTTTCATCTGCTTGATGACCCAGTGTTGTAATCGAAACCATACCCCAGACCTCCGGCCCTGGTTCCAATATTATTGACAAGGCGTTTCACCGATTGGTCTCTGGGGCGCATGGTCACACATCAGCCAATGGCCCCCCAGGCATTTCATACCTTGTGGTGTATACCCATTGCCCCAGAATGATCAAATGTCCTGTTTTTGTTTAACTTGAAAGGAGCCTTGTAGGGTCTGGTATCCTACATCTTTTAGGTCATATAACTGATTGACTGGGTTGTTCTGACCTTGTATTGGAGGCAGAATTCCACATAACCAAAATGGTGGACAAATTGTGCTGCCAGGCAGTTGAAGTTTAAGTCTAGCAGACCCATACCCTCCTTGGTTTCCCCCCAGCTCCCTAAGGCCTCCAGCACCTCTCCCTGAGGTTGTTACTGTCTGCTTGTCTATTTTACCACTAAACTGGGAAGATCTGATGTGCTCCAAAGCTCCTGGCCCTTGGTGTGGGGCTGAGAGCAAATATGGTAGCTCACTAAATATAGGCACAATGGTGCAGAATAAGAAAGATCTCTGGCATCACTCCCACTTTCCCCCCCTTGGGGCTGAGCTGAAAGCAATCTGAGCCTCAGTTTTCTCCTCTGTGAAATGGAAAGAGCGCTCCCTTCTTATCGTCTAGCTTAGCTGCAAGACAGATGTAGAATAATGGTAGTAGCTAGCATCATTTGAGGACTTGCTCATTCTATATATTTCATCCAACCATCTTTTAAGGCAGACACTAGAATCACGTGCATTTTAGAGATAAGAAACTGACTTGGAGAGAACAGATTTGCTGGGAGTTGCACAGTTGGAATCTACAAGACACACAGCGGGGACTCGATAAATGGGGTCTATAATAATATTAAATGTTCACGGAATAACCGAATGGGATGTTCCCAACCACACTGCCTTCCCTGCCCTTGGGACCCCTTCCTTAGCCCTTGATAAATTGGAGCCTGGCCAAATTGTGCCCCAGGCAATTTAAGGGCTGGAAAGGAGAGCGGGGCTCCACATGTCAGAGCTGGGGGTAGCTTCTGTAAAGGGGGTGATTTGGGGCACAACAGAGGCCCTTGCCAGCCAACCCCAAGAAACCATTGGTCTCATCGAGTCTGATTTTCTGATCCCGAGAAATTTCACACTCCCGCCTCATGCCAAAATTTCAATGCATCTTCCTTTCAACTGTAAACTCTTTGGTTCAGGAGAAGTCTTTGACCTTCTAGAACATGGATGGTGTGCCCTCCCGGTGGGCAAGAGAGAGCTGAGGCAGGTGTAGCATGGGGTGACTTGGATGTTGGACAGGCTGGGTTCACATCCCTGCTCTGACCTTCACTGGCTGTGTGACCTGGGCCAAGGCACATTCCTTGCTGAAAATGGAACAAAATCACTCTCCTGTCTTAATGGGTAGAGTAACTGAGGTGTCAGTACCCAGTAGATGCTCAGAAATGCTTTCTCCGTCTTCCCGCTCTTCCCCTTCTTGAGATGTTTCCTGAGAAATATGAGGGTCGATGTTGGTTCTTTGGCGCTGAACACGAAGGTCAATGCTTATTCCAACATGAGGCCAGTTCTCCCAGGTGCAGGGCCCTTGTCTGGGCATAATAAAACATCCCTTGCCTAGAAATACACTGACTGACCTCCCCCAGCCTGGAGGCCCTAAGTGGGAGCCAGAGGCAGAAGAGTGTATGCTCTGTTGGACCCTACTCCCCACAGGCACCCCTCCACCTGCCTCCTTAGCCTGGGCTAAGGCTGGGAGAGCCCTGCTTGAGGATTCAAGGAAAGGAGATGTGTGGGTGGGGGACGCTTTGCTGGTTTTCCTATTCACATGGGCTAGCCAGGATGTGGTGGGACACCCTTGGGGTTTTGGAGCCTTGTTTTCTACTTTCAGTTGCATGAGGATGTCAGAGACTTCTCGGGGGAACAGCTGGAGATACTAAGAATAAGGGAGGGGACTGTGGAAAGGTGGGTGGGAGCAACAGTGGTAGGGGAGCAGAGAGACTGAGTGCTGGGGCTGGGGTCAACAGTGGGGAGTGGGAGGTAGCAGGGGAGGTCCCCAGGTATGCTTTCTTAGAGAACTGAAGGAAAAGTAAGTTTAGGGGGACTTGGATCCACTATTGAACAAGGAGAATGCTTTGCCAGAAAAGTGGCAAGCTCCCTGTCTCTGGAGGCATTCAAGTAGGCACTGTGACCATCAGGTAGAGCCATGGAAGGGTCAGGACACCAGATTCTTCCTCTTCTCTGTATCTTGCCGATCCTAGACAACTCCTTTATTGGGCGATGAACTCAGTCTTGCAAGGTGAGAAGCCCCGGCCTGGCTTTGGAGGCCCTGTCAAGGCCAGGGCATAAAAACCCTTGGCAAGGGACCAATACGCTTCTCTTTCCCTGATCTCAAGGACAGCAGCAGTTGACTATTCTGCAGCTTAGCATCTGGTTCTGATAGACTCATGGAAGGTCATGTTCCAGGAGCTGCAAGTGATCAGACAGCAGATGGGCGTTCATTACCTAAGGGTGAAAGGATGGGGGAGTTCAAGGGGGTTGTGGGAAGGCACCTGGGTAGGGTGGCCACCTGGAGAAAATGGCAGCAAATGCAAAGCAGTCCTCTCCTGGAAACATGGGGAATCAGAAACAGCTTGCTGGGCGAGATGGCACGAAACAGTTTGAGGGACAGGGGAGACAGTGGGGATGGGAGAGACACTGAAGGCAGCCTAGACCTGAAACCAGCGCCAGAGGCTGGAATTGTTAACATTCATATGGTTGCAAGTGCCAGAAATAGTATCAGACCCAGATGGTATTTTTTTTTTTTTGTGTGTGTGTGTGTGTGTGTGTTCCCATAATTTAAAAGTCCAGAGTTAGCTTCAGGTAAAGCTAGATCCAGATTCTCAAATAACATCATCCTCTTTCTCCATTACTCAAATCTGCTTTTCCCACATACTGTGTCAGAGATCTTCCCAAATGGACACTTGCAGCAATTTTATTCCCAGTAGCCTTCCAGGGAAGGCCTCCTTGCCCTGCGTGGGCAATACCCACTCCTCATTCAGGTATTGAAGGATCTGGTTGGTTCCAAAGAGGTCATGGACCAATACCTGGGTTAAAAAAGTGAAGAAGTGATTCCATAAAGAAATACAGGGTGCAGTTACTGGAAGAGGGAGAATGACTATAGGGGAGGCCAAAACAGATGTGTGTGGCAGGGGTCTGATTCTGCCAGTGGGCTTCCTACTCCTGGCCACTGCCACCTGTCCCCCACTTCTGAGTACCCCTGAGATCCCTGTCACTGTGCTCTGGTCCTCTGTCTTTTATTGTTTGAAGACCCTCTTGGTGACTTCTGGCCTGAGTGACCCCCTGCAGCAGAATAAATGCCCCCCAAGGATGTCCACATCCCAATCCCTGGGTCCCAAGAATATGTGACTTTCATGATGAAAGGGACTTTGCAGATGATTAAGTTAAAGGATTGTGGGGTGAGGAGATGACCCTGCATTATGTGGGTCACCAGGGTCCTTATAAGTGAAGAAGAAAAGCAGGAGAGGCAGAGGACAGGATGAGTGGGGATGGGAAGGATGCAACTGCTGGCTTGGGCCAGGAGCCAAGGAATGTGGTTGGCTGCTGGAAGCTGAAAGACAGGGAAGCAGACTCTCCTGGAGCTTCCCTGAACCCCATTTTGGACTTCCAACTCCCTGAATAGTCAGATAATAAATATCTTTTTCATTTTAAGTTTAATGTTTTAAGTCTTTAAGTCTCTGATTATTTGCTTTCATGGAAAATGAATATACCCTCAGGTACCTGATATCTTGCCTTGTTGATATCTTACTCCACACTGAACCAAAAGGCAGACCATGTCCCGGGGTTCACTGCAGAAGGCTAGGGTCCAGGTCTGTTCCTCTCAGTCAGACCCACCCCCTCACAGGCTGCACTGTGCTGGGGCACCTGCCACCATTGGAACTTGCTCTGAACTTTCCTCCTCCACCCTGACACCTGCAACACAGATCGCAGGTCTCAACTGAGATGTCACGTCCCCAAAGAATCTTCCCTGCTCTCCATGGACACCTGACCCCCCTTCCTTGTACACCCCCATCAGCTGGAACCACATTTCTTTGATCTCTCCCTAGGCAGGTGAACTCCTTGAGGACACAGGTGCTGTCTGATTCAGTGACTCTCTGGCTCCCCTCCCAGCCTCTGCACAAGGTAGATACTAAGGAAATGTTTGTTGAATGAATAACTGACAACAGATGTACTGTTAGGCATGTGGGTTAGGTCACAAAGAACCTCCCCTCAATGGCATGGTTGGACTTACCTGCTGTCTGTTCCCCCACCCCCACCCACTTTCTCTTCTTCCTGGTTCTCACCTCCCTGGTGGTTACATGTGGACACGGGCTGACCCTGAGTTCTGCCTCATGAAAATCAGGCAGAAGCGATGGGTCCCTTTTGGGGGCAAAGCCGTTAAGGATGCTTTTTCTCTTTCTTAAGGCTGAAAAGAGGTGGCGGTAAGGCCCCCATTCCTAGCTGGAGGTGGCTACCAGGGTGGAAGCTTGGGCTCCAGTCCTGAGGAAGAGGAAACCCTGCTGACTTGGCACACAGGCTCAGGACCATCACACAAAGCGGAAACCCAGCTCTGGACATGTTGAGCTCTGATGCGTTTTGGATCTGGGTCTCAGCAGCTTGTATTACTAGAATTAATACAGCAATTGATACGTTGGAGTGAGGTTGTTGCCATAACAACAAACCTCAAAGAGGTGTCCTGGCCTGGGTTGGGTGGGGGCCAGGGAGGACATTGAGACCACAAGTAGGAGAGTGGGGTGCTTTGAGCTGCTTCCTAAAATGACTTGGGGATTTGGGAGCAAGAGAGAACCATAGGAGTGGAATTTGCAAGACTTGCAGGAGGGGCTGGCAAAGAGCAGCAAACTAGGGGACATTGGTTCCTTCTGGTAATGCATTGCAAGGTACTATCAGAAAGACATGAGCTCAGGCAAGAACTAGCCAGTCTGCAAGCAGGAATGAAAGGAAACCCAGTCAGATGGGGACCTCTCTGATTCCCCCTCTGGGCTGGTTGCATTTTCCTGACTTGGACTATTACATGAGCAAGAAATCAACTTTTATTGCATGTGAATGTTCCCACACTTCTGGATCTATTTTTGCAGCAGTGAGCATCCCCCTGACTACATGTGGTGCTGGTAATTACCACTGTGGCTGTAAATGGGATCCTTGACGCACACTTGGGCTGTCTCCGGTGGACACAATGGGCTGTGCTGAGCCCCCTGCTCCTTAGAAGCTCACCCTTGAACCCCCAGAATGGGCCTGCAGGCATCGGGCTGGACTCAGATATTGCAGGAGTCCCAATAAGCCAGTCAGCAAAATCCAAAGAGAGAAAAAAGGGGCCCTGCTTACCCTCGTCCCCACCTCCCTGCCCCCCAAATTTGCCGCTGAAAACAAGAACCTGTTCCTGGGTCACCCGTAGGCAGAGGCAAAAATAACAATTTGGAAGTCGTATCTTGTCCTTTCTTAGTTTAACAATTTACAAAGTTCTCCCACAACATCTGTTACCTCATGTGATGCTTTCACCAAGTCTATGAGGAAGGTGTTCACATTTTCTAGATGAAGAAACTGAAGCTTAAAGAGTAGTGACTTGCTCAGGGTCACACAGAGAAAGCACAAGGGCGCCTCCCTCCAGCCAGGTTCCCAGCTCCAGAACCCAGATTAGGGAGTGAGCCTGGGAGGGGGGGAGAGAAGGAGATGGGAGGTAGGGAGATAGAAAGAGGGAGAGAGGGAGAGAGAGCAGTGGCATCCTTGCCTATCTTTGACCACTGCGACCTTATGTGTTGGGACTCTTCATAGGCTGCACCGAGGGACCACAGGAGATAGGGATACTTGCCCAGAAACAGCTTTACTGATGACACAATTGAGGCCCAGAGAGGTCAGGGTTCTGCCTGCGGTTGCAGAGCAGAATGACAAGCTGCAAAAGCTACAAAGATCACCCCGGATTTCTGTCAGCTCTGAGACCTCTCTCTCTGACCCTCTACCTCCCTTCCTCCTTCTCTCTCCCTTTCTCTTCTCTCACCCCACTTTTTTTGTTCTTTTCCATCCCCTCCCCTCTTGTTCTCTCTCTCATTCTCTTCCTCTCTTCCTTCCCCACAGAGCTACGCCTCCCCAACTAGCTGGCATACTCTTGTTCCTACCGCCATCTGCAGGCCAGGGACCCAGGGGGAGTTACAGGGGCAGGAATCCCAGCCTAGACATAATATTGAACATAATATTGAATTATGTTCTGGATCTTTACAGTCACTGGCTACCCAGCTTCCTTGCCCCTTCACTAGGGGGTGGGGACTGAGGGTGTCTCCCCTCTTGTGCCATGGGTGGGCTCGTCCCTGGTTGTCCCTCAGGGTTCTGTGTGCTTTCAGGCCATGGGGTGGCCTCACTCCAGGGGCTCTGAATGCCAGGGAGTGCCGGCAAAGGTCATCTATCATGGTGGTAGCAACTTGGCAGAGAGCAGAAGGGCCCTCTCCATCTGTGCCCTTCAGAACTGCTCCTGAGTCTGCTGAGCTGCTTTCCCTTCATTCTTACAAGCTACTTAACACCCTTTTAATAGACTAAGTTCAAGTTCCCTTAAGTCAGAGGGGCCTCTGACAAGGACTCCTGATGATGCAGAAAGAAATCCAAGTGGATGGTAGGAAAGAGAGCATTTCCCAGACCCTCCCTCAGGGTAACGCAGTACACATTTATCGAGCACCAACAGCGTGCCGGGCCCTGGGGCCCTCAAGAGGCATCCAGCTCCCTGGCAGCCCAGAGGAGCTCCCCGTCTGTGGGCAGGGCCAGGAGACAGTGGAGGGATGGCCCGTGTCAGCATGCTGCTGTGCCCAGGGTTTCCCATGTAATAAACTCCCAACTGCTAATTCAATTGGCACCCAGAAGGGCTTGCTCCAGTTTCCTCTCATTTTCCTTAAAAATCAATAAACTACTTATGATGTCTTTAATAGAGAGTAAATCAGAGCTTTTTATAACCCTGTTATGGGATTGGCATATTTTAGCAGTTTTCCCCTAAAGCTAAAGTAAGGCTAATGTGGCATCATTTGGGAATTAGTCAGTAGACCGAGACAATCGGCTAATGACAAATTAGCCAATAATCAACCTGCATCAGGCGGTTTACCATTTTTAGAGCTGCTGTGGGCATCACAACCACCCTGCAGGTTAGAAGACCGTGGCTCAGGGGACGGAAGGAACTTGCCTACGCGCAGGCCGCCGGGATGGAGATGGCGGGGCTGGGGGTTGACCCTGGATCTGCTTGACTCGAAAGCCATGGTTTTCTTTTGTTGAACAGTGCAGATGAGTAGCGGGCACCCTGGGAGCTGCAGCATGGTGAGCTGGGAGAAGATGCTTTCTGCAGGGAGAAAGCTTAGGAAAGGCAGTGTTGGCACCTTCGGCTGGATGAGCATCTCTGTTCCCACACTGCCCCCTGGTGGACTCTCCGTGCCTGGCCTCCTGGCGGTTGGAACCTTGAGCTGTTTCAGGTCAGTAGCTGCAGGTACGTGGAGGAACATGGGTGGAGCCGCCCTTGCTTTTGGACTGCGGAATGTTCAGGCCATCTGGAGCAGATAACGGATGTTCATGACTGCTTATTTTGGGAAAGTATCTATTCATGAATCCCTTCACTATGTCTCCAGAAAGATCTGTATGTCCCAGGCATGACTGAGGTACAGTCCTTGCCCTCAGGGAGCCCTAGCCTCCTGGAAGGGTCAGACCCCAGGTAGTCACCAAGGCCATGCTGGGATCCCAAGCCCGTGTGGGAATGCGGAGTGTTGGGAGAGGCCAGGGAAAGGATGGTCAAAGTGTCAGACAGGACTGGGGACAGCTGGACACAGAAGGGAGAGGTGTATGCTGTGAAGCTATGACCCTGAATTTGCCTTCCTGGGCTCTGGATTTCCTATTGCATTCTTTATTTTGTATTCTTTTCCTTTAGGAGATCTACCCCCAAACTGTAAGTTTCAGGGATTCTGCTGAAATTGCCTTTGCTCCCCCAGACAAAGGGGGAACCAAACTGGGAGTACCTGAGAACACAGAGCAGGCAGGGCCAGCCAGGAAGGATGGCGTTGCTGGAGTCCAGAAGAATTCCTAGGGGTTGGGGTGGTGGGGGGAGCAACAGGAAACAAAATAATAGAGACAGAGGCAAGTGCCCTGTTAAGAAGTGTGGACTCCATCCTGTGGGTGATGGGCCACTGAGAAGGATTTGAGTAGGAGAGTAGGCAGGCAACTTCTGAGTTAGAAAATCTATTGTAGATCAGGAGCTCTCTGGGGCAACCGCAGACCAAGAAGAGGGACCCAAGTCGTGATTTGGGTGCTTTAAGGGCCTGACCCTCCTGCTGTGCCATTTCCACTGAGCCTGAGTGAGGTGCCCAGGGGCCAAGGAGGATGTGTTCACCTGAGCTCTCTCCCTATCCCCTTCCAGGTCACACCTTGGGGAACTGCGACCAGATGGCAGTGTCTGTACAGGCTTCACCCTGCTGCACAAAGCAGCCTCCAGGCAGTGGACCATGTAGGCAGTGTGTGAACGGCTGGACCCAAAGGCAGCTGTTTTGGGGGCATGGAGAGTGAGCTGGAGGGAGGCTCATGAAGGTAGCAGGCAGGATTTGCTGTCAGCTGGCGGAGGGTGGTGTGCCCAGCTGTCTCTGTGGTCTTCCTTGGTTGACCTCCATTCTTCCCACCATAACCTGTGAGTACCTGCTCTGTGCTGTGGGCTGGGCTTATTCAGGCCCAGGTCAGGCGGGGCTTCCTGGGTCGGACATGCCCTGCAGACCTGGTGCTGCTGGCAGGAAAAGGTCCTGCAGGCAGGTTGTGGAATCCAGAGGAAGGAGGCTGTACATAGCCAGGAAGGGTGTTCTGAGAGGGGTCAGGCTGAGCACAAACCCAAGGCCAGATGGGGAGACAAAGCCCCAGAACTCACTATGCCTGGAGTAGACATACTCAGGGGCAGGAAAGGCGGGGGGGCGGGGAGGGGGCAGACATAGATATGGGGCTAGCTCTGTTCATATTTCTTGGTTCCTCGATGTGGCACAGGAGTAGGCCATTTGACCTGCGTCCAGGCCTGGGTCAGGAACCCAAGGACAGAGTCACTCTCAGGCGGGGGGCTTCATCTGGAAGGGGTGACCTATCTCTGGCAATGTGGTCTCTGGGACATAAATCAGGCCTCCTGTTCTCTTATGAGTGGGATTCCCACCCTGTCTGCAGCCCCCAGGAGGCAACAGGAGGTTCCCAAAGGCGGGGAGGATGTGCTTCTCTGGCCCAGCCTGGTAATTAGATCCTTCAATTGCAATTACTTTTGCAATTAGCTCAGCCGGTAATTGGAACTGGAGGTGGTAATTTCTGTCCTTCAGGAAAGCTCCCTCGGAATTGGGCTTTGCTCATCTGTCCAGGATGCAGGCTAGTACTCTGTGGAGCGATGGGTCTTTGGTTGGAGTGAGGAACACACAGCCCTGGGCTTGGCTAAGGGTGAAGCCTGTGGGTTCTGTTGGGCATTTGAGGCAGGGTGAATGTGCTTTTGTGCTCTCTCTGGGAGTGTGGCCTGTCTTAGTGACTTGCCAATAGAATATGACAAGATGCTGGGTATCACATCCTTGAGAGATTACCAAACACTGTGATGTCTTATTTGCTAGCTGTTTATTGCTCTTGGCTTGGTGCTTTGATGAAGTCCACTGTCAAGTGGGAAGGTCCCTGCAGCAAGGAAGTGGTCAGCACTCTGTGATGAGCAGAATGCTACCGAAGACCCCTGGGGGAGCCTGGCAGCCACGCCTTCCTTAGTTGAGCCTTCAGAGGAGACATAGACCTGGGCTGACATCTTAGTTGCACTTCCTGATGGACTGTGAAGCAGAAAATTCAGTTAAGCAGGTCCCCGGTTCCTAGCCCTAGAAACTGAGAAAATAAATTGTGTTGGTTTAAGCAGCTATGAGTTGTGAGATGGGGGGAGGTTATTGCTGTTTATTATTAAACAGCAAGAGGTGACCAGCACACTAACTACTGACTTTGACCTTGACCTTGATAAAGAAATTACCTGGAATGTCAAGTTCAACTCTAGAATTGCTGGACTCTTTAAAGCTCTGCACCAAGACATGGTAGGAAGGAGAGACCTCATTTTCTTCTCATCTTGGTTCCATTCTGCAAACTCCGGGTCCTGGACACACCCAAGGGCTAAACTCCACACACATCCCCTGCCAATGTCCCAGGGCCCAGCAGCAGGTATGCCATTAGCGTGGTCTACCCTCTGAGATGGATCTGGAGAAAAGGCCTGTGCAGAATTGGAATGGGCACTGGGGAAATCCAGCTCCCAAGTGGGACTTCAAAGGGAAGAGAGGGCTCCCAGCAGACACGCCCTTTTGATCCTGTGGACTCCTGACCCCTAGAGGGGCAACTGGAGGACCAGGGTAGGATTTTCCAAATCACAGGGACCATAGTAGGGTCCCCTTTTGCTACACCTGAGGTTCGTTCTGGGAGAGCCTAAACTTCTCAGATAGAGGTGCAGCATTCCCAAGAAATAAACCTAAATGAAAGCAACCACTGAGAGGCAGGACTGGCTAGAGGGGACTAAATAATACCTGTCCAGGTTCACTGAGGTACCATAGTGAGCATTTGCCACAGACCGACAACCAAGGATTTGGAGGACACTGTCCTTTGGAGGACACCTGAGGGCAGGCTCAGTCCTTCTCCCCCAGCATATGGGTTCCCCCAGCAGAGTTTTTTGTCCAGCAGGCCCTCATTCAGTTAGGATTCACTGAGTGCCCATTACGTGCCAGGAGTGGGGATTAAGCAGGAAGGGATTTATTTCGATAGAGGTTATTAGAAAGCTGACATTTGCGGCAGAACTGACTAGCCAGAGCTGTGACCAAGTCCCGCCCACAGGCTGATGCGTGACAGCCTGAGACAGCTTAACGCTTTCTGCACAGAGCTTATTTTTAATCAAAGTTACTTGCTGCCTTTGATCAGCGAAATTTTAAGTCACATGTCTGCACCCAGTGGCGGCGGAGGCTGCAAAGGCAGATGTTTGCATTCTCCATGGGGCAGGAGGAATTCACCATAGAGAAATTACAAAGAAGGGAATGTGGGCAGCCATGATTGACAGTTCCCTGCCTGGGCAAGAAATACATGGAAGAACAGGCTGAGCAGGAGTAAATCCAGTAGCTTGAACTCAGCATGTACAAAAATGAAACCTCTATGTTTTCCTCTAACAACCTGCTACTTTTGTTTTCAGAGGCTCCTGGCTTGAAGAAGGATGGATCTGATCTGGCCAAATACAAGATTTGCAATCCCTTCCAATTTTCTTCTTTATGCAGGTCCCATTCTATTTCAATTTGGGGTAAATAGTGAAATGACCCCACGGATACTCGCTATGGTAGTTGTCGCAGTTTATAACCTCTGGCTCGGGACTCCCCCCCCTTTCTCACTGATTTGTCACCTCCTCCTGTCTAGCATTTGCTGGCACATTACCAAAAGGAAAAAAAAAAGTTGATTCCAGAATATAAAAATAAGACTGCAGAATCAAAACCAATCAATGTTTATGTTTAAACACACTCTGCAAGCAGTAATATTGTGCCAGCTGGTGAACTGCAATTGAATTCGATGCTAATAGAGTCATTTAAGGTGGGGGTCTGAAAACATTTTAATATGTTGACGAGATGTGGAGTATATCCTTTTGAGATTCCCATCTCTGTACAGCAAGGTCTGATCCATTAGCAAACGACAGGATTTTTAAAACCCGGAAACCTTCACTATCTTTATTTGGTGATGCATAAAATAGTTATTTATAGTGGTCTCCCCTTATCGTTGGAAAATACATCCCAAGACTCCCAGGGAATGCCTGAGAACTTGGATAGAACTGAGCCCCATATATACTATTTTTCCTATATATAAATACATATGATAAAGTTTAATTTATAAATTAGGCACAGTGAGTTGAGCAACAATAACTAATAATACAATATACTAATTCTAACAGTATATAGTGATAAAAGCCATATGATCTCTTGTGGTCTCTGTCTCTCAGTATCTAATTATACAATATGTTTAGTTATACAATATGTAACAGTTTTGACTCTGTGACCTTGGGAACTAAAACTGTGGAAAACAAAACTACAGATAAGGGGGAAATACTGTACTTTCAAATTGTGTAACATTTAAAGAAAAAAATTCTGAGCTAGTTGATAGGTACAGGGCATTTTGTTCCCATATGTCATTCATTCCTGGCTTGATCCGTACACTAATTGTCTCTCCCATTTTACAGATGGGGAAAGTGAGGTCCAAGTGAGTATTAGACCGTGAAGTTTCTTTAGAACTCAAACTAGAACCAGAACTCAGATTTTTTTTTTAAAATATATTTAAAGAGCAGGTTTATTAGGGAAAGGGACAGAAGAGTAAAGGGCACTTGCATAAACACCACCGGACAGGAAAAGCGGCCCCGAAAGGGCCAGCTTTGCTGAGAGAGGCCTGCATGGCTGCAGGCAGGTGGCCTTGAGGAGAGCCCCCTCCACTGATGGAAGTCAGTGAGGAGAAGTCCTGGCCTAGTACAGGTCACGGGCAGGCAGGAGGCTGCTGCCCTGCAGAGGGAGAGAGTTGGTGAAAATAAGCACCTGCATAGTCACAGGTGGGCAGAAGGACTGCTACCAAATCTTAGGGTTTTGAATCTGAGAGAGGAGTGAGGCACCTTCTTAAAACACTTGAGACCCCTGATTTGCATATTTTGGGTAAAAATGCAGTTTGATTTTGTGAGAATGAACTGTTTCACTTGATTACAGTTTCAAAGATGTGTGGGCAGGACCTGGATCTCCATTCCAGGGCTGTCAGAGTGATTTTGGCCTGGGTCAGTGCGTCTTGGGCTTAAAAAAAGATAAAGCTATTTTTTACTTTGTTATGTATGACAGGCAAAAATTGATACTTCTAAAAAATCAAAACTCAAAGTAAGGATCTTGCAAAAAAAAAAAAAATTGTGGCCTTATCGACAGGAAGATATAAAAGCCCTGTTGAGATCTCTTATCTCTTCTTTGTACCTAGGGGTTACTATGGATACCAACCAGTGAATAGATTACCCAGAAAACAGCTCAAAACCAGAACATTCCTAGTATTTCTTAAAGCCAAGTCCTCATAGCCTCGTGTAAGGCTTCAATGACTCCAAATAGGTTGGGTGGCTGTTATCCCCAGGTAAAAGTGAACAGGAAGGGTCCTGGGACAGGGACAGGACAGGAATCAAGGGCAAAAACTGCAAGAATTTTGCTGTTCCCACTGGATGGTAAACAAGAGGTTCAAATCTGATGACTCCAGGGCCTCCTTGGTGGTGCAGGGGTTAAAGTCTCAGCATTATCAAGTTATCACCAGCCATGTGGCATGAGTTTGATCCCCAGCCAGCCAGGGAGCTACCCACATGGCGCAGAAGACCTCTCCTGTTCACCCGCTGATCCCCTCAGCAGTGTATTTCAGTAGATCTGCCTTTTCTACTCCCCACTCTGTTTTTGGTGAATCCTCTCATGACCCCCACCTCTGGTCTAGACCCCAGTTCTTATATGCATAAATAAATAAAATAAATCTTAAAAGAAAAGACAAAACCAGATAACTCCAAGCCCTGATGCCATGAATTTCCTTGGCTCATTGTTTGGGGATTTTTTTTTTTTTTAACCATTTCTGAGCTATCTTTCCACAGCTTATCAAATTGGCAGCTATGGGAAAAGGGGAGTTGCAGATCCAGAAAAAAAGAGCCAGAGAGATTGAGACTAGACTGGTTAGCCTGGAGCTGCTGGCACAGGGCCTCACGCCTCCTGGAGATGTTTCCCTGAAAGACCAGTGAGCACACAGGACCAGCCAGCAGCAGCTGATTGGTGCTCACTACTAGCAACAATAATGGACTTCAGCCAAGTCCTCCTGGAGTCCTGCTTTCTCAGTCAATAAAGTTTAATTCCTTTGTTCTCCATCCCCAGTCCTAAAACCTATATAGGCCATTAATTCCAACACCACATCAGTAAGTGTCCACAAATCTCCCACCTCCCCGAGTCCCTCATGCCCAAAGAGGTCTCCCCGAACACACTTTTCTTGCTCTTTTGCTAATCAGTAAACCCCGACTCCTTGCCTGCTCTCACCAGTGTCTGTCAAGTCCTCTTCCATCTCGACCAGAGTGTCTCCAGAGTCAATTTCCTGGCCTGGGAGCGGGACCCCTGGGCCCACCACTCTGACTGGTTGGGATGCTGCTGGCAGGTTATCTGCCTGTGTTGTGGGGAGGTTGAAATTAGGCTGAGGGGCCACCCGCCTGCTCCCCATACAGCGACACTATAAATACCCTTCCCGATGACTTTTGGTGGGTTGTGCGGAAGGAGGTGCCAGTTTCTAGTCGTATGGATGATACATTGGCGTCAAGACCATGGTCCGCTCCAGTGGCCCTGAAGTTATGACGAGAGACCACAGAGGGGTGGCGCTAGTGTCCTGGTGCTGGAAGTAGTCAAGGGAGGACCTGAATTTTGTCCACGTTCTCCCACCAGATCAAGGGTCCCTGGGGTTGGCAGATGGACCTGGGCTCCTGTTGTCTAGACTCACCCAAGCCTCTGAGGGGTAACCCCTCCAAGGGATTGTCCCCACATACATAGCTACTTTTATTTCCATTTGGTGAAACTCACATACACACACACAATATGTCTTCCCCTTTCATCTGATGAATCCCCAACGTCAGAGGTGGTGACCGGTGAGAATATCCCATATTAAAAATAATGAGAGTAGCTCATGAGTGTATCTCAGCTACAGTCAACATTTAAAGGACTGTATTTTGCAGATATTTAATGAAGCACTTATTTACTTTTTGTATGTACCCCTTTCTTTCCATATTTTGGAGGTGCTGAGTCTTTTTGTTTGTGTTTTGTTCTTCAGGTCTTATAGATCTTTGCAGGTCTCAGAAAAGCTTGTGCTTATAGTGTCTACTGGAGAGAATGGCCCTGCCCCTTACTGTGGCTAGAAACCCAAGATTTTGTCTAAGTAGAATTTTGAAAAGATTAAAAATATGACTTGTTTAAATGTATAGTCAAAACAGGATAGAAATCATCAGAAGGAGAAAGATAAATACTGGATTTACTTCTATGTAGAAATTATAGAAACTGAACAAAGGGACAGATAAATCCAACCTCAAAAACTAACCCTTGAAAGCTGACGATGGGCAGAATTCATTTGTGTTTCCACTGGGCCCAAAGAAAATCATTTGCGACTTATCAATCTTGTATAAGTTAATATGTAACTTTGTGGGATCTGATCCCTAATCAACAGTAAATAGTAAGTCAAACAAAGTGCTAATCCCCTAGACATCAGCTATGTTTAGGGGGTATCTGTCAGATAAACCTCCTCATGACACCAAAAGACATACCTTACCCTAGAGCCGCATTCTCAAGTTTTGGATAAATTTTCTTAACAGTGGAAAAGGGGAAAAAAAGGAGCTTTTTTGTGTGACAAGTCCTTGCCAGGGCCAGGGTAGTTTAGGTAGCCCTGCAGGGAAGTGATTTGGCTCCCTTTCACATGTATATTTTTCAATCTCTCTTCAACATTTATTTAGCAAGGTCAGGGGAAAATGAAGTTTTCTGTCAATAAAGACTATATGCACAAAGAGAGTCACTCACTCATTCACACCCATGGCCCCAGAGGCGTCAGTATTCTGAAAAAAACTTAATGAAACATTTCCCATTTTTTGTGGTCACAGTTCCTTCCTTAGTTGCCTTTGGGGAGTATCCAAATCCAATAAAGTAAAGAGTTTTAATTTTAGGTACTAATTTTTATTGGTAAGAAGCATGATTTTTATTGGTAGGCAGCAGGAATGACAGAGTTTCTGAATTTCAACAAAAGTCACCATGGTTTCCAAGTTTGCTTTACTGCAAGTATATATAGCAAAATGTCCAGAATAGGCAAGGGGCTGGGGAAGGGATCGCTAATGGGTGAGAGACTGCTTTGGGGGATGATGGCAACGTTCTGAAATTAGACAGTGGTGATGGATGCACAACTTTGTGAATATACAAAAATGTACTGAATTATATATTTTAAAAGGATAGATTTTATGTTATGTGAATAATATCTCAGTTTTTAAAAATACCCAGCACAGCAAAGGATTTTTTAAATTTCCACAACAGGACACCATTTACTTTGTTGCAAATAGGGGTCAATACACATTTTGCATTGTGAGACAGTGTGCACAGATTTGTATCTTATTTACACAATGCTTCAGGGCTCCCTATCTTGCCTGCCTGGCTCAAACCATACTTCATTTTGGGCTGGGTCTATCTTTAGTGAAATATTTTGCATAGACAGTCTTCAAGAACTGAGGACAACTTCCCATTCCCTCTCCTTGTATGTAATATGCCTAGACTGTTTGAAACATCTGCCTTGATCCACCCAAATGCTTTAGAATTTTATGGTGCATGAGACTTGATCTTCAAATGGGAAATTTCTATCATGTGGTATCTGGCATTGTGAGGTAACCATCTTCTGGAAAAGGTGGCCATGAGGAAAATCCACCTAAATGTAATTGTTGTCTTTTTGTGTTTATCAGATGCTTCTTTCATCACATCTTTCCACCCTCACTGCCCCCTAAAAATAGTGCTGATGAGCACTATAATAATGATATCTGACGTCCTGATCCCTTGAGATTTGGTTAAGGTTGGTTTGATCCCACCCATTTGCTAATCTCTAAGAAGTCCACATCTTTCTGGAGATTCTGATGACTTCCCAGAGGGTTCAGCTTTCAGGTCTTCTTGTGATCTCTTCTGCTTGTAGGTATGTGCTTCTTGAAGGACTCTTCTGATGTAGACCCAGATAGGAAACTCCTTTACATTCACACTGATTTCCCCCAAAACCACCCTCCAGGAGATCTTTTGGCAGGAGGCAAAGCAGAGAAAGGTTTCTATCATATAAATGGATGCAACTATAAAATGAACACCAGGAATGCCCTTCTCCTCAAAGTGTCACTTTGGGAATGTACACGTGGAACTTTAACCTGTTCCCTTTTAGTAGCTCTTGATTCTTTCCCCTTCCCAACCCTCCTCCTTACCATCTGCTGCCCCAGAATGTGCCTCAGAAACTCAAAATTCTCCCACAATTATGTAGATAACTTTCAGATTCACTCAGGTGCTCAGCAGAACAAAGGGGGCCCAGTTTCCAATGAAGGGGTCTTATCTTGAAGAGACAGTTTAGGTTACAAATAGCATTAGGAAAAATGTTTCCAGTGTCACTGTAACAGGGTGGTCCCCAGGAAAGGGGGAGTTTCCCTGCCCCACCCAAGGGAGGGTGGAGTGGATTGTAACAGGGTGGTCCCCAGGAAAGGGGGAGGTTCCCTGCCCCACCCAAGGGAGGGTGGAGCTGAGCAGGAAGAGGAGAAGCTGAAGAAGAGACGGAGGAAGGAAGAAGGATGGAGCCAGAAGGAGACCTGGAGGAGGCGCATGGAGCCTAGAGACACGTAAAGAAACTGTGCTTGTCTTTTTGGTCGTGGACTGGGTGACACAGATGTGGGTGAGACCCGTGGGGAGGTGACAATGGCAGCTTTTATCTTGATGTTGATTTTGCTCTTTTCCTTCTGGGCTTGTCCGGTTGTTTGTGACCCTTTTCTGTGGGTCCCCACTGGAAGATGCTTTAGACTTGTAGCAGGCTTTGGGGCCTTGTTCTGGGCCGATCCCATATGGATGGAGTTTTACCCACGAGGGGACGGGTAACTTTGGGTGCTTCATTTAGAAACTAGACTCTTTGCCTTACCTGTATTGTTTCCTAGTTTTATTAAAGTTCCTTCCCATTAAAGTCTCATGTGTTTTGTGTTGATGCGGCGGATGGCAGAACCCATTTAGAATAGGCAGGTTTGCGGGGTTTTGGGCTGCCCCTCTCCCTGTCCTATAACATCACCATTTCATGGAAGAGAAAAGAAGGGTAAGAGAGGACTGTCATTCCCATTGTCTTCTCTGGCTCAGGACGTTGGATCAGTTGTTCACGGGGTCTTTGGAAGAAGAGTATGGAGTAAACTAAGAATGTATTCTGCCCCTAAATCTCTGTGAGGCATTGGGAGGCTAGAGCAGCCCTGGCTTTATCTCAGATCATGAACTGTACTCTAAGGTTTGTGGGGGCTTACCACACATTTGGGGACAGGGTAGCCTGCAAAGTTTTGGCATATGGAAGGCTGAGAACTGATATATCAATAATGCATAGCCATTCAGAGCAGGGTTTGTCCATCACCTGGCTAGAACCTGTATCCGTATGGGAGCATGGCCCAGATCAAGCAGGTGCCCATAAGTGATGGAGTCACATAGGTGCTTAAGAAGAAGATTGTTTAGAATGATTTGTGTTTTAGCAATAACTTTTGCTACCTATGACTTTTATTGAACAGGTATAAGTGTCCAAATTCTTTTATTGCGTTGTTCTAAGCACTTTGCCAACACAATCTCACTGAATCTTTCCAACAGCACTGTGAGTTGCTGTAATTATCCATTTTTATGAAAGATGGTGCACTAGGAAGTAAAGTAACATTTACTCAGCAGGACAAGTCAGTAGACACTGTGATCCATTTGTACTGGGATGCATATGGGGACAATTGAGATGGCCAGACCTATAAAAGGAGGGACTGGAATATTAGTTAGGAATCCCAAAAAGCCACAATAAGGCCTGATCCAGGGTGCTGGTCATGATATAGAAGAAAGGGGAAGCTTGAAGACCCTTCTTGAGGGTGAGGGGAGCGCTTTGGATCTCTCTTGAACTAAAGACTTTAGTTAAGAAAAAAGCAATTCACATTCTCTCTGTGGCTCTTCTCCACTACTCCATGTCTGCTGGAAGCCTTCTAGTCAAGTGTGGCTTTAAAAAGTTTTGGCTTTGTCTATATGGGACTCATTACAAATGGTGTGCCTTTTCAAAGATCTATCATCTATCTTTATTTTTATCATCTATCTACATTATTGATCAATCTGTTATCTATGTATCTGTCTATCTTCCTGTCTGCCATCTATCTATGATTCTATTTATCTATCTGAATACCATGTGTGAGTAATTAATTAAGGGGACTGGGGAAAAAGGGCTAAATACAGAACTCACAGAGTTTTTTGAAAGATTCAGTGAGATCATATTGACAAAGTACTTAGAACAAAGCAATAAAAGAATTTGGATACTTACACCTGCTCATTTAAAGTCACAAGGATGGGGGAACTGTAGGAACTTTGACCTGGCAGGTCCAAGACCCAGATTTGAGTCTTAAAGATCTTGCTACAGGCCAAGATTTTGAATAAACATTGGTGCAGGTAGGAGATGGGAAGCAACTATGATACAGAGAATCGGGTAACTTAGAGAACTCTGGGAATTTCCAGAGGGCTGTCCCTCTGTCCTGAGGGCTCTGGGCAGAGCTCTGGAGTCATGCAGATTTCCATTCCTATCCAAGTTCTGTCTCTGTGGTAGATTAGATGGGCACCCTGCCCACTACTGTGCCTTGGAGCCATAGACTTGTCAGTTTACTCACTCCATCCATGACGGCCCATGGGACTTGCTTTGACTAATGATGTATTCACAGGCAAGATGCTCAGAAACTTGAAACACCCGTGTGCTGCTGGGCTGGTTCTTGTGTCCCCCCCTGCCATGTTCACCAGAAGAATATTGTACTGGGCAGGTCTGTTGGCCCCAAGAGAGGAGGGGACATATGGGGAGCAAAGCCAAAACACCCCAGCAGATTAACTAACCTACAGGTTCCTGGGCTAAATAAGTGTTTACTGTCACATGTTGAGGGATTGGGTGGATGTTTGTTATGCAGCCCTACTGCAGTCATTGTGGACAGGCACAGCCTCTCGCCAGGTTGATCTAGGCAAGGCCAACTTCTTCCACAGAAGAAGGCAGGGATAGAGGAGCTTGTGGAAGACCTGGGGTGAGCCTAAGGGAAGCTCAGAGAATTTCTTCTGCCTAAATGTCCTGTTCCATCCTGACTGCAGATGGAACATCTCTAAGAGGGATGTTTTAACTTATAGGGGAGGAAAGAAACCACAGTGCAGTAGAAAAGACACAGGTGGTATATCGGGGCTGTGGGGAACTGGGTGTCCTTGAGACATTGTCAGCCGTTTGAATGAACCATGTCTCTCTGGAGGACTATTGCATAGCTGGAATTATACTTATGTGTGTGCTACATGTGCATGCATACACACATGCACACTCGTATGAGGAGACATTGACAGATGATCAGCATATTATTGTTGAAATAACTAAAAATTAGAAACTACTCAAAAGTCCATGACTAGAGGGATGCATGGTTGATTGACCTGATGGCTATTGATACCATGGAATACCTTCTAATGTGTGTTTAAAAATAGTGAGGGATTGCAGCAATATTTACAGTTGACAAGTGATGGAAATAACCTAAGTGGATTAAGTTGTGGTCTATATACACAAGGGAATACTATTCAGCTATAAAAATGATGACACCCTGCCATTTGTGACAACATGGTAGACCTGGAACATATTATGCTAAGTGAAATAAATCAGAAGGAGAAAGAGAAATCCTGCATGATTTCACTTTTATGTGGAATATAAAGAAACAAAGGAATAGACAAAATGAAACTAAAACAAACCCTAGAAATCTAACTGTAGAATTAAGGCTATAGGGATAGTGGGGGATTAAGGCTGGAAATAAAGGTGGGAGGGGGCCCAATGGACTTGCTGGAGGATTATGGTGTTTGGGTGGTGGGCATAGTGTGGTAACACACACTTGAAGAGGTGTGAACCCATACCCCTAAGTTACAGAATTGTAAACCAACACTACTTCAATTAAGAAAAAAATACAACCAAAAAAATAAAGAAGGATACTTTTTGCATGCTAATGTGGTTGAACCTTAAAGATATATTATTACATTTCTAAAATAGGTTGTATTCTACATTGTTTAAACTTTAAAAATTAATTTCATAGTAGAAATGAGAGTGAAAAGACCTGGACTTTGGAGACCAGCAGTTCTGGGTTGGAATCCCAGCGATGTCACTTGCTTGGGTTTTGAGTTCCGGGTTCGTCACGTCCTCCTTAGGCCCTGGTTCTCGGGATGCTAACTTCTGCCTGGCAGGGCCCAGGGGAAGAAATGAGTCGGTGAAGCAGTGCTGGGCTAGCTGAGAGCAGACAGGTTTGTTTGGGAGCCACACAGCCCAGATGGTATACCCCCTTGGGACCCTGTTTTCTTGGGCACCCTGCCAGGTCCTCCTGGCACAAGAGGGCCTTGGCAGTGGCCCAGGAAAGAGGGCTCTGGTCCAGCCAGACCAATGCTCCACCTCCCATGGTGGCATCTCGGGACGTGAGAAATATGTTGTACTATGTGACCTGAACCGGGAGGTTGGGAACGTGGTGTTGACATATGCAATGACCTTAAAGTAATAAATTATGAGCCTTATAGGGTTGCTGGTTAGATGAAGGGGGTGTCTTGCTGTCATGCTTCAGGCTGTTAGTGACCAGGACGTCTGAGTTTTTACTGGAATGTTTGAAATCTTGATGGACTTTGGGAATTCTGGTGGAAGATGTGTCTCTTTGGCTATCATTTCCTGCTTGAATGATCTGGAAAGAATCTCTAAAATGGACCAAGATGATCATAAGCTCTCCTCTAGAGTTAGTCCCGAGGACTAGATGGGTGGTCCGCGAAGGTTAAATGCCGGAATGACCTACGTTCTTCCATGTTCCACACACTACACTTTCCTCCCGGTTTTGGCCACCATAGCATCCAACTTTTCCCGTTCCTTCCCTGACTCCCTGATGATATTGAGGTGCAAACCCCTCTCTGTGGGGCACAAAAAAGAGTTTAATTCCCTTGGGTTCCCAGCACGTAGCCCTGAGGTCTGCAGTAGAGTCTGAGGTAGACCTGATAAAATGAGACAGTTGATTTTCACAGTTGATCCCCTGCAGTGGGGTTGCTCATGTCCAAGCTGTCACCTCCTCCCCACCACCCCAAGTCTAATCCATTTTTGAGACTGGAGACTGAATTACCTTTTCACACACAGATCTTGTCATTTGGGCCCCCTCTTAATGAAGACCATTCAAAGCCATCCCATTTCTTACGAGGTGAGATCAAAACCCTAATGCGGCTGCCTCTGATGTCCCATCACCAGCCCCTGTGGAAACTCCTCTTCCAGTCTCCAGGGTCTCCACCCCTCCTTTGCCTAGAGAGGGTTTTGCTTCTCTTCCACTTGGTGGGATCTAAACCTGTTGGAACAGGATTTTGGACATTGTGACTCCAAGGCTTTCTGCCCTCGCTGGTTGCATAAAAAGTACCCCCATATTAATCACAGCTATGGGTATAGCTCAGAGGAACCTCTTCTGTCATCTCCCCCATCTACACAGGACTGCTAATGCCATCGATTGTCTCTATCTCTGCTTTCATCTTTCCTGAATCTACCTTCACATATTTTGTCTTTCCTCCCCAGAAAAGAGCTTTTTGGGCAGCTCAGTTCCCGTAAGCTTTGATTGTGATGACTTGTGATATCTTTTCTGCTTCCTGTGGAGGTTCATCAAGGTGTGTCTTCACCTGTTCTGCTGTGAGGCCAGAGGTTCAGGATTCCGCAACCTCGTAAGCCTCTCCCTCTGAGGGGCCGTGCTCATGTCTGACATCCTTTCCCAAGTGGTGACCTTGACTCTAGCTAGCACCTTCCCTTTACTTTCCAAACTTTTCATTGGTACCTGTGGGATTCTTTCCTTGCGCAAAACCAATAATTTTTTTCTTGACCTGGTTTCTTGCACCTCACCATCTACTCTATTTTGAGTATCCTGGATTGACAAGCTTTCCATTTCAAAGATGTCATTTTCTCCCACTTAACAAAGGCATCTCTGAATTTGACAACTGCAGAAAGGTTTCATTCCACAAACACGTGCCGGGCACCTACCAGGTACCTGGCTCACCAAGTGGGCACTATGAAGACTGATTCTTCCTACCAGCCCACCCCTCCTGTCTAATAAGGTATTTTAAGAGGAAACCTAATTTTCCTTGAACTTCTTTTCTTTTTAAGGCAGCTTCCAAGTTGGCCTTAACCCCAGCATTTTATCATAACTCTTTTTCTAAATCAAGATACCACATTATGAAGTTTGGGAAGTATTTCCTTACCAGGAAGTGAAAAAATAAAACTGTGAAGCAGCATCTGTTTTGATAGCTTTATTGGAACATGATGGTAACATGGAACATGGATTTGGGGACCCACCACAGATGTTCCTTCTCTAGGCAGCACACGCCCCACTTCTGCAGCCACTAGAGGCTCTAGGAGATTTCAGAAGGGCAGGGGCAACTTGGGACAGACTTGAAGGAGGCTCCTGCAGCAGCCAGTGGTGCATGGGCACCTGGGATTGGAGCCAGACCAGTCTCATATCTCCAGCTACTGGGCCGTGACCTAGAGACCCATGGGCCTCCTATTTCTGGGAAGACTACCAAGGAAACTGGGGCTTCCAGAAGGAAGCCAGTCAAGAAACTGAGCATCAGGTACCATCAGGGCAAATCATACCTTCCCTTGAACTCCTGCTATGTGCTAAATACTCTCCTAAAGGCTGGGCACACAATGATCAACAGAAACAGGACCCACGCCTTTCTGAGTTTGGGAGACAGAGTGAGAGATCAGAGAATCACACAGATGATTCTTAATTACTACCATATCATTGACTTCCAAAGATAATTCTGGGGGTGTGTACTGGGGCCCTGACCTAATAGGGAGGGTCAAGAAAGACTTCCTCAAGGAGGAGATATTTCAGCTGAGATCTCATGGCCAAAAGGGTGGGAAGGGCATTTTGAGTCATGAAAACAGCTCTGTGCATGACCTGGTAGCTGAAGTTGCTGTGAGATAATCAAATAAAAAGAAGAAAGCCAGTGGGGATGGGGAGTTCACACAAGGAGAGGAACTGTAGTGAGAAGAGAAGGCTCAGGAGTGAGCCTGGGGGCATGGCCATATCTGATGGCCATATGGAGCAATGTCTCCAAATGTCCCTGGAGAGGTGTAAGAGGGATTGGAAAGTTATAGGTGGGCTGGGAGGGGAAGCCAGGAGGGAGTCTT
This sequence comes from Talpa europaea, assembly GCF_964194135.1. Lineage (NCBI taxonomy): Eukaryota > Metazoa > Chordata > Mammalia > Eulipotyphla > Talpidae > Talpa > Talpa europaea. The sequence goes on along the minus strand of NC_140076.1, from coordinate 68,294,774 downwards.
AAGACCCAAGGGGGGAGTAGGCTCAGGGAAGGGCAGTGGTCAGAGGACAGTTCAAGGACACCCTCGTCTCTCTGGGGGGCAGTTATTACCCCATCACCTTGGGTGTCTTCAACAACTCTGAAAATTGAAAAGGGGTGCTCACCCCTTGGATGGAGTAGTCAAGAGCTGCTCAGAGGGATTCCTGTGCCCAAGGTCATGCTTCCAGCAGAGGGCACTGTGGGGTCAACTTCCTGCTATTGTCTGTTGTCTGTTGGGTCCCCATGTAAGCCTCAACCTCTCCTCCCTGACACCCAGCACTTTCCCCAGCAAGTTTACTCCACACCTCTCTTTGACTAAAAGCACCAGAGAGGGCGATACTGCAGCGTGAAGGGCTCCCCTCCCCAGACTCCTGGTAAAAGGAGGGTGGTCTGGGTCAAGGAAATATCTGGACCTCTCACCTGAGAGGAGGCAGTGTAGTGTCATGTCAAGAGCATGGGCTTGAGACTGGTTTTACGCTCATCTTCCCTTCTGTTCATTCATTCATTCGTTTGTTTATTCATTCAACAACTATTTTTCCAGGGCCTTCTCTGTGCCAGACACACTTTCTAACGAATGGTCTTCGGTATTCTTTCAGCCTAGTTTCCACCTCTGTAAAGTTGGGACTTGGGTCCTTACCACAAAGGTTGTGATGAGGGTTAGGTGAGCTCATGCAGGTGGAATTCCTGGCACACAGTAGGTGTTTATTAAAGGCTAATTCCTTTCCATCCTCTGCCCCCTCTTCCTTTCCTTTCCTTCATCCTGCAGAGCCCACAAGGAGGCAAGAAGCTATTGACACACACACACACACACACACACACGCACACACCCTCTCGTGACCTGCTGTCTCTGCTCCTGTCTCAGGGCCAGCACCAACATGAACTTTGAACCATGGAATTCGGTAGACCCAGGCTCTGGGGAGTCCTGAGCATCTGTCTAGGAACGTTAAGCTAGAACAGGGTGTTTCACCATGATCCTCTAGACCCGAGAATCCCACACCTGCTTTGTGCTCTGGAGGACCCTGGACTCAGGCTAGGGTGCATCCTCTGTCACTCTGGGGACTGCTGCCTCCTTAGTGGCTCCAGGAGTCAAATCTTGATGCCTGGGAGCATATCTTCAGTGTCCTCGGGCTGGGTCTAGACAGCCTCGGAGGGCAGTGTCCTCACCACTTCCTGGGGTGGTGTCCTCAGCGCTTCCTCCCACGCTGGCTCCCCTGGCTGCTCCTCTGAGGGGGCTCCCATGTTTCTGTGGTGGAACCTAAGCCCCCACAGGCTCTTGTAGCAGCTCAGAAGGTTGCTGGAGCACACGGTGCAAGACAATGCTGGCTTCCTGAGGAGACACAAGCACAGGTCAGGGCTGAGGTGACCTCTAGGGAAGGCCTTGGGGGCCAGGGACTACCTCTGGTCTTTGCTTCATCTAAGCCAGCCAGAACTGAGAAAGATGGGGCGGGATGGGGCAGGGGAGCCTCCCATGTGCAACAGCGGCTTCTTCCCTCAACCCACAAGGGGAAACATTTGGGAGATGCCCTCCAATTCCCAAGTAAGCTTCTAACCTATTGTGTGCCTTTGGTCAAATGACTTAACCTCTCTGAACCTCAAATAGATATAAAAATAACCACCTTTCTAATTCTTGAAAGGATTGAGTGTAATAAAATAGTCTAAAATTATCCCATATGTTGCCTGGCTCATAGTAGGAACTTAACGAATGTGTGAGATTTCTGAATCTTAATGAAACAATTCCCAAGCATCTAAAGCATGCCTTGCAGGGCTGTGGGAAGGCTGGGAAACAAAGACACAAAGATTTAGTCAGCCTTGCATTACAATCAGCTGTGAACACACCTCTTTCCTGAAGGCAAGGTGTTTCACTCCACCCCCTTCAAAGCCTTGCAATTGTGGCTGACACTTAGTAGGTTCTCATTTAATGCCTCATTTAATGTCAAGTCAATCTGATTGAAGGCTTGGTCACTAAAGCTCAGCTAGCTAAAAACTGGGCAGGAAAGTTTTTTTTTTTTTATTTATAGAGGCATGTTTTTATTTATTTATTTATTTATTTGTTTGTTTGTTTGTTTTGTTTATACATGCACTGGGTACAGTCAGAAGCGCGGGAGGGTGAGAGAATTCACCAGAGCCAGAGCGGGGAGCAGAGCAGGCAGAAGGACCGAAGTTCACTGCTGAGGGGAGCAGCGGGCGGCAGGAGAGGTCTGCGCGCCATGTGGGACCCTCCTCCAGTGGCCGGGGAGCAGCTGGGGATCGAACAGGCGCCGCAGAGGCTGCGGGCAGCTTCACAACCCAGCGCTCAACCGCTGCACCACCGGGGAGGCCCTGGGCAGGAAAGTTTTTAACAAAATATTTGACACCCGTTTTCAGAAGGAAGAGGCTGTGCCTCACTCTGGGGCATACCATTTTGCACCACTGCCCCCGAGGGATGACTGGCAGACTTGCTTTTTGCTTAGTAATGTTCAATGATAAAGAGTTCCTTCAACTTTTTTATTTCAAGCCTCATTCGGTGAAAGGATGCTCAGTCTGGTGCTCCTATGCTTTTAAAAAGCATCCAATATCTGTAGCTGTGTCTTTTAAAGAGAAGGCAGGGTCAGGCTCCAACTTTGAAGGAGAGTTGTATCTGGGCAAACTTGGATGACATGGTTTCATGTGATTAAATCTATGTTCAAGAGTACTTTCCCTTTTCCACAAGTGATACTGCATTCTCATGTTTGGTGATGATATAAACAGCAGGTTGATGTAGAGATTTAAGCACACATAATGCAGGTGGAAGAGGGCCCTGGGTTGGATACGGAGGTGTATTTGCAAGTGACTGTGTTTTGGGGAGTGCCTGGTCCCTCCCAGCTCACACTTGGTTCAAACACAGGGGAAGCCTGGTGTCCCTAGAGACTGCTGGGGTCTCTGTAGCACCAGAGTAGGACAGGATCTGACATCAGCTCTGTCTATGGCCACAGATGCTAGTTTCTTGCTACAAATCCATCTGGATTGATAGCTGTCCTTGTTCAATTTCAACATGGGTGCCACCTGGCACTTGGCCCTGGGTCTCATCACAGTTCCTCTGGATGTCCCATAATGTCTAGTTATCATGTGTTCAAATCACTTGGACACCATGGGAATCAAACTCAGTGTTGCTTCTACCTTACACGCAGGGAGAGGGAGGAGTATGATGCTTCTCCTTTCCACTTTCAGCTGTGAATTTGGGTGCCTGACTTTGCAGGACTTTGTGAACAAGGTCCTGTAGTCAACAGCCACAGTCAACCCCAAGCTTATTTCCATGCTTGGTAGGTCCCAGCTTAGCCAATGCTGGCAGCCCTGTGCTGCCCTGAGGTCTCCCTGTGGTTTTGACTTCCTTCTGGAGAACACTCACCCTTCCCTAGACCTGAAGGTCATACCCTTGTAACTTTAGAGGCCTCGGTCCTTCTTGCCAGCAGTGTACATATTTGACCAAACAGGCAGGTAGGTATCTACCCTTGGATTAACAATCCAGACAGTGATGGCTCTGATAAAGTGACTTTCAGTGAAATTATTGGAGAGAAGTTTTATCTCTAGGCTAAAGGGTTTAAAAATCACTCAAAATATTATGGAAATACTGTGTTTGTAGTAAAACATTCAACAGAGATCAACAAAATAAAGAAAATCATCTCAAGTAACTACCTCTACTCAGATATATTTTTTTGTTACACGTCGATTCTGTGATTAGACATTTTTCATTGAGATACATCATACATCCAAAGAGACTTTGTAGAAAACACATACACATGATTTAAAGAATATTAAAGAATTTTAAAATGGATAGTGTAACCCCCTCTTGGTTAAAGAACTAGAACCTTACTAATACCTGACTTGATTTAGCAAAAACTTATGTCTCCCTAAAGAATATGTCATGGTATTCTGCCAGCATTTCATTTTTATATAAATGGAACCAGGTTTTGTTTCTTCAGAGCTTTTTTTTTTATTGGTGTCTAACAGTTTGAGATCAAACTGTGCTGATGCATGTGCCTGCAGTTCATTTTCACCACTGCAAAGTGTTCCATTATGTGAATACACTAATTCACTTATCTCTTCACCTGTGGATGGACATCTGAGTTGTTTCCTGTTATTAACATTTTCCTTCTCCTACTTGTTTTTGAATCTACTCTGCAGTGAGCTCATTTGCTTGGTCTCTCCTCTGAGAGACTGGCCTGGAAAGATCTTTCTCTTGAGTGTTAGGTAGAATTCCTTTGCAAACCCAATTCCTATTAGTATTTCATTGGTTGCACTTATTTTTAGTGATTATATGAGCATTTGGGTTTTCTATTTCTTCCCAAGTCAGTTTTGGCAAGTTCTGTTTTACTAGGAATTTGTTCACTGCATCTGTGCTTTCCCATGTTTTAGGCATAAAATTAATTATAATCTTATTAGTTTTCTTAATATCTATGACATCTATAGTAATACCCTCTTCATTTTAATTCTTTCAAATGAAGTTGAATGTTTTATTTTAAACTGTTTATTTTCCTGCAAGACTATTGTTTCAGTGTATAAAAATAGCACCAGCAAAGGCAGTGTAGAGCAAAAGCAGATTACAGTAAACAACTTGTCCCTGTGCAAAGCTGCTGACTCCCAGTGATCCAGTAACATTTTCTGTCATTATCTGAATTTATGCCCAAGTGCACAGTGTCTGGACAGCAGCACCTTTCCCTGGGCCCAGGGTGGCAGCAGGCAGGGGGCTGGTGGACATGACCACAGACTGTGGGGTCATACCCTTGGTGCCAGGTTTGCAGGCCTCCTCATTTTTAATGCTGCTTATTTAGGATATTAATTATTAATTTCTCTTGGTAGTTTTGTAAATTTTACTTTACATGTTTTAGAAGTTAGGTTATCTGGTACATACAAATTTAAAATCATAATCTTTGTTGTGAATCAAATCTTTTTTTTAAAACATAGCTATCTTTATCTTTAGTAAAACATATTACTTAAATTTCATTTTATCTGCTGTTAACATAGCTACCCAAATCTTTCAGTTAGCATTTGCCCAGTATGTCTTATTTTTCCTTCCTCATACTTTCAACATTTTTTCCTTAAGTCTATCATTTGTAAGAAAATATTTGTTTGGATTTAAAAAATAAAATCTATCTTTTTAAAAATTACCCATTTATTCCATTTCCATGTCCTGTAATTACTGACATACTGTGACTAATTTCTTCAATGTGATTTTCTGTTTTATAGCTGCCCCACTCTTTCTTCTTTTGTATTAGATTGACCTTTTCCTCATTCTTTTTCCCCCTTGACATATGGAATTTCTACCTTCTATAAAACAATTTAACAGGCACATTTAACTTAATAAAACCTAGTGGCCCAAAGACTCATTTACTTAGCAATTGCTGTTCATGACAACTGTAAGTTGTAATGGGACGTTCAGCTGGTTCCCATTCAGTGCAGACTGCATTGCACTACACATATCTAGAGATACTAGTAGGTTTAATATTTACAGACCCCCCTTGGGGCCCCTGGGCCCATCTTTGGCCTGAGCCCTGGCACTGAAACTAGGGGATATTGATGGATTCTAGGAGAGTACAAATATCGTGATACTTGTCATGTTCACCATCCCATCATCAATCCCCCTTCTCTTGGCAACAGCACTTTGAATCTCCTTTGGGATGCAACCATCTCCATACTGTGTTCAAGCGCGGGGTGGTGGGAGGGAAGGCGGGGCTGGGGAGAGCTGACCTCTAATTCTTTGCCCTGCTCCAGGTCTGGTTCATGACAGTTGGCTCAGGGATAGACACATGGCCCAATCCAGCCAATGAAACTCAAGTGTGAAACTTTTTGTTGGATTAGTAGGAAAGGGAACTCTTTTCCATTGGGGCTACTAAGATGGTAAGATATAAGCTTGGAGCTGCCAGTGGCACCAAGGGGAGACTCTAGCTGCAATTGGGAATCAACACAGTGTGAAATTGAGTTGAAAGCTGGAGAAAAACAAATTTCAGATGACATTTGTGCATTTGGATCCAGTCATGCTTGAATTGCCTCTTGGTCGCTTCCATCCTATGCACCAATTCCCTGCCTCTGCCAATCTAAGCCTCTCCTAACTGCTACTGGCAGTTAACCGTGTCCTAATTAATAATATCCCTAAATAAACGTTAGAATCTGAATCTCACCTTTTCACATCGTGAGTGTTATAATATGTTCAGCCACCAGGGGTCAGGACCCTGCTTCAGTGCTGTTCTGTCTGCGGCTTCTTGCCGAGGACCCCTTGCAACCTCTGTTTTCTCATCTGTGAAATCAGTTAATATAATAGCAACCTCACAAGACTGTCATAAGGATTTGAATTCCAGTTCCCTTTTCAGAGCCCCTGCTCCTTCTAGTACACATTATCACACAGAACCACTTCATGAACATGCCACATTAGTTACTTCACTTTCTTTGATCTGTGCCTTTGTTGTTCACATGGCTTGAAATTCCTTTATTTTTTGCTGTTCAGCTTCTATTTCTGCTTCAAGATTCTGTTCAAGTATTACCTATTCTGGGAAGCTGGCTCTGAGGATTACTGACTTTCTCCCGGCTCCTGCTGCTCCTCTGCTGAGACACTCACTTCTGCTAAGCATCAGCCTACTTATATATCTCCCAGACGAAAGGCAGCCATGGGTTTTTTATCTTTTACCCTGTTTCCAAGTCTCTGGTTGGGGTTCAAACCGTGAGGTGCAGCTCTTGTCATTAGTAGCAAGGGCAAGAGCAAGTCAATGGGAGCGAGATGGGCAGGAATCCTACAAACACATCCTGTCATTGCATGCTAAATAAGGTGAAATTTATCCAAAAAAAGGCATTCCAGGGCTTGCTGGGGCTTCGTTGAGATCAATAGGTAACAGTCATATACTGTTAATCTCTTTTTAATTTTTTCTCCACAACAAGGGAAAATAGATGGTGAGGGTCAAGGAGCTTTAGGCTCATTAAAGAGATTTTGATTAGGGGCCTCCCAGGCCACACATCCCTGATACTGCCAGGTTGAAGCCTGGAACAGACTGGAAGCACAATTTAGGGAGGGGTTGGTGTGACTCAGCAGTTCCATGCAGCCTGGCACATTGTGGGCATCTGTGAATTGTGCAGGCGAATGAATAAATGACTGGCATTAACTGAGCTCTCACACGTTGGGTCCCAAGGGGGGTTTTTTGCATCCTTATTCTAGTTAGCTCTCCCAATGGCACTAAAAGACAAGGACAAGTATCCCCATTTCACTGACCAGGAAACCAAGGCTCTGGCTGGGTTAGTTATACCCTGAGGTCACTGAGTAGCAAAGCTTAAATTTGAACCCACAGGGTTGACTCCTGAGTGCACTCCCTTCTCACTGTGGCATGCCCCTTCCTGGGGCAGGAAGGAGACCCAGAGTGAAAATGACAGATATAGGGACAGTCAGGGCAGGGTCACCGACCTCAAGTAACTCAGGGGTGTGGTGGACATATGAGTACAGTGCTGAGTGTGCATTGTGGGGCACACATCTGAGTTGAGAATGTGTGCAAGGGCTAGACTATGTAGCAGAGAAGCCAATTCTGATCTTGCCAATCAGGGAAGGCTCCATGGAGCAGGAGGCCTTGGAGTTGGGCCTGAGGCAAGGAGTAGGAATTGAATATCACGATGGGGCTGAGGGGAAGGCTGCTGTGCTCTGAGAACAGGGAGTGGTCAAGTTCAGATGGAGTTGAAGAAGCCTGGGATGCAGTGGGAGAAGAGAGCAGGAAGGGATTTGGTAGCCAGAACTAGGCAGTCCTGAGGGAGGAGTGCACGCACCCTCGCAGGCACAGGAGGGCTGCCAGGGCTCAGCAGCAGAGTATCAGGAATTGACCAAAGAACGATCTGGTCTCAGCTTGTGGTCAGGATGGACTCTTCTCCCAGATCTTACAGCCACATGTGTGAGTGAGATTGTCCCTGCCATGGCAGTGAGAACCTGGGAAGGGGCCTTGGAAGAAGTATGCCCTTCTATGGAGGACCAAGTACCCACCCTCATGAGAGCCGGGGCTGTAGGGCAGGTCTGAGCAGTTTTCATGGGTGTCTTTTTTTATTGCCTTAGTCCTACTGTGGGCCAACAGTGAGTCCATACTATGTGCTTGGCTTTGCCAGGTGGGGCTCACCACTCGCATCTTTACAAATGTGGGGACTGGCCCCCGTGGTAAGTGATCTGGTCAAGTTCCTACAAGTGGCGGGTGGAACAACAGGGCTCCATGCCACGTCTGCTAGGTCCAAAACCTGTGCTCTGAAGCCTGACAGTGGCCAGATGACAGCACTGCACAGAGCTCCTCCTGCACGCCAGGCCTGGGAGTCAGCTCATTCATACCCACCCACAGAGAGGTCAGGAAACTTGTTCAAGGTCATACAGCCAGCAAGGGCTGCTGGACATGTTACAGTATGTTGGGCTTGTTGCTTAAAGGAGCACAGAAGGTGTGGGGAGCACCCTCCCCTGTCTCCATATCATCCCCATCCTGCTGCTCAACTGGGATTGCAGAATACGACAATGAAGTGAGTGCCCGTGACGGGGGCACTTAACACTGAGCTTCTACAACCTCCATGTGATACAGGAGGTGTTCATTGTATTCTTAGCACTAAGATGAGGGAGTTTGGGCCCAAGGAGCTCCAGTCACTGGCCCAGGGGTTCACAGAAAATAAATGGTAGAGCCTTGAGCAAGGCCAAAAGGACCCAACTTCTAAGCTGGAGACACCTTGCTGCCCCCTCTCCCTTCCAATACTGGAAGGAACACTCTTGGATGCTGAGCATTGCCTCATGCTCCAAGGCTCCGGCTGTCCCAGGTCATCCAGGCCTGTTGGGTGCTGCATCCTGGGCCCTGCTCTGTGCATGACCATGCCTGTCTCTTTCTGTGGGACTGAATGGCTCATGGCCTGGATCTAGGACAGAGTCAACCTCTCTGATGGTGCCTCCTTGGCCCCCTCAATGGGCCTTTTCCCCTTTTCCCAGATCCTCAGCACCCAATACATGCCGATGTTTCCTCATTGTTAACACCCTCTGCCCTAGTCCTCTTCTCACACACCTGCAGGACTCTTCTACATGGGTTCGGGGAAATGGCACCTGCAGGTGTGGCTGCACCAGGGAAGCCAGCACAGCCTGTCTAGGAAACAATTAGGCCAATTGTCACAAAAGGCCTAAAATATCCCTCTCCTTTGACCAGTAAGTCTGATTCCAGAAATGCAGTTTCTAGGGAAACAACTGGAAAGAAACAAAATGTTCTTTGCATGAAGATGTTCATCTTAGGGTTACTTACAATAACAAGAAACATAAACAAAAAGCAAAAAACCCCACAAATGTGGAGACCACAGCAAAACCCAAAATAAGGCAACATTTCAGCCAATCGCAAAGCTCCTGATGATCAGGCCTCCCCCACAGCACACTGCCACGGGCCTACATTCATGGGGAGCTCCCCATGTGCCAGATGCCGTTCTCCAGCCTGTAGATTTTCTCCTCACATTCTTTTTTATTTTTTAAAAAGATTTATTTATTTATCCATATATACAAGAACTGGGGTACAGGCCAGAGGCATGGGGGGGGGGGGTGGGAGGATCCACCAGAGACAGAATGGGGAGCAGAACAGGCAGATTGAAATACACTGCTGAGGGGAGCAGTGGGCGAGCCAGGAGAGGTCTGCTGCGCCATGTGGGTCACCTCCCTGGCCAGCCGGGGATTGAACTCGTGCTGCAGTGGCTGTGGATTGCTTCATAGGTTGCGCCCTAACCCCTTGCGCCATCAGGAAGGCCTTCTCCTCACATTCTCACAACAATCACTTGAAGTGGGTGCTAATAATCTTCCCATTCTACAGATGAAGAGACTGAGACATGAGGAGGTTAGGTAACATCTCCAAGGTCAGGCAGCACCTGGGCAATCTGAATTCACCAGGCTCCCCTGTTCCCAGAGCAGTGGCGGCTGTTAGTGGCTCCAGGAAGTTGATTGTTGAATGTGGGCCAATGTGTCTTATGTGGTACCTTTCAGGCAGGGCAGGAGAGGATACTATTTTGAGATATTGAGGAGTTGTTATGGATTCTTACCCTTGTTTGTTCCCATCGCTAGCACTGCCCCCCCCCCCCCACCACTCAGGCAGCTGCTGAGATAAGGGCAGAGATGATTTCTTAAGCCCCAAACAGAACAGTGGTGAGAGAGGGAAAGGACCTGATTTTCAAGATCCCCATGAGGGTAGTTTCCGACCATCCAAAGAAGAGGAGGAACCACCTGGGGTGGGGGCAGGAGCCTGAGAATTAGGGATAAAGTAGGCTCTGCTCCTACTCCCTCCCTTGGAGTCAAAACACTGATTGGAGGTGAGGTGGGGGTCACTGGAGGATGAATGTGGGATTCTGAAAGTATAGGGGCTGGAAGCCAGGCCAAGGAAGATGTCCTGCAGGAAGACAGAAATAGAAGTGAGGAGGCTTCATGCAGCCCCTGTACGCCAATTTCTCTGCTCCCATGGGCTATACAGGAGGTTCCTAAAAGCTCCCTGGACCAATAGTGATCCCTAGCATGTAGCTGGGCCTTGGGGCCTGCCTCCTGGGGAGTCCTAGGAATGCCAGGAGTCTGAAGCAGAGGCCACAGCCTGTGAGAGGATGTGGCTGGCCCTGGGCAGTGTCAGGAGGGCCCAGGAGAAGGCCAGCTGTGTCTCCAGGGCCCAGGTGTGGCTCAGGAGCTGCAGATGGAGAAGTCTGAAGGCCTGAGTGACATGGGACAGACGGCAAGCCTCAGAGGTGGGCGGTGCTGCTTAGAACTACAATAGAGATCCAGGGCATGCCCAAGGGCCAGACAGCCTACAGGAACCTAGTTTACCCTGGAGGGAAAGAGGGTGTTGGTGAGTAAGAGAATCTTATATTGACTGCGTTCAACTTCTGGAGTCACCGATTCCAGACTAGACTAGAGCGACTGAGCACCCCTGGGCTGGAAAATGCATGTTTTCCCACCTTGTGTAAAATGGTGGCCTACAGGCTCCCTGAGTAGAAAAAACAAAGACTTTTACATGTGGGTGCTGTGCTCGAAGCTTCTGTCCAGACACACAATTTGATGCCCTTGATCCTGTCCCCAGTCTGGGGAGGGAGGTGCTGTCATGATCTACCCCACTTCTCAGATAGGCATCAAGAGTTCTAGAGAAGAAAATGATTGCCCAAGTGCCCCTGCCCCTCCCTCACCCTGCCCAAGCCGCAAACCCCAGGGCAAAGAGCTGCAGAGCCGCTCAAGGGACCAGGCACTAGATGGCCACCGCCCCCCCAGATGCTTCCAAACATCCCAGCTCCGCATACGCAGTCCCTTGGCTACAATGGCTCTCCTGGCCCTCTGCTCTCAGCTTAGAAAATTCCTACTTTCCTTTCAGGGGTCTCGCCTTTCCATGATTTCTCAGACTGGTCCCCATAGCAACCAGGCATCCCCCTTTCCACACACATCACCTGTGTATCCTCCCTCGTACCTCCACCCCTCATCTTCTGGGAAGGGGCACAGGGACAGCTGAGTGAATGAATGAACCAGGAAGAGTTTGCGCCCAGGAAATCACACTACTGAACTCAAGGGTGCAAGAGTTACCATGGTGTTAAGACTCCTTGTTGCTGTGGTGTTAAGACCGCACCCGCTCACCAAAGACAGGAAGGCTGGACAGAGCTGACTGCAGGGATAGCGTAAGGCAGCAACGGGAGTGGGGCTTCCTTTGACTTTCAATTTTAATGTTGCATTTCAACAATAATGAAGTATTTTTAAATATCCTGGGTCTCCCTAGTCAGTGGGGAAAGGGGAAGCATGGAATCCTCTGGGACTGCCCTGCCGCCCATCCCGAATGTCTGCCTGGGGTGACCTGGACGATGGCACGTGCTCAGCCCTGGGAGGGAAAGGGCATGAGCTTCTCCACGGGCCTCTGGTGCCCTCCCTCTCTGCTGGAACCTTCTGCACCACTGAGTATGGAGAAGCAGGCCCTCCATTGCTTCACAGAGTCATCTGCTTCTCGTTGGCAGTTGGGACAAATCCCCCCACCGCTTCCTTCTTCCCACCTCTGGGCTGGGGAGATGGTCCTCATGCCCGGGGACAGCCTCAGAGGCTGTGGACATCCTACATGCCCAGTGGGTACAGGCACACCTGTCCCCCGACACTGCCATAAACAGCTTCTGTGGGCTTCATCAGTACCAGTGTCACCCCGAAGCAGAGCCTTGTCATTCTCCAGGGGCAGTGACAGCAACCACAAGTCTTAACTCTCTTTGACAGATGAGGAAATTGGAGCTCAGAGAGGGACATGATTTTCTTAAGGCCACACAGCCAGTCAGTGGCAGAGGCAGTGAGAAACACAGGTCATGTCTGCCAGGCCCAACTCTCTGGGTAGTCCATCTGTGCCCCCATCTGCCCCTGGTCCCTGCACTCACTTCTCAGGTCGTGACAAGGACACATTTTACTGAATTTGCCTCCACAGACTCAAAGAGATTCATTAGTATGAAAAACATGTTCTCCACCGCCCTCGCCAGAAGATTCTTGACACAAACACAGTTGGAGGTTTGGCATAATTTCTCTCCCTTGTTAGATATTTATATATAATTAGTCTTGGAATGGTCCCTTGAGACTGCTCCAAGCCCCCCGTTTTCAGAGGAGGGACACCAGGCTCAGGGTCAGGGTCTGACTTGGGCTATTCAGTGGCACAGCTGAGAGATGGGCCTGCAAAATCTGCCCTAAATATCTCAGCTGCTCGTTTGCAGAGGGACCATGGGATTAAAAAAGAAAGGAAAACCTACCACTCACGAAGCATCTACTTTGAGCCAGGCATTTTGCATAAATTGGTGCTAACCCTTATCACAACCTCATAGGGAAGCATATTTACCCCCATTTCACATAGAAGCTAGTTGAGACTCAGAGAGGGTGAGCCACCTGCCCAAAGTCACACAGCCAGCAGTACTAGGGCTGGAATTGGCGCCCATTTCTTTCCCCTACCCCAGAGGTTGGCAAATGAGAACCTGCAGTCATATCCACCCCACCACCTGTTTTTACTGAAATGGTTGAAAAAGCAAAAAAGAACAGAATAACATTCGTGACTGGAGACCATATCAAATTTCAGTCTCCATAAATAAAGATTTTAGGGACACTGAAAGCATTATATAAATAAATAAGCTCTAAATAAACTTTAAATAAATACAGTTTTAAGGGCTGGCCACCCTGAGTCATCTCAGAATTGTCCAAGGTCACTTTCATGCTGTAAGGGCTCGGTTGAGTATTTTCATCAGAGAGCACATGGGCAGCAAACTTTTACCCTTTGGTCCTTTGCAGGAAAGATTTGCCAACCCCCCTTCCCCGATGCCATGCCGCCTCCCATGGGGTCTGGGGTGTGCCGGGTCTCCATAAGTTTGTCCCCCAAACAGGGCATCGGGGCTGAAGTGCACACCTCTTCTGCTTGCACACGGTCCCATGTGCCCTGGGACCGGACCCCTGGAAGGTGTCTTCTAGTTCTTCTAGTGTGCACCCCTTTTTTCTTTGGATAAAAAGGTCCTAGTACTGGCCCCAAAGGCAAAGTTACCCTTCCATTCTCATCACAGATGCTGGGAAGGCAGCCCCCCAAGCATGTCCCTTAGATCTTTGCCAGAGGAGCCAGATATGAAGGTGGGAAAAAGCATGGGCAGGGGTCGAAAGAAGCCAGAGGGAAAGGGCGGGTGGTGGTGGTGGTGGTGGGGCTCTAGCTGGCTTTAAAGACACTATCACCAGGGGGGAAAGGAGGAGTTCTCTACCTTTCAAGTGACTCCTGGGGGGTCACATTTATCCTCCTTGACTTTTGAGGTTGTAAAAGGCTTCCCACCTCCTTTCCCTCTGTTCTCCTTCCCCTGACTTCCTCTCCAGGGGTGGAAGGGTCTCACTCCCCAAACTCTCTGAAGAGACAGAAGATGAAAAGAATTAGCTTCTTGTTGTAGCCATCAGGTCTGCCCTGCAGTTGTGCAGAAATGGGGGTGCAGGCCAGAAAGGGGGTGTTCTGAACCCACCTGGGCAGGCGGCAGGGATGCACGTGTCCCTGGTGTTCTCCCTGGGGGGGCCAACAAAGAAGCAAGAGTTGCCATAAAACCCAAGCCCTAGGTGATGGAGAAATGGGAGCAGGGATGGCAGGAAGGGGAAGGAAGGAGGGGAGAGGGAGAAAACACAAGACAGAAGGGAAGAAAGGCAGGAAAGAAAGAAGGTGGCAGCGTGATGTGAGGTGGGAGGGCAGCGACGAGGCAGCGCATACTGTCTGAGCAACCCGAGCTGGCACATCTATGGGGACAGAAAGTAGCTTTGAGTTCCTTGTGGCCTGGGAAATGCAGGGTTGGGAGGTGGTGTCAAAAGGATACAGGGTTTGCATTGGGAGTGTTGAAAATGCTCTAAAACTGATGTTGGTGATAAAAAAAAATAGTGAATTGTGAATAGTGAATGGGGTGAATTAAATCACATGGTCTCAAAGAAAGGTGGAAAATGAAAGAAAAGCCATAATGAAAGGACAGAGAGAGATACGGATGGTGACAAATAAAAATTCATGTTAAAGGACCTGCCACATGCCAGGAATTATACTGAATGCCCTTAGTCCTTACTCCATTTTATTCTTGCCACTCTGCAAGGCAAGCGTGGTAATGTCCTAAAGTTCATGGGTCAGGAAACTGCAGTTTCTACTGCCCAAAGACTGCCCAGCACCCCCAACCCATTAGCAGTAGGAGGTACTGAATATCCACACTGGGGCTGAAGAACACCCCAACAGCCTTGGGATGTGACTGCCAGGCAGAGAGGGCAGAGGTGACAGGGCGGCCAGCAGGGTCCCACCACCCAGGGGACAGTCCTGGGCACCTCTGAAAGAGTATTCACGAGGCCGTTACAAGATGCTGCAGTCAGCATGGCAAAGGCAGGCTCTTTCAGGTTCCCATATAAGAAACAATTTTGGGCTCCTTAAGGGGTAAGTTATCAAAACTTTCTGACCAGCAGTTCCTTCCTGAGAAGGATGCAGGTTGGTTGGCGGCTCCTCCTTCTTACAGGACTTGGACCAAAAGATAAAGTCAGCCCTCCCCTCAAAGGCCCCGACTTCTGGCCAAACCAGGACACCGTGGAGATACGATGGGCTAAGTCCAGGTTGTTGGGAACTCTGGATTCCCACCTCCACCCGGAAGCTCACTTTCTGCATTATTTGGCACAAGTTCCAAAAATGTCCTCTTGGGCAAGCTGACACGCAGTTCTGCAGCAGCGATAGCCAGGGCAGGGTCTGCTTTCCTGCTCTGGGCTTTTTTCCCAGCCCAAGACTGTGACTCAGAGCTGGATTCTATGGCGAGGTCTGCCCCTGACCCACTCAGTGGAGGGAGCGTCACTGAATGATCCACTAGAAGAGGGGACCTGGATTTTCTGGGTTCCCTCTGTTCAGGAACTTCCCTCGTTGATACTTGGTTTCCAGATCTCAAAAGTGGGGTGCTACTATTCACATCTAGGGACCTAGAATGAAACATTTACCCATTCATGCATTCATTCAATCATTTGTTTACTCAGCAAATCTTACAGGGCCTGGCCTGTGCCAGGCGCAGTGCTAGGCGTTAAGGAGAGAGCAGTGAGCAACATACCCCCGGGTTGCTTGGGAGCTCACACACACTAAGCAAGCAGGTTGGGATAAGAAGGTATAGTCTTGTCTGGTGGTCCATGGGGGTGGTGTGATTCTTGACCTGGGGAGGGGTTAGAGGGGGTTAGGGCAGAGGTAGGAGCTGGGCGGTTCAGAACTTAGTATTTTATTATA
This sequence comes from Talpa europaea, assembly GCF_964194135.1. Classification (NCBI taxonomy): domain Eukaryota; kingdom Metazoa; phylum Chordata; class Mammalia; order Eulipotyphla; family Talpidae; genus Talpa; species Talpa europaea. The sequence continues at coordinate 68,279,053 of NC_140076.1, read as the reverse complement.
AGGGCACTCAGAAGGGCAGCCATCATCCCGTTTAATTTGGAAATGCTCTCTCTGGCTGCAGAGGTAGGAGAGCAAAGATAGGCAGAATGCTGCCAGAGGCCCCTTGGGGAGATAGCTGGTCAGAGGCGTAGGGGGAACCTTGCCGCACCCTGCCTGCCTCCTTTAAAAACTCTTCTCCAGAGGTCTTTCTGGAACTCTGACTCCAACCTCCAATGCTGGGTGCAGGGGCTCTACAGGAATGAGGAAGTAAGATAGTTGGTTCTTAGGAATATTATTTCCCGCCTTGGGAGCTCCCCAGAGTAAGTGAGAGTGTGAGGAAGGGGCCCAAGAGCCCAGGGTGGGTCCAGATGCACAGGGTTCTTCTATTCCCAGCCCTTTCCTAGCTTGCAGTGGCTCTCAGGTTGTAGGCCTCCCAGTGCCTAGTTTTCCCACCTACTATCTATGGGACTAGCACAGAATCTGGCTTTAAACTCCGGTCCAGGCAGTATTCATTTCAATATGGAAAGAGCCTAGGTTTGCGAGGGTCAGAAAAGGTTTGGGCCAGAACCCTGCTCTACCACAGACAAGGCTGTGTCTCCTAGCATGGCTACTTTGCTCCCAGAAGCCTGCTGCTGGTGGGGCCTACACTTTGAGAACCACTGCCCTAGAAGAACATCCCCCAAGGAGGAGGCTCTTTACTTTGCTCACTGCCACGCCCCAACCAATGTAGCACATAGATTGAGTGCTTGTGAATGAACCAGCTCTAAGTGCTTTGTTTGGGTGGGAGCTGAAAGGGATGGGTGTGGGCCAGGGGATGGTGGGACAAAAGTGATGCAAAATGATTCAGGAATTTGGGATAAGGAGACATGCTGGACTTTCCTGATGGGCTCTAAATGTCAGCACAGAGCCTTATAAAGGGTGAGGCAAAGAGAGGTCTGGTATAGATACAGAGAAGGGGATATGATGGTGGAGACAAGAGATGGGGGGCATTGTTAGAGAGACATCTCCGTAAAAGGGAGAGGTATGTTCCCCACCCCACTTAATGATGGGCAGAACTGCACGCCAGGTGGAGTTAGATAACACGGAAGGCAGGCGGGCTCTAAAAGGAAGAAGATGAAGGCCAAGAAGAGTGAGCTCTTGTTTTTGCTGCCTGATTTGCACCCTGGTACTACTGAGAAGGAGACATGGAAGGAGACATGTGGAGGCGAGACGAGTAGAGACATTTGGAAGAGACACGTGGGGAGGCTGACAACGGCAGCTGTTATCTTGATATGGCATCTCCTTGGTGCCAGCTTTCTGGGTCTGCTGCAGAGCCCTGTCTACAGTTCCCTCCTGGGAGGTGCCTTAGGCCTGTGCCAAGCTTTGGGGCTTCAGCAGCTCCGCTTTAAGCTGACCCTGTTTGGCTGAGCATTTATCTATGAGGGGATGGGTAATTTGGGGGGTTTTATTGGGAAACTTTTTAGGAGTATTCTTTTTCTTTTCTAGTAATTCTATTAACTTTCACACTAAGGTTGCTTTGCCTTTGTGCACATGGATTCCTTTAGAGAGTGCAAGTGTTTTTGGGGGGTGTCCCTGAGTATCCCTTGGTTGCATGCTAACATCACGAGCCAAGGAATGCGGACAGCCTTCAGACTTTGGGACAGGCAAGGAAACAGATTCTCCTTGGAAACTTCCCGAAAGAAGCAGCCCGACTCCTGACCTCTGGAATGATAAGGGAATAAATTTGTGTTGTTTTCAGTGACCAAATGCATAGTCTTTTGTTAACAGCAGCGCTGACAAAGAATGTCAGTTATATCCAGTAATGAGGGTTACTAAGTAGGCCCAGCGGAACAGAAGTGAAGGGGCTGGGGGCTGGGTCCCAGAAGAGGCAGGCTAGTCTGTCCTGGGAAGCAAGGAGGAATCAGGAAGGGGAAGACAGTGCATCCTGCGGGGAAGGTGGCTGCTGGGTGGCCACAGGGAAGGGAGGACAGGCCAGTGTGGCCACACTGTCTCCTGGAGTCTCGCTGGACTCACCCTGTCCTCTCCCTCAAGGGCAGGCAGGTGAGTCTCTTAGGATTTCTTAGTTCAGGGCAATGCCCCCTCCCCTCAGCAATGTTAAGGACTCTTGGTCAGGTCAATCTTGGTTTTGTTTCCATCCTGAGAGCAAGAAGGACTCACTATTGGCCATCAGGGAAGCTAGGTGCCAAACTTAGGAAGGGCCACAAGAGACCCCCATAGCTCTGGCAGCCTCAGTGGGAAAATCCATTTCTGACTTTTTCACCCTCATGTGAAGTCCTCCAACTTTATCCCCAACCTCCTCTGACAAAGCCCTTCCCACTGCTTCCTGGTTCAGGGGAAGAGCAGAACATGGCCATGGACTTGTGCTTGAGGTCGCTGAGTGATCCAGGCAGGCACCGCCACTCAGCTGACCTTGGATCTTCAGAGCCTTCCACCCAGGGTGGCCACAGAGCAAGTGGGCATCAAATCAGCAGTGTGCCCAGCACCCTGAGGACAATCAAGGCTGGGGCTGCTATTGGTTTTGGGTGACTTCTTTGTCACTTGGCCAATTTACTTAACTTCTCTGAGCCTCAGACTTCCTATATGTAGAGTGGAGACTTGGTTGAGCAGAGCATGAATCTAAGTCATGAGTCTAGGGCAGCTGGTACCATCCTAGATGAAGGGCTCTTTCCACCTGCATTTAAGGTTCAGCTCAGAGGTCTGCACCTTGCACCTGGCTCACTGCCAGGGACCATGTACCCCTTCACCTGGGTGCCCAATCTGCTTCTCCACCAGGCTGTGAGAACTTTCAGGAGGCAAGAGTGGTGGTGTAGAGTGGGGTGGGGTTACTTTTCTCTGTGTACCTTAGCACAGAGGGTGGGGAAGGATGGTCCCACAGAACAATCAATACACGGAAACAATGGCAAACCTGTAAAACTGGCTCTAAGGTGGTACTCAGTGAGTGTTAGTTCATTGTTGCTAAGTGCCTAGCAAATAAGTTTCCCTGGGGTAACTTATTAATAGGGGCAGCTTAATAATGAGGGAGGAGGGGTATTGTCAAAGAGGTAACAGCTGTAGGAAGTGAACTCAAAACTCAACAGGACTGTGTTGATTGCCTTCTATATAGTCCACACACTGTATGTTGTTCTTCGAAGGCTTTGCGAACTGTTAGCTTTGTACTCCAAGTCTCTTCCTGAATGAGGAAGACAGACTTGATCAAATGAGCATCTTCTCCTTCAGGGATACATGGGGAGGTCTCTGGATCTGCATTTTGGAGAGAGAGCTATGGGTGGCTTGCAGGATACATCTGAGAGGGAGAGTCTAGGGCTTGGGAAGCCAGGAAGGAGGCTAAGGAGGCTGCTCATGTGGGAGTGGTAAAGTTGGTCCAAGAAGAATAGCAGTGGAGGGGTGGAGGGCCAGGGACCCTAGTCTATGGGAAACATTTCACACCTGGCTGTTTCAAGGACCAGAGGGCCACAAGGTCCTTGGGTCTAGTCAGGCAATTTTGCCCCCACTTTGCTCTGCAGTGACCAGAACCGGAGGTTGTGAGTCTGCAGTGCCCATCCAAGCTTGAGAGTAGATGGGCATCCCGTGGGGTTGTGTGCAACAGTCAGCAATTCACTCAAGCTTCAGGCAGCTCTGGGAGCTGAGCAGGGCAGGCTGCAGGCAGATCTGTCCTAGAGGACAGATCTCTAGGTGAGGAAACTAAGGCTGAAGTGGGGGGCAGGGGCTTGTTGAAGCCACAGAGTGAGTGAGGGAAGAACTGGGTTCAGGGCTCTGAAGGTGGCTTTCTAGGACTGTTCATCACCATCAACACCAAAATGGTATTTCTGCATCCCTGGTGCACAGCATAGCTCTGAGCAAGTGGTGGGAAGTTGCAAATGAATGAATGAATGAATGGGTTGGTCAAGCAGACCAGAATCCCAGGGGGCAAAGGCAGGTCCATGGGGAGCACAAGGAAAGCCACGTTTATGGAGCATGCCTACGTGACATGCACTCTACGTGACATGCAGCAGCTTCTCGTTTGCGCCTCTCCCTGGAATGAAGGCCAGAGCCCTCCTCTTCTTCAGCTGAGCCTCCCCAGCACCATTTCAGCCTTTGGTGCCTCTTCTCTTAATACCTGTCCTGGTTTTGTCACTTGTGAATTTAATTTACACCTTCTTCCAATACCTGCATAGCTCTTGGGGATGAAATTCTGGCATGTCCTCTCTCCTGCATCTCTGTCACCCCAGACATGCAAGTGTCCAAATCATAGTCTTCTAGATTTTACTCTACTCTCTTCCTGGCTCTCATGGATGAGACACAGGCCCCTTTACTCATGATCCTGTCTCAGATTCTGGTCTATATCTTAGGGGGCAACCAAATCATGGAGCTGCCTGGTCCAAGACCCGCCCTCCCTTCCTTCCAATCTTTTCATCTTCCCAAAGACTGCTGTACAGTATCCAAATCCGTGGCTTGGCCTTCAAGTTCCTACCTTCTCCACTCAGCCAATACTTTCTTCTCTGACCCGAGCAGTCCCCTTCCCTGCCCTGGGAGGTGAGCACTGACACACAGTAGGTGCTCTATGAATGTGCCAATCTGGGCTTCTCCTGTTGCTCTCAGCTGTGGCAGCAGCCCATGGTCATCTGAGGATTTAGGTGACACATGTGATGCTAAGTGGCAGAGTTGGGCCTCAAACTTAGGACTCCCCATTGGAAGGGCAACATAGCTTGGCCCAGGCCAAGTTTTCTGATAGCCAACATGCACCTTTGAAAATGGAGGTGATAAGTCATACCTGGCGGGGTAGGGGAGATCTGGGACCATGGGAGGACATGAGGTTTCCAAAAGTCTCATTGAGTGTTCCCAGCACAGAATGTCCCAACCAGTGTCTCAGAACAATCACCGCCCTAGTGGTAACCAGATGTGGGAACCCCCTTGCTGGGCCCCCCTGCACACCAAAGGCCAGGGTTGTTACCTGTCTGTGGTTCCCCTGGGGACTGTGACCTCTGCCCCACTCCACACCTGGAGCTTCAGGGGTTTCTCCTCCTGACGCCTGGGTTCTCGGCTCTGATTCCTGGACAGTTGAGAGCTATTGGACCTCAGAGACATTTCATGGGCGGTGTGGCCAGCGGGCCTACAGCGGAAGAGCTGCTGGTAGGCTGTGCGGAAGTCCCTGTTCAGTGCAGCGTACAGAATGGGGTTCAGGGCTGAGTTGGCATAGCCCAGCCACAGAACGATGTCTTCAAAGACCTCATTGATGTCATTATCCCCTCTCAGCCCACGGTAAACAAAGACAGTGAAGTAGGGGAACCAGCAGACAATGAAGGCCCCCATGACTGCGGCCAGTGTCACTGTGGCTTTGTGCTCCCTGACGGTGGCCGCCTTCCAAGAGCTGACATGATGGATCCTTTTGGCCTGGTCACGGGCGATCTTGAAGATGCGGTAGTAGGTGATGCACATGACCAGCAGGGGTAGGTAGAAGGTGACCAGTCCATCTACCAAGCCGTACACCAAGTTGACCTGGACTTTGCACTTTGGGACAGTGTGAATGACCGTGCTGGTCTCGTTCCTGCTGTTCCACCCCAGGTGGATAGACAGAAAGGACAGGGTGATGGAGATGACCCAGATTAAGACCAGGGAGATGGCGACCCGGAGGGGGGTGATCAGCACGGGGTAGCGCAGAGGGTCTGTGACGGCACAGTACCGGTCGAGGCTGATCATGAAGAGGTTGAGGATGGAAGCCGTGCACAGCATGACATCCAGGCTGGTATAGATATCGCAGAAGACCTTGCCGAAGCTCCACCTGCAAGACAGCTGGTAGAAGGCTGAGAAGGGCAGCACCAGGAGGCCAAGGAGAAGGTCGGTGATGGCCAAGGAGACAATGAAGCAGTTGGTCAGGCTGCGGAGCCGGCGGTTCAAGCCCACAGCCAGGCAGACCACCACGTTGCCAGCAATGGTGATGAGGATGAGGACCGTGAGGATCACGCTGACGGTGATTTTTAATGCAGTAGAGTCCAGACAGGAGGAGTCTGTGACATTGGCTGCCATTCTGGGGCCCTACAGCTCCTTTCTCTGCCCACAGTCCCCCGCCACGTCTCTTCCAGCTCCCCAGTGTGTCAATTACATCAGCCACTGGACTCCAGCTGCCCAACAGAGCAGTATCCAAATGGGGAAGCTACATTGTCCGACCCAGTGCTGTTTTTCTAGAAATAAAGAAAGCAGTCTCCTAGGAATGTTTGGGAGGGAATAAGACAGAAGATGAGGGAGGATGAGTCCCTGAAGCTAGGTTCCTGATTCAAATGCCAGTCCTCAAATTGTCCCCTGCAGAGCTGGCTTCTTCCTGGGTCTGGAGCAGACCTCCATTCACCAGGTTTTGCATAGAGACTGAGGCCCTGGGACATGTGTCCAGAGGTGGCTTTGGTTTTTTGCTGAAGGGATCATGGGGAGATGGGTCTGTATCCTTCTCCATAACTGGTGGCTGTTCCCATCCACGTGATGGGGGGTCAAGGCCAGCTGTGTCTCCCTCTCAGAAGCACTGGAAAGCAGGAGCTGAAAATGCAAAGGTCAAGGGTTGAGCACTTTGAAAGCAGACTTAGTCCCTGATCCAATACAAGAATCCTTCTAGATCCTGACCTCACTTCAAACACCAGGAGGCAGGGGCCAATCAGAACATGCCTCCTTTAGAGGGACTGAAGCAATCAGGATACAGAGTAGGGGGAAGGAGGAAGGTACAAGGGGTTGGACAGTGGTGTTACCTTGCTGGGTAGGGTTGGGGAGAGACTAAGACTGTTCATACCCCAGAAAGGAAGATCTAGATAAAGCTCCAAGAACAGAGACTGCACATGTAGGTATTAAGCACCTCATAAATAAATGATAAAATACTAAACACACAAATGTAATGAATTTACTCTTAGGAAGTGCCTAGAACAGCCTCTGACACTGCTGTCTTACAAAATGTCACCACACTCTATGGCAAGCACTTTTTTGAAAAAGGGCCTGTAGTAAACATTCTGCTATGTGTACTGCCTGGTCCACTGCAACTCTTCTGTCACACAAAAGCACCCACACAGGCAATGTGCAAATAAACGAGTGTCTTTGTGTGCCGGTAAGATATTACTTCGGGGCACAAATTTGAATTTCCCCTAATTTTCACATGTCACAAAATATTCTTCTTTTGATTTTTTCCAACTGTTTCCAAACTATTTCAAAAATGTAAAAACTAGGCTTGGTGCATGGGTTTCACCTAGCCAGGTAGATTTGTCTTGCTCTCAGTCTGACAACCACACTCACCCACCCCTACTCTGAAGGGCTCTCTAAATCTTCTCTTAGTTAGCAGCATACCTAGCTCCTTGTCCAGGTCAGCTTGCACAGAACTCACTCAGTCTTTCTAATGGCTGCATAACAGACCATGAGGTGGCTGGTCATGGTTTATTCTATCATTCCCTATCATGGGTAGTTCCCTCCCTCCCTTATTCCCCCCCACCTCACTGGAAACATCACTTCAGCAGAATGGCTGCACATACAATGCTTCTTGGTTAAATTGCAGTGAGTCCTTCCTCTTAGTTATCATATTCTGCAATTCCAATCTGTGCCAAACCAGCTAAGGCCCTGCTGATAATTCCTGGACTTTCATGTCTGCTGGTCCTGGTTTTCCAGAGATCAGCCAGGAGGCAATCTCCTGAGATCTGGGGGTGTGCAGAAATCAAGTAGACAGCAGAACTCTCAGAAGCCAGCTAAGCGCCATGTGACATAAATGAAGCCTCTCCAGGCTCTTGCTGGGAGCGGTTTTGCAACCTGAATAAGAGAAGCATCATTTAATCATAACCACTGTGTCGGTGCAGGGATCACGCTCCTGGTCACCTTCTGCCACTCCAGCTGGCTCAGCCATCAGGCCTCGGGAGCTGGGCCTCTGGGTATTATTTTTAGAAGATCTTTTCATTACATAAATAGCCCAAACAGCATGGCTCTCACCGCCACACTTAATTAACTTTGGAGGGGGTGGCAGTGAGGGTAGAATCTCTATTTGTGATCAAAATTTTCCCTGAGTTTCCTTTACAGCCAGGTACAGGTATGCTGGCATTGGATCAACATCTTAGGTAATGTTTGGAGGTTTTCAAATATGAACAAACCAGCCTCTCACATAGTCAGAACTCTCCCTCCTCTCTCCCTCCTTCCTTTGTTGTCTTCCTTCTCTCCTTTTCAGCTAGTATTTCCTTCAGAACCTATAATGTGCCAAATGCTCTTCCAGGTGTTGGGGTACACGGAGGAGAACAGCAGTGTTCCTCTTTTCCATGGAGTTTTCAAAGAACCACTGTAGTGTTTTGTTTACCGTTCAGGTTCCAGAAGTTTCTGGTGACCTTTTGTAAAGGCAGGGCCTTTGGCCTGGAGCTCATTCTATCCTGTACCCTGTGCTAGCATGCTTGACCTCGAGGGCCCTGGTACCACAAGACCATCATCATCGTTGTCACCACCGCAGTTGACAAAAAACACTTTCTCAAGCTTACAGATTTCCAAAGCCATCACAGGCTGGCACAGCCCACCCAAAGACTTAAGGTGTCAGGGATGGTTGGCTACTGGGGCTCACCCCCCCAAACCCTCACACCTGAGGGGGATGGAAATCTTCTACTCTTTTTGTTTCATTATTTTTAAAATGATTCAGAAAGCAGGGTTGATTTTCAGTACCTGATATTATTACTTTTACTATTATCACAATATTTTACATAAACACTTAATATGTTTTAAGAAGACATCTATCAAAGTTTAAAGGTAACCATAAATGATGTAAATCATAACTAGTCACACATCAATACATATTTTACTCGTTAAAAATACTTATCTATTTATATTTCATATAGGAGGAAAAATGAGAAAGAGGTCAAACTAGTAAACTATTATAAATGTTCTACCTCATGCTTCAATTTCCTTGCTTTTAGTAACTTTAGTAACTTCAATTTCCTTGCTTTTAGTAACTACTTTTCAACCAACTTTCAGCCAACTACTGCTTCCTTTGTCTTAAGTTTCTAAATTTTTATTGTATATAATTGACATCTAACACATTAGAATCGAATGTGCAACAACTATTTGAAATTCGTGTATATATTGCAAAATGATCACACTAAATTTAATTAATATCCATGGCTATACACAGTAACAAAAACATTTTATTTCTTCTGGTGACAACTTTTTAAAAAAGATTTATTTATTTTTGCATACAAGAACTGGGGTGTCGGCCAGAGGTGCAAGGGGTGAGAGGCTTCATCAGAGACAGAGTGGGGAGCAGAACAGGCCGATCCACCAAAATCCACTGCTAGGTGGAGCAGTGGGTGAGACAGAAGAGGTTTGCTGTGCCATGTTGGTTAGCTCCCTGGCCGGGGGATCGAACTCGTGCTGCAGTGGCTGTGGATAGCTTCATAGTGCTGAGACTTAACCCCTTGTGCCACCAGGGAGGCCCCTGATGAGAACTTTTAAGATGTGCTCTCTTGTCAACTTTTAAATATGCAATATGACATTGTTAATGATAGTCCCCATGCTGGAAGTGACACCCCAGGACACCCCAGAAGAGTTATTTGATAGCTGGGATTCTGTACCTTTTTTTTTTTTCTCTTGCTGCAGACAAATTTCATCTCCTTTATTAGTTTTTTAAAATAAATTTTATTTTTATATTCCCCATACAATTGCAACCCCCTTATTTTGACCCACCTTTTGACCCCTTCCCCCATCTACAACACCCCTTCCCCCACCATCCACTCCCCGCCAGGGGCCGCCCCTTTCCCCTCTGTGCCTCCCCAGGACACTGCCTCTCACACACCCTGCACAGCACCCGGCCATTTCCTCTCCCCTCTTTTTATGTATATTATATATATAATGGATGTACCACCAGGTCATTTATAACTACCTCATTCTTTGGAGAAGCCAGGCAGTGGCAGTGAAAGCACCATCATCAAAGACATAGGAAGAGGGATGTCTGCATTTGCAGGTTAGCAAGGGACAAAAAAGGGGTGCCAACCTGAGTGTCCAGTAGCAGGGGGATGGTTCAGCTTGTGATGGCACATCTGAACCGCAAGGCGGACTGGACAAGGTGATGTCACACACATATCAAGTGAAATATCACTTCATTCTCACAGTAACTCATGAGTGAGGAAAATCCCTGTCCCCTTTAAACAGCTGAGGAGAGTGAGGTGAAGAGGATGCCCATCACACCCCTACTCAGTGGCCACCAGCCTGGTTTCAAACTTACCTCACGCTCCTTCCTCCTGCCTTAATGCCTGTCCTTATCTCAGACCTCAACCTGTCCTTGGCTGGCTCTCCACAAACATTCCTGAATTGGTTTCTATTTTTTTTTTTATTTTTATTTTTTATAGAGGCATGCTTTATTTATTTAGTTTGTTTGTTTGTTTGTTTTGTTTATACATGCACTGGGTACAGTCAGAAGCGCAGGAGGGTGAGAGAATTCACCAGAGCCAGAGCAGGGAGCAGAGCAGGCAGAAGGACCGAAGCACACTGCTGAGGGGAGCAGCGGGCGGCAGGAGAGGTCTGCGCACCATGTGGGACCCTCCTCCGGTGGCCGGGGAGCAGCCGGGGATCGAACCGGCGCCGCAGAGGCCGCAGGCAGCTTCGCAACCCAGCGCTCAACCACTGCGCCACCGGGGAGGCCCCCTGAATTGGTTTCTAACACTGATGTTCAGGCAACTGGGCCTTGCCCCAAATATAGCAGCAGTCATTCCTGTCTTTGCCTTCTCTTTCACCTGGAGTCCTGCTCTTCCCTATATTCACTTCAACTACTTTCCTCTCAATGTGTTGCTCAAATACCTCCATCTTCCTGGATGCCTGGAGGTGGGAGCACCTTCCCCTGGGTTCTGTATTGGTTATACTGTAGGCACCTGTTATCTTTTATTGTTAATATGGCTCTGAGGTTGTTCCCCACTAGTACCTGGACCTTGCCCACCTCTCTCCACCACCTTCAAACACCCATCATCTATCTACTCCCCCACTCTTCCACATCTACCACCCTTCCATCCACTCTTCCATCCATGTACCATCTACCCAGCCATCTACCTGCTCATCCACCCATTCCATCCATCTACCTGCCCATTCATCCATTTAGCCATCCCTGTTGGGAGCAGCATGTAGGGAGAGAGAAAGAGGGAGGGAGAGAGAGAGAGAGAGAGAGAGAGAGAGAGAGAGAGAGAGAGAGAGAGAGAGAGAGACCACCAGCCCGAGTACGAGAGCGAGCAATTTCTCCACCCTGGAAACCTAGGGGTACTCACCTTGGGATTCAGTGGGTCTGGCTAGCATGCCTGAATGCCTATGTGAGAATGAGTCTGTTTTTCCCACCATTTTATAGTGAAAAACTTCCAATACATACAAAAAGTCAAAAAAAGAAACAATACAACGGGCATTAGATCTTGCCCAACTGTCAATGCAGATTAAATAATCATCTGTTCCACTGCTCATCCTCTTCTGTATATGTGTGTCAGAATGATATGAAATTCATTAAAGCAGGCTTCAGTCAGCTACTTCCTCTCCCATTTTGCAGGCTGACCACAGATGCACCTGCAGGCACCCTGCCGCTTCCTCTTACATCTTCTCATCTTTGCCTTAATAGCCTTTGAAATGGCACTTTCTGGAGAATTTGCTCATGGGTTGTGGTGCCCCCCACTCCCTGGGGAGGTTTCTGACCTTTACCTACAGTCATTACCAAGCAAACGCAGCCATAACAAAAAACAGCAGCAGCAGCTCTGAGCCTGCCTCATGGTGTGCCTTGAAGAGGCCATGCTGCCAATTAGCAGCCAGAAGCAGCCACAGTCCAGTGTGTTAAATGCGCTCCATGCCCTCGCACTCTGCAGCACAGCCTGTGTGTCCGGCGCGGGGTGGGAAGTCCGCTCCGGCCACTTCCTGTACTTAGCCTTTGTTGTCGCTAAATACAGCCCTTGATGTGGCACTCAAGGTTCTCTGTGACCTGGTTCTGTCTTCTCTCTTTAGCGCCTGTCTCTCAGGTGCCCTTGGGTGTTCTAGGAGAACACTTTGAGAAACACAGCTCTGTTGACCTCTAATTCCTCTGTTTTTGAAATGTGTCAGGCCCAGTCTAACGCTCTTTCTTTGCACATGGTGTTCCCACTGCTTGTAATGCCCTTTGTCCCATCCAAGGCTGGTGAGCCCTCATTCTTTGCCTCCTCTGTTGCCTCCTCCAGGAAGTCTTCCAGAGGCAAATGCTCCACCCTTTTTACTTCCACCCACCTCTGGCAGTGGCTTGTGCTTTCTGGAGTACACAGAAAGGAGGGGTTCTCTGACCCTACTGGGTAGAGTTCTGAGTTTTCAGAATCATAGGAAAACTCTTTGTAGGGTCCTTGGGTACTTACTATCAGACTGTATCTCCCCAGGAACTGGCTGTGGTGGGTGGTATCCAGAAAATCATTCCCCTCCTCAATCATCCCATGTGGTAGCAAAGAAAACAGGAGCTTAGGAAGCCAAGGGCCACCCCATGAGCAGAGGTGTAGCCCTAGGGCAAACCCAGGTCAGATGGGTGTCCCAACTTCCCTCCCACTTCTTCTCACCCACAAAATACCAAAAGGAATGCCACTGGTGTTAATTCTGTTAGCCAAATAGGAGGGTGAGGTTCTCTCGAGACGTGACCACTCTGGGGGCTGGGGTCTCCGGTTTCATCAAATTTTATCAGACTGAGTTCAGCAGTACATTTTTCATTAGTAAGTGAAATAAAGTTTTCCCTTTTCAAAGTTTGAGTTCCTCACCCCAGGCATAGTCCCTGGGGGAGCTGGCGATGGCAGGAGCAGCCGCTAGGGTGAATCAGTTAAGGTTCATTTGTTGGGTTGCTTACTAGGCCTGAAAGATGAGTCTGATTTTCCAGATAATAATTTACAATGAAAAGGAAAATGGTGTTCATCAAACAACAGCTGTGTGCTCACCAGCTTCTGGCTGCTGGGTGAGCCACTGGGCAATCCTGTGAAGTAGGTGGTTTAAATCTTACTCTGCAAAAACTGACACTCAGAGAAGTAAAGGAAGCCTTTGGGGCTGATCAAGGACTTTGACATTGAACACATCTGGGTTCTAATTCCCGTGCTGTCAGTTAATAGCTTCATGACCTTGGGATGATATGTCCTCCTTCACTTGGTGGATATGAAAATTCAGATGTAAGGCTCTGTAAAGCGCTTTATGCCTAGCATGCCCTAGGTTCTGTTATTTATAACAGCGTTAAAAAGTTATCATTTATAAGAACAAGAATGTACTTGTGCTATTGTCTAAAGTAGCACAGTCAGGAAATGGCCCCCCCACACACTCCAAACAGTGATGGAGTGGGTGCCTTCCCAGGGCAGGCGCCGGTGCGGTGCGGTGTGGAGCACAGCCACACACCTGTGAGCTTCTATTACGGTAGGGGGAACCAACACTGAGTAACTCACTGCAGAGTGAGTGTGGCTCATTTAATTGCAGTTGGGTTAAGAGTTATATAAAGGAGGAAAATATAGGGAGCCACAGGAATGTCTAATAGTGGGACCTAGCTCGGGGGATGTTTGAGTGGCCATCTGTCCAGATGGGAAGGAGGTAACTGAATGTGCAGAGGACAAGTAGGTTGCAGACAAAGAGCTGCTGCAAAAGCTTAGCAGAGAGAGAGAGATGGTGGGTTTTAACCCCAGAGCCATGGGGAACCTAGGGGGTGGAGTACGATTGGAGGGTGATTTGAGTCTTCCCACCATTTGTGTCAGCAAACACTGGAAATGGCATGAAAGTACACAGGACAGATGCTATGCGGTCATCAAAAAAAAAAAAAAAAAAAAAAAAGGAACAACAAACCCCGGCATAGGCTGTGTGGGATGATAAGGGATGGTTTCCAAAGCTGTGGCAACATTGATATGAAAAGGTGCGTGTGTGTGTGCTCTCACATTGACACACGTGGATGTGGGTTGACCACTGGCTCAAGAAGGGTCCCTGTGAAAAGGAGAAGGATGGTAGCTTGCTAGAGGCACCTGGGGGCTGAGTGAAGACACGACTTCATTTGCTCTATGCCCTGGGGGACTTCTGGAATCTTTTTACGTTGGGTATGTATTACTTACTCAAAATCTAAGAGCCACAAAGTCGGACAGATGGAGAAGGAAAGGAGAAGGGATGGCAGCAAGAGGGAACACATACAGGAATGGCACCTTGCCTTTCCATTCCATCACTGGGTTGTGCTCAGGAGCAGGACCAGACATAGACTCGGTCAGATGGGCTTTGTCTGCTGAGCCACGGAGCTCCTTTCTAAGAAGTCCTCCAGTCTAGTTCATAGTCCTCAGGGACATTCCTCTTCCTGCAATAGGTGCACAGGTTTTGGAATCAAATTGCCCTGGTCTGGTCATGCCGCCCTTCTCCAAGTCCTCTCTTACTATTAGCATAAAACCTGCTGTGCCTGTAGGAACTGGTCTCTGATCCTCAGTGGAGAAATGTAGCAGAGATGGAGTGCTCAGGAGGTGGGACTCCTAGTGAAGGCAACAGGGAGCTGCTGCAGGTTCAGTCAACAGGTCCAAGGTTGCCAATGAATTGGGAACAGAGCTGGGAACCCAGATCTCTCCAACCCTGTTGGTCAACAATGAGGACACTATTGCTAATTAGCGTATATCAAATGCTTACTTCATGACAGCCCTGGCCTTTCTACTTGTTATCGTCTGTGCTCTTTACCACAATGCTGACAGACTTGGGATCTTTATTGCCCCCATTTTACATATGCAGAAACCAAGGCTCAGAAAAGTTAAGATATTGCCCAAAGTCTCAACATCACTAAATGGGAAAGTTAGGTTTGAACTTAGGTCTGACTGGCCCCAGAGTCCCTGTTCTTGGCCACTATCTATTTGACTTTTCCCTAGAGAAAGACAGCACCCTTTGGACTTTTCAGATATGGGGTGACTGGCTGGGCATCTGCCTGAACATTTCCTGCTTGGCAACAATACCCCAAAGGATCCTTTCACCTTTGGGTTTGGAGATTTCTGACTCCTTCCCTGTAATGGGTTGCACAAGTGGTGAGATTTCCATAGAGCAGTGGGAGACTTCTGGGGGAGACTGCACAGCAGAAAGACCTGGCCTTCCAAGGCCAGGGCCTCCTAGGCCAGGGTCTCCCAGGGCCTGAAGTTTTGGAGCTTGAGGGATCCAAAGCCAGGGATGGTTTCTGCTTCTGTCTTCAAGAGCACCTGTTCCAGGCATGTCAATCACTATCTGCTGCATACCTATTATTCCCACTTGACACATGATGAAATGTAGGCTCAGGAGGTTAAGATACTTGTCCTAGGGTACACAGCTAGTAAAGAGGCAGGCAGGACTTTGAACCAGCCCACAGGCCCCCACCCCCACTGTACTGATCCAGTACTACATTATACGTCAACATCTGTATATGCAGCATTATGTTCAGCTGTGGTGTCTTTTTATCTGTGAGAGACCCCACACCATCTGTAGGGCTTCTGCCCATGGCTGATCTGGGAACCTGAAGCCGCATCTTCCCATTTGTCTGAGGAAGTCTTTATTTCCTTTTTTTTCCCAATTAAGATGAAAGTCACATAACAAAATTAACATTTCAAAGTAGGTAATTAACTACCACCTCAGTCTGGTTCCAAAACATTTTCATCACCCTGGAGAAATGCCATACCCCATTAAAGGGTCACTCATCATCCTCCCTTTCCTTGACCGCAGGGCCAATCAGCTTTCTAGTTCTCTGAATTTGTCTATTTTGGATATTGTGGGCATAAAGTGCATTTAAAATGGGAAGTGTGGCGCTGGCAGGGGGATTCTGATTCTCACACCAATTTCCTTTCATCCACTAGGTGCTCAGATTCAATCTTTAGGAAGCATCTTTGACTCCTATTTTTCCTTCATCCCAACATGCAACCCACCAGCAAGCCTGGTGGATTCTACTTCTGAAATTGTGGGCAGGTGGGTGGATAGATAGATAGATAGGGATATATCTTGGAGGCATCTACTTTCCCACCACTCTGGACTTGGTCCAAGCCAGCACCACCTCTTGCCTCACTGTAGAGACGCTCTCCGCTGCTCCCTCCAACCAGGAACGCGTGTGTCTGTTTCTCTGTTCCCAATGCCCTTACCATCCCTGGATTCATAGGCCCACAGGATCTGCTCCCCACCTCTCTGATCTCTTAGGTTACCCCCAGGCCCATGGGTACACATGGGACACTATGACCTTGCACCAGGGCCTGGGATGTGCTTCTCAGCCCTCTCGGAGTGCTGCCAGCAATCTGCCGCTGATCTGGATGTTGGCATCTTGGTGCGAATATCAGTTCAGCACAGGGGCCCTCATTGACACCTCCCTCCCCAAGGAACACCCTTCACTCTTTATCATATTCCCTAACCGACCTGACCTTCTGCAGAGCAAGGGGAGCCCGGTATCCACTCTGCCTTATTACCTGACAGACGTGGCGGGGGCTCAATTAATGCTTATTGGCTTCACTAAACACATATTGAAAACAACCATCATCAACAATAAAGTAGCTCATTTATTAAGCAATTTGAAAGTGCCAGGCAATGTTCTAACTACTTGACCTACTTTACCCCATTTAATGTCTGCAACAACCCTATTACGTGGGTACCGTTATTTGTCTCCATTTTATAGATGAGGAAATTGAGGGTTTTGGTGTTTTGTAACTTAGTCAATAGTCTAAGCCAGCAGAGGGTTGGCAAGTGTGGGAAAGGCCTGGGGAGGGCGTTTTCAAGACAGGCATTGGACTGGGCCAAATGAAAATCCTGCCTAATTCTCCTGGGGGAGGTAAGACACAGGATTGCCACTGTGTGGAGGGGGGAGGTGGACAAATCTCTGTCCAGAGGGCAGGGGTGGGGAAGAGAGGGCACTGGGTTGGGATTTTGAACACTAAATTGGAGTCTCTGGTGTGACTCTGACTTGCTGTGGGACTTTCAACAATTTTCATAACCCTGTGTCTTCAGGAGAAAAGTGGGGGGCATGCTTAGACTCTTAATAGCTTCTTCCAGTGACTGTGTGTGTGAGTGTGTGCATGTGAGTATGTGTGAAAGGTGTGGGAGGGAAGGAATTATGAGCCCCCAAAATAATAAAATAGGAATGCTCAGAGTAGAAACAAAACCCTGGTTTTCAGGACCCCCTTCTCCAACATTCCCCAAAAGGGGTCTTCCCTGACCCCTTGCATACTTCCAATGATGGGGGTTTTACTATTTACAAAGTATTTGTCACTCAGTCATGGCCATTCAAAGATATTTATAGAACCCTACACATTCATTGTTTTGGAGGCTGTACCCCACTGAATAAAAAATACATTGTAATATATGCATAATCTGCAGGAAATATAATTTGCATATAGCTATTTAGTATAATGAGATGCCATTGACTAGCTGTCATTATGTTACATTTGTAAATGTCCAATTAAACATTCAATACTTGCAATTATGTGGTTTTTATTTTTTATTTTAGACCAGGTATCTTTGTGTGTATGTGTGTGTAGGTATTTTTATAGCTTCCTGAAGAGCTTTGAGGTCCCAGAGAGCAAACTGCAGTTCCCTTTTCCAGGCTGCCCTCCAGAGCAACACGTTCTCTCTTCACTTGTGTCTGCTAAACATGCTGCAGGCCTCCTGGCTGCACGCATTACCATCCTCGTCACGGTCATGGCCATCACAGCCGCTACTGCCATTACTACCATCACTGCCTTGACCATCATCACCACCATCAGAACCAGCAGCCACTGCTGCATCTGCCAGGCACCAGAGCTGCCCCGCCAACACCAGATCTCTCTTCCTCTCTGTTCTTTCTCCCAACCTCACTCCAGGAAGGTTTTTACCCTTTTAGAAGGTATGACTCGCTTTTACAGGCAAAAAGCCTACAGGGGCTGGGTCACCTTAACCATATCAGCAGCAGTTAACACTTGCCAACAACATTCACACACACTGGTTCTCTTACATAATCCTCTCTGGCCTCACCTACGTTCCTGGCCCCTCCACCTACTCATGAGTGCATTTTGAGTCCTGCAGGAGAAGGATGTGGAGGTGTCAGGGCAGTCAGTATACCCCATTTTGCAGATGTTGCACAGAGAGGTTGAATGCCTAGGCGGAGGTCACATAGCTGGTCAGAGTCAGGAAGCGTCCTCTCAGTTTCCAAGTCCCCACAGCTAATCCTGTACCCCACCTCCTGTGTATCCCCAAGACTTATTCCTTCTTGCACCATTTCCATGATTTTTACCAAACCCAGAAAATATCAGTTCAGTTTTTCACTTAACCTTTTCTTTACCAGGTCACTTCTCCTCAAATGGGTTAACCCCCAAAATAAATGCAATGAAAATACAACTGAGGTTGTTAAATTCCATGGAGCTACTGCTGTAGGAGGGGCACAGCCATCTCCTTGTTAGAAAGTCAGGGGCCTGGGTTAGAAGTGTGGAAGGCAGATTAGGACCAAAGGGACACAATCTCTTTGCCTTACAGAGGAAGGCTGGAAGGAGAGCTGGGAAGGGTATCTTCTCACCACGTGACTGGATGTTTGTTTATTTCTGTGCTGCTGAGCATGCAAGTCTGTCTCTGGGCCTCCTGGGCTGCCTGCCCCACACTCTAAGAGGCACTTTGCTCACCCCAGGAAGCCAATACCATGTAGTGGCAAGGAGCCAGGAGCGCCTGAGAGGCTCAGTTTTGCCATTTGTAATGGGTGTACAGGAGACAGCAGCAGCGCTGGGGAGATGAAAGGCTTACGTAAGGGGATGGTGCTAGAAGGTGGAAGCAGCTCTGTAAATGCCACTCCCTGCCCCACGGCCATTCTCCAGTCTTCTCTTGGAAATAAATGCTGCCTTTCCTGCCAGAAAAGGCACTCAACCAGATGGGGAGAAGAAATGAGCACTCCAAGAAAACATGGGCCTTCGCTGGGATAAGGCTGAGTTCAGGGACAGCTTGTGGTAAATCCTGGATAGTCCGCAGGCCAATGCAATTGTGATGGGTTAGAAGGCTTCTCCTCCTAGCCTGCCCCCCAATCCCACCCTCATCTCAGCCTCCCTCTCCCCTACTTTCTTAATAGTAGCCTTGGGATCTAATCCCAGCTCTGCTATGGTAATTTCAACCAGGTGACCTGGCTTTGAGCCCCAATTTCCCTTCCTGTGAAATGGGGATAATAATCCCAAGTATGCACAGGTGTCCAGAGGCTGTGGGATTAAGAGCCAGGCAAGTTTAGAACCAGTTACCTGCATTACATTACAGTCCCACTGCTTCTCTCTAGGCTCTCATGAGCAATGGCTCGGTGTCTCTCTGCCTTAGTGTCTCACCTGGCCAAATGGAAACAAAAATAGTCCCTCAATTATCTGAGGACAACAGGGCACAGACATGGAAAGCCTCAGTACTTACTAAGAGTCTAGCTGGTGTGGAGACTACCCAATGGACAAATATGAGCAAAATGCTTGACCATACCAGGAGCCTGACTTCTTCCAGCTCCCAGTCCTGCCTTGTCCCTTCTCTTTCCCAGTCCTTTCCCTGTCTCCTCCTCAGTAGCCCCCCTCACCTCCTCCCAAACCTCCAAGCCTCTAGCTTCTGCCCTGGGTGACCAAGTCAAGGCTATTCTCCTTTGGCTTTACAGGCCAGGATTTCTGGAAGCACTGACTTGACCCAATTCCAAATAGATTAAAAAAACCTGTAGGTTTCACAGTCTTATTCACAACAGTTGAATATTGCAAATGATTTTTATATGTTTAAAACCAGAAAAATGAGTAAATTATGCCATAATGGAGTTACTATAGCTGTTACTGTAACATTTTAGAAACTATGAAATAATTAGGGAAAATATTGCTATGTAAGTAATAAGACAGCTGGATTCAAATTATATAGAGAGGATGACAGTAACTACGAACTTCCAGTCTTAACTTAAGGGGCACGGGAACCAACAACTAAAAGTTCTATGTAAAAGGACAGATTGGATGGTGATAACAGTCTCCTGCAGATGACGGTAGAATGACTTATTGCCTTCTTTCACATTTTTTTAATTCAAAATTTTCTCTTTTGAAAATTCTATTGACTAAAAAAACCAGGAAGGTGAATGTTGGGTATACAATCATGTTTCCTAATGTCAAATATAATAATAGATATGTGTGTATATATACGCATATATTTTGATATTTGATATACAGATGTCAGGATATCTTTGCATATACTGGCACATACTTGTTTACTCATGTATTCTTATTTTCGACATTGGGGAGCACAGATACACATATGCAGGGAAAGAGACACAGATAATATCTTTGTGTGCATGTGAAATGCATGTATGTCTTTGCAGAAAGAAGACCTGGAAGGACACATCACAACAGAGTAACAAGGGGGCACTCCCTGTGCACCTTTGTGCATCTGCTTCTGAACCACGTGAAGGTCTCACCTACTCAAAAAGCGAAAAGAAAAACCATAACCATCTAACCTGACAAAAGCAATATTTCCCCCAAATGGGCTCTGAGGGTATTTGTTAAAGGTGTTACTTAATAAAAGGAATCTGTGTGGGGTGCTGCGGTGAGTCAGGTCAATGGGGGTCTAACTATGGCCTTGACCGCGCCTGCTAGCTGTAGCATGTGCTGTGCCTGAGAAGGGTTGTGGGTTGTAGGGCTTCTAGAAAGTCAAATAAGGTACCAGAACCTTAGCTTCCCCGCCTCCCCAGATCCAATCATTTCCATGGAGTCTCCCTCCCCTGAAAATAATTATGCTCCCAAGACTAATTTGGGAGACACAGAGCAAGCCTCTGTCCCCGCCTCCAGGTGCCAGAGCAAACAAGAAAGAAGGCTGGTCTGACTTCCTAGGTCCTGGGGATCCTGATACAGGCAGGTTGTGTGTGTGAATTGTGTACACCCACTCTGGGGTGGAGGTGGGGGCGGCGACGCCAGAGAAGCATGTGACCATCATGCAGCTGGGGTCACTGTGAGCCCAGTGCTGCCAGACAACCATATTTAAAAAAAAAAAAAAAGCTGGAAATTTAGGTTTTCAGTGAAATCTTCTGGTTTTAAAATAAAACATCCAAACTTTCCAATGAAGTTAAGTGTTACCTCTTTTTTTTTTTTTTAATATCTTGTGGGTCTCGCAGAAGCCCTCCCCCAGCTGCCCTCTGCTCTCAGCATGTTCCCGGAATTGAGGGTCAGGTCGTGCCCAGGATTTACTTCCTTTCTAACCACATCTCCCTTTTCATTATCGCTCTGCAAATTCTGAATTTTGTGCCAGATCAGCATCAAACTCACTGACCAATTCATGGGGGAGTCCACCTTCCTCCTGGCTGAAAACCAGGCTGTCTTGCCTGTCTTGGCTCTGGGGGTGTGTAAGGAATGGAAGACTAGCTTCAGCAAGGACTCTCTCCTGGGCAGTGGTTTCTGCCTCTGGAAGCAACCTCTGGTGTTGCAGTGGGGGTTGGGAGTGGGCTCCTGCACTCTCCTCTAACAATCCTCTAGTCTTCTCCAGCCTCAGTTTCCCCTATTTCCTCCCATGATGAGCTCTGTGCTCTAGCCACCCAGAAAATCTCATCTTTCCAGGAACTCTCCCATGACTGTGCCTTTGCACATCCCTACCTCTGGATCTGGGTCACCTCTTCTGCCTCTATCTTTTATCTCCTAGCCACCTGGAAAATGCTAGGCTCAAACACCAGCTCCTGAAACAGCTTGTGCCTCCTCTGTGATAACCAAGACTGCAGGACACTGGCATGTCCCATGCTCCTGTATCCTTCAACCCAGATCCCTTCAGGTGCTTTTGTCTCCCAAACAGCTTTTGAATCTGCCTTTTCTCTCCCTTCTCACCACTTCTCTCCCTTTTCCCCTTCTCTGCACTGTTTCAGCTTTCATCCCTGCTTACCTGGACAAGTGCAAGGGCATCGTGATTAGCTTCCAGGTCTCCAGCTCTCACATTGGCCCCACCTGTCCCTCTCACCTGGAAGTCTGGAGAAAGGACATTTTAGAAAATGTAATCTGATCTCCTTCTAGCCTCAGCTGACAATCCTTTTGTGGCTCTTGAGGCCTACAGGACAAAGTCCAAACACCCAGTTTGGCACTGCAGGCTTTTCCCCATTCAAGGCCCTCCCCCATGACTTCCTTTCACAGGCCCTGGTGCCTCAGGCAGAACCTAATTCTTCTGACTGCCCTGAGCACACCTGGAGGCTTTGCAGCTCTGAGTCTGCATAACTTTTTCTCCTCGAGGAATACCCAGGCACCCCTTGTCTGCCTGCTGACCTCATTCACCTCCACATCTAGTTCTGTGACTTCCCTGATTGTCCCAGGGCAGTGAATACTTGAATCTCCGAGGTCTGCATGGATTTGAAGGGCTGTATCTGTCTAATGCTGCCTAGTTTGTTGGTTACATGTCTGACTTTCCCACCAGACCCGAATTCTTTGGTTGGGGTCACATTTATCCAGCTCCCTATCTTCAGTGCGCCATCCAGCACTAAGGTGCAAGTGGGACCCTGGAAACTGTTTGTTGAATGACTGAATGAGGGTC
This sequence comes from Talpa europaea, assembly GCF_964194135.1. NCBI lineage: Eukaryota > Metazoa > Chordata > Mammalia > Eulipotyphla > Talpidae > Talpa > Talpa europaea. The sequence goes on along the minus strand of NC_140076.1, from coordinate 68,256,676 downwards.
AGAATGGCTTTCATGCTCAGAGCAGGTTTGGAGGTCAGATTATTCTCCCAGAAAAGAGGGTGATGCTAGAGCTGAAACCGGTCAAGGTGTTGCTAGACCTGTTGGCAATTCTCCCTGTTATTCCTGGAGACTGGGCTACCACATGTTCCTGGAGACTGTTCCCTTGGGTTGGGTGATAATCAGTTGTACTCTTATCTGTGACCAACTTGGCTTCAGTCACCCTTCTTTTACAACAATGGCGCCAGGCCCCTGCCCTCCTGGCAGTGTTGTCACATGGAAGCTGGCATCAAGGAAAGGCAAAATGGGAAAGGCCCTATGAAATTGGCTAAAATACCCTTGTCTGGTTTTCAGGAGCAGAGAACCAAAGAGGGCAGTGGCTTGCCCAGGGTCACACAGTGATGAAAGGTATAGACATCCCTGGAGACAATTCTTTTAGATCTTATCATATAGTAAAAAAAATAATCAAAGGTTTGAAACATTGGACTATGCTACAGAGGGCATGAGGAGAGGCCCTTGAAATTGAGAGGACAGGGAAGGCCTCTCTGAGGCTGCCTGAGATGCTATGCAAATGGCAATCTGGGTGGAGAAAAGTAAACAGTCTGTGCAAAAGACCTTAGGGAGGACCAGCTGCCACTTTTGGGCTAGTGTGGCCAGAGCAGAGTGACTTAGCAGAGACACATTTGAGTGTGGATAGGTTCCATCACTTAGGGCTTGCTGATGTCTATGGGGTTTGTGTTTCGTCTAACGGGAATGGCACAGCGTTTCGTCTAACGGGAATGGCACAATGAAGCTTTCAAAGATGGCTCTGATCTGAACAGACGGTTCTGCAAAAATACACAAATGGCCAACAAGCATCCTGAAAAGATGTTAAATCCATTAGTCATGAGGGAATGCAAATCCAAGCCACAATGATACTACTTCACACCCACCTGCATGGCTAGAATCCAAGTCAGGTGCTCAGTGTCGGTAAGGACCTGGAGGACCTGGAACCCTCATACCCTGCCAGTTGGGATGTAAAATGGTGCAGCTGCTTTGGACAACAGTCTAGATGTTCCTCAAATGGTCAATCATAGCATTATCATATGATCTGGTAATTCTACTCCTAGGTATCTACCCAAAAGAAATGAAAATCAATGCCTCACACAAAAACCTGTACACAAATGCTCACAACAGCATTATTCATAATAGCCAAGAAAGGGAATTGATGAATGGAGAAACATAATGTAGTCTATCGCTACAATGGAATATTTCTTGGCCAAAGGAAAGAAGTTCTGACACATGTTACAACATGGAGGATTCCAGAAAATATCACGTTACCTGAAATAAGCCAGAACAGGCACTTCTACAGAGACAGAAAGCCCTGAGTATAGTAAAGGGTGGAAAGGGAGTTATTTATAAAGTACACAGTTTCTTAATGTAAAAAGTTTCTAAGGTACTGTTTCTTTTGGGGGTGATAAAAGTGTTCTGTAATTAAATGTTTGTGATGGTTCCTCAGCTCTGTGAATATAATAAAAATGATTGACTTGTATGCTTTAAATGGGTACATTTTATGGTTTAAGAATTATATATCTATAAAGCTTTTATGCTTAAAAAGAAAAGACCACTCTGGTTCCTGATGGGGCGACAGGACAGCCAGACTGCCAGTAGTAGAAGCACAGACTCCAGCATCCAGCACATAGGAGACGCTTTCTATGGATGCCCCTCATGGGCTGATCCAAATACCCTTCCCTTCAACCCTGGGGCTTTACAACTCAGCACTGCTGGCATTTTAGATAATCCCCTGTTGTGGGGGGCTGTCCTGTTTGTTGGGAGATGCTTGGCAGCAACACCACCCTCTGCCCACTAAATGTCAGTATACCCAGCCACCCTTGTTGTGACAATCAAAACTATCTCCAGACATTGACAAATGTCCCCTGTCCCCAGTTGAGAACCACTGTTCTGATCTCTTTTGCTCACGTGGTACTTCTTGCTTATCCTTCCAGAACCATCTCAAATCTCATCTCTTAGTTTCCTCCCCAACCCAGCAAATCAAATCTCCAAGGACACTGTTTACACACCACTTTCTCTGACCACTGGCCTGCCCTCCCTTCCCCCCCCACCCTGGCACCCCCCCACCCTGGCACCCCCCCCACCTTAGAACTCTCACCTTAGGGCTCTCTGCATTCAGCCTGGCACTTTGGAGGCCTCTAGAGGCCAGAGAGTTCCATGGCCATAACTATCAAAGTATGTGTTCATTGCATATAATCAGGAAAGTTAAAAAATGATAGTCAGGGAACAAATCTCCCATAACCTGGCCACCCACTGGCAAACATTAATACTCTTTAGCCTATTTCCTTCCAGTCTTTTTTCTTAGTGCTTGTCACAAATTGTAGCAAAGCCATGCATATGCATAAGCATGTCCTCATTTATTAAAAACTCTCTGTTTTTAGAAGCCACATGACTGTCCCGTAATTTACTTAATTGAGTCCCTATTGTTGGACACTTAGGCACTCTCTGATTGTTGATGAGTCTGGGCATTTGAAAGAGCTTTTGTTACCATCCCCATAGCTTTGGTTGTCCTCCTCTTCTTCTAAAACATTTTTGGCAAAGGAACCTCTCTTGCCTGCCGAGCCACCCATTTTCCCATAGCAGGAGGCCCATTTTCCCATCATCAGGGATTTCCTACCAAGGCTGAGCTAAATCCTTGGGATTGCGACTTAATCCTGTTTTAGCTTCTTATGGACTTTGGTGGAAATGGATCACAGATGGCCTTCTTTTCCCCTTGGACACACCAGCTGGGTGGGTCAGGTCAGTTAGTCATTAGCTGAGGATACAGGATGGAAGTATCCAGGAATTCAGGAGAAGTTGCCTAGGCCAAGTTCACGGGCAAGAGGTCAGCCAGAACAAAGTGGTAGAGGAAGGACAAGAAGTTGGTGGGCTAAAGTGAGTCAGCCTGAATCTTCCTATGTGGTGTTGAGTAGTGCGCTTCTTCCTTCTTAAAAGAAATCACTTGGCAAAGTCTCCCCCCACCCCTCCCCACTGCTGACCTGCAGACTCACTTTCTCCAGGGATTATGTAGCAGTTCTTCTTAGTACACCTGGAGCAAGACACCAAGGTTGACTGGATACCTGCCAGGTGCCAGGCCCCATGCTAGACACCTTTCAGATCACACTGCGGGGAAGTGCTCTGCAGTAGGGCAGAGCTGGGGCAGTCTCCACTCAGGCACTTCCCACCAGTGTGGCCAAGTACAAACTGGGATTTAATGGCCCTGCTCCAGGACTGTCGTGACTACTGTCACTACTGTATACACAAGCCACCAGGTACAAGGCCTGTATGGGGCGGGCACTGCAAAAATGTTTTCTCCGTGGATTCCATTCTTCTCATAGCTCAGGGTCAGAGATGTCAATACATGTAATCTGCCTAAATTGCCTTTCATAAACTCCAGTGACAGGGACATCATTAGTAGGAATTCATAACTTCCTATTAAAAATAAGGAAACTGAGACTAAGAGGGATGAAGCCAGGAGTCTGCATTGGATGTAAACTACCATCTCACAGATTTCAGATCTTACAGAATCATAGGGGTGTGTGTCTGGGTTGGGGGTGGGCCTCCTGGGACCCCTTCATACCCTTGGTCCTGCTTCATGCCTAGCTGCCGCTGACTGTCTCTGGTTAAGAGATCAGAGAGGACTTGGTGCATGTAGACCACCAGCCCCAGGACTCTCTGGCCACCTGAATTAGGGTGTGACAGCTGTCACCAAGGGCACCACCACTGGCAGTATTTTCCCGGCCCCAGCACCCTATCCTCACAACCTCCTCACTTCGAAGGGGCACTGGCAGGCCCCTTACCCTGGGCATGGGTGGGACTAAGGCGCACATGCTCAAGGTCAATTGCACTAGTTAAGCAGCATTCCCAGGGAGGCCCCCTTGTCCAGTCAACCCCCCCACCTCCAAGCTTCAGCTGTGAGCTGCTCCATCCTCACTCCCGGGCATGGGGCAGCAGCCCAAGAAGATGGAGGCCAGGAGCCCCTCACCGCCTGAAGAGCTAGGAACCCCACCCCCTGCCCGCCCCCAGGCCTTCTATCCATTTTTCTTAAGCAGAAAGTCGCTCCATGACAGACACATCGCCCAGAAAAAATGCCACCGCCCAGATGCGGGGACAAAACAGAGGCTGCTTGGGCGCATGTGGACTTTCCAAATCCACCCCCACGCGGGCGGAGGGGACATAACCCGACCTCGCGCTGAAGCCGACTCAGGCGGCAACCCCTCCTCTCCACGCAACGCCCCCTCCGGCACGACCCCCGCGGATCACAGAGGAGGAAACTGAGGCTCGCAGGTGGAGGGACTTGCCCAAGGTCAGGCACCGCCAGCTGGCGGAGGGGCCGGCGCCAGAGCCTGGGCTCCCACGGGGGTCTGGCTCACGACACCGCCGGGACCTAGGAGCAGCCACGCGGGGGCGGCCCCCCCGGCGCCCGCCGGAGACCCCACCCGGAATCGCTGAGGCCCCGCGGGGAGGCTGCGGCCGAGTTACCTGGAGCTGCCGCCGCAGAGTGTGGCTCCGCTCCGGCTCGCCTCGTCCTGCGCCCGCGCCGGCTCCGCTCCGGGCAGGGATGAAGCGGGCGGCGCGCCTCGCACCCACTTCCTCGTCTCCGCCCCCAGCTCGCTCCTCCTAGCTCCCAGCCGCCCCTTCCCTCCCGGCCCCTCCGAGTCTCTCTCCCCCTCGCTCCTTCTCTCCCTCTTTCCTCTCTTCTCCTCACTCCTTGCACCGCGCGCGCGCGCTCACATTTTCCTCTTCTTTTGCTGTTCTCCCTCTCCAAGCCGAGTGTCGTCTCCCGCTCACCCACTTTCTCCTTTCCTTTCTCTTAGACCTTCTTTCCTTCTCTGGCTCTGACACTTCCCCCTCCTTTTTTCCTGTAACGTTGCCCCCTCTTTCTCACTTTCCCCTCCTCCGCACACTCCCCGCAGCCCGGCCCGGACCCTGCACCCAGCTGTGCGGTAATTGCCTGAGCTGTAGGGGATCCCCAGCGGGGACCCCGCCTTGGATCCGCTCACAGCTGGAGGGTCTGCCCTGGGAGGGCTGTGCCCGCCGCACCGGGTGGGACCTTCACCTTGGTGTGGGGTGGGGGGGTGGTGTCTAGCAACCTGCTGCCAGGAATCTGGTTGGAAGAGAAAACTAGTTTCAAGGGGAAAGGCTGTGTAATTCTGGGATCTGAGATCTGTAAACTGAGGATCTGAGGCTAAAAGGCTCCGAGAAATCAGTCAATCCAGGGGTTATTAATTATAAAAAAAATTAGTGGAGTTTCAGACACCTCCTCTCCTCCCACCTCCCCACCAATGGGTTTGTTCTAGTTGAAGGATATGGAGAGAGAGAAGAGGGAGGGAGGAGGGTCTTGGGAAAAGGGAGTTTGTGGGCTAGTGAAAATAACGCCCACCTTCCAGATGGGAAAACCCATCTTTTAAATATCAAGCTATCAAGGCTGCTGTGTTAACTCTGCGCCCTCAGAGGATGGATCCTGGGTGCAGGGCATGGTCCCTGCGCTGTGCCTAGTCCAGGTTGCCAGCCTGAAAAAGGCTAGGCAGGCCATCTCTGGTTGCTTGGGGTATGAAACCTGATGAAATCTAAGCCTCTTATCACTGACAACACCATCTGGTCACAACTCACCTCTCTGATCTATTGTCTCATTATTCTCTGTGATGTGCTTCAGCCACAGCAGCTTCCTCCCTGTGCCCAGAATGGGCCAAGTTGGAGCACACCACAGGCCATTTGCACTCATCACGCCCTCTGCTGGGAATGCTCTTTTCCGTCTTCCCACAGCTGCTCAAACATCAGAGAGGCTCTAAGAACTGATCATCTCATCTAAAGCAGTGATCTCCTTGCCACAGTATTTTCTACATCACTCCTTTTTATTGTAATGAAAACATTTCTCGTGGCCTAGGATGACTTGTTTATATGCTTATTATCTGTTTTACCTCTGCAGAATATAACTGAAGGAGCAGGAGCCTGGTTCCCTGTGTCTCCCCAGAGCCTGCAACAGTATTCAGAAAATCATAATGTCCAATAAATGTTTGAGGAAAGAGTGAGCAAGCAGGGCCTATAATGAAGAGATTTAAAGAAAAGGATAGGTTGATTGGCCCTGCCAAAGGATAAATGATTGCCTTTAGAGAGGTGTGGTTTTAGAACCAGGCCTATTTTCAGCAGGCAGGAATTAGATCCCTCAGAGTTTTAACTGTGAGAGTTTGGACTTGATCATGTGAGCAATGGGCTTTAGGCTTAGGGGCTGGAAAATCTGGTATGTGACCCTGGAGAAAGGAAGTCTCCAGCGACCTGTGAAGTACTCACAGGACAGCAGGGGCAGATGAATGAGCAGCCCTTTGTCCAATGGAAGAAATAGAATGAGACAGTTTTGGAATCTGTAAAGAAAATGGGCTCCATTTGGGTGGATTGCTGTCCGCTCACATTCAGTGCCCCTTTCAGAAAGATGATAAGTCTGTGACAGCTTGGCTGCGGATGTATTGGCAGGGGTGAGTGGTGTCACTTCTATGTTGAAATTCTGGGCCAGCAAGTATTTGCCATGTCCCTTTCCTGTCTGACTGCATTTAGGCGAGCTTCCAGGGAGAAGATGCCTCACTTCATCACCTTCCGTCTCTGAGTAAAGTCCCAGAATTCCCGCTAGTCCCCAGGGCACTTGTAATGTGAACAAGAGATAAATTTGTTATAAGCCATTCAGATTTCTGGAGTCATATGATTTTTGCTGGATAATCATGTTCCCTCGGTTTTTCCTTATTGAACCAGAGGTCCAGTTAAGCTTGTCCCAGCACTTCTTAGTTGTGACGGATCTTTGAAGATGGCCACAGATAATTTGGCCTAAGCTCATTTGCAGTGTGACAGCACCTCCTAAAAGATATGGCATGTATGTCCCTTCCCATGGTCTGCACCTGCCTTGTGACTGGCTGTGACCCATGGAGCCCAGTGGAAATGACACTGTATGACTCCCCAGGCTAGGCCTTGAGAGGCCTTGACACACCCACCATCACTGTCTTGGAATAATTCTCTGACACCACCAGGCTGAGAAGGTGTCCAGGGTCACAGGGAGGAGATGAGCAGCTGACCCAGCTCTCACAGCCACATGATGAGCCCCACCAAAACCAGGAGAGAAGCATAGCCCTCAGAGCTGAGACCACCAGTGCATCCTTGTCTTAAGCCAGCAAATTTTGGGGTGGTTTGTCATGAAGCAAGGAACAGCTAGGTGAGGAACTTTGCAGGGAGCCAGTTTCTGCCTCAGAGCCCATTTCCTGGACCATTAAATAAGCACCACAGTGATGTCAGCCTCAAAAGTTTGGATAAGCTCGATGAAAAAAAGAAAATGGGTATTAAATTCATTCATTCATTCAACATATGTCTATTGGCCCAACAATATGTCAGGTACTGGGTTAACTCAGGGATACATCCACGAGCAAGAAAGGCAAGGATCTGACCTGCTTGAGGGAGGAGAACGATGAGGAGTAGACCAGATAATTTCAGCTAAAGATAATTGCTATGAGGAAAGCAAAGCAGGGTAATGTAATTGAGAGTAACCGGGGGTGGTACTTTTTAAAGATAGTGGGAGAAGGTTTTTCTGAGCGTGTGACATTTGCACTGAGCCAGGCATATGCAGATAAGGGGAAGCAGTATGCCTTGTAGCAGGAGTGGTATGTACAAATGTCCCGAGGTAGGGGCAAGGTTCTTGGCAAGGAAGGAGGAGAAGGTCATCATAGCTGAGTGTGTGAAGGGGAGGATAGTGGTTGGAGGCAGTATGGGTACAAAGCCATGGCGGAGCTTGTGGACTTCTTCCTAAAATGGAGTGGAATCACTGGAGGTTTGTAATAGGGATGGGATCCCCTTCATGAAGTCATTCCTTCAGAAAGTGAGTTAATGCTGCAGCCACTCATGGATGGTCACCCAACAGATTGGAATGACGTTTGCAACCTCTTACAGCTCAAAAAGTTTCCAGTTCCACGCTAGGTTGGAAAACCTTTGGCCACTACTGAGCATATTCATCATTACTCCTGATAGACTCCCCACATCGCAAAAGGGCTTTGGGACCTCACGGCTTCAGCTCCCTCTTCTCTCTGAATATGTAATAAGAACCATCTTTCAAAGGAAGCCGGAAGAAGCTTCTTATTCTGAGGAAACCCAAACCCCTATTTGACCAAAATAGAAAAAACATCTTTTCTTTGGATGAGTAATCTCTGCCGAGTCTGACAACTCAAAATTAAAAAAAAAATTGCAATGATTAAGATAATGAATGACATGGTGTAGTGAGAGATAACACCCGAATGTTCTGCAGAAAACTCTAATGAAGCTTGCTGGGTTTTGTCATTAGTCTTGTCTCTGACCTGGGCTCTAGAGGGACTCTGGGTTTATGGTAGGACACCTAAGACCATGTTTGGAATGTGTGTGTGTGTGTGGGGGGGGGGAATGAAGAATTTCCTGCCATCATGTCCTCTGAGTCCTAAGGGAGGTGTTGGTGAGGTCTTGGTGTTGGGAGACCCCCAGATTCCAGCACCAGATTCCTGTCCCAGCTGGGTGACTCCCCCAAGAGCTCAGACTCAAGTTGTCCCCTCATGTCACTCAGATTACATGATCCTCTAGTTCTGGCTCACGAGATAGGAAGGAACACAAATTGTCAAGGATCTACCATCTTCACATATTGTGCTGGGTTCTTTGCATCCATCATCTCAAATAATTCTCACCACAGCCCTATGTGGGAGATACTATTATTTCCCTCAGGTTACAGAAGAGGAAACATGTTCAGAATGTCAGATGTTTCACCAACATCACACAGCTAATGGGGGATTTACTTGACTAGCTCCCAAGTTCCTACTTTTAACACTGCTTTCCCTGACTATCCCAGTAGCAAAATAGACCGGTTTGTGGGAACCCAGCATTGGAAATGATGCATTCAGCCTGATCTCCAGCTGGCTGGCCTCTGCGAATTCTGCACTTGTCAGCCTCCATGGTGGCCTGAACCAATTCTTAAAATCAATTTCTTTCTATAAGCACATCCTATTGGTTCTGTTTCTATAGAGTAGGATGCACTGATGTGGACGAACATTTAGCACAGTGGCAGGGCATGTTTGGCTGCTACAGGCATCCCAGAACTTATACTCAAGTAAGAAAACAATATCTTAAATATCAGAAAACCAGATTTCCACAATCATGTTAGGTTGACTCCCCTGGGAACCCGGCTGGGTTGAATCAAAATCCTGGGAGGCAAGAAGTTTGGGGGGTGAGGAGTTTGGAGGTGAGGATCATGAGGTAAGCCTGGGGCCCAGCCAAAAAAAAGACTTGGGCCACTCCTCCCTGATCCAGGCAGGTGTGGAGCATTGCAATATATGAGCAGTGACCCTACCCCCATGCCTTATAATTTAACCCACCTTTTCTTTTTTTAAATAGATTTATTTATTTATGCATTAAAGAACTGGGGTACAGGCCAGAGGTGCAAGGGGTGAGAGTATTCACCAGAGACAGAGTGGGAAACAGAACAGGTGGATTGACTGAAATACACTGCTGAGGGGAGCAGTAGGTGAGGCAGGAGAGGTCTGCTGCACCAGGTGGGTCAGTTTCCTGGCTGGTGATGGAATTCTTGCTGCAGTGGCTGCCAATAGCTTCATAGTGCTGAGACTTAACCCCTTGTGCCACCAGGGAGGCCCTTTGCCCACTATTTAGGCTGGAAACCCAGTCTCCATTGCAGATAGAGACTGTCATGTGACCCAGCTTGGCCAATGAGGTGAAGAGAAAATCTTCGGGGTGGGGGGATTGGGGGGTATTTCCCTCCTATAATAGGAAAGAGGGACCCGAGGCCCTTCTTGTCCTGCTGCTCTGCCTGCTTGTTCTGCTGCCTCCTTCTTCTGATCTGGTAGCTGAGGCAGCCACGCCGTCACCATGAAGAAAGCCCATGTGACTGCAGAGAAACTGACTCAGCACCCAGATAATGTAGGGCTTGTGCACCAGGCTTAGAAACACCTACTTCCCAACTTTTTCACTTGTGAGAGGATTAAACACCGGCCATGAGTCAGTTTCTCGGATTGACAGCCAAACACATCCTGATTCAAGGAGGAAATAGACAAAAGCGCAGGAAACATGACCCTGGCCCTAACTTCTGCCCTTCAAGAATATGGGTGACTTGGGCCTCCCCTGGTGGCACAGGCCGTTGAGCACCACGCTGTGAAGCTGTCCACAGCCTCTGCAGCGCGGATTTGATCCCGGCCGGCCGGGGAGGGTCCCACATGGCATGGCAGACCTCTCCTGTCTCACCTGCTGTTCCGCTCAACAGTGTATTTCATCAGTCTGCTGTTCTGTTCCCCGCTCTGTTTCTGGTGGATGCTTTCACCCTCCCCACATCTGGCCTGTACCCTGGTTCTTGTATAAATAAATATTAAAAAAAAAAAAAAGAATATGGGTGACTTCATTTACCTCTGGCTGGGACATTCTTCCTTACCATTGTCTGCCTAATTTCTTACAGCACATAGATATTACTTTCTCTGGAAGTGAACTTTAATTTCCCAGGCGGGTGGCATTGCCCCTCCTCTGAACCTTTGCTTTCATAGCACATAGCCCATGTCATGATTTTGTAATGGCCTCTTCCCATAGCATGGTGCCATGTGGGGGCAGGGAGATGAAGAAGGGAAGGAGCCAGTGATATTTGCCCCCCTCAGTGGGTTTTTGCTTATGTCTCATTTGCTCCTGACTACCACATGGCCATCCTCAGCTATAGGGAGGCTTGGAAGTGACATGTCACCCTTCCAGTCTCTATGTGGAAGGCAGGCAAAGAAGAGGGCTGGGGATGGAGGGACTGGATTCTCACTAAGCAGCATCTGCCACAAATGACAGAATAATTCATTGTACTTAATGCTTTTGCTGTTATATTTTAATTTTTTTCTAAATGGAAATTTTTTTTCTGATTCTAAAAGCAATAGAGTTTGTAAAAATTCATACCATATGGGTTAAGGGACCTTCCTGAAATCTTATTCTCCCAGAGATAAGCTTATGAATAATTTGATCTATATCTTATTCCAGACTTGTATCTATGCATAAAATATTTTTAGACATTTATTTGTAAAAATGGAATCACATCGCACATGCTCTTCTGCTATGTACGTTTTTTTTTTTTTTTTTAACACAAGAGGAGTATGGACATTTCTCCATAATTATACAAATAGATCTAACTTAACCCTTCTGAAAAGTGGTGTAGTTTCTATATTAGTTTTCTATTTCTGCAAAACTAACTGCCACAAAATCAGAGGCTTAAAACAACGTGTATTATCGTCTCACAGTTTCTGTGGGTCAGGAGCCCAGAGCTGAAAGAGCTGGGTCCTCTGCTTGGGGTCTCACTAGCTGCTATCAAGACTTTGGCAGGGATGTATTCTCTTCTGAAGGCTGATCTGGGGAAGGATCTTCTTCCAAGCTCTCTTACATAGTTATTGACAGGATTCAGTTCCTTTGGGATTGATACCTGAGTTCCTTAATGATTATTGGCCAGAAGCCACCTTTTGCTCCTTTCCATGTAGTCCTCCCCAAAGTGGCAACTTTCTCCAAGGCCAACCAGGTGGAGAATCTGCTAACAAGACAAAATTCATAATCTTTTGTTATCTAAACACATTTGTGATATCCATTTGTCATTGAGGTCTTCTATTTGTTTTTTTTTAAAGTTTTTTTATATTAAGTTTTTAATTTTTTTTACATCATTGTTAAATTTTAAACAATATTTGCTTCCCCCCACCCCCTCAGGTGTAGTCCCCATAGAGTTTCCTTCCCCAGTGCACCCGTGTACCATCACCTCAGTCCCCTGTGCTCCTCCCTCCCTCCCTCTGATCCCTCTCCCTCCTCCTCTCCTGCAGGATGTCTCTGATTTATAATTGTCTGTTTTTGCTTTGTAGTGTTTTGTACTGTTATAATTTTTTTTTACGCTGATATCTTATTTGGTTCCCCTATATGCTATAAGTGAAACCATCTGATATTTTTCCTTTTCCTTCTGGCTTATTTCACTGAGCATAATTCCTTCTAGTTCCATCCACATTGCTGCAAATGGCATGAGTTTATCTTTTTTGATTGCTGAATAATATTCCATTGTGTATATATGCCACACCTTCTTGATCCAGTTATCTATTTTTGGGCATTTGGGCTGTTTCCAGGTTTTTCCTATTGTAAATAGTGCTGCAATAAACATAGGTGTACAGGTGTTCTTTTGAATCAATGTTTTTGTGACCTTTGGGTAGATCCCTAGAGTGGAATTGCTGGGTTGTATTGTAGCTCCATTTTTAGTAGACTGAGGAATCTCCAGACAGCTTTCCATAGTGGTTGGACCAGATTGCACTTCCACCAGCAATGTAGGAGAGTTTCTTTTTTGCCACATCCTTGCCAACATTTGTTGTTGCTTGTTTTTTTGGTATGTGCCATTCTTACTGGTGTAAGGTGGTATCTCAATGTGGTTTGCATTTCCCTGATTATAAGGGATGTTGAACATTTTTTCATATGCCTGTTGGACACTTGCATTTCCTCTTTGGAGAAATGTCTTTTGAGTTCCGCCCATTTCTTGACTGGATTGTTTATTTTGTTTTTGTTGAGTCGTGTGAGCTCTTTGTATATCATTGTGATCAGTCCCTTATCAGTTGACTGGAGTGCAAAGATTTTTTCCCAATCAGTGAGGTGTCTCTCTGTTTGGGTTAATGTCTCTTTTGCTGTGCAGAAGCTTTTCAGTTTGATGTAATCCCAGGTGTATATGTTTTCCTTGACTTTCTTTGCTTTTGGGTGATGAGTCTTTAAAGATGTTATTGCGATGTATGTCTTGCAGTGTTTTACCTATATATTCTTCTATATATTTTATGGTTTTAGGTCTTATGTCCAGTTCTTTTATCCATTTTGAGTTGATTTTTGTGCACGGTGAAAGGTAATGGTCTAGTTTCATTTTTTTGCATGTGGTGGTACAGTTTTCCCAGCACCACTTATTGAATAAACTGTCAGTGTTCCATTGCATAGTCATTGCTCCTTTGTCAAAAATCAGTTGTCCATATAAGTGTGCTTTTATTTCTGGGCTCTCTATTCAGTTCCATCAGTCTGTGTGTCTGTTTTTGTTCCAATACCAAACTGTTTTAATTATTATGGCTTTGTAGTATAGCCTGAAGTTTGAAAGTGTGATACCTCCTTTCTCCTTTGTTTTCATCAGTAGGGCTTTGGCTATTCGTGGTTTTATGTGGTTCCATATGAATTTCATTAATATTTATTGTATTTCTTTGAAAATGTCATTGAGATTTTTATTGGAATAGCATTGAATCTGTGTATTGCTTTTGGTAGGATGACCATTTTGATAATGCTAATTCTTCCAATCTATGAGCAGGGGATGTCTTTCCATTTCTTTGTGTCTTCTTCTATTTCTTTTAACAGTGTTTTATAATTTTCTTTGTATAGGTGTTTCACCTCTTTTGTTAGGTTTATTCCCAAGTATTTGATTTTTTTGTTTCAATTATAAAAGGGATGGTTTTCTTGATTTCTTCTTCTTCAGACTGATTGTTTGTGTACAGGAAGGCTACTGATTTTTGTGTGTTGATTTTGTATCCTGCTACTTGACTGAACTGGTTGATTATTCTGAGTAGTTTTTCTATTGAGTTTTTAGGGTTCTCTATGAATATTATCATATCATCTGCAAATAGTGATAGTTTTACTTCTTCTTTCCCTATCTGGATTCCTTGTATGTCTTTCTCTTGTCTTATTGCCCTGGCTAGGACCTCCGGTATTATACTGAAGAGCAGTGGTGAGAGAGAACATCCTTGTCTTGTTCCTGATCTTAGAAGAAAGGCCTCCAGCTTTTTGCCATTGAGAATAATATTGGCCGTGGGTTTGTCATATATAGCTTTTATCATGTTAAGGTATGTTCCTTCTACCCTGAGAATTTCAAGGGTCTTCATCATAAATGGATGTTGGACTTTGTTGAATGCTTTCTCAGCATCTATTGATATGATCATATGGTTTTTATTTTTCTTTTTGTTGATGTGTTGGATTACACTGATCAATTTTCATATGTTGAACCATCCTTGTGCCCCTGGGATGAATCCCACTTGATCGTGGTGTACTATCCCTTTGATGCATTATTGGATTCTGTTGGCAAGGATTTTGTTGAAGATTTTTGCATCAGTGTTCATTAGGGAGATTGGCCTGTAATTTTCTTTTTTTGTGCTGTCTTTGTTTGGTTTTGGTATTAGTGTAATGTTGGCTTTGTAGAACGTATTTGGTAGTATTCCTCCTTTTTCAATTTTTTGAAAGAGTGTGTGTAGCATAGACACTAATTCACTGCTGAACGTTTGGTAGAATTCATTTGTGAAGCCATCTGGACCTGAGCTATTTTTTTTTTTCCCCTGGGCTTTTGTTTTTGGGGAGTGCTTTGATTACTGCCTCAATTTCACTGCTTGTAATTGGTCTGTTTAGGTGTTCTGTTTCTTCTTTGTCCAGCTTTGGATGATTATATTGTTCTAGGAATTTGTCCATCTCTTCTAGGTTGTTGAATTTGTTTGCATATAAGTGTTCATAGTAATCTCTGATTATTCTTTTGATTTCTACTGAGTCTGTTGTGATTCCTCCTCTTTCATTTATAATCCTATTTATCTGAGTTTTCTCCCGTTTTTTCTTTGTGAGCCTGGCTAGAGGTTTGTCTATTTTGTTTCTTTTTTCAAAGAACCAAATTTGGTTTCATTGATCTTTTGGATTGTTTTTTTAATTTCCATTTCATTTATTTCTGCTTTGATTTTTATTATTTCCTTTCTTCTACTGGCTTTAGGGTTTTTTGTTGTTCTTTTTCTAGCTCTTTGAGATGTGAGATTAGGTTGTTTCTTTGAGTTCTTTCTTGTTTCTTACATGAGCCTTATTGCTATATATTTTCCTCTTATTACTGCTTTTGCCACATCCTATACATTCTGGAAAGTGGTATCCTCCTTGTCATAGTACTTTTTAATTTCTTCTTTGATCTCCTCATAAGTCCAGTGGTCTTCCAATAGTGTGGATTTCAATCTCCATGAAGTGGGAGGGTTCCTTGTTTTCTTTTCATGATTTATTTCTAATTTGATGCCTTTATGATCGGAGAAGATAGTTGGAATGATTTTGATCTTCATGTATCTGTGGTGTTTGTCTTGTGGTCCAGTATGTGATTGATTCTGGAGCTTGAGAAAAATGTGTACTTGGATTTTTTTGGGTGCAGTGTCCTATAGATATCTGTTAAGTCCATGAGTTCTATGTCTTTATTTAGGGCTCTAGTGTCTTTATTTTTTTCTCTCGTTAATCTGTCCATTGGTGAGACTGGAGTGTTGAAGTCTCTCACTATATATGTATTTTCATTAATTCTCATTTTCAGAGCTGATAACAACTGTCTAATATATTTGATGCTCTTTCATTTGGTGAGTATACACTGATGAGTGTTATATCTTCCTGATGTATTGTCCCCTTGATTATAATGTAGTGTCCGTCTATGTCTCTTTTTGCTTTTTTTAATTTGAAGTCTATTTCATCTGATATAAATATAGCTGTTCCTGCTTTCTTTTATGGTCCATTTGCTTGTAGGATTGTTTTCCAACCTTTTCCTTTAAGTCTATGTGTATCTTTTGTGGTTAAATATGTTTCCTGGAGATAGCAGATGAAGTCTTCTATTTGTTAGATGCATGTTATAGGTCCCACCCATACTCCACAGTGTGTGAACACCAGAGCCACGTTCACGGGCCACTGTCTCACATGATGCTCTGCTTATTTGTCTGTTCTTCTGTTGATGAAAACCTAGGTTGATTAATTTTCTCCCCAATATAACGTCATCATGCTTAAACTTCTATCTTCATGAACTGGTCCAAGAGTTTCTTTGGAAAATTCTTCAAGATAGAATCCCAAATCTAAGGGCAAATAGAGTCAGTGCTCTCCCAAAGGTTGACTGTGTGTCTTCACAGGTAGTATGTGAGTGTGACTCCTTCCCACCCTTTCCCCAACACTGAGCATTTGGCAATTTTTCAATATTATAGGTGAAAAACAGGTGTCTCTGTTTTAGTTTGTAATTTTTGTTTCTTTGTATGGTTGAATATGTTGTGTTACCAGCTACTTGATTTGAACAGAATTTCCAGCAACAAAAAAAAGCCATTTGAACCAACTTAAGTTTTAAAAAAAATGGAAAAAGCTGTTTTTGTGCTTTGTGCATTTTAAATTTTAATTTAGTTTAATTTATTTTTTTTGTAGAAACACAGTACAGCTCCATAAACAAATCACCTTAAGGGAAGCTGAGTGTCTTCCATCCCAACCTCAGGCAGCCGCTCCCTACTGCTCCCTCTCTGGGGACCCAGGCAAGTCTTTCTCTTAATACATCTGCTTCTCTCTTGTTTACTGATAAGCTCCTTCACTTAGAGGAGAAATCCTCATAGCTTCCTTTTAGTTTCCAAAATAAAAATATACATTATGAAACATTTAATTCATAGAGATATGTATCAAGTCAAATGATTGTCCCAATCCCTTCTCTCAAAGGTATGGACAACTAACAATTTGATGTGTGTCTTTCTGAGTTTTTTTTTTTCTCCTCAATGAATAATGATGGTAATTACCAGTTATTGAACACTTAGTATGTTCTTAGCATTGTTCTACGATAATGCATGCTTTAATGCTCATTAAAACAAACATTTGAAGATGATAGTTATTCTCCATTTTATAAATGAGAAAATCAAAGTGAATTTCTCCAAAGCCACATGATTAATAATGTCAGAGCTAGAATTCAAATCCAGGCCTTTGAATCTTAAACCACACTCACCATAAATAAAAAAGTTTAAATATAGTTATAAAATAATAATACAGTTAACTTCTGCATTTACCCCAAATACATTTACCTCATACTTTTAAATTCTGAAATGATATTCCATAGATAGATGAACTAATCTTTGTTTTTAAAAGCCAATCTCTTTTTTTTTCTTGAAAAAGATACCTTGGAGTATCCTTTGTTCTTTAGCCAGCCTCTTATTGATGGACATTTAGTCCTCAATTTGCCACTTTGCATCTCTCCATGTGGTTATGCCCACCTAGAGGAGCTGCTTTGACTGCAGTACAGATTCTGGCCATCCTAAGATGATTCATCAGTTAAACTTCCCACCAACTGACTGCAAGCTCTGTGACTTACCTCTTCATTCAGCTGCTTAAGAGAGTGAATCTGATGGACCCCAGGCCAGCAAATGAGCACATCTGACTGTCCCTTGCAGAGATCAGAGGGAGGTCATGTCCTTCAGGAGGATCATGGGAAGAGGCAGTACATGGGGTCATCAGTTGCCCCAAACTCTTTGATTCTCCTCCTAGTCTGCCTGTTCATGTCTTTTGCCCATTTTTCTCTTAGGGTGCCTTTTTTTTTCTTACTGACTTATAAGAACTTTTTGAATATCAGGCTCTGTCTGTCAGATATATTTCTTGTTTTGTTATCTCAATGCTTTGTGCTATAAAGAAGTTTTGAATCTCAATGTGGTTAGATCTAGTGATCTTTTCCTTTATCATTATTGACTCTCATAACATTCTGAGAAACACCTTCCTCAACTCAGATTTATAAAATCTCTTTTCCCCTTTATGTCCTATATTACTTTTGTGGTTCATTTCCTTACATTTAAATATCTGATTCAGTTCCCTGTATTTTCTCTATTTGCTTTTATGGTTTCTGTCTTACATTTAAAGGTATAATCCATTTCAAATTTGCTGTAAAATCAAGTTAAACATCTCTAAAATATTATCCTAACTTACTTGATTGGCTAAGTCATCCTTACTACTTGGCTAAGTCATCTTACTAATTGGAGATGACTTGATGTGCTATTGTTTCATTGTTTTGTAGTGCTTCTGAGCAGGGACATTGGAGTTGGACAGAAATGGGTCTGGCTTCTGCTATGCCAGCCATTGATTGTGTGAAATTAATGTCTCCAGATTCTGTTCCCTCATGGGTAAAGAGGAGTTCCCCAGAGTTCTTGTTTCACAGGATTGCTGGGGCACACAATGACACTGAACGTTCAAAGCACTCAGTAAACACACTTAGGGTTATTATTTCCTATCTTACCCTCACCCCTTCAAGGAGAGTCTATGTCTGGTCCCTCATTGTTTCCCTCTGTCTGCTTCTGTCACAGACTCATGCCCTTCACCTGCCCCTTGTTCTATAGCACATTTTAGTAGACACTAGACTGTAAGTTCCTTGAAGATAGGGATGATGTCTGTATCTGAAACAACTAGCACATATTAGGTGCTCAATGAAATGCCACTGAGTAAGGAATGAGTGGTGAGGGCTTGCCTCCTCACTCCATTTCTTGAACATTTCCTTGGCTACTTGAGCAGTTTTTTCCTTCCGAATTAACTTTGATTAATTATCCAGGATCTTCTCCCAAGCATTAATGAGATATTTGTTGGCATCTCAACAAATTAATGGGGTAATTTGAGAAGAATTGACTTTACAACCTTACATGATTTGCTCTCTTTTTACTCAGCTTTGCAAAGCTGCCTTGTTTCCTTGCTATTGATCTTACCTGCTTTCCTGTACATTTACTCCTGGTTATTTCGCTGTTTTTCTTGCTTTTGGGGAGGCATCTCTTCCCTACTATTGTGGCTGTATATTAAGGTCTTGGATTTGACTTTTGCTGGCATCAGTGAATAAAAGCATTGGCTTTGGAGTGTAGCAGATCTGGGTGCAAATCCACTTAATATGTATGTGACCTTGAGAAATCACCCAGCTACCCCGAGTCTCAGTTTCCCGATCTGAGACAGCAAAGAGTGGGTGAACTGTGAGCATTTAGCAAGGGGTTTGTCAGTGAAACTTTTAGTGTGTTGCCTGGTACCATGCAAATACACAGTAGATGTCTGCTATTATAATATTACTGATGAAAATATTTTAACATTCTAAGCAACATAGTATCTTACTTGGTGTTTTATCATGACTAATTTATTACTAATCAAAGAATTAAATTAGATTTTATTATGTATGCAAAGATCTCTAACCCCAAACTCTCAAACTTTCTTTGGTAGCTGGAGACTTTTTCTGTTCACTTAGCACACATGTCAAGTACTCAGCTAAAGAGCTTTCAGACTCTTGAAGGTGATGTTGGTCTTAGATATGGAGATGGGAGAAGACAGTGTAGTTGCTCTGCCTGAGACTCTTTGGAGCAGAGAGAGAGAGAGAGAGAGAGAGAGAGAGATCATGTGATAGAAGAGTAGAGCAGAAATATCCAATGTCATGTGGATTTGGACTTGGAGGGGAAACCCTTCCACCTCCTTCATTCCCAGTCACAGTCTAGGCAATCCTGTGTTTTTTTCAATACCACTGAGCAATTCACCAATCCAGCTCGGGTCTCTATCTGCCTGGAGAGAGCCTCAAATTCCACAGGTTAAAAGCTCAGTCCACAAGACTGCCCCTCAGCTCCCACTCAGATGTCAATCCCAAGTCTAGGCTGTCTCCTATGTTTCTGGATGAGTGGCTGTAAAACAGAAGTTCCCACAACCCCTTCCTTCTTGGGTTCAATTAATTGGTTAGCAGCTCACAAAATTCAGGGAACATTTTTAGTTACTAGATCACCAGTTTCTTATAAAAGGGTATCGCTTAGGAGAAGTCAGAGGAAAGAGATGCATAGGGCAAGGTATGGGAGGGAGTGTGAAGCTTCCAGGCCCCCTCTACATGCCCCGCTCTCCTGAATCTCAATGTGATCCCCAACCTGGAAGCTCTCTGAAGCCTCATTCTTTTGGATTTTTATGGAGGTCTCATTAATTAGCCATGACTGATTAAATAATTGGCTATCAGTGATCAACTCAACCTCGATTTCCTTCCCTCACTTTCCTGGAGGTGGGAGTGGGAGGTGTGGTACCAAAAATTTCTACCTGATCTTCTAATCACTGGATTGGTTGCTCCAGCAACAGCTACCATCCTTAGGGGCTTTCCAAAAGTTACTTCATTCAAGTAGCTAAGTTGTGGTTGAAAGGTGTTTTGTAATAAATATCAAGACATTTTTGTTGTTCTTATCACTTAGGAAATTCCAAGGGAGCACTGTGTCTGAAACTGGGATAAAAAACAAATATACATTTCTTATCACAGATCACAATATCACAATTGTGGCCAAGCAAGGAAATGCTGAGTCTTGCCCTCTCTGACCCAGGCCAAGGTTTTCCCAGAGGACCCTTGAACTTCAAGGCCGAGCAGCCCGACCTGCTTTTGAACTGCTCCTGCCTGCCCTGCCATATCCATAGAGGCAGGACGTCCCTTGCAGGCCTCTGGGCTCCCTTGTTTCCTTGCTATTGATCTTACCTGAGACTCCTCCCACCCCCAGGGATGGCAGGTAGAGAGACTGGGGAACTGGCCCACTGGTGTGGGGCTGCCCTGGGCATAGGGTAGCTGCTCTGGGGAGCCCACAGCCCCTATAAGCCCAGTGTGGGAAGGAAGGAGGAGCCTGGCTCTTAGTTCCAGAGGTAGTGGCTGCTCCTGCAGGCTCAGCACAGTTTCCCCAACTCTGATGAGCTTCTCTAGCTAGGAGAATTTTAAACACAGCCATCCTGCCCCCCACACACCCTCCACTCCTTGTTTGAAATTTAATCTTCTCTCTGATGACACAATGTATTACCTGCTACCACCAGTATTCATAATTGCATTCTCTCATTGTCAGCCCCTGGGGTGAGTTTCCTGACATAGCCTTATAGGACACTTGCATTAGAAGGTGTTCTGGCAGGGAGCAGATGGCACCCTCCCCATGGGCTTATTTGAAGAGTGTAAAGCATGGATTTTTTTTTTTTACAGAGGGACAGTCAGGGTGAAGGGAAATCATGAACGATAGTGTGGTAACCTCAGCTGGCCACAACCAGATACCTTTGCCCCTAGGACTAAAGGAATAAGAGTCTAGAAGTTTCCAGCTCTGGTACACAGAGAAGACAGAGTGGAAAGAACTACCGGGAGAATCTTCAGTCTTCAGTGGAGGGAGATGGCCACTCTGTAGGGCCCTGAAATGGAAAAATAAGGACTCACCCCAGCCTTGTTCTCCCATGCCCTCCAGTCAGCACTGCCCAGCTGCTGTGCACAGTGAGAAGCCACAGCGTAGGAGAGCTCTCGATGTAGCAGACTTTTTGTGGAGACAGGGTCTGGATGGACAGGGACAGGTTACCTGAGAGAACAGAATGAGTGAGAGGGATCCCCATGGAAGGCTCCAGAATAATGAACACACAGAGCACAGTGCACGTGCCAAACTCTTATAGGGAATTCATTTACATTAACTATATAATCCTCACCACAACCTCCGAGCAGGTGCTATTATTGTCAGCATCCTTGTTTTACTCATGGGGAAAGTGAGCCCCAGAGATGAAAAGCACTTGCCCCAGGTCACACACTAGAGTCCAGGCAGCCTGGCCCTAAGTCTGCTGTCTGGGGCTCTACATTGCACTCTCCGCCAACCCCTTCATCAGGGATCCCAGGGGAAGTGACTTCCAGAGCGCTTCCACTTTGAAATGCACTAGACTGGGCATGGATCCAAACATTAAGGCAGATCGTAGGGTAAGATTGTGCTCCAGAACTTGACTTGGGGTGAGCCAATGGTGAAGTGTCAAGCTAGCAGCAAATGAAAAGGACAGCTAGATGCTGGCATCAGCCAGTGCCTATCTTCCATGTGTGTGGGTACATCAGTATTTTGGCTTCCATGATCCTATGAGAGGCCTGGGCCCCAGCCCTGGGCCTTTGCCTCATCCTCTGTTGACTGGGCCCAAAGTTGGGTGTGAGTCCCAGCCGCACCATTTCCCAGCTGGGTTCTGGCTGCCATAACGAAACAGCAAAGACTGGAGGCTTTATACGTCACATTTCTGGAGGCTTTCCACAAGTTTCTTTTCACAAGTATTTGGGGTTATGACTTCTGCAACTTTTGGGGGGGTATGGTCAGGTTCTAACAGGGGCTCTCTTCCTGACTTGCAGATGGCCACCTTCTGGCTGGGTGTCCCCGTGGTAGAGGCCATGTAAGTTCTGTTCTCATCTTCTTCTCATACTGGCACTAACCCCATATTTCCCTAATCGCTTCCCTAAGACTCATTTCCAAAACCATCTCATGGGGGTGGGGGCTTAAAGGCTTGACATATGAATATGAGGGGAGTGCAAACATTCAGTCTATAATAACTAACCTCACTTTTCTCCTTTGCAGCAGGGATAATTATAGTGCCACCTCATGGTACTGTTGTGAGACTTGAAAGAGTAAATATGAGTGGTTAGAACTGTTCTTGGCACATTGTAAGCACTATGCAAGTTTTGGCTGCTTTGCTGTTATTAGACAAAGATTAGACAAAGGTCAGCTCTTGGTCACAGGCCTCCAGTCCAGAGCTTCTCAACCCTGGCTGAATGTTGGGAGTCCCCTGGGGTGTTTGAAAGCAAGCTTGTGCCTGGACCTCTCAGCAGTCAACTCAATCAGAATCCCTGGGGTGGGGTGAGCAAGGGGAGGGGAGTTGAAGTTGAGCAAGGGGGAAAGGAGGAACTGGGACGCTGGGTTAGTTTCTTTATTTGAATATGAACCACAAAGAGCATTGAAATCAAGGCACATTTCACAAGGGAAGTGCATGAGTTGGGGAGGGTCTGAGAATTTGTTTTGGAGAACAGAAAGAAGCTGGACCATCAGTTGGAGAAGAGCAATAGAAAGCTGGATGTGAGGGCCTGCTGTCATCATCCCTGCCTTGGGGAGGGTTGAGCACATGGGCACAACTCAGCACATATTTGTTTCATGAAGAATGAATGAAGACGGTACTTGGCCTTTAAAACAGTGCATTTATTTTAAACAATCGGAATGCACTTACTAAGTGGATAGATGCATTTGTGATATGTTCACACAACAGATAGTGCATAGGAGTAAAAAAGACAAAATACAACCCTCCTTAAAAAGATGATAAAACTTGGATAAATGAAACAGAGCAAAAAATAAACACCAACATACACGTTGATTTATTATGATATATCATAACTAGCATATATCGCATGTTTTAATTTATACATGTAAAACATCAGGTAATAAAAAGCATTTAAAAATTTAAAAAACCCATAGTACTTGTAACTGAGATTTCTGTGTATTATGTCTGTATTATCTTCCTAAGTCTGCGTAACGCACTAGTACAGACTGGGTGCGCAGCTTAACCTAGTTTACTGTCTCAGCATTTGGAGGCTGGAAGTCCTAGAGCAAGGTGTCAGTAGGACTGGTTTCCGCCAAAGGCCGTGAGGGAGAATGTGTTCATGTGCCGGTCCTTGCTTCTGGTGGCCTTGGGTGTTCCTTGGCTTGCAGATGGTGATTTCCTTGAGTCTTCACATCTTCTCCCCCTGTTTCTATTTTTCAGTGTCCAAGTTCCCCCATTTTTATAAGAACACCAGTCATATTGGATTAGAGCCCACCTCAATGAATTCATCTTCATCACCTGCAAAAATCCTATTTCCAAGTAAATTTCTTTCCACAAGTATTTGGGGTTATGACTTCAGCAACTTTTGGGAAAACACAATTCAATCCATAACACTGTCATGCTGTCACCTTAGGAGTTGAGACTGCTTTTTACTCCTTCGTTCGCTCTTGCTATGCCTCCAGGAGCATCTAATATGTGCCCTGGCCTGGACTTGGGAGAGCCAAGGCACTGAGGGTGTGTCCCCTAGCATCAAGTGGCTGATGGCCCTGGGAGGCAAACCCATAACCAGGTGAGGGGAGGGAAGAGACTCAAGGGGCAGATGGCAGGAGAGAGTGGAGGATGAGGGTGAGGATGTTGAGAACTGTTCTGGCTGTTCTCAGGGCCCTGTTCTAAATCCTGTATAAATAAAACCCTCAGTAAACCCATTTGCATTTATTATACAAGTCACTGACCTCAAGCTCCCCAGGCATTTGGAAGGCTGGGGGTGGGGAAGGGCGATGCTTCCTTTTTCCCTTGGTGAACAGGAGGCTTAAAAAGGAGCAACAGACTTCCAAACATATTCCAAACCTATTCTCTCAATAAATTCTTTACAAAATTTCCAGGTCTCTGAAAAATCTCTTTGCATGCATTCTGATTCTGGTTCATGCTTTGCCAGGAAAACACGCATCCCTCCATCTTTCAGCCACTTCAGCCCAGCTCCATAGAGTGGGATCACCCCTTCCAACCCCCAGCCAATTATCCCAGCATAAGGAGAATCCTTGCCCTCCCAGAAGGTCTGCAATTTGACTGGAGTCCTTAGAAAGACACTAGGGTGAAAATGTAATATTTTGAAATATTTACTATCTGCCCAACATTGAGCTAAGCACAGATGGTCCCTGACTTATGATGGTTTGACTTAATGATTTTTCAACTTTACAAAGGTGTGAAAGTGATATATATTCTGTAGAAACCATACTTTGGATTTTGAATTTTGATCTTTTTCAGGGCTAGTGATATGCTGTATGAAACCTCTCTTATAATGCTGGGCTTTGGCAGTGAACCTCAATGCTCAGTCAGACCCCAATCACAAGGATACTCTTACCAGTTCTGAGGTTCTATTGTCACACCTTAATTACACCTTTCATCGTTGCCTCTGTTTGTCCCTCAACTGCTATGAGCTATTTACTTGTCCCATCTCAGATGATGGTCTTCCTGAGACTGAGATGTGTCTTTGTTCTTTGCATTCCCAGAGCCACGTATGCTGTCTGACTCAGGGTACACGTGACACTAGTATTTGTTCCCTTCTGCATTTTCCCTGTAGGCAGAAAAGAGGGCTAGAGAGGAGATGTGACTTGCGCCGGAACACACAGTACAGACCCTTTGTAGATCTGAGAGAGTCTTAGAGTCCATGACTGTTCTCCTCCCCCAATGTTTCCTAGAATAGCAGGCAGAGGGCAAAAGTTAGACCTGCTCAAGGCCTCTCAGCCGATCTTCCAGTGTCTGTCTTGTACTCACAATATCTTTATCTACATTCTGGCTCATATCATGTCCATATTAAAAACGTGAACACCCCCATCTGATTCAACTCTATCTCAGCTTCAAAGAGTGGGCTCTTTCTTCTAAACCTCAGTCTAAATTTTCCCAGCACAAAGGATACCTCTGCCTGGAGAGCCCCCAGATTCATCTCCACATGGGACAGAGCGCTGCTCTCCGATATTTTCAATTAGGAAATCTCATTGGGGTGCCCCTGACCTGGATCTGCTTGTGACTCACAGGAACATGTTCATCTGTAAAGTCCAACTCTAAAAGTCCCTCAGGATCCAGTCACCCTGACTTGGGGTGGTACTCCAGAAAAATCTGAGTAATTGTGCCCCAATAGAACTGAAATTTGGTGCCAACTGTGAGGCTCAAAAGCAGTATTAATGGGGAGAGTGTGACTAACCAGGGTGAGTAGCTACAGCAGGGTGAGTTGCACCTGACCCGACACTGTGCAAAAACAGTGTTCAACAGCGACCCCTTGTGGCAATAATAGAAGTAGCAGAAGTAGGAACCACGAGTTTGCAAATTATGATTAAAAACTCCCATTTTTCTCTCACCCTGCTGTTTAAAGCAGGACTCCACAGTAGCATCTTTGGTACTAAGACCTCAGGGACCTTAGA
This sequence comes from Talpa europaea, assembly GCF_964194135.1. NCBI lineage: Eukaryota > Metazoa > Chordata > Mammalia > Eulipotyphla > Talpidae > Talpa > Talpa europaea. The sequence goes on along the minus strand of NC_140076.1, from coordinate 68,231,153 downwards.
TAACTCAAGGAGTAAGAGAAGACCTCTAAGGACAAGCTGGTGTTCATGTGTATGGTGGAAAAATGAGAGAAAGATGTTTTAAGCTGGTGTATGATGGGTATAAAAGAGTGAATCAGAAGGGCAGACAGACTACATTAAGCAGACCCCAGGAAACACTAAGCAGATATCCAGAGTCTTAGGCCTTCTTTTCTACCCTAGTAAGTCTACAACTCATGGATCCTGGCACGAGTGTCCAGCTAGCTACTTTCTGATGTGGTCAACCCTGACCTTGTTCCCAAATGAGAAGGCCCTACAAAAGCCAGCCCCCACCTACCTCTCTGATTTCATATCATAGCACTTGGTCTTTTTCTTACTCTGTTCCAGTCACCTGGTCTTACTAATTCAAGAACATATAATTTCATTTCTACCTCAGGGCCTTTGCACATGCTGCTTTCTTGGTCTTAAATACTCTTCCCAGAGCCCTTTGTATTGGCCAGTTTCTTCTAATTATTGAGGCCCTTTAAAAGACCAGCCTCTCTTCCCTCAAGTCACTTTCTATCCTGCTACCCTGTTTCATTTTCTTTCATCTACTTGCCTATTTGTTGTCTACCTCTTTTCCCTGGAATCCAAGTTCCATGCTTTGTTCATTGCCAAATCACCACTATGTGAGAGCGCCTGGCACGTAGTAGGAGCCCCATAACTACCTGTTGAATAACTGGTGATTACTTTAACCCTTCCACTGAAAGCCAATTCCCAGCTGCCCAGGACCCTGATTGACCTGTGATGAGAGGGGGCAGCACCTGTGCTGTGCCTGATGAAGCCTTGAACTTGGAGTTAACTCTGTCTCTGCCATGTTTTATCTCAGTGCTTTGAGCCAATGTTTTCTCTAAATGACGTATAATGGGTTGATCATACAGGATGACGACCCACTCTAAGGGTAAGGGAAAGCCAATTTTTTTGTGTTCTTGTGAAATCTGGAGGTAGTGAGCTCATAGTTTCTGGAAGCAGACAAAGAAAATAAAACAAAATACATTTAAAAAAACCTCCATGAGCACAAAACCAAAGGTCACCCTGTCCTGGCTCCACCTTCCTGGTAGCCTGAAGTAGGGTTAGTGTTATAGACACTTGGAGAACAGAAGCGGGGGAGGCACAGAGCATGAGGAGCTCTGGGAGCCGACTATAGTTTCTGCCCTCTGGGACGGTGGGAGGGAAGCTGAGGGCACTCCCAAAACTTAGACAGTCCCTGCTGGTCTCCAAAATTTCAGTTTCTTTTCTGTTCTGGGAAGCCTGGCTTAACTGGACAGAATTAGCTGCCCTTCTCTAGAACATCCACTAAAACTGGCTCACATATCTAATATCTGGTTGTGTTGATATTATTCATTCACATGTTTTCTTCTGTTCTAAACCCCTAAAATCTTGGAACAGAGAAACCATGAGTCTCCAAATTATGTCCCCAGGCAACAACAGGCAAAACTCCTTCTCCCGTACTCCGGCATGTCAGTGACTGCATCTGGTGGACTGGAGTTGCTCATTCCCATGGGTCCCTCTTTATTAACCTGGAGGACAAGGGTCATGTGCTTTCATCTTTGTGTCCTCAGCTCTTAGGGCACAGAATGGCCGCTCAGTAATAGCTGCTGAATGGCAAAAGGAGAATATAGAAGGCCTGGTGGGATTTCCATTTGCTTGTTCATCCTATGGCTGGACAGATGATTATTTCTGTGCTCATAAAGTCCCCTTCATAACCTTAGATTAGGAAGATTTACATCACTTTTCAGCTTTTTGGCTAAGATCAAGTGTAGGAGGACTTGCAGCCAGGGTGGGATTTTGCTTATTTCCTTTCTTTCAGGCAGTAAGAGTTAACAGAAGAAAGATATAGGGAGATTATAGATCTTCCTCTGCTTATGATGGGGCAGTGTCCTGATAAACCCACAGTAAGTTGAAAATACTCTAAATTAAAAATACATTTAAGTAAAAGTTAATGAATTAATTAGGTTGTAAGAGATGCTCTGAATACACTTAGCCTATATCATAGATTAGCCTCGCCTGGCTCAGGAGCTTACACGCTTATATTAGCGTACAGTTGGGTAAAATCATCTCACACAAAACCCATTTTATAATAAGGTGTTGAATTGCTCATGCCACCTTTTGAATACTATAGTGAAAGTGAGAAAGAGAGAGCCCTCATTGAAAATTCAAAGTAGGATTTCTACGTAACATTGGAAAATCCTATATCAAACCATCTTAATCAGGATCATCTGTATTCCCTGGTGAGCTCTTACACTCACAAATATTTGCTTACTTCATCCTCACAACAACCCTTTTTCTGATTGACGCCAGGAACAACTGAAGCTAAAGTTGAGGTAGTCAGGATTTGAACCCAGGTCTGGTGGGGGTGGGTAGCCCAGGGCTACACATTTGGGACCTGAGGCTCAATAATAAAACTCCTCTCAAGTTCCGTGATGGCAGCCTCGAATGAGCTGCTCTACTCCACTGAGTGTGGGAGAAGGCTATCCCAAGCCCTCAGCTGGGGACCTGGCAGATACAAGAGGGGAAGTCCAGAGGGAGAGAAGGGAGGGGTTTGGGCAGACACATGGAAACCACCAGGCATAGGTTGTTCGCTCAAGGGCATAGATTCCAGAGGCCCCTGATCTCCAGCTAATGATTGATGGAGCTGCCAGACTAACAGGCAACAGCTCCCTGCAACTTTACCCACTATCTTATCAGCCAACGGGAGGGCACCAGTCACACATTGGCATTTCCCCTGGGGCACATGCATCATGTGCCCTTAGGGGGCCTGGTTCACTCACAGGAACTACATCTGTCCTGATCTAATGAACAGGTGTCCCCAACATCTCCCAGTGGCACCCCTCATCCAGCATCTGCTTTCCCAGGCCTCCAGGTCTTGCTGGAATTTCCTCTAAGCTGATTTGTCGTCTTAGAGCCACATCAGGGTCTTTCTGTTTTTCCTTGGTACTTTTTTTCTGGATCTGCCTCCATCCTCTCTCCTCCTCTCTCTGCCAGGTGGGGACTTTTTGCAACATTGTTGTGGACTGAGTTTTCTGTCATTGTGGATATTCCAGCTGAGGCTGGGGGAGGGGGGCGGGGAGCAACACATTCTTTGTGTGACTCTGGGGCCTGCAGTTTTAGGATCCCCCTTCTGACAAATCCTGTGGAGGGAATAGCCTGGGTCCTGAGGAGGCCCAACTTCCCTGGGAGCCATGTGATAGCAGGGAGCTGTCTGCCAATGTCCCTGGGCCTTTTTCTTCTCCTCTGTCCAGTGAGGATGTCGGCATCACTTCCCAGGATGAGGATGAGACCAGAGGAAGTGTGTGTGTGAACCCCCTGCGACAGTGCTGAGCATGCACATTGCAGAGGGCACTCTGCTCTGCCAGGGGCCTCAGGGAGATCTGCTACTCATGCAGGAGACCACTGCCCCCTGGGAGGCTGTTCTTTCCACTCCCTTGTTTCTGGATTCCTTAGCAGGACTCACTGCTCCTCAAACATTTCCGGCCTCTAAACTTTGCTTATGCTGGTTCATCCACGAGCCATTCTTCTATCCATATTTATTCACATGTCCATTCAATAATTTGGTTGTCTCATTCTGATTTTGTATTCAGGGAATACGACTGCGAACAAATCAGACCAGGTCTTTGCTCTCATGCAACTTGCATTACATTGGGGGGACATAGAGACAGTAAAGCTAGGTAATTTTGATGGCATGAAAGAATCTGAGGAACATAAGAATGACATGTGCATAGCAGGACTGGTGAGGAGGTTGGGTTGGCTGCTTTGGGAAAGGAGGTGAGGAATGGTTGCAAACCACAGAAACCACCTCTGACTACTAAATGCTGAACAGAAACTCAGTACGTGTCACTGGTTGGCTGGGGTGGCTGGTTACATTTATAGGAATAGAGAAGGAACATTGGAAAGTGTGTAGGACCCACACGAGACCTCAGTCACATCATCCACGGGACAGATGGCCCAGGAAGCTGCCTGGTTCCCTCTTTGCTGCTCTGCTGGACCCTGACTTAATTGGTGTCACCACTGGGCATCATTTCTTCTTGTCCCATTGGAGTTGCTGAGGCTGGATCACATGATTTCCAGGGAGAAAAGAGAGAGAGAGAGAGAGAGAGAGAGAGAGAGAGAGAGAGAGAGAGGAAGAGACTCTTTTTTTACCTCTCTGATGTGAAGAGATTGGTTTGATGTTGAGTAGCCAAGACGTGACTCATGTCTGGAGAGGCGACATCTGATTAGAGACCTAAATGATAGAGAACTTTTCATGAAAAAATGGGGATGATGATGAGCATCATCAGATCTAAAGAAAGCATGTGCAAAGGCCCTGAGGCAGGAAAGGAGAGAAAGAGGGCCGTGTGGTGGGAGCACAGTGAGAGAGGGAGAGACCAGGAGGAGAGGTGGGCAGGGGTGCTGCCTGTTTTTGCAACACAGCTACTGCCACCAAGTCCCATCTCCCCAAATTCAGAAGAAACTGGTTCTGAATTCCCTCCTTGTCTGAGTTGCCCTCGCTCATGAACACCACATACTTTTTTCTGATCTGGAAGTTATTTATGGGCCCATCTGATTCTGAGAGCCCCCAGAGGGCAGGGACAGGGCTATATTTTCATCTCTGTGTCTCAGGGCCCAGAAAAACCTTGGCACAGGGAAGGACTCGGGATTGACTGAATGATTTAATCAGCTGCTACCGCAGGGGCAGAGCATATTAATAATGTAGGAACATGTGTCAAGTAGCACAGAGATTACCAGCTCTTACGTAAATCTTGTGCCAAGTAAGCAATCAGAGCATCCAGCTACGTGTGGCTTGTTGGGGAGCTCCAGTGTCATTAAGGCTGCTCAGAGGTTGTTCATCAAGTCCTCCAACACGGAAACTTCCAGCAATGTGGGTAGACATTGGAGACAGCCTGCCCCACAGCCGTGCCTTCTCCCTTGCTCAAAGAAACCCCAGTTTTATGCAACTGGAAGCAAGTCTAAGCTCCAACCTAGCACCCCTATTATCCCAGCAATTCTGTCAGGTGGGTTTCTCTCTGTGTTCTCTAGTCAGGGATGCTGAGGGTCGGTTGAGGTGAAGTGCTGAGCCAGAGGTCATGTGGCCCTTGGGGCAAAACCAGAGTTTCTGGGTCTGACTGAACCATCGAACCATCTCCACTTAGGTGTTTCATAACAGCTCTTACTAAGCTTTTGTTTCCATCAAGAGCAAGCCTGCCAGACTCTCTCTGAGACTTGCCCATGCACCACGCATCCAATGCCGCCATTTCTCCTCCATCTGCACGTGCTCATTTTACTTGGCTATCTTCTTCCAAATTGCCTTCTTCTCCCCATCCAAAGGCCACCAACCAGTCCAGGCCACCCTCCTGTCACACCAGGGTCACTGCATGGTCACTGGATGGTTTCCCCATGTCCAGTCATTGTCCCTGAGTCCAGAGGATCCTTTCTAAAACCTAAATCTGGGGCTTCCCCTGTGGTGCAGAGTGTTGAGTGCAGCGCTGTGAAGCTGCCTGCAGCCTCCACAGCACCGATTCGATTCCCACCCAGCCGGGGAGATTCCCACATGGCACGACAGACTTCTCCTGTCTTGCCTGCTGCTCCCCTCAGTAGTGTATTTAGGACGTTCTGCCTGTTCTGCTCTCTGCTCTGTCTCTGGTGGATTCTCTCACCCTCCCGCATCTCTGGTCTGTGCCCTGGTTCTTGTATATATAAATAAATAAATCTTAAAAAAAAATAAAATAAAACCTAAATCTGTTCCCATCCCTCCATTGACTGCTCATTGCTCCTGGATCAGAGCGTAAACTCCTTGTCCAGGCCTCCCCGGCCTACACCCCTGCCCAACTCTGGAACCCACACCCCTGCAGCCGAAGCCTCACCCCACTGCCTGGAGCCCCGGTGCCTTCTCTCTGTGAGCGGGTGTAGGGTAAGGAAAAATAGCAGGCTTTTCTGCCCTCCCGCCATCAGGATAGATGAGGGAACCCTGTGATCCTGAATGCATGCCTGATGGCGGGCACCTGGAGTGGGTACACCTGCGCTAAGACTGTGCTTTAAGGGTGGCGTCATGGGGACGCCAGAAGAAGCCTAAGGAGAAGCCGAGGGAAGGCCGGAGAGCCCACAGAGTGAAGACCTGCTGGGGGCTGGGAGGTCTGCCAAGCTCCCAGTCCCCCAGCACCCCTGCCTGCCATATGCCTGGTGAACCCCCAATAAAAAACCGGCAAAAACCACTGAGGACTCTGACTCCTCCTTTACCCAGTCTGCATGGGATCAGAAAATATGCCCTGTGTCTATTCCTGCCCTTTTCAGCGGGACACCTTGCCCCCTTCAGGCCTTGCCTCCACGGAATCCCCTTGCTGTCACCTGTGCCTTGACTTCATGCTACAGAACTTGTCCATGGGTAGTCGGTACCTAACTCTCCATTGATGCTCTGAGCGTTTCCCAGCCACAATCCCTCCCCCGCCCCCTGCCAGGATACACAGTGTGTTGGGAGTGGGGGAGGCACAGGAGTCACTGGAAAGATTCTTGACTCGTCTTCAGAGCTCTGGCCACCATCCATCCAGGAGCCAGATGAGGCCCCAAGAGAATCCAGCTGAGTCCCCAACTGGCTAGCAGCAGAGTGTGAGGCACTGAGGGATCTGCGGTCTCCTCCTCCAGGGTCAAGATCAGAGTTTAATGCTTATCAGATGTCCCTTGGCAGGCATGGAGCCAGTTGAGTGATTAGGCGGTTCTGGTCTTGCTGCAGATGTCCTTGGAGACCAAGAGGCTGAGAAAGGGAAGGGTGTGGGCCCCAGAGCAGGAAGCACATCAGATCCTGCAGGGTTAACTGAGTGCCTCTCTAGGATGGGGCACTTCCCCCCTCCAGCATGCGGGTGGGGGGGACTCTGAAACACAGACCTCACCCAATCTCTCCTCTGCCCACAACTCTCCCAGGGTTCCCCAGCAGCCCGGATCCCAGGGCCTGGCATTCAAGGCCCCTCTCCTTATTTATCTCTCTCTTTGAAACATCCTTGTTCATGTGTCTACCTGGTTCTTGCCCATCTCCCTCCTCCACATTTTACACTCTGGGTCTTGTTCACTGTTGTATCCCCTGTGCTAGCCCAGAACCCAGAATCTTTTGGCGATATCGACTAAAACAACCACTGCTAGGAATTAAAAGTTTAGTAAAGAGAAAATTTGCTGAAGAGGTTGTTCAAAGCCAAACTGAGGACCCAGGCAGGCCTAGGAGATCAATATCAGTTTCTCTGAGTGACTGGCTCCAGCCCTTGGAGTTTTTGGCCTGGGTTTATGCGCAGTAAGTTACATAAGCAGAAAGGATGCATAACCGTATTTTCTTAACTAAGGAAAGAAGACATCTAGTTAATTTCTGACATTTTTAGTTTCTAGCCAACTAGGTAAATGATAAAGGAAAAACTGTTCATAACTTCAAAGCCATTCTTGATTTTACACAGCTAATCCAGCTTTTGCTGTCCATATTTGGGAAGATGGAAGAACTAGAGTTTACTGGAATCTTTTATCCCAAAAGTACCCAATCGATGGAGGGTGCTCTCAGACTTTGTCTCCTGCTCCTTCTTCCTGCAATTTGCAAATGCGACAGTCTGCATGTATATGGACTTTCAGGGGGTTTCCTTTCTTTCTCAAGCCAGGTTTTGCCCTAGCCTTTATTCTACTGACTCCAGCCTCTTAATATGGCCCTGGCAGGGTAGAGGTAGACATTTTCCAATAGAATAAAGCACTGAATTTTCTTCTCTTGGTCCATAGTGTCAATGTTTAGTCCATGGGTGAAAGAGTTAATAAATGAGAGAATAAACCATTTGGCCTCTGCTGCCTTTCTAGCAACATCTCTTAATAATTGTTAGATAATAAAAACCCAATAAGTTCCTTTTAAAGATCAAGTTGGCTTTATTAAATGAGTCATCAACCAGGCACTATCCCATTTTGCAAATAGAAAGATGTTGCAAAAATTTATTGGGAAGGGAAGGTTTCACATCAGAAATAGGGTGGAACAAGGTCATTAGCCAAAGAAAAGCAGGATTATTTCAGGCACAGCCACCTACCCTCTGTGGAAAGCTGGGGGGCTTATGAAGATGACCTCACTAATGCTGCCCACATAACACATGATCAGTTCATTTAAATTTCCACTTTTGGGAGAGGCTGAAGCTGCTGTTAGGGTAGGTATAAGTCTTAGTGGCCCTGAATGAAGGACTCCATTTTGGGCTCATTTCTTTTTTTCTTTAATGCAATATTCTTGTTAGAAGAATAATAAGCAGCAAACTCAGCTTGTGAATAACATCCTGAACAAACCCCATCCCCTGACAGACTCCACAGACTGATAGTTTCATGGTGTAGAGATCTCAGGAACCAAGGATTACAACTCCCAGCATGCCATGAACCTCACTGCCTCAACAGCGAGTCATGGAAACTAGGAGTGGGGTTAAGCTGCTATGCTTGGCCTATAAATGAACATATGCATGCTCTTGCTTTCTTATTTTCCCACCTTTGACTTGCACCCTGATACTGATGGAAGGAGACACATGGAGGGAGCCATGTAAAGACACTTGGAAGAGATTCATGGGTGAGAGACACATAGAGTGACTGCTCCTGGTCCTTGGCAGAGACAATGGCAGCCATTATGTCGATGTGATGTATTTTTGAGTTTCTCCTCTCTCCCAATTCTGTGGAAACTGCCTGACTGCTTTCTTGTGACTCCTTGCCAGAAGGCACCTTAGACTTGGGGCCTCAGCTGCCACACCCAGGCCAAGCCTATTTGGCTGGACATTTGCCCATGAGGGGGTAAATAAATTTTCAAGTTTTTTTTTTTTTTTTAAGAACTGGGTGCAGGCCAGATGTGCGGGAGGGTGAGAGGATTCACCAGAGATAGAGCGGGGAACAGAACAGGCAGACTGACTGAAACACTGCTGAGGCGAGCAGCGGGCGAGACAGGAGAGGTCTGCTGTGCCATGTGGGTAGCTCCCTGGCCGGCTGGGAATTGAACCTGTGCTGCAGAGGCTGCAGACAGCTCTACAACACTGTGCTAAACCCGCTGTGTGAGCGGGGAGGCCCAATTTTGAAGTTTTATTGGTAAACTATTATTTTAAATCCCCTCTTCTCATCTTCCTCCACCACCTCCTTCTCTCTCTCTCTTTCTCTCTGACTCCAAACCAATTCTATTAAAAATCTTTCACATTAAGCATATGCTTCCTTTGCCTTTGTGTGTGTGGATGGCTGGACCCCTGTTGGAATGTGCACCCCTTAACATTTTGGTGCCCCTGGCTACCTCATCCTGGATTTTATTCCCAACAAAGTAATGTCCTCTCATTCCTCTGTGCCTTTCGCTTGCTGCCCTCTGCCTGAACGCCCTCCTTTCTTCCTGACTGTTAAGTATTAACATTAAGTATCAACTCTTTCCTGATCATTTCTTGCCCTGTCTTTGATGTTCAGTTTCCTCCCCTCTCTTCTCTCATGACATTTTTCTTACTGTTTTGGGAGCTCATGTTACCTTCGACCATGTGTTCCTTAAAGACATCTTGCCTGATTATCTCTTGACTGGGTCATTTGACACGGTTTACTATCTCACTTACTAGGTACTTGCTGAGAGATAAATTAATTTACTCCTCACAAACCTTAAGAGTTAGGAGCCCTTTGTATTTGGGAAATGTAATTATTGCTGGTGAACAGCAAACATGCTATTTGATTCTAGGCAAGGGGTTGGGTGGTCCAGAGTTCGGGCTGTGGAGATGGGTGGAGGTGGCCCTGCCACATGTTAACTGTGACATGGAGACAGTCCCCCCAATACTCTCTGCCTCATTTTTCCACTTGTAAAATAAAGGATAATAATATGATCTCCTTTCAGGGATGTTGAGAAGTTTCAATGAACAATTTTCACAAGGCACTTGGCAAAAAAGTTTGGAATACAGTTAGTGCTCAATAAATGTCTGTTGCTATTGTCAGTGTTGTCACTATCTTGATTCCACATCTTGTGCCCTATTCCTCTAAACAACTTGGTGTAAGCTAAAACCAACAATTTAAAGGTTTCTCTTGTCTCAATTAAGGTGGTGCAAACCAAAGAACCAAGGTACAGCTGGATGGGCCTTGCGAAGAAACTGCATAGACAGCAACAACAAGAAAAGTCTCTGAGCAAATTAGTAACTTCAGAGAAAGTCAAATTTCAAGGTTAATTGACATTGCTAAAACTCCTAGAAGATAAGGCTCTAAATAAGGTAAAATTTAACAAGTTTCCTTGTTTTCCTCAATACATAGACAACATCAAATAAACACATTAACCTGACACCTGCCCCAACTTTCTCTGTGAAAATCCTTGAAGATGTGCAATGTTTTCCTTGCAAACCGTGCAAAATTCTCAATGTGAGACCTAAAGTTTGGACAACTTTTCTAGAGCTACTTGGAGGCTGTTCCTGGGTTTTAGCCCTCAGCCTCAATTCTTTAGTAAATGTACTTATTCTTACTCAGCTGGGTCTAAGTCAACAGCTATTTCTAGCCTTTCATTATCCTGTCCCATGTCTTGTGCTTCTACTAACCAACTTGGTTATACCTTCAGGGAATAAACTTTTCCAGGAAACAGGAAGTGACAGCGTTAAGTCAGGTTATTTATTTTTTTTTAAAGATTGATTGATTGATTGATTGATTGATTTATACATATATACATACATACATACATACAAGCACTGGGTACAGTCAGAAGCACGGGAGGGTGAGAGAATTCACCAGAGCCAGAATGGGGAGCAGAGCAGGCAGAAGGACCGAGGGGAGCAGCGGGCGGCAGGCGGGGTTCTGTGCGCCATGTGGGACCCTTCTCCGGTGGCCGGGGAGCAGCCGGGGATTGAACCGGCACTGTAGAGGCTGCGGGCAGCTTCGCAACCCAGCGCTCAACCGCTGTGCCACCGGGGAGGCCCAAGTCAGGTTGTTTTTTGATCTTTGGCTGCAAAGGTGAAGGTCAGCAACATTTGAGATAGGCTCTGTCTATGGCTTTCATTTGAAGGCTAGGAAATCAGGATCTCCAACCGTGGTGGGAAGCTGAGAGAAATATATTGGCTATCTCTGCAGGGATTATCAACCAGACTTCTAGGACCTGACCAATCTGGGCAACTGGTAAGCAAAGGTGCCCCACTGGGAAGCAACAAAGATGGGGCACACCAAAGGGCTCACTGATCAAAACAGAGATCATTTTGGAATCAGAAAACTGACTTTATGGCTGGAGTTTTCACATGTACAAGGTCTCTTGATCTTCCCAGTGAATCTAAGAACCACTGGAAAAGCCTGATGTTAACCAACAAATGGCACAGAGATACCCTCCAATGTCCTTGCAGAGACATGGTAGCCACACATTAATTGCAGGCCAGTAGCTTATGAGTGAAGAGATGTGGGTCACTTTTAGGGCAAGGCTGCTGAGAGTCAGTGTACCTCCTCATACCCTTGCTCCAGTGACCTTGGATGGCATGGTTACCTTGAACTCTGTGACTCTGGATGATGTGGTAACAGGACAGGACAGTGGTGTGTGTGAGGGTGTGAGCCTGAATTAACCTCTGTGATACTAGCATGTATTTGTTATCCAACAAAGCCTGGACAAATCCTGACTAATTGAGGTTTTTTTTTTTTCTTTTCTTTTCTTTTCCAGAGCAGGTAACAATCTTCTGGGCTTGAAGTGACTTGCTCAAGACCTTGAGCAAGTCCAATAAGGAAAGGGCAGAACTGGGTATGAACCACTGGCATTTGGATTTATGCCATCTTAGGACTTATTTCAAGTTAAAATTATGGGCTTTTCTTAAAGGTTAGGCATGCTGAGGGTCTGAAGTTGGAATGAGTCAAGAAAACACATTAAGAGGTTTGGGAAATGGTCAAATGAGATGGGGAACCTAGGCAGATCCATCAGATGATAAAAGCAAGTGATAAATTTCAGTCTTACACTGTGAAATGGGGTTTAGGCTAAAGCTAGGATCCAGGTTAGAAGGAGATACAGGGAGGGTCTGTGGATTCTGAAAAGTGAGCAGAATGAATCTACATATGGCTGATAGACGTAATTCCTGCAAGGGTCAATTTCAGAGACAAGATGTCTCCTCGGTTGAGAACAGTAAGTTCAGAGACTGGAAAAGTAATCTAGATTTTGAGGAGGGGATTGCCTAAGAGAGGTGTGGTATAATAAAGAATATATCTTTATTTTTGTTCAGGCACAGAGCTCTAAAAATCTTTGAAATTTCCTGAGTGATAGGAATGTTTCTGTTATGTTAATGAGGTGGCTCAAGGTAGGCCCCTAAATAGCTTCAGGGTGAGAACTGGTCATCAGAAGTATAGAACTTTGGGTTAACTTAATCTCTAGAGATTACATAGCCAAATGATTTAATCAATCAGCCTGGACAAGGAAATCCCAATAAAATCCCTGACATCACTGCATAGTGGAGTTTTCTAGTTGGTGAACACATTGGTGTGCTGGTGAGTATATTGTGTCTCAAATCCACAGAGGGCAAAGAATCTCTGCATCCTCCTCTTCAGACCTCATCCTACGTGTCCCTTCATTTGACTGGTGCTGATGTGCATCCTTTATATAAAGCTGTGGTATAAGTGTAGCATTTGCAGTAAGTTCTGTGAGCTCTAGTAGAGAAGAATCAAATCTCAGAGGGTTGTGGAAACCTGAAAATCTACTGTTGACTGGTCAGAACGATGGTGGCTCCTGACACCTGTGGCTGGCATCTGAAATGGTAATGGAGCCTCTGCTAGCTCTTCTTAAAAGAAAACTAATCCTATCCAATCAGGGCCAAATCTTCATAAACGCATTTAACCTTAGTTACTTCCTTAGATGTCCCATCTCCAAATACAACCATCGCCATTGCCATCACCAATATCATTATCCTTAAAATCATCACCATTAACATTATCACCATCATTCTTACCATCATCATCAACCATTATCATTATCACTACCATTATAATCATCCCATTACCAGTCTTACGGAGGATTGCTTTTAAACCTGTGGCATCTGTGCTAACTTCAGGATACCCAATTTTTCTCAGACACGTGGTATTGGGGCACTGGAAATAAGTGGAACCACAAGTATTAGTTATTTGGCGGAAGAATTTGAACAAAAGAACTGGGTGCAGGAACCCAAAAAAAGGGATTCAGTATGTCAGTATCCCCACCCAAAGATGCCAGAACCTTTTCCTTTTGGTGGGTTTTTCTTGTATTGACAATAGAAATGACTCAAGTGCAGCTGAAGGACTTCAGCCACTGGGACCATCTCTCCTAATAAGATCATCATCTTCCTCCTATTGTACTTACCATCACTGTCACCAACACCATCATTATCAACAGCATAACAACATCACCACCATCACATTGATTCCTTCATTCTATCACCATCACCAGCATTATTATCACCACCATGCCATCACTATCATCACCATTGCCATCACCAATATCATTCTCCTTAAAATAATCATCATTACCATTATCACCATCACTCTTATCATCATCACCACCATCACCATTCTATCCCATTATCTCATCATCACCTTAATCGCTGCCATCTCCATTACCATTATCACCATCCCATTACCGTTGCCATCATCATTGTCATCATTATCATTATCACCATTACCTTTCACCATGCCATGATCATCACCATCACCATCACCATCACCATCACCATCACCATCACCATCACCATCACTAACATTCATTGAGTGGTTACCATCTGCCAGAACCTCTGCTGGGTGCTGTCTATACATCCCATGACAGTGATGTAGAAATTATAATAAACCCCACAGTACAGAGGAAGAACCTAAGGGCAGAAAAAGTAAAATGACTCTGATAAATTCCAGGGAGGGCCTGCTGGGATCTAGAGGCCAGGTGCCTCACTGAAGAACCTGAGCTCATCACTGTCTCCTCATCGCCTTCTCATCACCTGCCATGTAGACTTGTCCTTCTCCCTTGTTCAACCTGAGGTTGCTATGGACTACATTTATGCCTAACCCCCCAAATTCATATGTTGAAACCCTAGCCCCAGGTGTGGTTGTATTTGGAGATGGGACATCTAAGGAAGTAACTAAGGTTAAATGAGTTTATGAAGATATGGCCCTGATAGTTTTCTTTTAAGAAGAGATACCAGAGGCTTTTTTTTTTCTCTCTCTCCCCAACCCCTCTTTCTTGCACAAAACCAGGTCATGTGAGCACACACTGAGATGGAGGGTGACCACACATTTCAAAGAGAGGCCTCCCCAGATCCTGACCAACTTGGTATCCTTGATCTTGGACTTCCAGCCTCCAGAACTATGAGAAAATACACATGTGTTTTTAAGCCACCCAGTCTCTGGCATTTTTTTATGGCAGCCTGGGTCAATTAAGTCTCCCTCACCAGGCAGAGGGAGGGGGTGGGGTGGGAATCCCCTCTGAAGAGTGCCAAGTGGGGACCCATCCATCAGACATAGAGGCACAGAGCCCAGGATCCACAATACTTTCAGGAACCCATGAAAATATTTTAATTTTTAAAAAATCATAAGAAATGGAAAAAATTCACATGAAAAGAAAAAGTCCTGTGGTTTAATAGAGGCTCTGAAGCTCAGGGGGGAGAGAGATAAAGGGACAAGAGGATGTAAGGGATGGTGGTGGTAAAACAAGAATAAAATAGGCAACCCTGTGCAAAATTTAATTCATTAATTAAATAAAATGTTCAAGCATCAAGGAAAAAATAACATCAACAGAGAATATACGTGCATTAAGATCATATTCACAGATCCCAGGTGGACCTGAATTGGGGGAGCAAGGACAGTGCTTAGCCTAATACTGACTCACTGAGGGGCTTCACTTCATCCTTTGACCCTCTCTGAGAATATTTTCTCCTTTTGGGAATAAGAATCTTATTCCAATTGAGAATCTTATTCCCTTAAATATGCAATCTTAATAGAATCTCATGTAAATATGAACAGTATTTAACAAATATAAAGTAAATACATAACTAAAATGAAAATGAAAAATTAATATTCAAGGACCCATGAAAATCTATTATAGTGGGAAAGACTCCCTAAAACAAAGTTCCTGAGCCCCATGAAAGTCATCCCAGCACTGTACGTGCATGGTCCTGGGCAGGTACTGTGAATTCATCAGTGGACCATGACCTGCGAGCCACATACAGGGTCCGCCTGATTTTATAAATCCATATTGCCTATGGCTGCTTGTGCTCTGCAAAGCCATCCGGAAGGTGTCATAGAGATCCAGTGGCCTCCAAGGCTGCAGACGTTTATCATCTGGTACTTTGTAGAAAAAAATGCACCAACCCTTGCTTTATGTCCACTCATCCAGGCCCTGTGGCAGTTTTATCCTTGATTTTCTAAATATGAGCAAGGCTAAATGACTTGCTGAAGAGTCCACAGATTGTCAACAAGCAATCTTTGACGTCACAGAAAGCCCATGTTCTTTCTATCACAACTGCTGCCACTGGCTTGTTTGATCTAGAGTTTCCTTCTGTCTCCGCTACCTGTACCAAATGAATCTTCCAGCAAAGCTGGTTACATTTAGTTTCCATTCAGTCAATGATTTCTGAGCTGAACCTTTGCTGGGCTTGATATTGTCGATATAAAGGTGCATGTGACCCATCCTTTGAGGGAGGCAGTCTGGCAGTGACTACCACAGGAGGTGAGCGAGCAGGGGGAGACTAGGGGGCATCTCCACCTATGAGCCTGTTTGCTTGGAGTGTTAAGAGTGGGACTGTGGGGGCAGCAGATCTGAGTCTGAATCCCATAGGGAGGAGAGGAATTTCTCCCTACCCCCTCTTGATTCTTCATGGGCTGGTCAATTAATCAAATTAACATCAGGCAAAGGAGTGGGAGAAAAAAAAAAAAAACGTATTCAATTTCATCAGCATGGAGAAGCCACATGGAATTAGGCTCTAAAGCCAATGAGGCAAAATGAAGAGACACATACAAACCTGTGCTGAGCTAAGGGAAGGGGCCGGGAACTGGGGTTCCAAGGTGAGAGAGGAAGGGGGCTCCTATCAATATGCTGGACCCACCAGATAGATAGATAGGTTTCTCTGCCAGAAAGGTTATTGTTGGTAAAAATCATAATTCTGGGCAATACCCACTATTTCATTCTCCTGGGTAGTGAAGAGAGTGGCAGAAGTTTCTTATGAGCTTAACCTTGATTGACCTCAGCTCAGCATGATCCACAGACCAGGGTGACATGTCGTGGGGAGGCCTAACCTTCTATCCTGTCCAGTAGCTAGCCTGCTTTGCCTTGGCCCTTATCTATAAAATTGGGATGCTAACAGTGCCTACCTCATAGAGTTGTTTGGGTAGCAAAACAGCTCAACATATAACTGTGTTAGGACAGTGCCCGGCCCAGAGCCACCACTCACTGTTCATTAGCTATTCTTGCTGTTGGTGCCATGTTTACATACTAGGACCACTCGGATGATGGGGTGTGATGAGAGAACCTCATACCAGGGGTGGTTGAAGACCTGGGATCCAGTTCCAATTGTTTCTGACTTGCTGTATGACCTTAGACAAGAAAGACCCTTTCTCTCCAGGCCTCAGTTTCCCCAACTGTAGTTCATGTTTCCACCAAATTCATTTTTCCCTTTTCTGGAGCTTTGTCCCTTCTGCTAGGCCTTGTTTCCCGCAGGGCCTGCCCTGGGTGGTGCCTGCTCCCCTCTCCTTCCCCTCTCCTCCCCTACCTGGCCCTGCTCCAGGGTGGGAGGCACCCTTGCCTGCCTGCTGATGACTCAGATAGAAGGTCCTGGGAAAGGGCTGAACCTAGGGCAGTGCTTACCAGGGTCTGGAAAAGCAGGTAGGAAAGGAAGTGAGAATAAGTCCTTGCTTACTTGGCCCCAAGATGTGTCCTTTCTGCCCAGAGTTGCAACAAAGGAGAAAAGCAAGCCATTGGGAGATTAACTCTTCACGTGACACAAAAAGGGTCCCCAGAAGTACAAGTGCCTCATATATCAAAAGTGTATACAGCACTCTACAGTTTACAGAGCACATTCAAAGCCAGGATGCTTCCCTTTTCTGATCACTTCCCAGCTCAAAACCCTTCAAGGGCCCTCCCCTCAATCAGAACAAAATCTGAACCCCACTCTCTGCCTCCTGCCTGCTCCCCCATCTGTCTCCCTCCTGCCCACCCCCACTCACCACCCTCTAGCCACACCAGCCTCCTCTCTCTTTTCCCCAGAGGCCAAGTTTATTCCCACTGCTTTTGCTGTTATTTCTGCCTGGCATGTTCTCTGCTGCTCTTTTAACGTCTGGCTCCTTTTCATTCTTTAATGAAATTCTCAGCTGAATGGCAACTTTTCTGGAGGACAATCCTGGCTGCCTGAAAGCATGGTCCCCAGATACCCTTCACCTTGTCCTTGGGGGCACTTTGACTCCAGGCGTTTATATTTGTTTATCCTCTCTGTTGGCACGTTTATTGTCTGTGAACACCATGAGGCCAGGGTCCTTGTCCTTTGTGTCGCCAGCTAGTCTGCAGAGCCAGTAATGCCTGTGGGACGCCTGGTTAGGGATGTTCACAGACATCTTAGAACTGGATCTTGCATTTTCTGTGAGAGGAGGCTGAACCTTTTGGTGGTGACTGGCAGCATCCTTCTGACTCTGGACCAGGTTACTAAGAGGTTGAGCAAAGAATACGGCTTCTGGATCCCCGCGCTTGCATCTGAGGTCTTTCTGTGTCTTTCTGGCTGTGTGACCTTGGTCAGGTGACTCAACCTCTCTGAGACACTTTCGTAACATTGTTACTTGGACAGCATTCCGGAAGGAGTATCTGATGACTGCGTGAGAGGGCTCTGTGTGCTCGAGGGGCGTGGCTTGCGGTGCTCTTGTTTGTCCCAAGCCTGTGCTGCCTTCCCAGCATGTCTCCAACTCACAGAGCCCCCTGGGGGGCCACCTCTCTTTGGGGAGGCATTTGTGTCTCTCGGAGTTTGCAGGACCATGGTCTCTAAGAAAATATGGACAACTCTGGGTGGGTTTGCTTATTTACTTTAATTTCCATCCATGGTAAAACACACACAAACTCTATTGTCGTCACCATATTTAAGTGTACAATTCAGGGCATGCTACACATTCACTTGGTCTTGACCATCATCATTATCCAGTTCCAGAACTCTTTTCATCTTGAAAAGCTGAGACTTGGTCCCCATTGAGCACTAACTCCTCATTTTCCTCTCCCACCCCCTGTCAACCACTGTTCTGCTTTCTGTCCTGGATTATGGAATCATGGCCTTGGGTCTTTTGTGATGGAGATGGGGTTTCTTTGTCTTCAAGGCTCA
The DNA here is from genome assembly GCF_964194135.1 of Talpa europaea. Classification (NCBI taxonomy): domain Eukaryota; kingdom Metazoa; phylum Chordata; class Mammalia; order Eulipotyphla; family Talpidae; genus Talpa; species Talpa europaea. The sequence continues at coordinate 68,212,911 of NC_140076.1, read as the reverse complement.
TCTGGGTGTGGACAGGTGAGGTCCAGCATCTGTGTGGGCTGTGCTTTGTTCGCTTTTTCATCTGCCAGTGGATACTTGGGTCACCTCCACATTTTAGCTCTTGCCAGTAATCATGTCATGGTCATAGCCATACGAACACCTCTTGGAGATCCTGCTTTCAGTGCTTGTGGGTACAGAACTAGAATTGGAATCACTAGATCATATGGTAATTCTATTTTTAATTCTTTAAGGAACCACCATCTGCTTTCCACAGCAACCGTACCACTTTGCATTCCCACCAACGGTGCACAATAGATCCAGTTTCTTCGATCCTTGCTAACACTTGCTGTTTCCTGTTATTTATTTACTTTCTTTGATAGTAGTCCTCCTAATGTGGATGGACTGGTATCTTATTGTGGTTTTGATTTTTGCGTTTCCCTAACTATTCGTGATATTGCACCTCTTTTCATGTGCTTGTTGGCCATTTGCATGTCTTCTTTGGAGAAATAACTGTTCAGTCCTTTGCTCATTTTATTTTTTTAAAGATTTATTTATTTATTTATACAAGCACTGGGTACAGTCAGAAACACGGGAGGGTGAGAGAATTCACCAGAGCCAGAGTGGGGAGCAGAGCAGGCAGAAGGACCGAGGGGAGCAGCGGGCGGCAGGCGGGGTTCTGTGCGCCATGTGGGACCCTCCTCCAGTGGCTGGGGAGCAGCCGGGGATCAAACCGGTGTTGCAGAGGCTGCGGGCAGCTTCGCAACCCAGCGCTCAACCGCTGCGCCACCGGGGAGGGTCCCCTTTGCTCATTTTTTAATAGGGCTGTTCGTTGTTGAATAATAGGAGGGCTGTGCATATTCCTCATAGTTAGCCCTTATCCGATATGTGACCAGCGGGTCTTTTCTTCTATGCCATAGCTTGCCTTTCGCTCTGTTGATAGTATTCGTTGATGCATGGGAGTTTTCAATTTTGATGTCATCCAATCTATTTTTGCCTTTGTTGCCTGTACTTTCAGTGTCAGAGCCAAGAATGACCAAATCCAATACATAAATCTTTCCCCTTGTGTTTCTCTTCTTTTTTCTAAGAGTTTTATATAGTTCTGGGCTATTGAAAAAGCCAAAGACAGATAGTATAAGGTGAAATATTCTCAATGTGGCTTGGAACCTTCTGACCTAGAGGTCAGTGTCAAGAATCTGGTGGTGGGGTCCATGTGGCTGGGCCTCTTGGAGCACCATCTGGGCCTGAGAGTGGCAGCTGTCTGCGGAGGTCCAGGTTGTGGGTAGTGAGCATCCTTCAGGGAGTCCTTTCATCTGCACTTAAGGGGCTTAGTTTTCCGATCAGTAAAATGTGCAGCAAGGCTTCACTTCACACCGTCCATATATTCTTTTTTCAAAAATTTTTAAAAATTTTTCTTTATTTTTTATTCTTTTTTATGTTTAATATATTTTATTTTATATAATTCTTACATCATTTTTCATTTTTGCACAATGCATGAATTTTCATCTTGGTATATTCCCCATACAATTGCATCCCCTTATTTTGAGTCTAATCCCTCCTCTCCTCCCTGCCCCCCCAGCCTCCCATGGTGTGTCTCGGGTTTATAGTTGCTTGTTGATTTTGATTTTTTCGTCCATATATTCTTAGAAACTGTGACTTCAAGCAAAGAGACATGCAACAAAAGCAGGTACTTGAACAACATCATTCATTCAGTGCTGGCTGGGGTTGTTTTTTCCTCATCCATGCAGTATCAAGGAAAAATTGAAAGAAACAACATAATTTAAGGACCTGCTGTGTCTGCCTCATGGGTCCATTGTGAGGCCTGACTGAGAGTGGATGAGAAACCCGTGGGCTTTACTAAGTGACTCATGGTGGTTGGCAAGGTTAATGTGGCCAGTCCTGATTCCAGGGTGGGGGAAGGGTATATAAGAAAGTTCACATTAATCATTTTTTAAAAATCTCTTCACACAATATAAACCTTGAGGGCAATTTGCTAAGGAAATAAGCCAGCCACCAAAAGTCATATTTTATATGATTCCATTTCTATTAGATGTCCAGAGTAGGCACATTGACAGCAACAGAAAATTGATCACCGGTTGCCTAGTGCTGGGAGGACTGGGCTTCATGGGTAAGCAGTGTGGGTGTTCTCTTTGGGGTAATGAGAATGTTCTAAAATTGATTGAATTGTACACCTTGCAGGTGAATTGTATGATATGTGAAATGCCCCTCAAGAAAGCTGTTTAAAAAAATCCCTTCATGCAAAGGAGATGCTGTCAAACCTCAGGAGGTGATGTCACTGGCCCAGGTTCTCACAGCAGCCAGAGTACAGAAACCAGTCTGCATGGCCCAGAGGCCATTTCTTTCACCTCCACTCTGCTACCTTCCTTAGGGCATTGTGAGGGAGGGGAGGTGTAGCATTTGTCTTGATAAAAATTAAACATTTCCACAAGAGGGGGTTAGCCAGTACTTGAACAGTATTTTCTCTGGCTAATCAGTTTGGTTCTCTTTGTTCATTGTATGAGTTATTTTATAGTAGTATAATTTTAAAAAATCCTTTTGTAAAAGAAAACATAATCCAAGCAATATAGGTGACAGGAAGTTCAGTAGGTGCGGTGAGTAAGTAATTACCCCTGCAATTGCTCAGCTAAGGTAGTGCTGGCATGTGCCAGCATCGCACTGTTTGGTGAACATGATAGCTTTTAATCTTGTGCTCATTTCACAGATGAGAAAATGGAGTTTCCAAGAACAAAGTGGCATGTCTAAGGGAACAGAACAGGTGATGACAGAACCAGGTCTGTCCAGAACCAGAGTTTGCTTCTAACCAGGCATTTTCCAAGGAGTCATATCATCTAATCCATTAGAGACCAAGGTCTGGCCGTGGAGAGTGGGCAAGGAGAGCAGATACAGGGGTGAAGGCACAGCGGGCCATGTTGTATGGGAACAACTGGAGATCTGAGTAGGCCAGGGTTGGGACAGCTGCTCAGACTACTTCAGCATTTGCCTGTGAGGCCAGGAAATAGGGACCAAGGGAACTAGGACCAGGGGACAATCTCAGTTTGGGTTGGGACCTAACAGTGTGGAGATGGGAGTGGGTAACCTTGAGAGGTGGTGAGTTCCCTGTTGGTGGAAGTGTGCAAGCTGAGACTTGATTTCAACTTGGTAGAAATAGTGAAAACTTTATGCACTGGCCAGAGCTTGGGCTAGGTGACCATATTAGTTAGTGTGAGCTGGGCAACACACAACCCCCCAAAGCTCAGTGATTCACAACAAATAGCTATTTCTCACACAGTGGTCTGTGGCTCTACTGTGACTCAGTTGGACCTGGATTCAGATGTGCTCCATGTATCTCCAATTCATACGCTTCCTGGAGCATGCTTAGCTCATGGTTAGTGTCAGGAACAGAACTAGGCAATGCATCTTAAACCTTCTGCTCAGGGTGGCCACACTGTCAGCCCCACTCAGATTCCATTGGTCCAAAGAACATCACGTGGCTAAGTTCAACTCAATGGTGTATATTCTGACCCAGGGGTAGAGATAGATAGCATGATAGTATGATTTTCCCTCCAGGAATATCACATAGTCAAAAAACATATGGCCAACCCCTACTCCATAGGATCTCTTGACCCCCTTGTGCCGTTCTCTCAGTTCCTGTGATGTATTATCCTTTATCCATCTTTTCCCATCACCCTTCCTAGTTCTGGGCAGAAATGAGACTAATGAGATGAGCCAGACAGCCCTGAGGAGGAGACAGACAGAAAGAAAAATGTACAATCCCTGGGCCTCCCTTGTTTCAGGGAAGGATCTCTAACCTATCTAGAACTTGGTCATGGGAAGGGAAATAGTTAAATTGATGACTTGCAGGTCCCCAGTGCAGCTGCAGGAGGGCAACCTGGGATGGAAGGCCCTTTAGTAGACTGAGTACATTGGTGAGAGTGTGTGCACCCTGGAGCTTCGGGTAGAGTGGGTCGGAGAATGGAGGCCTCCAAGTTGAGAGGAAATTTAGACTGGGAAGATGGGGCTAAAAGGGGCCCAAAGAGGCAGGAAAATGTGCACAAATCCAGTGTCTGCGGGTGAATGTAGCCAGCAAGAGAATCATCCTGGTGGGATTTTAGGATAATAATGCATTTTAAGATAATATTCAAATTGAAATTGTTCCCTGTTGCGTGAAGTGCTATAACCACATTTAATTGCCCTAAACTTTCAGTGAAAGTTGTTACACACAGAACCTGTGTTTCTGGTAATTTGGAGACTGAAGTAATCAGGCTGGGTCCAGCATGAGGTAAAGATGTGAGAAACAACGATTGAGTGGAGAGGAAGCACTCAGAGGAAGGAGATAGCAGCAGAGCTGGCTAAGAGAAATATAGATGTCTAGAATGGGGGTGTGAGTTACTTTTATTGAATTATTAGGGGGCAGCCCTAGGCTAGCAAGTTGGAGGGTGGAGGGTCTCCAGGGGGCTGCCATCTGACTTGTATTTGGGGACTTTTTAAGGGTCATTTTGGACTCTTTGGAAGACCCTTTGCAACTTGGGCTAACCATCAACTTATCATTGAGATGAAGTGGTGTCCTCCCAACACTGGGGACAAGAGCACCCAGCTGGGAAGACTCTCAGAACATACCTCAAAAGTGAAAGGAAATTGCACAACCAAGTCTGAAGTCAACCAAAGAGTTTTGGGGTGTATGATCTCTTGGTTTGATGGGTATTCCAGACACATGCCAAGGCATCTGTAGTATTGAGAGAACTTTCTAGTGCTTTTGAGCCAAACAGATCTGAAGTATATGGATTTAAGGTTGACAACTCCAGATGATTCACTTTCAGAGTTTATTAGATATGATGTTGTCATTTATAATAAGATATATGTATTTCTTATCTCTCTTTCTTTTTCTGTGTATGAATTTATCTATCTACCTACCCACCCCCAGGTCCTGACTCAGAGCTCCTGAAACTCTTGTAAATTCCTAAGTAGTAAGAGTGATAAAGCACTAAGAACATCTTTGTTTCTAATGTTTGGTCTTTGACCCTATTTCTGACACAAGGATCCTGAGACTTGTAATTTCCTGGGTGATGGGAGTGCCTTTTGTGCTAATGAGGTGATTCTGGTGGGCTCTGGTTGGCTCCAAGAGCATCCCATGATTAGGAACTTGGAATTTTTGTTCTGCCCGCCCCCCCCACCCCCACCTAGTTCACTTGAGAAAAGAGAAGGGATAAAAATGGAGTTGATGATCAATTACGCCTACAGGATGAAACCTCCAGAAAGTTCCAATAGTATGGGGTTTGGAGAGTTTCCAGGTTTACAACAAACACCAAGAGAGTTTTGTACCCCAACTTTACAGAACTTCCTGTGCTCAGAACCACCCCAGACCTCACTCTATGTGGCACTTCACCTGATTGTTCATCTGTAGCCTTTATCATATCTTTTAATAAAAATGTAAATGTTTCCCTTATTTCTGTGAACTGCTCTAACAAATAACTAACCGAAGGAGGGGTTTGATGGAAACTTCTCTCAATGGCTGTTTGGTCAGAAGCACATTCAACAACCTGAGTAATGTAGGCTTGAGTCTAGCCTGTGAGATCTGGCTAGATCTCACAGATCTAGCTTTGGATAGATAATGTCAGAACAGATATAAACTGCAAGGCACTCTACAGATGTTACAGAGAATTGCTTGGTGTACGGAAAAATCTCCACATATTTTGTGACCAAAGTGTGAGAAGGGAGTTATGAGAGGGAAAAATCATCAATTCTGCCCTGGGGGCTTCCAGAAAGGCTCCCTAGAGGACACAACTCTTCAACTGGGCCTTGAAGGATGAAGAGGAGTTTGTTAGATGATGACAATGAGAATTTTTTTTTAGGCAGCAGGAAGAACGTGAGGTAGAATCTAAAGGAGAATGACACACAATTTCACTAGTTAACAAGAGCTTTTTAATCTCATTTCTCATGTATTTCTAGTTCCTGTTAAAAATGAGAAATATATTCAGATTTATGCTAATTGCACACCCTGCACCCAGAATAGAAAAAGTCGTAGGCAGATGCTGCAGAATTGTCATTCCTGTGGGAGCTTCTTGCCATGAGAGATAACGAGTCTGCAGCTTCCCAAGAAGAGATCCAAACCCTGGTGCCTCATGCCACCCCTGGGGCAGCCACATGCTGTGGAAACATCACAGACCAGGCAGTCACATGGATTTGGTTTCACCGCCTAACTGTGGCACTCGAAGGCTGTGTGACCTTGGGTAAGTCATTTCACCTCTCTTAGATTTAGTTTCCAAAACCTAAATTCGGGATGCAAATTTGTCCTCCTGTTTCTTTGTCTCCTTCAAGGCTGAGCACTTGATCTATCTCCCTGGAAATGTGCCAGATAGAGTCCCAAGGCATCTTCTTCTTAAACTGGCAGCTGCCTGGCTGACTGTCCCCACACACAAAGTCACTTTGATCTGTCTTACACTCGGTTGTTTAAGAGTCTTCAAGCAAGCAAACAAGCAAGCAGACAACACACACCCAGCTTCCCTTCTTTGTGTTCAAGACAGCTTCCTGGTAGCCCTCCATTTTGCAACAGAAAACACCCCTAGACTGAAAATTAGGACTAAGTGGAATTAAACTCTAACCATCCTTTTGCATTCCTTCTTCAGGACTGTTTACTTACTAAATTGCATTCCTTCTCTAAGATTAACTGTTATTTCACTGAATTTCACCCCTTATCATTTCCTTCTTTTTTTAAGAGTTATTTATTTATTTATACAAGCACTGGGTACAGTCAGAAGCACGGGAGGGTGAGAGAATTCACCAGAGCCAGAGTGGGGAGCAGAACAGGCAGACCGATGAAATACACTGCTGAGGGGAGCAGCGGATGCGGCAGGAGAGAGGCGAGGTCTGCGCGCCATGTGGGACCCTCACCCAGCGGCAAGGGATCGAACCGGTGCTGCAGAGGCTGCCGGCAGCTTCACAACCCAGCACTCAACCTCTGTGCCACCAGGGAGGCCCCCTTATCATTTCCTTTTGAGTAACCTTTCCTTAACTGGTTTCACCTGCATCCCTGGGAACTTGGAAAATTATTTGTGTTACACCTGTAACAAAATTCTTTGTGTCTCTCCGAGTTGATAGTGGCATCAGAAACACACATCTGCTAGTTGCTGAGAAAACACCCTGCTGGGAAAGTCAAAAACCTTGACACTAGCCTAGACCAGTGCCTCCTTGGACCTGGAAATGTGAAGCCCTGCACTTTCCTCCCATTTCTTCCCCCTTATGTAAATGGAGTACTTCTGACATTGGGGAAGTTAGTTGTTTTGGGGTTCCTATCCCAGTGACTCCCTTGATGGCCATCTCAAATAAAAATCCTTCATAGAAAGATAATTCTTGTGATTCAGAGAGTGAAAGGCCTGGCTTGGCCATTTACACACTCACTCATAGTCAACAGCCCCATCTCTATTGATGTGGTTAGATTCTTGGTACTCCTGGTATCAAGGTGATACCCAGAGGAGAGTTATCTCCTTTTCAGCCCATATTGATCAGGGTGAAACCATTCCATTTTGGCTCTGGCAGGTTCTGGAATGTCTAGAACCTGAGTTAGAATCCTGACTTGGCTGTGATGCCTGAGGAAGTCCACTAATCTCTTTGAGCCTTGCTTTCCTAATCATTCAAATGTGGATAAAAATATTTACTTCACAGATGATGATGAGCAAGGCATTAAATGAGATAGTAAATGCAAAATGGCAGATTATAGCAAACATATATTTGGTTTTTGTGCCTGGTTCCTGGCACAAAGCTGAAACTCTTGGAATATCCTAGAGTGATAAAGTGTCTGTGCATGCCTATAAAATGACTTTTGGCTGGCCCTCCTAGAGAGCTTCAGAATGGGTGCTGGTCATCTGATCAAGGCAGGATTAGAGAGTTAAAACTTTCAACTCCACTCCCAACCTCTGGGGAGAATTGAGAGATGTGAGTTTGAGTTAATCACCAATGGGCAATCATTTAATCAGTCATGCCTGTGGAAGGAAACCTCCATAAATCCCCCAAATGATGGGTTTGGAGAACTTTCAAGTTGGTTAACATGTTGAGGTGCTGGGAGGGTAGCAATCTAGAGAGTGTGGAAGTTCCACGCCCCTTGCTCTATATGAGGTTTGTGCTAAGACCAGAAGTCAGTGTCATAACTAAATTGAATTGGCACTTGGAATCCAGAGAGTTGATATCAGAATTGGTTGTTGGTGTTGGGAAAAGACATAAATGCTCAATAGACAGTGACTGTGTACCTTCAAATTGTACTAGATTCTTCTAAAGTACTCATCATCAAGGAAATGAACTGTTTTTGTGCAATTGGTTCTTGAACAATGCTGGGGGGTTCAGGGTGTTGCCCCTCCTCACAGTGGAAAATCTGTGTATAACTTTTGACTCCCCTCAAAGTTAGCTACTAAAAGCCTGCTATGGACCACAAGTCTTTCTGATCACATAAACCATCAATTAACATATATTTTCCATTTTATATGGATCATATACTGTGTTTTTACAATAAAGTAAGCTAGAGAAAAAAATGTTATCAAGAAAATCATAAGGTAGATTTTGATTCTACCTCATCATAAAGTATTGGACTGGCTTGATTGATGCCATAAGTTTATACTGTCTTATTTAAAAGAAAATTCACACATACGTGGATCTAAGTTCAAATCTGTGTTGTTCAGCTATCAAGTGTACACTCCCTCATGGTTCATATGGAACTTTTGCTTATGGCATAATCTCATTTGCTTTGTTTGTGCTGCTGAAATTGGGCCCAATGCCCAAAGGTACAGATGCCAATAGCCATGCCACCAACTTCTGAGAAAAGAAATAATTGAATACAAGGTGACCTAGGAGAAGACTGGAGGCAAGACTCTCAAATCAGTCTCCCCTGAGGATGGGGTTTTGGGCAGTATTTAAGGAACAAAAAATAATAAAAAGTGAAAGTTGGTAGAGTCTGATGGTTGCTTTCTGCTGAATCATGGTATAACTTAGATTTGGGTCCAGAACTGCAACAATATGGACCACTTTTTGCTTCTGAATGTTGTCATCTTAAACATGAGCTGGGCATCTTAATTCCTTTTTTCCTGTGGCACTTTTCATTCCAGTCAATGAGAGGTCACTTTGTTCATTCCAGTCAATGAGAGGTCACTTTGAGAACAATAATGTTTTTTTGGAACTACGTTCTGAAACACAAGGTGTCCACTTATGAAAATTCTGTTTTTTTCCTCAGTTAATATGGCATGGGTATTTCTGTCCCATTGTTCCTCTCTCACAAGCCCACCCTCCTCTTGCAACATAAGCAGAAAAAGGAAAGGATCTCCATGACTACCACAGTTTCACTTGCTTGACCTTGTTTGGCAAATGAGGAAACTGAGACTCAAAGGGGTGAAGTGGTAGAGTAAGGGCTCCTGTCCACTTTTCTGACACCAAGGTTTGGGTTTTCCCCCTACTCTGTTGCTCAACTGGGCAGCACACCTGGGGACCAGGGTCCTGGGGTCATTCTGCATTCAAAATATGATATCATCTCTGGTAAAGGCTGACTCTGGGGTCCTGTAGAACCCAGTCTACAGCAGGGCTGAGCACATGGAGTGGCCAGGGAGGCAATAGGGGTGCATTGTCTGGCCATTTAGTAACAATAACAAAATCATCTAAAAGTCAGTTTGCATTCTATTATCACCATGTGCCTGCAATTCAAAACAAAGTTAGTGATAAAATATTCTTTCCTAAAAAAGCTTTTGTTGGTATAAGCTCTAAGTAATTGTTTAGGCTATTTTTGATGATTTTAATAATATATGCCAGCTTCAAATTAGCTTCAAATGACTTATTTAAAAAAAATTAAAAGATTTCTATGTGGAAATTAATTCTGAGAATTCCACATTATACAATCTACCATGATACATTCAGATGCAGTGACAAACTCTTTATTTTGAGAGCAAGTTATAATAGTTTAGAATCATTCAAGTTCACTTTGTGAGAAGTTTTGGATGCTACATATCTCTGTGTTTGAACAACATATTTTTTTTAAAGATTTATTTTATTTATTTATGCATATAAGAACTGGGGTGCAGGCCAGAGGTGTGGGGGTGGTGAGAGGATTCACCAGAGACAGAGTGGGGAACAGAACAAGCAGGTCTACTGAAATACACTGCTGAGGGGAGCAGCGGGCAAGGGATCGAACTTGTGCTGCAGTGGCTGACCGATAGCTTCGTAGTGCAGAGACTTAACACATTGCTCCACCAGGGAGGCCCTGAACAACGTGTTTTAAATAAGTGAGAACACAGTAATTGCAAAGAGGAAGAAATTGAACTTGAATTTCTTCAATTCTATCATTTGTATCTATTTGTATATGTATTGAAAGCAGTGAAACAAAGTACAAATGATGAGTGTAATATTTTTACTTTGCAAATTTTAGTTTATCCATGAAATAATTAATCTCACTCTAGGTTGTTATTTTATTTCAGATTATTATAATTTAACGTCTTCCTTGTCTAGAGGAGGGGAAGCTAAAAGAAAGATCTGCTCTGGTCGTCACATGTGATAGTATTATAGATACACCTCTGTGAAGGGGAGGCTCCATTTTCCTCACCCCCACTTACATGTAGCTATCTTGGATTATAAATCCTGTATTTCTCTTAGGACTTCCTGAGTGGGGGAGTAGCTGGAATCTAGGGCTGGAGCTGAGTGGCCAGATGAACCTGTATAACGCAGAAAGCAGGTGAACCCAGTGCTCTGCTTTTCTGGCTTTAACTTGCATCCTAGTACTCTGAACGAGACACTGGAGGAGAAAAATGGAAGTAAACATGTAGAGAGGAGACATGCTGAGACACTTGGAAGAAACACGTGGGTAAAAGAGGCATGGAGAGGCTGCTCCTGGATCTTGGCAGACAATGGCAATCATTGTTCTGACTTCATGATGGGTTATTTGGTGCATTTTGAATTCTGAATCTCTTCTGTCCCAGCTTTCTGGTACCTGCCTAATCCTTTTTTATATGGTCCTTTGCCTGAGGCACCTTGGACTTGTGGCAAGATTTTAGGCCTCAGTATCCCCACTTAAGGCCAAGACGATTTGACTGGGCATTTGCCCATGAGGCGATGAGGGATTTTTAATTTTTGGAGTTTACCATTATTTGAAATCTCTCTTTCTCCACACCCATTTTATTACAAATATTTCACACCGGGAGCATGTTTCCTTTGTTTTTGTGAATTCAGATGTTTGGATCTCTTTTACAGCACTCACCCCTTAACAGTGTGGGTACCCCTCAGTCATGCACCGATAGCAGGGGTACCCATTCCAGGTAATCAATCAGACAAAGGCCAGGTCCTTGGAGGGACTTGAGCAACTTCTCACCTTCTCCTTCTCACCCCTATCCCTTAGATCTGGAGCTGGGGGACAGAGCTTGTGTTTTGGTCACAAAAAGGAGGCAACAGCTGGTATGATAGAGGAAAACAGACTTTGGAATCAGAAAGAACAGGTTTGAATTCCAAATTGTTGGGTAAATCATCATACCTCGCTGAGTCTCAAATGTTTATAGTTAAATAGACATGATTGTAGTATTTAACTCCTGTTTGGTTGGAGGGGTCGACAATGTGGTGAAACTCTGTCTGGCTCATAGATGGTGGTGGGCAAGGATTGGTGTCTAATGACAGATTCCATATACCTAGGGTTGTCACAAAAGGGTAAAGCTGGAAGCAGAACAGTGTCCACATGGGTATTTCCAGTGTAATTAGGTGTGAGCTTCGTTCACTTTTAAGGGTCAGGTCCAAACCTAAAGGAACTGATTTCAAGACAAAAGATGGGGAGTTTTAAATGAAATATATCATTAAAAAACGTCAGCACAGTTTAAAAATTTGTTTGACCGTGAAGGTCAAACAAAAAGTAACTGTGAGTTTGCTGTATGAGCCACTGGTCAGCAAGCACAGTCTCAGAGATGGAGCCTGAAACCAAGAAGGAAGTCTGTTGCTCTAAGAAACATCAATGAATCTTTTTCTTTATCTTTGTCTTTGTCTTTCCCCCACCCTTTTATCTGCAAACCTGCAAGTTGTTATTTCCGAAAGATAAGTTTCAGAGGAATAATGAGAAACAAACTCACAGCCGGTGGGGAATGCTCACTGTGAAGTGTAGCTTTCTGGACTACAGCTCCTGACATCTTTGCCGACGCCATGCCCAGCTCCATACAGGCAGGAGCGCAGACACTGAGCAGAGGAGTACAACTCCCAGCAGCCATGACCCGACCTCCTGAATAGGGTGAGGTTTGCTGGGATCTAGGGATAGAGCCAAGCTCCCAAGTCAGACTCAAAAGTCTGCACACATATGTGCCTGGTCTCTCTCTCTCTTTTCAGCCTGGCTTTGGAGTGTACCCTAGTCTCTGCTGGTAGGACAGACAGCACCTGATCAGCACGATTAATGATTAATTTGCCAATTAACTTCCCTCCCTCCCTCCCTTCCTCTCTCCATCCTTCCAACTCCCTCCTGGAAAATGGGTCCAATTCTCATGGATAATACTGTGATAATTTCTATTTCTATTTTTATTGTTTAAGGAAGTATTCTTTTTTTTTAATTTTTTTAAGATTTATTTTTTTATTTATACAAGCACTGGGTACAGTCAGAGGCGCGGGAGGGTGAGAGAATTCACCAGAGCCAGAGGGGAGAGCAGAGCAGGCAGACTTGACGAAGTACACCGCTGAGGGGAGCAGCGGGCGGCAGGAGAGGTCTGCGCGCCATGTGGGACCCTCGCCCAGTGGCCAGGGATCGAATCGGCGCTGCAGAGGCTGGGGGCAGCTTTGCAACCCAGCGCTCAACGGCTGCACCACCAGGGAGGCCCCAAGGAAGTATTCTTTTATTGATTAATTTTATTTTAAAAACTGTATCTTTTTTACTGAGATAACATTTACTTACAATACTGAATGTTTTAGGCAAGGTAGAGGTTCACGCTTCAACCTCTTCAACTGTGTTACCACACTGCACTCACCACCAATCACCCATAATCCTGCACCATAGTCCATTGGACCCCCCCTTTGCTCCCTCTGGCAGCATGAATCCTACAGTCAGATTTCTAAGCTTTGTTTTGGTTTAGTTTCGTCTGATCTTTACTTTTATTTCTCCATATTCCACATATGTGTGAAATCATCTGGTATTCTTTCTCTTTATTTTGCTTAGCATAACCTCCTCTAGTTCCATCCATGTGGTCACTGTGTTTCAATTTTTAAAAGCACATTTTTTCTTTTAAAAGAAATGTGACCCTTTCCTTCAATCTGCATTCGCTGGCTGCAGCCTCCTGGTGTTGTTTAACAAGGTCCTCTCTCCCTTGCAATTTTTTTTCTTTGCTGGCTGGATCCAGTCAAGGCAAAGTCAGTATGAAGACCGATCTTTATTTTCTTTCTTGCAAGATGTCTCTCTCTCTCTTTTAATGGCAAGAGACATTGGTGGTGACTGTGCAGCTCTCCCTCTTGAATGAATGGTTTCTAACAGCTAATTCCTTGAGGACTGAAAAATTACAGTATTTATTAAGGGTTTGTCCATTGCACTGCCTGCAAAGAATATTTTAATCTCAAATACAAAGGTTCTAGTTCAAAGTTCATTTCTGATTTTTAGAAGGTGGTGAGATAATATTCTGTGAATTTCAATTTCAATTTTTGGGGTACAGGGCAAAATTACTCCATCCCTCTGGGTTCTTCTTGGTCTGATTAGTAGGAGTAAAAGGAAAAATCTATTTTCACATAGATGGGGAATTTACACAGCTCTAAATACTAGAGTCCAATGGGACAGAGTGACGGTTTTTATTGTTGAGCTAATGAATAGGGTAGGGGTGAAAGGCATCAAGGAGAGAGGAGAAAGTTTCACATGATGAGCACAAAACTAGGTGTTGTAGATGTTGGCTGTGCTATAAAAAGATTACTACTAGAAATGACCCTGAATCTGGGTAGTCTTCATTCTTTAAGGTAGTGGCAGTGGTTTTTCTTGAAGCTCACAGGGACCTAATTGACCTTAACTCCACACATCAGGATGATATTTATTGGAAAAACCCATGCATTTCATAACCCTCTACAAACAAGAAAAAAAGGGTGACACCAGAAATGTCCTGTCTTTCTGCCTTCTTTTCCTCCCCCCTACCCACCGCCCTGCCCCACACCATTAACAAGTATTTTCTAAGCATCTTGTGTTTATGCTGCACCCTGATTGAGGCATTTGGGACCAGGACTTGAGTCCACAGGGTGGATTCAAAAACAATAAGCAGAACCTTGCCTTGGTCAGGGACCAGGGACATGCTTCTAGAAGAGTAAAAGCCCAGAACTCCAAAGAAAACAGGTGACTTCCTTGTTGTGGGAGATCAAGCCCCACCCTTGCTCATCTGGTCTCTCATTTTCCTCTCTCCTGCAGCCTGGACCACCACCACTGAGGGGTTAGTGTGAGCATACTGTATATGTTCTGGGAGCATGACTGCCCCTGTGCAAGCAGATAAGAGAGCAAAGCCATCTACACAGACTGGAAGTCTTGCATACAGTTGTAGCAATGCCAAATCTGCTGCCTGCAGGCAAAGCCAGTCTTTACACACCCACATATGACCAAGGAGCTAGATAAAAATTAAACAATGGGTACCCTTTGCATTTCTGCAGTGTATTCTTTAGAAGAGGAGAGGTTAAATCCTGTATTTCCTTCATCTGTGCATAGACAGCAGCAACATATTGTTAGATCAAAACAACTTAGAACCAGAATCATCCCTCCTCCTGTCAAGAATAATTAATTTTTTTTAAATTCATTTTTAAAATCTTTTTCTTTTTTTTTTAAACTATTGTTTTTATTGAGGTAACAGTGGTTCACAACACTCCATGGTTGGGAAGTATGGGATCACACCTCTTTAGGTGTATGTTATACTCTGCCCCACCCCCAAGCACCATAATCCTCCACCATAGTCCACTGGGCCCCACCCCCTCTTCTCTCCTCCCTTTTCCTTTCTCCTCCGGTAGCCTCAATTCCACAGTCAGATTTCTAGGGTTTGTCTTGGTTTAGTGTTTCTGTTCCTTTGTTTTGCTTCTCTATATTTTACAATTTTAATGTTAATGATTCACTGTTCCTACCTATATAAACTCAACTCAGCCTTGTGTTTTTTGGAACAGTTCTTGCGGAGTGAAATCTGTCCAACTGCTTTTTGGGTTTGACTCCTTGGCTTGACTATCTAATAAACTTGTTGTCTAACTATCTCTGAGACAGTATTTCCAGTGATGATTATCAGTGACAGTGGTGATTCCTTGTGAGAGGGAGAACTGGCATCCTTAGCTCATGTCCATCCATATCCCTCACATGCAAATGTCTCCCAGGGATCCATGGCCACGTAGACTGGAGACCTTGTTTTGTCCTTATTTTTGCCACTTCTAACTTCCTGTCCCTTCCCACCGGTAGACTCGGGTCAGGTGGGAGGTGGCGGTCCAGACTCAATGCTTAGCTTCAAACAAGGTCAGACTGTTCTGATGCTGATATCTCTAACTCCTGCACTCTGTTTTCACCAACTGCCTCTCTTTAAAAGAGGACCCTAGATCCCACCCTAGGAGATGAAGTGGAGGAGAGGAGGCTGGATAAGACTCTGATAAATAAATCCTCTAGGGATAAATATTCAAGGAGTATCTTCAAGGTATTTGCAGAGGGGAGTGGAAAAGTGCCTTTAAGAGCCAAATGCAAGTTTGAAGGGAAGTAAGTCTAGCAGAACTGGTTGAAGTGTCATCTTTAACATCAAGCCAGATTGTGCAGGGAAGGGCTTAGCGAGAGACTTGTTTCCAATGCTAAGTAAGCAGAATCATTGCAGAATAGAGAGAGGAAATGTGAGAAATATTTCCTTTCCCTTTGAGCTGATTTCTAGCAAGTGCTCAAAACCAGCTCTTTGAATACAATGAAGATTGTTGCGCTTAAACAAAAACAATCAGTTATTCCAACAACAAAATGTGTTTATTTGAAAACAAATATCACAAATCCCAAAGGGCAGATTGGAAAGTGCAAGTTTCAAGGCAAGACTTGCTTGTACTTCCCTGAATCAAAGGTCTACAACCCCCACAAGCCCCTGGAGGACTCCTTCCTTCCACTGTGGTGGAGAAACGGCATCACTTGCCACTGGGGATGCAGGACATGCTGGGTCCTGTAGTTGGTCAATTGCACATATATGGAAATTCTCTTCTAAGTCTATTGACCTCATTTAAATTGGGTTTTTGTCTGTTACTTTTTACAAAGGCAAGTAAAATCATGTTTATAGAAGTGCTTTTTTTTTGAGCTATAAAATGCTATAATTAAGAGATTTTTAAAAAAAGGTTTATTTATTTATGCAATTCAAGAACTGGGGCACAGGGGTTTGGGGTGGTGGTGAGAGGATTAACCAGAGACAGAGTGGGGAACAGAACAAGCAGACTGACTGAAATACACTGCTGAGGGGAGCAGTGGGCGAGACAGGAGTGGTCTGCTGCGCCATGTAGATAGTTCGGCTGGAGATCAAACTCGAGCTGCAGTGACTGCTCATAGCTTCATAGTGCTAAGACTTAACCCCTTGCACCACCAGGGAGGTCCCAGTAAGAGATTGTGAATTTTTATTGATCTTGGAGGGTGAGGATGGCATGAAGGATGCAGGAAGGGAAGGAAATATTATGTGCCAAGTATTTTCTAAACGTGTATTGTTTAAATCCTATAATCCTTATATGATGTAAGAATTTTTGTTTCAGATTTGGGAAGTTGATTTTGATTTTACTTATTCCAGAAACACATGAGATTTATGTTTCTAGCATGAACAGTGACTTCCAGTCAATTCTTCAGGCTGTTCATTTCTTCATTTATTCATTCCATAAACATGACAATCATGTGACACTTTACAATGGAGATATGTTAAGAGAAATGTGTTGTTAGGTGATGTCATCATTGTGCCAATGTCAGGGTGTAATTAACAAACCTGGACATTATAACCTGTGACACACCTAGGCTGTAGGGTATAGCTTATCGGGACCACTGTTGTAACTGTAGTCTGTCAATGACCAAAGTGTCATGTAGCAACACCTAACTTAGGTATGGAGTATTTATCTCTTATCCCTTTTCAAATGCAGACATTGAATGGAATTAAAGAACCAGGGATTTACCAGATGAGTAATCTTGGGTGTGTTGGAATACAAAGGAAGTTATCCTATCCCTCTTAGTTTTTCCAGGTTAGCAAATAATCAAACAAGCGAGACCATCCAATATTTTTCTTTTTCTTTCTGGCTTATTCGGATGGTCTCACTTATAGGAGGAATGTAGAGGATCCAAAGAAGGGATCAGGAAAAAAAAGTAATTATAGTAAAGTAAAATTCAAAATCAACAGGCAACTATAAATCAGAGACATTCTGCAGGGGACGTGGGAGAAGGGAGTAGGATCAAAACAGGGGTGAGAAGAGCCCAAGGGACCACGGTGATGGTGCACGGGTGAGTGGGTGGTGGGAATTTCACAGGGACTGTAACCGAGATGAAAGTGCATACATTGTACAAAAATGAAAAATGATGTAAAAATATATAAAATAAAACAGTAATTAAAAAAAATCAAATAAGCATAAGATAGATTGACAAGAGAAAAGTCAAATAATAATAATAACACGCATATCTGCTGTCTACATGGGAGAGACCTGGCACGACTGAGTCAATAAGCACATGGTTTAAGCTGCCATCTTAAATAACTAGGCCAGGGGAGTCTGTGGGCGCAGTGAGGAGAAAGGAGAAGGTCAGTTAGGTAGTTTACCAAGGAAGGCACAGTAAACATAGATAGCAGATATAAGTTCTGCCTTCTCTGTTGATAAGAGATAAGGTAGGTCTTTCTAGGACAGTGAGGGAGATGCCCTTACAGAAAGAAGTTCATGTATGAATGTCTATCTCAGAAATACCTCCACCCAGCTTCAGAGACCCTCCTATGAAATCAACTTTTTGCTAAGAACATATTTTGGGGTGGCAGATTATTATGTGTCAGATGCGGATAATAGAATGACTGTAGAGTCTGTTGTGAGTCTTCACTGGCACATAGTAGGGACTCAAGACTCAACAGGTCAGGACATCCTAATCTAAGTGTTCCTTCACTGTGTAAATCTGGGTTCTCACATGGAAGGTACCAGCATTTTTCTGTTGTTGTCACAAAGGTTGTGAATGCAATTGGCATGTAGGGGAGGGGGCAAGGATGCTTCGGTCGTGCCCTGGCCACAATGGTCAACACTACAAAGTACAAGGAATAGATGAAATCTCTCCAGGCTTTAAAATGTCCCACCAGGCTAAGCATTGCAAATACAAATTCATAATACTTCAGTGTTTGAATAAGGGCGTTTTTTTTTTTTTTGTTTGTTTGTTTGTTTGTTTTTTAGCAATGTGCTAACTTGAAATCACAGTAATTCAGGAGAGGGTGCTTAGGGAGAAAGAAACTTAAACAGAAGAAAAATTCCATCTTAAGATTATTGACCAATTTCTCTTTTATGTGCATCTAACTCATTGTCTACTATAGCATTTCAAATCTCCTCTCTACTTGAAAAGGATTTCCACCGAGCCATGCAGTTATTATAAAAGTAGTTGCTTTTTCCATATTCCTTACAACAGAATTGGAGATAAAATTGTATTAAATTAGTAGAGATAAATAAAATCCAGAAATCTTATTAAATTTCAATATGGAAAAGTTCAAAGGTACTCCAAATTATTGTTATTCAATATACTTTTAAATTTACTTTAACCTAATAGTAAGCAATCTACATTCTGGAACTTACACATTAAAATTATTTATGGGGTTGCCTGTTTTTTCATTTTCTGCCCCTAGGGTTTCCAGTCTACCACACAACTTTTCTAAGGCCTCTTGAGTTGTTATTGTTCTTTTCCTTTTCCATCCCATATCCTAAGGCCTGTCTTCTCTTCATGGATACAGCTCCCCAGGTCTTGAGACTGGCTTCATGCTTCGACATGCACTGACATTCTGAGATGGGAGACACGTTTTCCAGGATTCTTCATCTCTACCCTGCCCTGTGTCAGAACACAGGGACTATTGGGAAGCTATGCTATAAGTAAGGCTCAGCTTTGTGGGTCTGTCACACTTCCTCATTGTCTCTGTTTATATTGGCTTGTTAACACAACTTCAGTTAAGGTTGTTTGACTTTCTCTTATCACATGTAAATAAATCTGGTCTATTTATATGAACCCTGGTTAGTTAACTCTGGCTTTTAATGTAAGGTCCACTCTGTCCCTGCCTCTTCACATTCCTGAATTTCTATGTCTTCTATAAGGCAACCGAACACTGTTCCTCTTGAATCCAAATTTATGCATTAGCAATAGACAGGGTGAGGCTTGCTCAGGGTGGGGTGACCTCAGACTACACACTATAAATGAGAGTAAGCGTCCGGCTCTCAGGCTCCTAATCTCTGTCTTCTAGGGCAGTCATGCCTGAGCACTTATATAATGAAATATGCATTATATTGCATTATGAGTTATTTCTATTAATGAAATCCTTCATGAATTATTTTCTTTTATACTATAGGTGGGAATGTTCATGCCTATATTTAAATCATGTGTGTGGGTAGGTTATGTTATCTAAAATTTCAGATAAAAGGTATATTGTTAAAAACCTAAAAATGTTTAGCTTTACCTTAAGAGGTAATTCTTCAGAATGTCACAGATCGGTTATGGCAGTTCCACATTTTTTTCTGTTTTGCTTTCAAATATTTATTATAAAAAGGGGGGTACTGTGTGTAAGAGGTTTGGGAGCCTAGGATCCTGGTGTGTCTGATTGTGTGAATCTCCTGTGACTGAAGACTCATCATGGCTGTTGGCACTCCCTGACACCACCCTCCCTCTCCTACCCCACTCACCCCTCCCCAGAGTGATAGACTCCCTGAATTTCTTCCTGCTCATTCACAGCATTCGAGACGGACCTCAGGACACCTCATGCTTGGAGAAGACAGACCAGGCACCAGTTCCCAGCTCCTGGTGTTCAGAATGGTCCAGACAGTGCCTTACATCACACCCCCTGCCTCATTTCTTTGGTGCATCTGTGGGCTTTAGAATAGATGAGGTGAGGGGATGTCTTGCTTCGTGTTTCCCTAAAGTATGTTTAGAAGACCACTGTCTGGTATTTGTCACGTCAGCCTACTCTGTTAAAAGGGCAGAATTTAGATCTCAGTGGCCTCTGCTCAAATTCTGTCACTGCCACCTACTGTGTGAGCTTCAGCAGATTACCCACCACTCTGTGCCTGTTTCTCCACCTATAAAATGGGTTACAGATGGCACCTGCCTTGGAGGATTGTATAATGAGTTAAACCATGAATAGCAAGTAATCATTATATAATTGCTGGAGACACATGATTTAATACTTTCTTGAGATCAACTTACTTTTAAAAAAATCTTAAGTTTAGCACCACTCTCAGAAATAATTCTCCAAAACAGCACAAATCGGAGATGTTAGCCACACATTTTTCTTACTCACTTTTGAACAATGCGTGATCATTAAAATGAAGCCTGTCCATGTGCTGGTCACACCTGGGGAAGGTCTCAGACCAGTTCAGGAGAAGGCCAAATCGAGTCACCCAGCATCCAGGGCCTGGATCCAGGGGCACAGTTGACTCTTGCAAGTTTGTTCTTGGGTGACTGGATTCACAACTGAGTTCAAGGATTTGTCCCAGCACTCCACCATAACTCCCCTGCACTGCTGCAGCCTGCCTGCCCACAGGAGTGGCAGGAGGTGGGGTTGAGGAAGTCTCTGGATTCATCACCACCTCTCCCGGTGCTGCTGGCACTACACAGGGATTCCTTTGTGGAAGTCTTGGGTTTGGGAGCTATTTGGCTTGTCTCACACCTGCCCCTAGTGGGGGTGACTATGGAAATCATGTTCTGGCAGATAATTAAAATTTCAAGTAAGAGAGGAGCCAGAAGGCCTGTGTCTTCCGCTGAGGATCTGTGCTAATGGGCTGGGAGAGCGGACAGCAGCTGCCTGGTCAGGGAGAGGGCCCCAGAGACCCGGAATTAAACCTGACCTGCTCTCCAGTCCCCGCTGCCCTTGGCTGCAGCCTGATCTTGCCCTTGCTGGGCTTCCTTCTCTCCCACCCAGCCCGCACATGTTGGCCCTCTCCAAAGGAAACTGGACTCTGCCTGTCCCAGAGGGAGCCCCCTGGATTCCTCCCTGCTTGCACCAGTGGTTCTCCAAGCAGTTTCCCAGGCCACCTGCAGTAGCATTGCTGGAGAGATGTTAGAAAAACAGATTGTCAACCCCACCCCAGACCTAGTAACCCAGAGACTTGGGGATAGTACCCAGAAATCTGTTTAAGCCTCCCCCTTCACTTAGCTATTGTAAACAGAGTTGCTATAAACATAGGGGTGCAGGTGCCCTTTTGAATTAATGTTTCTGTGTCCTTTGGGTAAAAACCTATAGTGGAATTGCTGGATCATATGAAAGCTCTATCTTTAGTAGGTTGAGGAATCTCCACACAGCTCTCCATAGTGGTTTGACCAGTTTGCACTCCTACCAGCAGTGCAGGAGAGTTCTTTTTTCTCCACATCCTTGCCCACATTTGTTTTTGCTAGATTTTTTTTTAATATGTGCCATTCTCACTGGTGTAAGATGGTATCTCATTGTAGTTTTGATTTGCATTTCCCTGATTACAAGTGATGTTGAACATTTTTTCATATGCCTGCTGACCATTTGCATTGGAAACAACCCAAATGCCCAAAAATAGATGACTGAATCAAGAAGATGTGGTATACAATGGAATATTACTCAGCAATCAAAAAGACAAACTCATGCAATTTGCAGCAACATGGATGGAGCTGGAAGGAAACATGCTCAGCGAAATAAGCCAGAAAGAAAAAGAAAAATACGGATGGTCTCACTCATAGCAGGAATCTAGAAAACCTAAATAAGGGACCAGGAAAAAGACTAATTATAATAAAGAAAAAATCAAAATCAACAAGCAACTATAAACCAGAGACACACGGGGTGGGGGGTGGGGAGGAAAGGAGGGATTAGGGTCAAAATAAAGGGGGTGGGAATTGTATGGGAATATAACCAAAATGAAAATGCATACATTGTGTAAAAATGAAAAATGATGTAAGAATTATATAAAATAAAATAAATTAAAAATATACCCCCCCCAGGTGATCCTAATCCTCACACACAAGGGTAAGAAACACAGTCTCTTAAAGGTCCAGACTCTCCAGGGTGCTTGGATCTGAGATCAGCTCTGCCTGCAGCGTGACCATGACCACAACTTGTCAGTGGGGCAACTTTGGCGCTGTACTTACCACCCTGTGTCCTTGGGTGGTCCCTCCTCCTCATGGTGCCCTGCCTTCCTGTCTGTGCAATCACACACATGAGTACTGAGACTTTAAATGACATAGCTGTTTCAGGCAGCCAGCTCAGAGCCTGGCACAGAGCAATCCAACCACCGCTACAGTCATGTGTTACTTAACAATGGGGACATGTCCTGAGAAATGAGCCCTTAGATTTCCTCATTGGGCAAATGTCATAGATTTTAATCACACAAACCAAGATGGTCTAGGCTACTACACACGTAAGCTTATGGTATAGTCTTTTAGGGTTGCTGTTGTACAGACAATCCATCATGGACTAAAATGCAAAGCACGGATGTATTTATTGAGCAGCTACTATGTGCCAGGTGCTATTACAGGCATTTGGGACAAATCTATGAACAAGATAGAGGGAGATCACTGTTCTCATGGAGCTTAGAGCTCACCTGAGGAATAGAGATCATAAGCAAAAGTAACAACAAAACAATTTGTGTAAATCAATACATTATTCAGAATTGTAGACGATGATAAAACTATGGGAAAAAGAACAGAATGAGCAGGGGAGGAGGATAAGGAGGGTGAGTGGCTAGTCATGGTTGTGTGATCTGCTATTTAACTGGGTGATCAGAAGGAGACATTGAGCAAGGACTTGAAAGAGGTAAGACAGTAGGCAGATATCAGGGGAGGGTGTCCTGACAGGTGGATGTAGGTCCAGAGCAGAGGCCCTTGTTGGAACCGTGTCTGTCCTGTTGGGGCCATGGTCATGGGCTGGGGACTAGAGGATAGTGACCAAGGAGAGCATGGCACAGGGGAAGTCAGAAAGGGTGCTGGGCTGCACCTTGTAGGCCTGATGGCCCTGACTCAGCAACTAGGCTTTTCCTTGAATGTAGTGAGACCACTGGGGATTTTAAAGCAGGAGAAAGGACTTTGATTGGGCTTACATTTTAAGGGGCTCCTTTGAGTGAGGGCTTGAGAAATGGCTGTGTATGGGCAATGGTAGCCCGTGGCTTCCCAGGAGCTGCTGCAGATTCAGGCTAGACAGAAGGCAGCTGAAACTAGGGGTGGCAGTCCCCGGCGTCCTGACACATTTCAGTGGAACCAACAGAATTTTCTGGTAGATGAGATGAGGAGTGTGGAAGGAAGTGAAAATCAGTCACCTGTCAACCAAGAAATAATCTGGCTATAAAATAAATGAGAAAACTTTATTTTCTCATTATCTGGGTCTACAAACAAGGGGCGGTCCCAAGTGTGTTCCTCCAGTCTCAGGGAATAGGGACATATTAAAGGGTACAGCAGGGAAGTCGTATGAGCTTAGGTTGCTTGTTTTGAAATGTTTGGGGTTGGTTCTCAAGTTGAGTTATCTATAATTGGTTGGTAAGAGACTTCAGTCAGGAAGCTGCAGGGTGGGGTCTTTTGTTGCAATCAGCATATGGTCTCCTGTTTCTGTGTAGTTGCTGATAAGGAGAAACAGGGAGTCACTGTACTTTCATAGTTATCAATAAGGAGAAAATAGAGACTAAGTGAATCAGACTCCACTCAGCAACTCACCCAGAATTCTCAGCATGACAGAGACAAAATGGAAGTCTTTCTTATTCAAAGTAGGTTCTACAACTAAGATTTCTACTCAGCTGTCAAAGAAGGGAATGGCCGAAATGGGAGGCAGGGCAGGCCATTGGTAAAAGGGTTTGGTGGGAAGATCTGGCCTGGAGTGTCAAGCAGCAGACCCTGGGGGGTTATCTGAGTCTCTAGGAGTCTGTTCCCTTTATGGTCTTTGAGTTCTTTTATAGCTCTGTTAGTTGTGGAAAATTGACAGAAAAGCAAGAGATTCTGGTCTACAGCAATGCAAATAAATTTTGCCATGGAGATTCCATTGATTTCTGCCTGTGGGAGGCCAGATTGGCATCCGCTAATGCACTCCTGGCAACATCCCTGATGCCCTGCTCAAGAGACTGTTTCTGGGATTCTCCTTGAACTTATTTTCATATCTTCCTCGTTCCCTCATTATTGATGAAGTATATTGTAATTTGTGACACAGGATCATTTGGCAGTCAGGTTTTTACCTTGAAAAATGATCCTTTAACCATTGTTTAATTTGAAAATTATTCCTAGAATAGTCTGTGATCAGTGAAGGGAGGGAGGTGGGGATGGATAGAGGGGAAACAGAGCATGTTTATCTCACAAGGGATAAAACCAAACTGTACACTTGAGAAAGGAACTTTCTTACACTGTTGGCGGGGATGAGATGGCCCAGCCTCAACGGAAACAGTATGAAGGTGTCTCAAAATATTGAAAATAGATTTACCATGTAATCCCGCATTTCTGTTGCTAAATATCAATCCAAAGAAGGAAAAAACACTAATTCAAAGGGATATATGCACTCCTATGTTCATTGCAGCACCAGTTACAACGGCCAAGTTATGGAAGCAACCTAAGTGTCCAATGACAGAGGACTGGATCAGGGAGATGTGGCATTTGTACACAATGAAATACTACTCAGCTATAAAAAAAGATAAAATTTTGCCATTTGTAACAACATGGATGGAACTGGAGAGGTTTATACTAAGCTAAGTCAGAAGAAAGACAAATTCTCTTTGAATCTCACTTATGTGGAATATAATGAAATAAAACAAGGAACACACAAAACTAAACTAAAGCACACCTAGACATCTGACTGTAGAACTGAGGCTACCAGAGGGGGAAGGCTCAAGAGGGGGGCAATGGGCTGTGGTGGAGGACTATGAGTGCTTTGGTTGTGGACAAGCTGTGATAACATACATCTGAAGGGGTTTAAACCTATTCCCCTGAATCATGCACATTGCTATAAACTAACATTATCTCAATAAAAATTATACAATTAGTCCAGCTAATGGGAATTTTGTTAGAAAGATTGAGTCTTTTTTGAAATCCAAGGTTGGGAAGAATGGTCGGACCTCATCTAAACTAGGAAGGACATAAAGGATTAAATTTGGCTGCATATAATAAAAACAAGCAGACTTTTCTTGCTCTCAAATGAAAGAAGTACAGAAAGCACAAGATCAGGACTAAGATAACAACTTCTCAATGTCACAAGGGTCCTAGACCCATAATTTTCTCTGTCATCCGCAGCACACTGCCACCGTCAGTCTCCTCAGAGTCGAATGTGGATGCTGAAACTCCAGCCATCCCTTCTGAATTCTATGTATCAGGAAGGGGGAAGAGAAGGACTCAGTTCTTCCTTTTTACACCACACAACACTTTTACTGTCCAACGACACTTCAGTTGGCCAGAACTTAGCCACATAGCCTCACTTGAAGGCAAAAAGACTCAGAAATGAGATTGAAGAGAACAAAATGAGAGACAGACTGGTTGGAAACCAACCTGCAGATATATTTTGGTTCTCCTTGCAACATGATCAGATATAAATATCAGCTATAAATATCTGATTGTGTTATAAAATTCAGTATTAAAAATCCCAGATGTCTGACTTCTCTTCAAAACCTCGGATCTGACAACCCTGGGTTCAAATTTCATGTGGGAATCTTTGACCAAATCAGAGAAGTTGCCATGGTTCACCAATAGGACTGCTCCTTCAGGTTGTTTCCAGGACCAAGACTATTTTAAAAAATAATTTATTTATACATATATTTTACATCATTGTTCATTTATTTTTACAAAGTTTGCTTTCTTTTCTCAGGTGTAGTCCCCATAGAATTTCCACCACCAGTTCAGCCGTGCACCATCACCTCAGTCCCCTGTGCTCCTCCCGCCCTCATTCTGATCCCTCTCCCTCCTCCTCCCCTGCAGAATGTCTCTGATTTATTGTTGTCTGTTTTTGTTTTGTTGTGTTTTTTATTGTTATTATTTTTTTTCCTTGATCCCTTCTTTGGTTCCCCTACATTCCTCGTGGAGCTGAGGGGCCAGAATCAACTGCTTATAGAAGAGCTGCCCCTGGAACATCCACTCCTCAGCACTGGTGGAGGAGGTTGGGGGCCATGGCACAGTTCTCCCTACTGGCTGGGTTGTAGGTGTGCACTCCCAGATCTTCTCTTGTAGATGATGATTCATTGGCATCAGCACCTTGGGGACTCTTGCAATGCAGCCTGCCCCGCCAACTGCCCTTACTGAGTACCTACTGAATGCTCTGTCTATTGAAGTCCAAACCCCCTTTTCCAAAATTTCTCAAAGCGTGACCCAGAGGCCTCTGCATTAGCATCACCTGGGGAACCTGTTTAAATGATCACCTCCTGGGCTGTGCTCTAGATCTATAGAATGGAACCCTCCAGGTGTGGGAATGTGGACCCTGATTTTCAGCAGATTCTTGGGTGATTCTGATGCTGCAGTTGGGAGTGACTGAATGGTGTCAGCGCCACAATCAGGAACACGGGAGAGGGATCTGTTCCTCTTGGCTGCCCAAGAAGGCAGGGAATCGATGAAAGCTTTCATCAGGAGTCTTCTGGCCTCTGCAGGGCTCTGGTCTGAAAGGCAGTTTGAGGCAATGAGGGGAATAGCCTGCCTGCAAAGCTGACTTGGGCCTGTGGGCTTGTTCTTTCTCTTTTCTTTTTATTTGAATCCTTATTTTATTTTTATTCTTGTTATTGAAGTACAATTATTTTATATCCTTGCTACTGTTTTGATAGTGTAGGATTTCCTCTCCCCAAGGTGTAGTCACCATAGCCTTCCCACACCCAAAGTCCCTGTAGTACTCTACCACAGTCCATTTTGTTCTCCCTTCCACACCCCTGTTTTCACCTTTCTCCCTCCCCCTCCCATGCTGAAAGCTAAAGACACATGGTGAGTTGTCAAGGGTTGATTTTAAAGCATATCTTTGAACCTATGTTTGGTTTCTCTGTGTTCCACATATAAGTGACACCATCAATTTATCTTTCACCTTCTGGCTTATTTTACTTAGCATAAGTCCTTCCACCTCCAGCCAAGGTGCTGCAAACAGCATGAGTTTATCCATTTTGATGGCTAAGTAGTATTCCATTGTGTGTATATACCACATCTTCTTATCACCTATTTTGGGGAACTTAAGTAGTTTCCATAGCTTGGCTATTGTGAATAACGCTGCTAGAAACATGGGAGTGCAGGATTTCCTTCAAAGTAGTGTTTTTGTAACTTGGGGTGGATACCTAGGAGTGGGCTTGCTGGATTGTATGGCAGACCCATATTTAGCCTTTTGAGAACCTCCACACTAGGACTCCTCCAGGGACTGGGTCAGGCTACACTCCCACTGAATTTTCTCCTAACTTTCTACTTCATTGAGGTGCTGGGAGGCACGGGGGCAGCTGGAGGCAGGGAGAGAAGAGGAGAGTCACAGCAGGTACCACTCCTCACCCCACCCTGGGAAAGCCACTGAGGCTCTGGTTCCTTCTCCATGAAGTGGGCAGTCATGAGTGGTACGGATGATGGCTGGTTTTATGTTCGCTAATGCTGTCATTAAAAAAAAAGTGTTAATGAGGTAACATTGGTTTTTTTATGAGGTAACATTGGTTTAAATCAGTAGTTAGGTTTCAGGTGTACAGTATTATAATTTAGCATCTGTATATACTACATACTGACCTGCCACCAAAAGTCTAGTTCCATCTATCACCACTGACCCCTCTACTCAATTTACCCACCCTCTATCTCTCATCCCCTCTGGAAACCTCCAGTTTGTTTTTATAATCTAAGTTTGATTTTGTTTGTTCAATTTTTTGTTTTTTTTTTTAACTTCTACATGTGAGCAAAATCATACAGTATTTGTCTTCCTCCTTCTGTTTGTTTCACTAAGCTTAATATCCTCTAGGTCCATCTGTGATGTTGCAAATGGTGGGATTTCATCTATTTTTTCATAGCCGAGTAGCCCTGTTGTGTATAGACCACTTTTTATCGGTTCACTCATCGATGGGCATTAGGCTGGTTTCCAACTATTGGCTGTTGTAACAATGCTGCCATGAATACGTATCTCTTTGACATCATGTTCTGATATTCTTTGGATAATGTTGGTTTTTTAACTTTCCTATTTCCTCTTTTGATATAATCACTTCCCCTTCCTCAGGTGGGTGGGTGGAAGCTTTACATGTGCCGTGCATGATGTGTGGGCATGTCACCCTGCCCTAGCACCAAGATGGGCATCAGCACACATGTGTGAGATGGTGTCCCCAACAGCAAGAACTGTTAAAACCATGCAGAAGACAGACATTCTCCTCCTTGGCTGAGGGCTGGGGCAGGGGGGTGGATGTAGGCTGGTGGCCAGCTTGTCCCCACAAAGGGAAAATTCTGCCTGAGAAGGAAGCCAGTGTGGGGGGGAAAGCAGTGTTGAGAAAAGAAAGGCTAAGAAAATATTAGACAACATTCTACAAGCCCCTGGATCCAGTTGAACCAAATCCTCCCCAGCATTAACAGGGCAGTGGATTTCCTTTTTTTTTTTTTCTTTTCCTGGCTAACACTATCTTGAGTTGGCTTTCTTCTGTCATTGAGAGGTGCAAGCAGGTCTTTTAAAACCAGCAGCTCAGGCCTCCCTGGTGACACAAGGGGTGAAGCACCACACTATGAAGCAATCCAAAGCCTCTGCAGCATGAGTTTAATCCCCTGGCCAGCCAGGGAGCAACCCACATGGCACAACAGAACTCTCCTGTCTCACCCGTTGCTCCCCTCAGCAGTGTATTTCATCACTCTGCCTGCTCTGTTCCCCACTCTGTTTCTGGTGAATACTCTCACCCACCACATCTCTGACCTATACCCCAGCTCTTGTGTGCATAAATAAATAAATCTTTAAAAAATAAATAAAATCAGCAGCTACCAAATCTGAAGTCTGGGTTTGCTGCAAAATATTGTATCATGGTTATTCAGCACTTAGTCACTATTTTGGATTGTCTTTGGCTTCTTATAATTTGCCCTAATATTTGCTCTTTTCTGCTTTATTATTTCATTCCTTACTGCTTGACACATGGTACCAGCTAACAGAGCTAAATGCCCCTGCTGGAGAAAGCACAGAACTTTCACCAAAGTGATGCTCTGTTTTAATTGACTGGAGTGGCTCAGCTAAGAAATCACTGGGAAGAACAAGAACAAACTACACATCAAGCGGGACCTTGAGTGGAAAGGAACTATTTCAGCCACCACACCCAGTGGAGAACCCTGCAGGATTCACCACAGAGGTGAGTGAATGGCTCCAGGCACCATTAGAGAAAAACAAAGACTCCTGGAGACCTACAAACAGCCCCAGGCCAACAGGTAAGCTTGTGTGGAAAAGCAGAGTGCTTGAAAAGGATACACAGATTGCAGCTGCCCAGGTCCCCGTGCCTGTGACCTAGGCTTGTGGGGAGACGCGCGGGGTCCTCACTGAGGTGAATGTCCCTCACTGAGTAATCAGAAACCAGGCGCCTGGACACGGGAGTGGGATGCAAAAGGCGCCATTTCTGTGGACACTGAACTGGGCTACAGCCTGCGTCCTGGACCTGAGGGCTTTGGAACTGAGACCCGGGGCACGAATTTCGGGGCGTGGG
Organism: Talpa europaea; assembly: GCF_964194135.1. Classification (NCBI taxonomy): domain Eukaryota; kingdom Metazoa; phylum Chordata; class Mammalia; order Eulipotyphla; family Talpidae; genus Talpa; species Talpa europaea. Next base: position 68,183,217 of record NC_140076.1, on the reverse strand, counting down.
ATCCCCACAACGGTGGGGCACAAGGCAGACACAGCACCCCAAAGCTGTTGAGGTTTTCCCCACCACTCCCACTCTTCCCCTGTCCCACGGGGTAAAAAAAACAGCTCCCCAAGGACACTAGGAGAGATCTCTGGTGCCACCTAGCGACCAGAAAAAAAATCACCAACACCCCATAGAATAGGGACCTTTCCTCAGTAAAGACTGCTTGAAATCGGCAGAAGACTCCCAGAGGAGTCAGAGGTGAGCTGGGAAGTTCGCCCAAGCCAGGTCCTTTCTGAACAAAAGTCTGAGCCCAGAGGGAGAGCGGGCACCCACGGCAGGGGCAGATCCAGCGTGCCGGAGACTGTGCCTGTCTCTGAATTGCCATTTTAGAATAGGGACCTTTCTTCAATAAAGACTGCTTGAAACCGGCAGAAGGCTCCCGGAGGAGCCAGAGGTGAGCTGGGAAGTTCGCCCATGTCAGGACCCTTCAGGCCAGCAGTCCGAACCCAGAGGGGGAGTGGGCAGCCAAGGCCGGGGCAGACCAGGCATGCAGGGAAGTGCATACCCGCATCGCCTTTTTAGAACAGGGACCTTTCTTCAATAAAGACTGCTTGAAACTGGCAGAAGGCTCCCTGAGGAGCCAGAGGTGAGCTGGCCCATGCCAGGCCCCTGCCAGGCCCCTGCAGACCAGCATTCTGAACCCAGAGGTAGAGCGGGCACCCACGGCTGGGGCAGACTGGGTGCGCAGAAGAGTGTGCCTGTCTCCAAAGTGTCATTTTAGAACAGGGACCTTTCTTCAATAAAGACTGCTTGAATCTGGCAGAGGGCTCCCTGTGGAGCCAGAGGGAGAAGGTTCCCTGCTCAGTCAGATGTGAGCTGAAGGACCCCACAAGCCCGGTCCTACCTGGCAGGAAGTTGGAGCCCAGAGGACGATCCAGAGATTTAGAACCCAGAGTGCAATCCAGCTGCCCCACCTCCAGGGAAGTCTGTGGGACTTCAAGACACACCTTTGTAACTAAACACAGAAGGAGAGATTCTGTGACAGTGACCATTAACATACTCAAAGTACCACTGCCTCACTAGATTTCTGGCATAACAGTTTTTGACTCATTTGGTTTGCCAGTTTCTGAAACTCCTGAAAGAACACACCAAAAAGATGCCAGTCAGTACCAGCAGCACAGTGTCCCAACACATAAGGCAAATTAGAAGACAGGCAGCAGGGAAAAGAAAAACTACAAGCAAAGTAGCAACGCCTCAGAAAAGAGACACACCACAAAACAAACAAACAAACAAACAAACAAAACACCCACCAGCTTGCAACTACAGTGACTTGGAAGAACTTCTGAGCCTTCCAGAAAAAGAATTTAAAATTGCCACGATGAAAAAACTGAAGGAAGTCATTAAGGAAAACAATGCTCAGAAGAATGAAATTGAGTCCCTAAAGAGGGAAATGAAGGAAATGCAGGAGATTAAAGGATTAACAGAAGAGCTAAAGAATGTTGGGAAAAGCAGTGATAACAGAATAGAGGAAATGGAAGAACGAATAAGCACTCTTGAAGACACAGAAATAAAAAGAACCAAAACAAAAAAGGAAAGAGAAGTATGAATGAAAAAGACTGAAGAAAGACTTCAGGAACTATCTGACTCCATGAGGAAAGGAAATATAAGAGTTATAGGAATCCCAGAAGGAGAGGAGAGAGACCTAGGAACAGAGAAAATATTCAAGGAAATAATTAAAGAGAACTTTACAAACATGAAGAAGGAGCTGAAAATTGATATACAAGAAGCAAGAAGAACACCAGACTTCCATGATGAAAGGAAAAATACAGCAAGACACATAATAGTAAAGCTCACAAGAATCTAAGACAAGGAAAAAATAATGAAGCTGACAAGAGAGAAGAAACATATAACATACAAAGGAAAACCAATCAGACTGATATCAGACTTCTCTGAAGAAACACTACAGGCAAGGAGAGAGTGGAGGGACATAGTCAACAGACTTCAAGACAACAGATGCCAACCAAGAATACTCTATCCTGCAAAGCTTTCCTTCCTCTATGAAGAAAGAATAAGGACCTTCCCAGACAAACAGAAACTCTGGAATTTCATTACGACTAAACCCCCACTCCAAAATATACTACAAGGAGTCCTAAAGCCAGAACCTCAGAGGGACAAATAACAATGAAAGAAGGACAAAAAAAGTTATTAAAAGAATAATAAGTAAAATCAAAGGAAAGACAAACACAATGGCAAATAGAGATGCTAACCTATCAATATTAACTCTAAATGTAAATGGACTAAACTCTTCAATAAAAAGACACAGAGTCGCAGGCTAGATTAAGAAACAAAACCCAACCTTTTGCTGTCTCCAGGAAACACATTTAGCTACAAAAGATAAAAATAGACTCAAAGTTAAAGGATGGGAAACAATCCTACAAGCAAATGGACCAAAAAAGAAAGCAGGAACAGCTATACTTATATCAGATAAAACAGATTTCAAACTCAAAAAAGTAAAAAGACACGGTCACTACATTATGATCAAGGGTACAATAATTCAAGAAGAAATAACACTTATTAACATACACTCACCCAATGAAGGAGCACCAAAATATATCAGACAACTATTGTCATCTCTGAAAACAGACATCAGAGAAAACACATACATAGTAGGAGACTTCAACACAACACTATCAACAATGGATAGATCAACGAGACAAAAAAATAAGTAAAGACACTAAAGCTCTAAATAAGGATCTAGAGCCCTTGGGCTTAACAGACATCTATAGAACACTAAACCCCAAAAAATCTGAGTACACATTTTTCTCAAGCGCACACGGATCATTCTCCAGGATCGATCAGATACTGACCCAAGACAAACATCAACAGATACACCAAGATTGAAATCATACCAACCATCTTTTCTGACCATGAAGGCATCAAACTAGAAATAAACCATAAAAAGAAGGCAAGGAGCTCTCCTACCTCATGGAGATTGAAACCCACACTACTAGAAGACCACTGGACTAATGAGGAGATCAAAGAAGAAATTAAAAAATTCTTTGAATTGAATGACAAGGAGGACACCAATTTCCTAAATGTATGGGATGCAGCAAAAGCAGTAATAAGAGGAAAATATATAGCAATAGAGGCTCACATCAAGAAACAAGAAAGAACTCAAAGAAACAACCTTATCTCAAAGCTCAAAGAACTAGAAAAAGAACAAAAAAAACAAAAACCCAAAACCAGTAGAAGAAAAGAAATAATAAAAACTAAAGCAGAAATAAATAAAATCGAAACTAAAAAAACAATCCAAAAGATCAATGAAACCAAGAACTGTTTCTTCCAAAAAATAAATAAAATAGACAAACCCCTAGCAAGGCTCACAAAGGAAAAAAGGGAGAAAGCACAAATAAACAGGATCACAAATGAAAGAGGAGAAATCACAATGGACACAGCAGAAATCAAAAGAATAATCAGAAACTACTATGAACAGTTATATGGAAACAAGTTCAACAATCTAGAGGAGATGGACAAATTCCTATAACTCTACAATCACCCAAAGCTGGATAAAGAAGAAATAGAACACCTAAACAGACCAATTACAAGCTCTGAATTGAAATGGTAATCAAAAACCTTCCCAAAAACAAAAGCCCAGGACCTGATGGATTTACAAATGAATTCTACCAAACATTCAGAGACGAATTAGTGCCTATCCTTCACAAACTCTTCCAAAAAATTGAGAAGCAAGGGATAATACCAAACACGTTCTATGAAGCCAACATTACACTAAAACCAAAACTGAACAAGGACAACACAAAAAAAGAAAACGACAGGCCAATCTCCCTAATGAACACTGATGCAAAAATCCTCAATAAAATTTTAGCTATCAGAATCCAACATTGTATCCATAAAATAGTTCACCACGACCAAGTAGGATTCATTCCAGGGACACAAGGATGGGTCAACATCCGAAAATCAATCACACATCCAACACATCAACAAAAAGAAATATAAAAACCATATGATAATATCAATAGATGCTGAGAAAGCTTTCGACAAAGTGCAACACCCATTCATGATAAAAGCCCTTGAAATTCTTGGGATACAAGGAACATACCTCAACATCATAAAGGCCATATATGACAAGCCAACAGCCAGTATCATTCTCAATGGTGAAAAGCTGAAAGCATTTCCATTAAGATCTGGAACAAGACAAGAATGTCCATTCTCACCACTGCTTTTCAATATAATACTGGAAGTCTTAGCCAAAGCAGTAAGACGATAGAAAGACATACAAGGAATCCAGATAGGAAAAGAAGAAGTCAAACTATCACTATTTGCAGATGTTATGATAATATACATAGAGAACCCCAAAAACTCCACAGAAAAACTAATTCAACCAATCAATCAGTTCAGTAAAGTGGCAGGATACAAAATCAACACACAAAAGTCAGTAGTCGGGCCTCCCCGGTGGTGCAGCAGTTGAGCGCTGGGTTGCGAAGCTGCCCGTGGCCTCTGCAGCTCCAGTTCAATCCCTGGCTGCTCCCCGGCCACCAGAGGAGGGTCCCACATGGTGCGCAGACCTCTCCTGCCACCCGCTGCTCCCCTCAGCAGTGTACTTCGGTCCTTCTGCCTGCTCTGCTCCCCACTCTGGCTCTGGTGAATTCTCTCACCCTCCTGCGCTTCTGACTGTACCCAGTGCATGTATAAAACAAAAAAACAAACAAACAAGCAAATAAATAAATAAAACATGCCTCTATTTAAAAAAATTAAATAAATAAATAAAAATTAACAACAACAACAACCAAAAAAAAAGTCAGTAGCCTTCCTATACACAAACAATAAATCTGAAGAAGAAGAAATAAAAAAAAAAAAACCATCCCTTTTATTATCGAAACAAAAAAATCAAATACATGGGAATAAATCTAACAAAAGAGGTATAGGACCTATACAAAGAAAACTATAAAACACTGTTAAAAGAAATAGAAGAAGACACAAGGAACGGAAAGATATCCCCTACTCATGGATTGGAAGAATAAACATTATTAAAATGGCCATCCTACCAAAAGCAATATACAGATTCAATGCTATTTCAATAAAAATTTCAATGTCATTCTTCGAAGAAATAGAACAATTATTGATGAAATTCATATGGAATCACCAAAAACCCCAAATAGCCAAAGCTCTCCTGGAAAAAAAGACGGGAATGGAGGCATCACACTCCCAGACTTCACACTATACTACAAAGCCATAATCATCAAAACTGCATGGTATTGGAACAAGAACAGACACACAGACCAATGGAATCCAATAGAATATCCAGAAATAAACCCACAGATTTGTGGTCAACTAATCTTTGACAAAGGAGCAAAGGATATGCATTGGAGCAAAGAAAGTTTGTTCAATAAATGGTGCTGGGAAAACTGGGTTGCTACATGCAAAAGAATGAAGCTTGACTACTACCTAAAACCATGCACAAAAACCAACTCAAAATGGATTAAAGAACTAGACATAAGACCTGAAATCATAAAATACGTGGAAGGAAATATAGGCAAAACACTACATGACATGCACCTCAAAGACATCTTTACAGACACATCACCCAAAGCAGTGATAGTGAAAGCAAAGATAAACAGCTGGGACTACATCAAATTAAAGAGCTTCTGCACAGCAAAAGAGACAATAACCAAAACAAAGAGAAACCCCACTGACTGGGAGAACATTTTTGCACACAACACTAATGATAAAGGACTGATCACAAAAATCTACAAAGAGCTGATGAAACTCAACAAAAACAAAGAAAATAATCCAGTCAAAAAATGGGCAGAAGAGCTAAAAAGAGACTTCTCTGAAGAGGAAATGCAAATGGCCAACAGGCATATGAAAAAATGTTCAACATCACTTGTAATCAGGGAAATGCAAATCAAAACTACCATAAAATACCATCTCACACCAGTGAGAATGGCACATATTAAAAACTAGCAACAACAAATTTTGGCGAGGTTGTGCAGAAAAAGGACTCTCCTGCACTGTTGGTGGAAGTGCAAACTGGCCCAACCACTATGGAGATCTGTGTGGAGATTTCTTGACCTACTAAACCTAGAGCTTCCATATGATCCAGCAATTCCACTCCTAGGTATTTACCCAAAGGGCACAGAAACATCAATTCCAAAGAGCACCTGCACCCCTATGTTTATAGCAGCACTATTTACAATAGCTAAGCTTTGGGAACAACCCAAATGCCCCAAAATAGATGACTGGATCAAGAAGATGTGGTACACGTACACCATGGAATATTACTCAGCATTCAAAAAAGATAAACACATGCAGTTTGCAGCAACATGGATGGAGCTGGAAGGGATCATGCTCAGTGAAATAAGCCAGAAAGAAAAAGAAAAATACTGGATGGTCTCACTCATAGCAGGAATCTAGAAAACTTAAATAAGGGACAAGGAAAAAGAATATAAGAAAGAAAATATCAAATCAACAAACAACTATGAACCAGAGACATTCTATGGGGGTGGGGGCAGGGAAAGGAGGGCTTGGGGTCAAAATAAGGGGGTTGTAATTGTATGGTGAATATAAAAATAAAATTTAAATAAAAAAAGTAATCATTGGGAGAGTGAGGACTTGATTGGCAATGTCTACTGTGGGAGCCATAAGCTTGTGCAGGTGCACATGGTACATCCTTGCAGGTATGAATTATGCTTTTATTGATATAAGCATTCCACATAAACAAAGGGGCATTGTGATGACTGTGTGTGTCGTGATTTCCCAAATTGGTACCATTGCTCAGCTCAATTCAGAAGTTGGAGCTTGGGAAGATTTGTGGCTAGAGGTGACTCAGACACCTGCAGGGGGGAATTTGCACAGCACTTGGAACAAGGGTGGCCAGATGTAGCATTCAACCTCTACCACTTGCTGGTAGAGTGATCCTGGTGATCCTGGGCCCATCACTTCCCCTCATCTAGTACCAGTGATGGAATCTGCAATGAGAGGGGTTTGAACTAAGACTGGAGGAAGCCCTGTGCCTTGTGTCACATGTCACAGGAGCTACTGCCCATGCTGTCCTCCCCCATCCCTAATGCTCTGGTGACATTGTCTTAATTGTGATTTCCAAGCATGTTTTTTTTTTTGCCTCTGTGCCTTTGAGGACAATGTCTCCCTGTGAGATACCACCCTCACACACTCCTCATCATCCTTCATCATCCTGTTCAGATGTCCCACAATCTTCTTTGCTGAGCGGAGGAAATCAGAGCCTTCACTTGGGATGAGGTTCTGTGACTGCTTTGTTGCCCCTCTCTTCCAAAGCTGGGGTTACGTGAAAGCAAGGCCAGGTCTGATTCAACTCATTCCCCAGAGCTTGGCCCATGACCTTGCCTAGAGCAAGTATTCAAACAAGGATGGTTGAATGAATTAGAAACTGGCCCCCTTTCAGAAGTCTAAGGGGGCTGAAAAATTGAGGAAAGGACAAAATCCCAAGGATTTTAATACTTTCTGTATTTATGCTCTCTCCTTCCTTCCCTCTTCCCTTCTTTCATCTTCAAAGAACTTCCAAGCAGAAGTGGCCTTTGAAAGAATTGTCACTGTCTGTGGAGGTGAAACCCCTGACTCATGGGATGGGGATGGACTGACTGAACCTGAAGGGGGTGGAGAGCAGAGAGACCCCTGACTTGATCTCCCCTCACCTCTGAAGGCTGTGCTCTCCAAAGAGTCAATCAGAGGCACTGTTTACATGCTAAAGCCTGTTTTTCTTTGAACTTCCTGCAAATTGGACTGAATGTGCTAAATATATAATGAATCTGCTAAACTATTTAATGCACTTGCAGTACTTATTGATTTCCTCGTTGATTACATATAATTTGCTGAACTGATTTGGCTGTGTGACTTGAAAGGCATTTGGGAGAGATCTCTGTAATTTGTCACTCAGCTTGCTCTGGACATTAAAATGAATACAGAATGATACATTCAGAAAGTTTCAGGGTTGTGATCCTCATTATCTTCAACTGGTGGCACCCCATTCAATGGAGCAAATGCTTTTCTGAGTTCCGATTATGCGCCTGGGTCCCTGTGAGCTGCTGGGGAGTTACTGATGATCAGGAGAGAGTTCTGACCTCAGGGGCTCAGTCTACTGGGAATGAGGGCTAAGGGGTGGACAGGCAAGCCCACAAGCCCACTCTGCCATTCATAGAGTGAGAGCACAGAGGAGAAACATAAATATTCATTTGTGAAGATCAAAGAAATCTTCAAAAAGAATTTGATGTTAGCGCTGGGTCGTGAAAGATGCGGGCGTTTCCAGGTATCTGATGTCTTTTTCTCTTGCCAGCCTACTTTCCTGCCTCCCTTCTTTGATAATAGCACCCAGGTTTCTTTGAGGACTCCCTCACCCTATCCTCCATCCTACAAAGTCCTGGTGAAACTGGCTGCGCCCCCATCTGCATTCCACAGAACTGAGTTCTTCAGCCCTTACTCTGGGAATCTCAGTTTGCAAGCTGTCTTACAAAGACAGAAGGCAGTTGGAGCTGAGACATGCCAGGCTTGTCCTTGATTTTCTGCCACTGAGATTCAGGACTTATCTGGGTTCTCTTCTTCTAGACTCTCAGTATATGAGCTGCTCAGTAGCCAGGGCTGGTTTCTGTTGCTTAAATTAAAAAAAAATCCCTAAGTGATACTTTAAGTGTAAATGGGCTTTCTTTCCACTATACTGAAGAATAATTGATCCTTCCTCCCTGGTCAGACCACCACCCCATAGACATGTGTCTGTGCCAGTGATCCACAGTGATATCTCTGTCCCTGAGTTCTCCACTGAGTTGGAATTTGTAAATGTAACTGCCCCACTATCACTAATACGGCCACTTGGATCCCTAATACATATTCTAAACATATCTTAATTCTCATTCCCCTGCCCCCTCCAAAACAATCACTTCCTCCCCATCTCAGTAAATGGCACCACAAATGATAGTGCCATTTGTCTACTTGGTTCTTGCTACTTCTCCAGTCCCGATCCATCTGTCAGTCCTATTTATTCTACTCCCCTCAACCCATTTTTTTTCATTCCATATTGACTGCATAATCTTAGATCAAGACATCCTCTGGTATAAGCTCAATCTTTGTGGTTTTGTTGACAAGTGACATGTGTTTCAACATACGGTCTATTCTTGAAAACGATCTATGTGTTCTTAGAAAAAATGTGTATGCAACAGTTTTGGGGAATTCTGTAGAGTCTGTTAACAGACCTGTTTGGACAAGCTCCTCATTTCAAGGCTATTGTTCCATTATTTATTCTCTCTTGTTAATTTGTCCATATTTGTAAATGGAGTGTCAAAATCTCCTAGTATTATTGTATTGTTATCAATCTCTCTTTAATTCTATTATTAATTGTCCTAAGTATGTTGGTGTTCCATTATTTGGTGCATATATATTAATGAGTGTTATTTTTTCCTGCTGTATTATGTCTTAATATAATAATGTCTGTTTCTATCTCTTATTACATTTTAAAATTAGGAGTCTATTTTATCTGATATAAGTATAGCAGCTCCCGACTTTATTTGATTATCATTTGCTTGTAGGATTATCTTCCAGCCTTTAACTCTGTGTTTGTATTTGTTGGAAAGATGGAGCTCTTATAAGCAGTAGAAGATTGGATTTTGTTTTGAAATCCATTCAGCCAACTGCATATTTTGACTTATGAATTCAGGCCATTTATTGAAATATAAATGCTTATTTCCATTTTGTTATATTTCTTTCTTTCTTTCTTTCTTTCTTTCTTTCTTTCTTTCTTTCTTTCTTTCTTTCTTTCTTTCTTTCTTTCTTTCTTTCTTTCTTTCTTTCTCTCTCTCTCTCTCTCTCTCTCTCTCTCTCTCTTTCTCTCTCTCTCTTTCTCTCTTTCTCTCTTTCTTTCTCTCTTTCTTTCTTTCTTTTCTTTCTTTCTTTCTTTTTCCTGTCTTTATTTTTATTTATGTCTCAGTTCAAGGCATCCTCTGGATACTGTAATAGTTTTTGAAACCCAATCTTTCACTCTACTCCAATTACACCACTCTGCTTAAAACCCTTCCAAGTCACAGCATTGCACTTGAGATACCTTTCAAATTTCTCACTGTGATCTGAAGCATCCTGCTCCATTGGCCTCTTCCCATCTTTCTGCACCTCTTTCTCCTTACCTTGCAGCCCTTTTCCCTCACATACAATCCTCAGTTCGCTGGTCTTCCAATTCCTGGGAGCCCCAGAGCACTTTGGACCTTTTGTATTGGCAGGTTCCTCTGTAGGGATTTGCTTCTCTTCCAATTTACCTGGCCGCTTATTCTCACCATTCTGGATCAGGATCTCAGTTTAAAGTCATCTCAGCAAAGACCATGTTGATCATGCTAAGCATCTCTCTTTATTACTTAAAGCAACTGTCACACATTACTCATTTTTACTTTTCTCTCTGCATGTACTACTATCAGATGTGGTTAACTTCCTCTGTTCACGTACTCGTGTCTGTCCCCACTGGAATTCAGGTTCCATCAGAGGAAGGTCTTGTCAATTTGTCTCCCATTGTGTCATTCTCACCCTACACATTGTGTGTGCTCAGATATTCCTATTGTGTAGAGAAATGAATGAACAGGCACATGAATCAATCGTACATATTTGAGTGTTTAGCATTTTCCAGGTTATTTTATGCAAACTTCTCTCCAACTAGACTAAGATTTTTAGATCAGGGACTGGATCTATATTTAATTTCTGTGTCTCTAGCACCCAGCAGATATCTGGCATATCTGGCATAGCAGATATCTCAGTGTGCTTGTTAGAAGGATGCAGAAGTAAATGACATTTGTGGCAGAGGGAGTAGGCTAGGAAAAAGTGGGGAGGTTTTATCTGTGTTAAGCAGATTTTCCAGATTTGGAAAAGCAGAGAACACTATTTTTACAGTAGTAAGAGAGTCTGCATGCACATACAGTATTTCAGGAAATAGGTGAAGTAACAGAATTCCATCTGATAAAATCCTTCTACCAAATCTCCTTTCCCATCTGAAGCAATACAGTAATAATTCCCAAAGATCATAGCCACAATGAAAACTGATGAAAGTCAGGAGGTAACTGCCTCTCCTTAGTCCCTGGGCCTCAGTTTCCCTTTTGATTCTGCTGTCCCATGAAACCAAACTTGACAATTTTTGCCTCCCTTACACACATTTGTATTAACCTACTTTTTCTGCAACCTTTAAGATAATAAATTTTTGATAATTTGGGAAAATTCTTTCCAGAATATTATAAGGGAAAAAAATCCATATACCATTCCCATCTCCTAAAGATAACTCTTTACCATTTTATTGGAATTCCTTCCAACTTTTTCTTCTGTGTTTAAGGTTTTGTTGTTGCTGGAGTTGTAATCATCCTCTAATTTCAATTTTGTATCCTCTTCTCTTCCTGGTTATTGCCAGCTCTCCCCAAACAGAATTTTAATGACCGTAATATATTTCATCATGTGTGTGGAATTGGTTTACTTAATCATTTTCTATTTTTGAATGCCAAGTAGTTTCCAATTTTCCATTGGTGTTGATAACATAGGGATGAGAAAATTTGATGCAAGAACCTATTACTTATTTTTGATAATATTATGAAGAAAGAATCTCGGATATAGAAATATTGGGACAAGAGTTAGGACATGTTATCAGTTCTTGATTGCCAATGTATTTTTCAAAATAATTTTAACACTGTATGATCTTGTAGATAACTGTCAGGCTGCTGCATATGCTTGGTGTCTACACAACACACATGCACAAATGCACACGTGTTTACTCATGTCTGACATTTGCCATGAATCACTTTGTGGGAAGGACAGGTAGGTCTGAGTAACCTGCTCAGGGTTAAAATAACCCAAAGAGGCTGAAATAGGGGCAAATTGGCAATGGAGTTGCCATTTATCTTTCCAGTTCTGGCTCAGACACTAGATTACAGTTTTAATGCTGAGATTTCCTTCTTAATATGTGACTTGGAAGCCTGAAGCCTCTCTCCCTCCCTTCCTGCCTGGTGCAATTTTCTTAGGGCCCTAAGTGACTAATTGCCTCCCATGCCTTCTAGTATAGCAAACTCTGCTGGGCCCAAGGCAGATACTCTCACCAGGGAAATTTGCTCCTGAAACCTCTTCCAGGTGTAGGAAAATACACTGAGATGTGAGAATAAACATATGTATTTTTTAAAAAGACCTTTTATTTGTGTGATAAATAATATTTGTCCAGAAAAACATATGCAACACAAATGTAAATGTTTCCAAAATGAGCATGTCAAGAAACTAAAAAGTGGTTAGCGGCCCCAGAAACCTCCTAGGAAAGCTTTTAAATTACATCCCTCTCCATTCTAGGTAATAGTAACCTTGTCGTTCTGATAATCGCTTCTTTAGTGTTCTTTATTGTGCTCTTACCTGGATTTGGATCCCTAGACACTCTAACTTTGTCTGATTTTGATTCTGGAATCTTGTACCAGTACCCAGTTCTCAAATGGACATCCAAGGGAGTCCAGAATACATTGACATTAACTCTCAAATGATAACAACAAACACTCTAAAGGACAAAAAACAACCCAGAAGAGAGCAAAGTTCTAGGAGTAATGGCTCATGGAAACACAAATTCACAGGCTCCTTGCTTCTGTTCTTCTCCTCTTACAGTTTATTCTCCAACCAGAAACCAGAGAGGTTTAACAAAAAGTCAATGAGATAAAGTCACTCTTTTGCTCAAGGCCCTCCAATAACATCCCATAGTCATAGAAAATAAGCCTGGAGTCCTTCCCCTTACAAATTAAACCCTACACCATTCTCTAGACCCTCCAGACTCCTTCTCTGATCCCGTTGCTTACCATCTGCCTCTCACCGGTCCCATTCTATCTTTTCTAGCCTTCTAGCTGTTCTTGGAATCTGCCCAGTCATCCCTGCCTCAGGGCCTTTTCACATGCCGTCCCCTCTGCTGGAATCCTCTTCCTTAGTTCTGTGTAGCTCACCCTTCATCATGTCACCTCCTTGGACTGACCTTCCCTGTGGCAATTCTGTCACTGGTCTGCTATATCATGGCCTTATCTGTATGAAGTCAACTACATCAGAGCAGAGATTTTGTTTTATTCTTGTATCTCCTCTGTCCCAGATAGTGCCAGGTTCAAGGTGGGCACTCAATAATTTTTGAATGAATGAGTGACAGAAAGAATCTAAACCCGAGTTTGAGATTGGACAGCTATTTGATACGCCAACATATACTTTCTAAGCTGTCCTGTCCAGAGTGACTTCTAGTGCAGAGGAAGGAAGATGGGCTCCAGGCTGGAATGCAGTGATGTTGAGATGTCGCCTTGGAAAGTCAGTAGGAGAGCAAGGTATGGGAGGCATGGGCATGGCAACAGGGACACAGATCATGGGAATTGACCTGTGGGAGTGTTTGGGAGTGAGAATAAATGGGGTGCTGCCCTGTGTAGTTGCAGGGGACAAAAAGCAGAGGGCATGCAAAGGGGGAGAAGCAGAGCCAAGCAGTGTGGCCTATGGCAGGGACTTTGAGGAAGAGGCGATCTGAGTAAGGCCAGTGCACTCAGGAACAGTGAGAAGTGAGACCGGAAATCAGTGCTTCAACCATCCTTGGGAAAATAAACTGGCATTTCCTAAATACCCACAAGGTTTCAAACCAATAAGCAGACACATTATCCGCAGGGCAGAAAGAGCTGCTTTTAATCAGAATAATGGAGTTTGACAATCTTTCCCAAGATCCTGGAGTGTGGGCTCACAGTTATATGAAATCAGTAGTGGGAGTATGCAAGGGTCTTAAAAAATGCAGAATTTGCTATTAACACTTACACACTGGGAGAATTCACATAAAACCCAATTTCAAGCATTTTTTAAAACTAGAATATTTGGAAATACCAACTCCTGATTCCCATGAGACATCAGTTAGCCGCTCTCTTTACTTTATGCTTATCCTGGAATGTCTTGGTTAAGCAAACAAACAACAAAAAAACCCCACTTTTTATTATGAAAAATTTTCAAACAAAGTAAGTAGAGAGATGAGGATAATATAGGGCCATTCCCTATACTAAAATTGTTTGAAAATTGTTAGCATTCTACTTTGAACATTGTTAGCTTTGAAAATTGTTAGCATTCTACTTTCTTGCCCCCGCAATCTCTATCCCAAAAATTTTTAAGAGAAAGTTGGAAGAGTTTAAATCAAATTCAAGGCATCATAGGATTCCAATAGTAAATGTAAGAACATAAGTTTCTAAGGGATGCCAGCTTTTAAAAAACATAAATACAGGGCCTCTCTGGTGGCACAGGTGGTTGAGCGCAGCGCTGTGAAGCTGTCCGCAGCCTCTGTAGTGCTGGTTCGATCCCCGCCAGTCTTGGAGCAACCCACATGGCGAGCAGATCTCTCCTGTCTCACCCGCTGCTCCCCTCAGCAGTGTATTTCATCAGTCTGCCTGTTCTGTTCCCCGCTCTGGCTCTGGTGAATCCTCTCACCCTCCCGCGCATCTGGACTGTACCCTGGCTCTTGTATAAATAAAATAAATCTTTAAAAAACAAAACCAAACCATAAATACATTGCCATTATAATGGCAACAAAAAATAATTCCTTGTCACCATCCAATAGTCAAACTATATTTAATAAGACCCACACACTGCAGTTGTGTCTCCTAAATCTCACTTAATCTGCAAGTTCCTCTCCCCTTCCTTCTTTTTCACATTTGTTGAAGAAAACAGGTCTTTTTTCTGGTAGAACTTTGCACACTTTCTGGGTTTAACGAACTGCTTCCTCCTGCTTATTTAACATGTTATATCTAGATTCATATTTCCTCTAAACTGATTAGAGTGAGAGACTCAGATTCATAAGGGTTCTTTTCCTTGTTGAAAGTATTGCTTATTGTTGGTGCTGTTTATTTCCTATTGCCTTATCTCAACAGGCCCATTTTTTAAAATTTATTTTTAAAATTATTTTATTTTTTACATCATTGTTCATTTTTATTTTTAGTTTTTTGAATTTTTAAAATATATTTCTTACATCATTTTTCATTTTTGCACAATGTATGCATTTTTATCTTGGTTATAGTCCCCATACAATTGCACCCTCATTTTTTTTTAAAGAATGATGATTGAGTTCAGATGGTGTCAGTAGATCTTACCAGGACAAGTTCACCACCAAACCATTGATGGTAATTATCTGGGTCTTGCATTCTCAACTGATAATGAGGCTTCCAAGGAGGTGGAACTTGGTTTTTGAATGGGAGTGGGGGTGTTGGGAAAAAATCTTACTCTCCCAATGGCTAAAGCATGGAAGTTCATCTAGCACTTAACAGATAGACAGTCTATCTCCGGTATTAAAATTTTATAGGAGGGAGATATGATTAGGCAGGACAAAAGTCTACAAAGCCTCCTTAGGGAAGAAGATGATGAAAAGGAGGTTGAGAAACACTGGCTTGGATGTATTATTTCATTAGGGATTGCAAATCGGTATTTTTCCAATGCTATCATTCCTTGGTTATGATTCTCTATCAAGAACTTTTCCTCAGTGTTATAAACCAATCTTTCCTCATAAAAATAATACAATTTAAAAAAGAAGGAATTTTCCTTACCAATTGCTTGGTTTTCCTGAAATACAATCCATACGGATAAGGCCAGAGAAATGCTGTCTTATTTATTATTTATCAACTTTTAGCATAATGAGTTGGTGCCTAGCAACTTCTGAAGGAAACGAGAGTTGCTTTTGCATCATTTTGAACAACAGAATTCATACACTCTGTGTGATTGCTTAATCCATTTCAGTGAATATCCTTGTTCTAGTGCAGCACACACAGGGCAGGTTCACTGTCCATTCAAGCAGATGGAAAGGAGAGTCCCAGAGCCCTGGGTGGATTTTATAGGCCTTTAATACTCTCTCAAGGAACCAGGTACACAGGCACACCAGGCAGGGTGGCTGGCATGCAAGGAGACAGGCATGGGCTGTGCAGTGGGGCTGGGAGATAGATGGGCAACGGAGCCCCTTCGCCCCCCACGAATCCTTGTGCTCTTTCTCTGCCATCCACAGTCTTGTGTGGGCTTGTGGTCTCATCTCAGACTGACTCTGCCCTTTTAGCGATCACCTCTAGGCACAGATGTGAACATTTACACTGGCTCGTGCCTGTGCTCCCTGGTCCCATGTGTCCATAATTACAGGTGCGCACGACCACGCCCCTCTGCCCAGGTAGCCACGCAAGCAGCAGGCGGGCAGGAAAAAGCCTAATAACTTTATATACCATAGCGTTGTGATGCTCAAATTAATCTTGCTTTGGTCGATGAAAGTGTCTTCAAATAGGCTCTTGCTTTCGTTGACATGCTCCCACATTGTCTGATAGAGTCTTGCTTGCAGTCATGACAAGATGTCCCGGATTTATTTGACATTTCTTGTCCCAGACCTCCAAATACCCATTTCTCTGAGGAGCAATGGTTCCTGCTAGAGAGCAGTGGCATTTAGAGGCCACAATCTCGGTGCTAAGGGCACTTGTTGCTACTTTGTTCTCAGAGGCTCTAGCTGTTTCCAGTGGGCAGAAGAAGTAAATAAATATTTTTAGAAAGGGAAAAATAATAAATAAATATAGCTATTTCCAATTTAAATGAGTTTGTATTAAAATGTTTTGATCTATTTTCCCGATTTTTCTACTGTGTTAATTATCTTGGTTTCTTATGAAACTAATATTATTTTTAATTTTGCTTTATCCTACTATATATGTATAAGATATAATTATATGTACACATGGGCTTAACATAACACATAACAATTCTAACCTTTTTTTAATTATTTGCTAAATATTTTTTACTATTTTTCTAAATATTTTTTAGCTAAATATTAAATATTTGAGTGAAGTTTAGCATATTGATATCTTTCTGTGTCTCTTGTTACTTTATAAAGGAACTTGAAACAATTCTTACGTAGGTAGTTATGCTATTAACTTCCTAGTTAAAAAAATAGCTAGTTTTTTTCTTCTTTTTATTTTAGAGATTTTTCTTTTAATATTGATTTTTCAAAATTATGTAAAATCTACATAGTTACAAATAAAAATATGGAGAAGTCTAGTCAGATTCCATGCCTACCTATTTGTAGCAGCAGGAAGGGCACAGTGCAGGATCTTTATGATCTGAGCAGACGGGTGAAGGAGAGTCCTGGAGCCTTCAGGGGCTTTTTCAGGCTTTTATTGAGCTTTTACCAGGTACAAGGCAGGCAGGTGTGCGTGGTCATGCATACCTGCCAGCCTCCCGGCCCCCAGTGAGTCCTCACTCTTTCTGGGCTCTCTGGCATTCTCATTCTCTCTCTCCTGCTCTCTCCTTCTGCCACTTTTTCTCTGCTGGTGCCCCCCTAATGCTGCCCTTATAAGCCCAGTCTCAGCCCAGGTGCACCTACCTATGCATGCCCACACTCCACTCCAGATGGCCGCCATCAGGCATGCATGCAGGACCGCAGGGATCCATCATTTATGCTAATAGCAGGAGGGTGGAAATGCCTGATAATTTTTCACTTACCCTCCACTATTTCTTTTGGTTTTTAGAAATATTTGTATTTTCATTCTAAAGGTACCTTTTCTATTACTAGAATATTATAAGATTCTTAGGTTTTCTTTATTAGTTAATGTCTATTGACTTCCTTCTATGAGAAATATTGAAGTTAAGAAGTTTTTCATCCTCTGCCTCTTTCCAGCCTACATTTTAAAGTACCAACATATATTTTAGTGTCTTTTTATTTCCACTGAACACCAGTGAGACAATCAATGAAATCATTTAGTACTTTTCATATACTCTCTCCCTTCACTATTCATATTTTGAAAATTATATCCAATTGTTGGAACATGTCGTCATTATATACTACTTTATTATTCATGTCACCATCACTTAGTCTTACTTCTATTGTTGAACATATTCAGGTCTCCACCAGCTCTCATGCTGTGTCTCTTCCCTTATTTTCTGACTGGCTGAAACTTGTTCTTTAGTAGACTTCTCAGGAAAGTAATTGCCATGATATCATTACTAAATTTAAAAATTAAGCCCCCACTCCTTGCCTAGCAAGCAAGTTTGGGAGGCTCGAATGGGTAAAGGGAGTAGAAGGGACTGCTGTGGGAGATGGGCTGTTAAACTCATGATCCGCTAAGCTGATCCAGATCATGAGTCAGGACACCCCTAAGACAAGTCATCCTAACCAGTCAATGAAGCCTGGAGTGTAACTAGAGCCTCTGGACCCTCTCTCTCTGCACAGATCTCTCCCCTCTCTCATTGCTCTCTTAGCAGTGTATTTCAGTACATCTATCTTTTCTGTTCTCCACTCTGTCTCTGGTGAATTCTTTCACCCCCCACACCTCCAGCCTATACTCTGATTTTTCCCCTGCAACAGTAATCACATTCATTCTTGGGTGTTCATAACAGTTTGTGTGTGGTCTTTTAACTTGATCCATTTAACTGGATGTACAATACTTGACTCACTTTCTTTCCTTGAACTTCTCAAAGATACTACTCTTTAAAATTCTGTGATGGGTTTCTGATGACAAATTTGACACCAAATTAATATTTCTTTCCACTTAAATAATTTGTTCACTTTGGCTACCCAACTTGCTTTTTCTTTTAAAGTCTAAATGTCTCACTAAAATATGTCTTGATGGTGACCATTTGGAGTTGCTTTTCTCACGTTATATAATTCAAGTGGTTCTTTTTTCTGAAAGATTCTTAAATTATAGTTTTTGTTATTTATTTTCCTCTGTTACATTCCTCTTCACCTTGGAAGCTATCATATATATGTTGGAGAACCTAACTTGTCTTCTATTTTACTTTCTCTCAAATCTTTTTAAAGTTCTTTATTTCTATTCCACTTCTTCTTTTTTAAGATTTATTTATTTATTCACATAAGAACTGGGGTACAGGCCAGAGGTGTGGGGGTGAGAGGATTCACAAGAGACAGTGTGGGGAACAGAACAGGCAGACTGACTGAAATACACTGCTGAGGGGAGCAGCGGGTGAATCAGGAGAGGTCTGCTGTGCCATATGGATAGCTTCCTGGCCGGGGATCGAACTCTTGCTGCAGAGGCTGCGGATAGCTTCATAGAGCTGTTGTTAACCCCTTGCGCCACCAGGGAAGCCCCTATTCTTTTTCCTTTTTTGTCTCCTTTGTGTCTTTTTTTTTTTTTTCTCTAGCAGTAATTTCCTTTGGCATCTGTTTACTGTTGTGTTTAAATTAGCCCTCAATTCTGAATTTAAGAAGTTTATCTCTAATTTATTCCTGACCTTTTCCAATTCTGTTTTATGCTTTTCTTCCTTGACTTCCATCCTTCTATATTTGGTTTTCTGGCTCATTTTGAAATAATACATTGTAGTTTTCTTGTGTTTCAAACTTTACATTTCTAATATATTATTGTCATGGATATGTCAATCTGATAATTATTCTGTACTTTTTTAAATTCTTTGACCACAATCTTTTTCTGTTTACTCTTATTTAAGTGACATGGGCTTCCCTGTACTTTTGGGAGGAAAGACATAATTGTTAAGACATAATTCATTAAAAATTAAAATCATGATTCTCATACAGATACAAATATGAACACATGTTAAAGATTTTAATTGATTTATTGATCAACAAGGGGGATGTTATAACCAATTCAAAGGAAAAGTCAGATAAAGCACACATTTGTGTAGAATAAAGGCCTGCTGAAACTAATTACAAATGAAGGCAAACTTTGCCTCTGTGTATGTGTGTGTGGAGAGGGGAATGAGATAGGAGAGACTCCCCTGTTCTCCAGTTACGGATTACTTACAGAGCTATAAAACCGCTTCCCTTGTATGGGAACCTGATTGGGCACGAGAGTGAGCTATAGCCAGCGCAAGACTTTCCACTGCAGAAAAGGTTTTTTGCTACCATGTGCAGGAGGTGGGGGTACGCCAGCCCTCCTATCGGCTGTGAACTTGGACACCCACACAGCCCAGAGGACTTGCCTGCACTGGCTAACCAACTTGACCAACTTTTAGTCTGGCTTCCACCTGCAGGAGGCTGCATCTGGGAAGGTGACCCCAGCCCCCACACTGAGTCCTTGTTTAAAAAAACAATTCAGCAAGATCATGAATGCTCATTGTCCCAACCCACACTGTCAAACCGTTTTCAGTAATTCTCCACGAACTTCTTTTCTGTAATTTTCCATTTCCTCAAGTCCTTTTGTCTCAGCCGGGGTGGAGCTCAGTTTATACTGGATCCTCTCTGCCTCCCTGGAATAAAACCTTTCCTGAACCTTTAACAAGTGCCCCCAGCTGTTTTTCTCTCACTCTTTACAGTTCCAGGGCTCTCTCT
This sequence comes from Talpa europaea, assembly GCF_964194135.1. Classification (NCBI taxonomy): domain Eukaryota; kingdom Metazoa; phylum Chordata; class Mammalia; order Eulipotyphla; family Talpidae; genus Talpa; species Talpa europaea. The sequence continues at coordinate 68,162,942 of NC_140076.1, read as the reverse complement.
TGTGTTAAAAGTGTTAAAATTATAACCTTTAGTGCAGCTATCTCCCTGGTACCTTCAGGATTCTTTCTCTGAATTTCTCAGGATTTCTCCCCTAGAAGGATTTAAAGCTTTCCCCACATTTCCCCACATACTTCCTTCCTGTCATTTTCATTCTGTTACCTCTCTGTGACTGTCTTGTCCTTCCTTGGTGTTCTACCCCCTGGGCCCAGCACCCAGGCCCACCCCATATCCAGATCGGAGGCTGTGGAACCTCTTCTCGGTTCTGTGCTGGGACTGCTCCCAGTCCTCCAGACCACCTTCTCTAGCAGAACAACTTGGCACTCTCTGAGGTTCCCAGCCCCTTGCGCTTGGAAGCCCTTACCTCTCTCTACCTGGTCCCACATACCGGGGAGAAAGGATGCCCTGAATGAACTCCACGATCACAGATTTTATGGGCTTCACCCCCACTCCAGACTGAAGAGATTCAAGAAATCAAGGACTACAAATCCTATAATGTCATCATCATGGAAGGGAGGGTTGCTGGGAACTGAAGGTGGAGTTAAGCAGCCAAGTCTGGTATATAACCAGACATGTGGGCCTTGGGGGGTTCTTGGCCTCTTGGCTCTTGGCTTTTCATTTCTTGGCTCTCAGCATGCCATTGGGATTCTAGCTCAGTGGAACTGGTAGGATGCATTCGCAAATTTTTCTCCCTGAGTTATTCATTTCTTCATTTCCTCTTCTTTTGTAAATAAACCTTTTGTAAATAAACTTTCATAAACCTTTTTGTGAGTGCTGCAGTTGAGTCTTATTATAAGTCCTCTTTAAGTGCACGGGTGAAGACCCACAGTCAGGCAGCCCATTTCATATTGGGGTTGCCCTGTAACAGTTTGGTGTGGAGGTTGACCAGCCCAATTTTCTTTTTTTTTTATTTTTAGATCTTTCAATTTTCTAAGTGATCTTTCTTTTTATTTTTTGTACCACATGGCTTTATTTCAATCCTCAAACAATACAAAGAGGTGACAGCCTCTGGTAGTGAATGGCATAAGCAATAACTTTCCTTGCATTGGTCACTGTAAGGGCATGCCATCCTGGTGACCTTGGCCCCATCAGCACCTTTGCTCCAGCCTCCTGTATACTGGGGATCACCTGGTTCTTTTCAAGATGTTGTCTGTGATTTATTTTCCTTTGCTGTTCTGGATACTCCGTACTGTTAGCAGGAGGAATTGGGGCAGGTAAGAGACGACACTGTCTCCACCATCTTTGGCTAATCCGTGTTGTCCACAGGGCCAGAGTCCTGCAGGTGGCTTCATTCCTCAACCAGCACATGTACCCAGCTGGCACCAGAGACCACTTCCACACACCTTTATTTCTTGGGGTCAGTTTCTGATACTCAGCTTCTGGGTCAGTGTATGTCTCACGATTCACCTGCTTAGATTTTTTTTTTTTTATTTTTTCTCTTTATAATAACCTAAGAAGTCGTTGTTTCTCTATCTCTCTCTGTCTCTCTTTCTCTCGCTTCTTTTTGTCTTCAGCCAGACTCTTTTCTTTGCTTTGTAGTAAAAAGAAAGATCCAGTCACTCCTTCAGACACTTTCCAGGGACTGTCTTGAACTTAAACCTCAGTTTCCTCACCTGTAAAATGGAAATAATGTAACCACATCGAAGATGCTGAGACTAAGTGTGTGCAGGTCCTTAGTCAGGGACTTCCTGCCTCCACCTTGTCATTCCTTGAAACTCAAGGGTATTTTCAGTGGGTAAGGTAAATCCAGGCCCTCTAGGCATCAGGAGAAACCATCACCATCACTTTGTTAATGGAAATAAAAATCTCAAATGATAGTTAGACAAAGAGTTTATTAGATGATTAAAGTGAGGATTTGAACCTGGGGAATAGCCTGACAGATATTGGGACAATCTCAAGTGTGGGTCAGTTTATCTGTCACAAAGTAGCACATGTGTACAACAGAAAGAAACAGCTAGTCATTGACCCCAAAATACTACTCTTGACAAAGATCTTCTGATTTTCATATATATGTTTAGATCTTTCAATTTACTTTTTTTTTATTTTTAGATCTTTTAATTTTCTAAGTGATCTTCTTTTTGTTTTGCACCACATGGCTTTATTTCAATCCTCAAACAATACAAAGAGGTGACAGGTTCTGGTAGTGAATGGTGCAAACAATAATGAAGCAACAGACTAAATATTACCAAAAAGATAATCAGTTAAAAAGAAGCTCACAATCCTGTAGTGTTTTGGCAGCACTGGCCAGTACTTCTGGCTAATCACTTCCAACAACAGGGGTCTTGAATGAACCCCCCTGATCTTAGCAAAAAAAGCAGTACCCCCTTCTCCCTGACAGTTCACACATTGAGTTGCTGCATACTACACACCTCCACTTACCAGACTTTGGTAAACTTCATCTTAAAACATGTAATGAGGTATTGCACTTGACCACAATGAAAACTAAAATAAAAGAGAGTGTGATAGAAAAGTAAATAAACACTGGTATTTCCAGTAAGACACCAGACACTCACTGCTGGCAGAGCCCCTCATTTCACCAGTCACAGAAAACTTTTGCTTTCCATTTCTCAGTAAACCTGACCTGCAGAAGGCTCAAATTGAAAGGTTTTTTTTTTTTTTAATATTTTATATAGAACATGAAATCCAGTTCTACATTATAAAAAAAGAGTATTTTTCTTAGTAAAATTATATATTTTTTATTTCTCATTTTTAAAAAGGCATTTAATAAAATCCTAGTAAAAAACAGTGAGGAACAAACTCTGAGTCTATGAATGGTGTCCTGAATGAATTCCACTGCCATCCCCATGATGATATCTCAAACACCTTGGATTACAACTCCCAGCATGCCATGAATTGGGTTTTCTGAGTAGGGGGCAGCTGGGAGGGATCAAGGTGGATATGTAAATGGAGGATATATAAGTGGAGGTGGAATGAAGGAGAGGAGGAGACATGTGGAGGGAGACATGTAGAGAGACACTTGGAAGAGACATGCTTGAGAGGCTCCAAGCCTTGGCTCCTTCTTTTGCCTTTGTGTTCATGGATGGCTGGACTCAGGGAGCAGACTCTCTTAACAGTTTGGGGTTCCTGGGTACCTCTCATCCAAATGGTAACAATACTGCATAAGACTGGCTTTAACCCCAGTCCCCTACCCCTGCCAATTGTCCATCTAGCACAGCTACATTAAGGCAAAAGGTCCCAGAGAGGCTTGTCCACCTCATCTGTGGGCTGGAGACTAAAAGTGAATGTAGTCCATTCCTGCAGGGGCAACAGAAAGGCTTCTCCCTCCTATTCACTGAGATAGTCTTCATTTGGAAGTGGACTCCCTCAGCTTGTATCCCCCATGCTGGAATTATTTTGATGGAGTAGTTGTGTTCACTTCACACCATTTGTGCATCTGGTCTAACTTTCAGTCCAGGTTAAAGTTCCCATTATCTGTCACGACAGGACCTGCATTGTTAATGGCTTTCAAAGTTGAATCTCATTTCCAAACCTCTGAGACTCAGCTCAGTTTACTGGGACATAGACCACTGTGATGCCCTAAGTAAGGATTTGCTTTGCCTCTGCTCCCCAAGGTTCTTTGAATCTTTCCTGAAATTGGCCATCACGATGAAGCATCAGGCCTGGCCAGCCACGAGCCTTTCCTGAGTCAGAGCCTTCACTGTCCTTGATGAGACTGGGAAGGTCTCATCATGGTAAGGTCAATCAATGGGTATTGGTCCAGGTCACTGAGAGTTAAATCCTGCAGCTGAACTGATGGGCCAGGATGGAATTGGAAATATAGATAAGGGTCAGATTCTCTTGTTTCGTTCTTTCAGGTATTTGCAGTCCAGCGCGGGCAATTCCCAGCATTTGGTCACTTCCCATGTGGTTCTCCACAGACCCAATGCTCGCCAGCATTTTGGCTTCTTTTACCCTGGATGTCTTGGAGGGGTGGGAGTGAGGCCCTGCCCCCCAGTTCTTGTGTTGCCAGTGCCATCGCTGGGCTTTCCCAAGTTATCCCAACCTAGAGAAATGCTGGTGCTCCCTATGCACAAAGGAAGGCAAATGCTGGGGCTTAATCATTCTCTGACTTTTAAAGAATGCAGTGTGGAGCACACAGATTGGGAGCTCATTGTTAACATATTCCTTATCTGATTCCTTGGTCATTAATGGTGGATGAAATGTTGGTTTACCTGCAGGCAGCAGATTCTCGCATGACTGCTTCACAGCACAGGATGGAACTGCTCTGACTTGAAGTCAGTGCAGATGACATTTTTCTCTTGCCTGCCAGACCAGAATATTTGTATTATGTTCACAACCTTAAAAAATGCAGATGGCAGGACCTCCCTGGTGGTGCAAAGGATTAAGATGCAACCTATGAAGCTATCCGCAGCCACTGCAGCAAGAGTTCAATCCCCGGCCAGGGAGAAACACACATGGCACAGCAGACCTCTCCCTACTTGCTTGCTGCTCCACTCAGCAGTGTATTTTGGTCAATCTACCTGTTCTGTTCCCCACTCTGTCTCTGGTGAATCCTCTCACCCTCCACACCTCTGGCCTGTACCCCAGTTCTTGTATGCATAAATAAATAAATCTTTAAAAAATGCAGATGACTTATATTTAGGGGTTGCTTCAGAAACAAACTTTTTTTTAATCAAAGAAATTGCTGTAGGGCAGGGAGGGTGCACCCCAGAACCTCCAAACCTTCCTGGTCTAAATAGATTCTGCCATCTGCTGCATCAACACAAAACATGGAAAGTTCTTTTCATGGAAAGGAACTTTATTTAATGCAATTAGTGTGCAATACAGAAAAGACAAAGAATATAGTTTCCAAATCAAGTACACAAAGTTACCCATCTCCGCATGGGTAAATGTCCAGCCAAGCAGCGTTGGCCCAGAGCAGGGCCCGAAAGCCTTCACACATCTACAGTACCTTTTGGTGGGGACCCATGGAAAAGGGTCAGAAACAGCCAGACAAGTCTGGGAAGAAAAGGGCAAAATCAAAATCAGATAAAAGCAGCCATTGTTAACCTCCCCACAGGGCTCTTGCCCACATCTGTTTCACCCAGTCCAGGACCAAGAAGTAAGCGCAGATTCTTCACATGTCTCTCGGCTCCACGTGCCTCCTCCAGGTCTCCTCCTAGGGCTTTCCATCCTGCTTCCTTCCTTCTCCAGTCTCCTCTCCAGCTTCTTCTCCCTGCTCAGCTCCACCCTCCCTTGGGTGGGGAAGGGAAACTGGAACCTCCCCTTTTCCTGGGGACCACCCTGTTATAATTTTTATTTCACATCTATAGTGGCACAGATCTCAGGGTGCAGCCTTTGAATACAGGAATTGTTGGGGGGAAAGAATGTCCTGACCAAACCCCATAAATAGGTTTTATGGACCCTGACTCCACCCCAGACTGAAGTGATCCAAGACACCAAGGACCCCCAAGGCCCACAGTCTGGTTGTATACTAAACCCGGCTGCTTAACTCCACCCTCATCCCCAGCAACCCTCCCTTCAGTGGGACGACATTATGGGATTTGTAGCCCTTGGTGTCTTGGATCTCTTTGGTTTGGGGTGGGGTGGGGTCCATAAAACCTACTTGTGGGGCCTCCCCTGGTGGCACAGCAGTTGAGCGCTGGGCTGCAAGGCTGCCCGCTCTGCAGCTTTGGTTCGTTCCCCGGCCACTGGCGAGGGTCCCACAAAAAAAAAAAAAAAAAAAAAAAAAACAAACAAAAACAAAAACAAAAAAACTTGCTTGTGGAGTTTGTTCAGGACATCCTTTCCCGCCAACAAAACCTACCTTAAGGCAAAGGCAAACATCTTGAAGCAAGGTTTTGGTGTATAAAATCATCCCCTCCTCATCATGTAAGACCTAGTCCTCTCTCCTTGATGACCCAGCCCCTATCCCAATGCTTAGCTCAGGATATAAACCTTTGGTTTGCCCCATTTGCCTTAGAATTCACAGCGTTGCAAATTTTCCATAGATATGTAAAAGTGATCTTTCCTTCTACTAATCTGATGTTAATTTGTTTGCTCATCCAGTTCCAGAAGAACCCAGGGGTGTGGAGGAATGTTCCCTTGAGCCTCCTCTTTCAACACCTTATTGAGAATGTTTTTAAATCCTTCTTTGGAGGAGGAGGGGTCCAGGTCAGAGGAGAAGAGGAAGAGGAAGAGGAAGAGGAAAAAGAAGAGGAGGAGGAGAAAAATAGGGATGGTAAAAGGAAATCAGGATTTCAATTCCTTTTCCTTCTGTCTCTGGCCATCACTTCTTTCCCTTTCTGGGTCAGAGCCCCTGGAAGGAAAAGAAAAAGAAAGGGACTTTTTGCCCATGATTCAAATTTACCCCTTTTATGGCTGGATTTTTTCCTCCTGAATTGATATCTTCCTGTGCCACATTTTCAGCCTTAAAAAAACTGCCAGAAATGATTAGAAAGGAGAACAAAAGGATTGGAGACTCTGAAAGGTAAAGACTCCACACGTTCTAATTCAATCACCTCTTTTCTTATGCAAATATGTCCCCTTTGATTCTGCTTCCTTGTGTGATTAAATGGAGACTCTCAGGATAAACGAAGCACAGATGCAAAAATAAAGGTTCAACATTTCTCAAGTCCCTTTTCCTCAGAAGCCAAATAACTCCCCTCTCCACAGCCCCAAATGTGTTCTTTAGAACACAGCCCATATTCCCTGGGAGACAAAAATTTGGAATTAGCGTTCACTCTAAGAACTAAAAACAAAACCAAATCCCCAATCCTCTGGTTTCCTAGAGCTGTCTCCATCATCCAGCTTCAGATCTGGGTGGCATTTCCTGCTTGACAGAGAAGACAGTTCACATTTTTGCTGAGTGCTCCCTGTGTGTCCAGTGCAGGGGCAGGGGCTCTGCTGACCTCTTGCCACCAGTTACCTCCTCTCATCTTCCCAAAGGCTGTCGAGGGGGGCACTGGCTCATATGTACCCGCAGCAGGCTGGAAGGCAGAGGCAGGGGCACAGGACATGCACAGAATTCCATGGGCTTCAACACAGGGACCAGACCTGATTTTTGTGTCATTCTGGAACTGTTTTCAGAAGTTAAGCCAAGTAGGAGGACTGGCATAATGTGCTCGAAAATGAAAGGAAGAGAGAGTGAGTGAGTGAGCAAATGAATGGATAACAACCTAAAATAATACAACATGGTGGAATGGAAAGAACATGGGTCTGGAGTCAGATATGGGTTTTGGGCTCAGCCATGCTAGGGTCTGAGGTATGGTTTTGTCAGAGGAATAGTGGGGAACAATCTCCAAGCCAGTATGTGATGTCCTGAATGAACTCCCCTCCTATCACTGTTCTGAGGAGATAGCGAGTGCCTTGGATTACAACCCCCAACATGCCATGAGCTGGACTTCCTGAATGGGGGACAGCTGGGAAGGAGAGAGGTGGTTCCGTAAACTGAGGTGGAGGGAAGAAGGGGATATAGCTGTCGTCATGACCTCGTGGTGGATTATGTGGTACATTTTTAATTTTGCGTCTTTCCTTCTCTCCTTGCTTTCTGGGACTTGCTTAACACCTTTCTTGTGGTTCTGTACCAGACGGTGCCTTAGACTTTTGGCCTTCTGGTTGAGCCTGTTTGGCTTGGCATTTGCCCACAAGGGGATGGGCAACTCAAAGTTTTATTGAGAATTGATTATTTGAAATCCTTTCTTCTCTCTCTATGCATGGCAATTCTATTAAAAATATTTCACACTAAGAATATGCTTCTTTTGCCTTGGTGCATGCCGATAGCCAGACCTCTTAGAATGTGTACCCCATTAACAGTTTGGGGTCTCTGGGTACCCCTCAGGCATACATTCACAGCTTTGTGCAAATTATCTTTGCTGTCTGGGTCTTGCTTAACCAGGATTATGGGGAAAGGAAGAGGGAGCTATTAACAAAGACACCCAGTGCACCCCAATGCAGGGCATTCTTGTCCCAAGTGCATAAATTGTTACTTACTTCTGTTTTCCCAAGAACAGGAGTCACGAGGATGACCTTTGGGAAATGTTTATAAGGTCATTAACTCTGGCTTCTTGGTGCCTGGCTGAGCACCTGCCTCTGTCCCACCCACTCCTCAGGTCTCCTGGGTACTTCACAGTCTTGTCATTTTTCATTTAATGCAGCAGAGGTTGAGATGATCGATGTCAGAGTCTTATTTCATGTATTTGAATCTCACATCTGCTTTTTACAGGCTGTATGACCTTGGGCAAGAACTGTAACTGCACTCTGTCTGGATTTTGGTCCCTGCAAAATAGTGATATTAATCCCCAAGGTGGCGTGTGTTAAGAGGACTGGGTGCTGAGCGAGGTCCCTCAAGCTCTCGTAGTTCCCTGCTTTCCCTTGTGTGAATCAGGAACCTCTTCCAGCTCTTATTGAAATTCGAGCTTTATAGAAGGCGAGGAAAATTAGATGGAGTTGGTTGTAGCCATCTGTTCTGTTTAAGTGGGTAGTGTAAAGCATATATCAGGCTGCCTGTGTTTGTCATTATTAGTAATAGTAACAGCAACTGGAGCAGAAGCCATAGATGTGCCAAAGCACGTCTCCTGGGCCCTCTGGGTGGCCCCAAAACTGACCCCTGCCTCCCTCTTCCACCCCAGCATCTGCCTCTGTCTTCTCTGCCATTGTTGCCTCTCCTCAGCGGCTCCCACAGGGTGTGTGGACCCCTCACTGCCTTCCAGGACAACTCTTAACCATGAGGGTAGGGAGCCTGTGGATCCGCCGGGGAATGATTCTGATGTGTTTCCACACCGTCTCACTGAGGGTGCCACGCGATCCTGAGCCCTAGGTGACAGCAGGAACCTGCTCAGGATGACACCCTGTGCTGTCCTTTCTCCTTTCCCTCTCCCAGACCCCTGGGTGCTTCCTGGGGACACATGCTAAGTAAACCATGAGCCAGCTCCTACTGCCCGAAGGACCAGAGTGAGAAGAGCCCACTATAGTCTGCATGTTTGTGTCTGCCCGAAATTCATATGTTGAAATTCTAACCCCTAAGGTCATGGTGTTTGGAAGTGGGGCCTTTGGGAGGTGATCAGGCCCCTTCCACAAGTGAAGACTGCAGTCAGTGCGGGAGCAGCTCATTTTCCCAAGTCTGAGTCTGCTGGCTCCCAGCCTCTGGAACTGCGAGAAATAAGTTTCCATTGTGAGCTGCCTGTCTATACTACTTTTGTTATAGCAACCCCCGGGGACTAAGACAGTAGCTAGCATACATTAAGTGCTGGCTGTGTGCCCAGAATTATGCTAAGCACTTTATAAGCACCCGAACAAGAGAGCCTCACGAGGCAGGGTTCCCCCGCTCTCTGAGAGTAGAACATTCCCATTTGGTGTGATCTGGTAGGTTACGTCTGGATTTTTAGGACAGTTCAAAAATTTTTCATTATTAAGTAGTGATAGGAACACTAGTGGTCACTAGAACCGGAATCCTGTGCTGGATCCAGGCTACACTGCTTGCAACTGGAAGGCTAGCTTTCTGAAGGAAGACCAGAGCTCAAGCCTCTGGGGGTCGCTCACAGGCTGCCCAGCTCCCAGCTCTGTTCAGTCTGCAGCCTCAGAGAAAGCGCCTGTCCTGGTATCCTTCCAGCTTTTGGAAAACCATGCCCCACTCTATGGGCTGGCTTCTCCCCAAGACCCATCATTCCTCCAGCAGTGCATTTCTTCCAGTCCTAGCTGGTCCGAATAGGGCCTCAGGGAGCCAAGGGGTGGGGGGCAGTGCCCTCGGCCCAGGCCCAGATGTGTTGTCCTCCAGCTCCACTCGGCTCATTGTCAGACACACAGTGCTGGAGGCCCAGCCACCCAGCAGCTGGGTGAGGATTGGACTGTTCCCCAATACCACTGCTCCCATGGAGAAGCAGGCTCCGAACCCTCTCAAGCTGACTCTAGACTTGGCCTTGTGATTTGATCTGGCCAACTGAACATCAGAAAATGCAGTAGAAACAGCTGTTTGAACATAGAGGCTTAGCCTCTCGGTGCACTGTTGGGAGGCCCCCAGGTGGAGAAGCCAAGTCTAGACTGGGAATATAGAGGACCTACAGATGCGTCAACACACAGGGACTCCCAGGGACTCCCATGTGGCTGAAGCCATCCTGGACTTTCCAGCCACCAATACAGAGAGTGAGCCCAGGGGAAACCAGGAGACCACCCAACTTCCAGCACCACATGGCACCATAAACCCTTGCTGTCTTCAGGCACTGGAGTGCTGCGTTATTAGCCCTAGAGAGCTGACGCACATGTACTATAGGAACACCTTCCGAGAAGAAAAGTGAATCTTCTGAAATCTTACAATTTAAATCAACCAGGGGCAAGACCTGTGTTTCCTAACTGCCACATAATTTGCAAGATTGCCCCTGCGCAGAGGCCTGGAGGGATGAGAATTTCAGCAGGGCAGAGCTGGTCCTTCTGCTCCAACCCTCTGCCTCTATCCAAGTGTGCCTCCAGAATTTGGGAATGAGACACAGGTACAAAAATGTAATGTCTGTTGTCTTAGCCCCTGGAGATTCAGAGGGCCTCTGTAAGGATTTGCTTGAGACTGTGCACTATGGGAATCTTTTTTGGATGTAAAGGGAAACCGTGCTTTAGATATTGGCCAAGTTGTGTATGTGTGTGCGTGTGCGTGTGCATGTGCGTGTGTGCTCGACTTTTTGTTAATTGATTAATTAATGCATACAGCAGTCACTTATAGAGGGTCAACTCTATCTCTGGAAATTTTCTTGGAGGAAAAGGACATCTACTTTGAGCCAGACATGAACAAAGAGACAAGATCAAGAATCCTCTCAAAGTAATTCAGAGTTATCTCAGCTTTAAGTGATTTAGGGCCCTAAATCATTCTTTTATTAAGGCCAGACTAAGACATTTCAACTGAAAAACACTCAAGAATTAAATTTATTTTTTCTAATTATGAAAATCACAACTGCTCACTGCAAAACATTTAGAGAGCTCAAAAAGGTATAAGACAGAAATAAGTATCACTTGAAATCTCATTCTCACCATTAACAATTTGGTGTTCTCCTTGGTTTCAAAATGGTTTCAAAAGGGGCCATTTTATTTTATTTTTTTTTTATTTTTTTTTTAAAGATTTATTTATTTATTTATTTGTTTGTTTGTTTGTTTATTTATTTATTTATTTATTTATTTATGTAAGCACTGGGTACAGTCAGAAGCGCGGGAGGGTGAGAGAATTCACCAGAGTCAGAGCGGGGAGCAGAGCAGGCAGACGGACGAAATACACTGCTGAGGGGAGCAGCGGGCAGCAGGAGAGGTCTGCGCGCCATGTGGGACCCTCCTCTGGTGGCTAGGGAGCAGCCGGGGATCGAACTGGTGCTGCAGAGGCTGCAGGCAGTTTCGCAACCCAGTGCTCAACCGCTGCGCCACCGGGGAGGCCAAAAGGGGCCATTTTAATTGGGTTTTGAAAGGTGAGTAGGAGTAGGTTAGGCATAACAAGATGGAAACAGGAAGTGGCATATTGCACAGGCTCAGAGGTGTGAAAGTCCATGGACCGTGGCTTGCTGGAGTTGACAGAAAATGGACAGGAAAACTAGAGAAAGAATACTGACTTGGACAAGCTGGCAGGGATGAGGTCATGGAGGGCCTCAAATTTTTTAAGAGGAAAAATAAGGGTGTGGTAGAATATAGAAAACATTTCATTTTTGCAGGCAAAGGCAAATCAAATATATTTGCAGGCGAGCATGTATGTTTGCATAAGGGCATGCAAGGTCTGGATGAACATAGACCATATTCTACAGTAGTCACCTCTGGGAGTTGTGGGGGTTGGAGGTTGGGATGAGGCTAGGGAAGCTACCGCTTTGGACAATCCTTTGCTAGCTTATTCTTATGAGCGCATATTTTTGTAGAAAGAGTGCAAGTGGGCGCCAGCACGGGAGCTGGAATGGAAATGAATGGAAGAAGCAGGTGCACGCCCAGAATAGAACATGCTGCAGGGCTCCAGAAGCTTCCTCTTTCTATGGCAAACACCATTCATACTGGAATCTTTTCAGAGTCCCGGTCTCCAAAACTAAGGAGACATCTGTGGTCGGCATTTAGTGTCGGCCCAGGTTCCTTCTCCCAGATCCGTCGAATGGAGTAGACCTTGGGGTCAGAAGCTGGCTGCCGCCCCCCTCCCTCAAATGGAAGGCAGGCAGGCAGGAGGGCCTGGACAGGACGCCACAGACCATTGTTGTGTACTGGCCAATAAGTGGTGCTAGTGCCAACGGGGGCCGAGGAGGACTCAGTTCTTCTGCCTGTGCTACCTCTTAGAAGACAGATCAAGGGCAAGTTCCTGAAAGACTACAGTTTCACCTACGCAGTGGGGCTAGTAAAATAGCTATTTCACAGGGTGTTGTAAGATTTCACAAGATGGGGATAGGGAAAAATAACTGCTTAATGAATATGAGGCAGCAATGTTGGTAAATGGAGCAGATTTAAGTGTCACAATGCACGTTCACACTCTTAGCTCGCTGCTGGGCATTTTGTGTCACTGTGCTGTACTTTAGCTTACTCCACAGTTCTCTGTCCTAGGACAGCAGCTCAACCCTGGCGGCACCTCAGAAGGCCCTGGGGAAGCTAACATGCTGATTCCTAGGCCACCCTAAGGTATTGGAGTGCAGCTGGTTGGCATGGGACCTGAGAAGTAAGAACTGTGAAAAGGGGCCTCCCTCATGGTGCAAGGGGTTAAGCACAGCTCTGTGACACTACCTGTAGCCTCTGCAGCATAAGTTCCATCCCTGGCTGGCCAGGTAGCTACCCACATGGTGCAGCAGACCTCTCCTGACTAACCCGCTGCTCCTCTCAGCAGTGTGTTTCAGTAGATCTGCTTGCTCTGCTCCCTGCTCTGTCTCTCCTGAATCCTCTCACAGCCACCCCCCACTGCACCTCTGGCCTGTACCCCAGTTCTTGTATGCATAAATAAATAAATCTTAACAAACAAACAAAGAACTGTGAAAAGCTCCCCTGGTGATTCTGGAGGGAAGCCAGGGGTGAGAAGCCTGCTCTAGGCCAAAGTGGGGGCTCTCTGCTCATGCCCAGCCCGCTTCTAGGGACGCTGTCCTACCAGTGCTGCCTCTCTGCGCCCCTTCCTTCCCAGAGTCGCCTCTTCCCAGCTTTCAAGGCCCAGACTTCTTGCTGCCTGGCAAGTCCAGGTGGCTTTTCTGGGGCTTCTCCTTTTCTTCCCTCTGATTATATTGTCAGACTCTACTTAGCAGCTTGGATGCCTTTGCTCCCCTGCCCCCACGGGAGCCCTGATGTTGTGACAAGGGTTTCCTCCTCTTGCTGACGGCCTCCTTTTCCTCCCTGTCGGTCACCCTCCCTGGACTTTCGGATGTAATGCACCTGCCTCGTGAGGAGGCTGAATGGGGGAAATGCACCACCCGGGTGTCCTCCTGCACCCCTGTCGGTGGTGCCTGCACCCAGAAACCCAGGGGAAAGCTATCTAGAGGTAACCCCTTCTCTAGCTCCCTCCGACTTGCTCTGCTGGAGAAATGGGTTCCCCTCCTACATTCTGGGCTGAAATTATTATTCAGATTGAGTCCTTTTGTATCTCAATAGAATCTATGTTTTCCTCTCTATTTTTAGCTTTTTTATTTTTTATTTTTTTTTACCATCTTTCCTGGAGATTGCACATGATTAAAATACACTTTCATTATAAATGGGAATAAGAGGAAAGAACTTGTTCTTGATTGCAATCACACATGAAACGATTTCCTGGCCCCGGAGACTCACCAGGAGGACCCCCCGGATTACTAATGTTTGCGGAGAGGCTGCTGTGGCTGGACTGGAGATGGCCTGCTGCTCTGCCGTCTTCTTTGATGTGATTGCCGAGAAATAGGACACTCGGGCTTCAGAAAACCCTGCAGTTGGTTTTCAGCATCTCCATTTTACAGATGAAGAAGCTGAGCTCACAAAAGGGAACTAAGTCTTCCTGTACCCTAAAAAGAGAAGCAGAGCTAGGATAGGATTGCTGCTCCTCCCCGGCACAAAAACTTTCAGAATGATCATGTTTTTCGGGGCATGCATGCTCCCCTGGGGCACTGAGGGCTCTGAAGACCTGTCCCCTGAGGACCTGGTGGAGGCTGCCCCTGGGCTTCCTCTCTCTAGTAGAGTGAGTGACCACAGTCTCTGGTCTCCAGATCTTCTCACAAACTCTTTGCTCTACCTAGAAACTAGTTTCTTATTTATTTATGTATTTATATTTTTAATGAAGTTCCACTGTTTTACATCCTTGTTAATTTTTTGACCATATAGGATTTCTCCACTCAGGTGTGGTCAGAGCACTGGTAACCTCCACCGTAGTCCATCCTGCTCCTCCCCCTCTTCCCTTCCCCCTGGGTGCTTTGTATCTGTGGTCAGCTTTCAAGGGTTGGTTTTAATGTTTGTCTTTGTCTGATCCTTTACTGGTTTCTTTATATTCTACATACAAGTGACATTGTCGGTCTTTATCTTTCTCCTTCTGGCTTATTATTAGCAAAATCCCTCTAACCCCATCAATGTTGCCTCGGATGGCATGAGTTTATCTTTTTTGGCGGCTGACTAGTATGCCATTGTGTATATACCACATCTATTATAGAAACTAGTTTTCTTCCTGCCCCTTTGCTTTTTCCAGTGAGTAATCCCTGTTCATTTTTCTGGTGTCAGCTGGTTTGCATCTCCTTAGTTGTCCTTGATCCCTGGCTTCACTCACTCCCACCCCCAGGTGGTTCAGGGTTCATCTTCCAGGGGTGATGAATGGTCCTGAGGGTTTGGACCCTTCTGGTCTACCACTGTGCTGCTTTGCCCATGGGAACAAGTGCCCTGTATAATGAGCGCCCATGGGTGAATCCACTCCTGCTTGTAGGATACCAGCGAGGGGCATCTTTCTAGCGTGCTGCAGCTGGACAATCATGTCATTCTCCCAGCTTTCTCTATCCTCTTCTTGACTTGCCCTCAGAATTTCAGAGCCAGGTTCGAGGGCGGCAGACGCCTGATGCCACCTGCTGGCAAATCCTGGCAGCGCCCAGTTCAGGCCTATCTTGCGGGCAATGCTGCCCTCTGGCGGCAAGTCTCGGCGCTGCGGCTCCCTCCCTATCTGAAGCTCCCAGACCACACTTTCAGACCCCGCAGTAAGGCAGGTGCCTTCAATAGTTAGCGTTATCTCCGGTAGGGAGCTGGAATCCAGGGAAGAGCCCACGATTGACTGAGCATCCCCAGGGCTTGGGAGCTGAAAGTCACCCTTGGAGTGCCAGCTTCTAAACTGGGCAGCAGTCACTCACGGTCCTGAACTTGTTTTTTTTCCCCCCTCATTATAAAATGAATCAGGTGTATTTATTTGACAAAATATGAGAAACAGAAAACTGTAAAGAAAATAAAACTTACCTAATGTTAAACACTTTTGTGTGTATCTTTTCAATGTGCTTTATATTATATATCAATGCATCTACTATTTACAAAGTTGTGTCTATAATTATAGAAGATTTTTTAAAATATCACGTAATATGTGTTCTGAATTCAGAAGAAGAAATTCTGAGAAACCAGAAAAGCATAAAGGGGAAAAATGAAAAAAAAATTCAAATCCCACCATCCAGAGATAGACTTTCTCCTCAATTTAGTTTATTTTTATGATAATCAACTGTTATTTATCTCTATATCTATTTTATGAGAATCCAAATCAGAAATTAGGAAAAACTTCCCAAGGGAAACATTTATTTTTGTTTCTTGGATTATCCCAAATCCCTCCACCCCCTGCCCCCTGCAATTTCCTATCATTTTCTGGGAACATCCTCCAAGCTCCCCCTTTCTCCACCCTCCCTTAAAGTCCATCCCTCTGGCTTCTACAGGACTGGACTAGACCATGAACATGAGTGTATGCATCTGTGGGGTTAATTCTTAGAAGTGGAAGCACAGCTTAAAAGAGGTTAGTGCTTTTATAAATAATCATAGATACTGTAAAACCATCTTGCAGAGAAATTGTAGCGATTCGCAGTCCCACCTGCCGTCACCAGAGTACCTGTGGCCCAGGGCGATCACCAACAGCATCATCAAACTTTCGGCCCCTGGGATCATACTTCTGAAGTTTTGCTACAACATTCACTGTGCGTGTTCCATGTCAGGCACCCAGCTGAGACTGTTTATTTATTAGTATCTTCTGAATCTGCCCAGCCACTCAGCCAGGAAATAGTAGTATCTTAATGTTAATGGTGAGGAAACTGAGGTTAAGAGAGGGGAGCTGAGCTGACTTCAGGCCTGAGGTCTCACCCAGGTCTCACCCACTCAGCAGGGCTCAAGTGGAAGTCTCAGAATCACTCAGAGGGCTTGTCAGAAGCTGGCTGGGTGCCATCTCCACAGTCCTGATTTGGCTTCTGTGAGAAGGACCTGAGAATATGCATTTCTAGCTCCCAGTGATGCTGTGGGTCCAGGGACCACACCTGGACTCCCAGGGCTCCTAACTCTTACAGGGGAGCCTATCTGGGCATGGCCTTGCTGAGCTGCCTCTGACCTTGACGGAGTGCTCATTTGTTCTGCAGACCTTAGGTTTGTGTGTGTAGGTGGGAAGGTAACTGGATCTTTTGGTTCTCTGCACGCACAATGTTAGGTGTGCAGCAAGCCATTTTTACTTCTTGGAGCCTGTTTTCCCACCTTTTCAATGCAGAGCACACTTGGAAGAACCCGTGGGAGAATCATAAGTAGTACTGTATGGGATAGGGCACTTAGAAGACCATACCAGGCTGCATTGAAGCCAATTACAGTTTTTCCTTGGATGGAGAAGCTGTGGGCGATGGGCTAGATCCACGGGTGGATGGGCCTCAATGCGGATGGTGGCCAGACCACCGCGAGGACCCTAGACAAGACCACTTCTCTCACTCTAAATTCCTTCCCTTTAAACATGGGGATGTTATGGGCTCACCGGGATGAGACAAGTCCAGGAGAGGCATCCCAGGTGTTCCTGCCCCAGAAGTTCCCAGGGGGCCAGGCTCTGTGGTCAAAGGGCTGGCTCTGGAAAGTGGTCACCTGACTGTGTGCTCTATTGGATTCTGATGAGGGGTGAATGTGCAAATTCATAGACATTTGTAAACTGATCTGAAACCTACCCAAGCAAGCTCAGCTCTCCAGAAGCTCCAGAGATGGGACTGCATGGCCAGACATTCTCAATCTGTGACGTGTATGGGGGCTCCCCGGCCCCTGTTACCCTGCAGATTCCAGTGTAGCGGGTCAGGGCTGGGGCCCAAGAACCTGCATTTCTAATAAGGCTGGATGCTGCTGGTCTAGCAGCTGTACTTTGACTATCTGGGGCTTAAATGATACTGCATATCCTCCTACCAGATGTAACTTTGTATTTCTTCAGCTTTCCTTGATATTCTAAAGACACAAAGGAAAAAGTAACGAGTATTTCGGTTTGTTTCCATTTTTGGACAGGGCTTAGGTGTTCCAGTGTCAGTTCTGGGTTCTCACTATAGGTTTCAAGTGATCAGAAGCTTTCTTCAAGCTTTCTCATCTGCAAGCAGAGACTTTTGCCACCTCTCATTTCAGTAAAAAGCTTAATTGTTAGACATTTCTAAGGGATGGACTGAGGCATCTTCGATGAGTCATTTTAATCTGATGTTTTTAGTTAGGCAGGCTTATCTCCAGGGAAGTTGGCAGGGTCCTAAAATCTCATCATTAATTCTTAGTTGATCCTTGAACAATGAGGGGTTTCGGGGTGCGATCTCGCTCATAGATGAAAATCCCCATGTAACTTTTGACTCCCCTCCCCCTCCTACTAATTGTTGCTATTGACAAGCAGCTTTAATGGTATAAACATGAACTGATGAACATGAATATGTGACATGTGAGATGTATATGTGTGAGATCTGTGCATATATATTGTATTCTTACAATGAAGTAAGCCAGGGAAAATAAAATAAGAAAATGAGGAAATACACTTACAGTGCTGTACTGGGTGAGTTGATAATAATTAGGAGATAATTTATATCATCTGTTCAAAATACCCTCATATAAGTGGACCCCATACAGTTCAAGGATCAACTGCTCTGGCATTTGGGTGCACATCCACTGTCTCTAGAGCAAATATATGATGAGCAATGAATCAAGGGATGCTCACGATGTACTTGGCAAACCACTGTGCATGCCTTTTCTTGGGTAGTCTTTACAACGCTATGATGTACATTCAATTATTTTCTCTAAACAACTAACACTAACATGAACACACACACACACACATACACACACACACAAAACAGGACACAGAGCACGTCAGCTGTCCAAAGCCATGTATTTTAAAAGTGGGGACAACCTGTACTGCACCAGGTCTGACTTCTAGATCCAAATTCTTGGATAGATTTAAATAAAGTGATGGAGAGTTATGGAATCAAAACAGATGCAGAGACGTGACAAAGGTTGAAATGCTCAGTTCTTTATTAAGTCTGGTAACAAGACACTCCCCAACCTTCGGTTGAGGTTTTCACTGTGAACTATGGCAAACAATGTGAAAGCATATTGATCTCACCACCATGTACAATGGTTCATCTTCAGGGTCTAAAGTAGAATTACATTTCCCCCACTTTGCTCATAATTAATTTCCTGAAATTATACTGTGTGGGGGAGGAGGGGGGTCCTCTTTGGTCTTTCAGAAGGTGGAAGACTGGTAGTCAAAATTAGAAATATATTTTCTGTTAAAGTCATAATACAAAAATGCTCTTCCTGAGGTGTGAACTTATTCCCCTAAATCATAATCAGTGTTGTAAACCAGTATTAACTCAATAAAAAAATAAAAATAAAACAAAAATACTCTTTAGGAGTTACCAATGGTAGCCAGGTACCTTAGTACCTGGAAGGTGCCATCCACTGTAACATAAAAACTGCATCACCCTTTACATACAAATGAGAGAGAATTTACTTTCAGTCTGAGTTTATTTAACATTTCATCCAGTTGAACTGAAACAACACAGATTCCAACACTGGCAAGACACTAATACTGAAATAAAAACTACCAGTGAGTAAATGCTTATAGTCATGATTCCTGATGTCATGGGAATAGAAATATTAAGAACTAATTACTTTTACAAGCTTATTGCACTTTATTTGGACTTTTCTCCAGAAAAGGTATTTCTAAGAGATCAGCAAAGATTGCCAATCTTGGTTCTTTTGTTCTTTTTTTATATGCCATGATTAAACTATAGTTATTATTTCTATATTAAAGCAGCAAGAGTCAGAGGCATCAGGAAATAATATTAAAAAGACACATCTCCATGTTCATTGCCCTTTTTTATGACAATGCTGTCATCCTATCTTCCTGGTGTGCATGCAATTTTGGAGAGTTTTGTCTATCTTCCAACCACCAGTCATTCATCTTTCAGTGAAGGTGAAGATTCTGGAATGGAGTTACCAATATAGTGGGGAGAGGAGGCTAACAATTCTGAGACTAGCTGGGGCAGGGGAAGAGGGGGCCTCAAATGCTTTAGTTTCTTGTTAGAAGTTCTCTGTAAGTACCTCATGGAGATCTGCCTTGAATGCCAGGCTTTTTTAAATCACTTTTTAAAATGAGAAACATCTATGGCAACAGAATGTACCCAAGGCCAGAAAGCCACGGGGAAGCTACTTTGGTCCGATTAGTTTAAGACAGAAAATCTAAGAGGGAAAATTCTGGCAGTATAAAGAAAGGCTCAGAGTGGCCCCAGGTTCCGATCCATGAATCCTTGCAGAGAAAAGAGAAACACAGACACAAGGCACACCATTTTTTCTTTATGAGGAAATTCAGCCTGGTCACATTATCAAGAAAAATCTGTTAAAACTAGTTTCTACATTGTTATCACTTACAAGTCTCTGAATTACAATAGAATCTCCTGGTCTAGCTTGGTGATAACCACCACCTTGCATACTTCTTTGGACAACTACAGACTTGACACAAAATCTGTTACAGTAAGTATATTACTTGTGAAATTACTACAGATGATGTAAATGGTGGTCCATGGAGTCCTTATTTTCTAACAGGTGGACTGTGATTAATACACAACATTCTAGTAAAATTCAAGGAGTCATGATTGGCATACATATTATTTCTGTGTCTTTCTAAAAGCCAAGGAGATCTCTATGCACAAGAGAAGACAGGTAGGTAGCTGGAATTGTGCTTTTACGTCTAATAAAAAAATCAAACATACCAGATTCAATACGGCATTGGTATTGAAAATACATCCAAAATTTGTACATCTCGGTTACTGATTACTTGATGTAAATAATTGAATATAAAGTCAACGAGTGCAAGATTAACATCTTCTAAGGATGCAAATGTCCACCAGAGAAACCACCCGCGACATGAAGGCCCACACAGTTGACAGCAGGGGCGGTTTGCCACCTTGCCTAGTATGACGACCTTCCCAAGGTCAGTGGGGGCACTTTTATCCTCCAAAAGAAAAAATTCATCCTCTACTTCGGGCTTGCCCACACGGGAAGCAAACTGCCCTTAATACTTATTTTTTGTACAGTTTTACACATGATTTTTTTGCAGTCTAGCCTCAGAGTGTTTGTGTTTCCCAAATCACTACTGAGAGGTCCTTGGTTTGAAACTAGAGTGGGATAAAAATTCAGTATTTTAAACATATTTCCTTTCTGTTAATAAATATTTGTGAGCACACCTAGAACACCTATTCTATGCCTAGGGTGTTTTGTAACACCCTGGCTGGGGGTTTGGGATATTATTTTTGATAAACTATTATGATCAGAGCTACAGGAAGGATATTTCTGTAAATGAGAACGTGATTCAATGATAAGGAGCTAAGAGAAGTGGACGCCGGCTCCCAGCAGGTGCTGCGCCGTCAGCAGCAGCTCGACTCCACAAGGTAAGGTGAGTCTTTAAAAGGTTTTCGACCCTGGGCGAACCCCCATGGACGAGGACTGTCCTCCCCTCCAGGGCTACGCCGGGTTTCTGCGGCCGGGGTTGCCCATCGCGGGGAGGCGTCCTTCTCGGCCTCACAATCCCTTGTTGAAGTAGACGCGCCGTAATTCAGGCTGGCTCGCTTGGATCTTGGCTTGCAATTCAGGCTCCAAGCTTGTCACTGACATGGAACTGGGGTAAGGGAGAAGGGACAGGGTTATTAGACAGGCAGGGGTGGGGGCTAGAAGTTGGAGAAAGCAGAGCTCCCAGTGAGCCCAGCTTGAAAAGAGCTTCACAAGGTTTGGAAGGGAAACCAGCAGAGCCTCCTGGTGGGCGGGCTCAGTGACCCCGTCAGCTGCCTTGGAAAAAGATACAGTCAGGTATTTTGAGAGAGATCCCATTCACGTACCCTTTATCGCAGTGGATTGCTACAACAGTTCTTTCATTTTAGTTATTGTTCATCTCTTACAGTGCCTATAAATGAAACATTATCATGCACATGGTGGAAGAAACCATTGTGTGCAGGGGGATACTATCCCTGGTTTCAGGCTCCACTGGGAATCTTGGCACGTGTTCTTGTGGGCAAGGGGGGACAACAGTATCCCTTCCTTTCGCAGAACTGTCACTAATAATCAAAGAAATGCACCTTAGGTGCCCAACACCGAAATACACTTTTTACTTCTCATTTTACTAAAAGCTTACAGTCTGCTAGTGGCCAGGACTGCTGTGGCAGTGGCATCTGGTACTGGGAGCCATTTCTAGCAACGCCACCTTACAAGGAAAATGCATACATGCTCAACCATGAATGAAAAAGGACCCCTGCTCTCACCTGAGTTGACAGCTCACAGTGTGAGGGATCACTCACATGCTCTGCTGTGAATAGAGCTTATTCTAAAATGGATAGAAAGTACTAAAGTGTACCAGAAAAAAAATACTTGCAGCTACACCATTAGAGATGACCACTGTCAGTCTTTGCTGCATGCATTTAAAAAATGAGCTTGAATTTATATGTGCCATATAAATTTATATGGCATAGCAATTTATATATGGCATATATTTATATATATATATAATATAAAACATTCAAGTTTGGGGTATTTTTGGTTATAAATGCCTTTTTACATAAAAGTATGAAGAAAAGTTGTTCAGAATGCTTACATTCAGAAAAACTGCTGGCATTTTCATATGTAAATAGTCTGTCAAAAAGTTTGGTGTCTAATATAGTTGAGCTAGGGTAAGAAATGAGGTAAAATAAAGTCAGGACACAGATTTATACAAAATATGCAAAAAAATAAAAGAAACCTAGAAAAAAACTCCAGAATGCTTCTTTTCTATGTTGTGGCACTTTGGACAATTTTCAGTTGCTGCTTCTGCTATTAATGGACACAAATTGCTGGTCATCTGTTGGGTCACTCACTATGCATCTTAATCCTACGAAACCTCTGAAAGTCAAGTTTTATCTTAATTTAGCAGAAAAGGAAACCAGAGGCATAATTACTTGAAACTAGTTTTTTTCCTACCCCACAGCTACACCCCTTGGTGATAGTGTCTGTGGGCCTTCTGCTCCTCCTGCTTTTCCTCTGATCTACAAGTCCTTAAGTTACTAATGATGCACTTGAAAAGACCAAACCCAATTTTGGAATTAAAGTTCTTCAGCCTTATTGGGTGATGGAGAGGGTTTTCTTTTTTATCTTCTAGGAGGGTTTATTTAAAATTGATATAATTTGTTTCTTGACAGTTGAATAAATCTCCCTGGTAAAGCCACCTGGTTCTTGGGTGTTCTTTGTAGAAGTTTAAATAATGCTTTGATGACTTTAAGTCAATTCCATTCTAATGTTTCAGTTCTGTTATTTTTGTAGGAACTTGTTCATTTTGCTTGTTTTCAAAACAATGTTGAAAATGTTTCCTAATTTTTTTAATCTCTGCTGAATCTCTAGTTATGTCTCTTTCTTACTCATAAGATTACTTATGCCTTTTTGTTTTGATTAATCTCTGAAGACAATTGTCTACAGTGCTACTGTTTTTCAAAGAAATAGTGTCTTTTGGCTTTGTGGGTCCTCTGTTTATTTTTTTTTCTTTATTACCCATTCTATTTATTACTGGTCTTAACTCCATTTTATTTCTCTGGAGTTTATTCCTTTGTTTTATTTTTCTATTGTCATTATCATTCATTCATGCGGGAGAATGGGTAACTGGCATATTCCTACAATGGACTATTACACAGCACTCAAAACAGATGAACTACAACTATGTGCAATAAGTGGATGAGTCTTAGATGAGGTTAAATAAAAAAACAAGTAACTGAAGATTATATATGACACCCATGCCTGAAAAGTTCCAAAGAGACAAGACTGGATAACAACAACGGGGCCTCCCTGTGGTGCAAGGGGTTAAGATGCAGCACTATGAAGCTATCCACAGCCACTGGAGCACAAGCTCGATCCCTGGCCAGGGAGCTACCCTCATGGCACAGCAGACCTCTCCTGACTCGCCCGCTGCTCCCCTCAGCAGTGTATTTCAGTCCGTCTGCCTCTTCTGTTCCCCACTCTGTCTTTGGTGAATCCTCTCACCCCCCACATCTCTGGCCTGTACCCCAGCTCTTATATGCATAAATAAATAAATCTTTAAAAAAAAGACTGGACAACAACAACATTAGGTATACATATATACCTAATGAAAAATTTAAATGCAGTTCCATGATAAACATGGCATTCAGCAGAGTGCTTACACCTGCAAAGGAGGCAATGGCACAGGCTGGGAAGAGCCCACAGATGGATGTTATTGTAGTGGTTTTATTCACGGTTGGGCAGTGGGTACAGGGTATTTAATTGTATTATTAAAATACATTTGAAAAGCAGGGCCATGCTTGGCCCAACAAGGAGGGTGTGTGATGAACCAAGCAATAAGATGCATCTATTCTAAGTAACTAATAAGGAAGAAACAAAAGAAAAATAAACATATAAGCACATGGATTAAAAAACAAACCCACAAAAGTAATAGATCAATAAGCTTAACTTTTGAGGTAGAGGAAGGCAAAGGGGAGCTCTTGGTGGTGGTCCACATGCAAAACCACGTATTCTCCGAGAGCATGCGACCTCATGACATGTGTGGGTATAAAAAACCTGTAACTTCCATACCCTGAGTCTAAATTAATCATAAAAACAAATGTTAAAATGAAAAAAATAATCTTCTTATGTCAATCCCTGAGCTCCAGGCCTGGATGACTAAATAAACATGAGTACCCCTCATATTTGGGGATGAGGAGAGATGAGGAAGTCCATCCACACTGGGTTCAGAAGGCAGGTTCTGAAGGTCGCACCTCTCCTGGGGGCCTCGGCTTTTATCTCCAGGTGATAAAAGGCTCCCTGGCCTTGAGATTTAATTCCGTATTTAATAACACAGGGTCAAAGACACACATGAAGAGCTGATACAAGCTGAGATCTCTATCAGGTCGAGGGACCTGACAAAGTTGTCCTAAAACATAAGGCATATCCCAAGCCTACTGTGAAAGCAGAGGCCACTGAAGACTATATATGGCCCATGAATGTGTGGACATTGCCAAGTGAGGAGCCTGGAAACACTTCAAAAAGAGCAAAGCAACAACACACTGCTTCTCTGTGCCTTGATATTATTGCTCAGGAGGCAGCTGAAGCCTCGCATCTAGAGGATGGCGATTTAATGCTTGTCAATCCAGTTCTTACATCAAAAGCAGTGGCACTCAAGGGCAGCTTGGGATGGAAGTCACGTGCACAACAAGGCTTTCAAAGCAAGAAAAAAGGCAGCAGGAAGGGGAGCAAACACAGCAACCATGAGCTCAGAGAGCTTGATTGCTGTCCCCGGGTGGAAGTGGAATTCTGATACATTTGCACTCTGGATGCACTGGCCAATGGGCGGATGGCAAAGGACCACAGTATAATTTCTTTCTTTTTTTTTTTTAAAGATAATACCTTTTTTTTTTTTTTTCCCCCACAGATTTATTTATTTATTTATACAAGCACTGGGTATAGTCAGAAGCACGGGAGGGTGAGAGAATTCACCAGAGCCAGAATGGGGAGCAGAGCAGGCAGACTGACTAAGTACACTGCTGAGGGGAGCAGTGGGCGGCAGGAGCGGTCTGTGCGCCATGTGGGACCCTCACCCGGCAGCCGGGGATCGAACCAGTGCTGCAGAGGCTGCGGGCAGCTTTGCAACCTAGGGCTCAACCGCTGTGCCACCGGGGAGGCCCTCACAGTATAATTTCTATGAAAGTAAATTTGTGCCAGAGATAACCTGACACACAAAGCACAAAGTATTTTCAAAGGTAATGGGAGAGGGTAGATAAGAGCTGGTTATTAGAGAGTTTTGAAATTAGACAGACAAGGGGGTTTGGTTTCTGCCTCCATCTCTCCCCTACAGAGGCGATGGCTTCATTTATCTTTTTTAAGTCTTGACTTCCCAGCCAGGGAAATGGAGTATCAGCTCCTGTGTGTCCAACAGGCTTTTGGGGTTACAACTCACAATCATTCCCAAGAATTACAGATACATACCTTTTCTGAGGAAACAGAGCACAGCACAGAGGTGTAGCAAACACCAAGCTTTAATAAGAAAAAGGACAAATTAGAACATTTGAAATGGCTTATTTTTCAGATTCATTTTTCTGTTTTGCTTTTAAAACAACCAGTTTTTTTCATAAGAGCATTATATTGCATCACAAAAATATGTTGTTTGGGTAATTTTACTACCAAGGATTGCCAAATTAATTTTTTGTAAATCAAAGAGATAACAGTTTAAAAAAAATCACACAAATTGTCCCCAAAGTTGTAGTTGCCTCTAAAGAGTTACTTCCATGTAATCATTGGGGCATCAGTTCCAAATGTTCTTGGGTTTTTTTTTCTCTTTTTGTGGGACCCTTGCCGGCGGTCCGGGGAATGAACCGGCGCTGCAGAGGCTGTGGGCAGCCTTGCAGCCCAGCGCTCAACTGCTGCGCCACCAGGGGACACCCTCCAGATGTTCTTGAATGGTCCCATTTTCATAATTTGTGTCCCATGTTCTGTCATCCTGTCACCCTTTCATAATGCTGTATAATTATCTTTTTAAAAATTTGGTAGAAAAGTAATTCTACTCACCAGAAGCCAACAAGTCCAACTTGAATAGGTGCGCTCATCCACGGGAACCTCTGTTTTGATAAATAAATTATTTTGAATACTTTTTAATCCAGGTTCTCAGGGGCAGTTTCTTTTGCATGGGTCTCTTGACATTATAAGACCCATTGGGAACATGATTAGTGGAATTTGGGGTACACTGCAACAAGCACGTTAGTCCCACATTCCTGTAGCCTTGAGTCTATCAATGAACCATGTGGAAGATCAAGTGCCTTCTAATTTTCTTCCCTTGTACATTTAATATGAGTGATGCTGGCTGCAAATGGGGGAGGGGGAACTGCTAATACTTGATTGTAACTTATCTCCTGGCCAGGGAGACAGCTGAGCCAAAAGAGGATCGTAGCAGCTTCCTAAATAAGCGTGTAGGTAAAGACAGGCCAGATAATATTCATTGGTACAATGCTTGGAACTCAGCAGAATGGCCCTTGCACTTTCTTTTCTTGATTTTAGTTGCTATCAATATGGTTAGAACTATTGCTGCATAAAACATTTTTGCATGTAATTTTTTTTTTTTTTATGGGAATGAATGGGTTGGTTGGTCTTGTGGGAAATAGTGCTGTTAGATTTTCAGTGTGAATAAAGGAGTGGTGCCAAAATGCATAGTAGAGAATGCTGAGACATATGGTTATATAATAAGGCCAATGAAATGGCTGCAACCAAGCGTGAATTAGCTGTAATGAAATCAGCCAACAGAGTTAGGTCAATGCACATCGTTAAAAGATCATCATCCCAACCACGGAGGCTTGTGTGAGAGGCATACCCAGGTCCCTGAGAAGACTCCACCGGAGAAAAGGTACAGCATAAGGGCTAAGGTGAGGACAGAGGCGTGGACTAGAGAGGAAGAGAGAAATATCGTCAAGATGAGACAGATCCATGGAGCTCATGCAGAGAGCGCCCTAACCCCAACCTCGATGGGTGGCAAGGACAGGAAATACTGCATCCTGGGCCACTGGCTCATCTGAGGAGGAAGGACTCGCATGAGGAGAGGACAGGCCCTGCCCTAGCACCTCCCTGTTGTGTGATGAGCTGGCACACAGACCTGGTGAGCTGCGTACTGAATGAACTTGCAGAAAGGAGATCCTGAAGCTGAGAGAGCAGCCTCCTACTCAGTGGACTCTGGTCTGCAGCAAAGTGTATCCCAGAGAACAGCTGTGTGAGGCATCACAGAGGGGCAGGCACAGACGAAGGGCTGACTGTGGCCCTGTGGGGGGCTGCTGGAAAGGCAGGGGTAATGAAAGAATCCTGGGGAATTCTGACTTCTCCTGTGAAATTGAGCCTGCATGTCATCCTTCTCCCAGCTCCCATCCTGCCTAATTTGTCTCTGCTTCTTAAATGGAACTTAGTCCAACACTAAATTAGTGAGTAATAATGCTTGGTCTTTCCCTAAATACTTGCACTATATCCTTGGGGAAGGAACATGTCGTGCCCAGCACAGAATCGTGCAGAGGATAAGTGAAATGTTAAATGATTTAAAGACTACACACATTTAATTCTGCACAACAGAGTTGTGCTTCACTAACTGGGATGCGTTCTGAGAAGTATGTTGTTAAGGTAATTTCATCATCCTGTGAATGACGCAGAGTGTAAATCACACAAACCTACATGGTCTAGCTTCCTACACAACTGGGCTAATGTACACCTGTTGGTATCTCTGTCACATATGTGGTCTATTGTTGATGGAAACTCTGTTATGTGACACATGACTGTATAGGTTTTCACACATGTATTCAGCTATGGAATCACAATAGAAATCAAGGCAAATGAGCTGATCCACACCCCTCATGCTGCCCTTGTTCCCGTGACCTGGAGCATCCCAACGAGCCCTGTATCCCATTCCCTGGCCACCTCTGATCTCCCTTCTGTCACTATATATTCATTTAGATTTCCTAGGATATTAAACTCATTACTCTTTTGTGTAATTATTTTCAGATCCATTCAGATTTTTATGTGTCTCAACAGTTCACTACTTTTTATTGCTCAGTCAGGTATCCCACTGCACAGATATATCACAATATGAAAATCCATTTTCCTGTAGATAAGCATTTGGATTGTTTCCAGTTTTCAGCTATTGCAAATAAAGCTGTTATTAACATCAATCTTTTGTGGATAATATGTTTTCTTTTCTCCTATTTTTCACCTAGGAGTGAAATGGCTGGATCAGATGGTAAGTTTAGGTTTAATATTTAAAGAAACTGCCAAACTATTTTCCCAAGGTAGTTTTATATTCCCACCAGCAAGGTATGAGAGTTTCAGTTCTTCCACATCCTCACCTATACTGATTATGATCAGTCTTTCTAAGTTAGCCATTTTTTTTAAAGATTTATTTATTTATTTATACAAGCACTGGGTACAGCCAGAAGCACGGGAGGGTGAGAGGATTCATCAGAGCCAGAGCATGGAGCAGAACAGACAGACTGAAGAAATACACTGCTGAGGGGAGCAGCGGGCAGCAGGAGAGGTCTGCGTGCCATGTGGGACCCTTGCCGGCAGCCGGGGATCGAACCAGCGCTGCAGAGGCTGCAGGCAGCTTCGCAGCCCAGTGCTCAACCGCTGCGCCGCCAGGGGAGGCCCTTAAGTTAGCCATTTTAATAGATGTTTAGATGTAGCATGTAGTTTTAATTCAATTTCCCCCAGTGACTGAAGATACTAAGCATCTTTGAATGTGCTTATTTAATATTTGTATGTACTAGGTAGAATGTCTGTTCAAACCTTTTGCCCATTTTCTTTTTTACTGGGTTGTTTTTTCAAATAAGTATTGAGAGTCCTTTATATAATCTGGATACAAGTCCTGTCCTTTATCAGATACATGCTTTGCATATACATGCTTTGCTTCTTATTTTTTCATCCTCCTTACAATCTTCAAAAAGCAGAATTTTAACATCTTCATCAAGCCCAATTTATCAATTTTTTTAATGGACTGTGCTTCTGGTGCTATGGCAAAGCAATCTTCACTTAACTCTAGATGGTCTAATAGAATATCTCAAAGATGGCCTGTTACATTTCCTCCTAGAAGCTTAACAAATCTAGATTTTCACATTTAGAGTCTACGAACCATTGGAAGTTCATTTTGAGACATAGTACAGTCAATTCTGACACAGGACCCACACCCCAGGCAAACTGACCACCACCACCTCCCAATTAG
The DNA here is from genome assembly GCF_964194135.1 of Talpa europaea. Lineage (NCBI taxonomy): Eukaryota > Metazoa > Chordata > Mammalia > Eulipotyphla > Talpidae > Talpa > Talpa europaea. The sequence continues at coordinate 68,133,862 of NC_140076.1, read as the reverse complement.
CTACGCTCTGCTCCTCTAAGCTTCTGCTGAGCCCCTGCCCTGGCCAGTCTTGTCCACTGTCTGCCCACCCTTCGCAGTTGGAGGAGACACCTCCTTTACATGCCCTCTGGGTCCTGTGCTGTACTCACAAGGTTCTGGCACCATCGGCTGAGCCTTTGCCCCCCCACCCCACCTCCCTGCCCCATTCCATGTGGTCCCTGAGAGCAGGGCTCAAGCCCTGTTTCTATGACTGCAGCACCTTGTATGATATTTTCATGCAACAGGCATTCAGGCAAGGGCCACAGAGTACACGCAAAGATACCTTCCCACTCAGCAGACAACCCTAAGTCAACTGGGTAGACAACAGTCCACCTTTATCAAAGGGAATATAAAAGAACTAAAGAACTAAAACTTAAAGCATTAGGGAGTATTAGTTGACCCAAATCGTATCAATTTTATTTACAATGAAAGTGCAAGAATGACTTTAGAGACCAGAGGAACTCTCCTCCAGAGGAAACTGCTTGTCAAAGTGCCAGATTGTAGGCAGTGAACTTTTTGATTTATTGCACAAATATCTGTGAATCACTTGCCTCTGGCCAGCACTCCATGTGGGAAAAGAAAAGATGCAGGGGAAGGGAGGAGCCATGGCAAATGCCTCCAAGCTCACCATTTAAAAACATCAACAAAGGGTAATAATAAAAAAGTCAAGAATGGTCAATTCCTTTCCTTTCATGTCTGCAGAGGCATCTGGTCATGTCCCAGGGACAGGCCCGGATAAACCCACTCTCGCAGGGGGCACATCTGGCCACTGGAGCTGTGGGGACAATCAGACGCCAGACGCCCCAGTGTGCAAAATGTCTGGAGCCTTTGCTGATGGGGTACAGACCAGCCTGTCTCTCCAAAGAGCATGTGAACTGCTATGAAGAGGGACTACAAAGAAAGTAACACAAATAGCTTCTGCTTATATTTTAACATCGGCCATAGTACTGATGACATCCAGGGGCCTCTCCACACAGGCAAAGCACGGTATTAATGTGTAATGGCTGCCAGGCACCTGGCAGGGGCGTGCGTGTGATAGCTCCAGGTATTCTGCCTCTACTTTCTCCACTGAGAAACACTGAGGTCTGGAGAAGGAGGTACAGCCACAACCAGACCCCTGGAGCCTGTGAGGGGCTCTGAAGGACTCCTGACCTACTCTGACCACCAGTCCTGCCCCAGTGGCTCCTTCTGGCTCTAGGCGAGGCCCTCCCCTCAGTGGCGAGGAGAGAGGCCTGTTCAAGGAGGCGAGCAGGTGACACACCTCCAAATTTTTATTAAAGGCTATAGGCAAAAACCGCATACTAAGACATGGGAGGCATTTCACTAAGAATTTAACAAACATCCACTCACTCATGACTGTGAAAGCCTAGGAGGATGTGGCAATGATGGGTGTACGCTTCTACCATGTGCTGGTCCCTTCACGTAAGGAAATGCCAGGCTATGTCCACAGCCTCGTCTACGAGTCTCAGCAAGAAGGTCCTGCATCTTCCCTTCAGTGTCTTCCATCCAGTGTTTGTCACTGAGCCATGAGGGTAACTGTGGCCACTTTTCCAACAATACCAAGACCCCAGGGGTTCAAAGGCCTGACCGAATTGCAAGAACGGTGTGCCAACTTCATGCTATGCTTTCCCCACCGACCTAACCTTTCAAACGGATGTAGGTTGAAATGCTGGCTTTCTGATAGACTGTCCTGGAACCACAAGCCAAGACCAGGACACATGTTAACAGCCCACTAATGTTAGTGTGCAGGCTGAGGGGCACCATGGGACACCACCCCCAAACCTGTACACTCTTTGCTATTCACTGTAACTAGACAAAACATAATCTAGTGCATAAGACCTTCAATGGAAAGGAACTCTAACACAATTAGTGTGCGACAGAGAGAAGAGAAAGAATATAGTTTAAAAGTTTCTAATTAAACACCCAAAGCTACCCATCCCCTCATGGGTGCCCGGCCAAACAGGGTTGGCCCAAAGCAGGATCACTATGGCCTGAAAGCCTGCCACAAGTCTAAGGCACCTTCTGGAGAGGAACCATAGGAAAGGGGCAGAAGCGACCAGGCAAGTCTGGAAGGAAAAGAGCAAAATCAAAATCCAAGTCAAGATAAAGGCTGCCATCATCAGCTTCCCCACAGTCTCTCACCAACATCTCTGTCTCTTTCAAGTGTCTCTTTCCCTGTCCCCTAAGTCCCTGGTACAAGTCCAAGCCAGTGCAGCTTCTTCACCTGTCTCTCTGCTCCATGTGCCTCCTCCAGGTCTCCTTCCAGTCTCCTTCCTTCCTCTCCTTAGCTTCTTATCCCTGCTCAGCTCCACCCTTCCTTGGGTGGGGCAGGGAACCTCAACTCCCCTTTCTATGGATATCACCCTATTATACTAATAAGTGACAATATTTGGAGTTACTGCTGAGGTGCTTATGCTAAGTGGGTGTCAGATGGCATTTGAAAGACAGAAAAAAAGGAATGGGGATGTTGCCACTGAAGGTGACCTCCAAACTGCTTTTATGGTCACTGGCAAGTTCACGACAACCCTAACTTTCTTATTTATTTATTTATTTATTTATTTATTTATTTATTTATTTATTTATATTTTAAATCATTCTTCCTTTTTGTACAATGTGTGTTTTCTCCTCTCAGGTATAGTCCCTGTAGAATTCCCACCACCAAGTCATCCGTGCACATCGCCATATTCCCTTGTGCTCTTCCCTCCGGTCCTGGAAACTTTCCCTCCCCATCCCCTGCAGAATGTCTCTGATTTAGTTGCCTGTTAATTTTGTTTTTTATTTATTATAATTATTTTGTGCCTGATCCCTTATTTGGTTCCCCTACATTCCTCCTATAAGTGAAGCCATAATCATGACTTTCTCATATTCTCAGTGGCATGGCCCACATATACCACTCCTCTCTTGCCAAGTTATCGCTTTTATGAAAGAGAAACTAACAGGATAGGTTGACATGTTCCCAGCCTCATATCTACTTAGAAATCTAGTCTTGCTTAGAAAACCTGACTTGGCTCAATTTAGAAGGGTGGAGGGTAGGTTTATTGAATGACTTTGACTATCTGTTGCTCCCCAAGTTGGCCTCCCAATACCTCAGGGATTAAGGACCATGCAAGTAGTAGGAGGCTGCATAGGTTAACACATGCTCTTGTGGGGATACTATAATCCTAGTAATTTTTCAGATCAAGAGCTGGCAGAGAAGACACAGGGCATTGATTCAGTATCTGCAAAGGTGTGGACCCGGGATCTGTCGGTGTCCCTCATGAATCCAACACAAAGCAATGGGGTAGTCCAGTCACTATAGAGCCCCTGGGAACTGATGCACACCTTTCATATCAACACATAGGATCCTAGAGGAAGCGACTCTGGACTAGAATCCCTCCACATACTAGTGCTTCTAAGAAGGAATATGAGGCAGGGTGAGGAAGAGAGGTGCCCCTTCCCCTCACAGGGGGTTGATACATGGATAACAAATGAGCACCGGGATGCCCACCCAATGAGGCACTCACTGTAACAGCAGACTTTCTTAGCTTGTTTCTAAGAACATAACGATTAAAAGTGCTTATTAAGCATTCACTGAGTGCTGGCCTTAGATCCCCTTCTGGGGCCCACAGAGAGGAGAGCAGGCAATGAACACACCTGTTGGGCATTTAGGGCTCTCCTCATCGCTGGTACGGCTCAGAGCATGTTTGGTCTGTGAACTATGTCCCTTTATCTCAAACCTTTGCAGTGTCCCAGCAATGCAAATATTTATTTTTAAGACCCAAAACAATTTACCCAAGAGAGCTGTGGTCTCTGCCACAGCACCTCTGCAAGAAACCTGACCCATTTCTCTTGGCAGATCTAATGGCGTTACTTTTCAAACAGCTGGGGCCAAATGAGTCACCCTAAGCCACAGTATTCCAGATGTTGCAAGGATTGGGAAAAAGATGAAGCAGAAATTCTATGGCATTAAGTCAAGGACTCTATAAGAAGCAATGTAGAAAGAATACCTCAGGAACACTGAGAGTTCTGGGTTACAGTTGCATACAGTTGCATACTATAATATTTGCAGACCTTGAAGAACGGCAGCTTTACAGTAATGCATTTTTAGATATCATCACCAAAGAAAAATACCTTTGGAGCAAAATTCAGTGTTCCATGAAGCTACTATTTCAATTTATTTTTTCATCTTTGATAGCATACAGAAAAACTTGTCAACATATCATCCCATATTCACACAGTCTCTTCATTATCACAAAACAAGGCATTAATTAGTGATTAAGGTAAGTGTATAATGGATCAGAACCTTCAGGAGAAGTGGGCACAATCTTCAATTACAAGTGCTTTTGCAAATATCTGAGATTAGACATCACATGTTCCAAGAAACATCTTTTTATTTATACAATTGCTCAAGTGCCTTCAAAATCTTTACTCACTAGGAAAAATTCTGTTACAGTTTGAAGTCTGAAAAGGAGTTGAAAGGATTGAGACGTTGATAAATAGAACTAGGGCTTGCCAGTTTTTAATCCTTTCTTTCTTCCCCTTGGATTAATTTCACATGCAACACTGAATAATGTTGTATAATAATTTGACATACAACATTGTAAATTTATTTACACATCAATCTAACTGTACAGCATGTTACTCTTACACATTTGTATATTGTAGCAAGGTTGTCTTATCACATTACTTATCACATTACACACTTTCAGAACAATATCCTGTCTGTGTTCAATATACTGCGCACTAAAAAGGGGTCTTACCTTTAAAAAGGCTTTCTTTTCCAAAGTGTTCATGATAAATGGAGGGATGGCTGGAAGTAAAGACAGATGCATTTCAATCTTTATTTAACATCCATTTTTGACCCACTCTCCCCATCTCCAAACAATTTAACACAAGGCTCATATCACTTTTAGGCTATTTTTACATTGGCAGAGTGCAACAATTTGCATAACTTTTAAAAACATTTTAGTATTTTGAAAAAAATCCACAGTCCCCATTCTCTAGTTTTTGAAAAATAATGTAGTGCTCTTACCAGTTAGAAAATTTTATAATCTTGAAGATAACTTTACATTTAACTCCATTTTTTGTTTTCTTTTTTTAAAATTTTCAATTTTTTCAATTTTTAATTTTTTACATCATTGTTCACTTTTAAACAATATTTGCTTCCCCCCACTCTCTCAGGTGTAGTCCCATAGATATTCCTTCGTCAATGCACCCGTGCACCATCACCTCAGTCCCCTGTGCTCCTCCCTCCCTCCCTCTGATCCCTCTCCCTCCTCCTCCCCTGCAGTATGGCTCTGATTTATAATTGTCTGTTTTTGCTTTGTTGTGTTATTTCTTTACACTGATGTCTTGTTTGGTTCCCCTATATTCCTGCTATAAGTGAAACCATCCGATATTTTTCTTTTCCCTTCTGGCTTATTTCACTGAGCATAATTCCTAAATGGCCAGCAGGCATATGAAAAAATGTTCAACATCCCTTACCATCAGGGAAATACAAATAAAAAAAAAAACCACATTGAGATACCACCTTACATTGAGTAAGAATGGCACAGATCAAAAAAACTAGCAACAACAAATGTTGGTGAGGATGTGGTGGAAAAGGAACTCTCCTGCATTGCTGGCGGGAGTGCAAACTGGTCCAACCACTATGGAGAGCTGTGTGGAAGTTCCTCAGTCTGCTAAAAATGGAGCTACCATAGAACCTGGCAATTCCACTCCTAGGGAATCTACCCAAAGGACACAAAAACATTGATTCAAAAGAACACCTGTACCCCTATGTTTACTGCAGCACTATTTACAACAGGTAAACTGTGGAAACAACCCAAATGCCCAAAAATAGATGACTGGATCAAGAACATGTGGTATATATATACACAATGGAATATTATTCAGCAATCAAAAAAGATAAACTCATGCCATTTGCAGCAACATGGATCCCTTTTTTCTTTTAAATTGAAGTAACACTGCATGATAATGGTGAAGTTTCAGGCATGCATCACTAAAAATCAACATCTGTGCAGACTACATGAAGGTTGCTCACACCACAGTGCTCTCCTGTGCTAACAGACAAGGCTCATCCAGGGATCTGGCCTGTGGGTTAGGAGGCCCCCTTGCCAACTGGGCGACCCTGGGAAGTTTCCTCACTTCTCTGAGCCTGTTTTCTCAGATAAAGTGGTGACCTGTACCAAAGAGGCTGTGATGTGCAGGCGCACCACACAGCCAGACATTGGCAGCATCAGTCCCTTTACTCAGGACTTTTATCAGACTCAACTGTCAGCTCAGCTGCCTCCCTTGTGGACGATGCCTTACAGATTTCACAGGGGTGGACAGAGTGGATGATGTTGGAAATAACCAAGCTTCTGTGAATGGATGTGCTGGGTTGGCTGAACTCCAAAGACGAGCCTCTTTGGGTTTCAAAATGCGAAAGAACATAATCGAAAGCAAACCCAGGCTAGCATGTAGAGGTGTGACCTTGATGTCAGCAAACCAGAAAATCTGAGCTCTGAGCTCAGAGGGAAGGGGAGGCTGGGCGGGGGTGGGGGGTGGGGTGGGGGGGCAGGAACTCCACTGCCCCCTTGTAGGTTAGCGACAGAGTGCAGGTTGCCGATGGTGAAATCAGACAATCCCAATCAGCTGGGGTGCAAATATCAACCTCCTCAAAGTTTTCTTTCAGGCTGTTTTCTTCAGTTTGTTGTCTACTCCTACTCATCTGTGATGAGCATCAGAGTTTCAAAAGGATTTTGAAGAGAATGAAAAGATCAGTGGGAAAACTTGACAAGTTTCGCCAAGCTCGCTTCCTCTGAAAGCTGAGCAAGCAGCCCAGGGCTGTCTGTGCTCTAGTTCAGATGGTGAAATGAAACACATTTATTTCCACTTCATGAAAAGGACATTGGGACTCCCAGATGTCCAGGTTTACTGTTCCTTATCCGCAAGCCATCTCCAGGCCTCCAGGTAAGAAGACTTAGGAGTGGATGGAGCAGAGCTTCGCAGAGGAACTGAGCACAATGCAGATCCAGTGCGCTCAGTCAGGTTGGCTCAAGCCCCCAGAGGGGTTGCCTGGCACATTTTAGTAACAGTTGCTCTAACCAGCCTGAGTTTCTCTGTGTTCTAAGGGTTTCCAAGTGATACACACAAATCTTCAGAGACGTTTTTCCCATTCAAGAAGATTTGGATGTTTCTTTTCAAGGTTTACAAAGATCAAATTCTTTGCTACCAAATTCTCATCACCTCTGCTGTTATTGCCTCATCGGCCCTGCCGCACCTCTCACTTGGGGGCTGCAATAACCCTCAGAGAGGACTCCATCCATTGTTCTCCTTCCCTCCGTCTATTTTCAACATAGCACCGAGATCATGCCCTAAACATTACATCAGACTGTGCCACCTCCCTGCTCAAACCCTCCCTGGCTTCCTGTCCCTTACACTGAAAACCAGAGCTAGCTCCGGTCACCCACATCCTGACCTCTGGGGCCTCATCCTATTCATTTTACTCTTCCCACTTCCCACTCTACACCAGTTGCCCCTGCTGCTTTGAGATGCTCCCCACATGCCAGGCAAGCTCCCCACTCTCCCACTGTCCCCTTTGCCCAGAACATGGACCCCTGACACCCACCTGGCTCACTATCTTACCTCTGGCCAGTCCTCTTCCCTGACCTTCCTGCCACATCCACTGCAGCACCCCATCTCCAGTTCCTCTTTCCCCTTTACTCCCTCTCACCATCTCATGTATCATCTATTTTGCTTATTTTGTTTATCCCCTGCCAGCCCCACCAGCAAGTGAGTTTCACCAAGTGGGGTGATTTTCTTTTTCTTTTTTTTTTTAATTATTGGGTGCATACACACTTGTTCAAGTTATGCTCCTAGAATAAATGAATGGAAGACAAAGTTCTACTAACCCATGCCTGGGGCTGCCATGAGGATCCTGGAGACCACTACTTGGGTGATGGCCTGTTGGGCAGCATTGGCCGACTCGCCCAGGCGGTTGCCATTTTCATCTGTGACAGGAATGCCCACTTTGAGTTCCCTGCAGAGAGAGACACATGCAAAGATATTCACAGATGCTTCATGGAGCGGCTGGACACAGCACCACATTGAAAGGTGAAGTTTCCACTCCATCCAAACACCCTCCCAAGTGTCACTGTTGGCACAGATAAGTCTATTTTTAAATACTATGAACAAGTATAATTCATGTGCGATAGATTCAAAGGGAAAGTAACACTAGTAAACTTTGTTAAAAAAATAGGTGTATCAGTTTTAATATTAATGTGACTCCAGGGGTGAATATGGTAACTTAAAGACAGAGCTCATTTCTAGGTTCATGTGCAAAGTCGAGCAAATTTCCAAATGAAAAATATAATAATATGCAGCATTACAAAGGGAACTAACTATACTGACAGAGGAGTCACTAGTAATTGGTACTATTGGCAATTTATCTACAAGTTACTAATACTGTATAGCAGATTTGTTACCCTGTTTTGTTATTCATTCCAAAATGCTTTTTCTTATTCTTTCTTCAGCTAAAAATTACTTCCAAATATATAGATTAACATTACTTAAAAACCAAAATGAAACTTCTACAGGAAAAAAGAACCTATTCTAGAGAATAATCTTTCTTTCAGGACCTTCCTCTCCCTAGTCCTGGCACAACTAAATGAAAGATTAAGATACATTTTTGAATTTTTTTATTATGCAGAAGTAGAAAAAAGATTCTAATCCCACATGTACCTAATTATCAGCCTGTCTTTATAATCAGCAACTCATGCTAAACTTGCTTCATCAATGGACTCACCTTTACCCTCAATTCTAGATCATTTTGAAACAAGTCCCAGATCCCACACAATTCCATCTGTAGATACTAAAATAAATTTAAAAAAATTTGACTAATTATTTGAAGAGACTGTCCTGTTAAGCACAAGTCCTTTCAAAGAGTACATATTCATCTTACCTTTGCCTCATTAATGGAATATTAATGCAATTAGCAGCAGCTACAGCAGCAAAGGGAACAAAGCGTCCTATGAGTGGTGAGACACGCTGCAGAAAAGATAATTCCAAAGGCATTATTGTACTTTTCCAGGACTATTGAATGGAGATACTTATTTCTTCTTGAATACTACTACAAAATGCAGAGTCCTGTTTGCATAGAAACTCAGTGCTCATACAGTGGAATACTGTGCAGCTACAAAATGGGATGAAATCCCTCCATATGTAACAACACTGATGGGCCTGGAGGGGATTAAGCAGAATGAAATAGGGAAAGACAATGTCTTAAGACTTCACTCATATGTAACATATAGATTAAAAAACAAAAACTTTTGGATGATAAGACCAATTTGTGGTTACTGGAAGGGAGAATGAAAGGAAGGTAGATAAGGGGACAATGGTATGGGGAAGGACAGAACTGGACTTTGAGTGGTGAACTTAATGTAGTTCTCAATGATGCACACCTCGAAGTTATAGAATGTTATAATGCAATGTTACTTCAATGAAGAAAAAACTCACACAAATAGTACTTTCAAAACTTGTTTCCTGGGCCTCCCCGGTGGCGCAGCGGTTGAGCGCTGGGTTGCGAAGCTGCCCGCAGCCTCTGCAGCGCCGGTTCGATCCCCAGCTGCTCCCCGGCCACCGGAGGAGGGTCCCACATGGCGTGCAGACCTCTCCTGCCGCCCGCTGCTCCCCTCAGCAGTGTACTTCGGTCCTTCTGCCTGCTCTGCTCCCCACTCTGGCTCGGTGAATTCTCTCACCCTCCCGTGCTTCTGACTGTACCCAGTGCTTGTATAAATAAATAAATAAATAAATATTTAAAAAAAAAAAAAAAAAAACTTGTTTCCTAGTGGCATTTACCTTTCAAGTATGGGCATGCTGGGCATAAAATGCCAACATCTAAGACATTTTGACAGTCTAGTGTGGTTGCTGGAGTAGGGGCTTTGGAGTCCCAGGTTTTGAGTTCAGTTGGGATTCCTCCAACTCCGGGAGGTGTAGGCACGAGACACACCACCTGACCCCTGCTCCAGCAGGCTGTGTGGCAGATGAGCATTTAACACTTAATCTTCAATGCCAGCTATAGACTAGGTCTGGGCACATGTTCTGGTGACACCCCTTTCTGAGCTTATTGGAAGACACAATTAAAATCAGCATTGAAGAGAATGACTCTAAGAAGAAAGTCAGTTAACTATTTTGGGCAATAATAGAGAGACTCAGAACCAGGCAGGTAAGAACAAATTAGGAAGCTTTACTATAGAAATAAAGATCTGAGTACCTTGGCTAACGCATTGAGTCCTAGAGCCGTTGCTACAGCACCAGTTGTGGCAGAAACATATGCTGTTCCCAATTCACTGAAAAGAAAGAGAACAGTAGTTGGGACGAGAAGGAGCAAGGGGGTAGGGGGTCTGGTGGTGCAGGGTAACGAGTCATGGGTGCTTTGGTGGTGGGTGTGCTGTGGTGACATGCATCTGAACCTGTTCCCTTAGTGCATGTACAGAACTGTAAACCAATGTTACCTCCATTTAAAAAAACAAAAGAATAGTGCGTAACCAGTGAGCACCTGTCAGGAAACTGGTACAGCAGATTCTGCAGCAATGAGGGGGAAAGGTGAAAGAACTAGATTAAAAATGGGGATTCCATGGAACATCCATGATCACTCTCAATGTAGAGAAATCCCCATGAAAAGCACGTTGGCCCGTAAAAAAATGGGATTCTTCACCTACAACACAAAATAAGCAGCCACACCAAGTGTGTGTGAGGGCTAGGGGCAAGTGAGTGTGTAGTAGAAACGTGCAGGAAACAAATGCACACGGGGCCAAGTGTTTATAGTGTATTTGCTGAAATATAAAATAGTTCTCAGAATATTGATATACATACTGCAAGTGACAACTCAAAGCAATGCTGCCAGCATTGAAATGACATCTTACTGGATGGAAATTTGAAAAGTCCCATCTCCAAAATGCAGTGAAGAAGCCCAGGCAATTCTCTCAGTTTAAAATTTAAATTCAAGGATTGGATGAAATGAAGGTGTGATAAACACCGCTGGCTGCTAATTTCCATATCCTTGTGCTACAGGCTGATCGTAGAAGAAGACAGGCTGTCGAAAGCAATATAAAATCAAAAAAGAAAACACTTTGAAGAGTTATGCCCATGATGCTAAAGTTTCTGTTAACTGATCTCTGTCACCTGTCTAAAAGTGTTTTTTTCCCACATGAGACAAAATCTGAAGATCATTTGCATTCTTTTTTGGCTGTCTGATTTAAAAACAAATGGGCAACATGGATGGAGCTGGAAGGGATAATATTAAGCAAAATCAGCCAGAAGGAGAAAGACAATTGGTGTCAATTATTAAGTGGAATACAGCAAACAAAACAAAGGCACAGATGAACCCAAGCTATAAAACCAACCCTTGAAAGCTGACTGTGGAATGGGGGAACTGGAGGGGGAGAGAAGAGTTGGGGCCAGGGACAAGGAGTGGGGAGCACAGAGCACCAGGGCTCTGGGGGTGGACCATGGTTCCTTGGTGGTGGGTGAACTCTGGCAAAAACGCCTGTAGGGGGGAGAGTGCACCTCTAAAAGGGAAACAGTGATTAAACCAATACTAACTCAATAAACAATATCAAAAAACCCCAAATAGGACATAAAAGCCACAGATGTCCCCTGGACGTCTGCAGCCCATATTGTGGATGCTGGTATCACATGTACTGGCAGAGTAGAGCAGGGTGCGGCCTGTCATTTACCCACCCGCCCCAGCTGCCTGTTGTGTGCTGAGCAGGAGACATGAGTCCTAGGGTGTGAAGACACACCTTTCCACCAGCGCCACTACCAACAAGTGGATCTTGATAAAAGAGAAGAAAAGGAGCATGACTGTGAAGTAAGTCCTGAATATTTTAAACAATACAATTTGTACAAATATACTGTTTAATTTATACTTCACTGAGTCAAGCAAACCCTGGGAACACAGAGGCTCATTCAGCAGAGACTTACTTGACGGTGAGGGGGGCGTCTCCACTGCGGTTGGTGTAATTGACCACGGCATTGAAGGACTGGTTAATCCACTGCCAGAATAGCACCGCCGGCGTGGTCCTGAAACAGAGAGAGCCGGCACGTGGGCCCCATCGCCTGTGCCCTTGCTGCTGTGTGGAGCAAGGACGCACACAGCACCCAGAGGTGAGATGCATGAGGAAGGGAAAAGCCTGCATGGAAGGCCATACATTCTGGGGCAAAGGCTTAACCTGTGTGGCCTGGCAGGCTCCCATGCCATCTGATTCTCAGCCTCCTCAATTGTTCGATATGGGAACACTAAGTTCAGAGGGTTACAGTGAGGAAGGTATCTTACTTAAATTAAATTTTATCTTAAATTTGTAGAGAACCTAGCATAGGTAGCACTCAATAAATGTCAGGTCCCTTCTCTTGTGGGAAAAAAGCCATTTGTAGCCAAAAGTCCCTTTTGACTGCACGTGCAAGCTCATATGTCTGTGTTTATAGCTATGTCTACACCTACACCTACACTATATCTACACCTAATCTTATATCTACATCTACGCCTATTCGTATACATATACCTGTTCTACACCTGCTTGTACACCCACATCTTCACCTACTGCTATATCTGCACTTACACCTACTGTTACATCTATACTTGCACCTACATCTACCCCTATTATCTCTGCTTAAATCTGTATCAGATGAATGGATTAAAAAGAAAATTTGCTTGAAGACTCTTATTTTCTTTTTAAGCCCATTTTTCTTTTGAGTCTAAGATTTAGGGAAAGGTTCAACTTCTTTTTGAACAACACAGAGAATGCTATATATAGCAGAGGGAAAAAGTAAAACAGCCTTCTCGAGTTGATATATTTACACAATGAAACTCAACAGGAAGTGATACTTATTTCAATAAAACTATATACATACAAAACATGCACTTTTAGTTTTCTATAATATAAAATGAATTCGTTTGTTACATTTCTATAACTTACCTATAAAATGTCATCATACAACCTGTGATGGTCATGTTCATTGGAACCTGAGCTGACATTCTTCCTATCAAAATCATCTTTTCGCCAGTGTCAGGATGAAAAGCTGAATCGTAGACGTACTTTGCTCTCCATAGTTCATTTTCTGTAAGGCCTGGAGGAACAATTCCTTGTCTAGGAAAACAACAAATAACACGGCAATTGTTCATTTCAAGTATTTTACTGGTGTTCTAGAGACACAGCAAGAGGTATTTTAAGTTTGCCCTTACCTAAAATAACTGCCCCCAAATGGAATGACAGTCTAACCTATTAAATGGTCAATGACAGTCTAATAACCCATAGCACAATAAATAAACCCATGAACATTTTAAACTCACATATCTTAAAATATCTATAATTTAGAAAAATAAAAACTTACCTTGCATAATAGGGAAGTATTCAACTTTGAAATATTCTTTGTTTAAAAAGACATATTGAAAAATGCATTTTGAACTTTACACACTCTAAGATATTTCTAACCAATTAGACAAAAGCTGTGGCAATCAAGAATATTAATTCATTTCTAAACTTGTAGTTTGAAAACCTAGATTAAAAAGGCTCATTGTTTTTTCTCCTTATCAAAGAAACACATATTCAGTGCTAGAAATTAAGAAAATACATTCATTAGAGCAATTAAAATCATTCAAACCTACTCATCACCATGGTAACATTTTGGTGAGCACACTTTCACTCTCTTCGAGGATCTACGTCAATATGTTATTTAAAGGCGTCACACCACGCTTGCTGCTTTATAGCCACCTTTTTTTTCTTCAATACTTTTTTTTTTTTTTAAAGATTTATTTATTTATACAAGCACTGGGTACAGTCAGAAGCGCGGGAGGGTGAGAGAATTCACCAGAGCCAGAGCGGGGAGCAGAACAGGCAGACTGACGAAGTACACTGCTGAGGGGAGCAGCGGGCGAGGCAGGAGAGGTCTGCGCGCCATGTGGGACCCTCACCGGTGGCCGGGGATTGAACCGGCGCTGCAGAGGCTGCGGGCAGCTTCGCAGCCCAACGCTCAACCGCTGCGCCACCAGGGGAGGCCCTTTTCTTCAATACTTTTTTGTAAACTTTTCTCTGCACCTTTAGATATTCTTCAGATCATCTATACTAGGTTGATAGTGTCCCCTAAAACTCACGTCCACCTGGAACCTCTGAATGCAATCTTATGTGGAAACAGGTCTTTGCAGGTATAATTAATTCAGATGAGGTCATGCTGGGTTAGGGTGGCCCTATATCCAAGGACCTGTGTCCTTCTAAGACAGTCACACAAAGAAGGTGGTCATGTAACAACTGAGGCAGACCATGGAAGAGGCAGGAAGGACCTGCCCCAGAGCCACTGGGAGAACACTACCCTGTCCACACCTTGAGTCCAGACCTCTAGCCTCCAGAACTGAGAGGATCAATTTCTGTTTTAAGTGACTGAGTTAGTGCTAATTTGTTCTAGCAGCCTTAGGAAATAAACACATTATCCTTTTCATTGCTGCACTATATTCCACTGTTTTTGTCAACTACTATATCATAACAACCGTCCACACTTTAGCATTTTAATTGTTTCCAATCTTTTCCACTTGTAAAGGACATAGAAGTAAGTAGCCTCATAAATAAATCTTCGCCACATTCAAGTTGATTTAGAAAGAGATGAGCACATTTGCTGAGATGAAAACTATAAATTATTAAAACTGGATGTCTTTATCCTTTTTCTCTACAAGATTATACCTTTTCTTATCCTCAGCAGCAACACCATTATTATGTAATAGTTTGTATGTATATTTTGTACACTGTGAGTAATTTTGTTATCTGCCATCCTGAGAATTTTCATTTTTATGTATAATAGGTAGGAACAAATTAAGTTTCTGCCTACAAGAGTTCAACTCACTTCAAGATTATATATATGTTCATCTTTACCTTTTGCATTTTCATGACAGTTTTGTTGCTTAATTAAAAAAAATAATTATTTTAGTGGGGTAATACTGGTTTACAACACTGAATGTGTTTTAGGGTCTAGGTTCACACCTCTTCAGATGAATGCTAGCACACCACGTACACCAACAAGGGACCCACAGTTCTCCACTGTAGTCAACTGGGCCCCCTTCCCCTGGGGTCCTCACCCTCTACCATCCCCTAGCAGTTTTAGTTCTACAACCAGATTTCAGGGATTGTTGTGGTTTGGTTTTATCCCTTTGCTTTGTTTCTTTATATTCCACATATGAGTGAGATCACTTGGCATTTGTCTTTCTCTGTCTGACTCATTTTGTTTAATCTACTGGGGAATCTATCCTAAAATATGCAAATGTGAAACCTGTTTAACTTTACTATTGGCTGGTCTGTCATTGCAATAACAATGCTGTTGAGATTTCAGGACTTTGAGGCCTGATTTCTGGACTTCCTCGTATTTTCCCACTATCTACATCTTCTGGGGCCAGTGCTGCCATTTTCATTCCACAGTCCACATCACTCTTCAATAGAACAATGGCCCCTCACTCCATTCCTCTTCTCTTTCAGAAATGTCTTGAGTTAGATCATGATTTTACACTTGATCCTCACCAAAAGGTCAAGAAGCAATACACTCATGATTTTACTCTTCCAGATAATCCTTAGAAATATTTTGTCAGTTTTAAAGGTGATCACAAGTGTGTTTTGACTGACGTTATATTATTTTGCAGAAAAGTGACACCTGTACAATATTATGACTTTCTGTCCAGCCTAACCCAGTGTTCTTCCCCAAAGACTTATTTTAATGACCCTGGTGGCCTCTCACATGTTTGGAGAAGCATATTCCCAGATATTTTATGATTTCCTCATTCGTGTGAAATTGAAGAAATACTGTCTGATTGGCTATTGCTGATATATAGGAAACTACCACCTTTTTACATATTTGGCTAAAGTGGTCTCCAAATGTTTAATATTTTTTCCTAGTAAAAATTCTATTATTCTTAAAATTTCAGTTTACTGAAATTACTATATTGTCCATATATCCTGTGACCATGCTAAACATGATGGTAGATTCTTTTTATAGAGATAAACATGTTTTCTGTGAGTGAAGACAGTTCTTCCTTTCCTATCTGTGGATCTCCATTTACTTATTTTTCTCTTATCACACTGGTAGAACCTCCAGCACAATGCTGAAATCCTTGCCTTTCCTGATCACAGGGGGAAAGTGTTCGTTCTTTCATGATTAATAGTTTGGTGTTAACTGTAGGTTTTTCCAGATGTAACTTTACCCTTTTTATTCCTAGTTTGTTGAGATTTTTATCATGAACGGATACTGGATTTTGTCTGCTTTCTCTGTACCTACTGAGATAATCATATATGGTTTCTGTTTTTGCCTATTGATAGTGATTTCCAAATGTTAAAACAATCTTACATGTTGTTATGAACCCTAGTCGGGTTCTGCTTTTCAGGTATTGTCCTTTATGTGTGTGTGTGTCTAGATTTAATTTGTGTGGGCTGTATGTCTAGATTTACTTTGTACTTTTTCAAAGATCTTTGTGTCTATACCTATGTGGGGTGCTGGATTATATGTTTTTTTCCTTCTTATTCCTTTGTCTGGTTTTGTTATCAGGGTATTTTAGCCTCCTAAATGAATGGGGTACTCCTGCTCTTCTCTTGTCTGGGAGAGTTTGTGATACAATTGGTATTATTTCTTCCTGTGAAGAAATAATTTCTCTCAACTGTGAAGCCAACAGGCTTTGTAGATTTTTATGGGAAAGTTACATTTTTTACCAATTGCTATTTGTTTACCTTTGTCTCAGCTTCTCTTTCTTCTTTTTCTCTTTCCTTCTTTTGGATTGAGTAAAGCTTGGTAATTCATAAAGATTATACATTTCACTAAAATCTCCAAAATTTTTAGCAAAAAGCTAAATAGCAGGCTGCACTTTTCAACTTCTTTATTTCTCTTAGGTAACTTTCTTATTCTGCTTGTCAACTCTTTTGGGTTTTATTTATTTATTTACGATTGATTAGACATGCCAGAAGATTAGCTTTCACTCGGTTTACCAAAGAATCAGTTCTAAAATTTATTTTTTAATTTTATGAATTACTTTTTAATTTTAAAATGTATTAATAGCTCCCTGATTTCCTAAAAAAGGGGTATGTACAGCGGTTGACAGCATGAACTCTGGAGCCAGGCTTTCTGTTTCCAATCCTGGCTCCCCACTAAGGAGCGGCAGGACTCCTAGCAAGTTAAACTTTCACACCGGGTCAGGCAGGGGTAGAACAAGTAGACTAAGGTGGAGAACTAGGGACTCTTCCGTAGAGGGAGAGCTCCGGTGACCACACCTGGGGGAGAAATCCTATACTGGCAAATATTAATAAGGATATAAAACAATGGTACTCTATTAGGAAATAAAAAATAAAATGAAAAATAAACTTTTATGCCTAGATCTTTCACCTGAAAAATGGGAATAATGATAGAATATACCTTTAAGGACTTTTGTGAGGGTTAAGTGAATGAATGTGGATTGCTTAAAGCCGTACTGCACACACAAAGTGTACTACACCATTTGCTTTTTTTTAAAATTATTTTGTGTTGTTATTTAATTTCTTAAGCTGGATTTTCAGTTCATGTGTTTCTCAATCTTGATTACTTAATAATACAGACATATAAAACCAGAAACTTTTTCTATACAATTTTGGTACATTTTCCTATTTATTCTCTCATTGTTTTCACTTTGTAATTTTACTTTTGTTTTTTCTTTCTGTACAGCTAAAGCATTAAACGATTCTGATATAATTAGATAATCTATCAAAGGCTAGAATTTTCTACTATCATTGTGTTTAATCAGGTTCCATCTGCATCTCTAAATCTTTTCTTTGTACATTTGATAAACTATTAACTGGCTCATAAAAGCTGTATGTTCAATGTTCACTTACCAATATCTAATTTTCTGACCTATTTGCCCTGAACTGTGTTTTATTTGCAGTTACCTTTGCCCTGCTTTGTGATATCAGTCATTCATTTTTATTACCTCCTTTAGGTTTATATCAAAATAGCATTGTTGGTATCCCGGTAGAACAACAGATTGGTATGCATCCTCCATGAGGGTTTATAACTTAAAATTGCTTTGACTCCAGCTAGCCCTTTCAACCATTCTCCCTGAAGGTGCATGCCTAATTTGATTTTTGGTGGGAGCAGGAGGGAACTCTGGGGCATTTTTATCCATTAATTTAATCACTGGTGTTATTGACTATATATAATATTTTTATATCACACATTTAATATGTAGCTCATATATTGCAATGCATATTTTATATAACATACACATAGTTTATGTATTTTACAATATATACAAAAGCAGCATAAAACCACAACAAACACCCCCAACTTTCAGCTGGAGCAGGCCTAGGCATTTATCACACAGACTTAGATGGTTTAAAAGGGGTAGAGAAAAGATGAGGCACTTAGGGATTTTGGAAGAACGCATTACATTTTTCCATAGTTACCTCAAACATATAACTAGTTAGGTAGCCAGCACACGTGCCTTTCCCGTCCTCTGGCATTCAGCACATACATGAAAAAGTTGAGATGTCTATGATATTTGTCTTTTTAAATAATTTTTTCCCTATTCTTGTATACTTATGTAACTTTAAAAGTTTATTTGTAGGAAAATAATAAAAGAAAAAAAGGACGAATTGCCTCACGTGGGTTTCTTTGCTTAAAATAGGGTGAATTTAATTTGAAGATGCCTTTCCTCATCAGGGAAAAAATTCCTTTTATATGTTAAACATATTTATATAGTTAATGTTATACTTTATGTACCTTTATACTTTTAAGAATACATTTTGTACTTAACATTACTTCTTTTGCATTTTTCTAGTTTCTCCTTTAGAAACATCAATGAATTATACCTTCACTCTCCATTCTCTAGTCCCTGTAAATATAATCTTTTGCACACTTTCACCTTTTCATCTTTAACAGGTGTTGGTCAACGACAGTGCCCAGCCTTGCTTCTGCATGGCTGTGAGTGAAGAATGATTTGAGCATTTTGCAAAGCACCCCTTAAAAAGGGTTGTAAAACAACCAATGAGAACCACCAAAGAATGTGCCATAGAGACAGGCTGGTCTAGAAAGCCCAAACCATTGCCCTCTGGCCTGGTGGGAAAGCCTGCCAACCTCTGTTCTGTGTTCTTAGAGCATGTCAGGTTTATTCTCCACAGCTCAGCTTCCGCTTTTTCATCGCCCATTTTTGTCATTAATTTCTCCACCAGTTCCTTCTGTGAACATCCTAATTTTGACCTTTAAGTCTTCTTCCTTTTTTAAAACTATGTTAATGATTGGTTTTTAATTCTGTTTACTGGCTTACAACACTATATATGTTTTGGGGGTACAGGTTCAGACCTGTACATCTATGTCATCTCAGCAGAAGTAATGCGGGTGCAACTGTATTGTAAGTTTCAGGGATGCAGCACCATAGTCAACCTGTATACCCTACACTATGTCCTACTCCACCACCTTACGATGAACCCCCTTTTATATTTTTTTTCAGCCAGACTGGCTATTGTTTCATCTTGGCCTCTCCTTATTTAACAGTCTTTATTCCAGATTCTCAGCACATTTATTCTCCTGAATTCTCATGGATGTTTACGCCTGTACCCCCGTGCTTTCTCATAGGCTCCATGACGGCGGTGCTCCCTGGTGTGCACACTGGCACCTGGTGAGATCGGCAGGGGGCGCCTACCAGGTGACAGATTCAGTGTTTGGCAACCAAGTTCACAGATTTCCCTGTTTCTCCTCTAATGACCACGTGACATCAAATCCCTGACTCTCATGCACTGCTCCGGCAAGGTTAGGTACACAGCTCACTTTCATCCGCTTCTCAGCAGCTGCCTGAAGGTCCCCTGGAGTAGGGATAAGCCAACTACTAGTAAAAGCATAAGAGTGACTTTTGCATTTCTGAAGGATCAAAAAAGCAAACAACTAAGAAGAATACCTGAGAGAAACACTTGTGGCACACAAAGCCTAAAACATTTCCTAAATGGTCTTCTATAGAGAAAACTGCAACACTGCCTTAGAGGCCCTCTTTCCTTACCCTGCCTAGCTCTCGGAACTGATGGAGTGCTTTAAACCTACACGCCCTGCCTCCAGCATCCTTCCCACCTGAATGCCTGCTTATGGGGTATATTCACTAGTGCTTTATCTCAGAAGCAAACAACCTACCCCAATTCTTGACCACTTATATTTTGCATGTTGCTGTCTCCAAATAGAGGCAGAAAGATACATGGGGGTGGCTGTGGATGCAGGGGGTGGTTGTTATGGAACGTAGGAGGCAGGATGATGGAAAAAGGGGATCTCACAGATTGGTACCTATGGTACCTATGGAGTTGCAGGGAGGGCTGTCTTATTTCCAGTTTCCATGAGTGCTGGGTATCTGTGTTCAGGGTTAGCAGTGGGGATACAATGTCTTCCCATTTCCTACTCCTGTTTTTTGTTTTTGTTTTCTTGTGGTTTTTTTTGGTAAAAAGGATTCCATTACAAAAAAAAAAAAGTTACAAGATCACTGAGTGAAGGTTTAAATGCAGGTTAACATGACAATCTATTAATATATTAAGCCCAAAAGCATAATCATTAATGTTACCTGTAATCATGCACAATTTTCCTTGCACTCTCCAGTTGTTCGTTGGTTAACAGGATATTCCTGGGATCTGTTACGGTGAAGAAGTGATTGGCTCGTCCAACAAAAGTGCTTTGATCCCATCGAGGTTCCCTGATGTTAATATTTAGTGGAAGTTCCCCAGACATCGTTCTGGACTAAGGAGGGTAAAAAAGACAAGCATGGTTAAGACTTACAATGTTAGGTATAACTTTATAATTGAGAAACTTTATAATTGTTCTAATCTTCAAGTACAGTATATGTACATTCCTATTTACAAAAGAAATTTTGCTATAATTAACAGAAAGACAATCTAAATCCAAAGCTAACTTTGTTCATAAATCTCAATAGACCTTAACCAAATTTCAGTAATTTCCCACATTTTCCTCCTCATTAGTATACAGTTTTTCATCATTTCTTATTTTTAGACACCTAGAAATAGTCTAGGGGAAAAAAAGCAGATAGAAGAAGTTAAAAATAACAGCTAAAATAGGGTCTAAAGTTTGAAACACTTTTTCTGGGTAAAACAAGCAATGTTAAATTCCTACTGCCTGCTGCTCTACATCTATTATCTCTACCAGTAGAAGTGACTAGCTGTGCAAAAAAAAGGGCTTCAATGCTAAAAACTGTACACTTAAAAAAAGATTCAGGTTCATTCATCCTTGTTCAGTATGTAAGCTACCAAGCAAAAATGAAAAATCATGTTCTTCAATCTAATAGGGACACAATGGGGAAACGCAGTCTGACAGTCCCGTGTACAGGAATAACACTGCACCATATAATTTTCCTCATAAAATATCCAGTTTCTGGCTTCAAACCATTACTTTTCTCTAAAAGTAACTAATTTCTTTCTCTGCATAAGACATTCTTATTTTTAGAACTGCATTGTGCTGTTGGAACACATGCTTATTGTGGCATTCTGAATAATATCAGCTTATTGTAGAAAATAAAGAAAGAAACAAAATCTCCTATAATTTAGCCACACTGAAGTAATCATTATTAATGTTTTGGTACAGTTTCTTGCAGACATTTTCTATACACATATTATCATATAATTAAAAAAATAAAGCTGCTATCATACTCCAGATTTTAACGTCCTGTTTTTTTTTTTTTTGTATTATTTTAGGAGCATTCCTGGGGTACTAAATATTCATTTGGGGTACACAGCAACCCCTTTCAGTTGATAAAGCATGCTGTACCTTGTCTAGAAGCTGGGGATGCCCTCAGACCAGAGCTCTCCGTATATTAGCAGAAGGATGGATGTTAAACACTATGAAGTCTTCTAACAGTCAATTCCTCCTCCATTTCCCTTTCCTGCATTTTCTTTTTTTTTTTTTTTTTTTTTAAGATTTATTTATTCATTTACACAAGATCCAGGGGATAGGCCAGATGTGCGGGAGGGTGAGAGGATTCACCAGAGACAGAGCAGGGAACAGAACAGGCAGACTGATGAAATACACTGAGGGGAGCAGTGGGCAAGGCAGGAGAGGTCTGCCACACCATGTGGGACCCTCGCCAGCCAGACGGGATCGAACTGGTGTTGCAGAGGCTGCGGAAGCATCACAGCGCGGTGCTCAACTGCCTGCGCCACCAGGGGAGGCCCATCTTTCCTGCATTTCTAATAGCAGCTCTAACAGTAGTGTTCTTTCCTAGGAGTTTTTTTTTTTTAAGATTTATTTATTTATACAAGAACTGTGGTACAGTCCAGAGGCGAGGGAGGGTAAGGGGATTCACCAGAGACAAAACAGGGAGCAGAACAGGCAGACGGACCAAAAACACTGCTGAGGGGAGCAGCGGGCGAGACAGGAGAGGACTGCTGTGCCATGTAGGCATCTCCCTGGCCGGCCGGGAATTGAACCCGCGCTGCAGAGGCTGCGGACAGCTTCACGGTGCTGCACTCAACCTGCTGTGCCACCGGGGATGCCCCCAGGAGATTTTTTTCATTGTTATTTTTTGGTGCGTCACATGTTCTTGGGTGTGTTAAGCTGTCAGGTGAAGATGTGAGGCACTCTTGTCATTTGTACTTTATCAGAATCTCAAATGAATACGGAGCATGGCCCACTGCATCAAAATGGGGCAGGTGAAGGCACAGGTGTGGGCACAGAAAACGCAACTGCCGGCTCCAGGGGCATCCAGCAGAGCGTGGCGGTGCTGCAGGCCAGGCCAGTGCTGCACGGAAGTGGAGGGAAGAGCTGACGTCCCAGAGCTTTTCCAGATGGAGTGAACAGGATTTCCTGACAGCTTGGATGTGGGGTGTGAGAGAAAGAAAAAGCACAACTCCAAAAGGGTTGTCTGGAAGAAGGGCAAGTCCAAGGAGAAAACAGCAAGTTCAGGTGTGAGATGCGTAAGAGACATTCAACGGAGACACCTGACAGTGGATACATGTTGGAGTCGGGAGCTGAGGGGACAGGGTGAATCTGGACAAAAATTTGATACCTTGAACAGAAGTTGGGAAGAGGCCCGAGGACGGCTATGTTCAGAGGTCAGAACAGACTAAGTTACAGCAAAGGAGGTGGAGAGGGGAACCAGTGGGGGGAATGCAGGGGGGTGATGTCCCGGAAGAAAGGAGAGTGAGTGTACCGGTGTTCCCAGGGGGCCAGAGGAAGACCCCATCGGCTGGTGGTCACTTCCAATTAGGAGGGGGATATAAATCCACGGGGCCAGTCTAGGGAGGGGATTACTGTAAAGATAATTGCTTTTACAGGTACTAAAAGGGTCTAAGCAACAGTGTACAGCAGAGTAAATAAATGTTCCTTCTTCTGGACTGCTTATTCCCACAAAGCCACTAGCACAGACTCATGGGTTCTCACCAAAGGACCATATCGAAACTACCTGGAGAATGCCTAGAGATTTGGATCCAGTAGGTAGGTCCAGGATAAGCTCAGGCCTGTCAGGATAAGCTTCAGGTGCTCTGGTCACAACTCCATTTCCCTGGGCACCAGGCTCTGCCTCTACATGAACTTGGGAGTCATTTCCTTCCCTGTAGCTTTCTCTGAACCGTCCCTCAGGCTTGCGTAACCTATGATGGTCTCTCATGATATCAGATACCAATCTGTCTCATAAAAAAATGGAGTGCCAAATCATCCTTCTTCTCTTTGAAGTATAATTCTCTATCACTGTTTTGCCCTTGCACTTACCGTACATAATAAAAAAAATTAAAATGTAGTTTTCACAGGATTCTAGTTCTTAATAAGAAACTATTTCCTACACATTTAGGTCAAGTTGTTGCAAACATGATCTCATTTTAAATAGGGTTACTTTTACTTTATAAATAAAAATGTTCTAATTGCACAAGAGCCTAGGATTTTAAAAATGATCTACCCAAACATGCTAATCAGACAGATAAGGAAAGTGAGGCCCAGCAGGGGGAGTCACTCACCCAGGTTGCATGATCGGTGCTAGTGGTAGAAGATTCTACCCAAAGTATAATTGGATTCCTGGGCACTGGTCTGTCAGCTCATTTTCTCTACTATTCTCTTAGCTATTTTTTTTCCCCAAAGGGTATCAAGCGATATTTGTACAGAACTGGTATCTTTGAGGATGACTTTTCTTTCCTTTAAATGAAAATGTGTTTCTGATGCTACAAAGCTCTGCACTGACATAGCCCTATGGTGACTGTAGCATGGATGGGCAAGAAGAACACTGTGGGGCCTCATAAGGTCTCTTCCTTAACAGGCAAGGACAAAGGAGAGTGGCATGGAGAGGAATCTCAACAATTTTGGAGTTTCTATTACATACAGGGTATTCGGCTAGATGATTCCCAAAGAGTGCATGTGCCCACTCTGTGTCAGTGGCAGGATATTTCTATCTCAGTTCTCACAACCATGGGCTTTGCTTATGCAGTTGGCCCTTGAACGACACAAGTATGGATTGCCTGAGTCCATTTACATGAGGACTTTTTCCTTTCTGCAGGTTCTGCATTCACAGTGTCAATCAACTGTGGATTTCATGTGGTTAAATTGTGATGTAGAACAGGCAGATACAGAGGGTCCACTGAGGGATTTGACCATCTGTAGATGTAGGCATGGGAGGAGGTATGTGTACTAAAACCAACCCCCTGGGATACCAAGGACACCTGTAAATGATTTAAAGGATTTTCTACTGCGTGGGGCTAGGCACCTCTACTCCCATTGTTCAAGGGTCAACTTGACTATGTGTGTTTTATAGGAGAAGTAAGTATGATCCTGGGACGGCACAGCCACCCCTTGTCTACCCGGCAGAGAAGAAGCAGGTGAGGACTCCAGGCCAAGTCTTCCAAAGCCACAACACTGACTGCTCATCTTCATCAAAGTTGTATGGATTGCGGAAGCCAGAATGGCTCCCCATAGATGTCCACATCCCAATCCCTATGAATATGTTACCTTACTTTGTTGAGGGGATTAGTTAAGAATCCTGAGACTGGAAACTACCCTGGATTATTTGGGTGAACCTGATGAAATAGCAAGGGTTCCTGTAAGAGAAAGGGAAAGAATAGGGGAGAAGGTGGACGTGAGGACAAGCAGAGGCTGGAGTGTTGCAGGGCTACCAGCTACAGAATGTGAGCAGCCTCTGGCAGCTGGAACAAGCAAGAAAACAGATTCTCCCTGGGAGCCTCACAGAACAACACAGGCTCATTTTTGACTTCCGACCCAGAGAGGCATAAGATAATATATTGTCTTAAGCTAAAAAATCTGTAGTAATTTGTTACAGTTGGAATAAGAAATGAATACAGCGCTTCTTCCCAACTTAAAAAGGATTTGGAAAAGCATAACATACTGGTATAAGAAATACCAACGAAGCTGTCCCCACCTCCACAAGTTTCAAAAACCTAGGCAGACACAGAATTCGATATTAACATTCTTACAAAGACAACAATCACAAACTAGATAAAATTTTAATTATCCGCTATGATTTCCATGTTTCAATTAGACAAGCATTCTTCCTGCATGAACCTTCAAGGACAGGAATAGTTTTCATTCTTTCCACTCCAAGCAAATCAAGCAGCCTCTATAATTAAGAGTCCTACGTAAAACAAAATAAAAACCAGAAAACCTTATTTCCTATTCCACACTGAAAAACCGCTCTCCCTCTCTGCTGCCACCGGTGACTGTTCTCCCTCCTTATGACTGAGTTGTGGGCCTGGGACCAGCTCTTGGCTCATGAGGGCTAAGCTGTGGATGGCCATGTGCTGAAGGGGGAACTGGAGCACAAACCCAAGAGCCCTTTAATTAGTGCCCCAGACTGGATCCGGCTCGTGACCTGGCAGTGTGCCCTGGGAACAAAAGTACTCCCATGGCCTTTACCGACATGTGGGGTCACTGGGGCACATCCCCATATGGTCCTCCAGGATGCTTGGCTAGGCTACAGTATCCCGGGCACCCACTTAATGGTGGGCAGCCTTGGGCAGGAGGGTCTGTGCTCTGGGGGTTTCTACCTTGTACTCTTTTTTTTTTAAGATTTATTTATTTATTTATACAAGCACTGGGTACAGTCAGAAGTGCAGGAGGGTGAGAGAATTCACCAGAGCCAGAGCGGGGAGCAGAACAGGCAGATTGACCGAAATACACTGCTGAGGGGAGCAGCGGGCGGCAGGAGAGGTCTGCGCACCATGTGGGACCCTTGCCGGTGGCCGGGGATTGAAGTGGTGCTGCAGAAGCTGCGGCAGCTATGCAGCCCAGTGCTCAACCACTGTGCCACCAGGGGAGGCCCCTCTACCTTGTACTCTTGACAGTGCCCATCAATCAGCTGTGGGGTAAGAACAGCCATGGACACCTTTGTGGGGAGAAAGCTAAGTCCCTGGTTTGTGGGAAGGGAAGAAATAAATGGATTTGGTTTCCCAGAAGTCTAGTTTAGACACAAAGCACACAGCTATCCTGTGGCTTGTGGTCCCTGAAACTTGAGCTGCCTCCCAACAATTCCTACCCAAGATTAAAATTGGTAAAAGTTCAGATGCCTTTGTAGAGGGATGTTCTTAAGCACCGTTGACCACACAGTTCTGACCATTTTGCATGATAGTGGCTGGTGACAGTTTTACAACAGCGCTTCCCTACTAGAAATGTCTGCAGAGTGTGTTGTACAGCCGTAGGAGGATGCTGGGGCAGCATACTGATCATGAAGCCATGAGAGTTCAAAAGAAAGGTTCTGAGAACAAGATATATATATCTCCCAATTGCATATGTGGGAAGCGTAAGGAAAAAAGTCATGCCTCAGAGACAGGCTGCACAGGATGCCAAATAATGTGTGAGTTTATCAGCTTTGGCTGAGTGGAAGCAAGTTAAAGGTGCCACCAAGAGAAGTGGGACACATCTGTGGGGAGGATATTCTCTTTGCCATGTCTACCTAAGGCTTTGATAATTACATGGAACTGCTGAAATATCTTCCGAAATTCAGAAAGACGATGCAATGAGACACGAATGGTGGACCATCACAGTTACAGAAGGAGTAGGTAAAAAGCTCCCCAGAAGAAAGTTAGTAAGCAGAGACCAGCTAGTTTACTGTCACTGGTCAACAGAAAATGGTATGGTTTGCATAATGTCCTCTTGGCAGATTTCTGATATTCAACAAATTCAGTTTTCAAGACCTGAAGAAATGATGGCATGGAGAATAGAGAAAGAGGCTATAGGATTCTGAAACAGACATTAGAATGAAATGTCTAGAGAAATGAGTCCTTTAGTTTTTAAATAGCTGTAATGTAGCTTCATGAAGCTTGACCAATTGAAGTGTTAATTCTGACTTCCGAATATATTCCATGAATGACTGAAACAAAAATATTGATTTTAAAGGTATTTAAAATACCTTTAAAATATTTTTTGGATCCAAGACATGTATACTACAAGACAGACATACTATAAGATAGACATATTATAAGACACATTACATTTAAACTGCTGAAATCCAATGACAAAAGAGAATATTAAAAATATTGAGAGAAAGAAGAGTAACCTGTAAGGGAATATCTATTAGACTGTCCATGGACTTTTCAGTAGAAGTCTTACAGTCAAGAAGAGAATGGCAAGGATATTTAATGTAATCAAAGAAAGCGACTTCCAGCCTAAAATACTTTATCCTACAAGATTATCAGCCAAGACAAAAGGAAGGGTAAGAAACTTCATTGAAAAGTGAAAGTTAGTGCCTCCCTGGTGGCACAAGGGGTTAAGCACTGCACTATGAAGCAATCTGCAGCCTCTGCGGCATGAGTTTGATCCCCGGCTGGCCAGGGAGATTCCCATATGGCGAGGCAGACCTCTCCTGTCTTGCTCGCTGCTCCCCGCAGCAGTGTACTTTGGTCAATCCGCCTGCTCTGTTTCCCACTCTGTCTCTGCTGGATCCTCTCACCCCCACTGTACCTCTGACCTGTGCCCCAGCTTGCATGCATAAATAAATAAATCTTAAAAAAAAAAGAAAAGTGAAAATTAAAAGAATTTATTAGCACCAAGCCCAAGGTAAAAGAAGTATAAAAGGACTAATATAAAGCAGTAGTAAAAATAACAAAAGAATCTATAGGTAACAAATATCTAAATTATACAATGTAGAAGAGGAGGAGGAGAGTTAAAATGTGGTCCATCAGAATGAGTTTGATATCAGACCATCTACTGGGCCACAAAAATAGTACATCATATACTCACCTCAGCAGACCCTTCAAACAAAAATCAGAGTAACACATAAAACAATGGCAAGGAACCTAAACAAAACATAAAAGGAATATGTCAAAATAAAAAATACAAAGTAAAAAAAAAAAAGGGCAATGAGCATGTATGCCTCAATAATCACCTTAAATGCAAATAAACTGAATTCACTAGATTGGTTGAAGTCATTTCAAAACAAAGTCCAACCTTCTGTTATAATGCTTGGAAATTAATCTTATCAAAGATAAGCACACTTGCAGTTAAATGTTGTCATCAAAAAAGTTAGGAACAGCTATATTTACATCACATAAAGTATTTTCTTTCCTTTTTTTTAAAAAAGATTTATTTATGTATTTACACAAGCACTGGGTACTGTCAGAAGCGCGGGAGGGTGAGAGAATTCACCAGAGCCAGAGCAGGGAACAGAACAGGCAGACTTAACGAAATACACGCTGAGGGGAGCAGCGGGTGCGGCAGGAAAGGTCTGTGCACCATGTGGGACCCTCGCCAGCGCTGCAGAGGTTGCAGGCAGCTTTGCAGCCCAGCGCTCAACCGCTGCGCCACCAAGGGAGGCCCGAAATAGATTTGCAATTTATAAAAGGCAATAAAAGATTGAGATGGACATTACACTATTATTAAGGACCAACTACAACAAGAAGCTATAAACCACCTTAATGAAGTGCCTACACTCACAAGACAATTATTAATAAAACTAAAGAAAGATATTTACCGAAAAACCCCAGTAAGACTAGGGAATTTTAACACTCCATTAATAAGTATAGACAGTTCAACAAAAACGAGACAAAGCAAGGAAGCAATAGCCTTAAATGAGTAATAAAGCCAAATAGTTTTAACAGACATCTGTACAACACGCCACCCAAAAACTGCTACATGTATTTTCTTTTCAAGTGTACATGGAACATTTTCAAGAATAGACCATATGTTGGGACATAAGTCAACTGTCAATAAAACTATGAAGACTGAAATCATATCAAGTACTCTTTCTGATCATACACATTATTTAAAAAAGGAAAAATCATAAATACAAGAAAACTGAACAATATGCTGCCTAATAGTTGTTGAATTAAAGAGGAAATTAAAACCAAAATAAAAAATACCTTGAGGCTAATGAAAATGAGGATATAAGCTATCAGAATTTACAGGGTACAGCAAAAGTGGTCTGGAGAACAATTTTAATGCAATATAAGTCCACATAAAGAAGCAAGAAAAATCCCCAAATAAACTACTCTCACACCCACCTAAAGCAACTTGACAGAGAGGAACCAAAAAAAGTTAGAAGGAAGGAAATGATAAAAATAAGAGTGGAAATAAATGAAATAGTTCGTCAAAAATATCATATAAAGGATCAATGACAGTATGAGTTGGTTCTTTGAGAAAACAAACAAAATTGATAATATCCAGCTAGGCTAACAAATAAAAGAGAAAAGAGCAATAAACAAAATTAGATATGAAAGGAGAAATTACCACAGATGGCTCAGAAATACAGTGATCATAAGAGGTTATGATGAACAACTATGTGCAAATAAATTCAATAACCTTTAAGGACGGACAAATTTCTAGAATAATACAGTTTGCCAAGACTAAATGAGGAGGAAACAGAATTGGACAAACCAATCAGAATCACAGAAACTGAAACAGTAACCAAAGTTTTCCTAAGAACAAAATCCTAGGGCCACAGGACTTCACAAATGAATTCTATCAAACTTTTAATAGAGAACTTCTATCCACCTAGCTTAAATTATTTATAAAAATCCAAGACAAGGGAATGTTTCCTAATATATTTTATGATGTCAACATTACCTTAATACTGAAACTAGATAAAGACAGCACAAGAAAAATATAGACCAATATCCTGAATGAGTACTAATGTGAAAAATCGCAATTTGCAGCAACATGGATGGAGCTGGAAGGGATCATGCTCAGCGAAATAAGCCAGAAAGAAAAAGAAAAATACTGGATGGTCTCACTCATAGCAGGAATCTAGAAAACCTAAATAAGGGACCAGGAAAAAGAATAACTATAAGAAAGAAAAAATCAAAATCAACAAGCAACTATAAACCAGAGACACACTATGGGGGGAGGGGAAGGGAGGGATTGGGGTCAAATAAGGTGCAATTGTATGGGGAATATAAAAAAAAATAAATCTTAAAAAAATGTGAAAATCTTCAAGAAAATAATAGAAAATTCAACAATACATTGCAAGGAGTATGCATCATAATGAAGAAGAATTTACCCTGGGGTGCAAGGATGGATCACTATGTGTAAATCAATCAATATCACATTATATTAATAAAAGAAAAGTTAAAATCATGATAATATCAACAGATGCAGAAAAAACATTTGATATAATTCAGCACCACTTATGATAAAAACTCTAAATAAGACAGGAATAGAAGAAACCTACCTCAACATAATAAAGGCCATCTATCACAAACCTACACCCAATGTGATACTTATTGGTGAAAAATTGAAAGTTTCCCCTTTAAGATCAGGAACAAGACAAGAATGCCCACTGTCACCACATCTGTTTAATTTAGTGAGAGAGGTCTTAGCTAGATAAATTAGGCAATGGGAAATAAAATGAGTACAGGCTGGAAAAGAACTGAAACAATCGAGAGAAATATTATCGAGAGAAAATCCTGAAGACTCCATCAAAAAAAGAATTAGAAACAATAAATAAACACAGCTAAGTGGAAAGTTACAAAATCCACATACAATCTGTTGCATATTTAGACAGAAGTTATGAATGGGAAGGAAAAGAAATTTAAGTAAATAATTCCATTTATAATCACTACAAAGAAGAATCAAATACTTAGGAAAGTGTAACTAAAGAGGTGAAGACTTATACAGTGAAAATTATAAGGAATTATTAAAGGATATGGATCATAACAGATGGAAAGATATTCCATGTTAATGGGGGGAGAATCAATATAGTCAAGATGACTACCAAAAGTGATATGCAAATTCAATGCAATTTCTATTAAAATACAAAAATATTTTTCAGAGGAAGTGAATAAAAAATATTATATGTGAACCATAAAAGGCCTCAAATAGCAAAAGAAACCCTGAGAAGAAAAGAAAAACAGAGGCATCATATTATCTGACCTTCAAGTATAATGTACAGTAGCAGTAACTAAAACAATTTGGTATTGGCATAAAAATATTTACAAATCAATGGAACAGAATTTAAAAGCTCAAAAATAAGTCCGTTTATATATCAGTATTCATGATAAAGGGGCCATGATCATACCCAATGGGGAAAGGAGAAAAGGAGAGCCTCTTTAACAAATGGTGCTGGGAAAACTGGACAGCCACATGTAAAGGATGTAGTCAGAACACTCTCTAACTCCGTGCACAACAATTAAGTTCAAAATGGGTTAAAGACAGATATAAAACTTGTAACAATCAAATATATAAAAGAAAACATTGGCAATATGTTTCATGACATGAATAATAAATATGTTTCTGGAAAGTCAATCTATACAGCAAGGGAAATAAAAGCAAAAAAAACAGATGGGGTTGGGATTCCCTGGTGGCGCAGGCAGTTGAGCGCAGCACTGTGAAGCTGTCCACAGCCTCTGCAGTGCCAGTTTGATCCCTGCTGGCTGCGGAGATACCCACATGGCGAGGCAGACCTCTTCTGTCTCACCCGCTGCTCCCCTCAGCAGTGCATTTCAGTAAGTCTGCATGTTCTGTTCCCCGCTCTGTCTCTAGCGGATCCTCTCACCCTCCTGTAAATCTGGCCTGTATCCTGGTTCTTATATAAATAAATAGATCTTAAAAAAAAAAACAGATGGAGTTATCTCAAATTAAAGCTTTTGCACAATGAAAGAAAATATTAAGTAGATTAAATGACATCCTACTGTGTGGAAGAGAATATTCATACATTATACAACCAACAAAGTGTCAATATCTAAGGCATACTAAAATCATCTTCAATATAATAATAAAAAAGCAACAAATAAATGGACAGTAGATCTGAATATACAGTTCACTAAAGAGGATATCCAGAGGCTAATAGACACATGAAGAAATGCTCATTGTCACTTCCAATAAGAGGGATGCAAGTCAAAGTCACAAGGATCTATCATAACACCTTTGAGAATGACAATCCCCCCAACAAATGTTGCTAGAGAGGATGCAGACCAAGAATACTGTAAACTGGTATAGTCATTTTGGAAAATGATTCAGACCTACCCTAAAAAACAAAAAAATGGAAACACTGTATGCTGCAGCAATCCCAGTCTTGGTCACCTACCAAAAAAACAAACAAAAAATTCCATGTGATACAATGTTTACTTCAGTGCTCTTTACAGTAGGTAGGACATGGATACAACGATGATGTCCACTGATAGAAGATTGGATTAGGAAGTTTCACTATAGCCACACAATGGAATACCATAAGATAACCATAAGAAAAGATGAAATGTTGGCATTTACAGCAAAATGGGAGGAGTGCGAGGGAATTACATGTAATACGGCAAGTCAGAATGACAAAGACAAATACAAAATCTTTACACAGCAGACAATCTGATGAAGCAAAACTTATGGAAACTAGCCTACACTAACAAAAGAAGTGAGGTATCTGAGGTGGGGGGAAGAAATGGTGAAAGGGATGTTAGGGACAGTAACGCAGAAAATAAAAACTATCCACTAGAGAAAAATGCTTTGGGTGTTTTTTTTTTTTTTTTTGTATGAGAAAAGAAGTGGGATTATAGAAACATTTTTTTATGGTTGACTGATACCACTTAGGTTAGGAAGCAATGTGAAGGCTTTATCACTTAAAAAACGCAATCATTTAAGCTGAACTATCTGGGACCATTAATTATTACAGCATTAGACTGCATTTAAATGAGTCATTCCAACAGAGATTATTTTACATATTATATATATTAATAAACTAACTGCTCAACGAGGAAAAAAATAATCTCTTAGTGAGGAAAAAACTTAAAATTCAACCTCTTGGGTAAGGTTTTGTGTAAAAAGAGTCTCATGGAGAGTCATCAGAATAAACTTCTCTAATTCTTTTATTCATTTATTCTTTTAATGAATTCTTTTAATTCATTGAATTCTTTTATTCAAACAAAATTACTTTACAATTAAATAACCACTGATGGCTTCTCCTGTTCCAAACATTGGCTTGGCCCAGAGCTTGTAAATACTCAACACACAGTAAGCTGAAAAAACAAACACATTCTAATAAATGCAGCCTTGATTGTCCCAAATACCCTGTAGACACCCTTAACAGATAGAATTTACTTAATCTACTTAAGTAAATTAAAATGACATCCTATTGAGCTGGAGGAAACATTCACATACAACCAGCATAGTATTAATAAAGTCACAACAATAAATTCAAAATTAAAGACTTAGATATAATTTGCAACAGCCAAATATATGAAAGAAAATGATGGCAATGTTTCATGACATGAACAATAAAGATATTTTTGGAGAGTCTGTGTCTGGGCATCCCCCAATTCAGCCAATGAAATCTTAAACTGAGTTACTGATTACTGACTGGGATAAGTCATATTGATATGGGTGAGTCTAGCATCCAAGTCTGAGTACCCTTTTCAAAAATACCCATTATCTCAATGGAATAAACCTGCTTTAAATTCACATTAATCCAGGCCCAGAATTTATAAGCTTTGAAAGCCAAAATGAGTACCAGATTTTTCCATTCATACTATACCAATACATTCTATACTATAAGCCTACAGGCAAAGTCAGTTAACTTCAGCTTTGTCAAGTCTGTTACTTAAGCTATCATCATTATCATCATGTACACAATCTTCATTACAATTAGTTGTTAGGACCTTGTGCTGGTGGAGGTAACAGGATCCTAGTTCAAATTCCAGTTGTACTGAAGACTCGGACTTAGTATATATATTGTCCCATTACACCCAAGTTTCTGCAGGTTTAAAATATAATTAGAATTTTACCTAAAAAACCACTTACAATAACTATTCTGAGAGCTTTCCTTATATTATCTCATCCTTGTAACTGGTTCAGTCACCCTGTGACTGAACCTGTGGTGGCCAGTGGTGGCAAGAGAATGGGAAGCTAAGTCCCTGGAGGAGGCTATGACCAGGGCAGCATCTCCTTGGAGATTCTGAGTCAGTACAGGAAAGGTGGAGCCTAGAAATCCGATTTTTAAGAAGTACATCAGGAGTATTGTATCCTGATAAATTTGAGAAATGCTATGTTGGAAAGACTATAAAAATAATTAATCAATAAAACCCAAATAACCTTACCAGTTAAGGGGACGACTCACTGGCTATTCGAACCGGTTGCTGGGCCTGCTCTTTCTGGCTGGGTCCCCTGTGAAATACTCCCTGACCAATGGCCCGGCGCCTCAGGTACCTCCCCTGACCATCCATGTGATCACAACTGGATGTGAGCCAAAGCAATCTGGACTGGAGTCCTGATTCTGTCATTTGCCTTTGGTCCTGTCACTGGGTGAGTCACTTCTCATCTGTAAGAGCTGGCACACAGAGTTGGTAAGGTTAGCCAACTGAGGAGTAGCCAAGGCTTTTATGATATTGTGATTTATAAGAAATACACATTCTGTCATTTAGAAGACCAAATATATATTTCTCATCTATATTTGGTCTTCATTCACAGTGCCTGACTCACGGCTCCCCAACCCTAGGAAATCTCCTAAGTGATGAGAGTGGGAGCGGTGCCTCATGTAATGTTAATGAAGGCAAGTTTTGAAAAAGCAGGGAGGTTGGGGGCTGTCTGCCAGGAGGACTAACCTCATGAGAGAGGCTTGGAATTTTCAGGCCCACCCCACCAGCTATCTGACCCCCCTGGGTGGGGATAGGGGCTGGAGGTTAAGAGCAACCACCAGTGGCTTATTACTTAATCAATTCTGCCTAAGTAATGAAGCTCCCATAAAATGCCAAGAGGACAGGTTGGTGGACACATGCAGTTTTGGGGGAGAAGGTGCACCTGGAGAGGGCAAGGCTGCTCTTCACCCTTTCCCCATGCCGCCTCCTGCATGTCTCTTCCATCTGGGATTTGCTGAGCGTTCTCTGCAGTTCTAGCAAATTAATCAGGTCTGAAGGGGTGCCCCAGGAAGCGGTGATTTACCCCAGTCAGTCAGAAGCACAGGGCTTGAGCTGAGGCTGAAATGGAGGGCAGTTCCGGGCCTGAGCCCCTTCCTATGGAATCTGATGCTCACTCTGGGTAGTGTCAGAATTGAGTTGACTTCTCAGATGGCCTTGCTGGGGTCCCAGAATCGCTGGTTGGTGTGGAGAAGCCTTCACAGCCCCCCCGCACAGAGTGCAGGAATTCCACTCCGCTTTACTAGCTCTTTTAAGCTGTAAAGTGCTAAAGTAAGGTCAGATTATTACAAACAAGCCAGTTCTCACTGGCTGAAGTCCTGCCCACATGTGCAGTGGACCCTAGTGCTGGTGGGATTGTGGGTGGCGCTTGGCTGCCTGAACTTCCAAAAGATGAAGAGAAATATCTAAGAAAAAGAACATTTCTCTGAAATAAACTTTATTTCAAACTTTTAGCTATAGATCAAGAAAATGCTTAACTAACAGAAAATAAAGAATTGCCCAAATTTTCACAGAAAGCAAGTTAGCAGGGAATGTGCTGTATCAGGGACTTAGTACCAAAGACCTTTAACCCTGGCTAACGATTAACAATGATAATTAAGTTATTAATCTGGAAACTTGGTGCTGGTTGAAATGAGTGCCTTTTGAAAGAGTTAAGAAACTGTCCATTGGGCGTTGGCTCTGGTTTATTTAGTTAGGACCAGGCACGTGTGAAATGCCTGTCAAAGGCACTGTCCAGGGGACATCACCCGGCAGACACTGGGCTGTCCCTGCATTATCCCATTGCCAGATCCTCATTTCGGCCCTCTGAAAAACTGTCCCCTAGTTTGTAGAGTTACTCACAGCCTGAATGCACTCTGCAGTTGTCATGACTTTGTACCGTCCTTCTGACCCCAGGGAGGCCAGAGGTGATGTGTCTGCCAAAGTCAATCTGATGGGATGGGACATGTACAGGGTGGTACAGCCGCAGGCTGCCAAGGCCAATCACAGCAACTCAAGGAGCCTAAACAGCACATTGATCAATGCTTTTGGCACTGGGCTGGTCATGCACACACAGCACTCCTTTCCTGTGGGTGTGACCAGGCTGGAGATCAAATGATAGATCAGAAAGCTGAATCCAGTGCCAAGAATTAGTATTCTCTCAAAAGACACTATGTACTCTCCTCAATGCAGAGTGAGTTCTGTATGGAGATTCTCTCTAGAATGAGAAAGACTTGGGGTAGTCCTTCAGCCTGTCTCCCTGTCACCACCTCCCCGCCTCCCCTTCCTCCCAACCTAGTATGCAGAGTCCATTCTTTCATTAACTTTCAACACCCAGGTGGCAAGACAATCCTTGGTCATCCCCCAGTGCTCAGTCAAGTTTAGATTTGGCTTCTTTATCAGTATCTTAGGATGGGTGAAGTTTTTACCCATTTAAAAAAAAATTCTATGGGTTTCCACTTGAGCTGTGCCATCTGCCTATAAAAACAATAAAGTACTACCAAACAGTAGTATTTTGGAGGCCTTCAGTGGAATATTTTACCACTCACCTTAAAGAAACAATTCACCTATTACATGTCTAGTCTATGAAAATATTTTACAAATTAGCAAGTAGTTAAGTAAAAACTTAGTAACTTTGTATAATGAAGTGTATATATGATACACAGTCTAACTTAATTTTGCACTTTCAAGGCTTTGGTCTTTACTTCAGTGAAAGTTTCCAACTGTGATAATATACTGACTGCATCTAACTACTTCTTGCACAGGAGGCTGCAGATACCACATTTCATTCTAAGGCATCAGAGAAAGAAGTTGGATGGTGGGTCTGCTGGTCATGTACTTTGCTTATCCTCTCAGCCATCTTTGTAGGAAGTGGAAAAGGGGAAGGGACAGTCCTGCTCAGTGGACACCTTTCTGTACGCATTCACATGGGATTTCATGTGCTTTCTACAGAGCAGTGAGAGCATCCAAAATATTTTACTGTCCTTGAATTAACCTCACTCCTTGCTCTACGTGCAAGTACAACTGTAACCACAGAATACCATCCCTTTCCTGAAAGCCCATAAGGCCTAAAAGCTTGCATATGCAATCTAACCCTGAATGCACACTTAGAGCAATAACAGGTGACAGCTAAATGGAACTAGAAGCTCCTCTCCAAACACCAGCATTTTTGCAAGTGAGACACCTATAGTCTCCAGGGAGAAAGGACCTGCGTGAGGGCCCCAAACTTCTTGGCTTTCACTCATCCTTTCAAAGACTTCCCCTTCATTTTATATATCATACATGTCAAGTCTAAGATCACCAACACAGGTGCTGCAGACCCCCCCTTAGACCCTTTTTTCCCTTATTCCATGCCTGGGACATGGAAGCAGCTCAGTAACTAGGGGTGGACAGAAGAAGGGAAAATCTAGCAAGACCTAAGCGAAAATGTACAAGGCAAGGTAGAAGAGAGAGCCCAATGGTGAGAAAGGTGCACACAATTAGTGGTGCAGGTTATTAATATCAGTGCTGGAGGTTTTAGTAAGCAGTTGCAAGGAATGGTGATTTTTCATTCAGGCATTCAACAAACGTTCATTGAAGGTCTACCTGGTGGAAACAACCGATGGTTTCAGGAGACAGACAGGCGATCACAAGGTGAGAATAAAACAAGAAAGTAAACTCAGTGAATTTCAGTTCCTGACAAATGCTACTAAAGAAATAAATCTAACAAGGATGTGTGCATGAGGATGATTTTACACCATGTACCCAAGGGAAAACATCTGTGAGGAACTGACACTTAAGCTGGCACTTTGCTAGCTTTGCTCTCTAGATAATGAGCTGTGTGACCTTAGGTAGGTTACTCAACCTCTCTGAGCCCCAACTTTCTCACCTGGATGAGGAAGGCAACACCCAGTACCTCCCAGGGTTGCAAGAATGTAAAAGGACCTAAATCATCTGCGTATACTTAGTAGAAACATTGGTTACTGTCATTCTGAGATGAGAGACCCCTGACACGCAAAAAATATCCGGAGAGCACAGAAATGAAAGATCCACGCGAGACTTCTAACTACTCCTTTTATTACCTGCATACTATGCATACCCCCATTCTCTAGGGCCAGGGCCAGGTGGTCTGCTCTCCCACCCCCGAGCCCTTCCCTCCACCAGGAGAAGTCAAGAGCCAGGCGTGCGCAGGGCGTGGGGGTCGGTGCCGCGGGTCCCCCGGCAATCGCTCGCGTCCTCCCGCGCGGTGGC
Organism: Talpa europaea; assembly: GCF_964194135.1. Classification (NCBI taxonomy): domain Eukaryota; kingdom Metazoa; phylum Chordata; class Mammalia; order Eulipotyphla; family Talpidae; genus Talpa; species Talpa europaea. The sequence continues at coordinate 68,095,376 of NC_140076.1, read as the reverse complement.
CTGGCCCCGCGGCAGCCATCTTGGGCGTCTTCCCCCGGCGAGTTTCGTCACGCGGCCGCGGGGGGCTGCCTGGCAGGGCTCGCGGGGGGCAGGATGGGTGAGCCCCCTCCCGTCCCGGCAAGACCCACTCCACCCTGCGCCGGGCAGAGGCGGAGCTCAGGGGGAAGTCAGCCCGCTGCAGGTGGGGAGCAGTCGGGTAGCGGGATGACAGGGGTCCCCAAAGTGCGGGGACCTCTAACCCCGGGGTGTCCCCGGTATGGCAAGGGGGCTCTGACCTCGGGCCCGGGGGTCTCCCTCCAGCCACCACGTGCGCGCGGCCCCTCCCCGAGCACGCGCCCGTCCGCCAGGCTCCCTGCGCTCTGCCCACGCACCTGGGCCGGGCTCGCCACCCGCGACTCACCGCTCTCCCCGGGCCACCGCCCGCGCCGCCCGCAGACCCGCTCAGCGCCGCCTCCGCTGCCACCGGAAGCGCTTCTCCAGCCTCCGCAACCCCGCGCGCCGCCGCCCGGAGCGCGCCCTCGGAGCGCGCGCCCGTGGGCAGCCACGAGGCCGGGAGGTTCCCGTTCGCGGGCGCGCGCAGGAGGCCGGGGAGCCACCCTCCGACCGGCTGCCGGGGCCGCTCTGGCCGCCTGTCCCGGCGGGATCCCCTGCACCCTCGCTTGGGCTACTGCATCCTTGCCGGACTCCCTGTCTCCATGAACCCCAGGATCTTCCTCACGGTGGTGTGGGGCACTGCTCAGGCTAATGTCATTGTTTTCCATTTCGCTTTCCCCCTAATTATTTATTGTATAGAATCAGCATCCAACCATGTATTCACCCACTCGCTCACTCACTTATTCACTGACTCTCACTCGCTCATTTAAACCAGTTCCCCAAAATGTAGGCTATGGCACTCTTCGTGCTACAGGGCGATTTTAAGTGATTCAAGTGTCACAACCCGCTTTGTGTGTTAGAAAGAGCCGCTCTGGCTATTGGGTAGGAAACAGGTTGTAGGGAAAGTGACAGGAGGCCAGTCCGGACACTGCGTGGTTAACCAGGGGGCGCGGATGGCGGTGGTTAGCACCAGGTGGGTAACAGAGAAGGTGGTGAGGATGATAGCATTCTTAATAAATGATGAATTAGATCACTTTAAATAGGAAACTTCGGTTTTTAAAATTGTAAATTATCCCCAAATTATCCTATAAATATACTGTCGTTCTAAACAAAATGACAACTCTAGTGTGTATAACAGTCTGTGTAGATCTTGACAAGGTGACTGCAAAGTGTATATGAAAAAAAATGAACCACAACTAGCCAAGCAATTTGGATGAAAAAGAGCAAGGTAGACTGGTAGCCTGTAAATACAGACTTCGCTATAAGGCATGGTAGATAAGCGAGGTAGCTGTGTCTATGGGGATTAACATGGTTTAGAGATACTGGACATGGACCTTCCCTTATGGATACCTGCTGTGAGCTGGCATCCCACCTGAGGGGAAAGGTTAGATAGTCGTGAAATGGCACTAGAACACTTAAACTGCATACAATACGTCCATCCAGACAGATTAAAGACCAAACGTGGGGGGAAAAAGGAAGACAGAGGAAGATAGTTTTGAATAAACACAAAAAATACAAAAGTAAAGAACAGATGGAAAACTTAAGCTTTGTTACAACAAAAATTCATTCTCATCAGTAACACTACAATGAAGGTGAAAGAGTTTATAGACTGGGAAAAAATGTTTTCACACATGGATTTGGCAAAGAATACATATGCAGAAACTATAAAAGATATCTACAAATTAACAATAAGAAATAGAAACAATCCAGTAGAAAAACATGCAAAAACTATGACTACATGTAGTTCACGGAGATGGAAAAACAAATGACCCCGATATATAAGACCTTTCTCAGGTGTCACAGGTGTCTGTCTTTCCCAGAATACAGTCAACTTTGTTAATCATTTGGCCACTCAACTCAGGCTTCACAGTTTTTTGGTGGCATCATTCTCAGAAATCTATGAATGTTTAACCAGCTCATGCTCTGCTCTGTGCCAAATGTTGGCTCAAAATATAAAAAAAAAAGTCATAAAGGTTTTTTCATTATAGAGCTTACTCTTACTGGCAAGGAGATAGACACATAAACAAGTAATTATTATATTGACTACAGTACAAAAAAACCCAAAAAACCAAAACACGGCGGTATAATGTGGGTTCTGGCATTTGGAAGAGGGATTGACTATCCCTGTCTGGAGAATGGGGATGCAAGATGTAAAGTATATCAGTTATTCTGTTGTCACAATAATGGCAGACTATAACCACAATACCTCTGGTGTATGCAACAATGAACATTTATTTTTGTTCCCCAGTCTAAGGGTTCCCTGGCTGTTCTGCCCATCTTAGCTGGACCTTCAGGGCTTACTCATGCGTCATGGTCATCTGCGGGCTATTGGTGACTTTGCGGATACCGCCAGGCTCTCTCATGTCTGGGACCTGAGCTGGAACTACTGGACTGATTTGGTTCTGTTCCACTTCTCTTTCCTCCAGCTGGCTGAGCTTGGGGAGAGAGAGGGACTGTGAAACTTTAGGCACACTTTCATTTCTCTTTCACCTGTTGTTCAAACCACGTCATAAGACCAGCCCCAATTCAGGGGAGAAATAGACTTATCTCTTGATGGGACTTATCTCTTGATACAAAGTGACATTACAAACAAGGGTACATAAACAGACTGGTAGAGAATTGGGCACATCATTTTAAAAATCTCTCTCTTTCTCTCTCTCTCTCTCTCTGCACGTGTGTGCGCGCATGTGTATGTATGTATGTCTCCCCAGCATCCCAATTTCTTTTGGGAGAATTCCCCTCCCTTACTTCCTTTGATCCTGGGGAGACAGCCAACCATGGGGCTTTATCTTTTCTTGCCTTCTCATGGCCTCTGACCCAAACTGGGTCAGACAGAATCCTACTCTGAATTATATGTAGACACTGGGAAAGAGAAGCCATCCCCTCTGCTGCCCCCTGTGGTTGCTAAACTGGGAGAATGTGGAACCCAGCTGCCAGGGCCTTTCTTTTGCTAGTTTGCAAAAGTGAAACCAGTTTGAAAGACGCAAGACACACACAGATCAGATGATGTCATTTCAGGGCCTGGGCTCAGCCAATCCTGAAGCTTGATCTGCCTTCTGGGCTTCCAGTTATGGCAGCCACTTACTCCACTCACACACACGTTAAAAAAAAAAAAAAAATCAGAAGTTCTTTTGAGCTGAATTTCTATCCTAAACTGGCTGTGGTGTTCTCAGAGGTGGTGACTTTTGAACTGAGTACAGCTAAATTTGGAAAAGTAGGAAAAGGAGGCTGATGAAAGAAGAAGAAATGAGCTGAAATTTAAGAATAAAAAGTGTCCTCATATGTCCCACATTGTTTTAAATGCACATCTTCCAGAAACAGCTTCCCTGAAACCTGAAATAGTATTTTCCAACTACTTGGAAATTCTTGCTAAGCTTGCATGGACAAAGGTTGCAAAATCTTTACCTTATAACATGGACTTTGATCTGTTCAGAGCAAGGCATAAACAAGACAACGTTTAATTCAGCAAAGATAGGGTTGTGTGTGGGACATTTCTGAGCTTCCTGCAAATTCAGTTGTTAGAGCTTCCCCTTGTGAAGGAGGGGGACGCTTGCCCCCTCCCTAACTTACTTGCAGCCACCTTGGATTACAAATTCCAGTATTCCAGAACAGGTGGGCCTGGTTTTTGGTTTTTAGCTTCTGCTGCCCAGCTTGCACCCTGGTACAACTGGAAAGGAGGCTTGGCATGAAATTGGATGCCCAGGGCACAAGCCATGGAGAATGACAGGCTTTCGCCTACTTTCTAAGAAGGGAGTATGCCAACTTTGTTGGCACCACGCTGAGGCCAGCCCCTCTCCAGGCCCAACTTGTCCAGTCTGATGACTTAGGCTGCTCTGAAAGTTCCAGCAGCTGCAGGAATTTCCCTGCCCCCTGCCTAAGCACACAGCACCCCGGGTGCTCCAAAAGCAACCTGCAGTGGCAGGAGATTTCAGTTTCCCTACCCTGGTTCCCCAAGGCCTGCAGCCTCACCAGGGCTGCAGTAGGGGTCACCCTGCCCCAGAGCTGGTGGTCCTGGGGCTCTAGCAGTGGAGGTGATCCCAAGACCCACAGCTCAGTTTTGGGGTGTTATGAATAAAGCTGCCATGAACATTCACATATGAACATTTTTTTTAAAGATTTATTTCATTTATTTATGCATAGAGGAACTGGGATATAGGCCAGAGGTGAAGGAGGTGAGAGGATTCACCAGAGACAGAGTGGGGAACAGAATAACTGTGTTTACTGAAATACACTGCTAAGGGGAACAGCAGGCAAGACAGGAGAGGTCTGCTGTGCCATGTGGGTTAACTCCCTGGCTGGGAGGTGAACTCAGGTCTCAGGGATAATAGTGTGATAGCACTGACTTAACCCTTATACTACCAGGGAGGCTCACAAATACAAACTTCTTATGATTATAAGAATATTTATTTTTATTTAGCATTTAGTTCTCAGTGTTTGGTAGATGTGCTTTGACTTCATCTCTGTGTCCAGAGTGATATTTCCAAGATACAAAGCTCTTGTCACTCCCCACCTGAAAGTCCATTCTTGCCCTCCAGATAAAATCTGTCCTCCCTGGTGTGGCATTCAAGGCTCTTTGATAAGGACCTCAAACTCTAAAGGTACACCTCCTGCCTTACACCTGGCAGGCACACCTACCAGCTCACTGTTTTCAGAATGCACTGCATTTCCTCTTTACCTTTACACACACTTGGCTGGAATGCCTGTTCCCAGGAAGTCTGGGTCCCAAGACAAGTTTACATGCATCCTTTTAAGTCCTGCTCAAAAATACTTCCTTCAGAAAGCAGTCCTTTAATTTGCTTGTCACATTATTGTACCTTCCGGTGGGTATAATATATCTCTATCTACCTATTCTTATAGGTTTTTCTTGCATATAACATGTGCATTAAATCAATAAGGATTCAGTCATCTAAACTTCCTAAAAATATCACTCTTGTTACAGTTAGAGAGCAGTATCATGTAAAGTTATTAGATAAATGCTATGTCTATTCTATTTCCTGGTCATATTTGCTTTAGTTCCAAAACAAATTCTTTGTATTAACTTTCAGTATTGACCATGCTTTGGTGTTAACTTTGTGTGGGGTCAGTCTCCCTGAATGGGGTCCCCTAAGCTTTTTCTCAGCATAGCCAGAGCAGAACTTGGTATGAAGTACTGAAGGTCAAGTAAGGCCTTGTGAATCTCAGGAAATCTGCTGCCAGTACTTAACGATGCAGACTGGTTTGAGTTGCGAGCAATAAAGACCCTAGAGAGAAGCTTTTGTCCTTGCCTGAGTCCTTCTGCCCTTCCCCAATCAAAGAAGAGATGATTACTTCCTAAGCTTTTGTCATTTTTCTAATTAAAGAAGCAACCATGCTCCCCCTTTCATGACCTAGAGGAATGTAGTTTTTTGGGGGGGTATCATCCAGCTATAGGTTTATCAGTGAGCGTCTCCTCTTTATCCAAAAATTACATTTTTACTTTTAAAGATGAGGTTACCCCCTTCTTATCTGTCACATGAAGTTTCCCCCACTCTTTCTTTGATGTCCCTAAATACAGGAGAGACCTCCCCAATCTGCTCCACTAGTCTTTAAAATCTATATCACATAAATACTTTGGCATTTTCTATTTGATGTTAATTTGTCCATCTAGGCTTAGAAAAACCCAGGTGGGAGTTTTCCCTGAGCCCCAACTATTGGTAAAGCACTCATTTAATCACATATCTTCCTGGGATCATGGCCTGTCTCCTCTTCTTGTCTCTGGACTGCTGGGAGGCAGAGGTGGTGGCTTAGAGTTGCGAAGTGACGTGCCCGATGCCACACAGCTGCCCTGCCTGCAGGTCTGCCTGACTCTGTGCTCAGCGTGCACGCCCATAGTGCTGGCGGAGTGGCTGCTCACCAGCACGCACAAGGTTCAAGGACAACATGGAGCTCAAGGCACTCGAGGTCAGCCAGGTTGGAGTGATGTGAGAGCAGAGAAGGTGTGGCTGGGCCAAGCAGAGAGGGCACACCCACCAGCCAGAGGGCAGAGTCCGCCCAGTCCAACAAATTGTCATGGGGATCCGGGCTCTGTGTGGTCACATCTTCTGATTTGTTTCAAGAGAAGTCAGAAATTTATAAACTATGGAGAATATCCTAATTTTTGAATGTTGATAACTGAATTGTTATTAAGTTAAGACATCTGTGGACTGGAATCGGGCCATTGTTCACACCTTAGGTCATTGTCCACAAACCTTTGTCAGGCAAAATCTGCATTCCAGATTAAAGTTCAAAAAATTAAATAAAAGATTGAAAATGAAAGTGATAAATTATTCCTTATAGTCAATACCCAGATCTACCTGTAAATGATGCCAAATCTCTTAGTGCTTCCTGCGAATCCATTTGTATGTGGTTTACTCACCACCTCTCTGATGCCCTTGGCTCGAGTGAAGTCTGAGGAGACTAGAGATGTGGAGGAGTGTTAGACACTCAAGGCCCAGGGAGGCAGACAGCACATCATGAGAGGGGCCAGGTGGCTAACCTGCAGAAATGGAGCCCAGAGGAAGGACCAGCTGGCCCCTTCTGAGTACATCAGGAAAGGTGACCTGGTGAGGCAACAGATGAACCAAGTAGGACAAATAGGAGAAAGTGAGGTGAAGAGGTGGGAAAGGGCTTTCTCTGTAGAGGGATCAGTAGGTATGACAGCACAGAGGCCAACTCGTTGGATGTGGACGGGGGAGCTGTTTCCTGGGTGGGGTGGACCTAGTGGTAGATCTCAATGGGTGGGGATAGGTGAAGAAGGGGCAGGGCCAACCCTCTCCCACCTATACAGGGATGTATTGCTTGGGTGAATGTAGGAATTCTGGCTGGGAGAGCAGTTGAGGTCAAGGGTGGAGGGAGAATCCTCCTTTAATGAAGAGCCCAAGGAGACAACGGGCAGGGCCAGGAGCCAGCAAGGGAGGTAAATTAAGGATCCAGCAGAGTGGAGACACCAAGTGGACAACCCAAGGCATTTCTGCTGCAGAGTGTGGTAGAAGTGGAATTTCATGCTGCTCGGCCCAAGGCCTACCAAGGATCTTTAAAAACAGTGACTCCCAACCCTGGCCACAGCTTGGAATCACCAGGAGAACTTTCAGAAATTTCTGATTTCCTAGGTCATACCCGCAGACAATTTGTAATTTACAATGGAATCTTAAAAGGTAGGACCTGAAATCTGAATATTTTTAAATAACCTTTCACGGGAGTAACATGTCATTATACCAGTATATGGGTTTCAGGTGAGCATTGTTGTAAATCAAGATCCCTATACTTTCTAAACATCCAGTTCTACAGATCACCATGCAATTGACTTCTTTTACCACTCAACCTACCTCCTTCTCCCTTCCCATTGGGTGACTACTAATTTGGTCTTATATTCTAAAAGTTTATTTTTATTTTATACAGTTCATTCACTTATTTGGTTTCTTTACATGCTACAAATGAGTGAAGTTATATAGTGTTTGTCTTTCATTGCCTGGCTTATTTCTCTAAGTATAATGCTCTCTAGGTACATGCATGTTGTTGCAAATGACAGGATTCACCTTTTCTATAGCTTAGCAGTATTTCATCACACATGTAGGCCACATCTTCTTTATCCACACATCTGTGGATGGGTATTTAGGTTGTTTCTAGCTCTTGGCTACTATAAAGAGTGCTGTTATAAACATAGGAGGGCATGTATTTCCTCAAATTAGTGGTTTTGTGTTTTGGCATAAATACCCAGAAGCGAGGTAACTGGATCTATGAAATTTCTCTTTTTGATATTTTGAGATGGTTGCATATTGCTTTCCATAATGGCTGCCCCACTCCCACCAACAATGTACCAGGGTTCCCTCTCTCTACACCCACACCAACACTGTGCAGCCAGGAGAGGTAGCCATTGAGACAAAGAGAGGCTAAACAGCGGACACCTGACAGAATCAAATGTCAACTGATCAGAGAGGCCCTACGTGCTTCTGAGAAATACATCACTGTGTAGGCTGGAGAGAAACCCCACCCATTGAGATCTACCACCACCCCACCCCACCGGGGCCACAGCTTCCCCACCACATCCAACTGGTTGACGTCTGTGCTGTCATACCTACTGGCCCTTCTACAAAGAAAGTGTGGGGGATTTGCCACAGGCTACTGTGGCATCTACCAGGGTGATCTGCCTGCTCTGTGCCCATTAGTGGGGCTGGGTTGTGGTCAGAGGGGGGCGGGCTTTATACTTTTTTCCTCAAATAGGCAGATGGTCATCCTACATCCTATACTTTTTATTAAAGATTTATTTATTTTTGCATACAAGAACTGGGGTGTAGGACAGAGGTGTGGGAGGTATTCACCAGAGACAGAGTAGGGAACAGAACAGGTTGATCTACTGAAATACACTGCTGAGGGGGAGCAGAGGGAGGGACAGGAGAGGTCCCCTGTGCCATGTGGGTCAGCTCCCTGGCTGGGGATCGAACTCGTGCTGCAGTGGTGACAATAGCTTCATAATGCTGAGACTTAACCCCCTGTGCCACCAGGGAAGCCCCCCACATGCATTCTTCATTGTGAGTAGAAAGCTCAGAGAGCCTCACATAAAGAGCATCGAAAAACACACCACGAATGAATCGGCTTTTTGTTTAAAAATAAAGCAATGCTAAATATCACTTGGGAACCAATTATGTCTTAAATAGGTCCTGGAGACTAAACACAGTGTTGATTATTCTGAGAAAGCTGAGTCACTCATCATGGGTTTTCAGGGACTGGTTCATTAGTCAAATAATTAATCTTAACATAATAAGAGAAATAAAGAACTGATACTTCGCTTTTGTTGTTGTTCTGAGTAAGTAAATACTTCTGAGTAAGTACTTGCCATTCCATTTCTTTTACTCTTCTGAGAAGAAAATAGTGCCCTGCTTGCTTTTCAGGGCCACCCCTTCCTAGCCTGTGCTCGCTGAAAACTTGCTGCCTCAGTGCAGGCTAGTGCCCCAGGGGAGACTGCGCCCTTCCCTTCCTGGAATGACAGACATAAGCCGATGCATGCAAGGTTTCAGGGAATAAAAAGAGGAATAGAGGCCTCCCTGGTGGCGCAGCTATTGAGCGCTGGGTTGCGATGCTACCCGCAGCCTCTGTAGCGCCCGATCGGTCCCCGGTGGCCAGCGAGGGTCCCACATGGTGCGCAGACCTCTCCTGCCGCCCACTGCTCCCCTTAGCAGTGTACTTGGTCACTCTGCCGGTTCTACTCTCTGCTCTGGCTCTGGTGAATTCTCTCACCCTCCCGCGCCTCTGACTGTACCCAGTGCTTGTATAAATAAATAAATAAATCTTTTATAAAAAAAAGAGGAATAAAGAAAGCTAGATAAGAGCGCCTCCCTGGTGGCGCAAGAGGCTAAGCACAGCACTGTGAAGCTTTCTGCAGCCTCTGCAGCAGGAGTTCCATCCCAGCCAGGGAGCTACCCAGGCGCAGCAGACCTCTCCTGTCTTGCCTGCTGCTCCCCTCAGCAGTGTATTTCAGTGGATCTGCCTGTTCTGTTCCCCACTCTGTCTCTGGTGAATCCTCTCACCTCCCACACCTCTGGCCTGTACCCCAGTTCTTGTATGCATAAATAAATACATCTGAGAAGAAAAGAAAAGAAAAGAAAAGAAAGCTAGATCAGAGTTGTAGGGGCACGAAGGGAATTCCCCCAACTTCTCTGGGTTCTCTTCAGGCTGGTAGAAGGATCCAATTAACATCAGTCAGATTAGTAAAAGAAAAGAACACATTTAATTGCAAGCCTACGGAGACTCTACATGGTTATAAAACTCTAATGGAAATAGGGAAAAATGAGAGCTTTTATCTTGAGCTAAGGAATGGGAGAGGGGCCCGGCGTTTCCAAGACTGAGAAAGGGGGATGCACGTGACAAGGACGGGTGACTCATCTGATGAAGATCAGATGTTCTCTGATTACATGTTTGCCTTGCCATATAAATAGGTATCTTTGATAAAAGGTTTATTTCCAGGATAACCCTAAATATTGGCAATACCCCCAAATTTCATTCTTGTAAATAGTTAAGAGAATGCTAATGTTTCTCATGAGCCTGTAGGGCCTTAGTTGACTTCAGCTTGAAAAAATCCTCATGCCAAAGTGACATGTCTTAGGGAGGCCTAGCCATCAGGTGACTGAATAAGGTGATGATGGGGTTGCCATTTTAGAGGGCATGTCCCTGGAAGGACTCTCTGCCCAGGTGACAGGATGGGGAAGAACATTTCAGTCAGAGGGAAGGGCAGCTGAAGACAACCTCAGGACTGTCCTAAAACCAGTGACTGCAAAGTTGTCACTGAGTTGATGTGTACGTTTTTGATAAGAGTGTTGATCATGTTGACTTAGGACTCTAGCTGGCATCTATGGTGCCTTTGTAGGAGTTGCAAAAGGTCACCCTCTCTGGTAGACAACTGACAGAAATGGCCTCCTAAGGGCCTCCCTGGTGGCTCAGGGGTTAGAGACAGCTCTGTCAAGCTATCACCAGCCACTGCAGCATGGGTTGGATTGCCGGCCACCCAGGAGGTGACCCACATAGTGCAGCAGGTGGTATCGCTGTCCCTTTCCTTCTCTTTCAATGACCAAGCTTTTCTGGGCCAATTTCCCCAAAAGAAAGTTGCTACAGGGCAGAGGATGTTTCTAGCCTCTGGTCAATCTGAGTCCTTAGGGGAATGGGGAAAAGTTGAGTAGAGAGATGATATCCCTTAGATTTAGATCCCTTAGATTTCTTTACTTTATCATCTTCTCCACTCCTGTTTTCCTCCCTTGCATAGGCAACAGCTCTAACCTATTACTCTGAATCCCTGTAGAACATGTAATTGTGTTTTGGGTGCCTGGTCTTTAAATTCCAGAAACAGCATTCTGCTGTGGTGCTCATTTGTTTTCTTACATTTTCACTCAGATCTAAGTCTTTGCGATCTGATTATGTTGTTTTGTAGCTATCTAGTTGGTTCCTTCTCACTGCTGATAAAATTTCTTGGAGTAGAGCCACCGTATTTATTCATCCACCAGCCATGATGGTGATCTAGGGATCTTCCACTTGGAATGTGGAAGATGTGTAAACAACTCTATGATGAATACCTTGTCCTTTGTCCATTTATGGTTCTGTTTAATAAAGACTCTGGGCCATACCCAGGGATGTGAATTTTGCAGGCATAATTTAGATAAGCACTGCCAGAGAGCTCTCCAGAGTGGCGGCAATATCTAAACACTCACTGCAATGTGCAAAAATGCTCCTGTTGCTCACATCTCACTGAGAATTGGTGTTGTTCTTCTCTCTGATTTTTGCCTGATGAAGGCAAATGTTCAGAGCAGGCACTCCCAAAATGTGTCACTTTGGTATATGAGTATTTTGAGATAGGGTCCTGCAGGCTCATGGGGAAATTTACCACTCCCTTAATTGCCTAGAAGAATGAAAATTGGGGGCCACAATTCAGATTTTTATCATAAAGAAGCTCTCTAGCAAAGAAAACTGTCTATATGGCAGAGCAGATATGTTTATAGAGCATCTGGTCTTCATCATATGAGTCACCTAGCCTTGTCACATGAGTCCCCCTCCTCGCTCCTCGAAGCTGCAGGCTCCTATCCCATTGTTTAAATCAGGATATAAATAGCCTCATTTGCTTTCCAATTTATATAGTGTAGATTCTCCATAGACATGCAATTCAATTTGTTCTTTTCTCCTACTAATTTGACTGATATTAAAGTGTTCATTGGACCAGACTAAAGAGAACCCAGAAGAGGGGAATTTCCTCTCCACACCTATACTATCTGATGGGAATCAAGTATGATATTGCTGCTTTAATTTGTATTTCTTTGGTTATTAATGAAGTTGCAAATCTTCTTATCTACTTAGTAGCACTTGCTTGATTATTTATTTATTTATTTTTAAAAGATTTATTTATTTATGCATACAAGAACTGGGGCACAGGCCAGAGATGTGGGAGGGTGAGAGGACTCACCAGAGGCAGAGTAGGGAGCAGAACAGGCAGACTGACTGAAATACACTGCTGAGGGGAGCAACAGGCGAGACAGGAGAGGTCTGCTGTGCCATGTGGGTCAACTCCTTGGCAGGCCAGGGATCAAACTCATGATACGGAGGCTGTGGATAGCTTCATAGTGCTGTGTTTAACCCCTTTGTGCCACCAGGGAGGCCCGATTTTTTTTTTTTAAATCGAGTTTTCTGTCTTGCTTTTTTAATTTTTTTTATTTTTTTTTTATTTTTTTTTTTAAAGAGGCATGTATTTTTATTTATTTATTTATTTGTTTGTTTGTACATGCACTGGGTACAGTCAGAAGTGCGGGAGGGTGAGAGAATTCACCAGAGCCAGAGCGGGGAGCAGAGCAGGCAGAAGGACCGAAGTACACTGCTGAGGGGAGCAGCGGGCGGCAGGAGAGGTCTGCGCGCCAAGTGGGACCCTCGCCCTGTGGCCGGGGAGCAGCCGGGGATCGAACCGGCGCCGCAGAGGCCGCGGGCAGCTTCGCAACCCAGCGCTCAACCACTGCGCCACTGGGGAGGCCCTCTGTCTTGCTTTTTTTAAAAAAAAGATTTATTTATTTATCCATGCAAGAGGTGGGGTACAGGCCAGAGACATGGGGGGTGAGAGGACTCACCAGAGACAGAGTGGGGAACAGAACAGGCAGATTGAGTGAAACACTCTGCTGAGGGGAGCAGCGGGCGAGACAGGAGAGGTCTGCTGTGCCATGTGGGTTGCTCCCCGGCAGGCCGGGGATGGAACACCGGCTGCAGTGGCTGTGGTTTGCTTCACCCCACAGCCTGTGCGGTGCTTAATTCCTTGCGCCATGAGGGAGGCCCTTTTGTCTTACTTTGAAGGTGTTCCATGTCTATTGTAAGTAGTGCAAATATCTTCTTCCAACCTGTCAATGTTCTCTTAACTTTGTCTACAGTGTGCTTTCATTAATGTTGATGTCAATTAAATCAGTTTATTTGTTGTTGCCTTATATTTTGAACTTTTGAGGTCTTGTTTTATTTTATTATTATTTTATGATTTATTTTATTATTATTAGTTTTTTAAAGATACAGACTAGATGTGTGGGAGGGTGAGAGGATTCACCAGAGACAGAGCGGGGAACAGAACAGGCAGACTGATGAAATACACTGCTGAGGGGAGCAGCGGGCATGACAGGAGAGGTCTGCCATGCCATGCGGGACTCCTGCCGGCCGGCCGAGATAGAACTGGTGCTGCAGAGGCTGAGGCTGTGGACAGATTCACAGTGCGGCACTCAACTGCCTGCACCACCAGGGGAGGCCCTGAGGTCTTGTTTTAGAAACAGGCTTCCCTGGCAGATTCTTCAGTGGGTCTAGGGAGATGGGGTCTTAGTATCATAGGTTCAGGGTTATAGAAACAAAATCAGCAGGCCCAGTGATCCTGGCAGAGGTGAAAAAATGTAAATATGGATGTTTACCTAGGGATAGGCAAGTGTGTAATTAGCTACCTCTTTGAATTAGTATAGGACCAATGGGCCCTCCACCATATCTTAGAACACAGGTATAATTCCAAGAAAATGACAAGGTATGTGAACCTTTAAATAAGATAAACTTTCAACCATCTCAGTGGGATGGGGGCTTGAACTAGGGATTAAATTCAATTATGGAAGGCATTCCTGTTACTGGCTGAGTGAAGTTCAAACATACATGTTTGTTATTTCACTTTTGCTTGCCCTATCAACCAATATCAAGTCAGAACTAAACCTGTTGATCAATTACAATCTTAATTTGATTAATACAAGAATTTAGTGAAATTCTATGAAGTGTCTTATAAGAATTAGTTGCCTACTTCCGATTGATTGTTTTTGTATAGGAAGGCTACTGATTTTTGTGTGTTGATTTTATATTCTGCTACTTTACTAAACTGGTTGATTATTTTGAGTAGTTTTTCTGTGGAGTTTTTAGGGTTTTCTATGTATATTATCATATCGTCTGCAAATAGTGATAGTTTTACTTCTTCTTTCCCTATCTGGATTCCTTGTATGTCTTTCTCTTGTCTTATTACCCTGGCTAGGACATCCAGTATTATATTGAAGAGCAGTGGTGAGAGAGAACATTCTTGTCTTGTTCCTGATCTTAGAGGAAAGGCCTCCAGCTTTTTGTCATTGAGAATAATGTTGGCAGTGGGTTTGTCATATATGGCTTTTATCATGTTAAGATATATTCCTTCTACCCTGAGAATTTCAAGGGACTTCATCATAAATGGATGTTGGACTTTGTCAAATGCTTTCTAAGCATCTATTGATATGATCATATGGTTTTTATTTTTCTTTTTGTTGATGTGTTGGATTACTCTTATCGATTTTCGTATGTTGAACCATCCTTGAGCCCCTGGGATGAATCCCATTTGTTCATGGTGTACTGTCCCTTTGATGCATTGTTGGATTCTGTTGGCAAGGATTTTGTTGAGGATATTTGCATCAGTGTTCATTAGGGAGATTGGCCTGTAATTTTCTTTTTTTGTGCTGTCTTTGTTTGGTTTTGGTATTAGAGTAATGTTGACTTTGTAGAACGTATTTGGTAGTATTCCTTCTTTTTCAATTTTTTGAAAGAGTTTGTGTAATATAGGCACTAATTCACTGCTGAACGTTTGGTAGAATTCATTTGTGAAGCCATCTGGGCATGCACTTTTGTTTTTGGGGAGTGCTTTGATTACTGCCTTGCTGCTTAGAATTGGTCTGTTTAGTTGTTCTATTTCTTCTTTGTCCAGCTTTCTATTTCTTCTTTGTCCAGCTTCTTTGGATGATCTAGGAATTTGTCCATCTCTTGTCCATCTATCATTCTAGGAATTTGTCCATCTCTTCTCGGTTGTTGAATTTGTTTGCATATAAGTGTTCATAGTAATCTCTGGTCACTCTTTTGATGTCTACTGAGTCTGTTGTGATTTCTCCTCTTTCATTTGTACTCCTAGAAAACCATCCCTTTTATAATTGAATCCAAAAAAAATCAAATACTTGGGAATAAACCTAACAAAAGAGGTGAAAGAACTATACAAAGACAATTATGAAACACTGTTAAAAGAAATTGAAGAAGACACAAAGAAATGGAAAGACATCCCCTGCTCATGGATTGGAAGAATCAACATTATTAAAATGGCCATCCTCCCAAAAGCAATATACTGATTCAATGCTATTCCAATAAAAATCCCAATGACATTTTTCAAGGAAATAGAACAAATACTGATGAAATTCAGATGGAACCACAAAAAACCATGAATAGCCAAAGCCCTACTAAGGAAAACAAAGGAGAAAGGAGGTATCACACTTCCAAACTTCAAGCTATACTACAAAGCCATAATAATTAAAACAGTTTGATATTGGAACAAAAACAGACACACAGACCAATGGAACTGAATAGAGACCCCAGAAATAAAGCCACAATTATATGAACAACTAATCTTTGACAAAGGAGCAAAGAATATGCAATGGAACATGGACAGTTTGTTCAATAACTGGTGCTGGGAAAACTGGACCTCCACATGCAAGAAAATGAAACTAGACCACTACCTCTCACCATGCACAAAAATCAACTCAAAATGGATAAGAGAACTGGACATAAGACCTGAAACCATAAAATATACAGAAGAAAATATAGGTAAAACACTACAAGACATACATCTCAAAAACTTCTTTAAAGACTCATCACCCAAAGCAGTGATAGTGAAGGCAAAGATAAACACCTGGGATTACATCAAACTGAAAAGCTTCTGTACAGCCAAAGAGACATTAACCAAAACAGAGAGACACCCCACTGATTGGGAAAAAATCTTTGCACTCCATTCAATTGATAAGGGACTGATTGCAAAGATAGACAAAGAACTCACAGGGCTCGACAAAAACAAAATAAACAATCCAGTCAAGAAATGGCAGAAGAACTCAAAAGACATTTCTCCAAAGAGGAAATGCAAATGGCTAACAGGCATATGAAAAAATGTTCAACATCCCTTATCATCAGGGAAATGCAAATCAAAACCACACTGAGATACCACCTTACACCAGTAAGAATGGCACATATCAAAAAAACAAGCAACAACAAATGTTGGCGAGGATGCGGTGAAAAAGGAACTTTCCTACATTGCTGGTGGGAGTGCAAACTGGTCCAACCACTGTGGAAAGCTGTCTGGAGGTTCCTCAGTCTATTAAAAATGGAGATACCATATGATCCAGCAATTCTACTCCTAGGGATCTACCCAAAGGACACAAAAACAGTGATTGAAAAGAGCACCTGTACACCTATGTTTATTGCAGCACTATTTACAATAGGTAAAACCTGGAAACAACCCAAATGCCCAAAAAATAGATGACTGGATCAAGAAGATGTGGTATATATACACAATGGAATATTATTCAGCAATCAAAAAAGATAAACTCATGCAATTTGCAGCAATGTGGATGGAGCTAGAAGGAATTATGCTCAGTGAAATAAGCCAGGAGGAAAAAGAAAAATATCGGATGGTTTCACTTATAACAGGAATATAGGGGAATCAAATAGGACATCAGTGTTAAAAAAATAATAATTACGGTACAAACCACAACAAAGCAAAAACAGACAATTGTAAACCAGAGACATACTGCAGGGGAGGAGGAGGGAGAGGTGTGAGAGGGAGAGAGGGAGGAGCACAGGGGACTGTGGTGATGGTGCACGGGTGCCTTGGGGAAGGAAATTCTATGAGGACTCAATCTGAGGGGGTGGGGGGAAGCAAATATTGTCTAAAAAATGTAAAAAAAATTATAAATGTTAAAATAAAAAAAAATTTAAAAGAATTATTTGCCTATATGAACATAGTAAAAATTATTATTTAATTTATTATCAGTTATAATTTTTGTACCATACATGCTTTGTATCAGTAAATTTATAAATAAATAACCAATATAAATTTATATATGAATTTTTTTCAGAGCACTGGTTGTTAATTTAACATTTAACCATATACTTCTGACTTAACTCAGAGTTTTATTTGACTATCTACTCTGCCCACATGTCACCCAGGAATAAATCTTGATCACTCCAAGCCAATACCTGTTACAGTTTCTTTCTTTACCAATGTTTGGTTCCAAGTTACTGTGTAACCCTATCCTGACCAACAAGATATAAAAGGAAATCTGCTCAGAGGCTTCTAGGAAAATTTTCCTTGTTCTAAACAAGATTGCTTTTTCTAATATTTGA
Organism: Talpa europaea; assembly: GCF_964194135.1. Taxonomy (NCBI): domain Eukaryota; kingdom Metazoa; phylum Chordata; class Mammalia; order Eulipotyphla; family Talpidae; genus Talpa; species Talpa europaea. The sequence goes on along the minus strand of NC_140076.1, from coordinate 68,078,132 downwards.
AGTTGTAATGCCTGTGAAATGCCTGGAATTGTGCAGCCACTTTGTTGCCACAAGGAAGACTAGCTACAGATAAAGCCATATTCTAAACATGGCAGAGTAGAAAGATGCAAACCACCTTTGTCTTTGATGGTAATATTGAAGAGTTGTATTAAGCAGCCCTGGACTTACTTTTCCAAGAAACTTCTTGTTTTTTGGTGATTAAGAGGTTTCTCCTTCTTTAAATTACTTACGTTGGAGTTTCCGTTGCTTGCAGCCAAAATGTTCTCATGGATACCCTGAGATTGCACAGGGCTTGTGTGTTAGTTATTAAGTAATTATCTTGCTGCACCAAACCAATTTTCTGTACTCTGCTTTGGCATTCTAGGACTCTGCAAACACATGTCTGCCCTGCCAGCTGGCTCTAATGTCAGTTCTACCAGTGGAGGTCTAGAGTGAAATGGAAGACTGAAGAAGGAAGGAGGGACATGTCCCTTCCTGCTTGCCTCCTATTATTTTGGCATCACCCCAGCCCTGATTCCTCTCCCCAAGAGCAGAGCTTTTCCCACACTCCTAAACTCAGCCTCATTGCATTCCTTCAGAGATCTAGATCCCGGACCCATGAGCCCTGTCTCTGTCATGCTCTGAAACACCAGCACTAGGGAAGCAGTGCTCTTCCCCCAAATCGCTAAGATTAAGAGAACCTAGCCTCTTCCCTACATCCTCCAGCATTGGTGATGGTAGCTTATTCCTGCAATCAAGTGCTGGGATGGCTTAGTGCTTCTTTTGTTATCTCAATGTTCAAATACCTGTTTGAAAAATTCTTTAGTTTGAAAGCCCTCTCTTAAAATAACTAGTGGACGTCCTGTTTTCCTGACTGAGACCCTGATTGATAAGATGCATTCAGTGGACACTTGTTGATTGCATTGTGATGTCCATTGTCCTTCTTTTACTTCTGAGAACAGCTTGATTGGGGGGCAGTTATTTGGTATTGGTGGGGTTGAGCTGATTTGAGCCCTATGGTGATAGATTTAATCCTATCATTCTATATATTTTTTTAACTGCAATTTTTGGCTCTGGGATAGTCATGCATCCCAATTTGGGGCAGAGAGAGTATATCCCGGGCATAAGATGTGAACATGTGAGGTGTTACAGAGGGAATGGCTGGAGCTCTGGGAGGAGTGGACCACATAGAGACAGAGGATGAGATTTACATGATAAAGTGCCAAGCAGAGAGATGATAAGAAATTCAGGGCTTGGTATCCATGCCAAACTTCTGGAAGCAGCCTTCCATGAAACCAGTGCAAACACTGTGCTGTTCAGCCTAATAACTGCCCTTTGTTTAAATAAGCTGGATCAAATTTTCTGTTACTTGGATCAAAAGAATCACAACTGATGGAATGGGGGGGGGCAGACCCAGTGTTTACTATGTCCACAGCACCCTGGATAGGGCCTGTGCATGTCCCCATTCTGTGCCGTCCTCCCTGCTCCACCTTCCTACACTGCACATGTGGGAACTGAATCTCAGAGGCATAAGTATTGGGCTGAACAACACACAGAAAGGAGGAGGCAGAGTCTACACTTTTTTTTTTTTAATTAAAGGTGAATGATTCATGGTACAGATGGTCAGAATTCAGATTCACTAGTAGCAGAACAAGCTCTGCCATCAGATTGGTGAGGGGGAAGTGTTGGAGAGGAACAACTAGAAAGGAGTTTTCACATGAAAAGTCCTATCATCCTCATAGGATTTTTCAGTGGACTTTATTGAGGTACAATGATAGAAACATATAAATAAATATAAAAAATGTATATAATATAAATAAATGTATATAACTATATGAACAAACATATATAATATATATGTTTATATGTCTTCAAAATTATGTATGTCACACAATATCATATGTGTGACATATAACTGTGATGTATATAACATATAAGATATATGTGACATATATAACATGTAAAATAAAAGGCACAATTTGCAGGAAGATGTGTAGTTCATTGAGGTTTGACACACTCATGTATCTACCACCACAATCAAGACATGGAATATTGCTATTGCCCTAAAAGTTTCCCTTGTGCCCCTTACCAGTCATGCCCTCACCCTGACACCCACTAATTTGCTCTTTGTAACCACATTCATCTGCATCGTATGACATTTCTGTCAGTGACAAGCGGCATATACCCCAATGGTCCTCAAATGGATCCTAGGTGTTCAGTAAGCTTGGGTCATTACACTCTATGCCATTTGCACAATGATGAAATCACCTAACAACACATTTTTCAAACCATCCCCTGTTAAGCAATTAGTCTTTTCTAGAGAGTCCAATTAAAGGAACCAAATACATGCTGTCTTTTGTGCCTGACTTCTTCAGCTCAGCACAATGATGGTGGATCATCCACAGTGCTGTATGTATCAAAACCATTCTTTTTTAGTGCTGAATAGTATTCCACCATACAACTATGCCACAGATATTTTTTTTCAATGAACAGATGGAATTTTTGAGACCAGCTTCTCTGTAGGCAGAAAATTCTTTGACTGCAGCCCCACAGGACTGAGGGTTTTTTTTTTTTTCCATAAAACAACTACATACTTTTTATTTAACAAACCAGGGAAAAACAAAGAATTACTGAGACTGAGGTTTTTGATCAAGAGGTGGCGCTGTTGTCTCTGCGGTATGCTGAGGTGCCTTGGTGGATAGGTGGGTGGGGGTTTGACCTGTGTGCTGTGAGGGCATGGTTCTGTTCACACAGGGCCTGACTTCTGACCCTCTTCTTGGTCTCAATTCAGTGACTGCCTGCACCTGCGCAGGAAGAAGTCCTGTGTGACAGGCTCTGCTCATGGGCTGGTCCTTGAAGTCCCCGACCACTGCATAGTATGGATATAGACTGGAAGAAAATTGCCTCCAGGTAGGGAAGAGAAAAGCATACTCCATTTCTGATTTACATCAAAAACTGAAAAGGGATGTTTTTAAAAGGATCTTGAATAAAAACAAAATTCATGAGCAGCTTTTCTGAGTTGTAGCTAAGCCAGTGAAACTTCTCATCACTATTAATTTTTGTGTTAAGAGAGGCTGAGGTTAATTTACATATAGCTGGAAAAAAATTATGGCTCTTTTAAAGCAATTACTAGCAGATCTGCAACTCCCTGTGCTGGGGGCCACAACCCTAGAGGGTCCTTAATGTCTTGGGGAAAAGAATTTTATGAAGCCCCAGAATGAAGCCAGCAACTAGTTCTATTAGGAAGCAGCTCTGCCAGGGGTAGTCTCAGCAAACAGTAGAGCTTCAGGAGGCCCTGCCGTGGTAGGTTTTAAGGTTTTTTCTTTTTGGATGGGGAGGGGAAGTCCCTCTTAATTATGCATGCCTTGCTCTCATCACTCCTCACAATTCCCAGACTTATTGGAACTATACTCCCTTCTTCTTTTTGTGTCCTGAGGAGACTGAGTGTAAGATTTTCCCAGGCCTCCCAGACCTGCTAGACCTTATCTGGTCCTTGAAACAAAGCACTAAACCAGCTGGACTGTGGGATGGTGGAAATGTAGCTGTGCTCCCCTGGGGGTGTGTGTGAGAGCCTTTTTCTACCCCTAACACCTGGACCAAAATACTAGCTACAAGAGGCACATTTGATTTTTTTTTTTTGCTATGTTTAAATGCTGTAAAGACCAACATGTGTTTGATTCACTTGGGACAAAATGCATCTCACTTTCTGCTTCTTAACAGATCTGGTTGACATAGGGGATACTTCTAAAGATGAAAGGAGGTCAATGATCCCTGAGAGCACTAAAGAGAATGCTTGATGCAAATCTGAATGTGCCAGAGCTTGGAAATGCACTTGGTTTGAAGTTCCGTTTCCCTCGTGAATGATATATTTGTGCCCTTAAGGTCTGTGTTCTCTATCTGGACCATCTCACTGAGATTCTCAGTTGCAGACAACAGAGCCCCTCCTCCTTGTTTAAGCAGAAAGGGGATCTTTAAAAGGATATTCAATAGTTTGCAAACATCTACATGCTTGGGAGACTAGCATTGGGAAAACAAGATCAGGTAAAACAGAGTTGGGAGAAACAGTCGAATTAAGGATTGTTCTTAGAAAAAAACACAGGTGCCAGGAATTGAAAATGGCAAAGCTCACCAGGTAATCCTCTTATTCATCAACAGACCACCTCTCACTGCTGACTGCCACATCCAAGTCTAGGGATATAGCAAACGAAGCTGAAATTAGGTCGCACACCTGCACCCAGTGGCACAGGAATCTGGGAAATGTGATTGGTAGCTCGACACTCCCTACAGTACAGACAGGCAGGCTGGGAGGTGCTCAGGATGGGTGCTGGCTGAGCCAGCTTGCAATGTCTCCTCCTAGTACTAACCTGAATTTGCCAGAGACCACACCATCAGGGGATGGAGCCAGAGCCGGTGTTGTCTCATTTAACATTTCAAATTATAATTTCTGAGTCTGTTTCCTACCTTGTAAAATATGACCAAAAGTCCCATAATTATAATTATCTACCTAAAAGTTCATCCCATTCTGTATTCTCTCTTATTTCCTCTTTTTGCCTCACAGCAGTTACTACAGTTGTTCATGGTAGACAAGTCCACATCTAGGAAAGAGTTTGCTGCTTCATTGCAGAGTGAATGCAGCTGACAGTCTCTAGCTGCTGAAACTTTAGGACCTGTCTTGACTATGGAGTCAAGTCTCTTTCTACAGAAGCCTGGCCAGTGAACAAGCACAGTGCAAAGAGAATGGCCAGTTATTTCAGCCCAAAATGCAGGCTTCTTTTGTGAGGGCAGTTTTCCTTTGGAGCTCCCTGTTGGCTTGTGTTGACTGAGGCATTGGCAGATCTGCACTTCAGTCCTTTCTCTGCCCAATTCTGCTTCCTCCCCTTTTTATCTTTCACAAGCATCCACACATCTGGTATTCCCAATTCCATCTCAGTGTCTGCTTCTCAGAGGCCCTGGAGGATACACGGGACTCTCTTGAAGATGAGAGGAGACAATGACCCTGACAGCCTTGAACAGAGTGCTTCTTACAAATCTCAAAAGATTTCTTTGATTCCTCCCTTTCCCTTTTAATCCAAAAGAATTAATCCAAAAGAAACTGGAAAAAATCTAATCCAATAAAAAATTATGTCTTTTCCACCTTCAAAAATGTATCTTGAAAGTATCTGCTTTATTTATTTATTTACTTACCAACCCCAGTGTTATCATCCCAGTCTCAGACACTGTGATCTTTTACCTTGTATTAATTTTCTGGGCTGCCATAACAAAGGACCACAAAGAGGGTGGTTTAAGCAACAGAAATTTATCATCTCCTAGTTTGGGGTCTAAAAGTCTGAGCTTAAGGTGTTGGCAGTGTTCGTTCCCTCTGAAGGCCAGGAGAAGGATTTGTTCTTTGCCTCTCGCTTACCTTCTGGTTTTCTGGCAATCTTTGGCATGCCTCCCATTTAGAAGCATTGTCCAATGTCTGCCGTCTTCACTTGGTCTCCACCCACCCTGAGTACATGATGATGTGCAAATTTCCCCTTTTTATAAGGACATCAGTCATACTGGATTAGGGCCCATCCTACTTGAATATGACCTCATCTGAACATCTACATAGGCAGTGATCTTATTTTTATATAAGGTCTGAGGTGCTGAGGATTAGGACATCCACTTATGAATGGGTGGGCTCCAGTCAAGCCCCAACTGGCCTGGACAATGCAATAGCCTCTTAACTCATCTTCTGCTTCCTTTCCTGCTTTGAAGAATTCAGGGCACTTTTTTCAACACTTGAATTGATGGCTTCATCCTGCTCCTGGAATCTTTCAGTGACTTTCTGTCACACATGGAATGAAATCCAATCTGCTTGCTTGGCTCTCGATGTCCTTATTCTGAGGCTTAGACATTCTTCCTGCTCATATCTCACCATTCTCATCAGGAACCGACACCCATGTCTTGCTTCCTCAATTGTGCCAAGTTCTTTCCCACCTGTGTGCATCTACCTTTCTGAAAAGCTCTCCTCCCTGGTCCTTACCTAATAGATCATTCAGCTCTCAGCTCAAACATCTCTTTCTCAAGGAGGTCTCTTCACTGACCATCCTTTGATAAGAAGTAACAAAAGTCATGATAGGTGGTGTTTCTCTGCACTAACAATGCATGTTCATCAAAGGCTGCCTGTAGCTCTGATACACCATGGAGAGCTCCTACCCGGGCCATTGTTGAACTTAAGAAAGAAGGAAGAAAGATGGTGAATCGTGAAAACTGGTTTTACGGTATCTGCCTGACAAAAATATGTATCTCTTCTACCACATTCTACTGGCCTAAGTCAGATGGACACTGAGTTCAAGAGGGTGGGTATGTTTAGTGATCCCATAGGGGAGTGACACATGCCCATTTCAAGTCTGAAGTCCATGGGCTGAGGAAGCATAATATTCTCCCAGGGAAGAACAGTAAATATCTAGAATAATAATTATCTACCATTCTGTATTCTCTCTTATTTCCTCCTTTGGCTTCACAGCAGTTATTATAGTTGTTCATGGTAGATAAATTTGTTTAAAGCTCTGTGTGTGTGTGTGTGTGTGTGTGTGTATTATGAAGCCTGGACCATAGGTTTCTGATAAATTATTATTGGATGAATGAGTACATAAATGTGGGGAAATATGGGAATAATCAAGGCTTTTCAATCAGACAGAGTTAGGAGGGAATCTTAACCTTATGTTCTATTAGTAAGTCATCTCAAACAAGTAAGCAAATTAACAAATATCAAAATATCACCTACTTCCAATTTCTCCATATTCAAAAACAGCACATGAGATTTTCACCAGAGGTGTCCCATAGATGGTACTAAGAAACACCAGTTTTTTCAGGTGGTTGTAGCAGTTATGGTACTTTTGATGTATGTTTCATTTTAGCACATATGAGCACGAATATGACAGTTATTCATATTGAACAATTGAACCCAAGTGAGTCTCAGGGGTTGCTCTATGCAACCATGTCTCAGATTCCCTAATTAACCTGCTAATGCCAGCCTTTAAAAATGACATCTGTTCAGAAAGAAAAAGAAAAATACTGGAATGTCTCACTCATAGCAGGAATTTAGAAAACCTAAATAAGGGACCAAGAAAAAGACTAATTAATACAAAGTAAAAATCAAAATCAACAAGCAACTATGGACCAGAGACACACTAGGTGGGGAAAGGGTGGGGAGAGGAAGGACTAGGGTCAAAATTAGGGGGGGGGGGTGCAGTTGTATGGGGAATAGAACCAAAATGTAAATGCATACATTATGCAAAAATGAAAAAAAAATGACACCTGTTGATAGATTGACTGCTTTGTGTCAATTGATTAATTTGTTTTTCATGCTTTTTTTTTTTAAAGATTTATTTATTCATACATACAAGAACCAGGTCAGTTGGTAGGAGGGTGAGAGGATTCACCAGAGACAGAGGAGGGAACAGAACAGGGAGACTGAGTGAAATACTCTGCTGAGGGGAGTATCGGGCGAGGTGGGAGAAGTCTGCTGTGCCATATGGGATTCTTGCTGGCTGGCCGGGATCAAAACCGATCTGTGGAGGCTGCGGACAGCTTCTGCGCCACCAGGGGAGGCCCATGTTTTTCATGCTTTTACGTAGTTTAACATGTAAGTTTTCAAAATGACAATGCCTCCTCACCACAAGTCAGTGAATGTGCTTTGGAGAGCTATACCTGGCTCTTCCGTGTTTGATGCAACAATTACTTGCGACATGCAGAACATCAGCCATCCCCCAGCCAGCTCCAGATACTGGCCTTTGGTAACAGAGACCTCAAAAGACTCTGTGGCCCATCTCAGTCATTATGTGACTTTCAGCAAATCACGCCCCTACCCCAACTCTTCCCCTTTGTCCCCCTGGCCCCAGCCTCCATTTTGTGAGTAAAATGAAGATTATCTGAACAATCTCCTAGTGCAGGTAGGATGCCATGTTCAAGAAGCAGGGCCAGTGAAAGCTGGTGACGTTTCTGGCCTGTAGGCTGTGGTGCATGTCACCAAAGGGGAAAAGGGGTAAAGAGAGGAAATAAAATTGGAGAGAAACCAAACCCAAATGTGTCAAATAAACTTTCAGTTTGAAAATCCCAGACATGTAAGGTGACCCTGGAGGAAGAGTCAGGTACAGGTGAAACAGTGCCTAACAGATGTTTGGCAAATGACAGATATTCTTTGTTCCTTGGAATAAATTGGGGCTCCTATCTGGTAACAAATAGTTGCAGCTACCCCTTGTGGAATGTCAGCATTTCAGTTAATATCCAGTGGCCAGTAGGAACCTTCCCTGAATGACTTAGGAACAAAGAGGATTTGGTTGGGAGCTTTTACAACTGGAAAGGAGACTTGATCTATCTTTCCATGGAAGGTCCAGGGAACCACTGGGTCTTTAACAGCCGCTACTCACAGAAACCTTCTAGAGGCATCTACTTGCTGACTCAGCTCTGACATCCATTTCTTTTTATTGTGGTAAAATACACATATTATTAAATTTATCATCCTAACCATTTGTCAGTGTAAAGTTCAGTGGCACTGAAGACAATGACATTGTTGTGCAGCTGTCATCACCATCCATCTCCAGAACTTTATCCCTCTTCCTCTGAAACTCTGTACCTACTAGGCAGTGATTTTACATTCCCTCTTCCCAGTTCATGGCAACCGCCATTCTACCTTCTGTTTCATTGCATTAGTCTACTCTAGGTTCCTCATGTCAGAGGGTTCTTACAGTCTTGGTTATTTTGTAACTGGATTATTTCACTTAGCATAATGTCCTCCAGGTTCACTGACATTGTAGCATATATCAGAATTTCCTCACTTTTCAAGGCTGACTAATATTCCACTGTATGGAAACATTGCATTTTGTTTATCCAACCATCTGTTGGAGGACACTTGGGGTAGTTTCCACCTTTTGGCAATTGTGAAAAATGTTACCATGAACAAAGGTATGAAAATATCTTTTCAAGTCCATGTTTTTAACCTTCAGTTTTCAGAAATGAAACTTTGGGACATATGGTCATTCTATTTTAAATTTTTTGAGAACCACCTTACTATTTTCTATATAGATTGTATCAGTTTACTTTCCTATCAGCAAAGCACAAGAATCCAATTTCTGCACATCCTTGTCAATACTTGTTTTTTATTGTTGTTTTGATAATAACCATTCTAAAGAACGTGAAGAGATATCTCCTTGTAGTTTAGTTTGCATTTTCCCTGGAGGTTAGCCATGAGTATCTCTTTCTGTGCTATGTCTAATGATGTCTTGGCCTATTTTTTATTTATTGAGTTGAGAAGATCCTTATGTATTCTAGGTATTAATCCCTACTGGATATGAGTTGCACATTTTCCTTCCATTGCTATTATACTCTATGGATAATGTTCTTTGATACACACACTTTCTTTTGTATGCAAAATTTCATGGAGACATTAGTTGTAATAAAAAACTTTGGGGAAAAATTCAAATGTCCATCAACAGGTGAAACTTTATTGAAGTAACATTGGCTTATGAAATTATACAGGTTTTAGGTGTACATTGTTTTAGTTTGATAGCTATATATATTAAGTTATGATCTCTACCAAGATTCTAGTTTCTATCCTTCATCATACAATTGATTCCTTTTACCCAATTTATTTACTCCTGTAGCACTTCCCTTCTAATGACCATTTTGTTCTAGTGCATGACTTTAAACTTGGGGAACAGAGGAGGAAAGGCATCAGATAATAATGGCACTGTTTTGCCAGGGGAGGAGAATATAGGTATCTTTCACAAGAGAGGAGTCACAGAGGAACAGCAAGTTTTGGAGGAAGAGGATGAGTTTGATTAAAGAACACAAATACAGTGAGTTCATGGAGATACTGAATAGATAGATCCACAAGAGTTCCAAAGAGGTGGTTGTTTTAAGAATGGAGTCACATAACTTATGGGTAGACCTAGGATCCTATGAGACTATTGGCCATTCCCTCAGTCCTTCTCAATGTTCTCTTTTTTTTCCAAATAGGAGACACTGATATATAAGGGGATACTGCCTGTAGTTTCTCTGCCCCATGAACACAAGGCCCATTGCACATCACTGAGACTCCCAAAAACCTCTGAATAAAAGCATCAACCTTAAAAATGCTTGGATTTACAAAGCCAGGGGTGGGCCCTAGTCTTTATAGTTCCTCCAGTTTTCCAACTTTATCTCTTATCATTTCCTCTCTTTTCATCCCATCCCACCCAATTCCATCCCATCCTCCAGGTCTTTGTATAGATTGCTCTCTCTGACATACATACATTTTCCTCCTTCGTCCTCTGGATATTTCTCACCTTCCTTTCAAAATCATATTAAGTGTGGTCTCCCCTGGGAATTGTCCCTTGATTTTCATATCTACCTTTCACTCTTTGGAGAAGTAGCCAGCTAGATAAATCCTAGTGTCCAAGCTGTGCAGATTCAGAGCTTGGTGACTGGGCCAACTTGAGGGAACCTGGGCAGAGGGTTTCTTAGCTGAAGTAGGGTAATATATTGCATTTTTAATTTAATTTGTTGAATGTGTTCTAAAGAATGAAGGACGTAAGTGAAATAAGCCACTGGAATGACTCATAATGACATAAATTTTATAGGCTCTTCTCTTAGTTAGGAAAACCCTGGAGACTTCTGATGCTCTAATTTTTTTCTCCTTGTTGCAAATTTGATGACTCAGTTTATTTTAATACAAATAAAATATGATTTGTTTTTGCTTTTGTTTTGCTTATCTGAGAGCTCTCTGACTGTAAGAAACAGAAATTCATTGTGGCTAATCTAGGCAAATGGGAATTCACTGGAAAGTAGCAGTGACCAGAGGGAAGACTTGGAATGAACAGAGAAGATGGTATCCAAGGGTCCCAGAAGCAGAAGCTCTAAGGTTAGGGTGACACTGATGGGATGAAGAGCTGGCAAATGTTTCCAGTCTCTGTCCTTCTGCTTCAGATTCAAATTCATGGAGGAAGTGACCAACAGTCTACTACAAGTCATATGTGCATCTCCTAGCTATGCAGGGGCAGGCTATTTTATCAGACCATCAGAACAAAGTCTGATAAAACAATAAAAAAACCAAGTTAAGTTATCCTACCCCTTCAAAACAATCTGGGATTTTTTTTTTCACCTGAGAAGATGAAATGAATGTTGAGTGGGTAAAGTCCACCAAATGACACCTGACAAAGACTTTGCTAGGACAGAGTATAAGGTGAGGTAATACTTCCTGATCTCTGCCTCCTTACCTGCTATTTCATAGATAGGATCTGACTTACTTTCTCAAGAGACTTGCAAGGTAAATAGCTGGGGTTTTTTTTGAGGGTGGAAAAAAGAGGTCAGAAAGGAGAAGAAATTTGATTAAGGTCTCCCAACTAGAAATTAGTGAATCCAAGATTTGAATCTTGGTCTGTCCAATTCATTGTTCCTTCCCCTGTAGTCCCAAGCTACCATTACACAGAATCAGGATATCTGAAGCTGGAGAATAGGTTGATCAATAATTATGTTATGAGAAGGGTAAGTAATTTCATGGATGGCAGAGGCGGGCTGAGGCCAAAGATCTTGGCTTGCAAGTCCTTCTGTGAATTGACGTATACTCTCCGGGGTCCTCCAATCACAGAGTGTCTCTTGGGCCCAACAAAAATTTAGTAGCTTTACCTCCAACCCCACTGGATTTTTATTTACTTTCTCTGGAGTATGCTTCAGCAGTTTCTTTGCAAAGTCTCTCCCCTGGGCTTCATGCTTTCTATAAATGGCCTAGAGAAGACTCTCTAAGGTGACTTAAATGAAGTCTATATTTACCCAATGTGAACAATTTTGTGATTTAGCCTATCTTTTATCTTAGCTTTGGTTGTGTTTTTGCTAGGAAGAATATTAATATTTATCAATAAAATTGAAATTTATGATAATTCTATGTTGTTTTGTGTGGAACATACTTGTCATTTAACTTTGGAACACACACTCTTTGAGAACAGGGATATTTGCTTTATTCACTGCTATATTTCCAACAAGTACACGCCTGATTAGTAATAGACACTCAATAAAATTCATGGAATACAAGATGACATTTATAAACCATTCCATCTCTTCTCAGAAAATGGACTTTGCCTATAACTCCAGAAGGCCAGGCTGGACCAAATTGACCCCATATATCTCTTAAGATGGAGGGATTTAGACAAAGGAAGGAAAAATACTGAAGCCATAATAGGGGGTGAGGCAGAGCTAGATTTGTTACTTATAGCAGTTTTGAGGGTGCAAAAATCAGAAGAAAATCAGTGTTATGAACCAGTCTCCATTTCTAGCCCAAATTTCCCTGCCTGCCTAGATTGCTTTGCCCTTTTCGATTAAAAATAAAAAGTGTCGGGCCCTCCCCGGTGGGGCAGCGGTTGAGCGCTGGGCTGCGAAGCTGCCGGCAGCCTCTGCAGCACCAGTTCGATCCCCAGCCACAGGCAAGGGTCCCACATGGCGCGACAGACCTCTCCTGCCACACCCGCTGCTCGCCTTAGCAGTGTATTTCGTCACTCTGTCTGTTCTGTTCCCCACTCTGGCTCTGGTGAATTCTCTCATCCTCCTGCACTTCTGACTGTACCCAGTGCTTGTATAAATCAATCAATCAATCAATCAATCTTTAAAAAAATAAAAAACAAGTGTCAAGACTTCAATTTCCAGACAAGATGGAGTAACAGGAACTGGATTGATACTCCTAAATGAAACAGACAATGAAATGGGCAAATGAAATATAAAACAGTGGCTTTCAAGACATTGAACATCAGGCAACAAAGAACTGTGATTCTGGAGAGATGGAAAACAGATGAAGTGAGCCTTTTAATTTTAATCACCTTAGCTTACCTCCTTAAGAAGTTTCCAGATCACGGTACAGGGAGGGGCACACAATGGGGTTTGGCAGACTTCTTAGGTTAAGGAGACCAAATTGAGAGTTCAAGGACATGGAGGCAGACTAGAGGTCACATAATAGAATCCTGGAGAGGAGAGACCTGGAGACATTTAGAGAGGGAAGGAGGGAGAGAGTAAAGTCGAGATAGAGATAGAGAGAGAGAGAGAGATCTGGAAATTTCCTCTGCAAAGAACTAATAAGAACATGATATGAGGAAGGAAATGGGAGTATGACTATCACTGGGAACAGATCTGGGTAACTGGAAGTCATACAGGGCCAGGAGTGGTGCTTATTGCCACAATCTAGACTTGAAAACTTCCTACTTTATAGGATACCCAGAAGAATCTTGCCTCAGTTATGAAAAATAATTAGTCCTCTGGCTCTATCTAATGAGTCTAAAAAGCAATCCTTGAAAGGATCAAACTGTTTCCAAGTAATTTAAATGTGCTCAAGAATAAAGCTCAAGAATATTTACAGGAATATAAAAAGATTCAGTGCTTAACAAGAAAAATTCACAATGTGTGACATCCAATAAAAATTTGCCAGGCATGAAAAAAATTAGAAAAACATAACCTATACTGAGGAAAAAGAATAATCCATTGAGCTGACACAGAGGTTGGAATTAGCAAAGAAGGCCATTAAAATAGCTATTATAACTATATTTCATACATTCAGACATTAAGTAGAGACATGGGAGAGATTTTAATAAGACTTGAACTTTTTAGATGAAAACTTAATTGTGACTTGAAAAATACACTGGGTAATATTGACAACAGGTTAGATATCAGAGAAGAAAAATATTAGTGAACTTGAAGACATAATGCAATAGAGACTACCTGAGATGCAATACAGAGAGAAAAGAGAAAAAATGCAAGAGAATAGCATCAGGGAGTTGTCAGTCAATGTCAAGCAGTCAAATATACATGTAATTGAAGAACCCTAAGGAGAGAAGAAAGGGGAAGACAGACATAATTTGAAGAAATAATGACCAAAATTTTCCCAAGTTTAACAAAAACTATAGACCCGCGAGCTAAGACTCTCAACAAATCCCAAGCACACAAAGTGTTTGAAGAAAGGTACACAAAGTTACATCTTGATTAAACTGATCAAAGAAAGAAATCCTTAAAATAACCAGAGGAAAAAAGAGGTAAAAAAGTGACAAAGATAAAAATGGTCACAGACTTCTCATTAGAATCAATATGAGACAGTGATAGTGGATCAGTCTCTTAAAGTACTAAAAAGAAAAAATTTGTCCATCCAGAATTCTATCCCTAGCAAAAAATATCTTTCAAAAAGTGAAGGTGTAAAAGATACAAAAGCAGAAAGAATCAATTACCAGCAACCTGTGTTACAAGAAAAGTTAGAGGTCACCCTTCTGGCAGAAAGATGATACCTGAAGCCAATATTCATCTACATAAAAGAATGAAGAGCAGCAGATGACAGCCTGCGACTTGTGAAGACTTGGATGGGCAGAGAGGTGTTGCATCAACTGAAATAAATCAGATGGGGAAAGACAAATAAAATGCCATATGATTTCACTAGGATGTGGAATATAAACAACAGTAAAACAAATGCACAAACAAAACAAAGCAAAAGTTAACTGTCAGATACAGAGAACATATTGAAAGCTACCAGAGGGAAAGGCAAGAAGGGGGAGAGTGAAATGGATAAAGGGGATCAATTCTATGGTGACAGAGAAACTAGCCTTTTGGGGGTGAACATGAGGTAGTGCACAAAGATGGTGAGTTATAATATTGTATACCTGAAACTTAGATACTATTATAAATCAAAATTACCTCATTAAAAAAACGAAGAGCATTTGAAAGTGTACATGGGAAACTACATAGGTAAATATAGACTTTTGTATTATTTAAATCTCTTTACAAGATAATTAACTACTGAGAGAAAAATGATAATAATATACTATGGAATTTATATCTTGTGTTGATGTAAAATGTGTGACAATGGTAGCATAAAGACTGGGAAGGAAGGCGTGGAAGAATACTATTGTAAAGTCTAAACTATACCTGAAATGATATAATATCACTTAAAGATCAGCTATGAAAATTTAGGTATGGTAGGTCTAGATCTATAAGATATAGGTGACTATCACTCATTACACATCATTTAGTTATATAAGATGTGGAAATATGTATTTTATACATTTTATTTATATGTATTTTATACATCTATGATATAAGCTCCCAAACAGCTACGAAAATAACAAAAGAAGTAATTATAGAAAACAAGGCAACAAAGGAGATAAAAAGAAATTATAAAACTTATAAATGTCAGAAGAAGGGAACTATGAATGGATGCAAAACTAGAATATCATCATACAGGCTGTGCTACCTCTTAAACACTAACAAAAATATTGATTGACATAATAATTTTTAATAGTGAATATTTTTGAATTGTATAATAACTATAGGAGAAGAAATTATGACACAGTGCTAGGAAATTCAGAAAAACAAATTTCATCTAAAACAAATATTCTAGCTTCTTAGTCAAAGTCATCCAAGCTTTATCTCTTTCACTAACATCATAAACATTCATTTTTGGTATAAAATTAGCTTTAAGAATCCTAAACCCTCCACAATTTATCATTTGTTATACTTGACAGTTCGGTTGTTTTATTTATTCTTTTATGAGATTAAATTTCTCCTGTGATAGTGTGCCTTTTGTATTCATTTACTTTTACAAACTACGAATGCAAATTTGTGGAAAGCATCATTTTAATTTCCTCCTCCCTGTAGTGCATAAATCACAGCAGAGCTTAAAAGACATGCCAATTTGAGAAACAACGGTGCTTTTGTGTTTGGGTTTACATTCCCAGCATGAGCTAATGCTAATACCTGTTTGCATTTATATGCAAGTTCTTGATGTTCGTGGGGTAGATTTTTATAGAATAAAACAGAAAGGTTTTGTTTCACCTTGGCTTTAAGAGAGAAAGAAATGACAAAAACCCAATTGCTAGCCAAACTGCAAATTCCTCTGAAATTCACACTCTGTGCAAGTGAGAAAAACCCTGCAATTTAAGCTACATTTTATTCTTTCCTGTTCCACCAGCAAAAATATTCAGAAACCAATGACCTAACTGTCTGATCTCAAAGGCATCACAAGTGCTTGCCTTAGAATCATGAGAAATCATCCAACTCTCTTGTTTTCCTGGTGACTGGAAACTAAATTATCCCCCTAGGTAGCCACACGTGTCCCCCTTTTCTCTCTGGCCAAGTTCCTGAGCCTTTTTGACACGGTATGGGTATGGATATTCTAGGATTGGGTGTTCTGACATGGGAAAGGGCAGAAATTTACTGGTGTTGGACAAATACCCCCTAGCCACGACAATAGCTTTTCTGGCATGTGAGGTCAAAAATGTGCCTGTGACCATGACACGCCGTGTCACTGTGTGAGCCAGCCAGGCCAGGTAAGAGGACAGAGCTGGGAGAAGACACAGAGGAGGGTCTGTGTCAATCACTGGTCCTTTCATTTGAAATCAAGGTTCAGTTCTTATAGGCTATTGAGTGGAATTATTATTTAGGTTCAGGGTTCTGCAGCGAAAATGATAGATTCCAGTGTGATTCCTGGTTTTCACGGAGATGAGGTTTGAGTTTTGTAATGGATTCACAGGTTTTCTAATGAACTCTAATGAACTCTGTAGGTCCTCTGCTCGCTGCCAAACATTCTATAAAATCATCTCATTTAACACAAAGCTAAGTCATCACAATTTTACAGAGGAAGAAATCGAATCCAGAAAGGAGAGAGGGCATCACTCACCTAACGGGGACACTAAGTCAGACTAGGAAGCCTCTTGCTTATTATCCTTACCACGTTTATGCAGGCACTGTAATGTCACCATTTACACACAATTTGTCCAAATCTGAACTGCTGAGGCGTTGCACAGGGGCAGCTGCGGAGGGGCTCGGGGCTCCTTCTCCACCTAGCCCTCTTGCTTTCATCTTATCCTTGCCTCTTTTTAGCATTGTGGATGATTAGTTCGTCGGCTGCCACATGAGACCAGACTTACAGGCAACAGTGAGTGAGTGAAAGAAACAGGCATGCCGGAGTCAGGCAGCCAGCACCCTCATTAGCTCTGTAACTTTGCGCGCGTTCGTGTACCTGCTTTTTCAACACGACCAAGTGGCGATGAGCAGCTCTATGAGGTGCGATGCCTTTAAGTGGTCGACACGAGACGGTGCCAGGGACACAGAGGATGCCCAGTAAATGCCCGGTGTCTCTGGGGTCTGAGAGTCAGTATCTTGCTTGCTCCTGCGTTGCCTCTGCTCTTGGTACATAGTGAGCGCTCAGGAAAATTTATTGCTGCAACGAAGGCAGTGACAGCAAAGGAAATTTTTCACCACTGTCTGTTTCTAGGGGTATTTGAAGTAGAGCAGTCATCTGTCCCAGATTCTGGCAGCCGTGGACCGGGAAGAGCGAGTCAGGGCGCGGGTCCCGAGCCGATGCTGGGGCTTTTGAGCTCGAGATCCGCACCTGCGAGGGCGCAGCCAGGACGCGGGGAGCCGCAGTTGCCTGCAGAGGGCGCCCCCGGCTCGCTGAGCGCGAAGAGCTGAGCTTGGGACGCTAGCAGGTCGCGGGGCACTGGCTGCAGTCGGGCGCTGACTGCCGCCGGGTACGCGCAGGTGACCCGGGCCGAGCGCTAGGTGAGTGCCTTCGGAGCGCAACAGCCGGGCACTCCCGTGCACCGAGCCTTTCTCACGAGCTGTAAGTACAGGCGCCTGGGGTAGGGGGGAGTTGCACGTCTCATTCTTGTTTAGGGGCACTTGGAGGCAGTGCAAGTCGGACCGGGGCGGGCTGATGGTTGGTGCGCTTGGGGGAGTGGGCAGGATTCCTGGTTGTGGTGGTCTTTGGGAAGGTTTGGGGTCGATCCGGAGGAGCACTGGCAGTCCGGCGGACCTTTTTATTCGGGCGACTCCAGTTTCCTTGAGGTTCTAATACTAGGATTTGTTTCTCGGGCTCCATCGCGTGCTATCCGGGGGGCCGAGGGTCTCGGGGCTGGTGGGGTACTCGCGGGAGGGCGATCAATCACCTGGGCAGCCCCCACCGCTTTAACCCTTCCAGGGGAACCACGTGCTGCAACTCTGCCTGTCAAGCAAAGCCCGCCTCCGGGGCATGGGAGGGGACTCGGGGGAGGGGTGGGCTGTGCCCCGCGGGAACCCGGCCGGCCCGGGCGCCCGCCGGTGCCAGCTCGGTTCTCTCTGCCTCTCGCTCCCACGGGCTCCTCGGAGGTAGTGCCGCAGGGAGACGCAGGGCCCTGCCCGGAGGAGCTTGAAGTCTCTCGAGGGCCGGCCAGGTGCTCGGCTTCATGAAAGGAAGCAAAGAATACAAGCTGCCCAAGTGACTAACTCCGGAAGTCCCTCTCCCAAGCAAGCTGTGAGCGTCCAGGAAACCTTTCCCCAGGTTTCAACCACTTTGAATCTTCTCTAGTCGTTCCAGGCAGAGGGACAACTTCAGGGTCTCTGGGGCCTGGCCCAGGATCCTTTACCCAAACCCTCCCGGGCGATTTATGAGAATCCGGAGCGAGATACTGGCTGCGGGCGCCTGGCAGGACTCAGGCGCGCCTCCAGGTCTTGTGGAGCTGTGGCACTTCTCAAAGCCCACTTACAGAGCTCCAGGAGCTTTGGGAGTCAGAACTACCCCAAGGCAAGGTAGGTGGCTCAGACGGAGCTGGATCGGGGTTGACACCAGTAAAAATGCAATCTGCTCGAGTCTTGGCGAACGACCTTTGCTTTCTCTTTGCTTTTTAGGGCTTCTGGAGAGCTGCTACCTAGCCTGGGGCTTGAAAGAGGGAGGCATGCATTTTCAGTTGCACCTCAGAAGGGGAGAGTTCTTTTTCATCACCAGAAAGGCAACAAACCTGAAATGTGACTATTCAATAGCTGGGCAAAATGTCTGGGAGTCTCTGGACTGATAGCTTAGAATATGCTTAAAAGTCAGTGCATTCTTTGGGAAATTGAAGGACCAGCTGCTTGTTGTGACAGTGGCCTGGAGCAAGGGAATCAGGAGATAGTTATAAAAGGCAAGAGGGACTTTTCCTAGGGTCTGACTTGGATTGCCAAGGGCAGGCTCCTGCCACGCATTTCTTGTAGTCTTCTGATGGAATGCTGCTGAGGTCCCCAACTCCTGGGGCTTTTGTAAGGGACTGCTTGGTAAGTGAGAACTCCTGCCCAGGAACTTGAGGGGTGTCAGCCCCCTATGTACTTTCCTTCAGGAAGATGAAGACTCTGAACACCTCCACCATGGATGAGGCTGGGATGGTGGTGGAGAGGGACTTCTCCTTCCGCATCCTCACAGCCTGTTTCCTGTCACTGCTCATCCTGTCCACACTCCTGGGGAACACACTGGTCTGTGCTGCCGTCATCAGATTCCGACACCTACGATCCAAGGTGACCAACTTCTTTGTCATCTCCTTGGCAGTATCGGATCTTTTGGTGGCCGTGTTGGTCATGCCTTGGAAAGCAGTAGCCGAGATTGCCGGCTTCTGGCCCTTTGGGTCCTTCTGTAACATCTGGGTGGCCTTTGACATCATGTGCTCCACCGCATCCATCCTTAACCTCTGTGTGATCAGCGTGGATAGGTACTGGGCCATCTCAAGTCCCTTCCGGTATGAGAGGAAGATGACCCCCAAGGCAGCCTTCATTCTGATCAGCGTGGCTTGGACCTTGTCAGTACTCATCTCCTTCATTCCGGTGCAGCTTAGTTGGCACAAAGCGAAACCCACAAACCCCTCAGATGGGAATGAGACTTCCCTGGTCGAGACCACAGACAATTGTGACTCCAGCTTGAGCAGGACATATGCCATTTCATCCTCCCTAATAAGCTTTTATATCCCCGTGGCCATCATGATTGTCACTTACACCAGGATCTACAGGATCGCCCAGAAACAGATAAGGCGTATCTCGGCCTTGGAGAGGGCAGCGGTCCATGCCAAGAATTGCCAGACCACTACAGGTAATGGAAACCCTGTGGAGTGTTCCCAACCAGAAAGCTCCTTTAAGATGTCCTTCAAAAGAGAGACGAAAGTCCTGAAGACTCTGTCTGTGATCATGGGGGTATTTGTGTGCTGCTGGCTGCCTTTCTTCATCTTGAACTGCATGGTGCCCTTCTGTGGGTCTGGAGAGACCCAACCCTTCTGCATCGATTCCATCACCTTTGATGTGTTTGTGTGGTTTGGGTGGGCAAATTCCTCTTTGAACCCCATCATTTATGCCTTCAATGCTGATTTTCGGAAGGCGTTTTCAACCCTGCTAGGATGTTACAGACTTTGCCCTACAACCAACAATGCCATAGAGACGGTCAGCATCAATAACAATGGGGCTGTGGTCTTTTCCAGCCATCACGAGCCACGTGGCTCTATATCCAAGGACTGCAATCTGGTGTACCTGATCCCACACGCCGTGGGCTCCTCCGAGGAACTGAAGAAGGAGGAGGGAGGTGGAATAGCCAAACCCTTGGAGAAGTTGTCCCCGGCCCTCTCTGTCATATTGGACTATGACACTGATGTGTCTCTGGAGAAGATCCAGCCCATCACGCAGAACGGACAGCATCCAACCTGAGTGCGGCATCACTCGTGCCCGACGTGCTCATCCCCAAAGCTAGAGGAGACTTCTTGGGGGCTTGCTGTAAAGAAACTGAGGTGAGGTGAACACTGAGATGTCAGGCAAGCCCTCCTCTGCTGCTTTTTCTCAACACACCACTATTTTCAAATACATTCCAGTGTGTTTTCTGTGTGGCACAGAGCGAATCAACGAGGGGCCCACGGGAAGCTGACATTCACAAAGGACGTATCTTTGGCTCCAACATTGTTTTTAGAAACTGATTCTTGTTTTAGGACTTAACATATAGGGCAGAGAATCAACAATGAACAGCTTCACTTAAAAAAATTAAACCTTTCCGAGAAGGAAATGAGAAGGGTTGAGTTTGCTGTGTACAAACAGGTGCTAACTCTGGTCCGAGCAAAGTTTTCAAATTGTAAAGGTAGGTGCATGCCTTCATAAATTATTCCTGAAAAATAATTGAGCCTTACAGTAGGAGGGATTTTTTTTTTTCAGAATTGAGAGATGCTTTGTTAATATTGGTTTTATTTATTTATTGTACTATGTGGATATTTTTAATTTATTATAATAAATCTATATTTATCATATTTAATAGGATAAAGTAATGTTATCTGAAAACCTTACAGTCCCAGTTTTGCCCATTGATCTAGCACTTTATAAGCTAATGAAATGAACACACTGACTCTGAAGATTCTAAATGCTCATAAATTACTTCTAGAAACAAGGCAAAGACTGACAGGAAATGAAGTTGTGCTGATTCCTTGAGATTCATTAGCATAAATAAATACAAGGTGAGAAATGACAAAGGCTGTGAATATTTTCTTTTCTAAAAAGATTTTGAAAATTTTAAAAAGCATAGCTACTATTGTGTTCCAAAATTTTTTAATGACAAAGGCTCTCCTGGGAGAATGATGTACCATTCTGTAAATATCTTAAATAAAAGTCAGCTTAATGAAGAAAGATCCAACTTTAGTTAGGATCTTAGGTGGTAATAAAAATTACTTTGTATTTATGTAAAATAATTGGCCCTTTCTGTCTTTTCTCATTCCACCTGTCTGATAGCTTTTCTGAACCAAACAAATGGCTATCCTGCTTAGATGGGTGTAGTGAAAAACCTGGGTTCCCTTAGGCCGGTGTCACAGCAGTGTCAGCAATGGATAGAGCAAACCTGCACCTCCATCTCATCAGGTCAAACAAGCCACTCAGTGGGGTCACTTTTTGTAGTGCTTTAATCTGAATTTAGAAGTGATTTTCTTAAAATAAAGTCTTTAAATGTTAATGGTATACTAACTAACAAATAGTGCCTCATTATCATCCTCCAGTAAGACTCTTCTCTCGGGATGTGTTAAATACCCCAAAGCCATCAGTATCTCTTTTGACAAATGCTAGCCCTTTCTCTGTGCTTTGGAATCAAGTTCTATGTCATCGCCTGGACTGTACAAAGTATCATAAACCTCCCTTGCCAGATACTAACTTGTGAGGTATTTCAAGAGAGTTTCTTTGAAATGTTTACAAAGTATTCTTGTTGACAAACTATTGACTTAACGTTCAAATGAAATGGGTAACAAGAAAGAAATCTACTGAAAAGTATCTCCTGCATCAGGTCTGTGTTCTTTATGCATTGTGAATGTTTTCTTAATTTTATTGCCTGCGTGCTTTCTTACACATAATAAAATTATTTTGTGAACTCAAATCTACCCTGAATGAGCCGTGTTGCATTTGTTAAATGTGTTTTTAAAATGAAGATATTTCAGAGAGACAAATAAGAAAACATGGGCATTTTCAAGTATATGTTCCTTTTCTTTTCCTTTTTAATGGAACTTTCTTCTCTTCTGTATGCCACATGTTGCCTTTGACTATTTAAACAGGAAATATTTTGAGTTGTACTGTGCACTCTTGTTTTCCTTCTGTCCTAAAAACATTCTTTTTGAGAAAGAAACCCTTCTTCACTGGAGGAATTATTGCAGTTTTTATAGCATACATGTAAAGCTTTTCAAAATCTCTGTGCTTTCTTTCAAAGAGCCCAGGGATTTTAAATAATATAAAAATGACAGAAAAGATGGTGGCCTAGGGGTTGTTGTGGACACTCATGTATGGCAGCACTGTATGTATGCCTAGTGTTTGTTTTAAGAGTAAAACATAACAGGACTATTTTTCCTGGAGAAAATATTCAGGTTATGATTCTGAGCTTCTCAAAATGTCTTATAGGGCACAGTGTTGGTCCTGTTAAACCTGCTGAGGCCACCCACCTCCGCCCCCCCACCTTTTCATCTCAAAGGAGGAGCATGACTGAACAGTGGGTGATGTAGAAATGAAGGGTTAAGTTTATAATTTGGAACATCACACAACAGATGGTCTCTTTTTCATTTCCATATTTGCCTTCCCAAGGCTTTGGCATATAATGAACATATCGAGGCTGAAGGCGCATCAAGCATGGTGCCTTTTCTTTTTGCTTCCTGAGTTTCGGGGGACATTCATTCTTTGCAGGTTCATTTCGTTCTTTTATTAAAAGTCCAGCAACACTAGGTACGATGCTTAGGATTGTCCCTTTTCCAGCCAAGGCACCAAAGCCTTTGCCATTTATTTCATTGGCAAAGAGTGAAAAAATAAATGATGTGTCTAGAAATCATATGAAATAACTAAAATCCAGCACACTGCAGAAGAGACTTTATTTTCGGTTCCTGGCATGTTGGGTTATTTAAAGGGTATTTTGTAAAATGTCAATTTTACTGAAAGAATTTTTCAGAGAATTTAATTTACAATCATATAAGCAATGTTTATGATTTTAATTTCACTTTCAACTATAGTGATGAGCTATAAGGATGTTGAATATTTGTGAAATGCTTTACCAAGGAAGATGTAAGAGAAGTGATTTTTCCTCTTTTCCACCAAATAATGGTCAAATAGATGCTGGGCTCTTCTGGGTGGTGGAACAACAGGAAGTCTTATAGAAGGCAGGCAATGCTGGTCTTCAGGGGAAAGACTGGGGGTTATTTGGGAAAGTCAATGGTTTCTCTTGGGATCTGAATGAGACATGGTTTCTGAGTCTCAGCTGTCCTGCTCCACTAAATGGAGGAGCAAAACTTCGGTATGAACTTCTTCAGTGGCCAGGTCACTCCCAAAAGTGAATTAATATGTAGACCATGTTCAGGGACTGTCTGAATGCTCCACTCTCTGTGGCTTCCTCCTGACCCTGCTCCCCCTGTTCAGGACCACACCAGCAGCATTTCAACTTGACCCTTCTGCCCCATCAGGCCGGTCCACCTTTGGGGCCCTGGAATACAGAAAGCAAAGGCTCTGTATCCCACAAACATGGATTCACATGCAGCTCCTATCGTGCTGTGTGTGAGTGAACAAATGTCTGTTCCTCTCTGAGTCTGTTTGCCCATTTGTGAAATGCAAATGAACATGTGGGTTCTGGCAAGGGGGTTACATGACACTAATGTCTGTGAGAGTGCTGACCATGGAAATGCCGGGCTCTCTGATTCTTCATAGATGTCTCCTTGGAAGGGGTAGGTGACCTAGTATTCACCGCATTAGTACTAATGGAGCAGGTTTGCATTTGACTTCTCGGAAGGAAGGGACTTTTCAAGTACATGTGCCTTGGGGTTATCCCAGACTCCATTCTCTTTTGTTGTAGTTATCTGATATTTCAGAAGCAAGCAGCTTTTTACAGCTGCTTGGTTAAAAAAAAACAAAAAACCTCCTTAATTTACCACAAGAGAGCAACTAAATGAGACTGACTATAATATTTTATATTATGAACTCTACTTTCTTGTGGAATTTGCTTTAGAAATAGTGAGTTGATGGCCAGATAGCCCTGGGCTTTTAAAACTAGGACCTGCTGCTTTGCGTGATCTGGTTACTGTCATTTGAAGGAACTAACAGTGTATCATGTGACTATAGGTATTCCATACCCCGGATATCCCTCTATGTATTTCTTAGAGATTTCCTGGATACAAACACACCATATCAGCCACTTTATTTGCATAGAGGATTGAGGGCATGAAGAGCATTACAGGAGAGAGAACCCTCTAAGATTTTGTTATGAGGCCAATCTACTCTTTCTACCGTCTGTCATGTTAAATTACTGCCCGGTAATATACAGAATTATAAAAAGCAATATTTGAACTTGAGTTGGTTTTATCAGTCAAGATTTGGGAGTTATAATTTTAAATAGTATTAGAAGTTCAAGACTAATCTCTGATTTAACTTTTTAATCAACTCAAGAAAATGTACAAAACCAGTTAAATTTTTTCCCACCCTTGTAAAATAGATATTCTACTTGCTCTCAAATTAGGCGAATGTTTACAACTCCTGAAGAGGATCTCCCCTGAGCTATGTCCACAGGAATGAGTCTACTCCCAGCACATCCAGTAGCAGAAATGGCGGCAATATGGAGAGGATATCTAGGAGAGTAGGATGTTAGGGGAGAGTTTTTTCTTTTATGAATTTCATTAAATCTTTTTCTCTAAAAGATAAATAGCTTAGATAAAATGATGTACATCCCTTGAAAATAAATTTTTATAAGTCTACAATAAAGGGGTTGAAAGAGATGATTTAAAAAATATTGCTGTTTTGCAAATACTAGATATGAGAGTCATAGGTATTTCAAATCCTTATTCTCTTTGTGATTAGAAAGCAGACAGCAATATTTATAAAACACAGGGCCTCCCTGGAGGTGCAGTGGTTGAGCACTGGGTTGCGAAGCTGCCTGCAGCCTCTGCAGTGCCGGTTTGATCCCCAGCTGCTGGGTCCCACATGGCGTGCAGACCTCTCCTGCCACGCCGGCAGCTCCCCTCAGCAGTGAATTTCATCACTCTGTCTGTTCTGTTCCCCTCTCTGGCTCTGGTGAATTCTCTCACCTTCCCGTGCTTCTGACTGTACCCAGTGCTTGTATAAATAAATAAATCTTTAAAATAAAAAATACACAAATCTGACTGTATTATGCCCTTGCTTAACATTCTTCAGTGACACTCAATTTCTTTTAGGGAAAAAAAAGTCCAGTTCATGCAAGACACTTGGTGGTCTCTGCAGTGTCATTTGAGCAAAGTCCTTTCTTGTCTGCATGCCTTTGTTCACGCTGTCCCCTCTGCCTTAATGCCTGCGTAGACTTTGCCCACTCCTCCCCATCTCTTAAGATTCAATAGGGACATAATTGCAAAAGACCTTCTTTGGCACGTTCTCCCCACCCTACAGCCTTTATTTCTTTTCAAAGACTTGCCAAGTTGTATGAAATAATCTCCGTACCTCCTTATATATCTCCCTAGATTAAGAGTCTGTTGAGAATAAAAGCTGTCTAGGTGGGTTTCCCTTTATACATTCCTAAACTTTCTGCATACTACCTGGCATATAGGAATTGCTTGTTAAATTTTGTTGAATGAATGAAAAGAATGGACAACTGAAAATTTTGATGAAGTTTGTTTCTGCCAGGTGTACGAGTGTGGGTCTGAGGCTCCCTCTCATGTCTGTGGGTATAATGGCTATAGGAGGCCAATGCCTTTGGATAAAGCACAAGGTTAAAGCCAGAAAGACATTTAGGACATTTAAGTTACAAATCATGACTCTGTAGAGTTCAACTATAACAGAATGGAGAGTTGGCTTATTTGAGAGTTGAACCACTGCATGTTCAAGGATCAGTTTGATCAGGGCACACTGGCACAGCTTAATTTAGCCAACACTGAATCAGTACCTCTCCAGTGACCAGTGATACTTTGGGAAGGAGGAGTAGGTGGGGATGACAGGGCAGGCAAGAGTGGGGGAAGGTGCTTAACAGGGGACAGCATTGCTCAAGGGGTGTTAGAATGGGGCACAGAGCTGGGAAGGGAGTGCTGTTGGAGGTGGGTGTGCAGGATGGACAGGACTTTGGCAGAGACTGACAGCATGGGAAGAGTTGATTGGGAACTCCAGCACCTATAAACTTGGCACTTGGGAAGGGGCACTGGAGGGATGTGCAGGACATGTAGTAGAGGTTCATTTAAACTCAATGGAAGGTTTGGTCCAAATGAGGTCCAACAAGTAATCCAATTAATTGCTTTGGGGTGCTCTCCACTTTCTGCAGGGCTCACTTTTCAGTGCAGCAGGGTAATTAACCGGATGGCCAGGGGATGATCATTGGACTTGAATGTGAGTCCCTCCGTGAATATCCCCTGCAGCCATATCCACTTTCTTATTGCTCTCAACTAGATACTGGTGGCACCCTTGCCCCATGTTGCTTTCATCGGTTTTCACTTCATCTCAGGTGTCAGCCTCACTGGCAATTTCTCCTTGGTTACCCTTCCCAGGCTGGTGGCCCCTGCAGGCCAGGCATCCATCAAGGGCTTTCTTGCCTCCTGTTTCTGGCGGGAGAGCCTGTAGGTACAGACTGTGTCCTTTTCCAACTCTATTCTCTGTGCCCAGTACAGCCTGACACACAGGATGTGTCCAAATTGGTATAATTTTTAAATGAATGAGCAAATGAATAACTTGAGGAAAAGGTTTAAGGAGCTGCTTATACACATATTTGACTTTTCACTGTGGGTTGGACTCTGCTGAAGTTATGATCTTCCCTGCAAACTTGGGTTTCTCCATCACTGACACAATCACAGAAAAATAATTGAAATAGTATGGGAATGGCAAAGTAGGGCTTTTTCTCATATTGTTTTGCATGATGGTGAGTAAGTGATCAATCATTTTACACAAGAGAGAGAGGAAATGTCAACCAAATGTCACCGATGTGTTTTGAGATTATCTAGCCATGTGCATGATGCTTGGGGACTGAGTTTTTGGGTCAAATGTACTTAGCATTATAAACATGTTGACTGTAATTAAGATAATGTCCATCCTCATTTGTAAGATGCTGCTTTAATGCACTGCTGTTTGCCATAAGTTGGGGGATGTAGTGGGAGTGCCTCGCTAATTCTGCCCAAACAGCTGTGGATTTTTCCCCTGCTTGGAGGGATCTCTATAAAACAGCACATTTCTGACTATTATATGGGAGGATTAAATAGGATCTGCTTTGAGGGAGGAGCCAGGGGCAATATGGCGAGGATTCCAGTTATTTTTTTTTAAGGCAAATTTCTGTAACTTTGTCTTCTTTTTTCTTTTAAAGATTTATTTATTTATGTATACAAGAACTGTGGTACAGGCCAGAGGTGTGGGGGCGGGGGGTGAGAGGATTCACCAGAGACAGAGTGGGGAGCAGACAGGCAGATCGACTGAAATACACTGCTGAGGGAAGCAGCAGGCGAGTCAGGAGAGGTCTGCTGCACAATGTGGGTTCCTCCCTGGCCGGGTGTTCGAAGTCATGCTGTGGATAGCTTCATAGGTTGCTTTTTAACCCCTTGTGCCACCCAGGGAGGCCCGCCAGTTTAAAAACCTGGTTATTATAATGAAAGACAAAACTCAAATTATGGCCATTTTTAGAAAGCATCCATTGCACCCATATTAAAATGAAAGCTTATTTGCTTGCTCATGGACATTGTAATTTTAAAATGATTTGCGCTCAGATGAGGATCCATCAAGTAGCAGAACCTCTAGATTAGGGATCTGAAACAGATGCTTTCTTTTTTTTTTTTTCATCATTAATTTAATTTAATTTAATTTTTTTTAAATAATAAATTTTATTTTTATATTCCCCCATACAATTGCAAACCCCCCATTCTGACCCCAATCCCTCCCCTCCCGCCCCCCACCCCCCAAAAAGTGTCTCTGGTTCATAGTTTTTTGTTGATTTTGATTTTCACTGTCTTATAGTTATTCATTTTCCTGGTCCCTTATTTAAGTTCTCTAGATTCCTGCTATGAGTGAGACCATCCGGTATTTTTCTTTTTCTTTCTGGCTTATTTCGCTGAGCATGATCCCTTCCAGCACCATCCATGTTGCTGCAAATTGCATGTGTTTATCTTTTTTGAATGCTGAGTAATATTCCATGGTATATATGTACCACATCTTCTTGATCCAGTCATCTATTTTTGGGCATTTGGGCTGTGAAACAGATGCTTTCTTAACCTGCCCACAGGAGTTCAACTGGATCTGGCTAATTGGAGGAGGTATTTGGTAGTAACCACCAAAATTTAAAAGGTGTATGCAATCGGATGGAAGAGTTCTACTTTTAGGAGCTGGCTTACATACACCGACATCTATGTGCTAAGATGCCTGTGTAAAAGATGCAGCCTTGCTTGTAAAAG
Organism: Talpa europaea; assembly: GCF_964194135.1. Taxonomy (NCBI): domain Eukaryota; kingdom Metazoa; phylum Chordata; class Mammalia; order Eulipotyphla; family Talpidae; genus Talpa; species Talpa europaea. The sequence continues at coordinate 68,049,543 of NC_140076.1, read as the reverse complement.
TCCACTGGAGGCAAACTAAATGCCCAGTAATAGGTGAAGGAAAAATTAAAATGTAGGATGTCTATGGTAGGTGCTATTTCCAAAGACAGCTAGATCCACATGCAGTTATGGTAGTTCTAAAGCAATGTGGTCCATCTGATACCTTTTATTTAAAGTACCATAAGAGATAAATTTTTTCTTATGTAAATATGTAGAAAAAGACTCAGGGGAATCCTCACCTACTTGAAAACAGTGATATTTCTGTGGGAAAGAGTACAATCCGGGGAGCGCAAATGTGGACAGCATGCACTTTGGTTTTTTTAATATCTCCTGGTTTTTACAAAAAATTGTATTTATGTATACCAGCCATGGAATTAAAACATTTTTTTTAAAAAAGAAGCCTGGGGTATGGGGTGTGGCACATCCAGAGCTCTGGGTGGGGCTATTGGGGAGGCCTTGGGGATGTCCTTGGAAGAAGAGAAAGTCATGGAACACTATATGCTCAGGGGCTCTCCCGTGAACATTTCTGGCTTGATCATCAGATTCTGATCTGGCTGAGGCTGGCCACAGCTCAGGAGGGTCTGAGGACAGCCCAACTGGCCAGTGCACGTGGGAAGCACCTGCCTGCCAGCTCCAAAGTCTCCCTACCCCCCATCCATGGCATGACCCTCCTACGCACAGCAGGGGAGTCTTGGTTTCCCACACAAAAGGTTCTTTTTTCCTGAGTTGCCACAGAGTCCATATTTGCAATGATTTTGTTGATCAAAAGCATTGCATTTTGTAAATAATAGGCCATGTGGCCTTTGCATTGGTTAAAGCATTCTTTTTCTTCCCAGAGCTTGGGAAGCAATGAATGACAAAACATTCACAGTAGGGTTCTTGGGGTGGGGTGAGGGTTTGGTTGGGTGTCACTAGTGATTGCTGGTCTGAAGTCCTGGAAGCTGATAGGAAGTTACTCTTCTGAGGGACCTGGGTTGTTTTCAGACCTTTCTAGACCCTACATACTCCGATTTGTGATGCCCCCCTGCCACGTTCTATCAGACACATTAAAATCTCTGACATCTCTCTTAAATACAATTTTTATGGCTGCCAAGAAAGATGGATTTTTCAGTGTTGCTTTTGCAGTTATTCTCAATTTTCAATTTTGCAGGTCCTTGTCCTCTTTTAGAGCCAGTACACTTCCCCCCTCTGGCATCTCTCAAACACTTCAGGTTCTTTTGTAAAGTTCAGAGCCCTAGAGGTCTCTACCTAGCCCCTTGACTGAACAAACCACAGCAAGAAGTTGCTCCAAGTTTTGAGAGCAGAAATGCCTCATGCTCTTAGGCAGGGCATGAGAGGACACTGTCACTTTCCCCATTGAATTCTCTGCTACTTTCTAGTTAGGTTGTTATGATGAAGAAAGTCCGTTTCTAATGCAAGTCTTTTAGAGTGGTACAAACCACTTCAGATTATTTCAAAATTGAAAAACACCCTAGTGCTTGTTCTTAGGTTTAACCTTTTGGGAGAAAAAAATTCTATTTTTCTCATCATTGACATAGATATTAAATGTTTTAGTGATATTTTTATGTTAAATGCTCCCACAGGCTCATTATCGATGTTTCCAGAGAATAGGTATGAAGGCTTCAGGTGGTAAAGATAAAAGCATTTGGGGCAAAATGGAAGACAGTTTTCCTTATTTGATCTTTTATTCTAAGAGGAAGAATAAATTGAAGTGTGAAGCCGAAGATGCTATGACCTGTAAGACACTAGATCCTCACATCAAATGCAGAAAATACTGGGATTGGAATTGATCGTTATCAGCAGGTATTGATCAGGGAGAGTGATGAATGGTCAAGTGCAGACACTGTTTCCATGTGTATGGAAGAGGGTCCCTGGGGACCCTGTTTAAGAGCATCAATTCTTGTTAATGGTTAACAAGAACTGGGGAAACAGATCACATGTCACATGATCTGTTTCCCTCTCCTCTTGGTTTTGACAGAACAAGCAGTGAGGAGTAGGTGGTCAACTTATTTTTCATAAGTTTTTCACCTGACAGTTATTAAGAGACAGATGTGCTTTTGACAGAGATTTCAAATTCAACAGGGGAGGAGGTGGGGGTGGAGGAAGGGAGGAAATGCAGGAGGAGTGGAGAGTTTGGCAGAGGTGAGAGCTTGTGGTTTGTCAAGAAATATGTACTGGGATCTCACTTCTTTAAAATAAAAATGTTTTAGAATAAGTGTAGATGTCAGAGAAAATGCAGATAATGGTGGGTGTTTCCAAATACACCATGCCCAATTTCTCTTACTATTAGCATCTTACATTCGTATGGACAAATTAATGAACTCATATGGACGTATTTTTTTACTAAAATACAGTTTACTCAGACCTCTTGAAGTTTCACCTAATGTCCATTTTCAGGATCCTGTGGAGGGAAAGCACCCCAGTACATTTGCTCCTCAGGTCTCCCCACAGCTACTCCAAGCTCTCTACTCTGCTCTTCATGTGATACTTTCCTTGTTTTTATAATCTTGACACAGTTTAAGGACACTGGCCAGGTATTTTGGCGACCGTCCCTCAACTGGGATTTGTCTATTTTTTTTCTCATAATTAGAGAGTGGGTTATGAAATTTTAGGAGGAAGATCACGGGCCAAGTGTCATTTTTGTCACCTCCTATCAAGGACACGTATCATCAATGTGATTTATTACCTTGATCACTGGGTTGATGTGTTTGTCAGGTTTCTCCCCTGTAAAGTGACCCCCCCCTTCTTTCCATATAGTATTCTTTGGAGGGATGTCTTATTTGTAGTCCACTCTTCAGGAATGGGTTTATCTATCAATTCATGCAATATTTGAAATTCCTCTGCATGGGAGATGTGTGTATTCTCCTCTAGTTGTTTGTTTATTCAGTTACTTTTACCAATATGGATCATGGATACCTGTATTTTACTTTGAGTTATCATCCAATGCCACTTTATTTTGTTACTCAAACTGCTCCACTTTTGGCTTTTGTGGATTCTTCACTCACTTATTACTTTCTCACATCTTCTTTTTCCTGTTCATCTCCTATATTCCCTGCCCCAGCTATAAAAACAGCTATTTCTCTGGGGAGCTCTGGTTCCTTTTATGTAAAAGTAGTATTAGAAACCAAAAGTGGGTGGTAGGATATCATCTGGATATTATTACTTCTAAGACCCTCTTAACAGACAGAGCAAGAAAATGTACGTGTGAATTAACTCATGTATATACATATCTCTGGAAATGCCTGAATGCTGGTGCTCCTAAATCTTATCCATCACCACACAGATCCTGGTAGCCCCCTCCCCATGCCATGTCCCTGGCTAACGGTGAGGACCTACCCCACACCCTCATCCAAGTGCCGAATTGTAAGTGTTCAGTCCCATCTGAAATGGACAGTGATTTCAGAATCATTAACTCTTATCTCCATGGCAATCAACTCTGAACAGTGTTTATGTAGTTCTTTTTGCCTTTAGTCTTATAGACTCCACTCATTTCCAAAATTTCTTAAGTCAGGGTTTTTAATTTCTACTCTTTTGCATGAGGTTCTCTTACACATTTATAATAGAGCTAGGTTCTTCTGCCACAGCCAGCATTTCATCCTGGCATCCTCTGATTCCCCAATGATTTTTTGAAAAGCTTCCATGTATTAATCCATACTCTTGGTGCTGTAAAGTTGGATGGGATTTGAGAAAGGCAACATGTCAGGTACCTGGCACTGTACTTTTGTGAAGATAATTTCCCTGCCTAAAAGATATCCCCTGTGCTTCATCCAATCAACTCTTTCCCTACCTGACTTGTAGCAACAAACTGATCTGTTTACTTTTCTCTAGTTTTGACTTTCACAGATGTCATATAAATGGAATCATACAGTATGTAGCCATTCATACTGGCTTCTTTCACTTACTGAAAGCATTCTTAGTTGCTTCCAGTTTTTGGTGACTATGGAAAAAACTGTTACAAATATTTGCATGCAAGTTTGTGTATAAGTTTTCAAATCAGTTGGGTAAATATCTAGAAGTGTAATAGCTGGCTTACCCGGAAAGTCTCCTTAATTTCTCTTTCTTCCAATTCATTGTTCCATCTAATTTTGTATTCTTGGCCTTTACTGTATTCATTTATTGTTTAGTAGTTTTTTAGTGAAGTCTTTAGGGTGTTTAAATAGAGATAGGTTTACTTCTTTTCTAATTTGGAATTCTTTCATATTTTTCTTCCCTAATTGCTCTTGCTAGGACTTTTAAAGGTATGTTGAAAAGTTGGGCCTCCCCTGGTGGCCCAGTGGTTGAGCACTGGGCTGCGAGGTCGCCCGCAGCCTCTGCAGCACCAGTTTGATCCCTGGCCACCGGCGAGGGTCCCACATGGCATCCAGACATCTCCTGCCATGCCTGCTCCTCCCCTCAGCAGTGTATTTCATCAGTCTGCCTGTTCTGTTACACGCTCTGGCTCTGATGAATTCTCTCCCATGTTTCTGACAGTACCCAGTGCTTGTATAAATAAATAAATACATCTTTAAAAAAAAAAAAGTATGCTGAGAAGTAGTGGTGAGCATGGACATCCTTGTCTTATTCCTTATCTTAGGGGGAAAGAATTCAGTTCTTTATCATTAAATGTTCAGCAATATTTTAATGAATATGTTGGAAGCCTAGTAATGTTTATTATTTTATTTTGGATATTAGTGCTACCATTTTTTTTTTTTAGTAAATATATATCACTTCTGAGGAATAGAATTTTTTAAAAGGAATGAGTACATTAATTGATGATCAATAAAAAATAACCAAATGGGGGCCTCCCTGGTGGTGCAAGGGGTTAAGCACTGCACTGTGAAGCAATCCACAGCCTCTGAAGGGTGAGTTCTATCCCCGGCAGCCAGGGAGCAACCCACATGGTGTAGTAGACCTCTCCTGTCTTGCCCACTGCTCCCCTCACCAGTGCACTTCAGTTGGTTTGCCTGTTCTGTTCCCTGCTCTGTCTCTGGTAAATCCTCTCACCCCCTGTATCTCTTTAAAGATTTGTTTAAATCTTTAAACAAATAACCAAATGATGTCAAGAGAATTGCTATATGTGAGTGTACAGAGATCAGTGATGTGAGATATAACCTTAGTTGTGCGCTTGTGTATATGCATTATGTGTAACATTGGAAAGAGACAATTTGACAAGTATAAATACATGGATCATATTTAAAACTATGTATTATTAAATTGACAAAAATTATCTCATCATTAACCTTGAACATTATTAAAAAATTGTTTTGAATTTTGAAAAAAGAAAAAGACTATCTTTAGATTTATAAGCATCTGCATACTGACTCCAGAAGTTCCCATTTGTGTTCCCACCAGCAATGAGAGTTCCCCTTTCCCAATGAGAGTTCTTTCTTCTCACCAGCAATTGATAGTCATTTTATTAGATCCTTTCTAATAAGTATGTAGTGGTATGTCATTAGTTAACCACATTTCTCCAGTGAGAAATGATGTTTATTATGTTTTCATATGCTTGACATTTATTTATGTTCTTTGGTGAGCTGTCTTTTCAGATATCCATTTTCAAATGAGGTTATTTTCATATTGTTAATTTATAAGGATTTTTGGGTATATTTTAGATACACATATTTTACTGTATATGTATTTTGTAAATATTTTTTCCATCTGTGGTTTGTCTTTCAGTCTCTTAATAGTGTCTTTTATGGAGAAGTTTTAAATTTTAATAAAGTTCAACTTATCAATGTTTTCTTCATAGATTGTACATTTGATGTATTTTAAAACTCATCACAAAATCAGATGTTATGCAATTTCCTCTATGTTTTCTTATTTCATAATTTTAGATTTCATCATTAGGTCTATGATCCATTTGAGACACATTTGGTTTAAGGTATAAGGCCCATTTCTAGGTTCTTTATTTCACATGTAGACATGTAATTGTTCTGGCACTATTTGCAGAAAAGACAAATGAAGCAAATTGTTTTTGCTCCTCCATCAAAGATCGCTTGACTATATTTAAGAGGTCTATTTCTGTGCTCTCTCTTCTGTTCCATTGGTTTATGTCTCTATTCTTTCACATATGTCACATTACCTTGATGACTGTAGCCTTGTTGCAAATCTAGAAATTAGGTAGTATCAGTCCCTTGCCCTTCTTTTTCCATTTTTCAAAGTTATTTTAGCTACTTCAGTTCTCTTGTTTTTCCATTTGAAACCTAGTCTTAATTTATTGATATCTTTAAAAATGTTACTGGGATTTTGATTTAGATTGTATTGAATGTATGTGTCATGTTGGCAAGATTTGATATCTTAATAGTTATTGAGACTTTAAATCCCTGAACATAAATATCTTTTGATTTATATCTTTCATGTGAAATCATTAGATTTTGTTCATTGGATTTATTTCATCAGTGCTTTGTAGTTTTTTGCATACAAATCATGCATTTATTTTGTTATGTGTATAATTATTTCATTTTTGTGTGCTAATTGCAAGTGATTTTTTTTTTTTTAAATTTCAAACTCAAATTGTTCATGCTGAATGAATTTTATATATTGATCTTGTATCTTGAAACCTTGTCACACTCATTTCCAGGAATTTTATTTTTTCTCATGTGGGGTAAATTCTATGTGGTTTTCTCCACAGACAATCATATAATCTGTGAGCAAAGACAGTTTTATTTCTTTCTTTCTAATTTTTACACCTTGTATTTATTTTCTTATCACATTAGCTAGGGTCTCCAGAATAATGTTGAAAAAGAATGGTCAAAGAGAAAATTCTCTTCTTGTTCCTTATCCTAGGGGGAAAACATCCAATCTCTGACAATTAAATACACTGTTTGCTGTAGGTTTTTTTTTGTAGTTATTACATAGCCAGTTGCTAAGAGTTTTAAAATAATGAGTGGTTATTGGATCCTGGAAAATATTTTCGGTATTAACTGCTGTTTTATGCTCTTCTTTCTTTAGACTGTTATGGTGGATGGATTTGTTTTTGTGTACTGAACCAGCCTTACATATCAAGAATAAATCCTATGTGGCTGTGATGTAAAATTCTTTGTATATACTATTGGATTTGATTTTGTTGAGGATATTTTGTTGAGGATTTTTTTGCCTCTGTTCATGAGAGATACTGGTCTCAAGTTTTCCTTCCTTAAAATGTCAATCAGATTTTTTTTTTTTTTGGTAGCACTGACCACATAAAAATAGTTAGAAATTATTTTCTATGCTTCTATTTTCTGGAAGAGAGTATAAGGAATTGGCATTATTTCTTCTTTAAAAGAAAGTACTAGTGAAACTATCTAGGCCTACTGTTTTTTTTTTTCCTGGAACACTTTTAATTAATGATTTAATTTCTTTCATAAATATGGGGCATTTAGGTTGTCTATTTTTTGTCTTATGTGAGTTTGGTAAGCTTGTGTCTTTTATGGGGCATAGAGTTCATAGTATCTCTTTCCTATACTTTTAAGTCTAAGAACTCAATAGTAATGACCTTTGTTACATTTCTGATATTGCATTTTGTGTCTTCTCTCTTTTTTTGCTTTATCAATGTTTTAAATCAATTTTACTCATCCATTCAAAGATCCAGTTTTGGGGTTTATTCATTTTCCTTAATGTTTCTGTTTTCCATTTCATTGACATTGATTGCTGCTTTTTTTTTTTTTTTTTTTTTTTAGAAAAAACATTGTATCTTTCTTTTGCTTATTTTAGGTTTATGTCACTAGTGGCTCTCTTGTTAACTAAGGTGGATGGCTTAGGTTATTGATTATAGATTTTTCTTTTATTCTAATGTATGCATTTAATCTCTTAAATTTCCCTTGGAGAGCCATTTCTGTTACCTCCCACACATTTTAAAAATTGTGTTTATATTTTTGTGTTGTTCCAAACCTCTTTAAATCATTTGAGTTTCTTTCCTTGCCCCATGGATTTTTTTAAAAATGTGTGGTTTACTTTATAAATATTGGAGTTATCTTTCTGTTATTGATTTCTAGTTTAATTCCATTGTAAGACATACTTTGTATGTTTCTGCCCCTTTAAATTTTTAATGATGTGTTCTGTGACCCAGAATGTGGTCTAGTTTGATGAATGTTTCATGTGAACTGGAGAAGAATGTCTATTCTGCTTTATTCTGATGGAACATTCTGAACATCCTATACATAAAAAGAGGCTAAATGGCATAAGCAGACTCAGAAACAGTCTGCCTGGGGGCACTTAGTTCATGTTGCCTTACACCTATATGTCAGATTTTGCCATGCGACTTCTCTTAGATTATTGGCAGATTTCTCGATGACCTGATGATACTGCAGATCATCAAAGTGAGGCTTATGAAAGTCATATCACTTGCCTAAGATCTGTCTGCTCCTTAGTGCCATTTCCCAGGACTAACAGCAACATGGTTGTTCTTTTTCCCAAACGCAGTTGCATCAAGTTGCTCAGGTTCTAGGATGATTGATTAATTGGAGTTTTATGGAGGAAGAGCTAGTCCTCTTTTTCAATCTAGCTGAATTAATCAGTGTAGGAGGCAGCAAAACTTATACAGGTAAAAAGAAAAGTCATCTTTAACATGAACAAAAGAATGTAGGAGGAATTAGGCAGGAATGGATTAGTAATAGGGTATGGGCTAAAGATGTGACATTTGAAGTCAAGGGCAATTAGAAAAGAAGTTTTGGTTTTAAAGAAAATTAAGTAGTTTGAGGAAGGGGGAGGAGAGTTGAAGTTTATGGTGTTTTTGTATTTCAGGCACTGTGCTGGACACTTTTATATCCATTTCCTTCTTCAATGTCCAGAATAAGTCTATGAAATGTCCTCCTACAGCGTGTGGATTCCCCTCACAGCCTGTGGATTCTCCCTCCCACCTGTGATCCACTGCATGTGGCCTCAGGAGATCAAGTGGTAGGAAAATTGGAAGGGAACATAGGGTGAGGACTCAGTTCCCAGACTGACGGAAATGTGCCATTATGTGCCATCAGTGTGCCATCAGTCTTTAGGAAGACAAAGGGTAAGAGATGGGTGTTTTGACTGTCCATCATTGTGGGGCAGAATGTAGGTGGGTTCTGGGACTGTGGGAGGCAGGTACTTCCTCTAGACCAGAATGCAGACATGTGTGTGTGTAGAGCCAAGCCAAAGTTCTGGTGGTAGGATGAGCCCCTTGGCCTTCTGAGACAGTGTCGGATCTGATAGATTCACACTCTTACCTCTTTGTATAAGCCCCTGAAATATTAGGGGAGGTATTGTTCTAGGCAGAGCAATTGGCTTGATCCCTGATTTCTTTCTAACACAAACTCCGTGGATCACTCCATGATAATGCATACAAGTGTGCATGTGTGTAGCATGTATTGAGGGAATCAAGTCTCCAAGGAACTTTGGTCTGGAAGGCAGAAGTTTTGTGCAGCAGCCATAGCTGAAATAAATCACAGGGGACTCTCTATCCCTCCTCCTCCCTTGCATCCTTATTCTGCATCTGGAGAAAACAGTGGAGGACCAGCAGCAGAGATGCATGTCCTAGGCAGAGATGGCCTTGATGTTGTCAACCTTCAGAGACACAGTAGTTTGGCTCTATCAGTAAGAGTTAGCACAAGTCACCTAGGATAACTGTTGGGCCATGCAATTTTTTTTTTCATGACTAATTAATACTATTTATCAAATGTGTCTCTTGAGACTGATGCAGTGTCTCACAGGCATATGGGACCTTCCTGAGGCCTCCCTCATGTAGTGGGAGAGTTTGAAGCTGTTTCACTTGAATTTTAACAAAAATACATAGCTTAGTTTAGTGAAGTTGGATGTGCTAGTTATACGATAACTTAGTCAATTTGCTCTGCAGATGTCTCAAGAGTAATCCTTTTGCTCTTGGGAGGGGTGATGGACATTCTGAGTAAATGATTAATGTATTTTGGACACTCGAGATAAAGAATGTACATATGTGTTAATACCTGTCAGATAATCATTTTATGTCCTTCAATTACCTAGTACAGAATTCAGTCTGCAACTCAACTTGGTATTCTTTTAGAGATTTTGCTAGGTTCACCAGAAAGAGACAAAGAGAATGATCTCCATAAAAATTTGCTAATGGGTGGATGGATGGGTGAAGAGGTGGCTATAAGGATGAATGGGTGCATGGTGGATGGATAAGCGGTTAGGATGATGGATGGAATAACACAGTTAGAATTTCTGATTCTCAATATCAGAAGCAGAGTTGAAATGGCCAGGCTATGACTGTGTGTCTGGTTATCAGGTGCCTGTCATGTCTTATTGTGTGATAGTTCTGAATTCCTACTTGGGGGAAAATATTCAACTTGAATCTGGAAGCCCAATGTGGACACACAGCCTATAAGCTACAAGTGAATTTAAGTGGATGAAATCCAACCTTTCCAGCCAATTCCCAGCCACAGTCACCTTATGTGCCACTCTTGGCCTCAGTTTTCTCTGGAACCCCTATCTCTCCGGGTGGATGTAGGGATTAAATAAGACAGTAGTAAGTTATGGTTGATACATGCATATAGACACAGACAGGTAGATAGCCAGATCAACCTTTCTATATGCCAGGAATTGATTTCAATGCTTGACACATACCAACTTATGACAATCCAGTGAGTAGGAACTATTTTTTAGAGAAGAAGCAGAGGCACAGAGAGGTTAAGTGGCTTGACCAAGGCATTTGGCTTATAAGGCATATCTGGGCCAGTTCCAGACTATGCGTTTTTAGCTTTTTTTGCTGTGCATCCTCTCAAATATATAAAGTGCTTAACATAGCCCCTGGCAAGTTGTGGATAATCTATAAAGGGGTCATTCCTCTTCTCTTGTTCGTTAGTCACTCTAAAAAGGCAATGATGACCTGTCCCCTGTGACCAGAGCCAACAGGAGACCAGGGAAACAGCTAATGTCTTCAGTCCCGGCCAGCCCTGCAAAACCCTTCAACTATGACGTTTTAAACTTTTAGCTTGTTTCTTAAAAAGTAAGAGACAGAGATTTCAAGAACAGTAAGAATAAAGTCAATGTTTCTTACCTCAGTCCAGACTTCGTTTCAGAACAAGAAACACCACTCCTTCCAAATGCATCTTAAGACAATTTTGTGAATGGATTTGCAATTGAGGTGCACAGCTTTAGAACAAAGTAGAAAGAATGTTGCTTTTTAGAAAGCATGCCAAGGCTAAGCTCACTGTTATCACCATTATTATTCTTGTTATTATTATTATTATTACTATCTTTGTGTGTATGGAAAAGATACATGGGTGGTATTCAACTTTAGATTCTGACCTGCTATAATGATGATTTGCATCATCCCAAATGATACCAATTAGAATCGGAAATAAACGATGCATATCAAGGCAGCCAAGAGAGGCGCTCCATGAATGAATAAGGCAGTGTATCTCAATGGTTAGGCCACTGCCTGGGAGCAGAGGGACCCACACTGCCCTTGCTTTGGCTTCTGGCTGTATGATCCTCTCTGAGCCTCAGCCTCTTCACCTGAGAAATGGGATTGGTTTTGTGGAGAATCGCAGTGATAATGAAAGTAGATAACATGATGTTATTGCATATGTGAGGGCTGGGTACATGAAAGGGGTAGTATTTGTTTTTGGAAGGCATAGGGGTCTGGAGTCAGGCTTACCTAGTTTGAGTCTGGCATTCTCTTATTGAGGCTTGGTTTTCTCATTATCAAAATCGGGGTGGTAACACATCACAGAATTGTTCTAGTAACAATGAGATGAATGTACCTAAAGCACTGGTACAGTGCCTGGTACATAGGACGTGCTCAAGAGGTATTAACAATTATAATTTGACTATGACCCCTGGCTCAGAGGGGACACCACAGAGAATAGACATGGGAAGAAAATAAGAAATGATTTAACCTATTGATCCATGAGTGTTCTTTTTATTTCCTCTTCTCTGTGTCTGTGCTTATTTTTTTGTATGTATATGTTTCTGCGTGGTTAATGGCAGAATTCTGGATGAATCACAGAGTCAATTTAGTTCTTATAGCAGTTGAAAACCCCATGAAGTAGGCTCTCCTCTGGAGGCTGCACCCCACTGTTGGCTGAGGGGTTGATTCTCTGCTGTCCAGTTGTTGTAATCACTTGCTGGGCAGTTCAGTAGGTCTTCTCAAGAGTCGATTTCATTCTTGGTTAGTGGGGCATGACTCACGCTTTGACAACATTGGCCATGGGACCATCACCTGCAGTTCCATCTAGCAGAACTGGGGCATGTGGGGCATACGGAATAAGCACTTTATGCTTCTCTTTCCCTGCTCAAAGGACAGCCCCTGGAAAGTCCCACCACATCTCACTGGAGTACCGCATGCCTTCCTCCCAGTTCTGCTCGACTAGTCTCATTTTGGTTAGTCATCTCCACTTCATAGTCACCTCCACACTTTCCATACACCCCTCTCTGCTCAGACCATCCCTACTGTGGAGAACTTTTCACTAGCTCCCCACCAGATTTAGCGGATAGTCCTGGCTGCTTCACACAATTATCAGGTTTCCTGAGTTGGTCTCATTTTGCCTCCTCAGCCCGCTCCTGTGTGCCCTGTGCTGCTGTAAGTCTCCAAGCACACAGTTGCTTCTTTCACTGACTCATGGGCAGTAGACGGGCAGACACTTTGTGATCCCTCTCTGCACCTCCCCTAACTGGCATATACATGGCGCACCATGGATGTTTTTAAACAGGTGGTTCAACTTAGTGTTTAAGAATTATGGGCCTCCCCGGTGGCGCAGCGGTAGAGCGCTGGGTTGCGAAGCTGCCCGCGGCCTCTGCGGTGCCGGTTCAATCCCCGGCTGCTCCGGTTCAATCCCCGGCTGCTCCCCGGCCACCAGAGGAGGGTCCCACATGGCGCGCAGACCTCTCCTGCCGCCCGCTGCTCCCCTCAGCAGTGTACTTCGGTCCTTCTGCCTGCTCTGCCCCTCGCTCTGGCTCTGGTGAATTCTCTCACCCTCCCGACTTCTGACTGTACCCAGTGCATGTATAAACAAAACAAACAAGCAAACAAATAAATAAAGAAAAACATGCCTCTATTAAAAAAAAAAAAATCTTTAAAAAAAAAAAAAAAAGAATTAGAGTTTGGGTCCAGGGAGAGCTGAGTGGACTTCCCACTTCATTGATCTGTAACTAAGATGGCAAGTTAAAGAACAGTTAGTTTCATCTTCCTTTGGTTAGGCAACGGAGCTTACTCACAGGGATGTTTTGAGGATTGGATGAAGGTGTATATCAGAGAGCTTAGCACAAGGTCTGGCATGAGCTGATAAGGACAGGATAATGATATATACAGAAGCTGGGGAAAGGAAATGAAATATATCCATGATTGGAGTTCCCAAAGAAGAAAACAAAACTAATGAAACCAAAAAAAAATAGGAAAAAATCAAGAAAACTTTCCAAGAAACCATTGGCAACACTTGAATCTACATATTGCAAAGGACATACTGTACACCTGAGAAAGGTGACCCTCAAGTTGAAAATATTAGCAACACTAGTAACACTTCAGAGCACTATTTATCAGAAAGAACACTTCCAGAGTATTAAAGCAAAAAGACAGCAGTGCAAATAGGCACACCAAAAATTTAGGCACACCAAAAAATAAGAACTGTGATTATTAGTCTTTCTAGGTTGTGGTGCTAACTAGAGAATAACAGAGATAGGAAAGCACTTTTAAAAAGCACCTAGGTGATGAGACAATAAAAGTATAGAGATAGACTTCCCATTCTCAATTAGGGTAAATTATAAAGATTCTTCATGTTTCCCATTATACTGGATTTAATTTCTCTTTCATCAGGTTTCAGATTTTTAAAGGCAATATCAACTTCTAGATGACAACAGAACAATATTTATTTATTTATTTTAAGATTTATTTATTTATAGAACAATGTTTAAACTATATACAATGTGCAATGATTTTATACCTTTGTATGCTTTAAATGTAAAGGTTAAAAAAAAATCATTTTTTAAACACGAGAACTCCCAAGAGCCTTCCTTGAAGAAAACACAACAAACTTCAGCTAACCAATATTTTTTTTGGAAACTATATGTTTAACAATGACTGACAACATTGAACATACTTGACAATAGAGACAAGACTAATATTAATATGGGTATTAAAGCAGCAGAATAAAATACAAATGTTATATATGGTAAAACACTGTCGAAATTATAACTTACAAAGACTGGGGGAGGAAAGGGTATGAAAATAGAAGGAAAAGAAAGGTAGATAGTAGTAGAAATATAAAATTAATAGCCAGTATTTGCTATATCATTACCAACCTCAAATAGACAGTAGTGTACAAGAACATCAGCAAGAACATTTATTTTCGGAATTACTTCTTATCAGTTTTGCTGAAATTTGGGTTGATCCAAAGTGGAATTGTCAGGTGACCCTGCTTCAGACTATCATCTGAGCTTTGCTCTAAGCTGTGGGTTGAGTTCAAATATCCACATCTTAGTTCTGGACCCAAGCTAAGGGGAAGCAGCAGAAGACCCAGAAAGAGGTCTTCTCATGGCATACCACAGAGAGATCTGGTCAACCACGGGATCACATTCCTGGCCTCTGCTTACTTCCTTTTTCTTAACATTCCATTGACTCATGCAAGCCATGTGTCCAAGTCCTTTGTCAATGGAAGTGGGGATACTACCTTGCCCTTCTTAATGAAGAAGTCTCATTAATAATAGCCAATCTGTCACAACATATTTAAAAGTGAAAATGTCAACACTAAAAAAAGATAATATTAACTACAAGTTGATAATGGGGAACCAATAGATAAGTAAAACTAGAGGAGTAAGAGTATCATATAAAATTATAATTGTGGGCCTCCATGATGGTGCAGCGGGTTGAGGGCTGCACTGTGAAGCTGTCCACAGCCTCTGCAGTGCCAGTTCGATCCCTGGCTGGCCAAGGGGATACCCACATGGCGTGGCAGACCTCTCCTGTCTCACCCACTGCTCCCCTCAGCATTGTCTTCGGTCTGTCTGCCTGTTTTGCTCCCCACTCTGTCTCTGGTGAATTCTCTCACCCTTCTATGCCTCTGACCTATATCCCAGTTCTTGTATAAATAAAAATAAATCTTTAAAAAAATTATAATTGTAATGTCAATTATTACAATTAAAATGCAAACCTTCTAAATATCAAAAAGAAATGATCACAAAGCAAAGAGAAACAATAATATGTCAGAACTCACACAAACATATTGGTCATACTGTTAAACCTAAAAGGACTTAACTCACTATGGCAGGAAGAATAATGGTCCCCCTTCAAAAAATATGCCCCTAAATAAATTAGTTACAGGAAAAGGTTTGCAGTCAGAATTGAGGTTGCTAATGATCTGACTTTAAGGAGATTATTTTTTTATAGTTACTGTATTTTATTATACATTCACATTTACTAAAATTGAAATATATATATCTACATATAGTCCATGTTGATCTTGATAGTCATACTGGTGAAGCTGACACATTATAGTATTATTTTCAGATACCTTTTAGAAATGAAGAATATCTTTGAGACTCACAGTTAACCTGTGGTACACACAAAAACAAAATGGAAGAATTTGATTTCCTCCATAATTTCTGATTTTTCCATGCAGACTGTCACTGTTAACCACACAGTAAATTCATATCCTGTGTTGTTATAAGGAGATTTTTTTAATTAATCCACATTATCTAGGTGGACCGTTGCAATTACAAGGGTTCTTTAAAGAGGCAAGGTGCATTTGACTATGGAAAAGGATATCAGAGGGTCTAGTCTGAGGAAGACTTGACCTTGAAGATGGAGGATGGGGCCACAGGCCTAGGACTGCAGGCAGCCTCCAGAAATGGAAAAGCAAGAAGCAAATTCTCTCATATAGCCTCCCAAAGGAATCTAGCTATATCAGCACCTTGATTTTAGTCCAGTGAAACCCATTTTGTACTTTTGTTCTCCAAAACAGCAAAATAATATATTTGTTGTTTTAGGCCACTAAATTTATGATGATTTATTGCAGAAGAAATAGAAAACTAATATGATCATTTATTAATGGAAAAATAAATTCAAATTGGGTCACAAATGAAAACAAACATTTTGCTGCTTATAACATATATCTCTAAAGCTGAGGGATTTAATAAGTCAAGAAACAAAAAATAGGCAAAGAGTATGATTTTCAATGATGAGCCAAATAAAATCATCAGCACTGATTAAAATGTAGATAAACTACAAGAGTTGGGGGCAAAACAAATACATAAGAGAAATACAGTAATATTAAGGGAATTTAGTTACTTAGTATCAGATTAAGTAAATTATATAATTAAATTATTAAATTATTGAATTATGAAATGTAATAAATTACATAATTGATCAATAATGTAGATAGAATTAGCAAATAGAAAACTTTGTACCTTAAAAACAGTGAATAGGATTTCTTACACGTGACTACAGAAGACCACTTGACTTTGTGTTGGCCTATAAGGAAAATCCCAACCAGTTTCCTAAAGTGTGTAGTATAAGGCAATATTCTCCAATTATGCTGTACTGAAAGTGGAATTTAAAACAAAATAAGAAGGAATGAAACTATATCTTGGAAGTTAAAAAAAAAATCTTAGGTTAGGAAACAATAATAAAACTATATATGTATCAGAACTTATGAACACCTTTCAGAGGAAAATCCATAGCTTGTAGGACTTATATTAACAGATAAGAAGAAATACAAATAAATTCAGCAAACACTTTAAGAAGTTATAAATGTAACAAAACTAGCAAAAATAGAAACATAAGGAGGGAATGTAACTACAAATTACAGAGATTAAAAGATAAGAGAATACTATAAACAACACTATGTACATATATTTGATAGTTTAGATGTAATAAAGCAATTCTTTGCCAGTAATAAATTATTAAAAGTCATCCAAAAATATAGATAATATGAATTGACTTACATACTGAAAACTGAATTTGTAAATTTTTTCTAAAAAATAAATTTCCAGGAGACCAAATGGTCCCACCAGTGAGTCCTCCAAAATGTTTAAAGAAGATATAATATTTCTAAACAGTATTTTTCAGAAAATAGAAGAGGAGAGAATATTTCCTAACCAATTTCATGAAGTCTATATTACCCTGATTCTAAAGTCACACTAAGATAATGTAGGAAAACACTGATAAATATAGATATAAAAATTCTCAAAGAAAATGAGAATCATTTTACATTGTTTTCTCAAAGAAAACAAATCAACCCCAACATTATATAAAATGAGTAATATTGCCTTTAATAATTGGGGTTTATCAGTCTATGAGAGGCTGGCTCAATCACTGAAACTCAACCAATGTACCAAATAACAGAGAAAAACCACACCATCATCTTAATTGATGCAGAAGAGCATTTGATGAGATCCAGTGTCCATTCACATAAAACGATTCTGAGCTGGTCAGGTACAGAACTTTTTCCTAATAAAGAGCATTAAACAATGAACATCACACTTAATAGTTAATGGCCAAATGCTTTCCCTTTTAATTTCCATGCAATAGAAAAATTAGGCACGAGAAAGAAATAAAGGACATGAAGATTGTAGCAGAAACTAAAACTGTCCCCATTCACAAAAGACAAAAATCTACATAGAACTTACCAAAGACTCTAGAAAAACCTTCTAGCACTAATAAGCAAGTGTAGTAAGGAAGCAGGATGCAAAGCCAACACACAAAAATTAGTCATATTTTATACACTAGCAATGAGCAATTGTAAAGCAAAACAAAACAATAACATTTATAGATTTCTCACCAAAGCCTCTTAGACATGAGTCTTAACAAAACATGTGCAGGATCTCTGTAATATAAACTACAAAATGTTAATAAAGGAAGAGTCTCAAAAAATGGAGAGACATGTCTCACTTATGAATTGGAAGCCTCAATATAGTTAATCATGTCAGTTTCTCCCTTATTGATCTATGGATTTAATTCATAAGTCATAAATTCAAAACTCATAAGTCTATTTGCTGTTCTAATCAAGTCCAGCAGGATTTTTTTGAGGGGGATGGGAAGATACAGATAAGTGGATTGTAAAGTTCATATGGAAGGACTAAAGATCTAGGATAGCTGAAACAATCTTGAGGAAAAAAAATGAAGTTGTATTTGTAATTTACCATAAAACTACAGTAATCAAGACAGTATGTATTGGCAAAAGGAAAGTCACATACATCAATGGAACAAACAGAGTAGAGACTTCAGAGTAAAAAGTTCAAATATCAATCAATATGGTGAATTAATTTTGGACAAAGATGCAAAGACAATTCTGGGGGATAAGTTTTTCAACAGATGGTGTTAGAGTAATTGGACATCCATTTGCAGGGAAAATGAAATTTTCCTAATAGAATGCTGAAAAAGCATTTGACAATTCAGTGCTTAATTAAAGTAGGAATCAAATGATTTTCCCCAACCTTGTAACATCTATTTTACTTCCAATACCGGGATTATTATGCTGAATAGAGAAACACTAGTGGCATTCAATGTGTTCCTATGTAAGATTTAACTGTCTCCACTTTATTTAATTCATTTCTGTTATTTATCATGTCCTTTCTCCTACTTCATTAGGGTTAAATTTGTTCCTCCTTTTCTAACTCTTGTGATGGATTTTTAGGTGATTGATTTTTAAAACGGCTTCTTTTTAAATATGTGCGATTAAAATCATACATTTCCTTTTCAACAGTTTTTTAAAAAAAGATTTATTTTATTTACCTATGCATACAAGAGCTGGGGTATATGCCAGAGGTGTGGGGGGGTGGGGAGTGGGAGGATCCATCAGAGACAGAGTGGGTACAGAACAGGCAGATGGACTGAAATACGCTGCTGAGGGGAGCAGCAGGCGCAAGACAGGAGTGGTCTGCTATGCCATGTGGTTTGCTCCCTGGCCAGGGATCAAACTCATGCTGCTATAACTTCATAGTGCTGAGACCTAAACCCTTGTGCCACCAGGGAGACCCCTTCTAAACAGCTTTAGTTGCGGCCCACACCCATGTAAACTTAGCTCAGGATGAATTCTTATTTCCATTTTGACTTCTTCATGGATCAATGGGTTATTGAGAAGCATATGCACAATTTCTAAATGTTTTCTGCTTAAAAAAAAAATTACAGACGACTAGCTCAATTCCATGTTGGTCAAAAAACACACTCAGTATAATTTCAATTCTTTGGAATTTGTGTACTTTTTAAAAATTAAAGCTTTTTATTTTCTTACATGGGTGTTCATTTTTGTACAATATTTGATTTCTCTCCTTTGGTGTGGTCTTTCGCTTTCATAGTCCAGCAATGTGGCTAGGTTGGAAAATGGTCCGTGTACATTTGGACTTAAAAAGGCGGAATTTTTCCATGTTGGGGTACAGTGTTCTACATGTGTCAATTGGATATAATTCATTCAGTGCTCTTTAGACAGTCTGTATCTTTATGACTTTTTGTGGGTGCTGCTTATTTTCTTGGAACTGTGTTCAAATTTCCTTTCTTCAAAGGAATAGGGAGTGGTGATCAACCATTTAAAAGAAGTCAAAACATATATAAGTTATGCATAATTTTAAGCATTTTATTTTACTTTATTGCATATCAATACATATGTTCAGTTGCTAATGTCTGATATGGGGCCAAGTTCTTTGCAGGACAAACAATCTTAGATTGCTATCTCCCTCCACCCAAGGATCTATGTATATTTAGTTAAGCCATTCAGTTCTGAAACTTTACTTGAACCACCAGGTGGGCTCTTTAAAACACAGATTGCTGAGACCCACCCCCAAGTTTCCGATTCCTGTGACCTGGGCTGCACCTAGTAATTAACATTGCTGACAGCTCCCAGGTGATGCTGATGTTGCTGATGCATGTAGCACACTCTGAGGATCACTGGTTTGCCTTGTTAATTCCATTTGGTTTTGGCTGGGCTGAGGTGGACAAGAAACATGTTATGCTCCCTGGCTCTGAGCAGTGTGTGCTTGTTTATGTGAGTGGGGATGGGGGTGGGGGGGTGAGCTGGTGGCTGGGGTTTGGGATGATTTCTGGGAAATTTTTTCTCACTCTTGAAAAGTTTAACACACAGTAACTCACATCTTCTCTACTGCTGTAACACCACTGGGGACCACAAAGGGAAGACATGGCTCACCTGGGAGGATGGTGGGTAAAGGTGGAAGGATGGTGATGGTGATGATCAACGTTGAGTGAACCAACTCTCAGAGGTCCTACCTCTGAACCTCTTGTCCCTGAGAGAATGGCCCCTGGTTGTTTAACTTTTCACTTGGTTTTCAGTGCCTTGCATGCTTGTAGGAGCTTATGGGATAGAGAAAGTAAACCAAGGCCATCTCTGGATCTTGAAACTTGGATGGGATCTCCCAGACATGTTGCCTGGGAAACGTGATGTGAGTTTTTCTGTTCTTGGGGTCTGCAGCTGCTCCTTTTTTGCATTTGCTTTCCTTTGCCTCCTCCCCATTGCAGATCTCAGCCACTTCACTGCTTCCCTCAAGAAATATGTTCATGTGTATGTATCTGTTGAATTCCTTTATGTTTCATAGGTTAAGGGAAGGTCACAGTGTGTTCCGTGTGGCTTTTCTCAACTTGCTGACCCTTTCCAGTCTTTCTCTTGCACCCCTGACCTTCTTCCAGTAGGAACTTTCCATACCCCCTTGAGGAATACACACCAAGGTCTCATCTTTTATCCAAAATTATTCTTAAGGAGTTTTCCCCACACAGGGATGCCCTTCCAAAGAGGAGCTCTGGTGCCATGAATATTCTTTTCTATTAGCTTGTAATTATGAAATTCTGGGTAAAGTAATCCCAGTCAGTCCAGTAAGTTCAGAGGGTGCTGAAGTCCTGAGAAGTGGTACTGCCATGTTGATTTCTAATAAGATTTTCCCCTTGAGGTCGAGGTTCTGGCCATTCCCCCACAAAGAACTGATAATGGTGATGACAATGATTCCAAGTGTTATTACTGGGGAAGAGAAGGAGCCCAGACAGGAGGTATTAGATAAACAGGGATGGACTCTTTTGAAACTGGCTCATGAATTTTCAACTGGCCACATTGCTTCCAAGGGAATGTGAACTGGTTCTTGGGCAGAGGAAGAAAATCTTCTGCCTCATTTTATATACAAAGCAGAGACAAATCTCAGTGCACAAGCAGATATATAGTACATCTGTGCTACTAGAATTTAATAGAGAAGGCTAATTAAGAAAATGATAATTAAAAAGACTCCAGATGGAGAATTAAAAAATAAAGGTTGAGAGGCACGGACATAGGACAGCCTCAGTAAGTGGCATCAACCAGTTGCCCAGGCCAGAAATTTAGGCATCAACTTCCATGACTCCTTTCCTCCTGCAAGTCTCAAAGACCCCAAAATATATCCCAAATTTAATCATCTGTCCCAGTTTTGTGCCCCAACTACAGCCCAAACCACCATGCTCCCTTTCCTTCAATCCTAGGGCTCCACCTATGACTTGGGGACAACTAAAGAGCTTATGTTTGCCTGTGGCATCCTCTGCCATAAGATCAGGAGTCACCAGCCTCTAGGCCAAGCCCACTCATTGGTTTAATGAATGTCTCTGGCATCTTCTGTGATATAATGGCCAGGATGAGTAGTAGCTGGAACAGAAAAAACATTGCTTGCAAAGTCTAAGATATTTATTCTCTGGGCCTTAATTAAAAGTTTTTGGACTTCTGTTGTAGATTATGAGCTACTTAGGTTACAGGACAGGTCTTGTTTCATTCTTCCTGGTGCCCAGCCTGAACCTGGTGAGTAGTAGTCATTGAGTCTTGGGAGATGAATAAGTGAATGGATGATGAAATGAATGCAACACAAGCTCAATTATTAGAGGGTGGCCCATCTGAGAGAAAAACCAGAAAGTCACTGACTTTTCTCTGAAAGCACAAGTCATAGCTCAAGTTCAACACCAGCCATGTCCCCTTCCCTACCTGCTCTTGTCCTCATTTCTGCCATGCCATATTTTGATAAACAAGGAATGGTTCTTGTGTAGTGCAGATGATTAAAAATGAATTATCTAAGTACTGCTCCCCTCTGGGAATCCTAAGTAGTGCAGGAAGAAAAATTCCTGCATTAATGTTGATTCTCAGAAAGTAGAAGCATTTGCTCCATAATGAAAAATTTCACATGCTGCAGACATATCCGGGGCCAGCCCTGCTGGCTTTAGTTATGATCTTGTTAAGAAGAACTCATTACTGGGTGTTTTTAGAACTATAAGAGTTTACAGCACCATGAATCACAGTAATAGCAGCTAACAGGAATTAGGCACTAGTATTCTGAGTCTTGGCTAGTCGCTGACATGTATTGCAAAAATTCTGTGAGGTAGTTCTGATGAGCCCCCATTGTAAAGTTCTGGAAACCGAGGTTCCAAGAAGGATGTGACCTGCTCAAGTTCACATAGTTGCCAAGTGTCAGAGCACAGATTTCAGTCTGTTGTACTACTGATCCTGTTTTTTCTACTCAATCAGATGACTGATGATGATGATGATGATGATGATGATGATATTGAATTGTTTGCTAGAAGTCAGATTCTAAAGACCAGATTCTTTGAATGTACAGAGGCTGTAGAAGATCCCCTAAATTAACAAATGCCATTCCAGGATTTTAATGAAGTTAGATGGAAATGGATGGGCTTTTAGCCCATTGCTTTTACTCCATGCATGAAAGACCCTCTCAGAGCACTGGTCTTCATACCACCTGTCCAGTTCACATGTCACTTGACTGACTTGCCTCCCCTCTCTCTTCTTTTACATCAAAATCTGACAATCACCCTGGGAGTCTCCTAGGCTCCCTCCTGATTATCTTTCCACTTCCTTCTTTCCTTCTACTCCCACCATTACTGCCTAAGCTTGGGTTGGAACTAACCCTGGTTTCTCCAACCCTTCTTCCTCAAGCACTTTGAAAGTTCCGTCCCACAGAAAGCCATCAAATCCATGCGGGGCTCTAGAATCACTGCAGATTGATGACATGCTGTTCTGTCATCCAGAAATCACTAACACCTTTGGTGACAGCACCTTCAAGTCCATCTGGAGAGCTGCATCTCTCTCACTCTTACCCAATGTGTTCAGGGGTTCTGACACTGTCCTAAACTCTGGGGGTGAACACATGGCTGACATCTGTTTGATCACCACCTGACTTTAGTGGTTGGTTCAGACATAGATGGGCACCTGACCCAAGACAGACCAGTGGAACTCAGTTCTAAGACTGTTATTAGAGCCATTGAAAACCACTCTTTTGTTCACTGGAGCTTCTAGAAGTAGCAATAGGGTAAACCTGAATCTGAATATAGCTTACTCAGTGGAAAATAGCCAAGAACTGGAGACAAAAACTCCAGAGTCACACATTCCTTAAAGCTAATATGCCCCTCCCCCCAAACTTCCAAATACCACAGCCAATAAATTCCCTGAACTCAGTTCAGTTGGGATTTCTGTCCCTTTATCAGTTGTGAATACTAAGTAAATTGAATAAATTTAACTATCCCCACTCCCATTTAAGTTTCTTCAGTAAGAACAAAAAATTAATCTTCTTTGGCCAAAAAACTGAAAGGCTAACCAAAACTAAAACAATTATAAGATTACAAGCAAAATAATTTTGCAAAGTTACTTTATCAAAATTCATGTCCTCTATATATAACTGTATAATGTCTGTTGTCATACATTGACATATACATATACTGATATATATTTGTATTCAAATACACACAAATATATATGTTAATGTATAAGATTATATATTTTGTATTAATTTAGTCAGTTTTCCTTCCTCTTTTGTTCCATCTTGCTCCCTCCTCCCCACATTGGGTGCCCCCTATTTACCTTTTTCTCATTCAACAGTGCCAGGGAAACACTTGTTTCCCCCCATAATGTTCTATATTCTCAAATATTAGGTAAATCGTCCCCCCCCTCATTGGCTAATTTCATGTGTCAACCTGGGTAGATCTGGGGTCCAGGGATTCATTGCCTTTAAGATCTGTGTTAGCCAGATAAGTAAACATGATTCTTTCTGCAAGAAACTCTTCATCCAATGTGGCAATATAGGCAAAAAAAAAAAAAAACAAAACAAAACACCTATGATAGAACCTGACGGATTTTTTTTTTTTAAAGATTTATTTATTTATACAAGCACTGGGTATAGTCAGAAGTGCGGGAGGGTGAGAGAATTCACCAGAGCCAGAGCGGGGAAGAGAACAAATAGACTGATGAAACACACTGCTGAGGGGAGCAGCGGGTGGCAGGAGAGGTCTGGGCGCCATGTGGGACCCTCACCGGCGGCCGGGGATCGAACCGGCACTGCAGAGGCTTCGGGCAGCTTCGCAGGCCAGCGCTCAACCGCTGCACCACCAGGGGAGGCCCCCTGATGGGTGTTTTGATGGAATCAGGCAGAGTGTAGGTATTTCAACAGACTGGCTGATTGGGGAGGAAAGGAATGGAGAAGGCTGTATAGGAATTTTTTTTTGTAAAGATAAGGAAAAGAAATCGAGTTAGTAGGAATAGCAGGTGCTAACGCAAGGCATCACTGACACAAGAATAAGTTTCACAATGTAGCCGAAGCCACCTGGTTCCAGCAGTCACCCTGGGGCCCTCCAGCAAATCCTATTCCAGACCTACTTCTTGAGTGCAACAAAACCAATGATTTTGCTTTAGCAGTTCAATATTATAAAAATGATGCTCTGTTTGCAACACAGGATTCTGAAAATGTCCACCTCCAGCTGCATAAATTTACCAGAACACAGCCTAGGAATCTATGTGTGACACATATATGCTTCACAAATATTTGTTGAGTGATGAGAGTTAATAATACATTCAGAAAACTGTTCTAAAATTAAACATCATTAAAATTCATACCTACTAGCTAATAACTCCTTTACAGCCATCCTACTTTCTTTTTACTGAAATGTACACATCCATGAGATTTTAAAGGAAACATGGGTAGTGATTTAATTCCTAACCTCCTCTGAAAATCTTACCTTTTTGGCATATTAAGAATGTTGGATAAAATAAGGTGGAAAAGGAAGAAAATCTTATTAAGCATTTCTGTGTGCTTATCTATGGATGTTATTTTGTTTAATTCTCATCACACCCCTGGAGGTAGGCAGTTCCCCTGAATTTACAGACAGAAAACAGGGGAATCAGGGGTCCAACTGGTAAGTGGTAGGGCTTGTCTTTAAACCCTGACTCATCCTACCCCTAAGCTGTTTTCTCTAGTCTTTTGACATTAAAATTTCACCCTAAATTCTCCAAGTAAGCACTTACAAATAGCATCAGCATTTAACTCTTCACTGTTTCTTTTGTTTCATTTTAAATATATATATGTATATATATTTACCTCATTGTTCATTTTTGTACAATGTTTGATTCTCTTCCTCGCAGGTGTAGTCCCTGTAAAATTCCTGCAACCAAGTCATCTGTGAACCATCACCATAGTCTCTTGTACTCTTCCCTCCGCTGTTTTAATCCCTCTCCCTCCTCTGCTGAATATCTCCAATTTATAGCTGCTGCTAGTTTTGTCTTTTCTTTTTCCTTATCCTTCATTCGGTTCCCCTATGAAACCATCCGATATTTTTCTTATTCCTTCTGACTAATTTCACTGAGCATAATCTTCTGTTTTTATTCACTCCCTAAAGTTGATGAGTGTCTTGAGATACAAACTTCAGCTTTCTCAGATGCCCTCCATGCTTCTTTCTTTATCTCTTGTTTATACCTTGCCTATGTTGAGTCAAATGTGAAGCCAGTTTTGACGGGCCTTGGGACAGGAAATGGGGCTGCAGGTTCACAAAGCCACAGACAAGAGATGAGAGATAGCAAACAAGCAGCTAGCACAGTCAACCACAGGAGTATTGAAGCTACAGTTGAAAACAGCTGGGACTACATCAAATTAAAGAGCTTCTGTATAGCAAAAGAGACAGTAACTAAAACAAAGAGACACCCCACCAACTGGGAGAAAATTGTCACACACAACACTAATGAAAAAGGACTTATCACAAAAATCTACAAAGAGCTGATAAGACTCAACAAAAACAAAGTAAATAATCTAGTCAAAAAATGGACAGAAGAGCTAAAAAGAAACTTCTCCAAAGAGGAAATGCAAATGGCCAATAGGCATATGAAAAAATGTTCAGCATCACTTGTAATCAGGGAAATGCAAATCAAAGCTACCATGAGATACCATCTTACACCAGTGAGAATGGCACATATTAAAAAAACTAGCAACAACATATGTTGGTGAGGTTGTGGAGAAAAAGGAACTCTCCTGCATTACTGGTGGGAGTGCAAACTGGCCCAACCACTATGGAGAGCTGTGTGGAGATTCCTCAACCTGCTAAAGATGGAGCTTCCATATGATCCAGCCATTCCACTCCTAGGTACTTACCCAAAGGACACAGAAACATTGATTCCAAAGGGCACCTGCATCCCTATGTTTACAGCAGCACTATTTACAATAGCTAAGCTATGGAAACAACCCAAATGCCCCAAAATAGATGACTGGATCAAGAATATGTGGTACATATATACAATGGAATATTACGCAGCAATCAAAAAAGATAAACTCATGCAATTTGCAGCAACATGATGGAGCTTGAAGGGATCATGCTCAGCAAAATAAGCCAGAAGGAAAAAGAAAAATACCAGATGGTCTCACTCATAGCAGGAATTTAGAAATAAATAATAAGGGACCAGGAAAAAGACTAATTATCATAAAGTAAAAATCAAAATCAACAAGCAACTATAAACCAGAGACACACTATGGTGTGAGGAGAGAAGGGAGTAGGATCAAAACAAGGGAGGGTGGAAATTGTATGGGGACTATAACCAAGATGAAAATGCATATTTGTGCAAAAATGAAAAATGATGTAAAAATTTATAAAACTAAAAAAATAATAATAAATAAATTAAAAAAAAGTAGTTTCACTTATAGGAGGAGGAATATAGGGGAACAAAATAAGACATCAGCACAAAAAATAACAATAATACAAAGCACAACAAAGCAAAAATGGACAGTTATAAATCAGAGACATCCTGCAGGGGAGGAGGCAGAAGCAGGATCAAAGGGAGGGAGGAGCACAGGGGACTGAGGTGATGGTACACGGGTGCATTGGGGAAGGAAACTCTATGGGGACTACACCTGAGGGGGTGGGGGAAGCAAATATTGCTTAAAAATGAACAATGATGTAAAAAATAAATAAAAAATAGAAATAATTAAAAAATACCACCCCCCAGGCAGTAAAAAAGAACAAAGAAAAAAATTTTAAAAGCCCAACTCCTGGTGAAAATTCAACTAAAAGGCATATAAAAGCAACTCCAGCTTGTAGGGCAGCTCTTGTTCTATAGGCTGACAACTGGTGTCTATGCAGACACCTTTTCCCTAATAAACTTACTATATGCTGCTGAACCAGGGACTCTGTTAAATGCCCCACAAGCCTGCCATTATCTGTTGCCCAGTGTGGGACAATTTACTGACACCAGTGAGTTTTTCTTTCCTGAATCCTATTTCCCCTTCTTGTCTTCTCTTTTGGCTGAGCCACCATTCTCATCATTTCTGGGGACATGCAGTTCTCCTTCTGCCACTTAAAATCATGGGACTGGGATGGCCAGTTATGAGCTCCTAGAGCAGCTATCACATTCTAGAGACTCCTGGGACAGGATAAAATGGATTGTGCCCTGGGTTAGTCTAGTCTTGCCACTTGGCAGACAAAGGGCTTGCGTCTTTGGAACACATTTCACTTATAACCCATGCCCTGTGGCATTTTCTGCCTAGGCTTTATTTGGAAACTGGACCTAGTTCTCTTTCCATGTGGTGGATCGCCTTCCTCTTTGTCCCCCTTCTCACTCTTGCTCTCCTTTTTGTCTTGTTGCATGACACTCCCCTCCATCTCCCCAAAAGCCTGTTTTGCCCCTACTGACCTTGATCCTCTTTCCTCCTCATTGTCACATTTCCATGTCTCCTCATTGCTTTTCTCTACCATCAGTATTTCTTTTTCTGTCTCTTTCCACTGGTTGGGACCTGAGTTCCTCTCCGCAGTTGAAAGATGGACATGGGTTTTTAATTCAAGGTTGGGGCCCCTTGTTACATCTACCTTGATCTTTAGATCTTTAAGGGATAGAAACACCTTCTCACTGCCAATATTGATACTGAACTTTCTGAGCTGGGTCTTTGGTCATGTGTCATGGACCATCTTGTCCAATGCCACAAAACCTCTATGATATCATATCTTGAGGTGAGAAGTTCATGGACTGAATATAAATTGGACCTGGTTAAGGAATACCTGGAATATAAAGAAAAATCTTATCTTCAGAGTCTCCCCTGACACACCAATCTTCTTGGCACGTAAAAGCTAACCCGAATAATTAGTCACCAGGGCAAAAAGGATGCTCACAGGTGTCACTTCCATAACATAGCCCAGTCCCAGGGTCTGAACCTGAGACTTTAAAAGATTATTAAGGGACTTAAGCTCTACAGAACAAGGCACAGACAGAGACCCTGGAAGCCAGAATTGGGTGCTTCCGTGGATTGCCTGGCCAGAACCTTTACATTTTAATGCCTCCTTCCTCTGGGGAAGAGGACTTATTATTATGTTCCCAGGTTTCAATAAGACCCCCTCTAGCCACAGAAAAGCAGAGATATAAGGACCAGAAAATGGGTTCCTGCATGGGATGCCCAGGATGAAGGGACCATTCCTTAGGTAGAAATGCCCAGGAAGAGGAATTCCCCTAGGAGACATTCCTGTGCTTTCCTCTCCTCTTCCACTTGTATCTGACCAGAATAGACTCACTTTTCCCACAGGCACTCATTTGTGATGGGGTCTACTCAGTCCATCCCTGGGGGCGCTCCTCTGGTATGCCATCTATACAACTAGAAGGGGTTAGGACTCATAGACTTAAAGAAAAAGCTCTTGATCCAATACTGTAATTCACTCTTCCACTTTATAAACTAGAGGATCAGGCAGCCTGGCTGCTCATGGGACTCTGAATCACACCATTTTGCAATGAGACTTGATCTTTAGCAGGGAAGGCAAGTAGGCAGAGGTCACCTATGTGTAGGCTTCCATGACCTTGAAACAGGACCCCAAGTTCTGTCAAACCTGTCTTGCCAGAGTTTCCTCTTTGGGGCCTAAAAAGGAGGAACCTATTGGTATTTTAGATGACTTGCCTCCGGACCTCTTTCTCCCATATGGGCCTGTCTACTCTCTCTTGCCAGGATCAAGCCTAGCAGGGCATAATGGATTGGGGCTTCATATCACCCTATGACTCCAACTTTCCCCAAACTTTGTCCCATTTGTGAATTAGCCAGTGGGCATAAAGGGATCATCCAAGCCCATATTCCCTTTTCTGTGACTGATCTGACCCAATGTAATAAAAAATTGGGAGGCTTTTTGAAGATCCTAGAAAGCTCACTGATGAGTTGCAGGCCCTTGCATTGGCCTTTGATTTAACTTGGCAGGATGTCCACATTGTCCTCTCTACTTGTTGCATGGTGGAGGAAAATCAACAAATTTGCAGTAAAGATCAGAAATATGCAGGTAATTTAGCCACTAGACAACCCAAACAATGCAAGTTTGAAAATATCATTGTCTCCAGTAATGACCTCAAATGGAATTACCAGATGGGACAGCCAGGTTTATCTCACAGAAATCCTATGTCAGACCTACCTCAAGAAGGTAATAAAAATGTATATCCACCCTATAAACTATGACAAGCTCCAGAATTCACTCAAACCCAGTGAGGCACCGTCACTGTTTCCAGGGTGACTGACAGAGTCAGAAATTCACAAACCTTGATCTGAGTTCTAGAGAGGGCAAAGTGATTTTGGAAACCCGTTTCATCAGCCAGTCTGCCTCAAATAGTTTCAAAAACTGCAAAAGCATGGTATGGGGCCATAGGCTTCACCACACAAACTCCTAGAGATTGCCTTCAGGGTATTTAACAATATAGGGCTAATTTTATGTGTCAATTTGGTTAGGCCGTGGTTCCAGGTTGCTAGGTGAAACAGTCTAGATGTTGCTCTGAAGACTTTTTTTACATGAGATTAGCATTGAAATCAGTAGACTGAGTAAAGCTGATTGTCTTTCATAATGTGAGTGGGCCTCATCCAATAAGTTGAAGACCTTAAGAAAAAAAGATAGGTTTTTAGAAGAAGGAATTTTCCTGAAGATTCTAAGGATTTACAGACTGTTACCCTGTGAAATTTGGACTCAGCACTCCAATATCATGTCTTCCCCATGTCTGCTGTTTGGAGTTTGAATTTTCCAGTCCTCCAAATCACATGAGACCATTGTTTAATATCTATCTATCTATCTATCTATCTATCTATCTATCTATCTATCTATCTATCTATCTATCTTTCAGCCATGTATTATCTGTCTATTATTTATCTGTGTATCCATCTATTACCTATCTCTACATCCTTCCATCCATCCATCCATCCATCCATCCATCCATCCATCCATCCATCCACTCATCCATCCCTCCTATTGGTCCTCTTTTTCTGGAGAAGCCTAACTTACACACTCCCTAAAAATATAAAATAAGATTTAATATAAAAGATTTAATCTAAGGTGCTCCCAGGATCATTTAAACAACAAAATACCATTTGGGAAAAAAATCTTTTGCTCTAAAAGAACCTCAATAAATGCTATTTTGGATGCCTAATCATCATCTCCAGCATCTATAAAAAATGAAAGAATGTAAATTGTTCCCCAATCTTTCACAAGATGGGAGGGATTCAAATAAGTTAATGAAGACATGCATGGGGATATGATGATGTTTTTTCACTCACCTACCACTTCTTGGGTTGCATGATCTGTGGCAAAGGCATTTGCTCTCTGCCAGGTAGTGGACTAAGTTTTGAGAATACAGGGATGACAAAACACAGACCCTGTGCTGGAGTGCACGTGGCCTAGTGGGCCTGACAGACATCCACATATAGAACAAGCGCTTAACCAACATGCTGATGACATATGACAATACAACCAACATGTTTTTCTTTGTTGCTCCCTCAACATTCTCTTCAGTAGGACTTATTTTTCTCTGCTTCTGCATGAGAATTCTGGCAGACTTATGGGTTTTCTGCTCACTATGGAATACATGTCAGTTTTATAGTCACTATAAATTAAAAATACAATCTCAATGCAATAATTGGAAAGTGTAGTTTAAGATATTTAAATTCCACACTGAATTTGGCATTAAGCCTTCCTCCCTTGATGCCAACTGGAAGTCTGCTGTAGGGAAAATGGGCTTAGCCGGAAACGTGTCTTGTCTCTAGTCCTCCGGTGTCTGACCCCTCCAGGATCCATGGCTGTCAAACGGGAAGGGAAGGTCTGCCTTGAACCTGGGCTATCCTGGGTGTGGCACCTGTTTCTTCATCTCAGCAGATGCTTACAATTGACTCTTTCTCTTGTCAACCACTTCCATATACTTTTTAGAAGTTTCTTGCTGGACACCCTCCCCTGTAGGTCCTTGAGCCCATCTTTATTTTGTGTGGTTACTTGTGACTCCTTTCCTCAACTTCCAAGAGTTCGATCCAGTTGCTAGTCTGGGCTGCCTTGGTCCCTCTAAAACTACTCTATTTGATAGGATCTAAGACAACTCAGTTCTTTCCATCATGTGACCTTTGTTGGCCAGGATCCTGGCTGTGACAGGCTGCAAGCACACCTACCCACCCATCATTTGTATCAATTTCTGGTGGGAGTCAGACCCCAGCCAATCACTGAGCTCCCAGATGCAGAGCTGATGTCTGTAGCCCTGTGGAAGGAACACCTGAGCAGGTGGGGGAAGGGATGGGATTTGTAGCACAGTTCCCTCCAAAATGAGCCTACTCACAAAATCCTCCTTCCTCCATCTTATTTTTTTTTTAATATCCTCCAAGTGGGGGAGGGGTCCAGGAAATGTTTCTCAAGAACTTCATTTGAACATCTGAGTGGGTCCCACAACTTGGAAATGGCGTGGCTATTGTATCTTAGTGTCTGGATGAAAGTTCAATGTTAAAATTGTTTCCTGTCTCTGTTATTCAGCAGCTATGAACTCTAGGCCCCAATTTGCTTCTCTGAAGATTGTAAATAATGTTATTGACCTCACAGGATTATCATAAAGATGAGAGACGATGCAAAGTTCCAGCATGGTGCCTAACACATCCTATGCACTCAAGAATTTGAGCAATTATAAATTATTTGGAAATAAACAGTTAAGGAGTGCTACACCCCTGCCCCCCCACCTCTGAGAGGATTCATGCCCCTTTATAAAGACAGACAGGACAACAACAACATAAAGACCAAAATATTTGCAAATGCTTTACTAAACACCCCCCAAAATACAAATTAGCATTTCTATTTAGAAAGCAGACAATTCAGTTGTAAAATTTCTTTATTTTTAAAGATTTTATTTATTTATTTATTTATTTATCTATTTATTTATTTATGCATAGAACAACTAGGGTATAAGCCAGAGGTGTGGTGGACGAGAGGACTCACCAGAGACATAGTGGGGAGCAGAACAGGCAGAACTACTGAAACACACGCTGAGAGGAGCAGCAGGTGAGACAGGAGAGGTCTGCTGCACCATGTGGGAAGCTCCCTGGCCAGAGATTGAACTTATGCCTTCCCTGTGGTAGCACTGAGACTTAACCCCTAGGCTACCAGGGAGGCCCTCAACTAATAAATTTAAAACAAGACAAAAAAACATAATCTCAAAATAATTAATGTTGTTATTTTGAAGTTGTAATCCAGTTGCATAAAAACATTTTGCATTTTGACTTTTTCCACACACATTGTATATAGACATCTCCAGTTTGTTATAACCCATTAACTGTAATTTTTAATGACAACATAATATTTCTTTGAGTGGGTAAACAATACTTTGCTTTTTTCTAATTTGACATTTTATAGTTTCTGTTTTTTTTTTTTTTTTGGCTTTAATAAATACTATCAGAGCTCTTTGTTGGCAACTAATAGACACCAACTCTGGATACTAGATGGCTAAGGGATTTACCTGAAAGATACTGATGAATTCCTGAGTGCACAATTCCTGAGTGTTCTTCAATACTGATGAATTGAAGAACACAGTGAATAAAAGGTCAGGAGTTGGGAAAGTCCTGTGGGCTGAGTGGCAGGGGCTACTTGACAGCGTGGCTCTAGTTCTGTTGTTCCGGTGGACGCTGATCAGCTGAGTCTTCCTGTTCTTATACTGTTGCACTATGGGGCGGGCGTTGAGAGAGAGGATGGAATTGACCTGACCTGGGTCATGTTCTCAGAACTAGTAGAGGTGTAGGCTGAGTATCTAGACACATATTAGGACCAAAGTGTTCACAGAGGAGATGTGGTAGAAAGTCCTCAAAAACCACACGGCATGGGTATTATTAGTTAACCAAAAACCCAAGTTTCCACTACATAGATACGCCATCTTTGCACAGATAGCTTTTTATAGATTTTCAAATCATTTTCTTAGGTGAAATTTCCTAAAGTGGAATGATTAGGTGAAAACAATAGAACTTTTGGGATGGTTCTTAATGTACATTGTCAAATAAGTACATGGGGATACAGAAAGATGCTTATTAGAAGTAATTGAGAAGGGTAGTTAGTTAAAAAGGGGAATCAAGGATTACTCAAACATACTTTAGCATATTAACTATGTCTAAATCTCAATCTATTACACTGCTAATCTTTTGATGTAGAGCAGGGGCCTTGGTCTATGCGTCCCCTTAAGATTTTGTGTTTTCTTTCCTATAAAAGCAGCATCCACAATACATTGTCTAAAAATTTCCAGTTTAGGGCTCTGTAAAAGGAAATATGAACTTAAGAGATTTTTGTGAAAAAATCTGATGACTGCATCCATTTGGATTTTCAAGATTTCTACCTCCTTGGAATCTTGTACTGTAGGCTCGCCCACACCTAATTCGACAATCCATAATTTTGCATGTGTGATTTACTTTAATTATTTGAGCCTTGCTGGAGCCTTCAATTTAGTTTTCATTGAAACAGCAACTCTCTTACTTATCCCACTCATATTGAGTCGGGTTTTATTATGTTTATTTTAATTAAGTAATTAGAAAAAATGTTCAAATGGTCCTAACAGACTTGAGAACAAATATAACTCATTCTGGTAAACAGACAGCTCAGCTGGTGGGAACATTAGAACAGAATACTTGTGGCAGGGGGTGGACCACAGAGGTGAGAAGTGGGCATCAGATCCCCGCTTTACAGGGTGAGTTCTGAATTTGCTAAGTGAAGTTTAGGAGAAATTCTACTGTGCCAGTTTAAATGAACCCTCTCCATAGCTTACACAACAAGATCAACACTGTGAACTTGACATTGGTACAATGTGTGTGTTTAGTCTTATATCATGAGTGGATTCTTCGGTACCTATTATTGCATTCAAGCCCTAGAACTATTTCATCATCACACATATCTCCCAGTGTTTTAACCCTTTCTAGTCAAACCCACATCCTCCCCTTCCACTATCCTCAACCCAGGGCAATAACCAATCCATTCCACATTTCCATAAGAGTGGCATCCGCGGAATGATATTCAAATGAAGTCATATTTGCCCTGTTGAAATTGACTTTTTGCACTCAGCATGATGCCCCTGAGATCCACTCACATTGTTGTATGCATCAATAATTTGCTTCTTTTTCTTGCTGACAAGTATTCCCTGCTATGGATGGACCACAGTTTGTCTAGCCATTCACCAGATGAAGGACATTTTAGTTTGTGGCTACTACTGATAAAGCTGCTATGACAAATTAGGGTTCACATTTCATAGTTTTATGAACCTTCAGCAAAAGGAACAATTTATCATTTTTGATTCAAGCATTTAACCTTCTTAATTGTCTCCAAATCCCACATTGGTTACTTGGTAGTTTATCTCTCTTCAATATTCTAAGCAGGATATAACAATCCCTTCTTATCCCCTTGATTTTTGGAAAGGGATTCAAGGAAATCCAATGAGGAAAGGTTAATCTTTTTAAATAAGTAAACTGGATATATGAATAATAACAACAACAATAATGAACAAATTTTGAATCTTACATCATACTTTATATATATAAAAATTAACCTGAAATACATCAAAGATTCAACATTATCCAGTTGAATCATCATCCTCATTCAACATCATCTTTATTATTTAATCAGGAAGCTAAAATAAGTTTTATCTCCTTTGCTACCTCCCACCCCCTATAATAACACAAAATTACTCTTTTGTCTAAGACAGAGGAGGTACAAATGCTAATAACAGATGCAGTGGAATGTTTCTGGGTCACTGCCCAGGAGGCCACTTTTAAAGCTGATGCTCCCCCATAACCACTGAATCTTGATGTCATGAAGTACTAAGTGGGAGTGGGCTGGGGAGAAAGACAGCTAAAAAAAGCTACATATATATAAACAATGCTTAACATTTGGGCTAAACAGAATGAGAAGCAATACAAGGGTGTTTTATGTGGACAATCAGGGACAGCTTTGCCCAGGAGCAGTCACTTTCACGTACAGAATTTCTCCACTATTTATTTTTGCTCTCACTTACTTATTTTCAAAACCAACTTTGAGTTATAATCTACATAAGATTGAGTGTACCTATTTCAACTTCCCAATGCGTTTTGACAAATGTATATACTGCTGTCCCCACTGCCACTATCCATATATAGTTCCTTCTCATGGAATTTCCAAAAGGTTCATTCTGCCCCTTGCTAGTCAAACCTCAACCGGGACTTCTGGCCACAGGCAACACTGATCTCATTTCTGCCATTAGAGATAAAGTTGTTTTCCCTGGAGTTTCACATAAATGAAATTATATGTATGTACTTTTGGGGGATCTTTTGCTCAGCATGATTTTGAGATTTACCCATATGTGTATATCAAAAGTTCATTTTGTTTTATTGTTCAGTAATAGTTCATTGTCTGGATTTATAATTATTTATGTGTACATTTAAATTTAAAAGAAACTGCTAAGCTCTTCTAAGGTATTGTGCCATTTAATTATTATCACTGAGCAATTTATGAATGTTCCAGTTGTTTCAACTCTCACCAACACTTGCTACGGTCAGTCATCTTAAATTTTATTATTCTAGCATGATTGAGGTTTCATCTCATTGTGGTTTTATTTCTAATTATTTTTTTTAAAGTTATTTTTACTGAGGTAATGTTGGTTTACATCACAGTGTATGTCTTAGGGGCACCGGCTTACACCTCTGCAAGTGTATGTTATTTTACCACACCCACCACCAAAGTCCCAGTAAACCTCCACTCGACCCCACTCTCCCCTTTGCTCCCACCCCATCACATCCCCTGGGGGAGCCTTAGTCACAGTCCCATGTGCTCTTCCCCTCCTGTTCTTGCTTCCCCCTCCCCCACCAATGCCTCAGATCTGTGGTCAGCTTTTAAGATTCGTCTATGACCTTTTGTTTGGTTTCTTTACAGTACACATACGTGAAACCATCTGGTATTTATCTTTCTTCTATTGACTTTTTAAAAATAATTTATTTATTTTCTTACATCATTGTTTTCCCTTCAGGTGAAGTCCCTGTAGTTCTCCCACCACCATAGCACCCGTGACCTGTCACTGTAGTCCCTTGTGTTCTTCCCTCTCCTCCTGTACCCTCCCCTGCTGTTTGACTCAAGTCTATGGCCAGCCAGAAAGTTTTGTCACTTTCCTGACCCTTGGTTTGGTTTCCCTATGTTCCACCGATACATGAAACCATTCGACAGTTTTCATTTTCCTTCTGAATTATTTTGCTCAGCACAATCCCTTCTAGCTGCATCCAGGTCACCACAAATAGCACAGGTTTATTTTTTTTTTTTGAGCTCTGAGTAGCATTTCATTGTGTATACATACACATCTTCTTAATCCAGCCATCTGTTTTTGGGCATGCAGGTTGCTTCCACACCTTAGCTATTGTAGATAGTGCTGCCATTAACATAGGAAAGCAGGTCTCCTTTCAAATTAATGTTTTTGTGTCCTATGAGTGGAATCACTGGGACAGGGGCAGGACGAGTTTACATTCCCAACAGTGTAAGAGGGTTCCTTTTTCTCCACACCCTTCCTAGCACTTGTTTGTTTTTAATTATGGGCCATTCTCACTGATGTGAAGTGGTATTTCATTGTGGTTTTGATCTGCATTTACCATTGATAAGTGATGATGAACATTTTACATGTTTGTTGGCCATTTGCATGTCTTCTTTGGAAAAGTATCTGTTTAACTTTTCTGCCCATTGTTTGATTGGGTTATTTGCTTAGTTTTTGTTGCATTGTATGATATAAGCCCTTTGTAGATCTTTGATATCAGTGCATTGTTTGGTGTATGGTATGCAAATATTTTCTCCCATTCAGCAGGATGGCTTTTCATCTTGGTTACTGTCTCTTTCATGGTACAGAAGCTTTTTAGTTTCATGCAGACCAGTTATTTATATTTCCTTACTGCTTGAGATGAGTACGCAAACATTTCTCTGAGATTTATGTCATGGAGTGTTTTTCCTACATTTTCTATTATGTAGTTTATGGTCTCAGGTCTTTTATTCATTTTGAATTGATTTCATGTATGGCATGAGATAGTAGTCTAATTTCACTCTTTGGCATGTGGCAGTCCAGTTTTTCCAGCACCATTTTTTGAAGAGGTTTTCCTTGTTTCAGTGTTTATACTGCATTCCTTTGTTGTAGGTTAGTTGTCCATAAATATGTTGTTTTTATTTCTGGACTCTCAATTCTATTCCATTTGTTTCTCTCTCTGTACTTTTGCTCCAGTACCATGTTGTATTAATTACTATGACTTTGTAGTATAGTTTGAAGTCTGGAAGTGTGATAGCCCTTTTTTTTTTTAATAGGAGAATTTCAGCTATTTGTGGTGTTTTGTGGTTCCACGTCAATTTTAGTAATATTCATTTCATTTATTTGAAGAATGCCATTGGAATTTTAATTGGGTTACACTGAATCTGTAAATTGCTTTGAGTAGATTGGCCATTTTGACAATGTTGATCCTTCCTATCAATAAGCAGAGAATATCTTTCCATCTCTTTGTGTCTTCTATTTCTTTTAACAATGTTTTATAGTCTTTCTTGTATAAGTCCTTTACCTATACCTCCTTTATTAAGTTTATTTCCAGGTATCTAATACTTTTGGTGAGATTGTAAATGGGATGACTTTCTTAATTTCTTCTTCTAGCTCACTATTTGAATATAAGAAGGCAACTGATGTTTGTGTGTGGTTTTGTTTACTGCCACTTTGCTGAACTGTTTTATTGTTTGATTAGTTTTTCCATTAGGTCTTTGGGATTTTCTTTGTTTATTGTCATACATTCTGCAAATAATGATAGCTTGGGCCTCCCTGGTGGCTCAGGTGGTTGAGCGCAGCACTGTGAAGCTGTCCGCAGCCTCTGCAGTGCCGGTTCAATACCTGCTGGCTGAGGAGCAACCCACATGGTGGGGCAGACCTCTCCTGTCTTGCCTGCTGCTCCCCTCAGCAGTGTGTTTCGATAGATCTGCCTGTTCTGTTCCCCGCTCTGTCTCTGGTGAATCCTTTCACCCTCCCGCGCATCTGGCCTGTACCCTGGTTCTTGTATAAATAAATAAATCTTAAAACAAAAATGATAGCTTTACTTCTTTCCCAAATTGGGTTCCTTTTTTTTCTTTCCCTTGCCTAATTGCTCTAGCTGGGACTTCTAATGCTATGTCAAAAGATAATGGTGAGAGTGGACATCCTTGTCTTATACCAGATCTTAGTGGAAAGGCTTTCAGCTTTTCACCATTGAGAATGATACTGGCTGTGGGTTTGCCATAGATTGCTTTTATCATGTTAAGCTATGTTCCATTTATCTCCAGTTTTTCAAGGGTTTCATCTTAAATGGATGCTGATTCTTATGAAGTACTTTCTCAGAATCTATTGATATGATCACATGATTTTCACTTTTCATTTTGTTGATGTGGTGAATTACATTGACTGATTTTCACATGTTGAACTATCTTTGTGTTCCTGATATAAATCCCATCTAGTCATGATATATAATCCTTTGAATACATTATTGGATTGGGTTTGCTAAGATTTTATTGAGTGTTTCTTCATATGTGTTCATTATGGAGTTTTCTTTCTTTGTGCTGTCTTTGTCTGGTTATGATATTAATGTAATGTTGGCCTCATAAATTGTATTTGGAAGTATTTGTTTCTCAAAAATTTGAAAGAGTTTGAGCATGATAGGAATTAATGCATCTTTGAAAGTTTGGTAGAACTTACTTGTGAAGTCATCTGGTCCTGGACTTTTGCTTTATAGGAGAGTTTTGATTACTGTTTCAATGTCTTTGTTTGTGACTGGTTTGTTTAGGGTTTCTATTTCTTCCCTATTCAATCATTAATTATTCTATAAATCTAAGAATCTGTACATTTTGTCTAGGCTGTCAAATTTTTTGCATATAAATGTTTATAGTAATCTCTGATTATCCTCTATTATAATTTCTCTTTTTTTCCTTTTGATCCTATTTATTGTATTTATTGAGTTTTTGCTCCACCCCCCTTTTTTTTAGTGAGCTTAGCTAGAGGCTTAGTTATTTTATTTTTTCAAAGAAGTAGTTTTGGTCTTAATGATCTTTTGAATTGTCCCTTTGATTTCTATTTCATTTATTTCTGCTCTGTTTTTTTATTAATTCCTTCCTTCTACTGGATTTTGGATTTTTTTTCTGTTCTTTTTAAATTTCCTTGAAATAACAGAGTAGGTTGTTAATTTGGGCTCTTACTCTTGTTTCTTGATGTGGGCTTGCATTGCTATATGCTTCCCTGTTAGTACTGCTTTTGCTGTGTCCCATACATTGTGAAGGGATGTATCCTTATTATCATTTATCACAATATATTTAAATTGCATTTCTTTGACCACTAGAGATAGTGAGCATCTTTTCATGCATCTTGGAAATCTCAAATTTAGTCATCTACTTAATATTGAGCTATATGTTACTTATATATTCTGGATACCAGTCACACATCAGCAATATCTTAATTGTGTCTTTTGAAGAGTGACAGTTTTTAATTTTGCTGAAATTTAATTTCTCAGTTATTTTCCTCTATGATTTGCACTTTTTGTGTTTTAATCTGAGAAACTTTTGCCTACCCACAAGTCATGAAGATTGTCTCCTATATGTCTTCTGAAAGTTTTATAGTTTATAGTGAGTCAGTTTAAATCTTTGATGCATTTCAACTTATTTATTGTACATAGTATTATGCAAGTTTCAATGTTATTATTATTGCTATTATTATTCAGCTATCCAGTTGCTCCAGCACCATTTACTGAAAAGGCTATACTTTTCTCATTCTATTACCTTGACTTCCCTTCCAAAAATCAATTAGCCTTATGTGTGTAGGTCTATTTCTAGAGTCCATTATGCTCCATTGAATTATAATTATTACATCATTACCATGGTTCTGATTATTGCAGGGGAAATTTGCAATATAACAAATTACAGTCCAAAGGCTGACTCTGGTTCAAGATTTGTTTTGTATGGTCTATGAGGTAAAACTGGTTTTTATATCTTTTAAAGGGTTGTATGTGGCCCACAAAGCCTAAGATATTTTCTATCTGGGCTTTTCCAGAGAAAATTTGTTGACCTTACAACATATCTAAAAACAAGGTAATATAAATTCTTCAAGTTTTTATGTGTCAAAATTTCCTGGATAGTCTAGGTCTGTTACATTCACATAAATTTTAAAATCATCTTGTTAACTCATAAAAGGACTGTTAAAATTTTGAATGGGATTACACTGAATCTCTAGATCAGTTTGGGAATAATTGCCATCTTTACAACATTGAGTCTTTCAGACTAAGAGCATGGACTAAGTTTTTAGTTAGATCTCCATTAACTACTCTCAGCAATAGTTTATGTCCAGTTCTTATAGATATTTTATATTTATCCTCAAGTATTTTGTATATTTGATGTAATTACTACAAATAACATTTAAATTTATTTTCAAATTATTATAGCTTTATAGAATTACAGTGGGTTTTGTGTATTACCCTTACATTCTATGATTTTTCTTGATTTTACTAATTAGTTCTGGTAGCTCTTTTGGGGGATAGATTTATGACTTTCTATATACATGACAATATCATCTACAAATAAACATTTTACTTATTTCTTTTACTGCCTTATTGCACTGGCTAGGATCTCCAACATATTCTTGATTGAAAATGATGGGAGTGGAGTCTTTTGCTTTAACACAGTCTTGGAAGAAGCATTTGCTCTTTCATCATTAAGTCTGGTGTTAACTGTAATTTTTAGCAAATTTCTCCTTGTCAGGTTGAAGATGTTTCCTTTTATTTTTAGTGTTCTGAGAGATGAATGTTCATTTCAAGTAATTTTTCTAGTTGTAGGAAATGATTATGTGATTTCTGTTTTGTTATTTTTTTTTTTTCCCCTCTGTTAATATGGAGAGTCACATTGCCTGATTTTCTAATGACAACTTTGTATTCCTGGCATAAACCCATCTTTAAAAAAAATCTTTTTGAGAAACTGCTTTGGGTTTGAGTTTTTTTTTTTTTAAGTTTCTATTGTCTCACCATTTTCTATTTTGCTGATCTCCATCTTGTCTTTATTTTCTTTCACCTCCTTACTTTTCGTTTAATTTCTGCCTTTCCCTCTAGTTTCTTTTCTTTTTTTCAAGATTTATTTATTTTTATACAGGAGCCAGGGTACAGGCCAGATGTGCAGGAAGGTAAGAGGATTCACCAGAAACAGAGCGGGGAACAGAGCAGGCAGACTGGTGAAATACACTGCTGAGGGGAGCAGCGGGTGAGACAGGAGAGGTCTGCTGAGCCATGTGGGTACCTCCCCGGCCAGCTGGGATTGAACTGGCACTGCAGAGGCTGGGGACAGCTTCTCAGTGCTGCACTCAACGGCCTGCGCCAACAGGGAAGCCCTTCCTCTAGTTTCTTAAAGTGAAAATAGTTGATTATCAACAAAAAACTATGAACCAGAGACACTTTTTGTGGGGTGGGAGGCGGGAGGGGGGATTGGGGTCAGAATGGGGTGTTGCAATTGTATGGGGAATATAAAAATAAAATATATTATTTAAAAAAAATAGTTGATTATAATACTTCTTCCTTTTAAAAAAACCTTACACATTTACACCTATGTTTTTCTTTTCTTTTTTTTTTTCTTTTTAAAGATTTATTTATTTATACGAGCACTGGGTACAGTCAGAAGCGCAGGAGGGTGAGAAAATTCACCAGAGCCAGAACAGGGAACAGAACAGGCAGACTGATGAAATACACTGCTGAGGAGCAGTGGTCATGGCAGAAGAGGTCTGCGTGCCATGTGGGACCCTTGCCCGGCGGCCGGGGATCGAACTGGCACTGCAGAGGCTGCGGGCAGCTTTGCAGCCCAGTGCTCAACCACTGCGCCACCAGGGAGGCCCTACACCTATGTTTTTCTTGAAGCACTGACTTAGGTGCATCCCTTGCATTTTGCTGTGTTTATTTTCACTTAATTCTGTTAAATATTTTCTAACTTCTCTTATGATTTCTTTTTGGTCCATGGATGATTTATATGTGTGTTATCTAATTTCTAAATATTTTAGGGCTATTTCAGATAACTTTCTGTTGTTGATTTACCAATTTAATTCCACAATAGTCAGCTACTGTATCCTTATGATTGCATCGTTTTGAACTCATTAAGACTTGTAATGGACCCACGTAGCATCTAACAATGTTTTCCATGTACACTTCACCAGAATATAAATTCTGCAATTGTTGGATATTGTCTGGGGTCTTGATTTAATGTTCTTAGTTTTTAGAGACTTCTGTCCATTCAAACTGGCAGAAACTCAAATGTGCCCCAGTTATGTGTGAGCAATAGGAATTGTTCAGCTTCTAACTCCCCAGCAACTTGTTTTGTAGAGTTTGCATGCAAAATTAATATCCATCCATAGATAGGAAGATGAGTCTTATGCAGATTAGTTCCCTTCTTTCTAGTATTCTTCCTCACAAATACCAGTGCCCTCTGCTTTCTACTGTACCAATCTTAGGCTCTTCAACTTAGCTAGATTTTAGTCTTTGTTTGGGTTTCTACTTCGTATTCAGAGTTCCTAAAATTAACTCCAGATGGCAAAAGCCAATGCATTTTTTTCACCATGGTTTATTTTATTTATTTATTTTAAATAATAAATTTTATTTTTATATTCCCCATACAATTGCAACCCCCCATTCTGACCCCAATCCCTCCCCTCCCGCCCCCCACCCCCCAAAAAGTGTCTCTGGTTCATAGTTTTTTGTTGATTTTGATTTTCACTGTCTTATAGTTATTCATTTTCCTGGTCCCTTATTTAAGTTTTCTAGATTCCTGCTATGAGTGAGACCATCCGGTATTTTTCTTTTTCTTTCTGGCTTATTTCGCTGAGCATGATCCCTTCCAGCAATCTATCAACGTTATCCAACACATCAACAAAAAGAAATATAAAAACCATATGATAATATCAATAGATGCTGAGAAAGCTTTCGACAAAGTGCAACACCCATTCATGATAAAAGCCCTTGAAATTCTTGGGATACAAGGAACATACCTCAACATCATAAAGGCCATCTATGACAAGCCAACAGCCAGTATCATTCTCAATGGTGAAAAGCTGAAAGCAATTCCATTAAGATCTGGAACAAGACAAGGATGTCCATCTCACCACTGCTTTTCAATATAATACTAAAAGCCAATGCATTTGTAAAGATCATCTAGCTTGCTTTGCTCTTCTCAGGAATTTTTCTGTTGAACTCACAATACTTTTTTGCTTACTGTCCAATGTGAGAAAAAAAGTTTTGACCAGTTTTTTTTTTTTAAGATTTATTTATTTTTATACAAGAGCTGGGGTACAGGCCAGAGGTGTGGGAGGATGAGAGGATTCACCAGAGGCAGAACAGGTTGCAGAACAGGCAGACGACAGAAATACACTGCTGAGGGAAAAAGGGGGTGTGACAGGAGAGGTCTGCTGTGCCATGTGGGATTCTTGCCAGCTGGCTGGGATCTAATCCGCACTGCAGATGCTGCAGACAGCTTCACAGTGAGTCACTCAACCCACTCAACCTGCTGCGCCACCGGGAGGCCCTAGTTTTTTTTTTTTTTTTTTTTTTTTGGTATTTGTGGCATAGACATGGGGCATTTATTAGAGGTGAGCTTTGGATGAAGACTTTAATAAAATGTATAAGTGAGCTATGACAAAAGCATCCTAGGTAGAAGAAGGGGTGGTGCAAAGGCACTGAGAGTGAACTATGCTTCACTTAGGCATGATTATCTCCACTTCATAGTGAAGAGTCTAAGGATTAACCTAAGATCTTACAAGCAGAAAATGGCAGATTCAATCCATGTTTGAAAACAGCATCTGAAATGCTTCTTCTAATTCTCATCATTTCCCCTGAAGGCTGCTGCATGAAAAAACAAGATTTTAGACTATGACTAACTGGTGGAAGTTGTTACCCCAGGAGACTTTATGAACTGAAAATATAAACTGTTTAAACATGTGCTTAGACAAACTCAAGGTCAGTAGAGTTGTAATGACTTATGGGTCCAGGGGAATTTCTAGTGAATATTTGTTAGTGCTGGTCATGGCACTGTGTCAACACAGTTTTACTTTTGTGGTGCTTTCAGTGTGCTCTTCTGGGCCAGAGAAGTGTGAGCTCTTGCTCAACAAGTCAAGTTGCTTCTTTAACTCTATATGGATGGAAGCCATGCAGGAGGCATGTGTGTTAATAATAGTTATCATTACTTGAATGACTAGTGCACTACAGATGCTTTACATGTTTGGAGTCTGCATTATTACACTCTTTTGTTGCACAAGGAAAGACTGAGAACTAATTTCCCAGTTTGCCCACTTTATAAGTGGCGAAGCCAGGGCTTTATCTTTCCCTCACCTTTTTCTGCTACACTTTACTATAGTGCTGGCTAAATTTTGGGGCTGGAGATTTAGTGCGTTTATTTCTTTGGTCATTTCATCAGATATGAATTTTTTCCTATATTCCTGTG
Organism: Talpa europaea; assembly: GCF_964194135.1. Classification (NCBI taxonomy): domain Eukaryota; kingdom Metazoa; phylum Chordata; class Mammalia; order Eulipotyphla; family Talpidae; genus Talpa; species Talpa europaea. The sequence continues at coordinate 68,004,695 of NC_140076.1, read as the reverse complement.
GTTTTTGTGAAAAGATTAAAAAGAAAAATAGATGATACAGTCAAGGAAATTCCTTTCTCCCTCTTCCAAAGATTGTGTGTTTTGTTTGATTTAGAGAGTGGGGTTGTGAGCTGCTGGTTTAAGGATTATGAATAAGGAAGAACACAGAGCCAAGGATATGTTGGATGGGAGAAATTAGTGTAGGCCCTCAGCTGTGTGAAGCGGTGCAGGTGCCAAGATGCAGGAATCACCCCCACAGTCCCCTTCCTCTTTCCTGGTGGCAGAAGTCCAATGACTGGTTCCTTCTATTCTCTGATACTCTTCAGTGAGTGCTTGTTTGGCTGGCTGCCCCTCTGGAGCTACCAGGAAAGAGGAAGAGGACTGTGGGGGTGATTCTTAGTACCTGTAATGATTTGACTATTGTGAAGTTTTTTTTTACTACTTTTTCTCAAACACTTTTTTAAGACTGGTTGCAGAGGGGCAGGAGTGTCCAGAGGGACTAAGGAAGAGGATGCTTGTCCAGGCTAATTCTAGGCAAACTATATCAAGAAATGTGAGAAATCCTTAAAAGTAATGATCCATTTATAGCTGAAGGAGGCGTTGAAGTTACTTCCCTATTCCTGTTAGTGTTTACTGGAACATCTTTCTCCCCTTTTATAACTCTCAGAACCAAATTTAAACTCCTTAACTCCTTAAACTCCTTGGGGATATAAACTATGAAGAAAACATAAAGTTGCCTAGATCTGAGCATCTTAAGAGACTTTATTTTTTTTTAAAGATTTATTTATTTATACAAGAACTGAGTCAGAAGCATGGGAGGGTGAGAGAATTCACCAGAGACAGAGGGGAAGCAGAATAGGCAGACGGATCAAAAAAACTACTGAGGGGAGCAGCGGGCGAGACAGGAGAGGTCTGCTGCACCATGTGGGTATCTTCCTGGCTGACCGGGAATTGAACTCTCATTGCAGAGGCTGCAGACAACTTCACAGCACTACACTCAACCTACTGGGCCACCGGGGAGGCCCTTAAGAGACTTTATTAACATCATGACGCCAACTAGAATTTTTTATTCCTTTGTTCATTCACTCGTTCATTCAATAATATTTCTTAAATAAATAACCTATTACATGCCATGCTAAGGAGGAACAAAGTTTAGCTCAAAGAATTATTGTTCAGTGTCCATATGCATATACCATAATCTTCATGACAGTACAAATTCCCTACTGAGTTTAATACCCCTTGTAGGGCCATGACAACCCGAAAGCATGCTAAGAAGCTGGGAAGTAATCGAAATGGATGGGAAGAGGAAATGTACAACACCAGTTATAACATATTCTTCATCTCTGGTCTATGAACCCTGGGCAGTTGTAGATGAGTCTGGGCTCTTTTGATGTCATGACACTTAGGAGGGTTACCGTGTTCCTCCAATCAATAGATGAGATCAAGGTATGTGACACTGGGATCTTGGGGCAGGTTTATTACTCAGCAGGTCTCTTTAGAAGATAAGAAAACATTTACATGAGAGAAGACTGACATTGCTTGGTCAATTGGCTAAAGATTATTTAATTTTACACTCCTGTTATTTAAATAACACCCTCTTTTCAACATTACCAATATTAAAAAAATAAAGATAAGAGGTGGCTTACAACAATATCAAAGGTAAAATAAGGTGGGACTAGAAAATATGCGTTTGTTTAGAAAGTCTACAGCATTTGTATGCAGATCTTTGTTTTGAGCACTTTATTTTATTTTTTTTTAAGATTTATTTATTTATTTATACAAGCACTGGGTACAGTCAGAAGCACGGGAGGGTGAGAGAATTCACCAGAGCCAGAGCGGGGAGCAGAACAGGCAGAAGGACCAAAGTATACTGCTGAGGGTAGCAGCGGGCGGCAGGAGAGGTCTGCGTGCCAAGTGGGACCCTCCTCCAGTTACCGGGGAGCAGCCAGGGATCGAACGGCACTGCAGAGGCTGCGGGCAGCTTCACAACCCAGAGCTCAACTGCTACGCCACCGCGGAGGCCCTGTTTTGAGCACTTTATTTCATACCATTTACTACTGTGGAGAGCAAAGAGGAAACAATGGAGCTAAATCCAGTATTGCCATCAAGGCCCAGGTGGGTCTTTGTCCATGAATCACCTTGATACCTGGAAGTGGATGTGTTGACCACGTGTTTGTAGACCAGAGCAGGAAGGCAGGGCAGTATGGATTTCTGCTTCTTTGTTGCAAAGAACCAAAATGAGGGCTACATCTCTATTTACTATTTCTATGGCTGTTCAGAGTCACTTGTTAATGAACTCAGGGATCATCCAACTTTTTGCTTTTGACGCTTGTGGATTGAGTCTGAAGGTAGAACTTACCTCATAATATATTTCTGTCCCTCACTCTCTTTGTTTTAAGACTGAAGCTTCCTAGACAAGTGAAATAATCTTAACAAAAATATGTTCCATTAGTTTCTGATCACTTAATGCAACTATGTAGGCAAATCAACATTCTCAACTTCCTAGTTCAGATAAATGTCACATACACCTGGCTCCAGAAATGTTCTGACTTGGCCCCAGAAATGCCCTGCAGATTTATTTCATCAGTATAGCTCTAATCAGGACTGTTTCCTCTGACTTTGACCATTAGAAAAATATAATCCTGTGGGATATATATTGCTGAGGTTTTAAAACAAGTTCTTGGCTTTCTGGATCATAAGATCTACATTATTCTTGTTTTTGCAAAAGTGTCTAGTATGATGCTTGGAACCTGTCAGATGCTCAGTGGAACTGGATATTTCTGTGCTATCATGAAAGCTTAGCAAAACTACACTGCATTGCCTTCACACTTGTTCACCTTAGCTGTTCCAAAACAGAACTCTGGATGTCTACTTCTAATGAGATCTTCCTCAAATCTTCATTATCTCCATTCACCCAGTAGCTGAGCTTAATCCTAATTATTTATTTCTCTGATCTTAACTCTTTTCTTTCCCTCTCTTCCATGTCTAGTACATCAGTAAATCCTGCTCTTTCTACTTCCAAAATAGATCCCAAGTCTTACCTCTTTGAGATACCATCTTCTCTTAAGAAGACCATGGCAAAATTCTCTGTAGTAGTTGTATTATTTCCCTAGGGCTGACATAATAAAGTACCACAGACTGGGTGGCTTAAACAACAGATATTTATTTTCTTATTCTGGATGCAAGAAGTCTGAGATCAAGGTGTAGGCTGGGTCCATTTCTTCTTAGAGCTCTCTACCTGGCTGAAGATGATGGTCTTCTTGTCTTCATGGGGTCTCTTCCCTCTTTGTATCTTAACCTTCTTTACTTGTAAGGACAATAGTCATATTGGAATAGAATTCACCCTAAAGACCTCATTTTAGCTTAATTACCTCTTTAAATAACTTATTTCCAAATAAAGTCACATTTTGAGTAGTGAGGATTAGGGTTTCAACATATGAATTTGTGCAAGATCCCAAAGATTTCCTATCATTCTTGTTTCCAAAAGACTGATCTTAGTAATATTTACTCAGAGTAATCTTTAAATATGGTGAGTAAGATCTTGCAACTCCTCATTTATTAAAACCTTCAGATAGCTCCCATTGTACCATCTTTTATGATTTCTACCTTCGCTAATCAGGTCACCCCTAGGTCTCACCAACCTCATCTGCAATGACTCATCTCACTTGTTCAGCCCCTCTGGCCTCTTTTCAATTTCCCAATAATGTCCAGATCCTTTCTGTCTTGGTGACTTTGCATCTGCTGTGCCTTTTGGCGGAACCACACTTCTGAAACCATGATGATGGGGATGATTCTTTCCTCTTCTCCTTACCTTGGTAGAAGAGCAGGATGGCTTGCAAGAGTGAAACAATGGGACAAAAATACCCCTATCCACTTTTAATGAGGACAGAAACAGGTCTTGCCTATGCCAACAAATTGTGTTTTAGAGCACAGGCTCAGAACATTCTCTGTGCTTGAGGTGACCTTTCATTGTCCAGACAAAAATTTGGCCATGGAAGATGGAACTAAGATGCCTAGCACACTATTAGACAGACAAGATTCAGAAGCAAGGGGTGTTTAGTTTTACTGCAGTTCTGGACCCAAATTGGAGTTGCACCATGACTCAGCAGAAAGCAACAAATCAGACTCCATCAGCTTTCACTTTCTTTGTTCTCAATCCCTTAAATACTGTCCCAGGCCCCATCCTTGGGAGACTGATTTGAGAGCTCTGCTTCCAGTCTCCTGGCAGGTAATCTTGAATTAAACTGGTTCTTTTCTCCAAAGCTAGTGTTGTGTTTTTTGACTTCTATGCCATATGGTAGTGGGAACATGTTTGACAATACTCCCAACTCTTCCCCAAGGCTGACTTCCTCTCAACCCTCAAGTTCAACATCTAAATTACTTTCATCTTTCTCAATGCTTCTTTCTCCTTCTGATGAATCAGTGTCAGCTTTAGCATCCTGATTCTCCGAGCCCCTCGTCCTTGATTTTTTTTTTTATGGCATAATCACTATTCAAATTGTTCCAATTTTTAAATTTTGTTTTTTAAATTCTCTACCTCCATCAACAACAACATAAACCCTAGTATGAATTAACACCCAGGAGATCATAATTAGTTGGTTACTGAAGGAAATCTTCAAAATATAGACATAATCCATATTGACCTAGATTTTCATTTGGCAATAAACTAACATATCTATACTAACACTGATGACAAATCACATCCTTCATTCATTCATCAAGTATTGATCAAAAACATGACAGAAGAGAGGAAGAACATGATTCTGGAGTTAACAGATGGGCAGTTCAATCCTAGCTCTACTACTTGTTTGATGTGTGGCCTTCTGTAAAGTTTAACCTCTCTGAAACTTTGTGAGTGGGTAAAAGAGGGATTAAAAGCACACTTCCACTTTATTTTTTTATACATTAAGATAAAGTGGATTGGACTACATCAAATTAAAGAGCTTCTGCACAGCAAAAGAGACAATAACAAAAACAAAGAGAAACCCCACCAACTGGGAGAACATTTTTGCACCCAACACTAATGATAAAGGACTGATCACAAAAATCTGCAAAGAGCTGATGAGACTCAACAACAACAAAGAAAATTATCCAGTCAAAAAATGGGCAGAAGAGCTAAAAAGAAACTTCTCTGAAGAGGAAATGCAAATGGCCAACAGGCATATGAAAAAATGTTCAACATCACTTGTCATCAGGGAAATGCAAATCAAAACTACCATGAGATACCATCTTACACCAGTGAGAATGGCACATATTAAAAAAACTAGCAACAACAAATGTTGGCGAGGTTGTGGAGAAAAAGGAACTCTCCTGCACTGTTGGTGGGAATGTAAACTGGTCCAACCACTACGGAGAGCTGTGTGGAGATTTCTGGACCTACTAAACATAGAGCTTCCATATGATCCAGCAATTCCACTCCTAGGTATTTACCCAAAGGACACAGAAACATCAATTCCAAAGAACACCTGCACCCCTATGTTTATAGCAGCACTATTTACAATAGCTAAGCTTTGGAAACAGCCCAAATGCCCAAAAATAGATGACTGGATCAAGAAGATGTGGTACATATATACCATGGAATATTACTCAGCATTCAAAAAAGATAAACACATGCAATTTGCAGCAACATGGATGGCGCTGGAAGGGATCATGCTCAGCGAAATAAGCCAGAAAGAAAAAGAAAAATACCGGATGGTCTCACTCATAGCAGGAATCTAGAAAACTTAAATAAGGGATCAGGAAAATGAATAACTATAAGAAAGTGAAAATCAAAATCAACAAAAACTATGAACCAGAGACACTTTTTGGGGGGTGGGGGGCGGGAGGGGAGGTATTGGGGTCAGAATGGGGCATGTGCAGTTGTATGGGGGAGTATAAAAATAAAATTTATTATTTAAAAAAAAGATAAAGTGGATTGATACATGTTGAAAGGGATGGATTGATGGATAGATATGATAAAGTGATTATCTTAAAATGTTAATCGCAGAATTTAGGGAATGGATAAATGGGTGTTCACTATAATTCTTTTTTTTTTTTTAAAGATTTATTTATTTATTTATTTATATAAGCACTGGGTACTGTCAGAAGCGCGGGAGGGTGAGAGAATTCACCAGATTCAGTGCAGAGAGCAGAGCAGGCAGACTGACGAAGTACACTGCTGAGGGGAGCAGCGGGAGGCAGGAGAGGTTTGCGCGCCACGTGGGACCCTCACCTGTTGGCTGGGGATTGAACTGGCGCTGCGGAGGCTACGGGCAGCTTCGCAACCCAGCGCTCAACCACTGCGCCACCGGGAAGGCCCTGTTCACTATAATTCTTTCAACTTTTCTGCATGTTTGGAATTTTTCATGCGAAAAAAATTGGGATTAAAAAGAAAATCTTGGGAGAAAATAACCTTGCAGATTATTTTCAAACCTTGCAGATTTGTTTTCAGGATTAAATGAAATAATATTTATAAGGTACACAGTACAACTGTTTGGAGCACTGCATGATTTAATAAGAGCAACTGTTGTTGCCATTGTGGAAATATGCTGAGTAATATGCGAGGATCCAAGAAGAATAAGACCCGGGGCCTCCCCGGTGGCGCAGTGGTTGAGTGCTGGGTTGCGAAGCTGCCCGCAGCCTCTGCAGCGCCGGTTCGATCCTCGGCTGCTCCCCAGCCACCCGGCGAGGGTCCCACATGGCGCGCAGACCTCTCCTGCCACCCGCTGTTCCCCTCAGCAATGTGCTTCGGTCCTTCTGCCTTCTCTGCTCCCTGCTCTGGTGAATTCTCTCACCCTCCTGCGCTTCTGACTGTGCCCAGTGCTTGTGTGAATGGATAAACAGATCTTTAAAAAACAAACAAATAAATGAATAAATCTTTAAAAAAAAAAAAGAAGACCCTATTTTTTCTCTTGGTGGGAGAAGCAGGTGCTGGCACGCCTAGCAGAAGCCATGCCTCTGATAGAGCCACTGCGCAGCCAGAGTGTGTGAGATCACTGGGGAGGGAAGGGCCACGCCTGTTGGGAGGCACGGTGCACAGGGCATGAGAGGCAGAGTTTGAGGTGGGTCTCCTCGGATGAGGTGCATTTTCAAGGGGGCAAAAGAGGCACTGGGCTCTGAGCAGTGGTCAAGTTAAATGGCATCCTTTTCCAGGATGCAGTGGTCAGGGCTGCTCTTTCCACAAACATTTCCTTGGGATTTTAGCCACATCTTCCCAGCTAGATGTCAGCTACACCACTTTATCTCCTCTTGTTCTCTCTGGATATGCAGTGAACTTCTCTATCTTGCACTCAAAATGGGAACTTGAGTAATTAGAGGATTTATCTTTTTTTATTTTTGGTAAAATTATATGGAGCCTTGGCATACCATCACCTGGGAAGATGTCATGATGGGTCCAGACCCTTTGGAAAAGTCTTTTGCTCTCTAAATAGGAAGAGCTGATGTGATCAAATTAACAGAATCTTCTACATTGTGGATGAGTGTTTTTCTCCAAAGGATGTGTAGATAAAATGAATGTATTTATTTCTTGGAATGGATTTATTTCTTCCTAGGCAATGGAAGTATCTAAATTCAGCTTAACATTCAAGGCAGCAAACTGCCAGGGTATAACCCAGAGAAGATATAAATCAAAATCTTTCTGGGTCAGGACAATAGCTGGAGCTGCATTTCAGTCGTTTCCTCATTCCTTCAATAAACTTGCAGGAGTTTCTGTTCTGTGCCAGGCATCCCCCAGGAATCAGAGCTGTAAAGATGACTCAGACATGTGCCTGCTTCCCAGGCGCTCATGGGCTAGAGGAGGAGTCAGTGAAAATACTTGATATTATCTTCTGGGCCAGCAAAGATGGGCAAACAGGGATCTGGGAGGCCCCGAAGTAGGAGGGACAGATGAAATTGTCTCAGACATACATAAAAGCTAGCAACTCACTACATATGAGTCAAAAGTCTTTGCTTTGCTCTTTTCCTTAAAAAAAATGTATACAGAGAAGGCATTGTGCCTTCTTTTAAGCAAACAATATCAAAACTGCTAAACACAGTTTTAAATTCTAAGGAACTTTAAAAGAGGTGTCACTGAGGTTGCATTGATAAAAGAGGGGAAAGGAGAACCAAAGAATGGGGCACCTCTATCACAGGCCAGCATGCATAGGAAGCATTTCATTTAATCCTCACGGCAACCTGGGGCACATCACTGGGGAGGAAAACAGGGCTCAGGGAGCTTGGGTGCTTTTCATAGCCACATGGAAGAACAGAGTGAGATGCAAACCCAGATCTCTCATGCCCATTCTGTCAGACCCTCACCTCCCATTTCAGACAGGACCTGTTTTCGGTAGGGAAGAGATGCTGGGGTCTTCTGCAAATCAAGGTGCTATCATCTTTCCAGGGATCAAATCTCGGTGTGGTGGCTCAGGAGCTGGAACAAAGATTTGGACCTTTACCATGAGCAGTGATAACGACTGGAGAGGAAGTGGAGGAGGTGGTGGGATAATATATTTATGCTACTGCTCTTCAAGTTAGACTGGGACTTAGTGCTCTATCATACCTTCTTATTCTAACTTTGGAATTTCGATGAAAAGGCCCAGGTTAGTCATCAATTAAAGAACCATTGGTCCAGTTGAGAATGAGATTATATTTACCTTGGGGATGGTCAGGCGTGAGGGTAGGGCAAGGCTGATAAGGGGTGGTATCACAGACGAGTCCAGAAGTGCGCACATTCTTTTCTGCCATCACCTTATGCCCCTTGACAGGGCACTGAGGTACTTAGTTTCTCTTACACCCAGTAGACCTGCAGAGGAGGAGCTGAAGGGCCCCTTTGCTAGTATCTGGGTGAGTGTCTTACTAGCTTTCTAGGGGAAGTTTTGCCAAACCATCTATCCTTCCTCAGCTCTAAAGAAGGGACCAGAATGACCATGTCAACTGCTAGAAAAGAGGGAAGTAGGCAGGCCCTAGAGGAGTTCTACTCTTCCCTGCTCCAGTGAGTGGAAAGCAGAAGAGGCTACCTGACTTGCTGTAACAAACCAGGAGCATCAGGAGACATGAGAGAACAATGAGGAAACCCTTAAGGTTCAGTAACCCTACCAGATTTCATCACATAATTTACCCAAACGTTGGCTGACCTTTCCCTTGTGGGGACCTATGAACAGGAGGGCAGAGGTCTCCTTGGCATGGTAAGAGGGTGATAAAGAGTGGGTTTCCCCATCGCAAGGATCTCCAGAGGACATTAATGGGAAACTGGAGAGGAGGCTTGGAAAGAAGCAGAACCCAAGGATTCTAGAAATTAAGAAGTAAGAGCCACATTAATTTCTTAGAGCAAGGATCCTCTGGGCTAGGAGCTATTCCTGGGAGATAAGGATGGTGTAATAGCAATCTTTGGTTGGAAATTATAGCAACAATTATATATCTACATGGAAAAATTACACATTTTAATTTGAGGTGCTAAGAATTATCTCACTAAATTTCAAACCTTAGGTCAAAGTCTCTTTGGTGAGCTCCACCTTGGCTTTGGGTTGCTGGGGTTGTTGAGCCTAGCTCTTCTTTCTCTTTTCATACCTGGTTCCACTTAGTGCCACATGGACCTTGAATGTTCCCATGTGGACACACACACAGCCTTCATGCAGGAGCTGTGCTCCTCACCTCACAGGGGGGATTGTACAGGGCCAGAGGAGTGCTATATGGGACCCCTAAAGTGCAGGACCCTGGGTAGGTGTCTTTCTTGCCTAAGTCTAGGAGAATGTCCACAAATGGTCACTTTTAGGACACAAAAACATTAATTCAAAAGGATATCTGCACCCCTATGTTTATTGAAGCACTATTTATGATAGGTAAGACTTGGAACCAACCCAAATGCCCAAAAATAGATGACTGAATCAAGAAGATGTGGTACATACACACAATAGAATACTACTCAGTAATCAAAAAAGATAAACTAATGCCATTCACAGCAACATGAATGGAGCTAGAAGGGATTATGCTCAGTGAAATAAGCAAGAAGGAAAAATGAAAATATCAGATGGTTTCACTTTTAAGAGAATATAGGGGAACCAAATAAGGGCTCAAGGAAAAAAATAAAAATAAAAAACACAACAACAAAAAACCAAAAATAAACAGACAACTATAAATCAGAGACATTCTGCTGGGGAGGGGGAGAGAAAAGGACAGAAATGCGGGCAGGAAGAGCACAAGGGGCTATGGAGATGGTGCACAGGTGAATTGGTGGTGGAAATTCTATGTGGACTGCACCTAAGCAAAGAAAGCAAACATTGTAAAAAAATTTTTTTTTAAATTTAAAAAGTTAAAAAAAAGAATATCTTCTCTGGAAGGAAAATATGCATATATATCACTAATATAAAACTTTCTAAAATGTTTTAAAAAATGGTCACTTTTAGTGATCCTTGGACCAGAGGTATGAATCCCTCTTGGAAGCATGTTCTTAGGAGAGAGGTCTAGCCATCCCCGGAAGGGGACATGGGCTATTTTGGGAGAAGTTTTAAGTGTAGCATGAGGAAATGATTTCAGGGACACAAAGTGAGGTCTCCAAGTGGGGATGAGTTGTGGATTGGGGGGTGGGGTGCTGAGAACTCCTCACCTCACAGGGAAGATTGTGCAGGGCCAGAGGAGTGCTATACAGGACCCCTAAAGTGCAGGACCCTGGGTAGGTGTCTTTCTTGCCTAAGTCTAGGAGAATATTACATAAAATTGTACTGAGCAGTATAGCAGCCATTAGCCACCTGTAGCCATGTGTATTTAATTACTTCAAAATTAAATTCAATAAAATTTAAATTCAGTGGCATTAACCACATCTCAAGAGCTCCATAGCCACACATAATGTGTGACTATGCGTCACAGGTATGTGACATATCCATCATCACAGAATATTCTACTGTACAGTATGGGTCCAGGAGGCTCAGAGAAGCTGAGTGATTTGTCAAGGATTATGATCTTTTGGATTGTTTTTTTAGTTTCAATTTCATTTATTTCTGCTTTGGTTTTTATTATTTCTTTTCTTCTACTTGTCAAGGATTATGTAGCTAAGTGGGTCAGGGGTTGAAATTTGAACATACAAGTCTGTCTGATTCTAAATCCTGTTTATTTTCCTTCTCTGACCTGTAAACACTAACTTTACCTTTCCCATCCTATTCCTTAATCTATAGAACAAAAGTAAAACCCTCAAGGGGTTATGATGAGGATTAAATGAGACCCTGACACTAAAATGCCCACTGCTGTTGTTGGTTCTCAGTAAATTTGGTTTCCTTCTCCAGTCTCAGCAGGGAACAGAAACAAGCTGTGGAAGGATTAAGAACTCTTTCTACTTCAAATACTAAAATAAGAGAGAAATGGCTTGAAAATGGATGAGAGATACTCTCCGATAAACACTTCAATGATTATGCACCTGCCTTGGAAAGACAACTAATTCTGATGTGAGATACAAAGGATTAGCTAATTAAACTCCAAAGACAGCATTTTTTGTTTGAAAGATAAAAATAATTTCACATGCAACTGGGACTTTTCGTATTTAAAAAAAAAAGGTGTGGAGAATATATTCATTCTCTGATTATTTATAACCAAGAGACAAGAAAGAATCCATTAGACATTAAAGCTCCACACTTAATAGCTGATCCGTTTTTTCATAAATGCTACTTTCAAGATAAAAAGAAAAAGGCATGCTCCTGAAAAAGTGTTCTCTTAGCGTGCAAAGTTAAGTTCCTGGACTAGCTTTGGGGATCTGGTCAGAACCTTTGTCCTCCTGTTCTGTCACCTTGAGCGTTTCCCTCTCCCTCCTTGGCCCACTCCATCCTTTGGAAGGGAAGGGATAGATAAAGTGATTCCAGGGGCTTTCACTGAGACTTCTGTATCAACAAAATCTTATAAAACCCAGAACAACCCCTAAAAACAATTATTTAAAAAATTAGAAATAGCTTATTGTGTCACTGATACATCACCAGTGCTTAAACAGGTTTAAAAAAATTCCCATCACTAGAGGCAGACATTTATTCTTGTCATTTGTGGGTCAGGGTTTTATTTTCCCTTTTTAAAAAATGGCATCCCTAGTGAAGAAAAAGTAGACTGACCAAGCAATAGAATTTGTTTTTCTAGATTAAAAGAGAACATAAGGGTCCTTCGTGGAGAGTACAGTTTTCTAATGGCCATAAACAGAAGATATTTATTCATGCATTCATCCAACATTTTAATAAATATTGCAACAAATATTGCTCATTTGCAATAATGAGCAAAATAGACAAAGCCCTTGCTCAGGGAACTTAGACCTATACTGGGAAGACAGATTAACAAAAAAACAATGAAAGATGTCATGTGCCAGGTGAGGATAAACGCACAAAGAAAGCACCGATTAAAGGTGAGGAGGTGAAGCCTTTAGGGGGCCTGGAGAGGCTGATATCTTTAATTGGATCATCTGGGGGGAGGTTCTTTGAGGTGATGTTATTTGGGGAGAATACTGTCAAAAATGCAGTAGTCACTGTGTTCAAGAATGTTCCAGACAGGAGGGAAAGCAAAACCACCATCCTGAGATGGGAAAAACCTTTGTGGGTCGGAAGAGCAGAAAGACACTGTCTAGAATCAGGGTGGAGTTGAACAGGGAGAGGAGGAAGGCAGTGAAGCCATTGAGACGACCAGGGACTAGATCAGAAATCAGCTAACCTATGGGCCATGAGTCAAATCCAGCATGATGACTAAGTATTTTTTTTTTAAGATTTATTTATTTATACAAGCACTAGGTACAGTCAGAAGCACGGGGGTGGTGAGAGAATTCACCAGAGCCAGAGCAGGGAGCAGAACAGGCAGAAGGACAGAAGTACACTGCTGAGGGGAGCAGCAGCGGGTGGCAGGAGAGGTCTGCGCGCCATGTGGGACCCTCGCCCTGTGGCCAGGGATCGAACTGGCACTGCAGAGGCTGCAGGCAGCTTTGCAACCCAGCCTTCAACCGCTGCGCTACTGGGGAGGCACATGATGACTAAGTATTTAAATAAAGTTTTATTGGCACACGGCCACACCCATTCCTTACTTTTATTTCTGGCTGATTTCACACTATAACAGGGATAGTTATGACGGAGACCTTATGGTTTGCAAAGCCTACAATATTTACAATCTGGTCCTTCACAGGGAAATTTTCTGTCTTCGGAAAATGGTTATCATTTTACAAGTGTAGCTTTTACTATGTCACCTTATTTTCAGCTTTGCTGTGCCATGAAAACATCTTCTAAAACAGAATATAGTTAGATTTTTGTCATGCCATATGAACATCTTTGTATTGTAAGTGACCTACAGTTGAATCTATTTCTACCATGTTATGCTGCACATTTGATCTGTCCTCCCAGCTTATCTTTTTCTTGACTACTTCATTTTTTGGTATTGATATATTTTCCCCCTAATTTTCAGTTGATATATTTTCCCCCTAATTTTCAGTTTGTGGATTTATTTGTAAAAGAGTTAAGTTGGCATGGCAGAGGAATGTATTGATAAAGTTCTGGATGAGAAAATATTTTCCACCAAGAAAAAACAAAATAATTGATTTAATGGTTAATATAAGCAGAGCGATTTAACTACTAGCCCAAGAACCGGCCTTATAAGCTAAAGGATCTATAGAAAGGGGGGAAAAAAGTCAAACCTGAATAAGAATATAATATTGGGAGGCCGTATTTATTAATTATCTGAAATTGGTATCAGAAATTAGAATCTCCACATTTTTTTTACTATGATAAAATACACAAATATAACATTTACCATCTTAAACACCTCTATGTGTACTGTTCACATTGATTGCTGTGCAACCGTCTCCACCTTCCATCTCCAGAATGCTTGGCACCTTAAATTGCAAGCCTGTCCTCATTAAATAGCAACTCTTTATTTTATTTTATTTTATTTTTATTTATTTATTTATTTTTAAATAATAAATTTTATTTTTATATTCCCCATACAATTGCAGCCCCCCCCCATTCTGGCCCCAATTCCTCCCCTCCCGCCCCCCACCCCCCAAAAAGTGTCTCTGGTTCATAGTTTTTTGTTGATTTTGATTTTCACTTTCTTATATTCATTTTCCTGGTCCCTTATTTAAGTTTTCTAGATTCCTGCTATGAGTGAGACCATCCGGTATTTTTCTTTTTCTTTCTGGCTTATTTCGCTGAGCATGATCCCTTCCAGCGCCATCCATGTTGCTGCAAATTGCATGTGTTTATCTTTTTTGAATGCTGAGTAATATTCCATGGTATATATGTACCACATCTTCTTGATCCAGTCATCTATTTTTGGGCATTTGGGTTGTTTCCAAAGCTTAGCTATTGTAAACAGTGCTGCTATAAACATAGGGGTGCAGGTGTTCTTTGGAATTGATGTTTCTGTGTCCTTTGGGTAAATACCTAGGAGTGGAATTGCTGGATCATATGGAAGCTCTATGTTTAGTAGGTCCAGAAATCTCCACACAGCTCTCCATAGTGGTTGGACCAGTTTGCATTCCCACCAACAGTGCAGGAGAATTCCTTTTTCTCCACACCCTCGCCAACATTTGTTGTTGCTAGTTTTTTTAATATGTGCCATTCTCAAATAGCAACTCTTTACCAGCCCATGTCCATACCATTCAATTTCCTGTGTATTGACATATTTTAGATTCCCTTTTCCTTTCAAATCATTTTCCTTTCCCAATACAGGGTCACCTTGGAGATATTTCAGGTTCTATCCTAGTCCAGTGTAATAAAACTAGTTTTGCAATATAGTGAGTCATACCTATTTTGGGTTTCCCAGTGCATATAAAAGTTGACATTATAGTGTCATCTATGAAGTGTACATAGCATTAGATCTATACCGAAACAAAACAATGAACTTTCCTTAATTGAATATGACACAGAGACACAAAGTGGGTGTAGGCTGTTGAGAAAGTAGCCCCCATAGATATCCTTGAGGCCGAGACTTCACAAAGCTTCAGTTGGTAAAACCCACAATATATCTGAGGCACATGAAAGTGAAGTCCATTAAAACTAGGCATGCCTGGTAGATCTTATTTATAAGCTCTATAGATTGTAGTGCAAACATTGTCACAGCAAACATTTCTCCTGGCTGAGGCAAGTAATAAATTCCAGCAGAAGAGTTTTTCCCTTGTTGTCCATGTTGTTTGGTTAGTTTTTCAGCTTTGTTCTCTCCATTTCAAACATGAACATTTTGCTGATTGTCTAAATCTCCTCTCAAGACCTTCACCTGCATCAGATTTTCTATGGGTTTTATCTTCCTGAATTGATTTCTTGGAACTTCTGGCCTCTGACTCTGGTCTGTTACCCTCTGTGCCTGGAGCTGTTCCCCTCTGCCAGCTACATATACTGTCCTCCCAGGAATTCCTCCTAATCCCCCCACCCTGTGTCCCATCTCCCCAGGGCTTAGTGTGCTGCATTCTGCCTCCACAGCACACTTTCAAGCTGCTTCTTGAATTTCTGAAAATTTTCCTTAATCTGTCTTCACACTGATTAGCAATTTTGCTGGCTCTAGAATTCTCCTCTCAGAATTTATTTTTCTTTGGCATTTTGAAGGCATTGTTGTTTTCTAGTTTACAGTTGCAAAATCCAAAGTAATCTGATCTTCCAGATGGATAATTTCCTTTCTAGAAGCTTGAGAGATACGTGCCCCCCTAAAGCCCCCCTCGCACCCCCCAATGTTCTGAAATTTTGCAATTTTATGTCTTGATGTTAGTGTATTTTTAGCCACAGTCCTGGATCCTGGGGTGGTTGGGGGGCTGTCCACTCAGGAGATTTTCTTGAATTATTTTGACGAAGATTTTCTCTCTTCTATTTTCTCACTCATTCTTTGTCTGAGGTTCTTATTTGAACATTGGACTCCCTGAAGATTTCTCTCTCTCCCCTAATTTTCCTCTTCTTTGTTCTATTATTACTTTTTTTTTTTTTTTTGGTGGGGGAAAGGAGGCAGATTTCCTCAATTCTATCTTCTAACCTTTCTATTGAGTTTCCAATTTCTACTTTTTCCAAGATTTTTTGTTCTCTGCTTCTTTTTATAGTATCCAATTTCCATATCTTTTTATGTGCTTCTGAGGATATTAATAATGGCAAACGGCATGGAGATCTTCATCAGCAAGGACATCTAGGTACTTGGAAAGTGAAATACCTGATATGGGAGTCAGGGGTGGGGGACCACTGAGGTAGGAGCCTTTTGTAAGGGAGGACAGGAAAGAAAGACAGGAGAAGATGAATTTGGTAAGAACAATGGATTTTGGAGACAGTGGTGAGTGAAAAGATTTTTAAGAAAGTCTTGCTTGGTTTTGTGTCACGCCGCTTCTCCTCTGCATGCTCCGTAAGAGACCTTGGACTACATACCTGCTTTATTTTTCAAGACTTTTGTAGCTATACTTGCATTTCTTTAAGATTGGCCCAATGTTTGTGCTGCCTTTAGGGCAACTCATTTTTATTTGGATTGCACTGACATCCCTAGGGGAATCTGATTTCACCTGGGGATTTCAGTCAGGGAATCAAGTCTTGTCCATGAAAGGAGTGGAATGTAGCCATCCTATCAGACTCAGAGCACTTTTCCAAACTGGATAGAAAACTATAGGTCCAGCAAAGTCCTCATTTCTAGACCATCACTAAAGAGTCCAGGGCATTTTTAGAGGGTCTTAGAGTATTCAGAACCCCTTGGCAAGGTACTGAAGGTATGTCTGGGTATACACAATAAGGGAAATGGAGAAACACAACAGCACAAAGAAGCATTCAGAATGATGAGTTATAAACAGGCAGAACTTTGCAGCAGAACCAGAAACCCAAGAAAAAAAAAGACACAGTTGGACCCAAACAGACCTAAACAGAAATAGTCCTCAGACTCCCCAACCTGTAAGATTTCACCAACTGTTTTGTAATGTCAGGGGAATTTTCCCTTACTCCTCTGGGTTCTTCCCTAGTTGATGGAGAAAGCAAATAATTTCAGACAGACTAGCTTGAGAAAAAGAACACACTTAATTACCTATGTATCAAGAATTCATATGACTGTAAATTCTAGAGTAAACAGGATATACTGAGGGTTTTTATTATTGAGTTAGACCCAACTCCAAAAATAACTTCAAGTGGGAGAGGAGCATGAGGCTTCAAGGAGAGGGGAGAGGTCTCACATGATGAAGAGAGGGTGATTCATATTGTTCCAAGGATTTGGGGCCTGGCTACTCTCTCATAAGTCAAAACTAAAGAGACAAGAGCTGGTGGCAGGAAATCAGGTTTAATCTGGAGCTGGCAAACCTGAGGACAGGGGAGAAGCAGGGACTTATATGGGGGAGAACTAAGTAAGGGAAGAGGCCAAAGGATCCCTGCATCAGCAAGATTTCAGAGAAATAGGAGGGATTTTCAGGAACTACATTTAAACCCCAAGTTTTTGCCAGCATCTGTCATGGCACCGGTGAGCCATATTTTTACAGTGGTGATGAGGCTGCACTTAACTCTTGTCTAACTTCTTTTTTTTTTTAAGATTTATTTATTTATTTATACAGGCACTGGGTACAGTCAGAAGTGCGGGAGGGTGAGAGAATTCACCAGAGCCAGAACAGGGAGCAGAGCAGGCAGAAGGACCGAAGTACACTGCTGAGGGGAGCAGCAGGTGAGGCAGGAGAGGTCTGCGCGCCATGTGAGATCCCCCCTCTGGTGGCTGGGGAGCAGCTGGGGATCGAACCAGTGGTGCTGCAGAGGCTGCGGGCAGCTTCGCAACCCAGCGCTCAACCACTGCGCCACCGGGGAGGCCCAACTCTTGTCTGACTTCTGCCCCCATTCTGGTTCAGCCAATTTTGCCTGGTTCTCTGGCTTTGTCTGCACAAAAAGATAAACAGAAGTAGAACAACGATGAACAGGGCAAGGACAAGAAACTTAGGGTTACCAGCAGTGATAATAAGACAAAACCAGATGTTCTATAACTTAATATCTTTGATGAAAGGTTATTTCTGGGTTATCCTAGGAATAGGATACCCTACCTAAGTCTGGGTAATCCTCCTTTTTCTAGATAGTGAAGATAGTGCTAATAGTTTTCCTTGAAATCTGCAGGGCCTGGATTGACCTGAGCTCTACAGGCCAAGATGATATATATATATATATATATATATATATATATATATATATATATGTATGTATGTATAGTGAACTTTTTGGGAAGGGCTGCCTTTCAGTAATATGAAAACAGAAATCAATATCAAAACTCTGCTGTGAAGGGTTAGTGGTTGCTATTTGCAGTTATCTTTGCATCTTTCTTAGAAATCTTGCACTGATGGTTGGCCAGCTGCTGGTAAAAAAAGGCAATCAGGAATTCTGGTTTCTGGATCACTTACCTGCTTATCTTAGGCACATGCCTGTATTATTTATGTTAAATTCAGAGTATGGAAGTGATACCTCTTGCTAATTTGTTGTCTTCCTAAAGTGTCCCACTAAATAGTTCACAACAAAGCAGTTGATACACTATGATCCTATTTTTGAAACTTTCACATATATATAAATATATATATTTAAATATATATATTTATATATTTATATATATATATTATATATATATACACCTAGATATATTTGCATAGAAAAAAGATAGGAAGGTACAACATAAAATTATACACAGTATAATTTAGGTCAACGAGGTTATGCATGGTTTGAAATTTTTTCCATAGTACATTTATAATTTCTAAATGTTTTGGTATGAAGATTACTTTCATAAAAGATGAAAAGCTAATTTTTCAGCAGTAATGATGGCTATGGTCACCCTAGCTGATATTTGACAAATAACAAGCCCTGTACTAGGTGTCTCTCCCTTCCTCCCAGCATTCAGGAAGCAGGGACTCTCCTTACACACTTTCTGCAGAGAAGGAAACCTAGACTTGAAGTCATATGCCAAGCTCATGCAACTAGTGAGAGGCAGACTTGGGGTCTTTTCAACTCCAAAGCTTATGTTTTGTTAATTTTTTTCTGCCCTCCCCACATGGTTCCTAAGGAAATGCTCTGCAGTGCAAGATGTTCAGTTTCCCCCCCAAAATGTTATGTCTTCTAAAATGACAACTTTATGAGAAACATGTCTGCACATGGCACAGTTAGAAGGAATCTGCTTATATAAATAAATGATCCTTTTAGATTGGACAGGTTATGAAATATATATATATGTGTGTGTATATATATATATATATATATATATATATATATATATATATCCCTTAGAATTTTCCCTATGCCTTTTGAGGTGATAGATGTTTTAATCCTAGAATAAGAAATGCAAAGAGAATCAAAGATCTCTCTGAAAAGCCAATGTTTCCTTAGCTTGTCAGCAATATGCGAAATCCCTAGCATTTTAGAACAAAAATATGACAGGCAGAGTGTTCTGGAAGCCTTGGGAGCCCAGAGCTATAATCTCAGTTTTTAAAAAGTGAGCAAGGAAAATGTTCTTCAGCTGTTTGGATCGCTGATGAGATTATCTTTGCTATATCCCCAGGCTCTGACAGACCTATGCTGTTGTCATGCTCTCCAGTCTCAAAGGTCAGGCAGCAATCCGAGCCCAGCATCCCATGGAATTGCCACATTTCTTCCTGGACCACCATCTCCTCTGAGTACCAAGCATAGGCTTTAGAAAAATGAGGTTGGTCTTTTTTAGGAATCTCTTAGATTATGTGTTATTGCTCTTAGAAATTGCTAATGGTCTTTTTGACAAGGTCATATTTACAGCAAGAAAGGGATGCACTTGAACTTCAGAAAAATACTTCCATTCCTAGCTGTTAGGAGGCATGAGAAGTCCTGCCACATCTCCCCACACTATTGCTTTTGTGCCTTATTATCTGTTCCCTCTATCAGTCCCTTCTCTATTCCTTCAGGATGAATTCTAGGAAACAAGATCCTCAACACATTGATCCTATGTTTCACATCATCAGTGGATCCAGCCCTTTAGGGATAAAGACCAGTCCCATCAACGTGACACTCACTGCCCTTTCGCTTCATTATTCTTTGCCAGCTTTACCTATAACAAACGCCCTTCCCACTCACCTGCATTCATCCATTACGGATTTCCCCTTGAATACACTGTGCACTCTAGGTCTCTGTCTTTGCTCATCTTGTGTTTAGAAAGTGCCTCAAATGTTAACCTGACCCCTCATCCACCTGGAAAACTCACCAGTTTTCATGAAATTGAACTCGAACGCATACACTGTCAGGACATTTTTTCTCCTACCCCTTGCTTCCGTTCTCCACTTCTCCATTTCCCCTCTTCATTGAATTTCTTCCTCCCGTCCTCTGGGTGCCACTGTGCCCTGTACATCCCTCATGGGCAACACTTTCATGATTATGATAGTGTTGTGGTTAATAGCATAGATGGACCTGGATTAAGATCCAGATTTCCCACTGTTCGCGTGTGAGATTTTGGGTGGATATGGCACTTCTCTGAGTTAGTTTCCTGTCTATGAAGTAGGACACAGCAGAACCCCCTTGCAAATCTGTAAAGATCAAGTGAGATCATGCATGTAAAGAATAGGTGTGGCACCTGGAACATAGACGCTCTCAATGAGTGGCAGCTGTTGTTCTCATTTCTGACATTGATTGCTTCTGTGTCTGTATCACAGGATCCTTAGGAGCTGGATTGTGGCTGGCTCATTTCTGTACCATAAATGCTGCATAAGGGTCATCATCAGCATAGGGTCTGGTCCAGACATTGCTCAGAAACTTTCCAGAATGCTGAGTGTAACCCCTTGGGGGTTGCCGCACTTGGAGAATGATGACATGTGAAGATTTCAATCACAACGTGAGTGAGTTGGTGCAGGTATGAAGCACAGTGCTCAACAGGAGCTTGGCTTAAGTCCCACCAGGAGCCTATATTTGCAATGCTTACTCCATTTCTAAAATAATCCCATAGTCTTCTTTGTAAATGTTATGCCGCAAAGATCAGAGAATAACATTTGCATTTTCAGTCCAAATTTACGGTTTCCTTTCAAATGTTCCTTGATTTATCTAGTTCCTAAAAGTGGTTTTTTTTCTCCCAGAATTCCCTCATATTTAAGAAATTGGGAAGAACCCAAAACACAGGCAAGAAAAGCAAAATTAATTTCCTGCTTTCACTGAAGCTTTCTGTGAACAGCATGGCTTGGGGATCTTTGGAAAGGATGTCTTCTTGGAGTGAGGGAGCCCTGGCAGGAAGAGCAGTTCTGGCGGCCGAGTTCTGCCTTTGCTGGCTGTGAGGTCCTGGTTCAACCTTCTGGTAGCTTCAGAAGGGCAAGGCTCCCCAAGTTATCCAGGACTGGCCTCCCCAAGCTGTGTCACTTAGGCTTGTGCATTATTTGAGCTGCTGTGAAATGAAACCCAGCAGACACATGAGAAAATTTACCATTCTCTTAACTACCTAGAAGAATGAAAATTGAGGGCATCACCCAAAATTAGATTTTAATCAGTAATAAACTTTCTATCAGAAAACTTATCTACATGGCAGAAAGCCTGTCTAATTACAGAACATCTGATTTCTGTCACATGAGTCACTCTCTCTTTACCATGTGAGCCTCTCTCAACTCTCCTTGAGGTCCATTCCTTAGCTCAGGTTATACATAGATATCTATATCTATATCTATATCTGTATCTGTATCTCCTCAAATTATAGATTTCAGAACCTACACCCATGTAGATTCTCCCATTGTATGTATTCAATAATTTAATTTGTTCTTTTCTCCTTCTCATCTGCCTGTTGTCAACTTGATTGCTTGACCAGGTTGGGAGGATTCAGAGAGGTAGGGGAAGTTTTCCTCTCTGCCCCTCCACCCCTTGGGCCTTGTTCTATGAGTGTGTGTGGAACTGTGTCTTCCTTAGGCCAGCCACCATCTGGCACAGAATAGATGCTTGGTTAGTGAAATGTTATGAGCAGTAATACGTCATAGGATTATCCTATAAAGTTGAAGCCCAATTCACGTCGCGGATGCTCAGGTGAAATGAAGACACCTTCCTAGTATTTGTACATATACAGGACCTGGGGCATCTTTGCAGGGAGCTGACCCTAAGAGGAGTGCTGAAGTTGTTGCCTACTAGCCAAGTATTAGTCATGAGGAGGAAGTGAGACTCTTAAGTAGACTGTGCATCAGAGTATCAACCACTTCGTATGCTCCTGGATCATGCCTGGAGGGAAACTCAGATTCTAGCAAGAGAAAGCATACACTGTAGTGAAAAAGGAAGAGAGAATTTTTGCAGTTGGTGATGGAATACTCTGGGGTTCTAGCTGCTTTAGGTGCGATCCCTTGCTCAAAGGGGAGAGAATCATTTTTATGTCCCACTTTGCCATGTTTTCCTATGACCCTTGACTCAGAGTTAGTTTGGGGTTTCTCTAATTGACAGCAGATGGCCCTGGTCCATAAAGAATAGCCTTCCCACAGAACAGTGGGCTAACTGGAAGAACCAGTGGCTGACCTGGGCCCAGGGAAGTATTTGGAGGAACAGAGGGTGCCCATTATTCCTCTAGGAGCTGCTTTCCAAGAGAGGTAGCAGGAGGAAGAAAATGGCTCCAGGGCAGGCTGAGAGACTTGGCAGTCCCAAAGGGAACCCTGGGTCCAGCCAACAGCCTTAATGATTGGAAGGTACTGGCAAACCAGGGAGGATCACAAGGCAGAGATGGAAAGATTCTGTGTCCAGGACAGCAAGATGGAGACTGCAGCCCATGAAACAGTGGTGCAAATGGACACATGAACTTAGAACTTAAGAAGCTATTTCTGCAGTGCGCAACAGGGGAGCCCTGTAGAAGTCCCAAGAGTCTGCAGAATGGGCAGGAACAGACTGGAGTGTGAACACACAGGAGGTTCTCTGGGGCCATTCGGATTTACTTGGGTGGGGATTTTGCTGGGGGCTGGTTGGCACATGCCATTGGCCATAAGACTGAGTCAATGGAATAATTACTATTTCTCATTGATCTCATTTATACCTATAGTCCAATAAGGCTTAAAGGGATTTGAATTACAAATTTTGGTAGTTATAAATGTAACTTTTTTACTTTCTGCAAAAAATAAAAACGAGAAGGGGATTTACCCTCCATAATGTCTAGGAAGCTTTCTTACACTTAGATGTGATGCATCTAAGAAGAACTTCCTTAAGAATATTTGTAGAATGCCATTTTCAAAAGAACCTTCAATTTCCCTCATAATTAATAATAATTATAATTGTTCTCTCCCTGTTGTCATGCTCTACAAACTATGAGATGATGAGCTGAGATTACAATTTGCATAAATTAGACTTGAAATAAAATTTGTTTCCACTGTGCTAGCCTTCCCTGTAAACTTAGCAATAGAAGATTCCTTTGTCCCTTCCTCCATTTTCCCACGCCCCTGACCCGGCTGGGTGGGTGAGCACTGGGTGGAGGGATGGAAAGAGTGAGAGACAAGGCGACTTGAGCTGGGCTTTGGAGATTTGGTGTTCAAGAGGGCTGCATCAGGTGAGAGGGTGGGGCTACTGGACAGAAGGGTCAACCCAGGCAAGGCAGGAGACTTGCAGCATGGCCCAGTGTGTGCGCGTGTACATGTGTGTGTGTGTGTATGTGTGTGAGTACCCCAGCAGAGATTGCTGCATGAGCAAAGAGGAGGATATGAGCAGCAGGATACCGGGAGACCAGTGAGCTGGACTGGGACCCTGTTATGAGGAATCTGGCAACCGGTATCCACCTTGGTGCAGCTTTGCCCTGTGCCTGCCCCAATGCACATTGTAATCCTTGCTTGAACTTGGATCCCTTCATTTTGCTGCTGCAAGCCCGGAGCAGCCACTGTCCCACCTCTGAGTCAGCTCTGTACCTCTTCTTATCTCTACCTGCAAGCTTCATAGCTGGGGGCTGAGGTCATGGGCAAGGCAGAGCGGCCCTTGCATCACCCACATATGGAAGGCAGAGAATGGATGGTGGTTCTAGCAGACTTGTGCTTATTGAGGGATTGGGTCTGCTGGGTGATTCATGGTCTTGAAGCCTCATCTGCTCATCTGAGAGTGGGGCTAGTAATGTGCACTCACAGGGTCTGGAGTGGAGAGCATCTCCTGCACGCCACCAATGCCTCTTTACAGAAAATTTGGGATCCAGGAGAAGCAGAAAGTTGACCTTTATTGAAACCAGCTTGTCCAGCAGGAAACCACAGCATAGTGGGGACAATACCTAAGAGCCCATTACTTCGTGCCACCTGCTTGAAGGCTGGGGGCATGATTCCTCTGATGCAGAGCTGCCCTTTCACTGGGATGATCTTCATGGACTTTTGGAGTGTGCAGGTGAGACGAGGCTGCTCTGGGGTTGAAGAAGCACTTGTGAAAGTGAGCTGGCCTTGGCATCTCAGGGTGTGGGCAGTGGGGAGCCAAGTGGTTATGAGAAGAGGAGGGCAGGAGAGAGGACTTGTTTTGCTGGGAGAGACACCAGAACATGGTGGCAGTCTGGGCCACAGAGAATCATGACTGTGAACTTGAACTGCTGGGCTTCAGCATTCTGGTTTATCTTATAGACATTTCAATGTTCATTTTCTGGAGAAAAATATATTCTTGCTAATTCACACACCATCTTTGGAAAGATGCCTAAGAACTATAAATAGAGGTTCCTGTTGGTTTAGGAAATTGGAGTATGGGAAAGCATAGCTTTTCAAACATATACCATTTTGTATATGTGAAAATAAAATATAATTCCAAATATCAATTTCCTTTTTTATGTTGGAATTTGTAGGAAATAGCCTCAAATCTTGAGGAAACACCAAAAGACCTGACAGTCTTATCTTTAATTTTTTTTTCAATCTAAATAACATCGTATTATGATACTACACACATTTCAGGTGTGCATCTTTATTAACCAACCTCTGTATAAACTGCAGTAAGTTCACCACTACAAGCTCACATTTATCCTTCACCATACAATTGACCCTTTTTGCCCAATTTAATCACCACATTTATCCTTTTCCCTTCTGAAGCAATTATTTGGTCTAAAGTCTAAATGTTTATTTTTATTTTACTTGGTTCATTCCTTTCGTTTCTTTGTGCGCCACATATGAATGAAATCATATGGAATTTCATTTTCTCCAACTGGTTTATTTCATTAAACATAATTCCCTCTAGATCCATCCATGTTGTTACAAATGATGAATTTCTCCCTTTTTTTTTTTAATAGCTGAGCAGTATTACATTCTGTAGATAGACCACATCTTCTTTATCCACTCATCCGTCAATGGACATTTAGGTTGTCCATCTTTTGTTTGTTGTAAATAATCTGGCAGCCTATTCTTGGTGTTGTCTCCAGCGCTTGAGGGAGAGGCTGGTTTCTTCATGCCTGGAGGGGATAACTGTATGCCTGGGGCAGAAGGGAGAAGTGGGGAGTTCTGCTGGATTAAAATCAGTGACAGCCACGCTGAGGGATCCCTCAGAAACATTTGGGAGGAAGCTGATTTTCTGTGATCCTGAGTTATAGAAAGGATGTCTCCAGAAAGTTTTGAAGACTTGTAAGTCCTCAGGATAAAGCAGGTTGTTATGTGAGAGAAACAAAAAGAAAACATCGAGCACACTGAGCCAGAGCTAAGAGTCTTCTCTTATTTACTCTTGCAAAATACTAATTCTACCTTATGGAGTAAAAGTAATCCTCCTATTAATGAGGCTCAGGCATGAAGCAACTTGCTCAAGGGTGATAGATCTTTCTAAGCCAAGTTCAAAATGCTTTCCAGCATCTCCACTTCCACAGGAGGAAAGCACAGATGAGACGGAGGTGTGCAGGGAACAGAGAAGGGAATTGAACAGACCATTGAGAAACTGACTCATTATCCTGGGGTCTTGAATAATTCATGGACACCTCAAAGTCCCTGATCTAAGTTCCAAATTAGAGTGTAGCACCTTTGAAAAAATAAATGTGCTTTGAAAGTCAGCAGGGAGCCTCTTTAGCAGTGTGCACTGTTGGAGAAGGCTGGCAGGTGGGGCGGGTAAGGAGGACTGGGAGGCTGAGGCAGTTGGAAACTGCTCATCAGTCTCTCCAATACGAACATAGCAGCCATAGCACCAAGTGAGTAGCTCCAGTTGCTGTCCTGGTTTGAACTGTTCATGCAGCAAGGAGCAGAAAAATGAAATTGGCTTAGAAAGATTATAGGGACAACTAGTTTCCCTTAGGGTGAGATCTGGGACCCAGCAGGTGACTGAGATGCTCCTTCCTTTGGCTTCACTCCTTGGATAGTATTTGTTCTCCAGCAGAATTTCTCTAGCTATGGTCCCATAATGGTGGCCTGAAGTACCTAGGGCCCATCTTCACTAACATCCAGCAGGTAAGAGAGAGTGTTCTCCTTAGTGGGGCCTCCCTGGTGGCACAAGGGGTTAGGTCTCAGCACTATGAAGATATCAGCAGCCACTACAGCAAGAGTTTGAACCCCAGCCAGGGAGCTGACCCAAATGGTGCTGCAGACCTCTCCTGCTCCCCTCAGCAGTGTATTTCAGACAATCCTCCTGTTCTCCTCCCCAATATGTCTCTGGTGAATCCTCTTACCTCCCACACCCCTGGTCTACATCCCACTCTTGTTTGCATAAATAAATAAAATAAACCTTTGAAAAAAAAAGAGAGAGAGAGAGAGAGTTCTCCTTTGTTCCCCTGGCTGAAGAGAAAACTCTTTCCCATTGCTTCATTGGATCTAACTGGTAACCTGCCCAGCAGGGTCCTCTTGGGAAGCTTGAGGAAGATTCAATGTCATCCATACTAAATGATCCACGGGCAAGAGAAGTGGGTTTCCCAGGGCTTATGACTTCCAGTTGGAAAGCCAAGACCGGGGGAGAAGGGACAGATGATGTTTTTCTTCTAGCCAGGCTGGACGGGTGGTCTTTCACTCTGTCCTCAGGGCACGAGAACAAAGACAATTATAATGTTCTGAATGGGACCCCAGTCTGATCCAGCAGCCCACCTTTGTATTGTGAAAAACTTCAAGTACACAGAAAAGTTGAATATTGCCACAATCATATGATATCTAAATTGAATTTAAAAACTAACTTCGTGTCATATTTCCCTTATCTGTCTGAACTCCTTGAAAGTAATTTGGAGACACCAGGATGCTTTTCTCATAAATATTTTCTTTTTTTAAAAAAAGTTTTTTTTTTTTTAATTTTGCATAGAAGAACTGGGGTGTAGGCCGGTGGTGGGGGAAGGGGTTGGTGGTGGTGGTGAGAGGATTCACCAGACACAGAGTGGGGAGTAGAACAGGTGGATCTACTGCTGAGGGGAGCAGTGGGCGAGACAGGAGAGGTCTGCAGTGCCATATGTGGGTTAGCTCCTTGGTTGGGAATCATACTCAGGCCATAGGGTGATGGTGCTGAGACTCAATCCCCAGGCCTCCAGGGAGGCCCTCGTAAATATTTTCTTATGCATCTTCTAAAATTCAGGATGCTATCCTTCACAAATGTGACATCATCAAACCTAGGAAAATCAGCATTCATTCTCTAATATCATCTAATGTCCACCTTAGATTGTCCCCCAGTCTTTTTTTTTTTAAGATTTATTTATTCATTTACACAAGAACTGGGGTATAGGCCAGATGCACAGGAGGGTGAGAGGATTCACCAGAGACAGAGCAGGGAACAGAACAGGCAGACCGACCGAAATACACTGCTGAGGGGAGCAGTGGGCACAACAGGAGAGGTCTGCTCACCATGTGGGAACTTCACGGCTAGTTGGCAGGGATCAAACTGGCGCTGCAGAGGCTGTGGACAGCCTCATAGCGAGGCGCTCAACCGCCTGCACCACCAGGGGATGCCCTGTCCCCCAGTATTTCAAGCCAGGTTTTCTTTGAACCAAGGACCAGCCAATTTTATGCCAGCACACTAGAATCTGCTTTATTTTAGAACATTGCTTCCACTTTTAAAAAATGACACTGACTTTAAAAAATGATGATCTGTTTCCAACTTCTGGTCTATTCCTTGTTTTTCTTGTAAATTTGAGGTGAAGCATGAAGGCTTAATATTTAGATTTGTGTCAAATACTTCTGGCAAGAATATTTTGTAGGTGATATTATCACACCATTTATCCCGTCTTAACAGATGGGATAACAAACTAACGTTTGTTAATTTAGTTAAAGGATGCTTGTGAGAGGCTTTCATTGTAGAGACACTTTTGTACCCTTTGCATTTGCTACGTGGGGTGGGAGTGATTCTTGGAAGCAGTAGTACTGCCTTGTCCCCAAACTTTTACTTGTCCCCAACAAACTTTGACCCAATCGTTTTAGTATTGAAGACGTCATTTACCTAAAAGGACTATTCTGTCAGAATGTAAAATGATATTTTTGTTTCTTCTAATCCTATTCTCCTGGGTTATTTTAGAGTAGAGATAACTCACTTCCAGGGCTAGAACCCTGCTGGAGTAGGAAAGTAGAATGCCCTCAGTCAGATGCACTTCCCTTCTCAACTCCCACGTCTCCAGGTGTTGTTTGGGGTGCCACTTGCTCTGAGAGGCCTTGTCTGCCACCCGGGTCTACCTTCAGTGTCTGCTGATATTCTCACTGTCCTTAGCACCATCCAGAAGGAGAGCCTATTTGCAGGTTTTGTGCTTAATCCCACTCAACCGTATACCCTATGGGAGGACAGGCTGTGTTTATTTTACTATAATTGATGCAGCGAGGATTGAGAGCCTGGAACATAGTAGGTATTCAGCAAATGTATGTTGAGCGGACGCCGCTGGTTGAATACATGGACTATGGAGTCAGACAGAACTGAGTTCCTGGTGGAACCAGCGTCAGGTAATCATTTCCAAGCCTCAGTGTTTATCAGCCTTTTGCTTCAAGAACAAATTAAATAATATATGAAGAGTGATTCTCCAAAGAGGTGAGGTTCCTTTCCTTCTTTACCCAGTGTGGAGTAAATTGGTTTTCAGGCTTTTCTGCCCTCCCACCATTAGGACTGCCCTGCCTGATGAGGCACCTACAGTTGTTACATTGTTGCAAACTATCTCATTTACTTCTGTGGGCCATGGGAGGAGTATGGAGAGGGGCAAGAGGGGGCAGGAGAGGGGCAGGAGAGGGGCAGGGGAGGGGCAGGAGAGGGGCAGGAGAGGGGCAGGGGAGGGGCAGGAGAGAGAAGGGGAGAAAGAAGCCAGAGTAGCCCAGAGTGAAGACTTGCGGGGGGGCGTTGGAGGCCTGTACCCCTGCCTGCCATGTACCTGTTTGCCACACTACATGTAAAGCTCAATAAAAGCCTGTTAAAGCCACCGAGGGCTCCAGGACTCCTTTACCCGGTCTGCTCGAATCATAGATACCCTGCTCTGTGCCTTCTTGGCACTACACCCAGATACTAGAACCCACATTTTTAGCCAGGTCCTTATAATTTTGTTCCGAATTACCTTTCCAGCCTTCTCTCTCCCAACACCCACCTTGCCTTACTTCCCAACAACACAAAAACACAAGATGGCTCTCTATGCAGTAAGGGGACTTGTCCAAAGACAGGTCTGATCTTGGCTCCTGGGAGATGATGATCTCTAAATCTTTGAAAGTTCTGCCTGATGAGAGTGTTTTTGTTTGCCTGTGGTGCTGGACCACATAGCTAGTCTATGCCCACAATGTGATATATTATTGGGTCTTTGGGCCGTGCAGTATCAACTCTACTTGAGGTGAAAACTAAGGTCAGTCACAAGGATGCTGTATCCTATTTATGTGACAGAACCCCAATAAAAACCTGGACACCAAGACTCACTTGAGCTTGCCTGGTTGGTAATAATTCACATATATTATCATACATCATTTCCAAGAAAAATAAACACTACATGGGAGAGGAAACTGGATGCTGGCCCTGAGGATGCCCCTGGGCCTGCCCTATGAACCTCTTCCCTTGACTGTCTGATCTTTAGCCTCTCACTCTGAGTGCTTTAGCTTGTCAACCGTGAGAATGAGAGCCTGCAGTGGATTCTGTGAGACTTTCTAGCAAATGATCAAACCTGAGGATGGTGTCAGGGACTCCTAAACTTGTGGTTGGGGTCAGAGGTGAGGATGGTCTTGGGGACTCCTGATATTTATATTATAGTCTCCTAATCCCTCCACGTAGTCATAGCTTCATTTGCTGGTCCCCATTGTTCCCTCTTCTTAGAACACCCTCACCTCTTGTCCATCTATCAGAACTACTCATGCATCATTCTCCATCTCTCAGACTTTCACTCCCTTCCCTCTCAAGGATGAGAGGCTCCTTGCTGCCATGTAAAGATGGAGGGTTATTCATGGTTCTGCCATTCTTCTCTTCTAGGTGCTTTTCCTTTTCTTTTCTTTTTTTAAAGATTTATTTATTTATGTATACAAGAACTGGGGTACAGGCCAGAGGTGTGGGGGGTAAGAGAATTCACCAGAGAGAATGGGGAGCAGGATAGGCAGATTGACTGAAGTACACTGCTGAGGGGAGCAGCAGGTGAGACAGGAGAGGTCTGCTGTGCTATGCGGGCAGCTCCCTGGCTGGCCGAGGATCGAACTCGTGCTGCAGAGGCTGTGGACAGCTTCACAGTGCTGTGCTTCACCCCTTGCACCATCAGGGAGGTCCAGTAGTTGCTTTTACTTAATAGGGACCAGATCAGATTTTCTTCTTCCCCTTCTTTCCTTCAAGATGAATCCATTTAGAGTCACAGCTATTTTATGTTCTATCTTTGAAAAAATAGGAAAAAGCACATCTCAGGCTCTCACATTCTGGCCTGGTTCATAGAGCACAGGTTACATTCCATGCCTCATGGCTCCCTAACCTGGGTGCACTCATGCAACATGAATCCTTCACAGCTACCCTGCATGCTAGTATTGGGGCACAAAGGGAACTCTGCTACCCCTCTGAGTTCTTCTAGGTTGGCAAATAATCAAACAACATCAGATAGATTGACAAGAGAAAAAAGCCAAAACCATCTTTAATAATAACATGCATACCCTCTGTGTACATGGGGGAGACCCAGCAAAACTGAATACTTTGCCATATGGCTGCAAATGAAGTCTTAAATAGCTAAGCTTAGAAGGGAAATTGAGCAGGAGAGAGAAAGGAGAAGGTCGTTTTGGGAGTTTGCCAAGGAAGACACATTAAACAAAGGATTGTAGATTTAAGTTCTGCCTTCTTTCTAATAATAGAGAAATAGATTAGGTTTTCCCAGGCAGTGAGGGAGATGCCTTTACATTGAGAAGTTTGCGTATAAAGGTCCTTTTCCAAAGCAACCACCCAACTTTCAGAGCCCCTCCCTTTACTCAAATCATTTTTTTGACAAAGACATGTTTTGGGGTGGCAGATTTTTGCTCCCCTACATTTGCATGTATTAATATTCATCATTTATTTGTACATTGCTGCATCATTCAATAGCCCCTACAGCAACATAAACTGAGATCCCACTCTTAAGGCACAAAGATGCATATGACCTATCATCTCTCATCTATTCATCCCAGAGTTTGGCACAGCCCTTTGTGACTAGCGAATATTTCAAGGACTATATAAATAGATGAATGATTAAATAGATAAATTAGAGAGACTATGGCAAGCACTATATTCACCAAGAATGCAAATTTATACTTTTCCCAGGAGCTATAATTCAGAGCCTTTGTCATGGGGGTCTCTTTGGAGATCCAATAAAATCTGTGTTCAGTCACCCATTAGAAAATGCACATTGATGCACTAAGAATCAAGATAGGATAAGATCAGAGGCAATAAGCTTCAAATTCCTATTGACTTAACACTAGAGAAACCTATTGACTTAACACTAGCATTTTCCCCAAGATAATGCTCCATGCAGGATAACAAGACTGTTCCATACAGACATTCAGGGCCCTAGACTGATAGAGATGTTGCCATCTTAAAACACTAAGTCTACTCAGTTGCTGCAAAAGAGCTGCAGAAAAGGAGAAAGAGTTGGAGAGTTATTCAACAATTCCTTTAATATTAGTTTGAGGGTCCACAGCCAGTCAGTCAGACCCAATCACATAGCCCTAATTAACTGCAAGGACATTAAAACAGATGCATAGTTTTTTTTTTTTTTAAGATTTATTTATTTATACAGGAACCGGGGTATAGGCCAGATGTGTGGGGGGTTGAGAGGATTCACCAGAGACAGAGTGGGGAACAGAACAGGTAGACTGACCGAAATGCACTGCTAAAGGGAGCAGTGAGCAAGACAGGAGAAGTCTGCACGCAATGTGGGTATCTGCCAGCTGGGATCGAACCCGCACTGCAGACAGTGCGGACAGCTTCACAGCGTTGCACTCAACTGCCTGTGCCACCAGGGAAGCCCCCCAAAAAACAGATACATGGCTTGATAAAATCCATTTCCTCCCTTTTCTCTTCTCTCTCCCCCCCCCTTTCTTTAACACACACACACACACACACACACACACACACATCCCTTTATGTAATTTGGCTGTAGGGAAGAGGGCCTATGTAGGCACAGGATTACCTAAAGGTGGATGGAGAGGAATACCTCCTTTCTGCTCAAAGCATTTTATTTTTTGCCCCGTGGGGAGTGGATTCAGTGTTTTCATAGCTTCCAATATTTGAAGAGGAATCAGAAACCCAGATATTTTTTCTCTTGGATTCTTCCCACACTTCCTATATTCATCCTTTACTTTCCCCCAAAATGTAAATCTGTGCAATGTCCGTATTTGTCTCTTACATGGGTTTATTAAACTCAGTCTTTTGTTCATGGTTTTGTACCTTCTGAGATTATATTTTCTAGCAAACCAACTTTCTATTAAGAAAAAAATCTTTATTACATATATTTATACACTTTTAGAACAGTTTTTTTAAAAGTGCAATGAAATACTCTATTTATGCAAGAACTGGGGTACAGGCCAGAGGTATGGAAGGGTGAGAGAATTTACCAGAGACAGAATGGGGAGCAGAACAGGCAGGCAGACCAAAAGAACTGCTGAGGGGAGCAGCAAGTAAGGTAGGAGAGGTCTGCCACGCCATGTGGGTTTCTCCCTGGCCAGCTGGGAATTGAACCTGCGCTGCAGAGGCTGTGGACAGCTTCACAGTGTGGCGCTTAACCCACTGTGCCACTGGGGAGGCCCCCCTTTTTTTAAAGATTTATTTATTCATGCATACAAGAACTGGAATACAGGCCAGATTTTCAGGAGGGTGAGAGGATTCACCAGAGACAGAGCAGGGAGCAGAACAGGCAGAATGACTGAAGTTCACTGCTGAGGGGAGCAGCGGGCGAGGCAGGAGAGGTCTTCTGCGCCATGTGGGTATCTCCCTGGCTGGCCAGAAATTGAACCCGCACTGCAGAGGCTGTGGATTGCTTCACAGTGCTGTGCTCAAACCCTCTGTGCCACGGGGGAGGCCCTTAGAACAGTTCTGATGTACAATTTCACAAGTGCCTAAAAAACTTTTGCATATAAAGCACCCTAATCTAAGACAGGACAGAGTATTTGGTTGCACTTTAAATCACAGTTATGCCTTTGAAAATATAAATTTTGGCTAAAATACTCTCAAGTCCATAAAATAAGTAATTGGTTACTTTGTTTTTTTTTGTTTGTTTGTTTGTTTTTTGTTTGTTTGTTTTTAAAGATTTATTTATTTATGCATACAAGAGCTGGGGCACAGGCCAGAGATGTGGGGAGTGAGAGGATCCACCAGAGTCAGAGTGGGGAACAGAACAGGCAGGCTGACTGAAATACACTACTGAGGGGAGCAGCAGGCAAGACAGGAGAGGTCTGCCTCACCATGTGGGTTTCTCCCTGGCTGGCCGGGGATTGAACTCGTGCTGCAGAGACTGCAGATTGCTTCCTAGTGTGGTGCTTACCCCTTGCGCCACTGGGGAGGCCCAGTAATTGGTTACTTTGTATATTAAGGATTTTATTTGGAAAAATAGTGTTCCTTATTTGAATTAGACACTAAAATGCAAAAAATAAGGGAGTTTCTGCCCCTATGTGGTTTTATAGCCTGAGGAAGGAAGATATCGAGATTTTTAATTAAAGTCTTTCAATATACAAACATTGGTTCCATTAGGACAAAAACACACCGATACACATGGAAGCCCATTTGTGTGACCAGATGAAGCCCAGCCCTCCCCCGCCGCCCCCCCCTACACGTTTTTGAAGGCTGAGGAAAGCCTACTTCTTCCTTTCTAGTCCTAGGGCTTTGTTGCATATGCCCCCCAGACTTCCCTGTGCCATGTGGGGAAGAACCACTCTATACAGGTGGCCTCCCTTTCTCTTGAACATGCACCCCAGAGCCTCTTTCTGGGACTTCTGACATTGTCTGGAGCTGCCACATCTGCATCCTGGGCTTTGTCAGCTGTCCTCTACCTGGAGTTCCTTCCTCCCCTCCATTAGATGCATAACCTCCTAGGTTCCACTGAATAGTATCTCCCTTGGGAAATCTTCTGTGCCCCATGAGCAGAATGAATCCCTCCTTTTTTTGAGACTCCACAGGACATTGTATGTCCGTCCCCCTGCCTCTGCACTTGTCTTCTTGGATCAGGACTGACTTTTATATTACCTGTCTGCCCCACTAGGGAGGCTCTTGGAGCTGGGTGTCACCCAGGGCTTGGCTATAGTCATGGCTCTTATTAATAAGGATGAAGTGATGGTTTGGAGGAGCTGGTATTCCTGGTTACAAGGAAGGAACTTGTAGGTGAGGATTGGGAGAGGAAAAATTCTTTCTATGTTCCTGTGTTCTGTCCATGGAGAGCCGCAGAATCATATAAAGAAAATTCACTTGGGGAAATATGTTTGATAGATATTCTTGAGTAAAAAAGTAAAAGTCGTAGGGATGGAAAGGCATCCCCAGGGAAAGGGAGGAGAATTTGGGGGAGTGCCTGGGTTGTGGGGTCGGATTCACTCCATGCCAGCCCTTCCCGGGACACCTCTTGGGGAATGACCAGGGTCCTGACCTCTACCTCCAGCAAGGAGGGTCCTTTTTTACAAACTCCAGTAAATCATTTGAGGGCCTCTGCCTGAGTAGGTTTCAACAGGAACTGAAGTGAGGATACCAGTAGCAGAACTAGAAGCAAAAGTGAGGCTAGCACAGAATGTCCTTTTTTTTTTTTTTTTAAAAGACTTTCCATCAGAGGCACCTGAAATTCTTGGAGGAACCCCCTTGTCCCTGAGAGGATGTGAGGTGAAAAGGCAGTGAAAAGGCATGGACTCCAATAAAGGTGGGAGATGAGCGATCGCTATGTGCAGACGATATGATAATATACATAGAGAACCCTAAAAACTCCATAGAAAAACTAATCAAAACAATCAACCAGTTTAATAAAGTAGCAGGGTACAAAATCAACACAGAAAAATCAGTAGCCTTCCTATATACAATCCATCTGAAGAAGAAGAAATCAAGAAAATCATCCCTTTTATAATTGAGGGCCTCCCCGGTGGCGCAGCGGTTGAGCGCTGGGTTGCGAAGCTGCCCGCGGCCTTTGCGGCTCAGGTTCGATCCCCGGCTGCTCCCCGGCCACCGGAGGAGGGTCCCACATGGCCCGCAGACCTCTCCTGCCGCCCGCTGCTCCCCTCAGCAGTGTACTTCGGTCCTTCTGCCTGCTCTGCTCCCCGTTCTGGCTCTGGTGAATTCTCTCACCCTCCTGCGCTTCTGACTGTACCCAGTGCTTGTATAAATAAACAAACAAACAAACAAATAAATAAATAAATCTTTAAAAAAAAGAAAGAAAATCATCCCTTTTATAATTGAAACAAACAAAAAAATCAAATACTTGGGAATAAACCTAACAAAAGAGGCGAAGGACCTCTACAAAGAAAATTATAAAATATTGTTAAAATAAATAGAAGAAGACACAAAGAAATGGAAAGACATCCCCTGCTCATGGATTGGAAGAATTAGCATTATTAAAATGGCCATTTTATGCAGCAGACCTCTCCTGTCGCACCCGCTGCTCCCCTCAGCAGTGCTTTCCATCTGTCTGCGTGTTCTGCTCCCCACTCTGTCTCCGGTGAATCCTCTCACCCTCCTGCACCTCTGGCCTGTACCCCAGCTATTGTATAAATAAAAAAAAAATAAAATGGCCATTTTAATACCTACCTAAAGCAATTTACAGATTCAATGCTATTGCAATAAAAATCTCAATGACATACTTCAAAGAAATAGAACAAATATTGATGAAATTCATATGCAGTCACAAAAATCCTCAAATAGCCAAAGCTCTCCTGACTTAAACAAAGGAGAATGGAGGTATCACACACCCAGACTTCAAACTATATTACAAAGCTCTTCCCAGAGCACTCTCTCCCTAGTTAATAAACATGACTCTGAGTATCTTAGTTAATAAACATGACTCTGGACTACTCCTAGCTTATCCACCTGAGTTGTGGGAGATTGGAATAGGGCCAAAGGACCACATGTCCACTCCCTGGTCTCATGACACATGGTGCTAGAATTGAGTTTTTGTTGCACACCCAACCGCTATTGGGGAATTGCTTGCGTGGGAAAAACACACGTGTGCACGTGCACACACACACACACACACACTCACACATCCATCATAACTGGTGAACAGAAAGGCCCCCAGCAACTAGTAATGGTCTTGTGACTAATTCTGACCATCGGGGAATGTGCTTTAAAATAGGTATAACCTGCAAGTTGTTTCTTTAAGAAAAAAGGGTGTTACCTCCCTTTCCCTTGTCCTCCTTCCCAGCAGCTGGAACGTGGATGTGATGGTAAGCCCTTTTGGACCATTCCCAGGAAGACAAACAGCTTAGGGATGACCATGCAACAAGAAAGAAGGAGCCTGGGTCCTGGGAGATATTTTCAAGCTGAACCTCCTGTCTAGTTCAAATTTTATTAAAGAAGAAACAAACTATAGAACCCTGTAACTAATAGGGACTTTTACTATTAGTAGAGGTGCTCCTCCTGGTCCAATCTAAAGAGCAATAGGAAGAAAGAACAGAATGTGCAAAGGCACGTAGACATGACGGAGGGAATACGTTGGCTACCACAGCACAGAGAGAAGGAAGCTTGCAGGGTATAGAGAAGCAACCACGAGATGGAGATGGGGCAGGCACCAGCCCTCTTCTCCAGATGATCCAGTGGTGGGGACAGGCAGTATCAGATGGCGCCAGGGATGGACTTTTTTGTGAAACATCTTGAAATGCAGCTAATAAAGGGTTGGTCCAGACCATCTGCCTCTTTCTTATAGTTCTTGCATTTCCTAGGGAAGAATTGATACAGGGAAAACTGAGGGGTCCCCTGAGGCCCCCAAACCTATCCATTGCCTCAAGATAAAGCATACTCTAATGCTAAGACTTAAATACATTTAGTGTGTGATACAGAGAAGAGAAAGAATATAGTTTAAAATAATTTCCAGTTAAATATCCAAAGCTACCCATGACCTCATAGGTAAATGCTCAGCTAAACAAGGTACCTTCTGATAGGGACCCATAGGAAAGGGGCAGAAGGGACCAGACAAGTCTGGAAGGAAAGGAGCAAATTCAAAATCCAAGTCAAGGTAAAGGATGCCAATGTCAGCCTCCCCATGGGTCTCTTACCCATGTCTCTGTCTCTTTCAAGTATCTCCTTCCTTGTCGCCTAAGGCCCTGGTACAAGTCCAAGGCCAAGATGCAAGCAAAGCTTCTTCACAATTCTCTCTGCTCTATGTGCCTCCTCCAGTCTTTTAGGAGGCCTTATTCCAACCTCCTGCAACACAGGTGGATAAGCTAGGAGTAGGCCAGCTGCTGTCTACTGCTCTACCTGCCAGGAGTCAGAGGGATGGACCGAGGGGTTTCACTTCCAGGCTGGGAAAGGGTTCTTGAGGTCCTCTGGTCAAGATTGAAAAAGTGGACCCCACAAACATCAACGAGTGAAGATAGTCAGAGTCATGTTTATTAACTAGGGAGAGAGCTCTCTGGGGAGACCTCACTGGGAATGAGAGAGACACTTGCCAAGGTGCTAGAACTAAGGGCCTATGTAGGTTTTAGGACTGGGGTTTGAGAACAAAGGAATTAAGCCTTATTGGCTGGGGAATCAAGGAGGGGTCTTGGTTTAAGTCCATTACTGTTGCCAGTTGTGGGCCCAATCAGCTGCTGCGCAGAGGTCGTCCAGGCTCATGACCGCCGTCTAAGGTGAACATCTCATGGAGGTGTGTGCCTGCCACTCCAGGCTGAACCAGTCTGGTCCCCAGGTCTGTGACTCCCTTTTTTCTGATCCTATAACTTCCTTTATCCCTGTAGCAGGCAACTTGATAAGCTGTAGAAAGATAGTGCAGAAATGGTAACAAAACAATACCAAATAATGAGCAAGGACACCTATGGCAGCAGGGCAGGGAGAGGGGCAGTCCAAACCCCACAAACCTGCCTATTCTAAATGGGTTCTGCCATCCGCCGCATCAACACAAAACATATGAGACTTTAATGGGAAGGAACTTCAATACGACTAGGAAACAATACAGGAAAGGCAAAGAATCTGGTTTCTAAATGAAGCACCCAAAGTTACCCGTCCCCTCGTGGGTAAAACTCCATCCAAATGGGATTGGCCCAGAGCAAGGCCCCAAAGCCTGCCACAAGTTTAAAGCATCTTCCAGTGGGGACCCACAGAAAATGGTCAGAAACAACCTGACAAGCCCGGAAGGAAAAGAGCAAAATCAACATCAAGATAAAAGCTGCCATTGTCACCTCCCCACGGGTCTCACCCACATCTGTGTCACCCAGGCCACAACCAAAAGGCAAGCACAGTTTCTTCACGTGTCTTTAGGCTCCATGTGCCTCCTCCAGGTCTCCTTCTGGCTCCATCCTGCTTCCCTCCTTCTCAGTCTCCTCTGCAGCTACTTCTCTCCCAGCTCAGCTCCACCCTCCATTTGGGTGGGGCAGGGAACCTGGAACCTCCCGCTTTCCTGGGACCACCCTGTTACATAGGGACACCAGATTTTTAACCTCTTGTTCAACAGCCCATGGGAACAGCAAAATTGTGTCCTTGAGTCCTCTCTTGTCTTTGTCCCGGGACCTTTCCTGTCTCCCCGCGTACAGGTTGAATCCTACAGGTTGGCTGTGTTGCAGAGTTGCAGTTTCCATCAAAAGAGGAGGTTCCCTGTTCCCTGCTCCACCTACCGAAGGGTGCGCTGTATAGGGAGGAGAAGCTAAGAAGTTGGACAAGTAGACTCAGAGAAGACTTGGAGCATATGCATAGAGACTTGTAAAGAAGTCCTGCTTGCTTCTCAGCCTTGGACTTGCACCAGGGGCATAGGAGACACAGGAACACGTGGAATCAAGACATGTAGAGATAATTGGAAGAGAGGTGTGGGAGACCCCCGTGAGGTTTTGATTTGTGCTTTTGATCTTGCTCCTTTCCTTCCATACTTGCCTGGCTGCTTCTGCCCCTAAAACTCCTGGATTTCTTAAGAGCTAAGAACAATAATGGTGTCATTTTGTTATATTAACGAAACTGTTACAGGGCAACCCCATTGTGAAATGGGTGGACTGACTGGGTCCTCACCTGCATGCTTAAAAGAGACGTATAATGAGACTCAACTGCAGGCATACACAAAAAAGGTTAATAAAGGGTTAATTTAAGAAAAGGAGAAATGAAGAGAGGAACAACAAAGGAAGCGAGAAATTGGTGACTACATCCCACCAGTTCCACTGAGCTGGGACCCCAATAGCACTCTGAAAACCAGTGAAAAACTAAGAACCCCCCCAAGGCCCACATGTCTGGTTATATACCAAACCTGGCTGCTTAACTCCACCCTCAGTCCCCAGCAATCCTCCTGTCGGTGGCGGTGACATTATGGGTTTGTAGTCCTTGGTGTGCTGAATCTCTTTGGTCTGGGGTGGGGGTGGGGCCCATAAAACCTGTGCTTGCGGAATTAGTTCAGACATCCTTCCCCCCACCCCAAACAAAATGACTTGTGGAAAGCCCTGAGGTCTCCAATCTTCAGAGATATTGCTCTCTGAACCTAACACCTCTCTAAACTGTTACCACCCAAGGCTAACCTAGAGCAGCTCACAGAACGCAATTCACCTACTAGATAAGCAGTTCATTGTGAAAGTGTAACACATTAAGAGCCAGGAGGAAGAAAGACATGGGGCAAGGCATGGGGAGGGTGAGGTCTTCCACCCTCTCTGAGGGTGCCCCACCCCCGCATCTTCACTGGTTCCTGTAGTTTTTTTTTTTTTTTTTTTAACCAGAGTTTAGAACTTTTAATTTGTCCCAAAGTTGCTGAAGCAAAATTCATAAAACATTCTGCTTTCCTTTACACTCTTCAATGCAAAAAACCCCACAAAAACAAAAAAACACCTATTTGTAGGGAAAAAAATGGTTTTATACATGGGAAGGAAGAATACATTCAAAACATAGATAAGAGTTAGCGCTATTGTTCATCTCTTTAAAAAGTTTATATGAACATCCAGTCAAAACCAACAGGGTATCTCCCTTGAAATGTTATCTCTACGGATTTCCCAGTAGACCACAGGACCACACACTGTCTTGGAATGTCCTCAGAAGGCTCTGTCATCCATCAGGTAAGAGAGTGAAAACCCCAGAGTCCTTTCTTTCAAACGG
Source organism: Talpa europaea (assembly GCF_964194135.1). Classification (NCBI taxonomy): domain Eukaryota; kingdom Metazoa; phylum Chordata; class Mammalia; order Eulipotyphla; family Talpidae; genus Talpa; species Talpa europaea. The sequence goes on along the minus strand of NC_140076.1, from coordinate 67,964,355 downwards.
AAGAGGGACAGAGAGGGATGGAAGAAGCTATTTAAACTTCGTCTTCTTTCCTTGTGGCTTGTGGTCTCCACCTCCACATCTACCTCTTTGGTGAAAGGTGGATGCAAGAAGAGGAGGCCAGAATAAGGAAGCCCACCTAGGGGCGAAAATGAGGAAGCCCACCTACGGGTGAGAATGAGGGCCTTCTGATACCATCAGAAAACAACTCTTCCTCATCAAACCAGTTTCCCACCTACAAGTCCGTTTTCCTCTCCCCACCCTATAAAAACCTGCCTTCCCCTGACAATGCCATGATTTCACCGATCCCCACCTTGGGTCACTGAATTCTGCCCAGGGACGCAATAAATTTTCCCTTCCTCTTAGAAAGTTTAGCCTGTTTCTCCTTTTCTTTACCATGCTGAACCTTTCACTCGGAAGCCTCCCCAGCTTCCAAAGCCTCCCCGACCTCGGCCACCAAATCCTCCGCCTTGGCCTCCTCTGCCACCGACTCAGCCTCCAAAGCCACCTCTGCCTCCACCTTGATCCCCAAAGCCTCCTTTGCCTTTAGGTTTGGCCCATCCAAAGTGACTTTGTTTCCATTAATTTCACCATCTTCCATGGCCTCCTTGGCAGTTTTGGTGTCTTCCTCACTGTTGAAGTCTACAAAACCAAACCCTTTGGAGGACCCGGTTGTTTGTGTTTTTATGGAGGTGCCACTACGCAGACACAATGGATAAAGTCATTAGCCTCTTGAGATTGAACTGAGCCTCCACAGCTTCTCCAGGTTGGGGCTGGGACTGGAAGTTCCAACCTTCTAGCAAAATCGGTTCCTCTGGAGCCAACCCCCATCCTTAGGTAACCTGGGGTCCTTCCATGAGTCATTTTGTTATCATAACAAATGACACGATTATCATTCTTATCTGTTAGGAAATTCCAGGAGTTTAGGAGCACAATGCCAGCATGGGGGCTGAAGGTCAAAGATATATATTTATTTTGAATCTCCAAATCACATCATTTTTATTCTGGGTGGCTATGTGCTGGGGTTTCAATCAGATACTCTGGCAAATAGGAGAACAGATGCTGGGGCACCTTATGGCCTACCCAGCGTGACTCTCCTGGTTCCCATACACCCCACTTCTCTTTTCCTGACTATTCTAACATGTCTTCTTGCACAATCTGTCTCTCCTGTAAGAGACTGTGAGATCCTTCTCTGTGCCTTGGCTTTTCTCTGTCTCCTTAGTTCCTAGGGGAGAATATATTGAATAAGGAATTGTACCATAATGCAACAAGAAGTCTCACTCCCCATGGGCAATGCATTTCTTTGTTTTTTCTTAGCTTTCCTTGTCTTTAATTCCCTGTTTTGGTGGGGTCACCATGTTTTGTTTGCAAAAAACTGTCCTGATTTGCATGAAAAATTATATGGCACCTGGTGTATTAGCCAGTCAATTCTCTTCCCTTGGTTAAAACTAATTTTTATTTTTTATTTTTTTTAAAAGATTTATTTATACAAGCACTGGGTATAGTCAGAAGCGCGGGAGGGTGAGAGAATTCGCCAGAGCCAGAGCGGGGAACAGAACAGGCAGACTGATGAAATACACTGCTGAGAGTGTTAGGGGGAAAAGGATGTCCTAAAGCTAATTCCATACAGGCTTTGTGGACTCCACCCCCACCCCAGGCCAAAGCCAAAGCCACTGGGAACTCCAAATCCCATCACCACCAAAGGGAAGGTGGCTGGGACCTGAGGGTGGGGTTAAGCAGCCAGGTTGGTATAAAGCCAGACACGTGGGCGTTGGAGGGGTCCCCCATTTTGACTCTCTGCCAGCTCGCAGCGTCTGGCCAGCTGGGAGAGTGCTTTTTGGGTTTCCAGGTCGGCGGATCGGGTAGGACACATTAAAGACTTTATTTCCCTATTTTCTCCCTGAGTTGTACATTTTCTTATTTCATTTTCCCTTATAAATAAACCTTTTATTAACCTTTTGTGTGTGCCTGTAGTGGAGTATTAATAAGTCCCTTGTAAACGTGCGGGTGAGGACACACAGCCAGGCAACCTGTTCAATATCGGGGCTGCCCTATAACAAGAGGAGCAGCAGGCGCGGCAGGAGAGGTCTGCGCGCCATGTGGGACCCTCGCCGGTGGCCGGGAATCGAACCAGCGCTGCAGAGGCTGCGGGCAGCTTCAACCTCTGCACCACCAGGGGAGGCCCAAAACAAATTTTTAAACTGTTTTTAAAATAAGCAAAAAGGAAAAGTCCAGAAACCCAAATTTCCCAGAAAGACCAGAGATAGATATTTTTATCCTTTTGTTCTCTACATAACCCTATATACCCATTACTCAGATGGGATTACCTTGTCTCCAGCCCTTGGTGGTGCACATTCTATTTGAGTGTCTCTGAGTGGATCTGGCAGGTAGATCCAGAGGTGTTGCTTATGCTTGGGAACTGTGGGGAATGAGGGAGAGCACTTTGACATTTCATAACCTTTCCTGGGCAGCCCTGGTTGGTGAAGGTGCCATCTGTTTCTCATTCCTTTCTGCACTTGGGACAGACCACATAGGTGGCTCTCTCTCTGGTCTTCAACGGGGTTGTCAAGGCCCCAAAGGGGCAAACATGTTTCATAAGACATGGTAAGCATTTTATGTTCTATTGGTTGCAGCCAGGTCAACAATCTCATTTGAGAAAATTGTGCACTTATCCCAGAGAGTCTTCCTTGAGAACAAGCATTTGTAGTCATAATTTGTCTTTTTCACATTTTTTTTTTTTTTACAAAGAAATGAGGAGATTTGTGAGGGTTATGATGTGTGTTAAGGCAATGGCTCATTTATAAGGGCACATTTGTCCATGGGCATTATACCATAGCCACATTTGTCCTAGGGCATTATACCATAGCCACACAGAACCTGACATGTTGGGAGACCCTTTTTTTCCCCTTTTCGTCACAACACCTTATATGGTATCTGGGTAATGCCCAGTGAAAGAGGAGATTCTAGATTCCCTGCCCCATCCAAGGAAGAGTGGAGCTGGGCAGGGAGGAGAGCAAGAGAAGACAAAGAGATGGAAGGAAGGAGATGGGAAGGAGGAAGGAAGGAGATCAAGAAGACCTGGAGAAGGCACATGGAGCAGAGAGGCATGTGAAGAAGCTGTGCTTGCTTCTCAGCCTTGGACTTGTACCTGGGACTTGGGGACATGGAAGGTGACAGCCTTTGAGCCTCAGAGGTCCTGTTTGGGGCCAACCCTGTTTGCCTGGGCATTTACCCATGAGGGGATAGGTAACTTTGGGTGCTTCATGGGGAGACTTTTAAACTATATTCTTTCTCTTCTCTTCTCTCTATTGCACACTAGTTGTATTAAAGTTCATTTCCATTTAAAGTCTTATGTACTGGAGTATGTTTGTCTTTATTTGTCAGATGGAAGAACCCATTTAGAGCAGGCAGGTTTGGGTGTCTCTGGGTGCCCCTTACCCTGCCCTGTAAAAAATGACAGAAGAACTATCTAGCAGGCAACTTGAAACACAAGCCCAGAGCTCAAGATGGGTTAGGGCATATGATCTTTATAGTTTCCACATTTATTAGATGAAAAGACCCAACATCTGCTGAAAAACAAACAAAAAGATTGCTACCACATTTCTTCCCAGTAAAGAGACTTAACATGGATTAGTTTAAGTGAAAAAAGTGAAAAAATAGATTTTACTCATTCATGTCAATCATAAATTCAGGAATGTATCAGTTTGGGCTGGATCCAAGGGCTTAGACTCATCAGGAGTCAGTGTTTCTCTCTTTCCATCTTGTTATCCTGCATTGGCTTCCCTGTCAGTAGGATCTTCCCACATAGTCCCTGTCTTTCTTGTCAGAGTTCGAAAAGAGCTTTAGTCTTAAATACAACCAAACCCTCAGAGTTGAGTCCCACTGTGCACCTCTGGGTCAGGGAGTCAATAAGAAGTTCCCTGATGGAAAGATGAAATTCTATTACAGTGAAGGGTGGCTGCTGGACAGGTGAAAAAGCCAGGTTCCCACTGTGCCCATCTTAGGAGAGTTCTCATGGTGGGGTGGGTGACTAGTGGCTTTGAGGCCATAGTTGTCAGGCAGGTCACTTTGAGACCACCCCCCTTCTCACGGGCACTGAAGCCCAGGCTTTGTAGTGCGAGGTGGTCTTCATCAGTCTGTGAAAGGGCAGCCCAGGAAAGAGGCTTTGTCCCAGCCCATCTCTGTGTCTCTCAGTAACACACTGAGACCCACAAGCCCCAGGGAAGAGCCAGTCTTCAGAGCTCCTCTCCCAGGGATTCTTTCTGTCCCTGGCCAATGTGGGACTGGCGTGACCAGCAGGAAGTTTCCATGTTGGGTTTCTCAGAAGTTTTATGAGGTTGGGCAGGTATTCCCATTTTACAGGTAAGGAAACTGAGGTGTAGAGGTGAAGCCATTTGTGACACAGGTAGCAAGCCGTCCCCAGCTCACCCTCTGCCTCCTCTATCACATTTCCCTCCTAACATCTCAAACTGTATCGTCAAGTATAATGATGCATGAGCTGGGTCAGACTTGCAATTAATTTCCCTCCTTCACAGGACAGGCTCTGTAGCTCAAATTGCATCAAAACCTTCCTCCAACTCAGCAGCAGAGAGAGGATGAGGTGCAGAGAGAGGATGCTCCTGTGAGCCTCTTTTGTGAATTCCCATTTCATGTGGGAGCCCAGAGAAGGCGGTTGTTTATGTACTCATTGACAAATATTTACTGAGCATATACTATGGGCCAGATACTGTTTGAAGTGCTGGAGAAAGAGCAGTGAACAAGACAGACAATTCCCTAGTCAGGAAATAGCATTCCAGTTGGAAAGAAACAAGGAAGTGAACAAACACATAAAATTTACATGATGATAACTTCAATGGAGAAAATTTAAGCTGCTTAAGGAGAGAAATGGAATTTACTTTCTGAGGTCCGATAAGTATAACCCTCTGTGGAACACCATCACCCTCTGTGGAACACCAACACCATGGTGTGTATGTTCATAGAGCTCCGAATCTCTTGAGGAAGATGGATTTTAGAGGAGCAAAAAGCCACAAATCAGTATTTGGCTATGGATTGGTGCCATGGAGGAAAGTGACATAGTGTTGTTAGAATAAAGGGGGCAGTGCAGATGCTGGATATCAGAAAGGAAATGTGGGCTTCATGCTCAGGCGCACCTGAGCCTGCCACTTGCCAAGCTGTGACCTTAGGCAAACATATCATCTTTCCAGACTCCTTATCTACATAGTGGGAATAAAGAAAAGTGACCTCTTGGTGTTATTCTAGGCTTGTGGACATTGCTAACTAACCATGGCAGCTCAGACTTTTGCAGAAATTACTATGCCAAGCATTATTATTATTATTTTTTTAAGATTTATTTATTTATTTACTTATATAAGCACTGGGTACAGTCAGAAGCGTCGGAGGGTGAGAGAATTCACCAGAGCCAGAGTGGGGAGCAGAACAGGCTGACTGACTGAAACACACTGCTGAGGGGAGCAGCAGGTGCAGCAGGAGAGGTCTGTCGCGCCATGTGGGACCCTCGCTGGTGGCCGGGGATCGAACCAGCGCTGCAAATGCTGCGGGCAGCTTCGCAGCCCAGCACTCAACCGCTGCGCCACCAGGGGAGGCCAAGTATTTCTGAAGTTACTTATTGAAATGAACTCAGTCCTCATAATAATCTAAAAGGTAAGTACTACTATTGTGCTCTTTTTTCAGATGAGGAGCCTGAGGCACATAGAGGCCAGTGGCTTGTCCATGGTCACCCATGGGTAAGTCGTGAAGTCACATGATGAACCCCGCCAGTGGCTCCAGACTCCATGCCCAAGCAGCCTTGCTCTGACCATCTGTAGGCACCTGAACCTCCAGTTCCCTTTCCAAGAATGAAATCATTGTTCATGACCTGCAGGATTGCACGAGATACTTTATATGAGAGTCACTGACGGGTAATCAGCACAAGTTAGTAAAGTAAATGACAAATGGTAGGAGGAGGAAATAATCTTATCTTTTTTTTTAAAGATTTATTTATTTATGCATACTAGAACTGGGGTACAGGCCAGAGATGTGGAGGAGTGAGAGGATTCACCAGAGACAGAGTGGGGAACAGAACAGGTAGATCTGCCGAAATACACTGCTGAGGGGAGCAGTGGGCGAGACAGGAGAGGTCTGCTGCGCCTTGTGGGTTACCTCCCTGGCTGGGAATCAAACTCGTGCTGCAGTGGCTGCGGATAGCTTCATAGTGCTGCATCTTAACCCCTTGCCCCACCAGGGAAGCCCTAATAATCTTATCTTTTCTGAAAACGTTCAGATAATCACATAAACCCACTTCCCCAGCATCAGAGCAGCCCCCTCATCTGAGCAGAATCTGGGCTTCTGCAGAGGGAAGAACTGGACAGTGGTTTCCTTTGCTCTGTGCACACCTTCACTGCCTCATGCCCCATGGAGATGACGCCATGACTCTCATTTCTTTTTCTTCTTCCTCATGCATCACCTCTCTTGTCACTGGACGGGGGAGTCTGCCCTCTGCCTGGTTAATGCCTATCCCCATTTAAGTTCAGCTCAGGCATTGCTTCCTCTTGGGGACTCTGGCTTGGGTTGGGCCCTCAGGACTTGGTTCTCACAATTGTTCTAGTATGACCCTTCCCCAAGAGTATGGCTCTCTGGTCAGCTGCCCACATTGGGTCATCATCTCTGGGAGGACAGGTCTGTGTGTGACTGCCTGTGGGAGTGGCTCCAGAGCTTCAGTTTGGAACACAGCTGAGGAACTTTTGTAGCCATGTAGACATTGGGTCCCCCTCCAGAGATTCTGGTTCAGTGAGTTAGGGCACCCCCCAGAAATCACATTTTTTTCCAGTGATATTGAGAAATAATTGACACTGTTTAAGTTTAAGGCACCCAGCATGGTGGTTTGATATACATTTATTGTGAAGTGATTACCACACTTAATGTTGAGGAGGAGAGAAAATTTCTCCCACCCCTTTGGATTCTTTTTGGACTGGTTGAACAATCAAATTAGTAGTAGGAGAAAAGAACAAATTTAATTATATATATCTGGGGAATCTGCATAGATGTGAGTTACAAAGCCAATGTAGCAAAAAAAAAAATCTATATCTGTATTTCTGTATCTATATTTCTGTCTCTATTTCTATCTCTAGCTCTCTCTTACCTCTACCTCTATCTCTGTCTCTATTGTCTCTATCTCTATCCTGAGCTAAGGAATAACACAGGAACCTGGGGATTCAGGGAGAAGGTGGGGGGACTGATGACAAAGTGACTCATATGACAAAAGAGAATTATTCTGTAACTAGATGTTAGCTCTGCCTTACAGATAAATTTCTCCACTAGAAATATTATAAATATTATTTTTTTGTAAAAAACCCTAATTCCAGGTGAGACCCCCCAATTTTCATTCTTCTAGGTAGTTTCATTCTTATAGATAGTTAGGGAAGTGAACTTGCTGGATCTCAACTGGAAATAATTCCCATGCCAAAGCAACGCAGCTTGGGAAGTCTGCTCTGAACCTCTCAGGAGGCTTGTTCTGAACATCTGGGGGAGGCCTATCCTTCATCCATAGTCATCATCTGAAATCAGTGCTTTTAATAAACTAACACCCCTCCCTCATTACTGGTGGAGTCTCAGCACCCTCGGGGCAGGACCAGAACTGCCTGGTCATGGTGTGGGAGGCAGATAATCCACACACATTTATTAGATGCCCATGAAGACAAAGGGCTACCTTCTACCTTAAACAGTTTCTTCAGATGTTCATGGGCCCCCTACACAAGAGATCTTTGATGGGGCCTGGGGATGTGTGTTAAAAATGCAAAGTAATGGGCTCCATCCCTATGGAATCAGAATCTCAGCAGTCCTATGGTTTGCTAGTGCTTTATTTGTCACTTAAACAAGCTCTCTGGCTACATTTTATGCACTCAAAAGCATTGTGGATCTCTACTGTCCTTACCGTGGGAATGGGTCCTCTAAGTATCTTGATTGGCAGTCTGGTGCAGGATCTGTGTTGAGGATGTGGCTTCAGTCTTCACTGAGTTAACAGGAAGGAAGTGTCTGGCCCCAGTGGGTCCTCAGGGTCTGTTTGTTGTGACTGAGACTTAAAATGTACCTGGTACATTATGAATTCATGCTCATAAAACTTATCTCACTTCTAGAGGCAGAAAAGAGGACTAGTCTTTATTGCTCAGCTAGGAACCAGCAGAGCACAAGGCACTTTATAGGTTGTGCCATTTAGTTGGTCTCACCACCCCAGAGGGTGAAGATAACCATTCCCCAATTTTAAACAAAGAGGTAAAAAAACCCCAGTCTTTCATAATTTGACACGTTGTGTTTCGAAGTGCAAACCTGGAGGAGTATGTGCTGTCTTTAAGATGCTCTCTCATTATCTGGCCTAAAAATAGCCATGGAAGACAGAATGAGGAGTCCTAACTCATGGGTTAGATGGACAACAGTCAGGAGAAAGGGGTGATTAGTCTGTTATAATTCTGTATCTGAATTCAATTTATACCATGATTTAGCAGAAGGCATCCAATCAGACTCCACTGACTTTCATTTACTGTATTTGTTCTTCAACCCCAATTCCCATCCTCAGAGAGATCTATTTGAGAGCTGTGCCTTCAGTCCAGTGCTGGTGACCTTGCCTTAAACTGGTTCTTTTCTCAAAAGCTGGTGGCATGGCTGTTGGCCATCGAGTAGTGGGCCCACGTTTGGCAGCTGTGTGGTTGATGTGCCAGACATCTTACCCAGTCCTTCACACCACCTTATTTTTGCTGGGTGTGATCATTTTTTCAGATGAGAAAATTAACATGAAGAGAGTAGAAGCTGTGTTTCTAAGACCACAGAGCTAGTTAAAATTGAGCTGGGATTCCAAGGAGGTTGATCTGCTCACAGACCATGATTTGATCACATTCCTGCTTCTGAGGAACAGTGGAACTAGGCATCAAGTCCCCAGCTGGATGACAGAGAGGGCTGGGTCATTCCAGGCAGTAGGCATTAAGCCCAGATGTGAGCTCTGGGGCTCAGCCAAGCCCTAGAGAGTGTGGCCAGTGGGCACAGCTGGAGGCTCCATCAGGGAGCTGGACCACCCTATAGTCCAACTTTCCCTTGTCTCCTCCCAGGACCTATGCAGGTAGAAAGAATTCATTGCCAAAATTTCTTCTGTTGAACTTGCAAAATGAAGATGAAAAGCAAAATGCCTGGCATGACATTGCTGGATTTGCAGCAGAGATGTAGTCTGTGGCTCACTTGCCAACACCTACACTCGTCTGGCAGATGGGGTTGGTGTGTGTGAGTCAGGAGCCAAGTGGCTGCAGCGATATTTCTGCTGCTGGCAGGCACCTAAGTTAGGGCTGATCTGAGGAGAGGTGGCCAGCCCTGGTGGTGGCTGCATGGGTTACCCACCAGGCTGGGCGCCACATCCCTACCATGACCCTGTGTGAGAGTGGGTGGAGATTGATGCTGGATTGGGGCCTCCAATCTTGTGTCCTGCAGAAGTGGTGAGAACATAGGTTGGAAGCCAGTCAGACTTCCTTTTGAAGTTCAGCCACACCTTGGAAGAACTTGAACACTCATTTCACCCCTTTGAGCCTTGCTTCTCTCAACTGTAAAATGGAGAATAGCAGTTTCCACCTTGTGGGGGTTAAATTGGACAATGTATGTCAATCCTTAGTCCATAGTACTTTCAGTTATTGCTAGTTCTTATCCAAGGTCATTGTGTCACTGGGTTAGACAGGGGTCTTCGTTCTTGGATATGTCCAGGAAAGAATGCAAAGGCACATCCCAGCAAAACAAAGTTTCATTTAGCTATAATACACTCAGAAGGGGCCCAAGGGGGCAGTGTCCATAGAAGAACAGCTGCAACGAATGGTGGGGGATTCCTGGCGGCTCACTCTGTCCCTTTCTGGGGTTCACTGTGCAGGTGCTTCCAGGGTGTGGGTTTATAGGTCCCAGTAGGAGTTTCTGAGTCACTCCCCCTCTTCTGTGCTCTTGGGGTATAGTTTTATCAGCCCCAAGGGGTTGGGGTGGGTGTCTTTCTTCTCCTCCAGGCACTTCTTATTCTCCCCGGGCTTGAGTTCAACCACTAATGACCAATGATTCAGTCAGCCATGCCTATGTAATGAAGCCTCCATAAAAACCCCAAGAGGGGACTTCGGAGAGTTTCCAAGTTGGTGAATATGTGGAGATTTGGGAAGGATGTCACCCTCGGAGAGGGCACAGAAGCTCCTTTTTTGGTCTCAGTTTTCCCATTTGTAAAATGAGCTGGTTTGATCTAGATAGGGTCTCAGGTGCTTTTATTTTCTGATAGAATTGTGTGAATTTTCTGCTTCCCCAGTCTTTTAGAACCTCTATGGAGAGGTGGAAATTAACCAAGGTCATGGGAACTCTGGCTTTTGCACTTGACGGTTCTTGGCATGATCCCAGTCTGGCCACAATGGGCCTGCTAATGATGCTGGAAGAGACAGAAACACATGTGATTAAACTGATTAAATTGCATTTCTGGTCCTGGAGAATAGGGTGGGCAGCAGTCAACACTTTGCCAAGGGCTTTGTGAGGAAGAAAAAGGGAATAAAGGATTAGAGATTGAGTTTCCTTTCTATGCCAAGCATGGTGTTTACATTGTGTCTTTCTACCATGAGAGCAGGTTTCCAGGCTGGAGTGAAACATCATATTTCCAGCAAGCAGACAGAGAGGCAGATGGTTAAATGAGTTGGCCAGAGTCTCAAGGGTTGCTCAAGAGGAATCTGACCTTAGTGTTCCCTTTCCTCTGTGTCTCAGACTAATAGATGGACAGTAAAGGCCACACAAAACATGAAGAGAAGAAGGGCCTCCCGCAGGGTAAGTGTGAGTAAAGGCAAGCCTCCATGAGGGCCAGTGATTCCTGGTGAGGACCAAGCCTCTGAAAGCTGTCACTGGGTTTGTCACTGAGTGACTGTAAAGCAGGAATGGACACAGTGCAGGTTTTCTGATCCAGCAGACCGGGTTAAGGAGGAGTCCTGGAGCCCTCAGTGGTTTTTGCAGGCTTTTTTTCTGGGATTATCAGATACACGGCAGGCAGGGGTGCTGGGGGGCCGGGAGGCTGGCAGTCCTCCCAGCCCCCAGCAAATCTTCACTCTATCTGGGCTCTCTCTGGTGTTCTCTCTGCTCTGCTTCTCTTGCTTCTCTCTCGGCTTCTGCTTCGGCTTCTGCTGGCATCCCCGTGATGCCACCCTTAAAAGCCCAGTCTCAGCCCAGGTGAATCCCATCTACCTATGCCTACACCCTACTCCAGGTGCCCACCATCAGGCATGCATTCAGGACCGCAAGGATCCGTCATTTATCCTGATGGCGGGAGGGCAGAAAAGCCTGACATTTTTCCTTACCCTACAGTGACTGAGGGGCATCCAGGGACCTCCAACTTGCATACTCTCTAAAGGGGTCTGGCCATCTCTGTGCACAAAGGCAAAGCAGACTCTTAACATGAAAAAACTAATAGAATTAGTGTGCATAGAGAGAGAAGAAAACAGGCTATTCCAACTAAAACAACCATCCCTTCATGAGCACATAACCAGCCAAACAGATTTGGCTTGAAGTGGGCCACTGAGGCCCCAAAACTTGTCACAGGTCTAAGGCACTGTAGGGTAAGGAAAAATGTCAGGCTTTTCTGCCCTCCCGCCATCAGGATAGATGATGGATCCTTGTGGTCCTGAATGCATGCCTGCTGGCAGTTACCTGGAGTAGGGTGTGGGCATAGGTAGATGGGATTCAACTGGGCTAAGACTGGGCTTTTAAGGATGGCATCACAGGGACGCCAGCAGAAGCCAAGAGAGAAGCAGAGCCATGAGAAGAGCAGAGAGAATGTGAGAGAAGGTCGGAGAGCCCAGAGTGAAGACTTGCTGGGGGCTGGGAGGCCTGTCAGTGCCCCTGCCTGCCGTGTACCTGGTGATCTAAATAAAAAACCTGCCAAAACCACTGAGGACTCTGACTCCTCCTTTAGCCGGTCTGCTGGATCCTAGAAAACTTGCCCTGTGTCATTCTTGCCACTACAATTGGCATAAGTTGGCAAGATGATTCATGCAGACAGGTATTGGAGCCCTCCGAAGACCTGGAGGGACTAAGGAGTAATAGGCTGTTTGCCTGTGATGATGCTGGAGGCATCATGGTGGTACAGGAGAGGGACAATATCCAGGAGCTACAAGATGAGACCTTGTGTGAAGGAGATGCCCGAGAGGACCAGCCAATGACCCCTGAGGCAGCAAGAATCTTTGGAGAAGAGAGGACCATGATTCAGAGCTCGCCAGTGCTGATGGCAGGGAGAGGCCTAATGAATGTGGACTGATGGACTTGGACTGACAATCCCGCCAGAAGGCGGAGGACCTTGGCAGATTATGTTTTTTTTGAGAATCTGGGGGTGGCCAGTGGGCCTTGATGGCCAAAAGCAGCCGGTGAATGCCCAGCAGCTAGGCAGAGGAGAAAAGCCAACTGAGGAGGCAAAAGCTGGTGCTGATGCTAAGTTTGGAAAGCCCTGAGTGGCTGTTAAGCACTAAGTAAGGTGAGGAAGGCCAGTGAGTCTCATAAAATCACCTGTGGGTGATGCCCTGCTCATTGTCGAGTGAGGGTGAGGAGCTGAGGAACCTGTCCTTGGGGGACGGGTGGGGAACATGGCTTGGGGTGGAGCTCAAGCTGAATGTGGAGTTTGTATCCAAGGATCCCCAACCCACGTGCTGCTTGTTCAGTGGGTTGGCCTGAGTGCAGGGGTCTGCGAGTCGCATTGGTGGCTATGAAAGCAGAGTGTTGGAGCGACTACAGACGGAAACCCTGAGGGTTGGCGATTACCCCCAACAGAATAGATTCGCCAATCCCAGAGTGAGTGCATCCTGGGGGTGGATGCGGTGTGTGGCTTGTAGCCGAGACTACAGCCAGAGAAGGCCAGGAAGCCTGACGGCTCCTGGTGTGATATAGTAGATGCCGTGAGTGATTCCCCTCCCTCGTATGAGCAGTGCCTTCGGCAGCAGATTTGGCGGGTCATCTGCTGGTACCAATAATTGTCTTTTGCACTAGGTTGGGGCCCTGCCTGGACTTATTTGTGTTCTGTTGTATTTTGTTATATTGCGATGTATTTGCTTTTGTGGTCATGGCTGCATTGTTTGTGTTTGCTAAAGAAACAAAGTTGTGTATGTGTGGATTATATGGCAGAAAACCCTGAGGGGGTGGACTGTAGGGTAAGGTAAAATGTCAGGCTTTTCTGCCCTCCCGCCAGGATAGACAATGGATCCTGTGGTCCTGAATGCAAGCCTGATGGCGGGCACCTGGAATAGGGTGTGGGCATAGGTAGATGGGATTCTCCTGGGCTGAGACTGGGCTTTTAAGGGCGGTGTTACGGGGACGCCAGCAGAAGCCGAAGCAGAAGCAGAGCCATGAAAAGAGCAGAGAGAATGTGAGAGAAGGTCGGAGAGCCCAGAGTGAAGACTTGCTGGGGTCTGGGAAGCCTGTCAGCTTCCCAGCCTCCCAGCGCCCCTGCCTGCCGTGTACCTGGTGATCTAAATAAAAAACCTGCAAAAACCACTGATGACTCTGACTCCTCCTTTACCCGGTCTGCTGGATCCTAGAAAACCTGCTCAGTGGCCATTCCTGCCCTTTACAGGCACCTTCTGGCAGGGAACCATAAGAATGGGTCCTGGAAGAAGGTCCCAGAAAGCTGGAACAAAAAGATACTACATTAAGATAATGGCTGCCATTGCCAGCCTCCCCCGAAGGTTCTCACCCACGTGTCTTTTCCAAGTGTCTCTACAAGTCTCTCCTCCATCTTATCCTTCCATGCCTTCTTCTCAGCAATTCCAGGGTGAAAGTTCAGGCTAGGACCCAGAGCTTGCTTTCTTCTCCCAAGCCCATCTGCCTTCGGCTTTCTATAGCAACACCTGGCCACACAGCTCTGCCCATCATTAAGTGGGGCAGGACCAGTGTGCTTCCCCCTTTATGGAGATGTCTCTGTAACTAGCTCATCAAACTCATGTGAACCTGCACTGCAAGTTACCTGTTTTCAAAGGAACTGAGAGCTTTAGTCCAAGTCAACTTGTAAGAGTCCTTCTAACTACAGTTTGGGCAGCAAGAATCATGACATTTAGGGCAACTCACCTGCAGAGAATTTTGTTTTAGTCTGGCAGATACTGCCCTGTTTTTAGCTAATTTCAACTTACATATGGGTAGAGGACAAAGTTAAGCTCAAATACATGTGCCTCGATTCTCTGGGAATAGTGAAATTTCTGCTTTTATGGTAACAGCCTCCATTAAAGACCTGATCAAATGGCTGTGAATATAGATGCACATACAGAAGTATGCATAGTCACAGATGGAAAAAATTTGCAAAGGTCCTTTTGGAAAGGCTAGTGGTGATTATCTTAGGATGGTGGACTTGTGGTTGGCTTTTTTTGTAACCTTTTTTAAATCTGATTTTTCTTCAATGAGCGCATATTGTTTAATAAAATGGAATCGAATTGCTGTTTTTTTTTTTTTCCAATCCTTGTGTGTGCATGTGTGTTTGTGCTGGACATTGCACATGCCTTTTTTTTTTTTAATATGTTAGCTTTTGAAGCCTCATAACTGGCCTGCAAGGAAGGGGTGATTATTTCCATATATTTATTTAAAATTTATTTATTTATGCATACAAGAACTGGGGTAGATGCCAGAGGTGTGGGGGGTGAGAGGATCCACCTGAGACAGAGCAGGGACCAGAACAGGCAGACTGACTGAAATACACTGCTGAGGGGAGCAGCAGGCGCATCAGGAGAGGTCTGATATGCCAGGTGGGTCACTTCACTGGTTGGGGGTGGAACATGTGGATAGCTTCATAGTGCTGAGACTTAACCCTTTGTGCCATCAGGGAGGCTCCTATTTCCATCTTTTAAAAAAGGAAACTGAGACCTAGAAGAGCTATAGGATAAAGGGCAATTGTTGTCTTTACCCAAAGTTGTCACCAGATCTTTCCCATCTGAGGTTCTGTGAGGATTCCATTCAGACATCTCACCAGAAGCCCAGCTGATAAATCCTTGGGTCCTTACCATCTCTTCTTAAGTATCCAGGACCATGGAGGGTCCTCTTCTCTCTCCCACTGCCCTCTGGGAAGAGGTTTCTGCAGCACCTGGGCCCAGTAACCATGTGCTCAGCTCTGAGCATGGTTGTTAACATCTGCCGGGCTCAGAGGCCATAACTTAGCTGAAGTTGTTCTAGCAGAAGGAGCTGAGGAGTTTTTTTTTTTATCAAGTGGGGCTTGTGATTAAGTGACTGAGGGGCACCCAGGGACCCCAAACTTGCACATTCTAAAGGGGTCTGGCCATTGTGTTAACAAAGGCAAAGAGGAATCTTAGCATGAAAAAACTTTAATAGAATTAATGTGCATGGAGAGAGAGAGAGAAGAAAGGACATCCCAAGTAAAACACCTCAAATTACCCATCCATTCATGGGCAAATACTCAGTCCAACAGGATCGGTGAGTCCACAGGTCTGAATTTCCAAGGAGAATGTTGAGGCTGAACTCGAGGTGGAACAAGTAGTGAGAACCCAGGGCTGACCTGCTCTCACTCCATGAGACCCAAGATGCAGAAGCCAAAGTCAGCTGGGGTGTGGGAGCTGGTTTCTTGGTTTGGGTTCCCCGTACTGGTACCAAATAATTTTTTAAAGGTATATTTATTTATGCATACAAGAACTGGGGTACAGGCCAGAGACGCGGTGGGTGAGAGGATTCACCAGAGACAGAGTGGAGAGCAGAACAGGCAGACTGACTGAAATACACTGCTGAGGGGAGTAGCGGGCGAGACAGGAGAGGTCTGCTCTGCCATGTGGGTCACCTCCCTGGCTGGTTGGGGAATTAAACTCATGCTGCAGAGGCTGAGGATAGCTTCACAGCCCTGTGCCTGACCCCTTCACCCCCAGGGAGGCCCTAACAAATAAAATTTTAAAAGCTGTAGGAAGCAAAGATTGCTTGCTGATTTGGCTTCATGGGAAGGACATATTTTGTGTATTTAATTGAAATTGATCCCCAGAGATTGTAATGATCACTGGTAACATTAGTCCATGCTTTCCTGGGCTGATGTGAGGTTTAAAGGAGCAAATGAATATTAAGGGTCTCACTTGGTATCTGGGAAAATGACATGATTTTAATAAATAGATGTGAGCAGAATCTGCTTCATGCTCATTGCTCCACAGGAGTGGGCAGGGCCATATGTAATCAGATGCTTTCAATGTGAAATGTGCCCAATCTATGATAAAAATGTTTTTGGAGATTGAACCCTTAAGGGGAAATAAAAGCAAAGTAAACAACTGGGATTACTCAAATTAAAAAGCTTTTATACAGAGAGAAAATGTAAGTAGTCTAAAGAGACATCTTCTGAATGGAGAAATTACATATTACACAACAAACAAGATGTTAGTATCTAAGACACAGGTAAAAAACCTATTCAAGTTAATAATAAAAAACAACTCATTTGGGTAGCAGATCTGAATAGACTATTGAGAATACCCAGAAGGCCAATAGATATATGGAACACTATTCATCATCACTTCCAATAAGAGAAATGCAGATTAAAACCAAAATGAGTTATCTCATATCTGTGAGAATGGCAATATTGAAAGGGTCCCCAACACCGAGTGCTGGAGAGGATTTAGAGAAAGCAGAATCTTATTATACTATTGGTGGGAAAAGGAACCTGTACAGACATCTTGAAAAGCTGTCTGGATTTACCTTAACAAACTAAAATGGAAATACCTTGTGAACCAGTAATCCCTGTGTTGGGCATCTACCCAAAGAAAATCTAATCAACTCCAACATTTGTATACTTTCCAATGTTTATTGCATCATTATTTATAATAGCTAGGACATGGAAGCAACTCAAGTGCAAAATGATAGAAGTTTGGATGTAGAAGATGTGGTCTATCCACACAGTGGGATATTATTTAGTCATAGGGAAAGATGAAATGTTGCTGTTTACAGTAAAATGAAAGAGTTTGAGGGAACTATGTGTAGCAGTAAAGCAAGTCAACATGACAAAAACAACTAACTTTACATAGCAGACTATTAAATCCAACAAGGCACAGTGTTTATAAAAACTAGTAGACCCTAATACATGAAATGAGGCTTCTGAGATGAACACAGAAGGGCAGGGAGAAAATGTTAAAAGGGCATAGGGGACAGTGATGAGAAATTAAAAAGAAAATCTTATTGGGTGTTCAGACTGTGGTCTGAACTTGTGTTATCAGAAACAAAAAAAATAAAAAAAGTTCTGGACAAGGTTCTGGGGAAACACAAATGTCAAACTAGACGATATATAGGAGCACTTAACATCTCAACAATGTTCTGACAACTTACAGACATCATCTCATTTCCCTGTCTCAAGTTCAGGGGTTTATATTATATTCAGATGTAAAGATCTCATTAGAAGAAAAAGGACAGAGGTAGTTCACAGGGGACTCAAGCAGCATGAACTGTGTGTTCCTACTTCCTCCTTATTTGGTAGTATCTATCTACACGTTCTAAGTCAGAACTTCTCTACCTGAGTATTATTGTCATTTTGGATGGGGTAATTCTTTGTTGTGTGAGCATCTGTGCTTTGCAGGGTATTCAACAACATCCCTGACCTCTATCAACTAGATGCTAGCAGCATTTCTCCCAAAATGTCTCCAGATATTGACAAATGTGGTTACTGGAGAACATTCCTCCTGCTGCTAAGAACTACTGCTCTAAATGCAATCTATATATGAATGTCCAACACAAACTGAGCTTCAGTTTCATATAACCAGCTAGTTATTTAATACCTTTTATTGGATGATTCTCAACTCTCTCAAATTTAACATGCTCAAAATAGAACTCATAGTTCCATTTGACCTCAAGTGGACCCCATTGGTCTTTTCTCTCTGCATCAATTTTCCCCCAGTCAGTTAAAGACGTCTTCAGTCACTCAGCTACTCAAATAAGACATTTCAAGTGTACCTTCCTTTTTTCATACCCTTACATTTAACATATCAACAAGATCTATTCAACCTTTAGAATATTTCCTGAACCCATACACTTTTCCCCCATCTCCATCCTCTTCCCATTCAGGCTAGCCTCATTTCTCACCTAGATGACTGATTTACCTATTTAATTCCCTCTTCTTGCCTCCTTTTAGTTCATTCTCTAAACAAGAGTAAAACTAGTCTTTTAAAAGTATAAGCCTGATCAGGTCACTTCCCTGCTTAAGTCATTTCAACCACTTCTCATCAAACTCATGGCTTTTAAGACTGTGATTGTTCTGGCCTCATCACCCTGTGTGACCTCATCCTGTGGCATGACCTCTGCATCCTGCTCAAAGCCCAGAGGTCACCCTGTTCCCTTTCTTCTATGCAACAAGAGCAGCCTCATTCTGGTTTCAGAACTGTGCATTTTCTCTTCCATCTTATGGGACTGCTTTGCCCTCACAGACCCATTTCCCTAGGCCTTTGCACACACTTTATTCTCAGTCTAGGTGCTCCCTTATTCTTTTTACCACCAGCTCTTTTTAATCTAGATTCAATACTGGCTCCTTAGACAGCCTTTTGTTGACCACCCAATCTTAAATGGCTTCTTTAACTCTGATATCTCTGTCTCAGGACTGTTTCCTTTATTTTACTTGAAAAATATGTATTCTTACTTTTATATGTTTATATGTTTACTTTTAAAAATCTTTCTTCCCCAGCAGATGATTGTATAATACACACTCTTATTAAAAAAAAATGCTAAAATGAAGTGTCCAATGTGATTGAAATTCAGATTTCCAAAATTTTCCCAGGTCGAGAAATAGCCTCCAGCTACTCCTGGTTTCACTAACACCTTATTACTGAAGTCAGCTGAGAACTGCAGAAAGCAAATGGAGGCAGCTGGAACTAAGCCTCCATTTGCTTTCAGGGCCAAACATTCCTCAAAAGCCTTCAGAGCCAGCTTCCAGAAGGTCTGGTTGCAGTGGCCCTAGTGTCAGGGAAGTGTCCTTGGTGCTGAGCTTTGACAACCTAGCGATGCATGAACAGATGGAAGATGTTGCTGAGGGGACTATCTCAGTCCCTGCACATAGACAAGGTGAATGCTGACACCATGCAGCAATGTGAGTTTCTGAAGAAGTTTGGGTCGAGGGCATATGGGAAGTGATTAGTAGCAGGAAGGAGCTCCAGGGAAGTTTTGCTTCCTCTTTGAATTCCCACTTCCTTACCTTGTGATCTGTCTGGTAAAGGATGTGTGCTTTAACTTCATGGTGGATATTGGGATATTTAGGATGATCTTTGGAGCAGAAGAAAACATTTTAATATTTTGACAATTGTTTCACTTTCATCACTCAAGTAGTTTATCAATGAAATTGTTAATGTCACTTTTACTTTAAAGACATCAAGGTGCGAAGTAAGGAAGGTCTGCTGGAAGCATTTAAAACATTTCATATGGTTCTTAATATTGCTCACTTATCAAACATTTTCTGAGCATTTGATCTGTGCTAGACACTTCACTGGACACTTACTTCACAGATGTAATCTCTTCTAATTTTTACAAAACAGTTGAAATAATTCCTTGTTTCCATTTTGCAGATGAGGAAACTGAAAATCAAATATAACTTATCTAGGATCTCATAGATAGTAAGAGGGACAAAATCCTTCCAGCAGCAAATCCCATGCTCTATATTATTCTTTTAGAATTTATTAAAGATATTTTAGCATACACAAAAGGTATAAATAAAGACTTATCATTCAGCTTTAAGAAACAAAATATTATACATTAAAATAAAAGATTTTGGATAAACAAGCCCCTACCCCATGGTATGGTCCAACTCCCTTCTCAAGATAAAATTTTGTATTTATTTTTCTTGTTTATCTTTTTACTTCTAGCACATATATTTCTATGTATTTCTAAATATACACAATATGTTTAGAAATATATACCATATGCTGGCATGTTTAAAAACTTTACTATAAATGTTCCATATACATATTTCTATGTATTTCTAGAAATACATAGATAGATAGATATGATAGAGATAGTGATCACCCATTTAATGGATGAGAAGCTCATGCCCAGAGTAGAGAAAGTTCACACAGCTAGGGTGGGAAGAGCAGGTATTTAATACACAATTTTGTTTTATTCACAACATCTCATTGCTTCTCCACATGGGAGACCAAGATCTTAGTGGGGATGTCTGTTATTCTTTTTCACTCAATATTTAAACTCCCTCGGTTTGAAAACTTCTGTATCTTTGCAAAACCTCTCACTATGAAAATATGAAAATCTCAGATCTTCTTTTTCTTCTTTTAATATTTACTGATTTTTGGTTTTTAGAAGAATTAGGGTGTAGGCAAGAAGTGTGAGAGGTGAGAGGATTCACCAGAGAGAGAATGGGGAGCAGACCAGGCAGATCTACTGAAATACAATCTGAGGGGAGCAGTGGGAGAGGAAGGAGAGGTCTGCTGCACGATGTGGGTATATCCCTGGCTGGGTATCGAACTCAGGCTATCATGGTGATAACTGAGACTTAACCCCTAGGCCACCAGGGAAGCCCCATATCTTCGTTTTTCTAGGCTCTACTTGATATTGGACTTGCCCTTCAAGCCGACTTACCTAAGGTCTTAATGACAAACTAGAGACCTATAAAAATGTCAGGAGCATGACAATCTTTTGTACAATAGGTTTAGCCAGAGACATTCAAGCTCCAATTCTGCTGTCATTGCCCATAATTTTGGTACTGCAAGCTGTAGGGTCTGTCCACAGGAATGTAAGTTATGAATTGGTGTCTTTGCTGGATCAATAATATATAGTAACTTGGAAACCTATGCCCATTCATCCTTGAGATACAACTGGTATCCAATAATCATACCATAAATATTTTGTGAAAATTATTTTTGCTAAAATTAGTCAAAACTAGTGTCCAAGAAAACATACAATAAATTAATGAAATTTTTGTATGGTGTTTTGTCTTCTTTCAATACTTAACTTGCCAAAGTTCCTTTTTAAATTACTGACAACAGCTTTCTGATTGCCCATGATAATATATTCTAGCTATTTACGACTCCATCTGTAGGGAAGAAAAACCTGAATTTCTTGAGTGATGGCCTTTGCATAATTTTGTTTTGCCCTCTTGTTCTTATGATTGCTGCTCCCTTAAATAACCATGCAATAATGATTGTATTACTTTCTAAATCACAGAAGCTAATGCCTCATTTTTGAAGTCTTCTTATTGTCAGGTTATATAGCTTCAAACTGCTCTTTTTTTTTTTTTTTTTTTTTTTTTTTTTTTTTATAAATAAATTTTATTGTTATATTCCCCATACAATTGCAGCCCCCCCATTCTGACCCCAATCCCTCCCCTCCCGCCCCCCTAAAAGTGTCTCTGGTTCATAGTTTTTTGTTGATTTTGATTTTCACTATCTTATAGTTATTCATTTTCCTGGTCCCTTATTTAAGTTTTCTAGATTCCTGCTATGAGTGAGACCATCCGGTATTTTTCTTTTTCTTTTTGGCTTATTTCGCTGAGCATGATCCCTTCCAGCGCCATCCATGTTGCTGCAAATTGCATGTGTTTATCTTTTTTGAATGCTGAGTAATATTCCATGGTATATATGTACCACATCTTCTTGATCCAGTCATCTATTTTTGGGCATTTGGGTTGTTTCCAAAGCTTAGCTATTGTAAACAGTGCTGCTATAAACATAGGGGTGCAGGTGTTCTTTGGAATTGATGTTTCTGTGTCCTTTGGGTAAATACCTAGGAGTGGAATTGCTGGATCATATGGAAGCTCTATGTTTAGTAGGTCCAGAAATCTCCACACAGCTTTCCACAGTGGTTGGACCAGTTTGCACTCCCACCAACAGTGCAGAAGAGTTCCTTTTTCTCCACACCCTCGCCAACATTTGTTGTTGCTAGTTTTTTTAATATGTGCCATTCTCACTGGTGTAAGATGGTATCTCATGGTAGTTTTGATTTGCATTTCCCTGATGACAAGTGATGTTGAACATTTTTTCATATGCCTGTTGGCCATTTGCATTTCCTCTTCAGAGAAGTTTCTTTTAAGCTCTTCTGCCCATTTTTTGACTGGATTATTTTCTTTGTTGTTGTTGAGTCTCATCAGCTCTTTGCAGATTTTTGTGATCAGTCCTTTATCATTAGTGTTGGGTGCAAAAATGTTCTCCCAGTTGGTGGGGTTTCTCTTTGTTTTTGTTATTGTCTCTTTTGCTGTGCAAAAGCTCTTTAATTTGATGTAGTCCCAGCTGTTTATCTTTGCCTTCACTATCACTGCTTTGGGTGATGTGTCTGTAAAGATGTCTTTGATGTGCAAATCACGTAGTGTTTCGCCTATATTTCCTTCTATATATTTTATGGTTTCAGGTCTTATGTCTAGTTCTTTAATCCATTTTGAGTTGATTTTTGTGTATGGTGTGAGGTGGTGGTCAAGCTTCATTCTTTTGCATGTAGCGACCCAGTTTTCCCAGCACCATTTATTGAACAAACTTTCTTTGCTCCAATGCATATTCTTTGCTCCTTTGTCAAAGATTAGTTGACCATAAATCTGTGGGTTTATTTCTGGATTTTCTATTCGATTCCATTGGTCTGTATGTCTGTTCTTGTTCCAATACCATGCAGTTTTGATGATTATGGCTTTGTAGTAGAGTTTGAAGTCTGGGAGTGTGATGCCTCCATTCCCTTCTTTTTTTTTCAGGAGAGCTTTGGCTATTCGGGGTTTTTTGTGATTCCATATGAATTTCATCAATAATTGTTCTATTTCTTTGAAGAATGACATTGAAATTTTGATTGGAATAGCATTGAATCTGTATATTGCTTTTGGAAGGATGGCCATTTTAATAATGTTTATTCTTCCAATCCATGAGCAGGGGATGTCTCTCCATTTCTTTGTGTCTTCTTCTATTTCTTTTAACAGTGTTTTATAGTTTTCTTTGTATAGGTCCTTTACCTCTTTTGTTAGATTTATTCCCAAATATTTGATTTTTTTTGTTTCAATAACAAAAGGGATGGTCTTTTTGATTTCTTCTTCTTCAGATTTATTGTTTGTGTATAGGAAGGCTACTGACTTTTGCGTGTTGATTTTGTATCCTGCCACTTTACTGAACTGATTGATGAGTTGAATTAGCTTTTCTGTGGAGTTTTTGGGGTTCTCTATATATAATATCATATCGTCTGCAAATAGTGATAGTTTGACTTCTTCTTTTCCTATTTGGATTCCTTGGATGTCTTTCTCTTGTCTTATTGCCCTGGCTAGGACTTCCAGTATTATATTGAAAAGCAATGGTGAGAGTGGACATCCTTGTCTTGTTCCAGATCTTAATGGAATTGCTTTCAGCTTTTCACCATTGAGAATGATACTGGCTGTTGGCTTGTCATAGATGGCCTTTATGATGTTGAGGTATGTTCCTTGTATCCCAAGAATTTCAAGGGCTTTTATCATGAATGGGTGTTGCACTTTGTCGAAAGCTTTCTCAGCATCTATTGATATTATCATTTGGTTTTTATATTTCTTTTTGTTGATGTGTTGGATAACGTTGATTGATTTTCGGATGTTAAACCATCCTTGTGCCCCTGGAATGAATCCAACTTGGTCGTGGTGAATTATCTTATGGATACATTGTTGGATTCTGATAGCTAAAATTTTATTGAGGATTTTTGCATCAGTGTTCATTAGGGAGATTGGCCTGTAGTTTTCCTTTTTTGTGTTGTCCTTGTTCGGTTTTGGTATTAGTGTAATGTTGGCTTCATAAAACGTGTTTGGTATTGTCCCTTCCTTCTCAATTTTTTGGAAGAGTTTGTGAAGGATAGGCACTAATTCGTCTCTGAATGTTTGGTAGAATTCATTTGTAAATCCATCAGGTCCTGGGCTTTTGTTTTTGGGGAGGTTTTTTATTACCATTTCAATTTCGCTAATTGTAATTGGTCTGTTTAGGTGTTCTATTTCTTCTTTATCTAGCTTTGGGTGATTGTAGAGTTGTAGGAATTTGTCCATCTCCTCTAGATTGTTGAACTTGTTTCCATATAACTGTTCATAGTAGTTACTGATTATTCTTTTGATTTCTGCTGTGTCCGTTGTGATTTCTCCTCTTTCATTGATGATCCTGTTTATTTGTGCTTTCTCCCTTTTTTCCTTTGTGAGCCTGGCTAGGGGTTTGTCTATTTTATTGATTTTTTCAAAGAACCAGCTCTTGGTTTCATTGATCTTTTGGATTGTTTTTTTAGTTTCAATTTCATTTATTTCTGCTTTGGTTTTTATTATTTCTTTTCTTCTACTGGTTTTGGGGTTTTTTTGTTGTTCTTTTTCTAGATCTTTGAGCTTCGAGATTAGGTTGTTTCTTTGCGTTCTTTCTTGTTTCTTGATGTGAGCTTCTATTGCTATATATTTTCCTCTTATTACTGCTTTTGCTGCATCCCATACATTTAGAATATTGGTGTCCTCCTTGTCGTTCAATTCAAAAAATTTTTTAATTTCTTCTTTGATCTCCTCATTAGTCCAATGGTCTTCCAGTAGTGTGGTTTTTAATCTCCATGAGGTATGAAAGTTCCTTGCCTTCTTTTTATGGTTTATTTCTAGTTTGATGCCTTCATGGTCAGAAAAGATGGTTGATATGATTTCAATCTTGATGTATCTGTTGATGTTTGTCTTGTGCCCCAGTATGTGATCGATCCTGGAGAATGATCCGTGTGCGCTTGAGAAAAATGTGTACTCCGTTTTTTTGGGGTTTAGTGTTCTATAGATGTCTGTTAAGCCCAATTGCTCTAGGTCCTTATTTAGAGCTTTAGTTTCTTTACTTATTTTTTGTCTTGTTGATCTATCCATTGTTGATAGTGGTGTGTTGAAGTCTCCCACTACGTATGTGTTTTCTCTGATGTCTGTTTTCAGAGAGGACAACAGTTGTCTGATATATTTTGGTGCTCCTTCGTTTGGTGAGTATATGTTAATGAGTGTTATTTCTTCTTGAAGTATTGTCCCCTTGATCATAATGTAGTGACCCTTGGGGTCTCTTTTTATCTTTTTGAGTTTGAAATCTGTTTTATCTGATATAAGTATAGCTGTTCCTGCTTTCTTTTTTGGTCCATTTGCTTGTAGGATTGTTTTCCATCCTTTAACTTTGAGCCTATTTTTATCTTTTGTAGCTAAATGTGTTTCCTGGAGACAGCAAAAGGTTGGGTTTTGTTTCTTAATCCAGGCTGCAACTCTGTGTCTTTTTATTGAAGAGTTTAGTCCATTTACATTCAGAGTTATTATTGATATGTTAACATCTGTATTTGCCATTGTGTTTGTCTTTCCTTTGATTTTATTTATTTATTCTTTTAATAACTTTTTTTTTTTGGCCTTCTTTCATTGTTATTCGTCCCTCTGAGGTTCTGGCTTTAGGACTCCTTGTAGTATTTTTTGGAGTGGGGGTTTAGTTGCAATGAAATTCCGGAGTTTCTGTTTGTCTGGAAAGGTCCATATTCTTTCTTCAAAGAGGAAGGAGAGCTTTGCGGGATAGAGTATTCTTGGTTGGCATCTGTTTTCTTGGAGTCTGTTGACTATGTCCCTCCACTCTCTCCTTGCCCGTAGTGTTTCTTCGGAGAAGTCTGATGTCAGCCTGATTGGTTTTCCTTTGAATGTTATCTGTTTCTTCCCTCTTGCCAGCTTCATTATTTTTTCCTTGTCCTGAATTCTTGGGAGCTTTACTATTATGTGTCTTGCTGTATTTTTCCTTTCGTCGTGGAAGTTTGGTGTTCTTCTTGCTTCTTGTATATCAATTTTCAGCTCCTTCTTCACATTTGGGAAGTTCTCTTCAATTATCTCTTTGAATATTTTCTCTGTTCCTACATCTCTCTCCTCTCCTTCTGGTATTCCTATAACTCTTATATTTCCTTTCCTCATGGAGTCAGATAGTTCCCGAAGTCTTTCTTCGTTCTTTTTCCTTCGTACTTCTCTTTCCTTTTCTGTTTTGGTTCTTTTTATTTCTGTGTCTTCAAGATTACTTATTCGTTCTTCCATTTCATCTATTCTGCTTTCATTGCTTTTCCCAGAATTCTTTAGTTCTTCCATTAATTCTTTGATCTCCTGCATTTCTTTTACTTCCCTCTTTAGGGACTCAATTTCTTTCTTCTGACCATCGTTTTCCCTCTCTAGGGACTCAATTGCATTCTTCTGATCGTTGATTATTTTTCCCTTATCATTGTTTTCCTTTATGACTTCTGTTAGTTTTTTAATCACGGCAATTTTAAATTCTCTTTCTGGAAGGCTCAGAAATTCTTCCAAGTTATTGTCTTTGCAATCTGGGGGCTGGCTTTCTTTTTGTGGTGTGCTTTTTCTCTGGAGAGTTGCTAGGTTGCGTGTGGTTCTTCTCTTCCCTACTGTCTGTTTTCTAATTTGCCGTATGCGTTGGGACACTGTGTAGTTGGGACTGGCCGGCATCTTGGGTGGGCTTCTCTGTTCCCCTCTGGTTCTTCCAGGAGTCATCTGTCAGTTTCAGCAGTCTTTACTGGAGAAAGGTCCCTGTTCTAAAATGCCGATGTAGGGACACACTCCCCTGTGCGCCTGGTCTGCCCCGGTGGTGGGTTCCTGCTCCCCTCTGGGCTTGGACTGCAGGCCAGAGGGGGTCTGGCGTGGGCGAACTTACCCCGCTCACCTCTGGCTCCTGAGGAAGCCTTCTGCAGGTAGTCTTTACTGAAGAAATGTCCCTGTTCTAAAATGGTGATGTGGGACACACTCCCTGCGTGTCTGGTCTCAGGCACACTCTTCTGCGCACCTGGTCTGCCCCGGCTGTGGGTGCTCGCTCTCCCTGTGGGCTCAGACTACTTGTTCGGAAGGGGCCCGGTGTGGGCAAACTCCCCAGCTGGCCACTAGCTCCTTCAGGAGCCTCTGCTGGCTTCAAGTCACTAGGTGGTGCCAGAGATCTCTCCTAGAGCCCTTGGGGAGCTGATTTTCCACCCCGTGGGACAGGGAGCAGAGCGGGGATGGTAGGGTACACCTCAACGGCTTTGGGGTGCTGTGTCTGCCTTGTGCCCCACCGTCGTGTGGAACCCACGCCCCTAATTTCGTGCCCCGGGTCTCTGTTCCAAAGCCCTCAGTTCCAGGACGCGGGCTGTAGCCCAGATCAGTGGGGCGGGAATGGCGCCTTTTGAATCCTGCTCCCCTGCCTGGGCACCTTGTTCCTGCTCACTCAGGATGGGCCTCCGCCGTCTCCCCCTAATTTCGTGCCCGGGTCTCAGTTCCAAAGCCCTCAGTTCCAGGATGCGGGCTGTAGCCCAGATCAGTGGCGCGGGAATGGCGCCTTTTGAGTCCAGCTCCCTTGCCTGGGCGCCTTGTTCCTGCTCACTCAGGGAGGGCCTCCGCAGTCTTCCCCTAATTTCGTGCCCCGGGTCTCAGTTCCAAAGCCCTCAGTTCCAGGACGCAGGCTGTAGCCCAGATCAGTGGCGCGGGAATGGCGCCTTTTGAATCCAGCTCCCTTGCCTGGGCGCCTTGTTCCTGCTCACTCAGGGAGGGCCTCCGCCGTCTCCCCCTAATTTCATGCCCCGGGTCTCAGTTCCAAAGCCCTCAGTTCCAGGATGCGGGCTGTAGCCCAGATCAGTGGCGCGGGAATGGCGCCTTTTGAATCCCGCTCCCCTGCCTGGGCGCCTTGTTCCTGCTCACTCAGGGAGGGCCTCCGCCGTCTCCCCGCAAGCCTAGGTCGCAGGCGCGGGGACCTGGGCAGCTGCGATCCGGTCCGGATCCGCAACGCTTTCCGCACGCAAGCTTACCGGGCGGCCGGGGCTGTGTGCTGGTGCTGGTCTCCTCCTGGGGGGCGTGGCTCTCTTTAATGGCGCCTGGAGCTCACCTCCGCGGCGGATCCTGCAGGGTTCGCCTCTCCCGTTCACGGGGTGTGGTGGCTGAAATAGTTCCTTTCCACTCACAGTCCCACTTGCTGCGTCCGTTTTTCTTGTTGGCCGTTTTGGTTTGTTGTTTCCCTCCTTTCTGCCGGTCGGAGAGTGCCGACTTTGTGGGCGGGGGAGGGGAGCAGGGTTCTGCACTTCCCTCCCTTCTCGTCCTCTTTTATGGCAACTTTCTTCTTCGGGCAGTTTGCTGGAGTAGTCCGTTTATCTTCCGTGTCCCAGTTCTCACTGGGACCTGCCGCTTTTCCTCCCTATTAACTTTTTTTAATGGGAGATCTTACTCGCAGCGTCTCCTCGCCGCCATGTTGCTCCGCCCCCCTCCAAACTGCTCTTTCATTAGGTAGTTGTGTCTTATTTGTTTCCACAAAAATCCTTGTTTGGGAACTCAGTGTCATTTAACACAGTTTAGATTATGCAATGGCATCAGCAATTATAATACCTCAGTATCTTATAAGAACAAAGGTTTATTACTATCATCTATCCTGAGTCTTCTAACCTGAGTCAGGTTTTTGTAGTCTTCACTCTGAGATTCAGATAATGGAAAATCCTGTGCATGGCACATTGTCAGATGTATGGCAGAAAAAAGAGATATAGTAAGTTATTTGTTGATTCTTACAGGTTTCCCCTCTGTTACTTTGCCATGGGTACAAAGCAGTCACAGGTTTTAAAGAATAGAGATGTATTGTACTCCTGCAAGGATAGGAAATACAGAGAGATAGCACACTCATATATACCAGGTATTGAATGCCTTTACTCTGCCTCAAGCAAAAATACTCAACTCTTTCCTAAAGGAGACAACTCCATATTTCCTTCAACACCCACCTCAATCACTTCTCAAACTCAAAGTCCGGGATCCCTGCAGGATGGTAATTTCTGCAGGATCTCGACCAGATATGGAACTCCTAAATCCAGTGACTAATTGTCATAGTTTTATTTCCCTAGATTCAGATCCTGATGTGTATTTAAGTTCAAATGATTTGAGTACTCTGTCACCAGCATCTTAGAGCATATCTGCACCCCTGCCTGGGCCATGCAAGGCCTTGCTCTTTATCAGGGATCTTTAGCAACCCCTTGGAAAGCACACTTGACTCCAGGCCCAGTCACCAGCATCTTGGGAGAAGATGCAAACCCCAGTATGGGCCTTTCTGGGCCCAGCCTTTCACTATGGGCACTCAGCGGCACCCAGGAAGTACAGCCCACTCAGTGCTAAGCCACCAGTGCCTTAGGAGCAGATGTAAGCCCAAATCCAGGCTGAATAAAACCTTGCACTATATCAGGGATCTTCAGCAACCCTCTACACTCTTGGCCACTGAAAACAGGCCCCGCTTCACTGCTCCTGGGTGGGCTGAGTTCCCAGCAACTCAGCTTCTAGATCCAGCATGCCCCCAGCACTCCCTTCCACTAGAACAAGACACAGAAGTGTTTGAGGGAAATATTATATCACTATATCACTATATCAGATCCTAAAAAACCTCAGTCGCTGTGCCCCCCATCAAGTAAAAGCCCAGAAAAGTGGGAAACTGGGACTTACACACAGCAAAAGCCCCAAATAAAGAAGGGCAAACCCAAAGAAAACAATAGGAAGAAAGAAAAATACAAATGGCCAAGCAAGACTCAGGAGAATAATACACCACAGAAAGAAAGCAAAAACCCAGAAATAAACCATGAAGACATAGAAGAGCTTCTTTACCTATAAGACGTAGAATTCAGGTTAGCCATGATTAAAAAAAAATATAGATGGGAACAATACAAAGAAAACTAAGAAAAGGAAATGAATATTATGAGAAACACAATCTACAAACAGAAGATCAAAATTGAAACTTTAAACAATAAAATAACAAAATCACAGAAGGAAGCAAAAAATACAGTATGATGCCATGGAAGTAGAATAAATCAAAAAGAAGAATGAATCAGTGATCTCAAGGATGAACAAGAGAGAAACAAAGGAAAAGAATGAGAACCACTTTGAGAATTATCTGACACCATCAGGAAAGGAAATAAAAGAAACAAAAGAGTACCAGAAGTAGAAGAGAGAGAGAAGGGATGAGGTCAATAAGCACTTCTTCAAAGAAAACATGTAGATGTTTTTCACAATAGACACATGAAAAAATGTTCTTTGTCACTTACTATTGGAGAAATTCAAATCAAACCCACAATGACATACCACCTCATGCCTGTGAGAATGGCCCATATTAAAAAAAAATAACACAATCAAGTGCTGGAGAGGATGCGGAGCAAAAAGGAACCTTATTACACTGTTGGTGGTAATACACTGGTCCAGTCCCTGTGGAAAGAAGTGTGGAGATTCCTCAAAAGACTAAAAATGAATTTACCATATGAAACAGCAATTCTACTCCTAGGGATCTAGCCAAAGAGCACAAGAACACTAGTTGGAAAGGAAAACTGCACTCCTATGTTTATAGCAACACTATTTACAATAGAGAAGGTATGGAAATAACCTAAATGGTCCCAGAACAGATGAGTGAAGCATGAAGATGTGGTACTTATACATTAGGGAATACTACTCAGAAATCAAAAAGATAAACTCATGCCCTCTGTATCAACATGGATGGAACTGGAAGGGATTATTCTAAGTGAAGTGAGTCAGAAGGAAAGAGATGCCAGATGGTTTCACTTGTGTGGAATCTGGACAAACCAACCAAAGGATCAGACAAAGACAAACTGTAACACTGATGCTTGAAAGCAGACCATAAATATGAGACAGTCAGAGTAGGATGGGAAGGGGGAGGGAGAGTAAGAAGAGGGAGGGGAGTATGTGGTGGAATGTGGTAAAAAATTATGGTGAGTGCACCTGAAGGGAGAAATCCTATAATGTGAAAAATAAATAAGGATTTAAAAAAATAAAAAAAAGATTAAAAATATAATTTATCTGGGAAGTGAAGGAAACATTGGGAGAATATTGGGGAAGTGAGAGAAGAAACAGAAGGAAGCCACAGAAATGTATGGCCAATTAGGGCAGAATGTCACTGGAGAAATTATGGGAGCCAGTGAGGACACATAATTCAGGATTATTCCATGTAAGAGACAAGGAACCTCAGGTACTTTTCCATTGAGTCCCATCAGTCATTGTTGGAAAACTGCTCCCAGGGTGTGGAGGTTAATTCCTCAGCATTCCTGGACTGCCATGTGAACAGAGAAAGCCCTCAGGTAGAGAAATTCATGTGATCTAGCTGAAATTCAGCAGGGTTGTGCTGCTGAAAAGTTAAGAATAAGAGACTAGGGATAGATGGGGCACCAAATGGCATCACAAACCAGTGAACCTACAACACAAGTTGTTTATTTACTCCCACCTGAAATATGGTGAAATAGGGATAAGATAGTTTCAATATTTACAATCTGGGTAGGGAAAAAATAAGGGGCATATACCAGTTATGAAAGTTCATCGGCAGCGTTCATAAAATTCTGTAATCCTATATGGCATATATTATGAGATTTCTATCTGTGGATGAGACAGTCCTTATCTACTGTTCTCCTTTACCCTCTGGGACATCCTTCCTTATCCATTACCTTTTTTAGATGCAACTGAAGAGGACTGTGGAGAATGCTTCCTCATCGGGGACTGGATATCTGTCTCACCTGCTTTCTTGTGTAGAAGGTTGAGAGTCCGCAGTTCATTCATGCAGTGCCCCCTGCACCATCACAATACATTTTGTCTGGAATGATGCTTCTTTTGACTCAACACTCTCTAAAAATCTTAGTTGGTATATATAACAATGCATTAGTAGAACTGTTATACACTCAAAAGTACAATTCCTTTTGAGACCCGACTCTATCTAAAAATTTAATTGTGAGGATCTTGAGTTTGTTCCAAGTGACAGCCACACCCGTAGAACATTTTCCCTGAGCCATTTGGTCCAACTAAAAAGATTTATTCAACTCTGTAATTTTTCTATTGTTGACTAATAAATTACCAGAATTTTATTGGCTTAAAATGACACACATTAAAAAAAACACATTAATTATCTTATAGTTCCATATGTCATAAGCACAGATATGGTATGGCTGGATTCTATGCTTAGGGCCACGCAAGACTGAAATCAGTTTCAGCAGGTCTAAATACCATCCTGGAATTTAAGGTCCTCTTACTAGTTTACATGATTTTTGGAAGAATCCTTTCATGTGGTCGTAGTGGTGATGGTACCCTTTTTTGTACTGACAGTGATTCGGGGGTTGCCTTCAACTCTTGGAAGTTATGCTCAAGTCCTTATGTGACATCTTACTTGCTCAAAGCCAGCAACAGAATTTCTTTTTTTCATATCTCTCAAATGTTTCAAGGGTTCACCTGATGATCAAGATCACCTTGGAAAAATCTCCTTTTTGATTAACTCAGTTTTTAAATTATGTACCTTAATTACATGTGTAAAATCCGTTTTGGCATAAAATTTAAGAAGATCATGGGAATTACATATCATCAATTTCACAGTTTCTTCTCACTCTCAAGGGATATACAATGTGTGTGCACACATGCCAACTTAAACAGAAGACTCAGATGCCAGCCTAAATCAGAAGACTTAACCTAATGTGCAATGGTTACATTCTTGAGTTGGACATTCCCAGGATGATTAAGTTTTAATCAGCCTTGGCCAAAGACCTCAGTTTTATCTTTTCATGTCTGGATTTGAGAAGGAATAACTTTGCAAAATATACAAGTTTTCGAATTCTCTACCATGTTTTAGTCTTGAAAAACATTGATCATTCTTTCTGGGCTCATAACATTCTTGTACTATTTTGTTGCAGGGTACAAATAGCAACTCAGGCACATTGCTAAAATTCTGTATGCCTTATATATAACCTCAAGTCATGAGGTCACCAGGGGGTTGATTATGTTATAGCAGGTGAAAATTTTACCAAATGGACTCCCTTCCAGTTTTGAATTTACATATTTTAAGGTTTGTAGAAGAAATCCTATTTTCAGAACAAATTTCAATATTGACAGAATAGATTGGATGAATTAAAATCTCAGTGCCTTTCTATAAAGCTTTCTTGCTGCTCCTACAAATTTTTATGTTAAGTCCATTGCATCTCTAATATTCTGGCGATAGAGCAGCTTCTATGTAGGACAGTGCCAGTTTTGCAGCAAAGAGGTAAAGAGAAATGGGTAATCATAGTAGGCTTTTAAACCTTCTGTCTGAAGTGAAAAACATCACTTCTTCCCATATTGCATTGTTAAATGCAAGTTAAATGGACATTCAACAGGATGGAGATTATCCATCTATCTATCTATCTATCTATCTATCTATCTATCTATCTATCTATCTAGAGAGATGAGCAATTCTATGCAGATGAGAAGGAAATTAGTATATTGAGTTGAAGAGTAATATGACCTAAAACTCTCATTGCTCTATGAAAAATATTTTCATGTCTTTTCAACACTGGATTCTAATTTTCTACTTGGTCCTTCACCCTCCAATCTCCTTGTAGAGATACATGCTTTTGGAATTTGAGAAACAAAAACTAAAAATCCTCTTAAAGGAGAATGTTAAGAACATCTGTGTTGAATCATGAAGGCCATATATGACAAGCCCATAGCCAGTATCATTCTCAATGGTGAAAATCTGAAAGCAATTCCTTTATCATCTGGAACAAGACAAGGGTGTACACTCTCACCACTGCTTTTCCATATAATACTGGAAGTCCTAGCTTGAGCAATAAAACAAGAGAAAGACGTACAAGGAATCCAAATAGGGAAGGAAGAAGTTAAACTATCACTATTTGCAGATGATATGATAATATACATAGAGAACCCCAAAAACTCCACAGAAAAACTAATTCAAATAATCAATCAGTTTAGTAAAGTGGCAGGATACAAAATCAACACACAAAAATCAATACCCTTCCTATACACAAAAAATAAATCTGAAGAAGAAGAAATTAAAAAAAAAAATCCCTTTTGGGCCTCCCCGGTGGCGCAGCGGTTGAGCGCTGGGTTGCGAAGCTGCCCGCAGCCTCTGCAGCGCCGGTTCGATCCCCGGCTGCTCCCCGGCCACCAGAGGAGGGTCCCACATGGCGCGCAGACCTCTCCTGCCGCCCACTGCTCCCCTCAGCAGTGTACTTCGGTCCTTCTGCCTGCTCTGCTCCCCGCCCTGGCTCTGGTGAATTCTCTCACCCTCCCGCGCTTCTGACTGTATCCAGTGTTTGTATAAACAAATAAATAAATAAATCTTTAAAAAAAATCCCTTTTATTATTGAAACAAAGAAAATCAAATACTTGGGAATAAACCTAACAAAAGAGGTAAAAGACCTATACAAAGAAAACTATAAAATACTGTTAAAAAATAGAAGACACAAAGAAATCAAAAGACATCTCCTGCTCATGGATTGGAAGAATTAACATTATCAAAATGGCCATCCTACCAAAAGCAATTTACAGATTCAGTGCTATTCCAATAAAAATTTCAATGTCATTCTTCAAAGAAATAGAACAATTATTGATGAAATTCATATGGAATCATCAAAAACCCCGAATAGTCAAAGCTCTTCTGAAAAAAAAAAAGAAGGGAATGGAGGCATCACACTCCCAGACTTCAAACCATACTACAAAATCATAATCATCAAAACTGCATGGTATTGAAACAAGAACAGACACACTGACCAATGGAACTGAATTGAAAATCCAGAAATAAACCCACAGATTTATGGTCAACTAATCTTTGACAAAGGAGCAAAGAACATGCATTGGAGCAAAGAAAGTTTGTTCAATAAATGGTGCTGGGAAAACTGGGTCGCTACTTGCAAAAGAATGAAGATTGACTACTACCTCACACCATCCACAAAAACCCACTCAAAATGGATTAAAACAACTAGACATAAGACCTGAAACCATAAAATATATAGAAGGGAATACAGGCGAAACACTACATGATATGCACCTCAAAGACGTCTTTACAGACACATCACCCAAAGCAGTGATAGCAAAGGCAAAGATAAACATCTGGGACTACATCAAATTAAAGAGCTTCTGCACAGCAAAAGAGACAATAACCAAAACAAAGAGAACTCCACCGACTGGGAGAACATTTTTGCACACAACACTAATGATAAAGGACTGATCACCAAAATCTTCAAAGAGCCAATGACTCTCAACAAAAACAAAGAAAATAATCCAGTCAAAAAATGGGCAGAAAAGCTAAAAAGAAACTAGAAAGAGGAAATGCAAATGGCCAAAAGGCATATGAAATAATGTTCAACATCACTTGTATTCAGGGAAATGCAAATCAAAACTACAATGAGATACCATCTCACACCAGTGAGAATGGCACTTATTAAAAAAACTAGCAACAATAAATGTTGGCGAGGTTGTGGAGAAAAAGGAACTCTGCTGCATTGCTGGTGGGAGTGCAAACTGGTCCAACCACTATGGAGAGCTGTGTGGAGATTTCTTGACCAACTAAACATAGAGCTTCCATATGATCCAGCAATTCCACTCCTAGGTATTTACCCAAAGGACACAGAAACATCAATTCCAAAGAGCACCTGCACCCCTATGTTTATAGCAGCACTATTTACAATAGCTAAGCTTTGGAAACAACCCAAATGCCCAAAAATAGATGACTGGATCAAGAAGATATGGTACATATACTCAGTGGAATATTACTCAGCAATCAAAAAAGATAAACACATGCAGATTGCAGCAACATGGATGGAGCTAGAAGGGATCATGCTCAGCAAAATAAATCAGAAAGAAAAAGAAAAATACCGGATGGTCTCGCTCTTAGCAGGAATTTAGAAAACCTAAAGAAGGGACCAGGAAAAAGACTAATTAATACAAATTAAAAATCAAAATCAACAAGCAACTGTAAACAAGTGACACACTACAGGGGGGGTGGTCAGGGAGAGGAAGGATTAGGGTCAAAATAAGGGGGTGTGCAATTGTATGGGGAATATAACCAAAATGAAAATGCATACATTGTACAAAAATGAAAAATGTTGTAAGAATTATATAAAATAAAATATTAAAAAAGCTTAAAAAAAACTGAAAACTGTAAAAAAAAAAAGAACATCTGTGTTGAATAGCATTTCCTAATACTTTTCCCACCATGACAGGACTCCTAAATGCTTTGATTTCTAAATCCATGTAACAGGGCACTGCCAGTGATGACCTACATTTCTATTGTCTTACATTATTTATCTTTGCCTCTCATAAGATTTGAATTTTTTTTCATTTGACATATTGTTTTTGGATAAGTGGGAGAACCTGGGGACCAAAGTATCAGAGATTTTGCAGCATCTACAGACTAATGGACAGTTCTATTGAACAACTTTCCAAAGACCCATAGAGAGAACTCAGGGTTCTCTCTGATTTCCAAATTTCTATGGTGATGGGATCATAGTAGTCAAGGTCCAATTAGGAAATGAAAAACCACACTAGTATAATAGGTGCTCATACAGGCAGACTGACCGAAATATACTGCTGAGGGGAGCAGCGGGCGAGATAGGAGAGATCTGCTGTGCCATGTGGGCTGCTCCCTGGCCAGCCGGGGATTGAACTCATGCTGCAGAGGCACCACCAGGGAGGCCCAAGGAAGTTGATATTCTTTGGGTGAGAACCAGCATTATGATTAGCAAGGGCTTTGGTGAATATGCTCTAACACTATGTTCAGTAAGATAAAATGACCAGATACTGGGCATTAGCAACCTTGACCCCTAAGAGAGTGGCCTCTTCTCCTTTCCTTGGTGCTGTTCAGCTGCAGGTTAGATTTGCATTTGCAGGACATGGGTGATGCTTTTTTATCAGTTGTCTGAGATACCCAAATCCTGCTGAGTAGGAACCTGATTGTTGCATCCAATTTGATATGTCAAAAAGATATCTAAGGCTGAATATGGGGAAACTGGGTGAAGTCAGCATCACTATTATAATGAACACAAGGACTGTATTGGATTTCCACGATTACCATATCAGCTCTTCCTGTTGAGATATGAAACCCCCAAATGCCAAATGCAACCCAATCCCTTCTGTTGCTGAATTTTCTACTTTCTACCCAAATTAAATTTTCTTCTTTTTTTTTAGGCCTTTCCTGGGAAATTCTGTTATAATTTGAGGTGCCATCTGTTTCCCTGACTTCAGGCCAAACAACTTCATTAAAAATTGGGGGAGATTTTTTAAAAATTGGGGGAGACTTTCTTGCACTGTTCTCAGTTTGTTCAATAGCAGAAAAGATTTGGCAAGGGTTGTTTGAAAGCAAACAGGAGACAGAGATGAGGACACATAGTTTTGGGAGGTGACCCTAGGGAGCAGCAGTAGGGGATTGGGGAAGAGAGACAGGGAAGGGAAGGGAAAGAAACTATTTCGTTTATGAACTTGTTACTGTTGTCTGTTCCCAAGGCACAATCCCATTGTTAAAAAGAAAAAAATTAAAAAAGGCCACCCCAGAGTCATCTCATCAAAGGGTAAGAAAGCAGGGGTATTTATTACCAGTTTTTGTCCATAAATGCTTGAGAGAAATCCTGTAGGACATTATTTTCCATGATTCTGCATCCACGTTAAGCAAGCCAAAGGTTACAGTCATAGGAACTTACAGTAAGAAATCTGAAAGTGTGCCAGAAAAGTGAACCCACAAGGAAGGAAGCAAGAGGACAGCAATAGCCTCTGCTGACCAGTGTCCTGGTAGTCTAGTGAGAAAGCTCCTAGGCCTGTAGGCAGGAATGAAGCACCAATCTACACAATGTATTTTATTTTTTGTATTTTATTTTGTTGATGGGTTCAAGGTGTTAATATTAAGATGCTTTTATATCTGTGCTCATGAAAAATGTTGATCTTTACTTTTTTTTTTGTGCATGTAAGGTCTTTGTCTTGTTTTGGTGTCACCATAGTGCCAGCCTCATTAAATGAGTTGGAAAGTTTACCATTATATAATTTCTAATATGTTTGATAGAAATTAAACAGTGAGACTACATGAGCCTGGGCTTTTCTATGTGTGAAGAATGTAAATTACTAATTCAATTTATTTACTTGACATATATTCTATTCAGATTTTTGATTCATTCCTGAGCCAGTTTTGGTAGTTTGTGTCTATTGAGGAAATTGCCTGATTCATCTAAGTTGCCTGACTTGTTGTCATAAAGTTGCTTACAGTGTTCTGTTACAATCATTTTAGTTTCTGTAGGGTTGTAGTGATGTTCCTTTCTTCATTCCCGACTTCCATAATTATGGGTTCTTGATTTTTTTCTTAGTTATTCTAGATGAAGTGAGATCAATTTTGTGCACTTTTGCAAAACACTGGTGTTTTGTTTCATTGATTTCCGTTTATTTGAATCTTCTATTTCTCAGTCAGTCCAGCCATTGTTTTCCTAATTTGTTTTCTTTTCAAAGAACCAACTTTCAATTTATTTGAGTTTTATCTAATGTTTTTGTATACTATTCATTTATATCTTCTCTAACCTTTATTATTTCTTTCCTTCTGTTAGCGTGGGGTTTAGTTTGGTATTTTCCTAATTTCTTAAGGTATAAAGTTAGGGTGAAATCTTTCTTCTCTTTAAATTTGTTTATAGTTATAAATGTCACCCTAAGCACTGTTCTGCTGTATTCCATGTTTTTGTATGTTTTCATTTTAATTTGTCTCAAATTTTCTAATTTTCCTTGTGATTTTTTTCTTTGATTCATTGATTGTTTAAAAGCACGGTGGTTAATTTACACATATTTGTGGTCTTCCCCAATTTCCTTCTGTTGAATTTTACTTTCACTCCATTGGAATCAGATAAAAAGTTTTGTATGATTTCAATCTTATTAATTTTGTTATGACTAGTGGCTAAAAATGTGGTCTAGGGTGGAGAATGTTCCATCATTTCCATTTGAGAAGAATATGTATTCAGCTATAGTTGGGTAGAAAGATCTGTTAGGTCTGATTGGTTTATATTGTTATTGTAGCTATTTCTTTCTTACTTATCTTCTGTCTGGTTCTCTATCCATTATTTAAAGTAGGTATTGAAGTTCCCTGCTATTATTGCAGACCCGTCTTCTTCAATTCTGTCAATGCTTGTTTTATGTATTTAGGAGCTCTGATATTTGGTGAATATATTCTTGGTGAATTTACTCTTTTATTGTTACATAATATCTTTCTTTGTTCCTTATAATAGTCTTTGATTTAAAGTCCATTTTTTTCTGGTATTTTACCTCCATTCTGTAAAACTAATTTTTACTGTCTTGCTGATAGGTGGAGGGTGGGAGAAATCCCAGGTAGGAAGGTCACTGACTCCAATTCTTTTCACCTGAAACTCACAGTTCTTCAAGAACAATCCTCAATTTGTTGTCTGCCTTTCATCAATTTACAGTGCCTCAGAATGGTGGCTTTTCACTATTTTCTTCAATTTTGTATTTGTTTCTTCATGCAGTGGAATTGTTACAGGGCAGGGAGAGGGGCAGCACCAACCCTGCAAACCTGCCTATTCTATATAGGGTTCTGCCATCCACCGCATTACCACAAAACATGAGACTTTAATGGGAAGGAACTTTAATACAATTAGGAAACAATACAGGAAAGGCAAAGAATCTAGTTTCTAAATCAAGCACCCAAAGTTACCCATCCCTTCGTGGGTAAAACTCCATCCAAGTGACCCAGAGCAAGGCCCCAAATCCTGCCACAAGTCCAAAGCATCTTCCAGTGGGGACCCACAGAAAAGGGTCAGAAACAACCAGACAAGCCCAGAAGGAAAAGAGCAAAATCAACATCAAGATAAAAGCTGCCATTGTCACCTCCCCACGGGTCTCACCCACATCTGTGTCACCCAGGCCACGACCAAAAGACAAGCGCAGTTTCTTCACGTGTCTCTAGGCTCCATGCGCCTCCTCCAGGTCTCCTTTTGGCTCCATCCTGCTTCCTTCCATCCTCAGTCTCCTCTGCAGCCTCTTTTCTCTGCTCAGCTCCACCCTCCTTTTGGG
Source organism: Talpa europaea (assembly GCF_964194135.1). Lineage (NCBI taxonomy): Eukaryota > Metazoa > Chordata > Mammalia > Eulipotyphla > Talpidae > Talpa > Talpa europaea. The sequence continues at coordinate 67,924,634 of NC_140076.1, read as the reverse complement.
TAGGGCAGGGACCCTGGAACCTCCCCCTTTCCTGGGGACCACCCTGTAACAGAATCATAGATTTCTTCACATCACTACAAAATAAATTTCTTCCTCTTCCATTGTTATGGACTCAGTTCTTCCTTTCCTCCAATTTGCACTTTCAAGTCCTAAGTTAATTGGAGTAATTACTTAAAGAAATAATTAAGTTTGAATGATGTAATAAAGATGGAACCTTCACATGATGGGGCTGGAGTCCTCCTAAGTCCTTGGAAGATAAACCAAGAGTGTGTACACACCAAGGAAAAGCCATGTGATAAGGCATGAGAAGTTGGGCATCTACAAGTCAGCTTCTCTCTATAAGAAACTTGTAGATGTAGAAGTCAAGAGAAAGCAAACCTGTGAGAAACTCAGTCTTGGACTTCTAGTCTCTAGAACTAAGAAAGAATAAATTTCTATAGTTTAAGCCAGCCAGCCTGTGATATTTCACTATGGCATCCTGATACCTTGATTATATCTTTAATCTATTTCAGTCATATTTTTGCTCCCCGTGATTATAATAAAACTTCTCTTGGTCATGTCATCAATGATCTCTCTATTGCTATATTTTTTGGGGTGTTCTTAGTCTTCTGATTTCCTAGTTCAGATTCATAGATCTTCTTGATTCATCAGCAACATTTGACACAGTTGGTTACTGTCTCCGCTTTGAAATATTTGTTTCCAATATAACAAACTGTGTTGCCTTTTCCCCTTTTTTTATGGCCATTCTTCTGTGTTTTCTTTGCTGATTCTTCGTCATAATATGTCTGGTTTCTTAATGAGGCCTGCTCCAACACTCAGTCCTTGAACTTCATATCTTCTTAATCTCTATCATTTCTTGGTTATATCGTGACTTTAAATACCATCTGAAGATGATAAAACTTGAATTGATATCTCTAGTCAGGACCCCTTTCCTAAACTGCAAACTCTCATATTCACTTGCATACTAGACCTCTCTGCTGAAACTAACATTTAACTTAACTTTAACATCCCCAAACTGGAACTCCTTGTTGTCAGTGAGGTGAATTTTCACTTAAATTATTGATAATTTAATTCTTTCAATTGATTGAGAAAAAATTATTAGGGTCTGTGTCTCCAATATGTATCCTACTTTGGATGTGTCAGAAAATCTATTGCTTTATCTTCAAATAAATCTGGAATATAGCCTTCTGACCATTTCCACTCCTATCATTATGAGCTGAGACATCCTGACCTCTCACCTGGTTGACAGCCGTAGTCTTACTGTTCACCTGGCTGGTGCTTTTTTTCTGTACTCAACATGGAAGCCATTGTAATTCACTAAATCATGTTGTAGGGTCAGGAACGGACTATAGTGCAGGTTTTCTATGATCCAGCAGACCGGGGAAAGGAGTCGTCAGAGTCCTAGAGCCCTCAGTGGTGTGTGTGTTTTTTTTTTTTTTTTTTTAGCGGCATGTTTTTATTTATTTATTTGTTTTTTTGTTTATACAAGCATTGGGTACAGTCAGAAGCGCGGGAGGGTGAGAGAATTCACCAGAGCCAGAGCCGGGAGCAAAGCAGGCAGAAGGACTGAAGTACACTGCTGAGGGGAGCAGCGGGCGGCAGGAGAGGTCTGCGCGCCATGTGGGACCCTCCTCCTGTGGCCGGGGAGCAGCCGGGGATCGAACCGGCGCCGCAGAGGCCGCGGGCAGCTTCGCAACCCAGGGCTCAACTGCTGTGCCACCAGGGAGGCCCGAGCCCTCAGTGGTTTTTGCAGGCTTTTATTGGGATTACCAGGTACATGGCAGGCAGGGGTGCTGGGGGGCCGGTAGGCTGGCAGGCCTCTCAGCCCCCAGCAGGTATTCACTCTGGGTTCTCCAGCCTTCTCTCGACTTCTGCTTCTCTTGCTTCTCTCTCGGCTTCTGTTGCTGCTGGCATCCCTGTGATGCCACCCTTAAAAGGCCAGTCTCTCAGCCTAGGTGTTCCTACTTCAGGTGCCCGCCATCAGGCATGCATTCAGGACCGCAGGGTTCCCTTATCTATCCTAATGGCGGGAGGGCAGAAAAGCCTGATACCTTTTACCTTACCCTACAGTCCACCCCCTCAGGGTTTTCTGCCATACAATCTACATATATACAATTTTCTTAGCAAACAAACAATGCAGCCATGGCCCACAAAAGCAAATACATCACAATATAACAACAAAATACAACAGAACACAAATAAGTCCAGGCAGGGCCCCAACCTAGTGGCAAAAGACAATTATTGGTACCAACAGATGAGCCACCAAATCTGATGCTGAAGGCACTGCTCATACGAGGGAGGGGAACCACTCATGGCATCTACTGTAACACGCCAGGAGCCGTCAGGCTTCTGGGCCTTTTCTGGCTGTGGTCTTGGCTAAAAGCCACACATCGCATCCACCCCCAGGATGCACTCAGTCTGGGATTGGCGATTCTATTCTATTGGGGGTAATCGCCAACCCTCAGGGTTTCTGCCTGCAGTCGCTCCAACATTCGGCTTTCATAGCCACCAATGCGACTCGCAGACCCCTGCACTCAGGCCAACCCACTGCACAAGCACATGGGTCGGGTATGTGTGGATACAAACTCTACATTCTGCTTGGGCTCCACCCCAAGCCATGTTCCCCACCCATCCCCCAAGGACGGGGTCCTCAGCTCCTCACCCTCACTCGACAATGAGCAGGGCATCACCCACAGGTGATTTTATGAGACTCACTGGCCTTCCTCACCTTACTTAGTGCTTAACAGCCACTCAGGGCTTCCCAAACTGAGCATCATTATCGGCTTTTGCCTTCTCAGTTGGCTTTTCTTCTCCGCCTAGCTGCTGGGCATACACAGGCTGCTTTTGGCCATCAAGGCCCACTGGCCACCCCCAGATTCCCATCTCCTGGGGTGTACAAACAGTAGCATCCTCCCCCAGGGTCCCAAAACTTTAACTTGCCAAAGTTCCTCCACCTTCTGGAGGGATTGTCAGTGCAACTCCTTTAGTCCAAGTCCATCAGGCCTCTCCCTGCATCAGCCCTGGCAAGCTCCGAATCATGGTCCTCTCTTCCCCGACGATTCTTGCTGCCTCAGGGGTCATTGGCTGGTCCCCTCGGGCATCTCCTCCTCCAGGTGAGGTCTCATCCTGTAGCTCCTGAACCTTGTCCACCTCCTGTGCTGCCATAACACCTCCAGTGTTGTCACAGACTGTAAAGGGCTGGACTGGGCACAGTGCAGGTTTTCTGATCCCATGCAGACCGGGTAAAGGAGGAGTCAGAGTCCTCAGTAGTTTTGCAGGTTTTTTATTAGGGGTTCACCAGGCATATGGCAGGCAGGGGTGCTGGCTGGGGGGCTGGAAGGCTGGCAGGCCTCCCAGCCCCCAGCAAGTCTTCACTTTATCTGGGCTCTCTGGCATTCATTCTGCTGCTTCTCGGCTCCGGCTCCGGCTCCGGCTCCGGCTCCGGCTCCGGCTTCGGCTTCGGCTTCGGCTTCGGCTTCTACTGCTGCTGCTGCTGCTGCTGCTGCTGCTGCTGCTGCTGCTGCTGCTGCTGCTGCTGCTGCTGCTGCTGCTGCTGCTGCTGCTGCTGCTGCTGCTGCTGCTGCTGCTGCTGCTGGCGTCTTCCCGTGACGCCGCCCTTAAAAGCACAGTCTCAGCTCAGCTGAATCCCATCTACCTATGCCCACACCCTATTCCAGGTGCCCGCCATCAGGCATGCATTCAGGACAAGGATCCATCATCTATCCTGATGGCGGAAGGGCGGAAAAGCCTGATATTTTCTTTACCCTACACAGACAAACACAGTCTGTTACTCCTTAGTCCCTCCAGGTCTTCAGAGGGCTCCAATATCCATCTGAATGGATCATCTTGCCAACTTATGCCAATTGTAGGGCCAGGAACGGCCACAGGGCAGGTTTTCTATGACCCAGCAGACCAAGTAAAGGAGGAGTCAGAGTCCTAGAGCCCTCAGTGGCTTTTGCAGGCTTTTATTGGGATTACCAGGTACATGGCAGGCAGGGATGCTGGGTGGCCAGTAGGCTGGTAGGCCTCCCAGCCCCCAGCAGGTCTTCATTCTGGGCTCTCTGGCCTTCTCTCAGCTTCTGCTGCTGCTGGCATCCCCGTGACACCACCCATTAAAGTCCAGTCTCAGCCCAGGTGTACCCACTTCAGGTGCCCGCCATCAGGCATGCATTCAGGACCACAGGGTTCCCTCATCTATCCTAATGGCGGGAGGGCAGAAAAGCCTGATACCTTTTACCTACCCTACACATGTCAAATATCATCACTCCTCTGCTCAAAAAATTCACATTCCTGGGGCATCCCTGGTGGCACAAGGGGTTGAGCACAGCACTGTGAAGCTATCCACAGCCTCTGCAGCGTGAGTTCGATCCCCGGCTGACCAGAGAGCTACCCACATGATGCAGCAGACCTCTCCTATCTCTCCTGCTGCTCCTCTCATAGTATACATCAGTCAATCTGCCTTGTTCTGTTCCCTACTCTGTCTCTGATGAATCCTTTCACCCCTCACACCTCTGGCCTGTACCCCAGTTCTTGTATACATAAATAAATAAATCTTTTAAAAAAAACAAAAACAATTAAAAAAACCTCACATTGCTTCCTATCTCATTCAGAGTAAAAGTTCTTTCATGTTCTTCCAAAAGCTATGTGGAATCTGAGCCCCACTGTTTCCCTGATCCCATCTGATTTTCTCTTTCTGTTGTTGAGCTCTATTTTGGCCATGCTGACCTCTTTATTCTTCCTCTGTGTAACACACATGCTCCCACCTCTAGGTTTTGAACATATTATCTCCTCTTCTCTGCAACATTTACCTCTTTCAAGTCTTTGCCTAAATATCAGCATTTTACAGAGACTCTTTATTTCCATGGTAATGTCACTTAATATCACAACTTTTATGACCTAGAAATCCTATTCCCAAAGACCATGAAATCATCAGCTAAAAAAAGTGTATCCTCTCCAATGTTTATTGCAATATTATTTATAATAGCTGGGGCAAGAGAGCAAACTAAGTGCCCACTGACAGAAGATTGGATCAAGATATGGTCTATCCACACTATGGATAAAGAAAGATGAAATGGAAGGAGCTTGAGGGAATTATGTATAGCAAAGCAAGTCAGAATGACAAAGACACATGCTGAATGTTTACATAGTGGACAATTAGGCACAGAAAAGTGTAACAACCAGCGGATGCTAATAAATGCAGTGAAGCTTCAGAGTTTAAGAGGTGGCGGGGAAGGAGAAAGGCTCAAAAGGGTCTAAGGTATGGTTGTGGTGGGGGGAAAATTTTTTCCACCAAAAGAACATAGAGAAAGGGATTTCTGAAGAAAATATTCACACTTTTTATTGCTTGTGTCTCTCTCTGAACATGTAAGCTTTCTAACCTATTTCCTTTATTCCCCACTAAATCCCCAAATCCCCACCTCCTGAAAAGCTGCCCAGCACCTGGAAATGCTCTGCAAATATGTGGGGAGTGAAATTAGCGAGTGTCTCAGTCTATTTCTTCTCTACAACTCCAGTGCAGTACATGGGGCTTGGCCCAGAGCAAGAGCTCGAAAGTGTGTAGGAGAGATCCCTGTGTGGCAGCCACAGGGTCGCCTTCCTCTCTGGTTTCAGTGTGAACTGCTTCTCCACAAGGTCTGCAGTGTGGAGAGGTGTCAGGTGTGACATTAGCATTGGCAGAGCCTCTGGAGGGGAGCCAACACTCTAAACTTAGAGACATGCCTATAAATACATGCAGACATGCAGGCCAGCAATATGCCTATGAGTAAAACCCTGATTTTCTCTGCTTACCACTCTGGCTTCCCAGGGAGATCTATAAGTACAGAAGAGCAAGTGTTCAGAACATTGTATTTCCCAAGCTTCATGTCTTCTCCAGGATGCCTTTGACTCCTGACACCAACCCTGGTGGCCAGCATTTCTCTACTCATTCTGCGGAGCTTTGACTCTAAATCCCACACTTTTCCACATCAATTTCTATCTCTTGGCATGAGCTGGGCCTAGAAACTTGCTTAACGATATAGCTCAAGTTCAAAGGCAAGGATATAAAACAAAGGAAAAACAAATCTTTCATTTTAAAGATTTATTAAAGAACATAAGAGAACAACATGATAAAAGGTTGAAAACTGCCTCAAATTTTCTCTTGTAGGTGAAAAAAATGTCAGGTGTTCTATATATTGCATCAGATAATGTTATCTGTCAAGAAAGAAATTAGAAAACTTTTAGTAAGTAATCATGAAATGTTTTTACTTGCCTTTTTAGATAAAAAAATGAAAACTTTGAAAAGGATGCAAAATATCCCAACTGATATGACAATGCTCGAAAGAAGAACTGAGATTTTTAGAAAATTCAACAGGTTTTTGAATACAACACATTCACTGGGCAACTCTATCTCCCAATGCATTGCCTTCATAAGCTGACCTGAGGCTCTCATTCCCATGGCCCTGTGCAATAGGACATCTGCTGTTTCTCTCATGTTCTTTAATAAATCCTTTAAGATGAAAGATTTGTTTTTCCTTTGTTTCATATTCTTGCCTTTCAACTTGAGCTATACAGCTAAGCCAGTTTCTAGACCCAGCTCACGCCAAGAGATAGAAATTAAAGTGGGAAAATGTGGGATTTAGCATCAGAGCTTGCCAAGTCCCACTCTTCTACATAGGTAGAAGTGAATAAATATCACAGAAATGTCATGCCATGTACCTCCTCTTCTCCCCTCTGCCTCTGCCTCTCTGGCTTATCCCTGAGCTGCCAAAGCAAGATGCTTGGACAGTTACTGTGTTTATGTTTGTTAAGAGAAAATTGTATATATATAGATATAAGTTGATTGTATGGCAGAAAACCCTGAGGGGGTGGATTGTAGGGTAAATGGTTTTCAGGCTTTTCTGCCCTCCCATCATTAGCATTGCCCTGCCTGATGGGGCACCTGCAGTTGTTACATTGTTGCAAACTATCTTATTTAATTCTGTGGGCCATGGGAGGACTATTGAGATAGTCACCAAGAGAAGCAGGAGAATGACTTGAAGAAAACATTAAGTGCCTCCCTTTAGGCTCAAGTCAAACTTGGCATCTTATGGTGGAGAAGGAACATGCCTAGTAAGTTTCTGTTGATGCTGCATGGAGAAAGAACATACTTTAGAATGAAAAGAAAGGGCCATGGACTTCACACAGCCAGAGAGTCCTGAAAATAGGAAAAGATGGGTGTAGGGGCAGGATAGCCACTGAGCAGGTTATTTATGATCTGGCAGACGAGTAAAGGAGAGTCTTGGAGCCCTTGGTGGGTTTCTCAGGCTTTTATTGAGCTTTACATGCAGTGCAGCAGCCAGGTACAAGGCAGGCAGGGGTGCGGGGGGCCAGGAGGCCAGAAGGCCTCCAGGCCCCAGACAAGTCTTCACTCTGGGCTTCTCTGGCCTCTTCCTTTCCTTCTCTCTCCTGTCACTTTCCCGCTCCTGCTTCTCTTGGTGACTAACTCAATACTCCTCCCATGGCCCACAGAAGTAAATAAGACAGCTTGCAGCAATGTAACAACTGAGGGTGTCCCATCAGGCAGGGCAATCCTAACGGTGGGAGGGCAGAAAAGCCTAAAAACCATTTACACTACAATGTGAGGCCAGTTATATCCTGCCATAGACCCATAGACAAAGTCCTCTCCACCCCATTCAGTCAAATGTTTTCTGAGTTGAGCTCAAAGACAGGGCATTTACTTCTGCTTCTAGGAGACTGCAGAGTGTCCATAAAAGAGGTGAGATTTGATCTTTTTTTTAAGATTTATTTATTTATGCATATAAGTACTGGGGTGTAGGCCAGAGGTGCAGGAGGGTGAGAGTATTCACCAGAGACAGAGTGGGGAACAGAACAGGTGAATCTACTGAAATATACTGCTGAGGGGAGCAGTGGCAAGGAGACAGTGGGCAAGACAGGAGAGATGTGCTGCGCCATGTGGGTTGCTCCCTGGCTGGGGATTTGAACTCGTGTTGCAGTGACTGCGGAAGCTTCAAAGTACTGACACTTAATCCCTTGCACCATCAGGGAGGCCCAAGAGTAAATCTGGTTTGGAGGAGGTAGTGGGGGCTGGTTGGATGTTGGCGGACATGTGAATAAAAACAGAATGACCAACATTGTGTGTTTGCAGAAATCATGTCATGAACAAAAGAGATTACTAGTAGAGGGCCCCCCCTCGTGGCGCGGTGGTTGAGCACTGGGCTGAGAGGCTGCCCCCGGCCTCTGCAGCACTGGTTCGTTCCCCGGCTGCCGGCAAGAGTCCCACAAAAAAAAAAAAAAAAAAGGAGATTACTAGTGGAGCATGGATCAGGATGGGTTATGGCATGTTGCAGTAACAAATAGCTCCCAATTCTCAGTGACTTAGCACAACATATGTTTACTTCTCACCTGTGCTAAAGACCCATTATAATTCAACTGGGGTCTTATCTATATTGTCCTGACTCAAGAGTAATGGACTCTCTACCACCTGGATCTTAACATTCACTGTGGCAAGGAGACAGGACATGATGCGTGAACTGGATTTTCCATTCTTCCACCTAGAAGTGACACTTCACTTCCATTTACATTCCATTGGCCAAAGCAATGCCTAACTGGAAGACAATAGGAAAATACAATGTCCCATTGGCCCAAGAGGAGAGGAGCTGGAAACATTGGCGAATAGGTTTTGAGATATCTCACCAGGGAACTTGGATTTTGTAGGGTAAATGATTGTATGATTGTCAGGCTTTTCTGCCTTTCCGCCATTAGATTAAATGCATGCCTGATGGCGGGCACCTGGAGTAAGGTTAAGGCATACATAGGTGGGATTCACCTGGGCTAAGATGGGGCTTATTAGGGCGGCATTGCGGAATGGAATGAGGAAAACAGAGCCAGGGGAGAACAAGCGAGAGAGCGGAACAGAACCAGCAGGAAGAGAACGAGAAGGGAGAAAGCAGCACCAGCAGAGAAGCAGAGACCGTGAGAGAACGCTGGAGAGCTCAGAAAGAGGAAAGATTCGCTGGGGGCTAGGAGGCCTACCAGCCTCCTGCCCCCCCTCCCAACCGCCCTCCCTGGTAAACTCAATAAAAGCCTGGAAAAGCCACCAAGGGCTCCAGGACTCCTCCTTCACGTGTCTGCTTGGATCATAGAGATCTTGCCCTGTGCCCATCACAATGCTACAATTTGATCTTGAAAGTAGAGGGGAATCAGGCAATTTTTGTTAATTGAAGAGCCATGGTTAGAACTGAGGTTACACCAAAATGTTTGGAGAACACTTAATTGCCCTATGGAGACTTTCTTTCTGATTTTTAGATCTGTCTGCCTACAGAAGGCACACTATCTGCTCTCGGCCTTTTGGAGAACTTAACAGGAAAGACTGCTCTCTTATCATTTAACATGCCATTTTAAGTGTGTAAAGGGACAGGAATGACCACTGAGCAGGTTTTCTAGGATTCCATGCAGAACCGGTAAAGGAGGAGTCAGAGTCCTCAGTGGTTTTTTGCAGGTTTTTTATTGGGGTTCACCAGGCATACGGCAGGCAGGGGTGCTGGGGGGCCAGGAGGCTGGCAGGCCTCCCAGCCCCCAGAAAGTCTTCACTCTATCTGGGCTCTCTGGCATTCTCTGCTTCTCTCTCAGCTTCTGCTGCTCTTCCGTTAGTTCTCGGCTTCTCTTTTGGCTTCTGCTCATTCTTGGCTTCTACTGGCGTCCCCGTGATGCCGCCCTTAAAAGCAAAGTCTTAGCCCAGGTGTACCCACCTATGCATGCCCACACCCTACTCCAGGTGCCTACTCCAGGCATGCATTCAGGACCGCAAGGATCCATCATCTATCCTGATGGTGGGAGGGCAGAAAAGCCTGACATTTTTCCTTACCCTATAAAGTGTCAAGGCAATTCAGGGGATTATTGTCAACCTATTCACCCCCAGGTCTAAGGCGTATCCTCCAATCTCATTTTTATTAGGAACAAAGCTATATGTTCATCTCCATCTGACTTCTGAACCTATTCTCAATTAATGGGTTCCTAATTTAGTGGGGAAGAGAGGGACTTTGTGTACAGACTCTCAAACTCCAAGATGGATTAGAAGGAGAGAGAGAGAGAAGAAGGTCGGTCAGTAAAGTGGTATGCAGGAAGACCAGACAGGAAAAAAGAAAAACACTGTGGAGAAAATGTTGAAGAGAGAAGAATGTGAAATGAAGAGGAGGAGCCCAGAATCCAGGTTGCCTCAGTGCTCCAGTTCCAAGGGACGAGCAGTAAGACCTCAGGTAAATTACTTTACCTTGTTTTGCTTTATTGACAAACTCTGTAAAATGGGAGCAGTGTTAATGGAACCCAAATCATCACATTCTTGTGAGTAATAAACAATCAGCTCCAGAGAAAGCATTTAATATAGTCCATGATGTACTCTAAACAGTTGTGACAATTGCAGTTTTGCATAAAGAAATTGCAGCTGTTTTGGGTTGAATATGTTTGATACTGGGACTCTTTAAAATGTAAAGGCCAAATACTGACTTTAGCTTCCCTCCTTATCTCTTGCCCCTGAAATCAATTTCCTGTTGATGAAGAAATTGGGTGACTCAGTCCAGATTAATAGATCTAATACACTTCCTCATATTTTGTCCCTTGGGTGGTTCAAATTCTATTTGTTCTTGGAGCTTTAATAAACTTTTTCTTATTTTTATTCTCAGTAGGCTGGCTTTCATTATCATTATAAATTTCAGCCCCTCCAACCTCCTCAGGTTGGCCTGGGTCATAATCTTTTTCTGACTCTGCAATTGATTATGACGACAGTTGCTAAGGCTGATGGTTTGGAGGGATAACATATGAGGGCTTGCAGGATTACTCCACACTCTAGACTAGAGTGTAGCATCCATTTTATAATATTCTTTTAATGTAGGTCCAACTAGATCACATCAGAGCCTTCATTTTAACAATTGTATGGGAATTTACCTTTGTGGAGGGAACATTATCTTTAGTTCATATATCTTGGTTGCATTTTATTGTTCAAGAATGCTCCTACAGTCTTTTATTGATGCAAATCTGAGACTGTGGCTAAAAGCCAGAATTCCATTTATGGGGCTGGAAATAATTTCATGAGAAAGGTCTCCGGAGGAACACTCTGAGGTGGAAGTTTGTGTGCAGGAGGGACAGTGAGTAGAACTCTCAGGAGTAAATTTGCAAGGAAGCAGGGGAAACTGGACTGGGTTGAGAGGGAAGCTGAGGGGCAACACAGTTACAATGGAAGCTTCAGGTGATCCCTGAAGCCAGGGTGGCTCTGCACAGATGTTCCGAGTTGAGGCGAGGCAATCTTTATATCCCCATATCAATTAGCAGGTAGATAAGGTTTGCATTAGGGAAGTGGACAAGATACAGGTGAAGCAGCTCTTTTCCACTTAGAGCAAGTAACTCCCGTTGAGTGTGACCTCAGTGACCAGCATTCCCTGAGTGTGCGGGGAGGTTGGAGGGGGACAGTGAGTGTTTTGGTCCTGAAGGGAGGACCTGAGCAAGGCACTATGTGAGGCATGTATTAATAATTATAACATCATTAGAACTACTAAAAAGTGTTGGCTGAATCATTTTTCTGTGTGTGGCACTTATTAGTTTCCCAGGGCTGCCATAACAGTGTAACAAAATTGGTAGCTTAAAACCACAGAGATTTATAGTCACACAGTTCTGGAGTCTAGAAGTCCAAAATCAAGGTGTTGGCAGGGCTATATTCTCTAAAGGTTCTAGTGAAGGATCCTTCCTTCCTCTCATCTCTCCTAGCTTCTGGTGGTGGCTGGTAATCCTTGGCATGCCTTGTCTTGTAGATGCATCATTCCCATCTCAGCCTGTGTCATCACATGTCATTTTCCCTACGTGTTTCTTTGTCCAAATTTCCCTCTTCTTTTTTTAAAGATTTATTTATTTATTTATTTATACAAGAACAGGGGTACAGGCCAGATACACAGGAGGGTGAGAGGATTCACCAGAGCTAGAGCGGGGAACAGAACAGGCAGACTGACGAAATATACTGCTGAGGGGAGCAATTGGCGAGACAGGAGTGGTCTGCAATCCATGTGGGACCCTCACCGGCTGGCCTGCCAGGATCAAACCAGCACTGCAGAGGCTGCGGACAGCCTCACAGCGCAGCACTCAACCACCTGTGCCACCAGGGGAGCCCCCAACTTTCCCTCTTCTTATAAAGATACCAGTCATTGGATTGAGTTATACCCTGATGCAGTATTATTTCATCCTTGCTTAACTTGCTTACATTTGCAGACTCTACTTCCAAATAAGGTTTTATTTGACAGGTTCCAAGGGTTAGGACTTTAACACATCTTTTATGGAGACACATTTGCATCCATAGCAGCCATTATTTAAATTGATATATTAATTCATCTCCTGGACCATCATCTAGACATTTCTCATCTTGCTCACAGAGGCATCATTAAAGTTGCTATTTCCACTTTCACTATGCTTTTTCAGCTCCAACCATCTCTCTCTTAATATATTGCAATAGCCTCTCTCCTGTTCTCTAATTCCTCTGTCTCCATTTTCTCTCTTTATTATCCTCAAAGAACCCTTCTAAGATCCAGTTTTGATTCTGTAACTCTGCTGCTCAAAGTCCATCAAGGATTTTCAGTTATCCACATTCTGAGATCTACACTCACGGGCTCGCTATTCAAGGTCCAGTGTTACCTAAACCTGTCAGCCTATGAGGCTCATCTCTGATTCATGTTTGCTTTACACTTAAAAAGCAATACATTCCTTAGGCATTCAATAAATGTAAGTTCACTCTCCTCCCTCTACAGTTTACAAAATGGCTTTGCAACAGTCTAATGGAATTCTCACAATCACCTGATGATACAGATATTTTCATAGGCAGCCAGTATGCTTGATAATGATGTTGAAAATCAAAGAAGAAAGCAAGAGTGACATCCAGATTTCTGACTTCCAATATGCAGTCCTTTCTCTTGTGCTATGTCTGTGCGGTTCACACGTACAAACTTGACCTTCCTCATATTTAAACCTGCCACCTGCTTCTCATACCAACTTCTATACAAGCTGTGAAGATTGAACCTAAGGAACAAATCCTTCCTGTGTTACACTAGAAAAAAAGATAACTGTGGAGGAAGAAATAGATTTTCCCAAGTTGGGAATACAATGGACACCATTAATGTAGAATAAACATGCATTTGACTATGACAGACATTGCACACATAATTTCTCCCTTATAAAAATATTAGTGCATGTCAGTAAATAAACCCTCATTGCATAGCTAGAAGGTACAGTTGGCCCGGGGAACTAAATAAAAGCATCCGTTTATGCTTATGTTTCTTTACAGCTGTGTGAGTCAGAGGTGTGATGCCAGGTGTTATGGAGGTTTCCATGGCAACTTCATCTTTATTTTCCTTCCTGAATAACACCATTAAGTGGTGACTTTGAAGCAAGACCCATTTGAGATTTTCCATCCTAAAGGCTTTCTTCCATGGTAAGCTACATTTGCATAGTTCCAAACAGAGAATTGAACAGTTTCTTGAGGAATTTGGAAAATACAGAACTTCCAGCTGACTTCATGAACTGTCCACCTTATTATTACTGGATTGAATGCACTTAATTCAACTATCACACTGGCTTTTCCTTGGTAGAAATAGCTGGAGACACATTAGTTCCTTACACTTATGGAGGAGGTCTTTCTAGATATCATTTCCAGAAAAACCAGGTGAAGATCATTAACAAATAAGAGGTTTGCAATATTTGGGTAGTGAAGAGGGCATATCTATAAAACTGAACTGACAGATTGTCTTTGGGAATGTAGTCATGTTTCATATTTCACATGCCACAGGAAGGGACTCCAGTTGGTACAGAAACAGTGACAGGACCATGGACGAGGAAGATGACCTGATCCTTGTTAGAATACAGTCACTCATTAACTGTGTGGTTCAGATAAGTCACTCAGCTCTTTTTTTTTTTAATGTGTAAAGTGAAATTAATAATTCCTTTTAGAATCTGACCTTTAAAGCAGCTGCTGGTGTGAACATTAAGAGATTCCCAGACAAAGATAACATACTTGCATCTATCTTGTGGATAGATATGCAATGATCTTATCAGTGGTGTCATTAATTCATTAATTTATTCATCAAGAGAGTGGAATAGTGGTTAATGCTTGCATAGCCAAGACCAACAGACTTGGGTTTGACTTCAAGTCTTTACGTCTCAGTCTCCTTATTTTAAAATCAGGGTTAAAAATACTACCTACCTCAAAGGGTACTAGGAAGGTTAAAGATTAGAGATAAGATAAATCATGTAGCAGATGCTTGGCTCATCATAGATGCTTCAATAAATCCTTGTTGAATATATGAATGAAAGCATTTATTGAGTGACACTTTGTTCAAAATTATTTTTGAGGCATTGGGATTAGAGAAGAATCAGACATGGTCTGGCCATAGTGGATAAAGAAAATACAACACATTCTTAATGGGCTTAGTCATTGACCATGGCCTGTAGGATGGGCAGTTAGATTCTTTGCAAATGTTATTAATATGAGCAGTGCTTTATTAATCTAGATGTAGAATTGGTGGGTTAAAGATATTGTTCATATCACACTAGAGGCAAGAAAATACAGAAAGGACAAAAGGCACTTGACAAAAGCAGGTGGAAAGAAGAATGAGTAAAGACTTCTGGATGAGTTTGAAAGAACAAAATACCAATATCAAGAATAGTAGGAGGTGGACACTATTATTAATACTACTGCCATTTTACGGAGAAAGAAACAACAACTCCAGAAATTTGTACATAATCCCACAGTTAGCATGGGTAAGTCCTAACTAAGAGTGCTCAGTTTTGCTCATTGTGTTTTGGGGGTGGGATTGGAAGGCATGAGGATTAGTGGGTAGAAGAAGGAAAAGGTGAAAATATGAAAGGGAATTGTAAGCAGCAGCAACAGTAAATGGAAAGCTAAGGAAGTCTTCAAAGATGTGGTATGGTTTTGAAAATGTAGGAGACTTTCACTGTTGGGAACAGCAGGACTACCCCCTGCTGGAACCCCTCTGGAGAACTATTGTTTCCATAAATTGATTCTGAAAAGTCCAGTTAAAGCCACTTTAGTTATTTGAAGGACAGGTATTCAGATAAATCGAGGCAAGTACTTTGAGAAATGCTAGATTCTACAGAACTATGAATATTTATCACTGTTTCCCAAATGAGGATGATTGGAAGGGATTCAATTTATATTCAATTTAATTAGCTTACATTGACTTGTCCATATGGTTCTCATACTAGCTGTTATCCTGCTCCTGGCTGGTGAATAATCACTTGATAGATGGGGTATCTGCTGTTTGCCAGGACCATAACTCAGTATTCAATGACTAGTGTTTCTTATCTTTGAACTGCATTCCAAGGTCAGTTTCTTTAATCCCAGTTTACAGATGAATAAATTGAACTCAGATATATTGGAAGATCTTTCCCAATGTTGCCTAGCCAGTCATAGGTGGGGCTGTTGGAACCCACCTCAACCTGTTCTCTGAGTCTGTGCTGTGATAGTCCAGGGAACAGAAAAGCAAACAGAATGGGATTCCAGAAGTGGGCCACTTCAGGAACTGGGGTTCCTCTGACTATTCCCATTCCCATGAGTCTAAATCTTCTCTGCTCCTCCCTTATATCACAAAGGCTAAATATGGCTCCATATTAGTCTCCCAATCTTCAAATTCTTGTCCTCTAACCTCCCTGCATACTGCTTCCTGGAAGCATCATGTAAACCTCCCTATGTCACTACTCAACTCACGCTGTCCACCTGGTCACTGCTTTCATGATCTCAAGGCCCAGGTGAGCTTCTCAGCTGGCTATTCACCTTATATGCCCACAGGCTAGGCACTTGCCCTTACCCATTTTATTGTCTAATCATCATGACAGGTAAGTGAGATAGGTATTATGACCTATAACCGTCCACCCATCTTTACTTTTGGCCTTGGCTGAGCTACCTTGATAATACAAACCACATTATCCTCCATGGCCCTTCTCCATGCACTTTCTATATTCTTTACAAGGCACCCTACCTGCCTCTTCACCCCTCCTTTTTTTTTTTGTTATTCATACTTGCTCCCTATACACACCCCCACACACCTCCTTTTCTGTCTCTAGTCCTGTGTCCTTGTTGTCCCTTCTGATTTGATGATCTCCTTTCTCCACTATCTTTGAAACAATACCAGACAGAAGCAACCTGCCCTTCTCTGAACCTTTATACTTTTCCAAAAAGTATATCCTTGTCATTGTTGATTATGGATGTTTCTTTAATTGTCCACCTGACTATAGCTTGAAGGTAACAAGTGTATTCAATACCCTTTGTCAAGATCTGTGGTTTGCACATAGTGGGCAGGTGGTACACATGGGGTAAATATAAAATTCCATGTTCTATCTTTGTGAATAAGCCCAGTTATTGCACTGCTACTTGGTCTAAATGTATCTTGTAAAATGAGGTTACTAAGACTTGTCACAAACTTACAAAATGGGTCACCAGGTTGAACAACAAAATGTGTATCACAAGCATCAGCCATGATGTTAGTTATTAGAGATCGGCAATGAGCAATATATTGCCTTTCTCCCAAGGTGCTCTTGGCAGGAGGCTGGTGGGTGGGTATTGGCAAAAGGAGCCTAGAAATGATTGCAGTCCTCTGTGATCAACCACCTCATCCAACCTGGGGTGGGAAGATTGCTCAGGAGGTGGCCTCTAGTTGAATTGTGTAGGAACAAACATAGTATAAAGGTGTGAGGGAGAGGTCTGAGAACATCTGAGCCCGAGGGAACAGCACATGAGGGAAGTGAATCATTCTGCTGAATTTGAAGTCCTTATAGTGGAATATGGCTTGGTTTCCCTAACTGTCAAGTGAGGGGTGGATCAGATAATGTTCAAAGATACTCTAAAAACGTTGTGACTTGGGCCTCCCTGGTGGCGCAGGCAGTTGAGTGCAGTGCTGTGAAGCTGTCTGCAGCCTCTGCAGCATGGGTTCAATCCCAGCCAGCTGCGGAGCTGCCCACATGGTGCGACAGACCTCTCCTGACTCGCCCGCTGCTCCCCTCGGCAGTGTATTTCAGTCAATCTGCCTGTTCTGTTCCCAGCTCTATCTTTGGTGAATCCTCTCACCCTCCTGCACATCTGGCCTGTACCCTGCTTCTTGTATGCATGAATAAATAAATCTTAAAATAAAAAATAAAAACTTAATGATTTGTAGATAGAACATGTCTTTTCCTCTACCCTCAAAAATACCTTAATCTCAAGCATAAAATAGACTATAGAAACAATTGAATGTTTAATCTACATCATTTACAAATATTCTTGCAAAATTTTTATGAGGTTAGCTGTATACACTTTTCTCAGATCTTGGAGTTGAAAATTTTGCATGAAGACTTTAAACTTTGGAGTCAATTTAGAATCATTGGAGGACTGGTCTAATTAAGCATTCTGGAGAAAGTAAAAATACTTTTCATTGAAATCAATGTTCTCATATTCTATCTCATGTATTTAGACTTTTTTTTAAATGAGATTATTCACTTTAGCTTCAGGATCTCAGAGTAAATGGAAGTGTTGAATGCTAATGCTTTGAAAATAACTCCAGAATCACACTTGCTTTCAGACAGAAAACTACTTCTATTCAATTATAAATTATGAAAGACACCCCCTTGGGTTCTGCCACTGGGGAAGCTTGATGAATGACATATATTTCCAGGCAAATATGGGGAAGTAAAACATTGGCCAGGTATTTGTTCCTGGCCAGTTATCTTCAACATGTTTTTTTTTTTTTTTTATAGATTTATTTATTTATTTATACAAGTACTGGGTACAGTCAGAAGCAAAGGAGGGTGAGAGAATTCACCAGAGCCAGAGCGGGGAACAGAACAGGCAGCCTGACGAAATACACTGCTGAGGGGAGCAATTGGCGAGACAGGAGAGGTCTGCAATGCCATGTGGGACCCTCACCAGCGGGGATCGAACCAGCACTGTAGAGGCTGCTGGCAGCTTGGCAACCCAGCGCTCAACCCCTGCGCCACTGGCAAGGCCCAACATGTTATGTTTTTAACCCTCACAGCAACCCTAAGAACTGTTCATAATGGCCTGGAAGCTCAGCAAGATCACTCTAGAACTGATAATTTGGGATTGGAATTCAGGTCTGTGGAACACCAAGACCAATGCTCTTTCTGCCTTGTCACTCCATGTAGCAGATACTGTTTTTACATGTCCACAATCCAGTCTCATTTCTTTGGATAGCAGCAACTTAATTTCCTTCTGGGGACCCATCTCTTTTCCATACTCAGGTCTGTTAATTTTGGTGTGGCTGATTTTAGACTCAGCCCTTGAGGCAGGCAGTGTCTCACATTTTACCTGGCCATGAAAACTGGTTCAGAGATTGTCATATGATTCAGGCCAAGCCAGGGAGAAACAATTCTGAGATTATGATAAGACCATGTGAAAGGGAAGTTCTTTTTCCACTGGAATGATTAATTGTAAGGATACTGTAAGACTTGAGATGCCACAATACCCAGGGGCTATTTGGCTAAAGATGGAACTAGCACAGAGGGAAGTAGGATCAGGAGGAGAAGAGGAGAGTGGCCAACTTTTCCTAGTCTGTCCAGAATCTCAGCACCGGAAAGTCTTCCATCATAGGAAGTCCCTCATTCACAGGTAAAGTAGGACTGAAAGTTACTTGAGTGGAGAGGCCCATCAAGTCTTTTCTTCTTACTGTATTTTTTATCAAGGTACTATTATTTTACTGCACTGCATGTGAGACAGAGGTATAGGAACACATCTCTTCCAATGTAGAAACATCAAGATGATGTAGTTTCTTAGCTCTAGGGATTGAATTATGTCTGATATCTGATTTCATGTGGACTTTTCTGCTACTAAGCCAATGCATTTCCTTTTCTGCTTA
Organism: Talpa europaea; assembly: GCF_964194135.1. Lineage (NCBI taxonomy): Eukaryota > Metazoa > Chordata > Mammalia > Eulipotyphla > Talpidae > Talpa > Talpa europaea. The sequence goes on along the minus strand of NC_140076.1, from coordinate 67,905,762 downwards.
TACCAAGTTGAGTTGGATTCTGTCACTTTTAACTGAGAAGATCATGATGACTTATGGCACCAAATCCTGGATTTGAAATTTTCTCATGGGAGCATCGAGCAAACCTTTCTCATAGGTTTGAAGACATGAGAAGTTACTAGAGAGTAGTTTGAGATTGTTGCTCTAATGCAAGTATTTTGGGAATTCTGAGGCAAGAGAATGTCAAGGAGAGGTTCGGTTTTAATTAGATCTTGAATGAAGTTCAAGATTCGGATTACACTAAGAAGAGGGGAGGCAGAGAAGAAAGAGCTCACTGAATACAGAAAAAAAAATGTTCAATCAGAAATAATGCTTCTCCCTAAACAATAACATCAATAAAAGATATATAAATTAATCTGGCTTAGAGGCTGTTAAAGGATCTTTGAAGGTAGTCACAAGGAGTTGTGAGCTGTTTTTATATTAAAAATTGCATCACTTATAAGTTTGATCAGGTTATCTGAGGTGTTGTGTGCCTTTGCTTTGGCACAGAATTCTATCAGCCCTTTCTTTCTGGTTGACAGGGCCATAAACTTTGATTAACATCTGATGCTTTATAGAGGTAGTTAATTGAAGTTGTGGGGGTTGGAGGAGTCTCAAAGGAAATCTTGGTGCTGAAAGGATTAAAGGATTATGAATCCCATATTTAGCATAAGATACCTCATGGGAGTTAGACTCAAAATTACACATTAGATGTGCAACCCTGGGTTAATCATTCAGTTTTTCTGATCTTCATTACCTTACTGGTAAAATAAGTAAGTATGCACATCATATTTTCCTACAAGATCCTATCTACAAAGAACTGTGCCTGGCCATGATAAGAGTTCAGCCTGGTAGTTTCTTTTTCTTCCCTTGTCCCCCTTAGAGAAAAAAAAAAAGAGTTGATTAATAAATTCTTAGAGAGGAGGGATTCCTCCTGTATATATCCAGGGAAGAAGAGCTGACTATCAATTTGATTCATTACAGTATTCTTAGATAATCAGTGTTTCTTTCCTTGTTTTGAATCAATATACGTCTCCTTGTAACTTCTCACTGTTATGATCTCCGTAGTTATTTTAGTAAGTTTAATTCTTTATTTCCTCTGACAGTCCTTCAGTATTTGACAACAGCTTTCATGTCAACATCTTCTGGGTGGATGTGGTAAGGATGAAAAGTAATAATCATAAAGCAAAGATCTCAGCACCATGTCTGCAATAAAACCTCAGTAGATGGAAACTCATCAAACTTTGGTGCTTGAAAGTCCTTGGGTATTTCTCTACTATGTGCATAATGGTGTTGTATGCACAAGAGATAGATCCATGGCCAAGACAGACAGAGTTGTGACTCTTATAGACCTTACTTTCTCATGGAGGAAATAAGTGGGCAAGTAGGTAATTTCAGATATTGATAGGTGCAATCAAGACACAGTTTCAAGAAACAGAATGATGTAAGGCAGGGGATGATTTTTAAAATATTGCAATCAAAAAAGATGTCTCTGTGAGAAGGTAACACTTGAACCTGAGGGAATTATGGAAATGGGGCCAAGAAAGAACCAGAAGAAAAACTTCCAGGCAGAGAAGCATAGGTCTGAGACAAGTGGGGCATATTTGAGGAAGAACAAAGCAGCCAACATGCCTATAAGAGCGGGGGAGCATGCAAGAGATTGCTTTAGAGAGGGAACAATGGGTCATATCTGGTAGGATTTCTATGCTTTGGGGTGAAGTTTGGATTTGTGAGTAGATGAAACTGGCATAGTAACTCATTTGCTTTATGCATTTTTTTTTTAACTCTCTGCTGCTCTATGCAGAATGATTTTTGTAGTGGAACAAGAGAAGATTCATGGAGACCAGCTGGGTAGGGGGCATGACATTTTCCAATAAATGACAGTAGTTTGGACTCTTGAGGTAGCAGAGTTGGTGAGGAGGTGAAGTCAGGTTCTGTATCTACTTGGAAGGTCCAGCTAGCTGATGATGTTTACTAATGGATAACCTGGCAGGTGTGAGGGAAAAAGAGGAGTCTAGGATGACTGCAAGCTCTTTGGAATTTTTAATGAGGTGAGAAGGAATGTGAGAGTAGTGGTCCTAAGGGTGAAAATTAAATTTGGTTTCAGACAAAATCTGTCTGCCATGCCTTATTAAAGATTTGTAAAGGATGTTGGAGCTATTTGATATTTTAAACATTAGATTGCAGTAATTTGAGCTGACTTCTAGAAAAAACAGAAAAAATTTGCAAGAAGGAAACACACACACACACACACACACACACGTTCCCTTTGGATGGACAGTTGCCTAAACCACCTTCTCCAAGGACACAGGGGTCTGCTGCTGCTTCTCACAGGTGCATGCAAGCTACCCAGTCTCATGACAGCTTTTGGGAGGAAAAAGCTTGTATTTATTTCAAATCTGGGTGGGGTTTTCTCAGAGAAATAGTGGAAATACTGGAAATGTTCCATTCTCTTCCTTTTCAAGTCTCATCTCATTCTTTTCTTGCTTGAAGTACTCTGGAGCTCTCTCACTGATATAAGGAAATGGCAGCTCTTTGCATGTCATTTCAGAAATGATTCTTTCCTTCCTCTCCAGCATCCAACCAACTGCAACCTTTTCACTTCAATCATCCCTTAAGCTTCTTTCACATCTAACCAGGGGTAAATTCCCAAGGACTGGGCATTCCTTCTGGCCTCCGTGACTTTGTGCATGCCATCCCATCTGCCTGGAATATATCTTTCATCTCTGGTGCCTGACGATTTCCTCTGATCTTCACAGTGTGTTCCCTCACCCTCTTCAGACATTGTCTGCTCTCCTTCTTCTGGGCTATAGCTTCTTTTACCTGCTCCTCCAAGGTCACAGAATCTCTGCTTCACCACTACTTGTCTGTCTCTCAAACTTCCAATCCTCTCTCCCACCCTCCTTCCCTCCCTCCTCATCTATCTATCTATCTATCTATCTATCTATCTATCTATCTATCTATATCTAAGTCTATGCACCTATGTATCTTTTTAGCTATCTATGTATCTATCAATCCATGTATGTATGTATGTATGCATCTATCATACATCTAACAAATCACTTCCAGTATGTGCATGAAAATTGTCTTAATAGTCTTAAATTTGCAAGAAAGTTGTCTTAATAGTGTCTTTTGAAGAATAACATTTTAAAGAATTTTATAAAGTCCTACTTATTTTTTTTCTTTTATGGTGAATGTATTTTGTATCCTTTTTAAGAAATTTTGGATACTTCAATATCACAAAGATTTTTCTCCTGTATCTTCTCCCAGAAATTTTGTAATTTTGTATTTTCAGCTCTTATATTTAGGCCTTTGATCCATTTTGAACTAGTTTTTACACACAAGGTGTTAGGTAAGGATCTAAGTCCTCCTCCACCCTCAAACGGATAGCTAGTCATTCTAGTACCATTTGTTAAAAAGGCAATTCTTTTCCAATTGAATTAACTTTGCATTTGGATGAAAAAATCTGTTTCCACATAGGTGTCAGTGTATTTCTTTGTCTCTATTTTCTGTTCTGTTGATCTATATATGCAGCCTAATTTTGATAACCATGTAGTAGTATATTAAGCCTTGAAATCATAGTACAAGTCTTCCAAATTTGTTTTTTCAAAATAGTTTGGGCTGACCCATGGGAAGGATGCATTGACTATGTATAGAGGTCATGGAGACCTTTAGGAAGAATAGACTAGAAAACTCCCTTTCTTTTTGAAATTGTTCACAAGTCACATGTAAGAAAGAACATCAAAGCCCAGAATGAAACTTATAATGAAGGCAAGGAATTTCTAGGAGAGTGAGTGATCAGACTTGAACTCAGAGCCTGAAGACTGATCTGCACAGCATGGCTATAGCTAGAGAGCCCAGTCCAGCCTCAGTTGCTCTGACTCAGTGGAAATAAGGGCTGTACTTGTGATCAGGAATGACTATGAGTCACCCTGTAACAGGGTGGTCCCCAGGAAAGGGGGAAGTTCCAGGTTCCCTGCCCCACCCAAGGGAGGGTGGAGCTGAGCAGGGAGAGAAGAAGCTGCAGAGGAGACTGAGGAAGGAAGCAGGATGGAGCCAGGAGACACGTGAAGAAACTGCGCTTGTCTTTTGGTCATGGACTGGGTGACACAGATGTGGGTGAGACCCATGAGGAGGTGACAATGGCAGCTTTTATCTTGATGTTGATTTTGCTCTTTTCCTTCCAGGCTTGTCTGGTTGTTTCTGACCCTTTTCTGTGGGTCCCCACTGGAAGGTGCTTTAGATTTGTGGCAGGCTTTGGGGCCTTTCTCTGGGCCAATCCCATTTGGATGGAGTTTTACCCACGAGGGGACGGGTAACTTTGGGTTCTTGATTTAGAAAGTAGACTCTTTGCCTTACCTGTATTGTTTCCTAGTTTTATTAAAGTTCCTTCCCATTAAAGTCTCATATGTTTTGTGTTGATGTGGCGGATGGCAGAACCCATTTAGAATAGGCAGGTTTGCGGGGTTTAGGCTGCCCCTCTCCCTGTCCTATAACAACCCCAGAGGATGTCACCACAATATTTATATTTATATTTATATTTATATTTATATTTATATTTATATTTATATTTATATTTATATGCAAGTGACAGAATATTTATATGCAAGTGACAGAAAGCACAATTCAAGGGAGCTACAAGCATGCCATGCCTCCATGTGGGTGCCACTGCAGCACTGTCGGGGGGACCTGGGTCAAGCAGGACCTGATGCTGCAGTGGACACACCACCCCAGACCAGAGCTTCTCTCTAATGTGCTACTGAACCACTTTTAAGGCTTATATTTTAGCATATTCTTATTCAGGAGATATAATATGGGCTGAGAGTCTGCATTTCTAACAATCTGTCCCAGAATGCTGCTGCTGCTGGCTGTCACTATTTGGGTCACTGTTTCAGTAGCAAGATGTACAGGGTCAGTGTGCAAGGAGCAGTAAAAAAAAAAAAAGTTACAGCAGGGCCTCCCCGGTGGCACAGCAGTTGAGTGCTGGGTTGTGAAGCTGCCTGCAGCCTCTGCAGCGCCGGTTCGATCCCCGGCTGCTCCCCGGCCACCGGAGGAGGGTCCCACATGGCGTGCAGAACCTCTCCTGCTGCCCGCTGCTCCCTTCAGCAGTGTACTTCGGTTCTTCTGCCTGTTCTGCTCCCCACTCTGGCTCTGGTGAATTCTCTCACCCTCCCATGCTTCTGTCTGTACCCAGTGCTTGTATAAATAAATAAATAAAATAAAATAAAATAAATCTTTAAAAATAAAAGTTACAGCAGTGGCCATCACTGAACTGGTCAGGCTCCCACTTCTCTCTGTTTCTGGTTTTTAGAAACAGACTACACAGATATTGACCCCTGAACCTGAAATGAGGAACTGGGCACTTTCACTGGCCCTAGGTTGATAGAGATATGATAGTGATAGTGCTTATTTTATCACAGTGACAATCCAAATAACTGTTCTCTGGTAATGCTCTTTGAGAAATTGCTCAACAGAGAAAAACAAAGTTAGAGACATTAGACTTTGGAAGAAGATTTCATTAAAACATGTCATAAACTAAACAATTATTAGGTAAAGCAAAAGGGTGAATGAATGAATGAATGAATGCCTGCAGGCCATGATGAGAATAGGAAATTTTCAAATCTGATTAGGATTATTGCCCATATTTTGAATATCTAGCAAAATATAACAAAAGGACAATGATTTTGCAATATAATTTTAGTCATTCCAGCTAAAACTGTTGAGTTTCTTGAAATGGGCTCTTGGAATACAAAGAGTTTATTTCAGAATTAAATGGCCATATAACCCACTTACGCATGATGACCCAAGAAGGACATTTAGCTCTGAATCTACAATATGAGAAAGATCTGTGGTTATTAAGACAGATACAATTTCATACATATGAATTAATTTATCCCACATGGTTTTGCTGGGTCCCTAATGGCAAGGCAAGTGTTACAGGCTTTTATTAAAAATCCCTCTGAGTCATGATCCTTATAAGGTTACTTGGGTCTTATGAATCTGGGAGGCAAATAACTTCCTTCAGTGACCCTGGAAATCTTGTCTTAAAAACAAGAAAGCTCAGTGTAAGAATTTTTCTGCTCTTTTTCTTTTCCATTATGATTTAACAATATTTCCTGAGTGGCCACTTCATCCCAGGACATGGCAGCTGGGGACACAGAGGGGAAGATTCATGAACTTTGCCCTAAGGGTCTCGCCAGCTAAGGAGGGGATGGAGACATTCACAGCACTCCACAGTACATGCTAACCTGAAAAAGGATGTTCAGGCTTTGCTGGAAATAGAAGCTACCATGGAAGACTTCATGGAGAACATGATGCATGAAACAGATCTTGAGGGACAAATGGAACTTTTGGACGAGAAAAGGAGGAAAAGTCATTTAAAACCCACAGAACAGTAGAGTAGAAAGTCATGGGAGAGGTTTAGTGTTGTAGCAACTTTGGGGAGGCTTTGGGTGATCTTAGGTCTCAGGTTCTGGGAACCCTCTATTGACATCTGAGTGACCCAAAGTTAGGACTAAGTGATAACTATGAGGAAAAAGTGAATGCTTCATCATGGGGGCAATAAAATCAGCTCTTATGGCTTCATATCCTTTTGAAAGATATTTTTAGAAATACCTTCAAAAAATAGGTTTGGGGCGCGTTTCCCAGATTGGTGATCCAAAGAAGGGCATATTGTGAGGCTTTGTAAGGGGATGCTTGTCTTTTGTTCTTTATTCTCTATGAAATTAGGGGTCTTGAATATTTCTGATTCTTAGTGAAGATACTCATAATGTTTGCACTCACATTGAATATTTATGTGAAAGTGACAGAAAGCCCAATTCAAGCAAGCTTATGTTTCCAGCAGGAGGGATCATTGTAGGTCATCTTAGTGGATGCCTATGACACCCATGAACTATGTCCAAGGGAGAATACAGAGATCCCAGCCTAGGAAGTCCTACTCACTCATGGGGCCTAAAGAAGACCAGATATGGACACCAGGAGATGGGAATAGTTATGAGTCACCCCAGATGATGTCGCCACAATCCCTTCTCAATCTCACTTCTCAAGCAACAAAATAAAAAGTTCCCACTCTTTTTTTCAGTTCTCTTTCTAATAACCGTCCCTCTGAGGAACATTCCATGTTCTCCCTTCCTCCTCATGATCAATGTCATGGCTCCCTGCCTGGTGGCCTGCAAACCTTGTAGATCTCATCACCCCACTGGAGCATGTGTCTCCCTGTGTAGCAATCATTTGTTAGATGTGTCTAGACCATCAGACCATGGGTTCCTAGAGGGTAAGCTCTGTATCAGGTCATGAAGAATATGATAACGCAAACAATTCATTATCTAAAAACTGTGCTAAATGCCATACCCCAAAGGTCAGGCATGATGAAACAAAAGGATCTGAATCTAGTCTGACTTTTCTGTTCATCTCTGTATCACTAGCTCAGGGTACTGAGTAAGCCACAGAAGAGGCACTAGCAGATGGTTGTTAAATGAAAGCATGGAATAAAGAAAGAATCTTTTAGGAATGTCTGTGTTTAGTCTTCCCAATTGGAATATAAATTCCTTGAACATCAGGGATTGGAATGCCTGGAATGTGGCAGCTCTTGCCTACCTTAATATATGCAGTATAACTTAAACCTGGTAAATAGGTTAAAGATTTGACTTCACATATTATTTATATGCAGTTATTATAATTATCACCTTTACATGCTATTCAGGGTTTTTGTTATTGGCAGGCCAGACAAGTTTGAGCCTACAAGAGATTTAATTGTTTCTTATAATTGATAAGTTCATAGGGTGGCACAGATTTTAGTCATAGAATCTATGTAAGTATTTTGTCAGCCCCCAAAGTAAGAACAGTGGGGCCTCCTTGGTGGCTTAGGATAAAATCTCTGTTGCTAACACCACTGCAGCCTGAGCTCCATCCATGGCCAGGCAGCTGACCCACATGGTGCAGCAGACCTCTCCTGTCTTGCCTGCTGCTCCGCTCAGCAATGTATTTCAGTCAGTTTGCCCTCTCTGCTCCCCACTCTGACTCTGGTGAACCCTCTCATCCTCTGCACCTCCAGCCCATACCCCTATTCTTCTATGCAAAAATAAAAAAAAATCTAAAAAACCAAACAAACATAAGAACAGTTATAAAATCCTCCTATTATCAGTACCTGATGGATCACCATCTCTTGAGTTTGCTTTCTAGGAAGTTTCAGGCAGGCTTTTTCCTAGGAGATGACAAAATGGCTGCCAGCACTTCTATGGTTAGTAACTGCAGTAGGGCAACCCTTTCTGGACCATCTAGCAAAATCCCGAGCTGGGCTCCCATTGGTCTGTCTTGGCTATTTATTCTCTCTTTCTCTCTTTTAAGATTTATTTATTTATGCATACAAGAACTGGGGTGTAATCTAGAGGTGTGGGAGGTGAGAGGATTCACCAAAGAGAGAGGGGATAAGAACAGGAAGATCTATCAAAATACACTGCTGAGGGGAGCAGCAGGCGAGACTGGTGAGGTCTGCTGTACCATGTGGGTAGCTCACTGGCTGGCCGGGGATCAAACGTGCTGCAGTGGCTGGTGATAGCTTGATATCACTGTCCTTAAAACCCCTGTGCCATCAAGGAGGCCCCATTGGCTATTTATTCTCACCATGTGCTTAAACCAGGGGTACATGGGATCACCTCGGTCAGGCCTGGTCAAGCGACCTGGTCCTTTTGGTCTTGTGTCCATACAGGTGCCGGGATGGATCAACCTATCCCACCCTTGCCCCAACCACATAGAGAGAGAGTCAGAGGTGAGCTTGCATGGAGACAGACTGTCAAAAATCTATATCTGCACTTACTTACATTCAAGGAGACACAGTAGAGCTTGACTCCTCACATTTAAAAATCAAACTATTCAATAAGCAAAGTCTTCCTACCGTGATTGCAGAGTCAACTTTCATATTCTATAAAAGATCTAAAAATGAAGACTGAGTTAGATCGCTACATTGTATAGCCTGCCATTTCCAGACAACGGATAAGTACTAATTATTTCTCCTACAACCCCTTGAAAGGCAAATAATGTTATTCAATCTCAAATCTCTCACATATTAGAAAACAGAGAGGTTATGACAACATCTTACCAATGAATAGGATGGGTATTAATGGTTTTGTTAAGAGGTCTGGAATCACAAAACTTTGTTTTAAGCCCTGTTCCCTCTCTAATAAGCTGTGATATACGTAGATAAGTCACTGCATCTTGCTGGGCAGTGATGATATATCCCTCAGAGACTTTTAATGAGGACTAAAATATATTCTTAAAGTGCAAAACTGACAGGTAATTTATTTCATCAGTCAGACAATCAGTGCTTATTTGCCCTGAGTGGGACACTAGACATAAGAATCCTGTCCTGAGATACAGGTACCAAAATCAGTCGAGTAGATAAAAGATTGTCATTAGCTGTGTAATTATTATGATACAACATGTCAAAGGGGGGCTCTGAGGAAGGAGGGGTTGATTGCCCTAGTGGCTGAGCCATGGACTGAAACTTAAGTTGTGCTCACCAGGGCAAAAGGCGAGGTGAGGCAGGTGAGAAACACCAGGACAGCTGCCTACTCAGGTTAGCTCCCAGCCCCTGGAGGGGGGCCTGAGAAATAAGATCCCTGAGGAATGCTGGTCCCTGGCTTTGAGAGGGAGGAAACAAGTGCAGAGACAGGGATAGGCACAGTGATGAAGGAGACATAGTGAGACAGAGAGCCAGAAACACACAAAAGACAAGGCTCAGAGAGTCCCAAAGTGACTGGCTACCTCTCCAAGTGTTGGTGTGTGTATTAGTTTGCTAGGGCTGCCGTAGCCCAGTGCCACATACTGGTGGCTTAAATGACAGGAGTCTGTTGCATCATAGTCTGGAGCCCAGAGGTTCTAGATCAAGGTGTTTCCAAAGTTGTTTCTATTACATAACAAAACTCCACCCAGTTAATTTTCAAGATCCAACTGACTTTATTAAGCTATTTATGAATTAAGCAGCATCCTATGTAACAAACAGAAAGAATTTCAAGAAGTTGTACAAAATGGAAGGTATTTGTGGTCGGAGTGGATGGGTCAAGGACATTAACCAAAGGACAGAAGGATTACTTTAGACAAAGCCACCATCCCTTAGGGTAGGTAAGACTGTGTGTGTGTGTGTGTGTATGTGTGTGTGTGTGTGGTAGGTGGGGTGGTGGAGGGTGTCTCATCATACAGATAACCTCATGACCTCACTAGTGCTGACCAGGGAACTTCAGATTGATTAATTTGAATTTCCAGTTAGGTAGTAACTGTTAGTGTGGGTTGACATGAATGACTCCATTTTGGATCTGTTTTTTCTTTGTTTCATTCAAATTTTTAATTTTATTCAATGAGCCATGAGGGAAAGTTCTTTTCTAACCTCTCTCCTTGACTTGTAGTTGGCTGTCTTCTCTGCATATTATTTGCATGTCCTAAGTTCCCCTTTTAATAAGGACACCCGTCTTATCGGAATAGCCCCCTCCACCACCTAGGACTAAGACTATGAATTTGATTATCTCTGTGAAGACTCACATTCCATGGTATTAGGAGTTAGGAATCCAACATATCTTTTTTGGGGTGAGACATAATTCAACTTATAACACTTTCCTTATCTTACATCAGTGTTGATGGTCAACATGCCCACCTCATAGAGTCAGCATGAGGATTGAAGAGCTTCTAAATGTGTGTCATGTGTTCAGTAAGATCGCTGGCAATTTAGTAGTAAACTTCAATAAGGGATAGCTTCTCTCACTACCACTGTTACTATGAAGACCAGAAGGTAAGAGGGAGGACAGACAAGTAGGAGAAGGAAAGAGAAGAGGGAGAATGCAGACAAATTAACATTCTGATATTAGATTAAGAGGGCTAAAGATCAAACTGAATTACATATGTATGGAGAACTTATGTGGCTGTGAATTCTAGAGTAAATGGGACAGAGGGAGGAAAGGGTCAGGGCCATCTAGATTCACAAAACTCAAAGAGAGATTATAATTGAGGCTAAATGGTTAAATTGTTTTCAGACCTAAAGCACAAAAGAAAAAAATAACCTTATCTAAACTTTTCTTCAAGACTTGTTTTTGCTAATGCAGCAGATTCTGGAAGCTTATCGACTGACCTTGAACTGCCTGCCAAGGTCAGGTAGGTTTGGGAGACAAGACACCTGGACGTTTGCCCTGTCTTAAGATTGAGTTCTCTGATAAAAGCTTATTTCTTATGAGCTTATGCTTTTTCATATTAGTGTTTAATATTTTTTCTGATATCCTTAGGAATGATATGGGGAATCCTGCAATATTTCCATATTTTAGTTTTTTAAGAATATCCCAATTGTTTTCTATAGAGACTGCACCTCTTGACATTCCCACCAACAATGAAAGTGTTCCTTTCTCTCCACATCCTCACCAACACTTGTTGCTTCCAGTCTTGTTAGCAGCGTTATTCACAATAACAAAGATGTGAATCAACTGCAGATGGCTCAATAAAAAAAAATTGTGGAATAGATATTCAGTGGAATATTACTCAGCTATTAAAAAAAATAAAGTAGTGACTTTCGGGATAATATGGCTGGCCCTCAAGTGATTATGTGAAGTTCAATAAGTCAGAAAGTGAACTAAATTATTATAAAGAACCAAAGAAAACAAACTGCCAAAATGCAACTGAAATAACTCTAAGATTCTGTGAAAACCATGGTGGTTACCAGTGGGAAGGGAGTACGGGGGTGACTGGCGAGGGTAAAGTGATAGTGACCTGACATAGAGCTTTGGGGAAAGCAACTAAAGCATATATGCTTGCTGGAATGTGAAGTTTCTTACTATCAAACTGACGTTTTTTAAAAATTGCCAGTAAATGAATGTCAAATTAAAATCTCGATGGAAAAAAATGGTTCTTTCTGGAGATGTCCCTAAATCTAGGTAATCTGCAAAGTTTAAGGTTTTGATCTAAATTCTCCATGGACAACGGAGTCTTGACTGACCTTAGTTCCACATGCCAAGGTGACACATACTGGTAAAAGTGTCTGAGCATTTTGGGGGCGTCGGAGCCTATACAGGCTTGTCAGTGGGAACCTGGATGCTGCTGGAGGGTATGTTGAATAAGGAGGAAAGAGCCTGCTCTTGGCTGAGGCCCAGCCCTGGGACAAAATGGGATCTCAGGACCACCAGAATGGCCCTTGGGATCTCAAGAAATATGAAATTTGAACAAATAGAACCTCCCCTGAGGCGGTATGCATACCATGAAAGATTAAGTAGCACATAGATACAGGACGATGCTGGGGACCTGCCTGGACATAAGTCACTCAGCCTAATGCCCAGCACCATGTGGGCAGATCCAGGAGGGCAGGATGTCCATTTGTCCTGCTCACAGCAGTGTCCTTTGTGCCTAGAGCATGGAGAAGATCATCAATATAATATTTTATTGCAAAAATAATTAATGCATCATAAATTCCCAGTGTGAGTCTGCCGCCTCTGCAGCCAACTTGCCAGACAGTCAACATTTAATCTGCCATGACCAGCTTCCTTATTTTTAGCCTTTCTTTCAACTCAGGACCAATCAGAGAAAGTCAAATATGCACCCCTCCCCACCACCAATGACATAGGCCCCCACCCTTTTAACCCACCTCCAGCTTCCCCTCTTAGCAGCTTCTAATCAAAAAAATGCCTGAAGTCTTCCTTTTTTCCACTACAAAGTTGCCCCACTCCTCTGCCTGCCTTGGAGTCTCTGCCAAGCTCCAGCGATGGTGACTGACTCCTTTGCCATAGCAAGCTCGAAATAAACAGCTCTGTTTGTTCTCATTTGAGTGATGGGTATTTATTTTCACATCAGGAATGGCATTTATCCAAAGCTCCTTCTCTCCCTCTGCTGGCTGCCTATTCCTAAATGGTTGTAACCCAGCCTCCCACGGAATTCACACAGCAATTCCATTACTTCCATTTTACAGTTGAAGAGACTGAGGCTTAGAGAGAGAGCTGAAATAACTTGGCAGGGCTAAATTCCAGGACTGCTTGACCCCAAAGCTTTGTTTTCTTCCACTTGCTTGATCCAGTACACATACCATGTAGGTTTTTTCAAAGAATCACAAGTGGTTTCGACTTTTCCCAGTTCCCTCTCATCTGTACAATGACAACATAGAGAGGCTTCAAATAACTAGAAGATTGTCCTTGGGGAGGCTTCCTGCCTTCACCACCAGCACCAGATCTGACTAATGTTCCTCGTTGGGCAGATGCATCTGAGCCCTTCGCCTCTATGCTGAACCCCCAGTGAGGCGGGCCCACTTCTTTGGTGTGAAATGTGTAGAGATATTTTAGGCAGCAACACATTACTTCTGGGAGCATTCTTGAGAGCCAAGCTGCATTGAAATTGATTAATTTGATTCTTTCAGTTATTGTTCATAACACTTACTGAGCACCACCTGTAGGCAAGCCCTGTCCTGGGTGTGGCACACATGAGATCTGCAAAGAGTGGCCCCCAGACCTCCTGCATCAGAAACCTAAGACCCAACCAAGACCTACTGAGTCAGAGCTTCTGATGGTGAGGCCTGAGCATCTGCATTTCTGGAACACTCATGGGGGATTTTTATATGCCTAAGCTGCACAGCCATTGGCTTCAGAATTGGGTAGCCCAGTTGAGGAACCTATGTTGAGTTACTTACCAAGGTCATCCAGCTACAAGTGAGGAGACCCAGAATCTGAGTTAAGTTAGATTAATTAGTGCAGCCTCACTCCACTACATTCTGCCTGGATATACCCACTGCTCTTCATGCCTTTGTTTCTTTGCATGTGAGGTTTCTGCCATAGAAAGGGCCTTTCTCTCATTTTCCATTTAAGTTCATATTTATCCTTCAAAATCCATCTCTAATATTGCTTTCCCTAGAAAGTCATCCCTGCTTGTTTCCCCTCATCCCAGCAGCAATTTTTTATGACATTTTATATAAATTTCTCTTAAAATGGTAGATTCTGACCTCATATTCATCAGGATTTCAAGACAAGATGGAAATTCCATGTGAAGTACGATGCCATTCTACCAGGCTGGCAAAGCAGGAGGCCAAGCCCATTTCTGCCTCTGTCAACCTTCATTCTAATCAGAGTTAGTGTATCAGGGTGGTCCCCATGGAAAGGGGAGGTTCCAGATTTGCTACCCCACTCCAGGAAGGGCAGAGCTGAGCAATAAGAAGATGCTAGAAGAGGACTTGGGAACATGGGAGGAGACAATTGAAAGTGGTGTGGGTGAGTAACCATGGGGAGGCTGACAATGGCAGCCTTTATCTTGACTTGGGTTTTGATTTTGCTCTTTTCCTTCCAGACTTGTCTGGCCTCTTCTGCCTTTTCCTATAGGTCCTTGAAAGCCTCGGTTGTCCTGCTTTGGGCCAACCCTGTTAAGAGAGTTATCCCTGTTACTCACAGGGGATGGGTAGCTTTAGATGCTTCATTTGGAAATAGCATTATTTTTGTCTCTTATTTCTATTACAAACTAGTTCTATTGAAGTTCTTTTCTATTGAGGGTCTTATGCACTAAGAGATTTCTCTTTATGTGGTGGATGGCAGAGCCCATATAGAGCAGGCAAGTCTGGAGGTCTTGGGTTGCCCCTTATTCTTCCCACTCACAGTAGGATGAATTTGGCAATCAACCAGGGTCTGGCTTATGTCTGAGAGATCTAATTGTTGAGAAGCAGGTTGAAGTGTCTGGGAGAAGTGGAATAGGGTCTATATTCCCTACTGAGAAGGCCAAAGGTATAGGATTTCCCCCAGAAGCTGCCTTTGAGGATTACCAAGAAGGGCTCAGTCAAGGGCATCACAGGATGGGTCACCGAATAGGAATGAGGAATGACACATACGGAGCAGTAGGAGTAACTGCATAGATGGAATCAAGGGAATTACAGGAGCTAGATCAACAATATGAACCTCCAAAGAACTCTTTCTTTTTTTTTTTTTTTTAAGATTTATTTATTTATTTATACAAGCAGTGGGTACAGTCAGAAGTGCGGGAGGGTGAGAGAATTCACCAGAACCAGAGCAGAATAGGCAGACCGACGAAATACACTGCTGAGGGGAGCAGTGGGCGACAGGAGAGGTCTGTGCACCATGTGGGACACTTGCCCAGCAGCCGGGGATTGAACCAGTGCTGCAGAGACTGCGGGCAGCTTTGCAACCCAGCGCTCAACTGCTGTGCCATTGGGGAGGCCCTCCAAAGAACTCTCACAGGCCTGCATGAAAAATTATATATTTTACAAAGGAACTCAAAGCCAGACTGGGATCAGACAAGTAGAATCTCCTCTGCTTCCATCACCATTTTTTTCTCTTCCCAGATGACAGCTCTAACAGGGGGATGGGGCAGAAGAGGAGCAGTTATTTAGACCTGCCATGGACCATGAACCTCAGACTGCTGAGCTCTTGTGTATGTTCTCTCTTGCTTCCCTTGTTTCATAGAAAAGGAAATAAAGGCACATTGGGGTGAATAATTTGTCCTGAGGCCAAAATAGCACACTGGACTATAACTGTACCTGAAATGACACACCCCAAGATTGTGGTTTCTACCCAGTCAGGAAGACTTGGTGTTCACTGTAACCAAGCAAACAAGGGATCCATCCCACAGTGGTCCTTAGCAGGGGGTGGGGATGGGGTGGGCCAGGAAACTTTAGGAGCATTTGATAAGAATGACCAGTCTCTCCCTGGAAAATGTTCCCTCTCACACATGATGTTTCATATAAATAAGAACTCCTGAGTTGGAGCATTGCAGAGATGGGCTCCAAGTCTCTCCTCTCCTTCTGGAGCTGAATACAAATTCATATTAATAGGTCATGAGGCCAAGCCAATGACATTCTTTTCCATTACCTTAATTAAGCCTCACAAGGGACTTTAATCCCATTTTACAGATAAGGGAACAAAGGTCGAAAGGGGTAAAACTACTCACCAGTGTTCACTCAGTGACTCAGACTATTCCATCTGTGTGATTTCAAAGACAGTCTGCAGATGCCTGGAAGTCAGGACTGGGTATATGTAGGCCAGGGAGACAGCTACAGGCGTGAGCAATTAGGATGGTTCATCATTATTATGATCTGCTGCACCGATGTATAGTGCCTCTCACAGCTCCTAGAACACCATTCTTTAAAGCACTGGCAGATCAAGAGGCATTGGCAAATTACTGCAGAGGGTTTGTTTCATTACTTTGTCAATATCACTGAGCTTCAGAAAAAAAAAAAATAAAAAGCTCCCTCCCCTGCTGGGAATGGCAGCCTGATACCTTCCCAGGGGCAAAGAGAAAGTCAAATAAATCTACTAGAAAGGGATTCCAGTGGAATGGAAGGTGGGAAAGTGGCAGGCCCTCTTTCATGCTGGGTCTTCCCATTTCTCTTTTCTTACAGATCACATACCTATTTATGGAGCACCTACCATGTGTCATCCCCAGCCTGACTCATGTAATAATAATCATCGATATCCATGATCATTGTTTTGGGCTAAGCACTGTTCCAAACCCTCTCCACATATTATTTCCTTTCATCCTCAGGGTGGCTGGTTCTAGCCATGGCTTCCTGGAACCAAGAGGCCCAAAAATCTTCCCTGACCAGAGTGTTGCCAGGCTAGGCTTTTCCCCCTTTTATATCTATCTCCAGATATAGATATCTAGAGAGGATTCTAAAATGGACCAATCAGGTGCAAACTAAATGGACCAATTGTGTTCAAGCTCATTTCATTAGTTAATTATTTGCATTGAGAAATGGAAAATGAAGTGAATGGGTTAAATGATTCAATCATATGCTTAAGATTGAAAACAGTCCAACCAGGCTTGTAGGGTGAGGCACCCTGCCCGGTATATAAGAGAACAAACACCTGCTTGATTCAGTCTGTCCCCTACCTTCAAAGAGGAAACATTCTGCTCCCAGCCTCCAAAGAGAGAAGAAGGATTCATTGGACTACCTTCAAAAGAGAAGGAGCAGTGTGCAGACAGCCTTCAAAGAATTCTGCTCCCAACCTTTGAAAAAGAAGCAGTCAGCAGCCAGCCTCTACATAAGCCAGTGTGCAGCCAGCCTCCAAAGAGAGAAGAAGGCAGCACTGGACCACTTTTGAAGAAGTTGGCAGTTGGCCTTCAAAGAGGAAGCAATCAGTGGACCACCTTTGAAGAAGGAGGATTCTGCTCCCAGCTTCTGAATAGAGAGAATCGACAGTTAATCTCCATGAGATTGACCAGACCTTCACTGACTTTGTAAACTTCTAGACCTCCACACCACTGTAGACCTTTGCAGAGACTCGGCTGCTGTACCTGCCTCCAGCCCTGCCTCTGACATCACCTGTAAGGAGAACATGGGGCTTGACCCAGTGGTTCTCCAGCACCATCTCCTGGTGCTGTGAGTCACTGAGTCCTTCAGCCTGCTGCTGTGGGCTACTGCAGTATCACCTCATCTTCTCTCTTTTTAAGATTTATTTATTTGTTTTTGCATAGAAGAACTGGGGTAGGCCAGAGGTACAGGTAGGTGGGGTGGATGGTGAGAGGATTCACCAGACATAGAGTGGGGAAGAGAACAGGCAGATCTATTGAAATATACTGCTGAGGGGAGCAGCAGGTGAGACAGGAGAGGTCTGGTGCATCATACGTGGGTCAGCTACCTGGCAGGGATCAAACTCAGGCTGTAGCTGTTATAATGCTGAGTCTTAACCCCTAGGCCATTGGGGAGGCCCCAGCATCACTGCATCTTCCACGAGCATACTCTGTTTGGGACTTCTGGACTCTGGGCACTATCTGGGGTGAGATAGCTGGCCACTTGTGGCCTCAGAAACTCTTTCCTTTTCCCAA
The DNA here is from genome assembly GCF_964194135.1 of Talpa europaea. Classification (NCBI taxonomy): domain Eukaryota; kingdom Metazoa; phylum Chordata; class Mammalia; order Eulipotyphla; family Talpidae; genus Talpa; species Talpa europaea. The sequence continues at coordinate 67,887,984 of NC_140076.1, read as the reverse complement.
GTTCTTGTTTATTAAACTAACCCTGTTGTTGGACCTTAAGTCTGAGTAGTGCCAATGAGAACCCACTGGCGGTGCCCAGTTCCCTACCTGGGTTACTGGCCCTCTGAGCTCTGTTTGAGCACTCTTTTGTACTCTTCCAAAACAACTGAGGGAAGAGTAAACCATTATTTTTCCCCAGTTCACAGAGGAGAACAAAGTGTACCATGGGAAGTAAGAGCAAAACCCCTCCCCATTTTACAGACAGGCAAACCAAGACTCAGGGAGGCGATGAGACCAGGTCTAGGTGGAAGACCAGGTAAGAGGCAGAGCTGGGATGGAAACCAGTGGTTTCTACCCCAAGTTCAGTCTAGTTTCCTATCCAGCTAAAGTCATATATTTTTGGCCATCTCTCTACTCACTCTTCCCTTTCCTCACAGGGATGAAGGTGGATTAAGATAAGCCGCTATAGTTAGGGTAGACTCGCTCTGGGCCCTAAGGATCAGGGTTTGTTGTTTATTGATTTATAATTGAAGTAATATTTATTTTGTACTGGGGTGACATTGGGATATCCCCATTAGGTATCACCACCATATTGCACCGACCACCAAGTCACCCATAATCATCACCATCATTCATTGAGCTTCCTTCCTCTTAGTTCTGGCCCCGCCCTTTCCACCTCCCCCTTAATTAAGGATCAGCTTTTATTAGGAGGTACAATCTCAGCAAGGAGGCCCTGCAATTAAAACCACACCTTTCATGTCAGTACCAGGCTGATTGAGCCTCATCTCCCTTCCTGGTACTGAGGGGGTACACAGTGCCCACCTCAAAGGTTGCCTTGAGCACTAAAGGAGGTAATGGTGTGGGTCAAGGGCATGGGGATGTAGGATCAGGCTATCCTCAAATATTCAGAGAAACTTTTTTCAAGATATTCTAAGACAGCTTCTTTTCAATACATGCCACCTTGGCATGTAGAATTAGGGTCAGTTGAGACCCTGCGGACCTGGGGAGAAACTGTACCATCACCTTAAAGAACACAGATGAGTGAGATTTAGGAATATCTTCAGAAACAAGTTTTTTATTGAAGAAGCTTATCTAAAGACAGGGAAACCTCCAAGGTGAGGTTTTGTCACATGAAGTCATCCCCTCTTCATCATGTGATGAGATCTTAAAAACCCTCCTTTCTACTTGAGGCCCCTGGCCTCTGTCCCATTCCTAAGCTCAGCATATAACCTTCAGTTTGTCCCATTTACTTTAGAATTTATAGTCACATAAATTCTTCATACATATGTAATTAAATATGGTCTTACTCCTACTAACCTGTCTGATGTCAATTTGTTTGCTTGGCCAGTTCTTCTTCCTAGAAGATCTTAGAGGTGGCAGGGAGAAGGGGGTTGATCCTCTCACCCCTACAAGACAGAGAGTATCAATGTTCATGCCTGGCCTTGCGTCCCTTCTCTTCTTTCAGTGCCTGTCAATGAACTAAGGCCCTGTGCTCCAGGGTCTCCTAGAAACCCTCCAGAGCCACATGTTCAGCTAGTTGAGGCCCTGGACCTGGTCAAGCCCAGTGAGTGACACAGCCCACAGCAACACAGAAGCAAGGCCTCAGGCTCAGCCGTCCAATTTGACTGTTGGCTTGCTTTGGCCAGGCTCATCAAAAACTCAGCACACACATAAAGGGGGCCTTCAGAGCAACAGCAATAGCAACAGCATGGGTGCCCAGAAGGTTCTGTACAGCAGACACCTCAGGCATCCCCTGAAGTATTTTCCTTTTCATCTGGCATGAGTCATTCATGGTGGAAACTACCTGGATGCTTTCCAGAGGAGTCTTTTAATACTCACATATTTTGTCTTTGGTTTCCAAACATGCCAGCTTCTTTCCCACTCATGGTCTTCACATGTGTTCTCCCTTCTGCCTGCAAGGCCGTTCTTTGTCACAGTTCCATTCCTGGAGCTCTGACAGATGAAAGTCTCCCACAGGTCGTCGGGATGCCCCCTGCTCCAGGCAGGATAAGACTTCCTGTTTCTCTGCTACACTCTCTTCCATCACCCTGCACATTTTCCCTCCTGCTATTGATCCTAGTACCCATTACTTATTTGTAAGTGTAATGGTTTGTGTAGTCCCTTTTGGCATTGCCACTCACAGTTCTGGCCCGTGAATATGTCTCAGAAGTTCGAGCACAAAGATACTTCCTTCACAGAGAAAGTGTCTCCAGGGAGGCTACAGCAGCCAGACTGCACAGCGTGCACAATAAAGTTGCTGTGCTTCCTTGCCCAAGCTTCCATGGTGGAGTGGATAACCAGGCACACAGGACAGTGCTGCCCTTGACCGTGATCTGCTGTAGTTTTTTATATGGGGACAGTCGCTGGCACACCCCTGAGTTCCAACCCCAGCTTTGTTATTTACCATATGACTTTGCCATGACTACTTAATCTTCCCATGCCTCAGTTTCCTCTCTGTAAAATGGGTATGATTATATTCCCTTTGGCATAAGTTCATTGAGTATTCAGTGAGTCTTTAGCTCTGGGGTACTTGGCATATTGCCCAGCTATAGCTTTGGATGATAGCTGTGTTCTTAGAAGCGCCACAAGAGCAGGACCTCCATTTGCTCGTGTGCCTGGCCAGGTGTAGATGCTCCTTCAATGAGTGCTCAAGAAGTAAATTATAAACAGGGTCTTTTGTGAGCTCAGATTGACCAAAACGCAGACTAGCTCCAATATCAGGTTCTCACACTGGTGTTGACCTGGGGTCTTGCCGCAGGCTCTGGTGGTACAGTCCCAAACCTCAGCTGCCTGGACTGCTCCATTTTCCTCACAAGGGACAAGGGCTCAGTCTCTTGAATGGGGACAGTCATAGTACTCACCTGAAGGATAGAAACTAGATTTTACATAATGTTACATACCAATGTTACTTCAACAAAACATTTAAAAAAAATCAGGGGTTGCCAGTAATTAGAAGGAAAGGGATGAATAAAAGGGACAAAAAGGAATTTTAGGGCAGGGAAACTGCTCCTTGTGATAATGTAATGGAGGACATGTCATTACACATTTGTGATAACTTGCAGAATGCACACCACTAAGAGTAAATCCTGACTAACTGTACTTTGACAGTGATGTGTCAATGTACGTCTGTGATGTAACAAATGGACACTCTGGTGGGGGATGTTGATGATGTGGGAGGGGGTGCTTGTGTGGGTATGTGGAAACTCTGTTTGCCTCAGTTTTGCTGTGAACCTCAAACTGCTCTTAAGAAATAAAGTTTTATTATTGAAAAAAATCATAGAGTTGTTGTTATTAACTAGGTAGCATATGTGATATATACTAATAGATGTGTAAGTGCCTCTACTCAGAAAGGCTCAGTAGTTGCTTAGCTGCAATTATTGTTATTATTTTCTGGATTTTTCTAAAGGAAACTATTCACACTTTGTTCATCTTCCCAAGGCCTCTGAGAACTCTTTCTGAAACACAAAAGCAATCAACTCAGCCTTTTATGCCCCTAAGTTCTTAGGACAAAGTTCAATAAAAATCAGAAGTATTCTTGCCTGGATACAAAATGTATGCCAAACATTTATATTTATATACCTCATTTTATTTAACCTTAGCAATCCTAATAGGTAGGTAATATAAGTACATATTATATGTTTTATACATAATACATATACACATAATACATATATTTACATACATAGATACCTACATATATAAATATAATATTCACATATATGTAATACACGCACATCTTACTTCTTCCTAACATTTATGTGTCCATTTCCTTCTGGTCTACAGGCAACCATTTAACATGACACTTGCTCCTACGCTTTAGTCCTTCTGCTCTACTTCCACCTGTACACTTTGGCTAATTTCTGTCTTGAAGTCCTCAAAGTCCTTGGAGAATGGTGATCTTTCAGTTTAGGTCTTCCATTCATCCCCTTTTCCCTTAAGTTAAAATTCCTCTCCCACCTGCACCTTACCCAGACCTCTGGCCTCTGCCCCCCAGGGATACTCACAAGATTTTATTTATTTATTTATTTATTTATTTATTTATTTATTTATTACCCAAAGGACACAGAAACATCAATTCCAAAGAACACCTGCACCCCTATGTTTATAGCAGCTCTATTTACAATAGCTAAGCTTTGGAAACAGCCCAAATGCCCAAAAATAGATGACTGGATCAAGAAGATGTGGTACATGTACATCATGGAATATTACTCCGCATTCAAAAAAGATAAACATGCAATTTGCAGCAACATGGATGGTGCTGGAAGGGATCATGCTCAGCGAAATAAGCCAAAAAGAAAAAGAAAAATACCGGATGGTCTCACTCATAGCAGGGATCTAGAAAACTTAAATAAGGGACCAGGAAAATGAATAACTATAAGAAAGTGAAAATCAAAATCAACAAAAAACTATGAACCAGAGACACTTTTTGGGGGGTGGGGGGCGGGAGAGGAGGGATTGGGGTCAGAATGGGGGGGTTGCAATTGTATGGGGAATATAAAAATAAAATTTATTATATAAAAAAAGATTTTTTTTTAATATCTTATTGAAGTAACATTGGTGTATAACATTATATGGGTTTCAGGTGTACAGCCTTATAAATCAACATCTGTATATACTACATTGCATTCACTACCAAAAATCTAGTTTCTGTCCTTCATGTGGGTACTATGACTGTCCTCATTCAAGAGACTGAGCCCTTGTCCCTTGTGAGGAAAATGGAGCAGTCCCAGGCAGCTGAGGTTTGGGACTGTACCACCAGAGCCTGCACCTGTGGCAAGACTCCATACAAAACGTACAAATAGTCAGGGATACTTTCTCCAGACACTGAGGATGGGCCCCTTACCCTGTCTGCAGTATCACTGTCCCTCACTGCCTGGTCTGCCTGTCCCCTCAAACAAGGAGCGCAGCGTCCCAAGTCACCATGTACATCAAATCCACTACAACCATTTGTGATCGGTGGGGCTCGCTAAGGCAGGGGGCACATTCCAATAGAAGGGCAATACCCCAACAACACTTGTGTCCCCTGGACATTTCCCTCCCCCTTCCCTCTTAATGTCAGAATTCCAAGGTGTTTGTTGATGTCTAGCAGTTATTGAAAATGTTTTACATTGTTGAATTGTCTGTTACATGAACGTCTGATATTTGTTTTTATCATTCTGCTGCATATATATTTTTCCAATTCTCTCTATTTTGTTGAAAATTGACTGCATTTCATTCTTTCTTGTGGTTATGTCATGTTCATGGGCATGGATGTACCAGATCTTTATGACCCACTCATTGATTGAAGGAGATTTAGGCTTCTTCCATGTCCTGGCTACTGTAATAATGCTGCTCTAGTTGCAGGGCATATGGATTTTTTTGTTGTTGTTGACAGTTTCATATTCTGTGGCTAGGTGTCCATGAGTGGGATTGCCTGGTTGTATGGTATTTCTATTTCTATTTTTAATTTTAAATTAAATTATTTAATTTTTAAGGAAAATCTAGTTTGATTTCCATAATAGTTTCACCAGTTCACATTCCCTCCAACAGTGTAATAGGGTTCCTTTTTCTCATTATCCTCTCTAAGATTTTTTTTTTGTGGGGGGATAGGTGCCATTCTTGCAGGTGTGAGGAGGTATCTTATTGTGGTTTAAATCTCCATACCTCTCAGGAGTGACCATAAACATTTTTTCATATATCTTTGGCCTTCAGATATTCTCATTAGTGAATATCTGTTCATATCTACTGCCCATTTATTAACTAGATTTATTTGTTGTTGTTAAATTGCATGTGTTTTTAGAAATATTTTGGATATTAATTCTTTATCAGTTACATATTGTATAACTATTTTTCCGAGTTAGTATGGTGTCTATTTAATCATCTTGTCTTTTCTTTTGCTGCATAGCTTTTTAATTTGAGATAATACCAGTTGTTTATTTTTGTTTCTAATTTCCTTTCTTTTAGTCATCTTAAATATCTTTATTGTTGATATTGTGGAATGTGTGGCCCAAGTTTTATTCTACATTATTTATTGTTGTAGGTCTTATACCTACATCTTTAATACATTTATGATTTATTTTTGTTGCCAAGTAATCAAACTTCATTTTTTTTAATGTGTGCCTTTCCAACTTCCCAGCAACATTTATTAAAGAGAATGCCTTGGAGGGGGCGGAGCAACATGGCGGCGAGGAGACGCTGCGAGTAAGATCTCCCATTAAAAAAAAGTTAATAGGGAGGAAAAGCGGCAGGTCCCAGTGAGAACTGGGACACGGAAGATAAACGGACGACTCCAGCAAACTGCCCGAAGAAGAAAGTTGCCATAAAAGAGGACGAGAAGGGAGGGAAGCGCAGAACCCTGCTCCCCTCCCCCGCCCACAGAGGCGGCACTCTCCGACCGGCAGAGACGAGGGAAACAACAAACCAAAACGCCCAACAAGAAAAACGGATGCAGCAAGTGGGACTGTGAGTGGAAAGGAACTATTTCAGCCACCACACCCCGTGAACGGGAGCTGAGGCGAACCCTGCAGGATCCGCCACGGAGGTGAGCTCCAGGCGCCATTAAAGAGCCCCGCCCACCAGGAGGAGACCAGCACCAGCACACAGCCCCGGCTGCCCGGTAAGCTTGCGCGAAAGCGGCGCTCGGATTGCAGCTGCCCAGGGCCCTGCGCCTGCGACCTAGGCGTGCTGGGAGACGGCGGAGGCCCTCCCTGAGTGAGCAGGAACAAGGTGCCCAGGCAGGGGAGCGGGATTCAAAAGGCGCCATTCCCGCGCCACTGATCTGGGCTACAGCCCGCGTCCTGGATCTGAGGGCTTTGGAACTGAGACCCGGGGCACGAAATTAGGGGCGTGGGTTCCCCACGAAGGTGGGGCACAAGGCAGACACAGCACCCCAAAGCCGTTGAGGTGTACCCTACCATCCCCGCTCTGCTCCCTGTCCCACGGGGTGGAAAATCAGCTCCCCAAGGGCTCTAGGAGAGATCTCTGGTGCCACCTAGCGACTTGACCCCAGCACAGGCTACTGAAGGAGCTAGTGGCCAGCTGGGGAGTTAGCCCACACCGGGCCCCTTCTGAACAAGTAGTCTGAGCCCACAGGGAGAGCGAGCACCCACAGCCGGGGCAGACCAGGTGCGCAGAAGAGTGTGCCTGAGACCAGAAGCGCAGGGACATTTCTTCAGTAAAGACTACCTGCAGAAGGCTTCCTCAGGAGCCAGAGGTGAGCGGGGGAAGTTCGCCCACGCCAGACCCCCTCTGGCCTGCAGTCCAAGCCCAGAGGGGAGCAGGAACCCACCGCCGGGGCAGACCAGGCGCACAGGGGAGTGTGTCCCCACATCGGCATTTTAGAACAGGGACCTTTCTCCAGTAAAGGCTGCTTGAAACTGACAGATGACTCCTGGAAGAACCAGAGGGGAACAGAGAAGCCCACCCAAGATGCCGGCAAGTCCCAACAACACAGTGTCCCAACGCATACGGCAAATTAGAAAACAGACAGTAGGGAGGAGAAGAACCACACGCAACCTAGCAACTCTCCAGAGAAAAAGCACACCACAAAAAGAAATCCAGCCCCCAGATTGCAACGACAATAACTTGGAAGAATTTCTGAGCCTTCCAGAAAGAGAATTTAAAATTGCCGTGATTAAAAAACTGACAGAAGTCATAAAGGAAAACAATGATAAGGGAAAAATAATCAACGATCAGAAGAATGCAATTGAGTCCCTAGAGAGGGAAAACAATGGTCAGAAGAAAGAAATTGAGTCCCTAAAGAGGGAAGTAAAAGAAATGCAGGAGATCAAAGAATTAATGGAAGAACTAAAGAATTCTGGGAAAAGCAATGAAAGCAGAATAGATGAAATGGAAGAACGAATAAGTAATCTTGAAGACACAGAAATAAAAAGAACCAAAACAGAGAAGGAAAGAGAAGTACGAAGGAAAAAGAACGAAGAAAGACTTCGGGAACTATCTGACTCCATGAGGAAAGGAAATATAAGAGTTATAGGAATACCAGAAGGAGAGGAGAGAGATGTAGGAACAGAGAAAATATTCAAAGAGATAATTGAAGAGAACTTCCCAAATGTGAAGAAGGAGCTGAAAATTGATATACAAGAAGCAAGAAGAACACCAAACTTCCACGACGAAAGGAAAAATACAGCAAGACACATAATAGTAAAGCTCCCAAGAATCCAGGACAAGGAAAAAATAATGAAGCTGGCAAGAGGGAAGAAACAGATAACATTCAAAGGAAAACCAATCAGGCTGACATCAGACTTCTCCGAAGAAACACTACGGGCAAGGAGAGAGTGGAGGGACATAGTCAACAGACTCCAAGAAAACAGATGCCAACCAAGAATACTCTATCCCGCAAAGCTCTCCTTCCTCTTTGAAGAAAGAATATGGACCTTCCCAGACAAACAGAAACTCCGGAATTTCATTGCAACTAAACCCCCACTCCAAAAAATACTACAAGGAGTCCTAAAGCCAGAACCTCAGAGCGACGAATAACAATGAAAGAAGGCCAAAAAAAAAAAAAAGTTATTAAAAGAATAAATAAATAAAATCAAAGGAAAGACAAACACAATGGCAAATACAGATGTTAACATATCAATATTAACTCTAAATGTAAATGGACTAAACTCTTCAATAAAAAGACACAGAGTTGCAGCCTGGATTAAGAAACAAAACCCAACCTTTTGCTGTCTCCAGGAAACACATTTAGCTACAAAAGATAAAAATAGGCTCAAAGTTAAAGGATGGAAAACAATCCTACAAGCAAATGGACCAAAAAAGAAAGCAGGAACAGCTATACTTATATCAGATAAAACAGATTTCAAACTCAAAAAGATAAAAAGAGACCCCAATGGTCACTACATTATGATCAAGGGGACAATACTTCAAGAAGAAATAACACTCATTAACATATACTCACCAAACGAAGGAGCACCAAAATATATCAGACAACTGTTGTCCTCTCTGAAAACAGACATCAGAGAAAACACATACGTAGTGGGAGACTTCAACACACCACTATCAACAATGGATAGATCAACAAGACAAAAAATAAGTAAAGAAACCAAAGCTCTAAATAAAGACCTAGAGCAATTGGGCTTAACAGACATCTATAGAACACTAAACCCCAAAAAAACGGAGTACACATTTTTCTCAAGCGCACACGGATCATTCTCCAGGATCGATCACATACTGGGGCACAAGACAAACATCAACAGATACACCAAGATTGAAATCATATCAACCATCTTTTCTGACCATGAAGGCATCAAACTAGAAATAAACCATAAAAAGAAGGCAAGGAACTTTCCTACCTCATGGAGATTAAAAACCACACTACTGGAAGACCATTGGACTAATGAGGAGATCAAAGAAGAAATTAAAAAATTTTTTGAATTGAACGACAAGGAGGATACCAATATCCTAAATGTATGGGATGCAGCAAAAGCAGTAATAAGAGGAAAATATATAGCAATAGAAGCTCACATCAAGAAGCAAGAAAGAACGCAAAGAAACAACCTAATCTCGAAGCTCAAAGATCTAGAAAAAGAACAACAAGAAAACCCCAAAACCAGTAGAAGAAAAGAAATAATAAAAACCAAAGCAGAAATAAATGAAATTGAAACTAAAAAAACAATCCAAAAGATCAATGAAACCAAGAGCTGGTTCTTTGAAAAAATAAATAAAATAGACAAACCCCAAGCCAGGCTCACAAAGGAAAAAAGGGAGAAAGCACAAATAAACAGGATCATCAATGAAAGAGGAGAAATCACAACGGACACAGCAGAAATCAAAAGAATAATCAGTAACTACTATGAACAGTTATATGGAAACAAGTTTAACAATCTAGAGGAGATGGACAAATTCCTACAACTCTACAATCACCCAAAGCTAGATAAAGAAGAAATAGAACACCTAAACAGACCAATTACAATTAGCGAAATTGAAATGGTAATCAAAAACCTCCCCAAAAACAAAAGCCCAGGACCTGATGGATTTACAAATGAATTCTACCAAACATTCAGAGACGAATTAGTGCCTATCCTTCACAAAATCTTCCAAAAAATTGAGAAGGAAGGGACAATACCAAACACGTTCTATGAAGCCAACATTACACTAATACCAAAACCGAACAAGGACAACACAAAAAAGGAAAACTACAGGCCAATCTCCCTAATGAACACTGATGCAAAAATCCTCAATAAAATTTTAGCTATCAGAATCCAACAATGTATCCATAAGATAATTCACCACGACCAAGTTGGATTCATTCCAGGGGCACAAGGATGGTTTAACATCCGAAAATCAATCAACGTTATCCAACACATCAACAAAAAGAAATATAAAAACCATATGATAATATCAATAGATGCTGAGAAAGCTTTCGACAAAGTGCAACACCCATTCATGATAAAAGCCCTTGAAGTTCTTGGGATACAAGGAACATACCTCAACATCATAAAGGCCATCTATGACAAGCCAACAGCCAGTATCATTCTCAATGGTGAAAAGCTGAAAGCAATTCCATTAAGATCTGGAACAAGACAAGGATGTCCACTCTCACCATTGCTTTTCAATATAATACTGGAAGTCCTAGCCAGGGCAATAAGACAAGAGAAAGACATCCAAGGAATCCAAATAGGAAAAGAAGAAGTCAAACTATCACTATTTGCAGACGATATGATATTATACATAGAGAACCCCAAAAACTCCACAGAAAAGCTAATTCAACTCATCAATCAGTTCAGTAAAGTGGCAGGATACAAAATCAACACGCAAAAGTCAGTAGCCTTCCTATACACAAACAATAAATCTGAAGAAGAAGAAATCAAAAAGACCATCCCTTTTGTTATTGAAACAAAAAAAATCAAATATTTGGGAATAAATCTAACAAAAGAGGTAAAGGACCTATACAAAGAAAACTATAAAACACTGTTAAAAGAAATAGAAGAAGACACAAAGAAATGGAGAGACATCCCCTGCTCATGGATTGGAAGAATAAACATTATTAAAATGGCCATCCTTCCAAAAGCAATATACAGATTCAATGCTATTCCAATCAAAATTTCAATGTCATTCTTCAAAGAAATAGAACAATTATTGATGAAATTCATATGGAATCACAAAAAACCCCGAATAGCCAAAGCTCTCCTGAAAAAAAAAGAAGGGAATGGAGGCATCAGACTCCCAGACTTCAAACTATACTACAAAGCCATAATCATCAAAACTGCATGGTATTGGAACAAGAACAGACATACAGACCAATGGAATCGAATAGAAAATCCAGAAATAAACCCACAGATTTATGGTCAACTAATCTTTGACAAAGGAGCAAAGACTATGCATTGGAGCAAAGAAAGTTTGTTCAATAAATGGTGCTGGGAAAACTGGGTCGCTACATGCAAAAGAATGAAGCTTGACCACCACCTCACACCATACACAAAAATCAACTCAAAATGGATTAAAGAACTAGACATAAGACCTGAAACCATAAAATATATAGAAGGAAATATAGGCGAAACACTACGTGATTTGCACATCAAAGACATCTTTACAGACACATCACCCAAAGCAGTGATAGTGAAGGCAAAGATAAACAGCTGGGACTACATCAAATTAAAGAGCTTTTGCACAGCAAAAGAGACAATAACAAAAACAAAGAGAAACCCCACCAACTGGGAGAACATTTTTGCACCCAACACTAATGATAAAGGACTGATCACAAAAATCTGCAAAGAGCTGATGAGACTCAACAACAACAAAGAAAATAATCCAGTCAAAAAATGGGCAGAAGAGCTTAAAAGAAACTTCTCTGAAGAGGAAATGCAAATGGCCAACAGGCATATGAAAAAATGTTCAACATCACTTGTCATCAGGGAAATGCAAATCAAAACTACCATGAGATACCATCTTACACCAGTGAGAATGGCACATATTAAAAAAACTAGCAACAACAAATGTTGGCGAGGGTGTGGAGAAAAAGGAACTCTTCTGCACTGTTGGTGGGAGTGCAAACTGGTCCAACCACTGTGGAAAGCTGTGTGGAGATTTCTGGACCTACTAAACATAGAGCTTCCATATGACCCAGCAATTCCACTCCTAGGTATTTACCCAAAGGACACAGAAACATCAATTCCAAAGAACACCTGCACCCCTATGTTTATAGCAGCACTGTTTACAATAGCTAAGCTTTGGAAACAACCCAAATGCCCAAAAATAGATGACTGGATCAAGAAGATGTGGTACATATATACCATGGAATATTACTCAGCATTCAAAAAAGATAAACACATGCAATTTGCTGCAACATGGATGGCGCTGGAAGGGATCATGCTCAGCGAAATAAGCCAAAAAGAAAAAGAAAAATACCGGATGGTCTCACTCATAGCAGGAATCTAGAAAACTTAAATAAGGGAACAGGAAAATGAATAACTATAAGAAAGTGAAAATCAAAATCAACAAAAAACTATGAACCAGAGACACTTTTAGAGGGGCGGGGGCGGGAGGGGAGGGATTGGGGTCAGAATGCGGGGCTGCAATTGTATGGGGAATATAACAATAAAATTTATAACAAAAAAAAAATAAAATAAAGAGAATGCCTTTCTTAGCTTTTGACAGTGTGCAACACCCATTCATGATAAAATCCCTTGAAATTCTTGGGATACAAGGAACATACCTCAACATCATAAAGGCCATCTATGACAAGCCAACAGCCAGTATCATTCTCAATGGCGAAAAGCTGAAAGCATTTCCATTAAGATCTGGAACAAGAAAAGGATGTCCACTCTCATCACTGCTTTTCAATATAATATTGGAAGTCCTAGCCAGAGCAATAAGACAAGAGAAAGACATATAAGGAATCCAAATAGGAAAAAAAGAAGTCAAACTATCACTATTTGCAGATGATATGATAATACACATAGAGAACCCCAAAAACTCCACAGAAAAACTAATTCAACTAATCAATCAGTTTAGTAAAGTGGCAGGATACAAAATCAACACGCAAAAATCAGTAGCCTTCCTATACACAAACAATAAATCTGAAAAAGAAGAAATAAAAAAAAAACACCTCCTTTTATTATCAAAACAAAGAAGATCAAATACTTGGGAATAAACCTAACAAAAAAGGTAAAGGACCTATACAAAGAAAACAATAAACTACTGTTAAAAGAAATAAAAGAAAACACAAAGAAATGGAAAGACATCCCCTGCTCATGGATTGGAAGAATAAACATTATTAAAATGGCCATCCTACCAAAAGCAATATACAGATTCAATGCCATTCCAATCAAAATTTCAATGTCATTCTTCAAAGAAATAGAACAATTATTGATGAAATTCATATGGAATCACTAAAAACCCTGAATTAGCCAAAGCTCTCCTGAAAAAATAAAAGAAGGGAATGGAGGCATCACACGCCCAGACTTCAAGCTATACTACAAAGTCATAATCATCAAAACTGCATGGTATTGGAACAAGAACAGACACACAGACCAATGGAATCAAATAGAAAATCCAGAAATAAACCCACAGATTTATGGTCAACTAATCTTTGACAAAAGAGCAAAGACTATGCATTGAAAGTTTGTTCAATAAATGGTGCTGGGAAAACTGGGTCGCTACATGCAAAAGAATGAAGCTTGACCACTACCTCACACCATGCACAAAAACCAACTCATAATGGATTAAAGAACTAGACATAGGACCTGAAACCATAAAATACATAGAAGGAAATATAGGTGAAACACTACATGACATGCACCTCAAAGACATCTTTACAAACACATCACCCAAAGCAGTGATAGCGAAGGCAAAGATAAACAGCTGGGACTACATCAAATTAAAGAGCTTCTGCATGGCAAAAGAGACAATAACCAAAACCAAGAGAAACCCCACCGACTGAGAGAACATTTTTGCATACAACACTAATGATAAAGGACTGATTACAAAAATCTGCAAAGAGCTTATGAGACTCAACAAAAACAAAGAAAATAATCCTGTCAAAAAATGGGCAGAAGAGCTAAAAAGAAACTTCTCTGAAGAGGAAATACAAATGTCCAACAGGCATATGAAAAAATGTTCAACATCACTTGTAATCAGGGAAATGCAAATCAAAACTACAATGAGATACCATCTCACACCAGTGAGAATGGCACATATTAAAAAAACTAGCAACAACAAATGTTGGCAAGGTTGTGGAGAAAAAGGAACTCTCCTGCACTGTTGGTGGGGGTGCAAACTGGTCCAGCCACTATGGAGAGCTGTGTGGAGATTTCTTGACCTACTAAATATAGAGCTTCCATATGATCCAGCATTTTCACTCCTAGGTATTTACCCAAAGGACACAGAAACATCAATTCCAAAGAGCACCTGCACCCCTATGTTTATAGCAGCACTGTTTACAATAGCTAAGCTTTGGAAACAACCCAAATGCCCACAAACAGATGACTGGATCAAGAAGATGTGGTACATATACACCATGGAATATTACTCAGCATTCTAAAAAGATAAACACATGCAATTTGCAGCAACATGGATGGCGCTGGAAGGGATCATGCTCAGCGAAATAAGCCAGAAAGAAAAAAAAAAAAAATACCGGATGGTCTCACTCATTGCGGGAATCTAGAAAACTTAAATAAGGGATCAGGAAAAAGAATAACTATAAGAAAGAAAATATCAAAACCAACAAACAACTATGAACCAGAGACACTCTATGGGGAGTGGGGGACGGGGAAATGAGGGCTTGGGGTCAAAATAAGGGGGTTGTAATTGTATGGGGAACATAAAAAATAAAATTTAATTAAAATGTGAAAAAAAAAGAGAATGCCTTTCTTCATTTTATGGCTTGGGATGTTTTATCATAGAACAAGTGCTGGAATATGTATAGATTATTTCTGGACTTCTGATTCTGTTCCATTGGTTCATGTATGTGTTTTGTTTTTAATACAGTTCCTTTAGAGTAAAGTTTGAAGTCAGGAAATATGATTCCTCCATTTCCTTTTATCTTAAGTTTGTTTTTTTCAATTCAAGTTCTTTTGTGGTTCCATATAAATTTCTATATTTTTTGTTCCGTTTCTTTGAAAAATATGACTGAGCTTTTGATGGGAACTGTAAGTTTATATATCATTGTAGTCAGGATAGTCATTCTGATCATATTTATTCCCTCCATCCACAGGCGCAGGATGTCCTTCCATTTCCTTACGTCACTGTGTAAGTTTTTAAATAATATATTGTAATTCTCATTGTATAGGTCTTTTACATCCTATAAAAAGTTGATTTCGGGGGCCTCCCCGGTGGCGCAGCGGTTGAGCGCTGGATTGTGAAGCTGCCCGCAGCCTCTGCGGCGCCAGTTCGATCCCCGGCTGCTCCCCGGCCACCGGAGGAGGGTCCCACATGGCGCGCAGACCTCTCCTGCCACCCGTTGCTCCCCTCAGCAGTGTACTTCGGTCCTTCTGCCTGCTCTGCTCCCTGCTCTGGCTCTGGTGAATTCTCTCACCCTCCAGCGCTTCTGACTGTACCCAGTGCATGTATAAACAAAACAAACAAACAAACAAATAAATAAATAAAACATGCCTCTATAAAAAAAAAAGTTGATTTCAAAGTCTTTTTGAAGCAATTATAATGGATTACAATTACTGTTTTCTTAATTTTTTTATTGTTTGCATATAAAAAAGTATGGATTTGTATGCTGCTTTTGTAGCATGCCACTTTGTTCTATTCATTTATTGTTTCTAATAACTTGAAAAAAAAGATTTTTTTTTTTACTTATGCATACAAGAACCAGGGTGTAGGCTGGAGGTGCAGGGATGGGGAGTGAGAGGATTCACCAGAGACAGAGTTGGGAGCAGAACAGGCAGAATGACTGAAATAGACTGCTGAGGGGAGCGGCAGGCGAGACAGGAGAAGTCTGCTGTACCATGTGGGTATCTCCCTGGCCAGGGATCAAACTCATTCTACAGTGGCTGTGGATAGCTTCATAGTGCTGAGACTCAACCCCTTGTGCCACCAGTGAGGCAATGTTTCTAATAACTTTTTGATGGAATCTTTAGGATCTTCTATATATGATATCATAGAGTTTGTAAATAGTTTCCCTTTTCTTTGCCTATTTGGAATCACTTTATTTCCTGTATTGTCTGATAGCTCTGGCCAAATCATCTAATATTGTTAAGTTGAAGGGGGTGACCATGGACATTCTTTTCTTGTGCTGCATCTTATGGGGAAAGCTTTCAGTTTTTCACCATTGAGTGGTTATATTGGTTTGTGGTACATGGCCTTTATTATAATGAAGTAGGTTTCTTCTATTCTTTTGTTTCGAGGTTTTATCATAAATGTGTGTTGAATCTTATCAAATGCTTTCTCTGCATCTGTTGATATTTTCTTGTGATTTTACCTTTATTTGTTGATATAGTATATTAAATTAATTGATTTATATGTATTAAAGCATCCTTGCATCTAGCAAGGATGCAATACTAGCAAATTTGATTTGCTAGTATTTTATTGAAAATTTTTGCATTGATGTTCATCAAGGACATGGGTGTATAATTTTCTTGTACTGTCTTTTTCTAATGTTGGTATTTAGGTAATGTTGACATAAAATGTGTTAGGGAAGATTCCTTCTTCTTGTATTATTTTAAAGATTTATTTATTTATACAAGAACTGGGGTACAAGCCAGAGGTATGGGAGGGTGATTTATCAGAGATAGAGTGGGGAGCAGAACAGACATACAGACCAAAAACACTGCTGAGGGGAGCAGTGGGCGAGACAGGAGAGGTCTGCCACACCATTTTCTTGTATTCTTAAAAACAATTTGAGCAAGGTGAGCATTAGTTCGTCTTTAAAAATGTGATGAAATTCATTTGTAAATCCATCTGGTTTGGGGTTTTAATTTTTCTGAATTTTTGTATTATTGTTTCAATTTCTTATGATTGTGATTGGTTTAGGTCATCTCTTTCTTCCTGAGTTAGTCTTGGAAGATTATGTTGATCTAGAAATTTATACGTTTCTTCAAGGTTATCAAATTTATTGGCTTATAGTTGTTCATAGTAAGCTCATAATGTTCTGTATTTTTGTGCCACCTGTAGTGATTTCACCTCTTTTACTTGTGATTCTGTTAGTTAATGTTGTCTTTCCTTTTTTTGTTAAGATAGCTAGGGTTTTATATATTTTATTTATCTTCTCAAAGAACCAGTTCTTTGTTTGATTGATTTTTGTATAGCTTTTTTGATCTCTATTTCATTTATTTCTCTTTTTTTTATTATTTCTTTCTCTCCACTAATTGCAGGTTTTACTCCTTTTTTTCAAGTTGCTTTTGATGTGATAATAAGTTGTTTATTTTAGATTTTTCTTCTTTTTTTGATATGGGTCTGTATTGCAGTTATCTTCCCCCTTAAGTTCTTTTCGTACAACCCAGAGATTTTGATAATTTATGTCATCATTTTCATTTTTTTTAGATTTATTTATTTATATAAGAACCAGGGTATAGGCCAGATGCGCGGGAGGGTGAGAGGATTCACCAGAAACAGAGTGGGGGATCAGAACAGGCTGACTGACGAAATACATTGCTGAGGGGAGCAGTGGGTGAGACAGGAGAGGTCTGCCACACCATGTGGGACCCTCGCTGTCTGGCCGGGATCAAACCCGCATTGCAGAGGCTATATGGACAGCCTCACAGTGCAGTGCTCAACTACCTGCGCCACCAGGGGAGGCCCTGTCATCATTTTCATTTGCCTCAAGGTTTATCTTAAAAAAGTTTCTGCTTTTTCCCTCTTTCATCTAATTGCTATTCAGCTGTATATAGCTTGATCTTCATGTATTCATGAAGTTATAAGTTATCCCTTATAGTTGACTTCTAATTTTATGGTATTGTGTTTAGAGAAGGTACTAGATATAATTTCAAACTTTGTGGTTTCATTGAAAATTGATTTGAGTTCCAAGATACGGTCAATTCTTGAAGATGTTCTCTGAACAGCAGCTCTGATCTAATTCAGGCTACAGCTTTTCTATGTGTTGAAACTCAAATTCAAACCAGCAGTCCTTGTTCTGTGCCCTCATCTTTGTAGCACTCCAGCACCTGCTTTCATGCCCTTACCCAGCACAGCACTGGCTGTAAGGAGCCCCAAATTAAGCATGTACACAAGACAATAGCTGCAGGGGGCTCTGCTCTGAAGTCATTCCTCCCTCTTGTGGGTTGTACCCCCCCATTATTAATTTAAATAAAATTCAAAATTTCCTACCCCTTTTTTGATGTCCCTATTGTGCATGCTGATAATCAATTTTGTTCTCAGGAGTTTTGACTTTCTTTAATACCAGTTTTATTGTGCATGTCTGAAAGAGATGAACCCAGAGCCATTATTTTGTTGCCATCTTGCTGGACTCCAGAGATGGTAATATTATTAATTCTATTTTATCAAGAAGATTGAGCTTGATTCATTAAACCAAACTTACAGGCCCGGGCCCTCCCTGCTTATTCTTCCTTCCCAAGAATGCTCATGGCCAATGCTCACTGACTCTGGGTCTTGGGTGATCTTTCAAGTCTTGCACTTTTTTCCATGCTGTTCCCACTGCCTGGTATGCCCTCTCTCTTTTCTTTATCAGAAAACTCAATAGACATTGTTGAATCAAGCTAATCATCATCTTTGGAATGCTTCTCTGGACCTCTTCTTCCAAACAGAGTTATGACTTCCTTCTCTGGCCATCTGTAGCCTTTGGGAGATTCTTCTGGTACAATGATTATTCCACCATACTCTAGCTTTGTGTTCCCAGACTGAGGGTTGCTCTGGGACAAAGATTGTGTCTTGTTTTCCTTTGTGTTCCCAGTACCAAGCATAGCAACAGAAACATAAAAGGCACTGGGGAAAAGTTCGATGAATAAATGAATGACTTGATCTTTCCAACATTTAAACATGAGACCTAGAGATTTTATTAGATGATGAGAAGACCATTACCCAATACTGGAAATAAAAAGACAGAGCTGAATTTATTGCTTACTATAGAAAGGGGCAGCCATACTATCAGGAAATGTCTCTGAACAAAGCAGAAAGATGATTTTTGTATAGGACTTTGGGGAAAGCCTAGGGTGCAGGCATTGAAAGACTTTCAGAAGCTCACCTAATTTGATATCACTTGTGGAAGTATAATTACTTGAGTTTGGTTGTTGTTGTTGGCTCCTCTCAATGGCATTGTTTTCTGTTATGAGTTTGTTCCTATTTTGTTGACTTTCAGAAGCAAGGGCTGACAGTGACTTGTTGCAAAAGCAATTTTATGGAGGCAAATTTCCATTTATCCATTGAACAAACTTAAACTCTGCTCCCGAGGCTACTTGTTGCCATGGCTACAGAATAACCTATCTCTTCTTAAATCTGAGGGAACTTTTTATTTCATAACTAAAGCATTTATGATCCAACACATGATATTGGTAATTTTAGTTAATGCAAATAACTTTGAATGAACTCTCAAAATCA
Organism: Talpa europaea; assembly: GCF_964194135.1. NCBI lineage: Eukaryota > Metazoa > Chordata > Mammalia > Eulipotyphla > Talpidae > Talpa > Talpa europaea. The sequence goes on along the minus strand of NC_140076.1, from coordinate 67,868,565 downwards.
CTTAGTAAACAGAAGCAAACTCTTTTTTATCCCAAAAAATCAAATTTCCATATTTACCTTTATAGACTCAATGTTTCCAAGAAGTTCAACTTAATGTTTCTGCAAATTAATGACTTTTTTTTTGAATCAACCTCCAAGGATTTTTATAGCTTTGGAAAAAAAAAAGTTTGATGCTGTTAGTAGATCACAAATAGAAACAGGGTGCCTGGTCTTTTTTATTTTCAGGGAATTACTCATAGCACATTGTTTTTTAGATAAATGAGCAGCATTTAAAAAGTCCTTTGGAATTTCATACAAAATACAACTTCAGCAAGAGATAAGTAATTATTTTACTCTGAATCAGACTATTTTTGCTCTACATGCTGGGAAAATTCCAAAAAATTCCACAGGAATGGACTCATGTGGAGAGAAAGGAGAGAAGACAGCCCACACGACCCCAGGGCTGTTGGAGCTTTCATGAAGCTACATCTCTCTCCAGTGACTCAACAGGAAAAGGATTAGATGTCCTATATCACCACACCTCTAACCTCAAATGTGTGCTGAGAGGCATGCTGATGTGGCAGGGGCTGCACAACTGTCCAGGGAACTAGTGCCCCCCCCATGTTGCTGATTGTGATGGTCAGTCCCCTGTGTTTGCCTGTTAAGCCTCTTGAAATGTTCAGTTCGGTCCCTTGCTCTCATTTTCTCCTCCTGATTTCCTTGAATGTGCTGGCTTGCATTTCCTCCCATCCACAGGGGGGTCCTTTGTTTCCTTTCTTTTTAAAAATTGAAGTAACATAGATTTTAAACATTATTTAGGTTTCAGTTGTAAATTGAAACCTTATAAATCAACTTCTGTATATATGATATGTTCATCACCAAAAGTCTAGTTTCCAACCGTTACCATGCAATATACTCTATCCAATATACCCACTCCATCCTTTCCATTCTGGTGACCACTATTCTGTCCTTGTAGACTAAGAGTTTGTTTTTGTTTTACGTGTTCATTAGCTTTGCTTCTTTTTCTTCCACATATGAGGGAAACAATACAGTGTTTGCCTTTCACTGTTTGACTCAGCATAATACCCTCTAGGTGGATCTGTGTTGTTAAAAATGGTGGGATTTCATCTTTGAGTCCTTCTTCTTTTCTCAGACTCTCTAAGCTATAGTACTTTGTGCTCTTTTTTCTTCATGCACCTTCTTTCCCATGGAGATCTTAGTTAATCACATGACAGTGACTTACATTTTCATACCTCTGGTCTGTACACATCCTTGTGGTTGATGTTCAGATATCCGGTTGAACTCTGAACTCTCTAATGAGCATCTCATATGTAACACTGCCAAACTAGACCTCCTGGTTCCTTCTCCCAGCTCACCTCATTCTTCCACTTCCTACACCTACCCCTATTTCATTCAGTCTTCCCCATTGGCCAATCACTTAGGTCAAGAGTGGAACCTGAATTTTCATGTCCAATCCATCAAGCCCTGATGGCACTTCCTCCCAGGCATCTTTCTGATTGACCATTTCTCTCCTCTTCCAGTTCCAACATCAACCAGGCACGTCTAGCTTCTGCCTAAAGGAAGAGACTTTGTGCTTAGTCTTTGCATGTTTCTCCTTCAATTCTTGCAACATTCTTAGAAGGAGTAGCAATTATATTTCTATTATACACACACACTGCCATCTCCTCCTTCCCACCACCATTTTACTCATAAGGAGACTAAGGCTCAGAGAGGTAAGCTCATTCATACAAAGTTGCGTAGTTTATAAATGACCGGACAAGAAATTAAAGTTTGATGTCTCTAGAAGGATTTATCTATTAAATTTGGCATTCTAATTCTTAACAAAGTATGTGAAATAACAAAGCCAATCTTAATATACACCTAGTTTGTAAATGCTCTTTCCACTTATTACCTCTTTTAAGTTTTACAATGTTGGTACTCTCTTTCAACAATCAAATTCAAAAGAGAAAACTGATGTCCTGGATGTCAACACAGTTTCCCAAGGTCATACAACTGGTAAGGTACAGAGCTGGGGCTGGCTACAGTTCAGGTATTTTCTGTGCTACCTCAATGCCTCTGGGTGGACATAACTTTGGAGCTGACTTCTGCGTTCCCCATTGATGAGGCTAACTCAACAGCACTTCTCATATTGCCACATTACTTCTGATGCCCTGGCCTCCCTGACTCCACATCTGAATAATATCAAGGGGGAAGGAGAAAAAGCTCCCACTTATTGAGTACCTACTATGTGCTGGATACTTTACTCATAGGTAGCATTTTGGGAAAGTTTAGTAGCAGTGCCAAGAATTCTTTTATAAGGAGAAAATTCGGTTGGCTTTGTAAAAAACATCTTGATAAACTCACTGTGGGGTGGAAAGAAATTTGAACTGAGTCATATGAAAAGTGATGACAGTTGGGAAGAGATGGAGGAAGAGGTCTGAGCCCTGGGAGGGAAGATGTCCAACAGAGGACTCGTTGTCAGCATGAGGAGTGCAGACTGGGAAAGGATCAGGAACATTGAGCGGTGGATGAGGCCATCCAACTGCGATGTGTGATGTAAAACCCACATTCCCCTTCCTCTATGGACTTCAGTAACATGCACATTGCTCATAATCACTCTGGAGCAATGGGCACATGCACAGCAGGGTTCAACCCTATGTTGAGGTTAAATCAGGGTGAAAATAAGTGCTGCCTGAGGGGAGACACCTAAAATTATGGGGGTTGCTGACACAAGATTATATCTATTGTTCTCCAGTCCTCTCAACACATTGGTACAAGAAGTATGATGACTCCCACAACAGAGAGGAAGAGATGCAAGGGAGTCGTAACTTCTAAAAAGCCCATGCTGGTGATGTTAGTGGATGAAATTCACTAACACCTGATATGTGATAGCTAACACCTATCACATGAGACATTGCCATTTCCAGATCTCTTAATGGGGGTAGCTTGAATTCTAACAGTCTCATCAGCTTTAGATACAGAACAGGCAGTAAAAACCCTAATAGTTGAATCCTACTAATGAGTTGCCCCCATTCTGTTGACAATTTCTTGCAGAAAAACTGTGCCTCATCCCAAGTGGTTATTTGAAATTCCCAGGTGTCTCACAGAGGCTCACACATAAGCCTGCTTCCACTTGTTCTCCATGCCTGCTTTGTCTGTTAACACAGTGGGTGCCAGGCTGCATACCGTGGGGCACCCAGGGCCACCAGAGTTTCCCAGTGGTGATCCTCAATGATGCATGTGGGCACAAAAGGTGTTTCAGGCATTGACCAAATTAGAAGGAACATCTTGTCTGGGCTCAGTCTCATTTGAGGATACTTTCAATCACAGAGGCATGGGAGTTTCAGAACTCTACTCACTTACATGATTATCTAACCAGCTCACCCTGCTTTCATTCTTTACTGAAGATGGTGTGATGGTTAATTTTATGTGTCAACTTGGCTAGGCTAAGGGATGTCCAGAGAATTGGTGAAACATTGCTTTTGGGTATGTTTGTAAATGTGTTTCTGAGAGAGGTTAGCATTTTGATTCAGTAGATTAGGTAAAGAGATTTGTCCTCAGTACAGGCAGGCATTATGCAATCTGTTGAGGGCCCAAGTGGAAGAGAAAAGACCAAATTTAATAACATACAAATGGATAATTCACATAGCTATAAATTCTAAAGTAAAATAGGGAGAACCAAGGCCTTATATCTTATGCTAAGGGACCTGAGGCATTGGGGATAGAGGAGGGATTTGCACATGATGAAGAGGGGGTGACTTCACCTTCACTCTAATGGTAAGAAGATGTGTTTCTCAGAGGGAACATGTGCACTGATAAACCTACATGGGCATGATAACCCACTCTGTCCCCAAACTACATTCTTCCATGTCATTTGAAGGATCATTGATCACTTATTTGAGTAGGGGGAGAACAAAGGCTCATGTGGTGATGATCTCTTCACGGATGAGTGGAAGGGCAAAAGGATAAAGGGAAGGCAAAATACTAAGGTTCTCATAAGGCTCCTGGGCTTTGGTTGACCTTAGTTCCATATACCAAATGATGCATATTAGAAAAAGTCTGCGCTGATAATCTTGAAAAAGAATATGATCCCTTTTGGGGACACCGGGCCCACATCTCTAATAGGTGGGTGGTAGGAAATACATGTGGAGAAATTACCACCTGAATTGGACTTGAAGGATGGCTGGGTATTCACTAGACTTTCGGGTCTTGCATAGGGCCATCCTAGGCAGAGAGACAAAATAGAAATGTAAAGACTCTTATGGGTCTATTCACACTCCTCTCTCCTACCCTTTCTTGTCCCAAACTAACAAATATTACTCTTTTTATTTAATGTATATTAAATGTTTACAAAATGCTGAATTCCATTCTAGGCAGTGATAGTAGTGAAAAAGACAGGTAAGGTTGAAATATTCACAGAATTTCCATTCCAGAGGGAAAGGCCATTAACTGTTCAAGAGGAAGTTAGTCTGTCTCTATTCTTCTAGTTCTGTAGGCTGGAAAATAATCAAATTGACGCCAGGGAGACCAGCAAGAGAAAGAGACAAACTTTAATTATGTGCACAGGATACATAATTCCACACATAGAATAATAGAACCTTTCTTCTGGCCATTCCATTGAGGTTATATAGTCTCCACAATGGGGGAAATAATTTTAGGAGGAAAAAAAAAAACAGAACAAAGAACTTTGCAATTAAAAAAAAAAAGAAATTTTCAGACCTTATCTACACAGGCATCAAAAACAGACCTTACAAGCCGTAGGCTGAGGTGAAAAGGTGGTAAGATTCTCAGTCATCACACAGACCACCAGAGATTTACTTCCTGTCTTTAGGGAGAGAGAGAATTAGGTAAAATTCATCATTCTTGGACCTTCTGTATCTTCCCTTTTTTTAGTTCAAATTAATCAACAGGCCACTTAGACACACCAGCCCATGTGTCCCCAAACCAATGAATATTTCAAGTAATAAATGTGCTCTATGAGATAGAAATTGAAGGGGAAGGAAGGAGAGTTTCAACAGTGTGCAGGGAAGCTCCTTGAAACTGGGACACTGGAGCTGACACCCCAAGGCAAGGAGGACTCTGCCTTGTGAGATGGGACTGAAGAGCATTCCAGAGGGAAGAGCCAGTGTGAGTCCATGAGGAACTCTTGGGTTGCATGTGTCCAGAAGAGAAAGAATGTCATGATCGGAGGAAGTGAGCATGAAGTTGGGGGCACTAGATGCAGTTGGCATGGCTTAAAGGTTGAGGTCACAGGAAATGCTGAATTATCTCATTTAATCCCAAGACAGTCTTGGCTGGGAGGTGCTATAATCTCAGTTTAGGGTAGAAACGTTGACCATGCTCAGGAGCTAGGATTGGAATCTAATGCAGCAGGCAAACATTTTTTCTTCAGTTGTATTTCAATAGGCTAACACTAACTACAGTGAAATCTTGATTTGCTCCTTAAACACTTGTGTTTTTTCAAGTATCTTCTGGAATCCTGAAGCTCAACATGCAACATTTTCCTTGTTGAGAAACAAATATCTGGGTTTGAGTTCCTGGACTCTGGATAGACAGAAAGAGCTACATATTAATCTAATTTTCCAGAAAAAATTGAGTACTTTACAGATCCCCCTGGTGACTCTCTTAATATCAGCACATTTTCTATTATGCCCTGTCCATACTTAAGTATAGTTTAGTCCATGATCAAATTCTCCCCAAACCTGTCACTCATGGTGGGAAATTCATCTTTTTGGATTGAGTATTAGAGAGTTGAATGGGGAAAAATACTGGGGCTCAAACATTCCTGAGTTCAGACCCTGGCTTTGCCATTTACTAGTTGTGTGACCCAGGACAATTTATTTATGACTCTGGGATTCGTGAAAAGTCCAGAATGGGGCCTACTACATAGTAGGTGCTCAATAAATGCAATTTTATTTCTTCTCTTCTTTTTCCTTTCCCCACACTTGATAGAACAAAATAAACATTTTCATTTTTTTTTTTTAAGATTTATTTATACAAGCACTGGGTAGTCAGAAGTGTGGGAGGATGAGAGAATTCACCAGAGCCAGAGCAGGGAACAGAACAGGCAGACCAATGAAATACACTGCTGAAGGGAGCAGCGGGTGCAGCAGGAGAGGTCCATGCGCCATGTGGGACCCTCACCAGCAGCCGGAGATCGAACCAGCGCTGCAGAGTCTGTGGGCAACCTCGCAGCCCTTCACTCAACCGCTGCGCCACCAGGGGAGACCCTACATTTCCGTTCTTAAATATGCCAAGCCACCTTGCAGACTGGGCAAATGGACTTATTTGCTTATAGTAGCAAAGACTTAAAAACATTAGAGTGGGTCTATAATGCTACACTTGGTTAGCTCAGTCGGTGTTCCATGGAATAAGCATCACTCTGAAGGAATGGCCTGCTCATTTTGCCTTTGGGTTTATGTACTGTCTCAAGATGACAGAAACAGCAGCTTACACTTACTGTGAATTTACCTTATGCTAGACATTTCACTGACATCTTATTTATCCCTATAACCTTGGGCCTCCCTGGTGGTGCAAGGGGTTAAGCATCACACTATGAAGAAATCCGCAGCAATCCCCGACCAACCAGGGAGAAACCCATATGACGCAGCAGACCTTTCCTGTCTTACCCACTGCTCCCCTCAGCAGTGTATTTCAGTCAATCTGCCTGTTCTGTTCCCCACTCTGTCTCTGGTGGATCCTCACACACACACACACACACACACCCCCAACGCATGTCTGGCCTATTCCCTAGCTCTTATATGCATAAATAAATAAATCTTAAAAAAAAATAATCCCTATAACCTTAAGAGGCGGCACTCAGCCCATTTTATGGATAACATAAAAGAGAATCAAAGAACATGACAGCTCAGCACTATAAAATTGGGACTCAACCCAGTTCCCCCATTTCTCAGCACTCTCTTCATTTCCACTCTTGGACCTGTGGGGACACAGCTGTGTGACTCTTGAGGTAACCATTTTCCAAGAGATCTTTACTGGATACTCAAGACTCAATCAGCTAATCAGCAAATTATACTGACTAGTTGGAATATATATATGTGAAACCTGAAATCAAATTGCTTTGTATGATTTAACCCATTTATGATATAATACTCGGGAAGAGTGTTGGATTTATTGTAACTCATTCAGAACAAAAAAATGCTTCTGTTGATTTGGTGAGTGTATGTCAGGGCACAGAGGAAAATTTGCTCATCTTTCCAGATTCTTCTGAAACTGGATGAGCAAACAAATTAACATCAGACAGATTGGTAAGAGAATAAACCAAAATTTAGTAATATACATGTTGAGAATTTATGTGACTATAATTTCTAAAGCAAAATCTCATTAAGAAATGAGAATTTATGTGACTAGAGGTTATGTGACTAAGCACAGGTTCTGTTGACCTATAATTTCTAAAGCAAAAACCAGAGGTTTATATCCTGTGCTAAGGAGTCTGGGACATTAAAGAAAGAAAAGGGATCCCACATGTCAAGGAAGGGACAACTTGCTATGAGAAAACCTTGCCTCTAGATGTTTCCCTGCCTTAAGATAGGTTTCTTCAATAATAATAATAATAATAATAAAAACTTGTTCTGGAGATGTCCCTAAATCTGGGCAACCTTGTGTTCTTTAACTAATGGTAACCATTTCTCCCAATATCCACAGGGCTGCAATTAGCCGTAGTTCCTTTTACCAAGGTGACATGTACTGGAAAAGCAGACATCTTAGTAAAAGCCTATCTCACCCCTTTTGTGGAGATCAATCACACATACAAATCCATTAAAAATTATTTTCTCCTGGGCTTCCCTAGTGGTGGAAGGGGTTAAGTCTCAGCACTATGATGCTATCCACAACCACTGCAGCACGGGTTATAACCTTAGTCAGGAAGCTACCCACATGGCGTGACAGACCTCTCCTGTCTCGCCCGCTGGTCCCTCAGCACTGTCAGTCAGTCAACCTGTTCTGCTCCCCACTCTGGGAAATCCTCTTACCCCCCTGCACCTCTGGCCTACACTCCAACTCTTATATGAATAAATAAATAAAATAAATCTTTTTAATTTTTTTTATTTAAATACTTTATTTTATATAATTCTTACATCTTTTTTATATTTTTTTTAAAAATATTTATTTATTTATTTATACAAGCAGTGGGCACAGTCAGAAGCATGGGAGGGTGAGAGAATTCACCAGAGCCAGAGGGGAGAGCAGAGCAGGCAGACTGACAAAGTACACTGCTGAGGGGAGCAGCGGGTGGCAGGAGAGGCCTGTGTGCCACGTGGGACCCTCGCCCGGCAGCCAGGGACTGAACTGGCTCTGTAGAGGCTGCGGGCAGCCTCGCAGCCCAGTGCTCAACTGCTGCACCACCGGGGAGGCCCTTTTTCATCTTTGCACAATGTATGCATTTTCATTTGGTTATATTCCCCATATAATCGCACCTCCCCCCTTATTTTGACTCTAGTCCTTCCTTTTCCCCCTCCTTCCCTCCCTCATCCTCCCATAGGGTGTATCTGGTTTATAGTTGCTTGTTGATTTTGATTTTTACTTTGTATTGATTAGTCTTTTTCCTGGTCTCTTATTTAGGTTTTCTAAATTCCTGCTATGAGTGAGATCATCTGGTATTTTTCTTTTTCTTTCTGACTTATTTCGCTGAGCATGATCCCTTCTAGTTCCATCCATGTTGCTGCAATCTGCATGTGTTTATCTTTTTTGATTGCTGAGTAATATTCCACTGTGTATATGTACCACATCTTCTTGATCCAGTCATCTATTTTTGGGCATTTGGGTTGTTTCCATATCTTAGCTATTGTAAATAGTGCTGCTATAAACATAGGCATGCAGGTGCCCTTTGGAATTACTGTTTCTGTGTCCTTTGGGTAAATACCTAGGAGTGGAATTGCTGGATCATATGGAAGCTCTTTTGGTAGGATGGCCATTTTAGTAATGTTAATTCTTCTAATCCATTAGCAGGGGATGTCTTTCCATTTCTTTGTGTCTTCTTCTATTTCTTTTAACAGTGTTTTATAGCTTTCTTTTTATAGGTCTTTACCACTTTTATTAGATTTATTCCCAAGTATTTGATTTTTTTGTTTCAATATTAAAAGGGATAGTTTTCTTGATTTCTTCTTCTTCAGATTTATTGTTTTTTTTTTTAAAGATTTATTTATTTATTTATGCAAGCACTGGGTACAGTCAGAAGCACCGGAGGGTGAGAGAATTTACCAGAGCCAAGTGGGGAACAGAACAGGCCGAAATGGACCGAAATACACTGCTGAGGGGAGCAGTGGGCGCAGCAGGAGAGGTCTGCATGCCATGTGGGACCCTCACCCAGTGGCAGGGGATCAAACCGGTGCTGCAGAGGCTGCAGGCAGCTTCGCAGCCCAGTGTTTAACCGCTGCACCACCAGGGGAGGCCCCAGATTTATTGTTTGTGTATAGGAAGGCTACTGATTTTTGTGTGTTGATTTTGTATCCTGCCACTTTACTAAACTGATTGATTAGTTGAATTAGTTTTTCTGTGGAGTTTTTGAGGTTCTCTATGTATATTATCATATCATCTGCAAATAGTGATAGTTTGACTTCTTTTCCTATTTGGATTCCTTGTATGTCTTTCTCTTGTCTTATGCTCTGGCTAGGACTTCCAGTATTATATTGAAAAGCAGTGGTGAGAGTGGACATCCTTGTCTTGTTCCAGATCTTAATGGAAATGCTTTCAGCTTTTCGCCATTGAGAATGATACTGGCTGTTGGCTTATCATATATGGCCTTTATGATGTTGAGGTACGTTCCTTGTATCCCAAGAATTTCAAGGGCTTTTATCATGAATGGGTGTTGTACTTTGTCGAAAGCTTTCTCAGCATTTATTGATATTATCATATGGTTTTTATATTTCTTTTTGTTGATGTGTTGGATGACACTGATTGATTTTCAGATGTTGAACCATCCTTGTGTCCCTAGAATTAATCCTACTTGGTCATGGTGATTTATCTTATGGATACATTGCTGGATTCTGATAGCTGAAATAATAAAATAAATCTTTAATAAAGTATTTTCTTCTGCATGGGTCCAAATATCCTTCCAGCAATATTGAAATGCTACTCAGAGACAAGACCGTGTGTGGGCAGGGGTCACACCTATCATGTAACATACCTCCTCTCACTGTCCTTGTCCATTTCCTCCCCATGTAGGCATCAAAGGACATACAATGTTTTGATTTTCCTGTGTTTTTTTTTTGAAGATTTTTTAATTTATTTATACAAGAACTGGGGTACATGCCAGATGCATGGGAGGGTGAGAGGACTCACCAGAGACAGAGCGGGAAACAGAACAGGCAGACTGATGAAGATGAAACACACTGCTGAGGGGAGCAGTGGGTGCAACAGGAGAGGTCTGCGGCACCATTTGGGACCCTTGCCGGCCGGCCAGGATCAAACTGGCATTGTAGAGGCTGTGGACAGCTTCACAGCGCTGTGCTCAACCGCCTGCACCACCAGGGGAGGCCCTCCTGTGTTTTCTTATTCAATAAATCAAGCAATATATTATGTATTCTAATAAGTTTGCATGTTTTGGCCCCAATCTGGCCAAACACTCAGAGATAGCTGCCCCAATAGGCAGTTTCTTCATGGCTTGTGTAAACTCATTTATTCCTTTTGGATTAAATCCTGATAAGGATCCTAATTTCCTTATCTCTCGAGGTGAGGCCATCACCCAGAGAAATCACAGACTGATTGACAAGACTTCCATCATCCCAAGTGACCACAGGATGCTAGAAATCTATTTCATCTATGTCTTTTCTAACACTGAAGAATCTGAGTCCTCAACATAATCTTTATTTCATCTTAATCCAGTGGGCATTAATTGGCCTCAAAGCAAATGTATCATGTCATCAACCTTTCCTGCTGAAGTTCTGACTGAGAAATTATTTAGGATAAAATATTTCTCTCTCTCTCTCTTTTTTTTTTTTTTGGTATTTATTTATTCCTCTCGATGTCTGGTTTTTTGGCACACACTTTCCATCCCTTGGGCTTCTCTTTATGGCAAAAACAGAGATTCTGTTGACTAAAAGAAATAACTAGTAGTAAAAGTTCTACTTTACTCAGAGCTTATGATGTACCAGACAAAAATTAATAAATAGTCTCAAACTCTAATATAATTTCATCCCCATTTTACGAGATGAGACTTCAAGGGACTAATTAACTTAACTTGCCTGAGTCCTCATAGTAAATCATAGAACTTGGATTTGCTCCAAAGTCTGCTTAATACAAGGTCAAGGTGTAGAGCAAAATTCTTCCATTCCTCTGGGTTCTTCTCAAGATAAAATTGCTGGTCAAGCAAAATAATTAGTAGGAGAAAAAGGCCAAATTTAATTACCTGTGTATGGAGAATTTACATGGTTAGAAATTCTAACGTAGAACGAAAAGGTCAAGGGATTATTTCCTGAGCTAAGGGAGGGGACAGGTCCCTGCAGTGTCAAGGAGAGTGGAGAAGTCCTCACATGGCAAGGAAGGGATGGTTTCCAATGAGAAAGCCTAGCCTCTAGATGTCTACCCTGCCAGAAGACAGGTTTCTCTCATAAAAAAAAGATTATTTCTGGAGAGAATCCTAAATCTTAAATCTGGGGAGTCTTCAGTCTTTAAGGGTATGGTAACAGTTTCTTCTGAGACCCACAAGATCTCATTGAGCTTAGCGCCACATGCCAAGGTGACAGTATTGAAATAAGCCTGCTCTGGACATCCTGGATAGAGCCTACCTAAACAAATTTAGGAAGGCCAGAGAAGAGATGATAAAGAGGCAACCATATTCAACAGACTGACATCAAATTCTCCCACCTAGACAGTGAAATAGTAAGTTACCTGGCATTTGTAAGGGGCAGAAGTCCTAATGCAAAAATGTTGAAAGGTAGTCTGAGGGGCATCCCCAGACCCCCAAACTTTGCACACTGTAAATGGGTTTTGCCATCTGCCACATAAAGACAAACATCCTCTTAGTGCATAAGACCTTCAACAGAAAGGAACTTTAATAGAATTAGTGTGCAATAGAGAAAGAAGGGTATTTCCTAATGAAATACCCAAAGTTAGCCATCCTTTCATGCCCAGTCAAGCAGGATTGACCCAAAGTGGAGCCAATAAAGTAAGCCATAGAAAAAAAGTTAGTAAGAAAGTCATAACAGACAATCCTTTTACACTATTGTACTTATCAATACCATAAGCTTACGTTGTCTGCTTCCAAGAAAACCCCTGCTGTTCAAACTTGTATTGTTCCAAGGCCCAGTATACCCTTTCCATGTCTGGGATGCCCTTTTTTCCCCTTTATCCTTTGAGAAATCATCCATTCATGGGTGACTAAATATCCCTACACAGAGATATATATGTTCCTTGATTTCTTGATTTAGTTTTAATTCCTCCTTCCTTCTTGGTATAACCATTGTCTCTGTGCATGGAGCTTTTACTCTTTCTATAGAGGCCTCTTCTAATTGTCTTACTTAATCTGTCCTGTCAGACTATGAGTCTCCTGAGGATATGGACTATAGTAAACTCGTCTGTGAGTGACCAGTGTCTGGCCCAGAGCTTGGCAAGAATGAGCACAGGGTGGAAGTGCTGGGTGGGGTTGTCAAATGAATACATACTGGATGGATATGCCAGCTGCCCTAGGGAGCATGTGTTAACTGTATGCTGTTGCAATCAGTTCAAACTTTCTCAGGCTGAAAGCAGGAGGGCACCTGTCAAGTACAGATGTACTGTTCATTAGTGCAGAGAAAAATGTTCCCCCAACCTGAAGCATGACAGCTACCAACAGGCAACTAAACCTTAGTAACATTATCAGTCCACACACTTTCACGATGAGAGAGAACCACATGTTGGGATTAGAACTCTCTTTACCATCTGTGATTTTCGCCCTAACTTTGCCCAACTAACAACTAGGAATTGAGAAGAAACATCTTCCAAGAATAAGTAGGGTAACAGAGCTATCAGGTTAAAACATAATAAAAACCCTGATTTGCAATGTTGCCAATTTCTGTCTTATAAATACTCCCATTATGATCAATTTCTAGCAACCAGGTAGTAAAATACCTGAGTACTTAACAACAGACTTTCAGGGCCAACATACCAATGAAGGGATTATGAGCTCTGGTGGCTGTGCATCCAGTCCTTGTGTATCCAAGGACTCTGTGGCCGTGGTCATATTACCTTAAGGTCTCTTGGTCTCAGCTTTCTCATTTATAAAATGGGGATAATTACAGACCCAGCCCAGGACTGTCTTGAGCATTAAAAGGTAATACATGCACGTTCTTGGCATGACACTTGGGAAACAAATGGTAGCTGCTATAATCCTAGAGTAGAAAGAGGAACTCATCTGGAGTCAAAACTCTTGGATTGCAGGACTGGTTCTGACACTGACTCCTGTGACCGTGGGTGGTTGATTTCACCTCTCTGAGAATTGGGTTCCTCATCAGTGAAGGGCACAGGTGACCCATATGGAGTACTCTAGCTGCAGGTCATCAGTCCCTTTAATCTATCATCTTTACAATCTTTGCCACAAGACTTTCACAGTAGATTCTAATTTGACCTCTATGTTTTAAATGGGAAACTGAAGCATAGAATAAGAATTAGCCAAAGTCATACCTCCAGTAAATTCTAGGATTTGAACCCCGATTGCCTGACTCTAGTGTTTATACCCCTATGCCACAAACCATTACATTGTTAAACCTATTTCACTTATTAGTAATAAATAATTGATGAGATCATCTGGCAAAAACATTTTGTGAACTGTAAAGCAATAGCAAACCACGGGCATCGTGGTTATCTTTTGAGGATCAAAAACTATTTTTATGGAGATTTTATTTTGTGCCAGGTGTTGGAAACCCAATGGGCAGACCCAACCCCAGGTTGTGTGGGACCTACCACTGAGGGAAGGAGACAGAATCAAGTAGCACCATAATGCAAAGCTGGAAAGGAAATTAAGATTCTTATTTCCCAAATGCTGTCAATGGAAAGCGAGCAGGATTCGCACCTCTGGTTGGCACAAGGGACCCAGCTCTAAGATGTGTTCCGCTCTGCATATTCTAGGGAGTTGGCTTCCCGAGGTGGGGAAGGGGCAGACTTCCAGCAGGCACTAGGCCAGTCTCCCAGTCTCTCCTTCCCCATGCCTGCCCTGCAGTCCTGTTCGTGTAGTTTCTCTTCTGCTTGTCTGGGCAAGATCACTCGTGTTGGGTGGAGTCAGGATCCTAACCTACCTGTCGAGGTTCGGCCCTTCCAACATTGTTGGTGGGCAGGGCGGACCCCTTCACTGAGCCCACCCAGCCCTCTTCTCCCAGTTTTTCTCAGCCCTGCATGTCTGCAGAGGGTGTGGAGCTCCCTGTCACCTTGGATGGGCTGTTGAAAAGGATGCCTGCAGAGCAGGCACAAGGTGTCTTGAAGTCCCCTCTCCTTCCCTTTTGCCATTTGCTGGTGGCTGTTGTGCTGAGTCACAAAGATAAGTCACCTTATCCCACTTCTTTTCCCAGATACCAAGTCACCAATCACCCTCAGAGAAACACACCACCCTGAGGCAAGGCAGCAGTCCCACCTTGTGTTAATATGTTTGTCCTTGTAAAACTGCATGACAGATGTTACAAAACTTTGTTTATAAAGACAATTTGATGTAACTTGCCTTTATTCCTCTTTTGCTAAACACTTGAGAATCTCAGTCAGTGAGTCCTCCTGGGAGGCTTACTGAGAATGGGTCTTCGTGTAGCTCAGTAGACCAGCCCACCAGGCAGATACCTGCCTGGGCGCCTGTCCACTTTTCAGACATTTCCTGCGTGCCTGCTCTGTGTCAGACATAGTGCCGGAAGTCAGAAGGGACAGGAGACTCATGCAGCTGTCCTTTGGGGCTCACAGTCTGCAGAGCCAAGTCTCTAGACCCAGAAGCAGAACTGCAATGATTGAGGTGATTGCATATCCCTGACCAAAATTGGCTGGGAAGGAAAAGAGAGCACAGAGCATGGTACCTAGGAGACAAGACTGGATCAGGGAGAGGGCTTTTAGGCTGGGAGAGACAATGAACACATTTGGAATTTGGAAGGAAAGGAGTCAGAAGGAAGAGAGTAGCTGCAGAAATGAGCGGGGGCAGAATGCACACAGTGATGTCATGCTAGTCAAGGGGAAGAATGGTAAGGGGCTGATAGTAAGGGTTCTGGCTGAGAACAGTAGGAAGCTACCTCTTGTCTTTGTGCTGATACCAAAAGCATAGCAATTTCTTTTCTTCTTCTTTTTTTAAAGATTATTTATGCATACAAGAGCTGGGGTACAGGCCAGAGGTGTGGGGGTAGGGGAAGTGTGAGAAGATTCACCAGAGACAGAGTAGGCAACAGAACAGGCAGACTGACTGAAATACACTGCTGAGGGGAGCAGCAGGCAAATCAAGAGAGGTCTGCTATGCCATGTGGGTAGCTCCCTGGCCGGGGATCGAACTCGTGCTGCAGCGACTGCAGATAGCTTCATAGGTTGCGTCTTAACCCCTTGCACCACCAGAGAGGCTCCTAAAGCATAGCAATTTCTTTACATTTACTTGGAGCAAAAAGATTTTGAGGTTGATGTTACTTAGATTCTGGATCCCAAAAGGAAGGGCCTTGGCTTTAATCACCAGAATCCCTGCTCACTCACAGAGCTAAGATGACACAGGCATTTTCAGACCTGGACAGATTTAGAGCCTCTAATCTTCCTCTTTCACATTTCTTTCACTCCTGCCTATGGCTAAATCTCCCTGGCTCTACCTTGCTGCATTGCCTCATTATCTCTATTACCCCTGCTAATCATATTCTTTTTTCTACTTTAAGTGCTCAACAATTTAAATCCCCCCTAAGACTTATCCTCTATGCTGATTGATTCAATGTGTATAATTCTGGATGCATAACATTGCTCACAAATAATGCCTCCCCTCTAATGGTTCAGAGGGTACATCCACGCTAGGGCAGTTCTGATGAACAGAATATTCTACCCATGGATAAATGCAGGTGCACTACTCTTTTGTCATGTTATTCTGAATAAAATAAAAGGATTAACATTTCCCCTCAGAAGAGAGGGACCACATGGCATACTAGATGAAAGTAGAAGAAGTAGTCACATTTCTGAGGGGAAAATTAGTAGTTCTTGTAGTCATGCCAGCTCACCATGGTAGCTGACTATGAAAATCAGTTAGAAGATTGTTAGAAGTGATTTACTCTTGCTCCCTTTATAGATGGGAAACTTCAGTTCTGTGGGAAAGATCATGTCCAAGTTCCTAGATGCAACCCATATGGGATAAATCTGAACTGGACCCTGGGTTTCCTGACAATGTGTGTAGGGCTACTCCCTCATGCAATACCAGCATTTCTTTTGATCTGATAAGAAAATAGACACTGAGGCAAAAGTGACCTGGGCAGTGTTTAGTAGGAACATAGAATCCCAGTGGAAAATTCATCTATGATCATGATTGAAGAAAAATTGATGCTGAAGAATTCTGAGATCCTTCTAACAACTAAGCTGAAACATTCTACCAACAGCACAATCTACCATTGTGCTATGAGGAATATGCAAGCAGTAATATGCTAATTTTGACTCAGGAAGCATATTTGAGAAGGAAATGGCTGAATTCCTATCAACCTGAGTGGAAAAGATGATTGTTACAGGTCATGATTTGTCCATTTTTTAAAAGATTTATTTATTTGTTTATACAAGAACTGGGGTACAGGCCAGATGCGCAGGAGGTAAGAGGATTCATCAGAGACAGAGCGGGGAACAGAACAGGCAGACTGACGAAATACACTGCTGAGGGGAGCAGTGGGCGCGACAGGAGAGGTCTGCTGTGCCATGTGGGACCCTCACAAGCCGGCCAGGATCAAACCAGTGCTATAGAGGCTGCGGACAACTTCCCAGCACGCACTCAACCGCCTGCACCACCAGGGGAGGCCCTGTCCGTATTTTTGCCTAAATTACTCAATGAGCTCAAAGCTAATGTGTGGCTTCCTAATGAGGATATCACATGCTTTGTGACAATCTTTCTTCTTAAGTATTGCCATCCTCAGGGTAAGGGTTGGAGACAGACTCACTATAACTTGTAGATGGGTTGAACATGGGAGAGTAAGCAAAAGACAGAATCTAAGATATCTCTTAGAGTTTTGCCCAGGAAAAATTATTTGGATCAACAGTGATTTATAATCTATCATGTACCCTTCATGTACAATGTGCTTTGCCATGTATATTAGGATTCATATTTTATAGATAAAAGATTTTTAGACTCAGAATATTGAAATCACTTTTTGAAGGCAAGGCTGGGATTTGAACTCTGGAACTCTGGACTCACTATATTTGGAGTGTCTAAAACATAGTTATTTAAATTAGGATGGATAATGACAGAGATAGGGTGACTGACTAGCTATCTGGGTCTCTTTTTATAGGGAAGAGTTAGGGAGACTATTAATTTTAGGCCAGATCAACAGGTAACAACTAAGACTTTCCCTAGAAACTTCAATGCATAGTCACCTTATATAGGGAGCAATAATACACTGTTCCAGAGCCTTCTTTTCTTGTCTTGTGAAACATTGTTAACATGGAAAAACCACTGGATCACCCATGAATGCTGCTTATAATGCCCTGGGCATTCCTTTTTAGGAATGTATCAGACAGAAGAATATTTACTCCTTTATCTTTTTTCCTACGAGGCTGTGGGTTGCTTGGAAAAGGGATGATAACAAGTTTATCTCTGCTTCTTAGTGTAGCAGGGAGGCTTGAATGAATGGTCAAAAGTTGTGGATTCTCTTGGTCAAAGGTGAGGTTCAGCTCTATGTACTCTGGGCCACATGTCTATTTTTGAATTGTGGGGTAGAAAAGAATTTCTTGAAATACCTGACAAGTTCTGGTTGTAGCTCGTACTTGGTGAGGTAAATTTCTACACATTTTCTGTGAAAAATATACACCCTCTCTATTGGTGATTTTTTTAGTATTTCATTTATATTTTAAAAATCAAGTTAGTAACAATACATAACAATATGTTAACATTAATGTAACAATAATATCTTAATGTAAGTGACAATTGTTCAACACTGTCTATCCACTATTTTAATTCTTATCATAGCCCTATGATTCAAAGAACTTGTAATGTATATTTATCATTTCATCTGTGCAGTAAATTTCACTTTTTCTGGGACCAAAATATCCACCTTCAGGTGATGTTTCATCTCCTCAGGTTACTAACAGATGTTCCAAAGGTGAGTTGTCCTAGAAGACATTGCCTCCCCAGGACTGACTGGGAGTGACTGATCCAGAGATAAATGTGTGACTCTAAGTAGCCTAATCAGAGTTCTTCTCTGCAACTAAGGGCAGTGAAAGGAGCATCCCCTTCCCCTCTCAATAAAGATGGAAAGAAGTGAGACAGGGAGTTCCAGCAGTCATTATTTTAGCTTCTTGAAGAACTGATGTTCTAAGAGCATTAAAAAGTCAAGAAAAGTGTGTCGAGAGAAGTTTTGATTAGAGGAAGAAAGAAAGTTTTGATAAAATTTGAATCCTTGGATCTAGTAGGCTCTTTTCTCCTAGGAGTTTGAAAGGTCCAATAAATCTTCCATTTTTCCCCAGGAGCTGGATTTCTGGCATTTGCAACCCTAGGAGTTCTAACTAGTTTAGAGAGATATCCCCATTTCACAGGTGATAAAATTGAAAGCCACAAAGTCTTAACACCTGTTCAAGATCATAGAACCTCTTAGTTCCAGCTAGGAATTACTATTTTTTTAAAGATTTATTTTATTTATTTATACAAGCACTATGTACAGTCAGAAGCGTGGGAGAGTGAGAGAATTCACCAGAGTCAGAGCAGAGAGCAGAGCAGGCAGACTGTTGAAGTATACTGCTGAGGGGAGCAGCGGGCGGCAGGTGAGGTCTGTACCCCATGTGGGACCCTCACCAGTGGCCGGGGATCGAACTGGCGCTGCAGAGGCTACAGGCAGCTTCGCAACCCAGCTCTCAAACGCTGCGTCACCCGGGAAGCCCCGAGCTAGGAATTAGAAGCAACAAGTGCTCTTCAGAGGCCAAGCTGTACCTCTTTATCACCCAGCAGTTCATCCTTCCTTGAGGGGTCTTTTCTATTTATGGGCTTATTTTTCAACAAAATAGAGAAATAATTTCTCTTCACATTCACTTTCTTAAGGTGAACTCCAAGTTCTTTACCTTCCATCCTCAGACATCTGATCACATATATTGTTCTTACTCCATTTCTTCTGTGTGATTAAGTTCCAACCCAGATACCCTTCAGTCATTCAGACAAAGTCAAAATGTTGTGATATAAAAGGAAAGGAATGCCAGCCTGGAGACTTCCTAAGATCTCAGGTGAAACCCAAATTCCAAACCAAATTTGCACTCAGTCCTAGACTACGTGGGTGTCAATAAAAGGCTGAACATCTGGATTCAAAGGCTATGCAGATGTTTTTGATTACTTCTGAATCCAAATTTCCTTGCCTTGTGAAGGTGTTGGGGCTTGGTCATGTCAAGTGACTGGGGTGAAATGGGCCAAGTAAATTCTTGGCTAACTCTGTTCTTATCATCTTGGTTTGGTTTCCCTAGTGCATAGAGTTATCTGCTACATACCATGGCTTGATTATGCACAAACACAGCATCATTATGCTTGTTTCATTTTTTAAAATTTTATTTTATAGATATTATTTTACATTGTTCTTCCTTTTTGTACAATGCTTGCTTTCTCCTTTCAGGTGTAGTCCCCTTAGAATTCACCCGTTCGCCATCACCATAGTCCCTTGTGTGAGAGCACATTCCCTCCCCTGTTTTGATCTCTCTCTCTCTCCCTCCCCTGCAGAGTGTCTCTGATTAATAGTTGCCTGTTAATTTTGTTTTTTTGATTTATTATAATTTTTCCTGGTCCCATATATATATATATATATATATATACACACCCATATAGACATTGTATGATCACAAACTCATGTAAGAAAATGTGCACCCACATTTGTGTATTTGAATATATAATAGATGGATAGGCAAGTTGACTAAATTAGATTAATAAATGAATATGTCATTCTATTCCCCACCCTAAAGGGAGGTCCTGGCAAGTTCTCATTAGTGTAAAAGAATTTTAGATGATATATAGATTGTTAGATACACAGTTCCATTATTCAGAGTGAATTTTGGGTCATGAACTAGATTAATTTTAACAATAGCTGCTGATTATTCAGTGTTTACTCTGCAATGGCACTGTATTTAGTGCTTTATATACATCAATCATTTAATCTTAACAAAATGTTGAAGAGTAATATTTGAAGTCTTTGCGCCACAGGCAAAGAGAGTGACATTTAGAGGGGCTATGCTCTTGCTCCAGGTCACACAGTCTGTCAGTGGCTCAGCTGGGAGCCTATCTTGAGTCTAATTCCAGAGGCTGGCTCTTGCTCCTACTGTGTGTCCTCACATCGCTGAGAACCAGTTGATATTTAGGGACACCGCTGCCTTCGGGGTCCTTTTCAATCAGTAACTGCTGGTGATTTTCCAACTCTGTGTCCCCAAGGTCACAGCAGCAGTCTCAGATCTCTTCCTAATCAGGGCCAGTTGTTGCTAAGAGATAGATTTTCCAGGTCTCTGGCTTGGCCCTGAAGGTTTGACTTCACATCCAAAATGGCATTTGAATAGCACTTTGCCTCCCGGAGGATCTCAAAGCCACTTATCAGGTTTGCTGTCTTCTGGGTCTGACCATCACCTGGCAGCATGGCTGAATACTCTATTCTCGGGGAGCAGAGAAAGCCAAGATGGACTTGCTGCTCTCCACATTCTACATTACAGTTTTGTGGGTGAGGAGCTCAAAAGTGAACCAAACTGGATCCATTTCCATAATGCTCAACATATGCACACTTACACACACCCAGCAATCCATAGAAAGTTTGATGAAGAAGACCGTACTTGCCAGAGCTCTTCTCTAGAGAGAAATGTTTTCTGTCTTTTATATATATATATATATATATATATATATATACACACACATACATACATACATACATACACACACAACACATACATAAATATATACACATTACATATATACATATATGTAATATATATGTATCATGTATATTACATCATTGTTCATTTTTGTACAATGTTTGCTTCCATGCTTTCTCCTTTCAGGTGTATTCCCCATAAAATTCCTACCACCAATTCACCCATGAACCATCATCATAGTCCCTTGTGCTCCTCTCTCCCCTGTTTTGAGTCCTCTACCTCCTGCTCCCTTGAAGAATGTCCCTGATTTATAATTGCCTGCTAATTTTACTTATTTATCATTATTGTTATTTTTTCCTGATCCCATATTTGGCTCCCCTATATTCCTCCTATAAGTGAAACCGTCTGATATTTTTCTTTTTCCTTCTGGCTTATTTCACTGAGCATAATCCCTCTAGCTCCATCCATGTTGCTGAAAATGGCATGAGTTTATCTTTTTTGATTGCTGAATAGTATTCCATTGTGTATATATACAGCATCTTCTTGACCCAGTCATCTATTTTTGGGCATTTGAGTTATTTCCATATCTTACCTATTGTAAATAGTGCTGCGATAAACATAGGGTGCAGGTGTCCTTTGGGTAGATTCCTAGGCGTGGAATTGCTGGATCATATAGTGGTTCCATTTTTAGTAGTTTGAGGAACCTCCACACAGCTTTCCATAGTGGTTGGACAAGTGTAAGAGAGTACATTTTTCTCCACATGTTCACCAGCATTTGTTGTTGCCAGGTTTTGTGTTTTTTTTTGACATGGGTTATTCTCCCAGGTGTGATGCGGTATGTCATTGTGGTTTTGATTTGCATTTTCCTGATTATAAGTGATGTTGAACATTTTTCATATACCTGTTGGCCATTTGCATTTCTAGAGAGAAGTGCTCCCAAGAGTGTGCTCAGCCACAGAGCTTGCAAAGTTGCTCTCTAGTTGTGTGGGTGCCTTCATTTATTCCTTCACCAAATGCATTCTGCATGAGAAATGCTGTTGTAAAAGCAGACCGTGCTGATGATCTTCACCACAGCACTGTGGTGAGCAGCATGGTCTCCACTTTACAGTGAGGAGCCAGGTCCTGAAAGCCAAGTCACTGTGTTAAGAGGGCTGTGGAGCTGGATATCAAACCCACATTCTTGGCTCCAAAATCTAGTGTTCAACAAATCTGTCAGATTGCCTTGGACACCAGCATGATGGGGGAAGTGGGGGTCTTGGTTCCTGGGGGTCAAGAGCAGATTTGGGAACGTCCTGTGAATGTGCTAATGTGTGAAGTACAATGGAATCCCACTTGGGATGCCAGAAATCTTGAGTCAAAAATCACAATTGAAATATTAATATGTTTGGTATGATGGTGTTTTGGGGGGAGGGAATTGCTGATGTTGCTGAGTTGGTGCTGGGATTGGCAGGGGAAGAGCCAGCCTGTGAGGAAGAGGGTTCAGCAGCCACCTGGGTTATAGGAACGGTGCCAATCAGGGGTGAAAAGGGCACCGTTCAATCCCACTGTTCCCTCTAACTTGCCATTAAATCTCTTCATTAACAAGGGGCTTGAACATGGTTTGCTCACTTAGAGAAGCTTCCCCTGACTAGTTTAAGCTCAGTAGAAAGCTCATGACATTTGGGATTTGAATTCCATTTAAGTGTTGCCAACAGGAAGGTAAAACACACACACACGCACACACACACACAATGGAGAAGCCCTTGAAATCCTATGGTATCAAAGCACTTTCAAAAGATCTCTAAAAGAGACTCTGGGGGGTTTTGCAAATTTCTCTTACAAAATAACACATTTATTAGAAATAAGCGAATCAGCTATGCATGAATTAAAATCCTCTTGAAATCCAGATGGATTTTAAGATTGAGGATGAGAAATTGCTTCCCCAGAAGCCAAAGAAGCCAGACCATGGGGATATAAATAAATAAATAAATAAATACTGATATATATATATATATATATATATATTTTCTTTTGGGAGGTAGTATTTATAGGAAGTAAAAGTGTTAATTAGAAAGGGTTTTTTTTTTTTTAAATCAGGACATTATAAAATAATAGGCATTAGAAAGCCTGGAAAATCAGTTTGAACTTTTTACTTAAGATACTTTCATTTTTTAAAAATGAAATCCTTGTAGGTGGCCTCAGAAGTGACTCCAAACTTTCACCAAGTCAGGCTCATGACGGCAGGTCCAAGCCTGCTCCCTCTGATCATTTTATAATAGAACTGCACCAAACCACCAAAGGCTGACATTGTGAACAGCCTCTTCTGGTCTCTTTATTTACAGGATATGCTCTTCTACAAAGACCTGCCAGCCCGTGGATGAGATGAGGCAAAATTGGTATCCTCATAGGTCCAGAATCAGTCTTGTTTACTCCAGCCCGGCCCGGTGGCGACACTGACTGCCAGCAGAGCTCCTGAGTCGGAGGCCCATCCCTGAGAGGGACAGCGAAGCATGCTCCCTCCTCTTTCTGCCCCCCACACCCCACAGTCACCCAGCTGAAGACTTTGTCTGCCACGCGTGGTGGCGGGGGCTGCATTAGACCATAATCCAATCAATCCCTTCAATTATGTCAGCAGTGAGGAGAGGTTAAATTTAGGAAAAAGGCATTCAATGCGCATTTATTGAACACTGCTTCAGATGCCTTTCTTCATGCTATCTAATCCTCTTAAAACCCCAGAGCAGTTTGAATCCATCCCATTTTTGAGTTAAGGATAAGGAAAAGCATCCCACAATATCCAGAACAAGTCTTCCCAAGGTGTATCACTTGGCATGTGGATTGTTCAAGCTGAGATCAGTCAAGGCCTGCAGGATCATGAGAAACTTTCATTACTCTCTTACAATAAAACCCAGAAGAATGAAAACTGGGTCTTACTCAGATTTACTGTCATCTCCTAAAATGACCTTTCTGTCAGAGACCTGTTTATATGGCAGAGCAAACCCTTTCCTTGTCATTTCAGTGCCCCTCCTTTCTCCTTGAAGCCCAAACCCTTATCCCTTTCCTTAGCTCAAAATACATGCTCTGGTCTTCCCCAGAGAAAATGGAATCATCATAATCCATGTAGATTCCCTCTACATATGTAATTAAATCGCTCTCTTTTCTTGCTGATCTGTTTGAATTTGGTTTGCTTATATGACCAGCCTGGGAAGAAGACAGGGGTAGGGGGAGATTTCCTCTCTTCCCTTGAAAGGAAAATTGGAGTTCAAGGAGAATAAGCACTTGTATGGGACCCTTGGGCCTCTGGACTCCAAGAGCGATATGTGTTCCTCTGCAACCCCACCTCCTGGGGGCATTAGATAGATGCAGTCCTTGAAGGATGTATGCAATCAACATCTCAGTGTATTCACTACCCAAATAAAGCATTTATTGAGTGTTTACTGTGTGCCAGGATCTGCCCCAAGTACTTTGCATGTACTAATTCATTTAATCTTCACAAAACTCCACATCTTTATCTCTACTTACAGATGAGGAAACTCAGGTACAATACAGGAGGTGGAGAGATAGATTTGTGTATGGCCACAGAGTATGAAGGAATGGAGCTAGGATTCAAACCCCAGACAGTGAGGTTCTGGGTGCTTTCTCTCCAACATTATGTTAGAAAACAACTTCAAAAATATAGAAAAATTTAAAGAATGCCAGTGAACCTCTGTAGCTCCCAATTCTGCACGTCTAAGCATTTTGCCACCTTTTTTTCAGCAGATATCTATCCATCTATCCATCCATCAACCTGTTATAGACCCCATCACAAAAGAGTTGATTCTTTGCCCTTTAGGGAAAGAATTCACCAGAGAGCCCTTTATTCCAGACTCGTGCATGAGGGAGCCAGTGCGGGACAGGAGAACGTAGCCTGGCTCCCAGAAGGGACTTAGGAGGAGCTATTTAGAGGGTGGGTCCGTGAGGCCAGTGAGAGCGCAGCAGCGTCATAGCTTGTTCCAGGTTGGACGATGCCGAGCATGCGCAGACGGGCAGCTCTCCAACCATGTGTGTGGGCTCTCGGCTTTCTCTCTCCGGGAAGTTGTAAGATAATCATGAGTCAGCATCTACCATGGGCTCTCATGGTCAGTGTAATGGGCCAAGTTGTTCGGACGGGGCTGTTCAAATAGGACTTGGGGTCACTCATCCTATCTTATTTTTGAGGCATTTCAAAGTAAGTTGCAGACATCTATGCCCCTAAATACTTCAGATTGAGTGTCATTAATTCACTTGTGGGTTTCTCTCTTGAGATAAAATTTACACAAGTCATCAAGCCACAGAACATTTCCATTACTCCAGAAGTTTCCTGCATGTCTTTCCCAGTAAATACCAACTGCAGAATATTCACTTACCCCCAGAAAAGTGCTGTTCTAATTTTTTCATCATAACTATGTTTTTTTCTCTTTCAGAATTTTATATAAATGGAATCATATAATATTGTACTTTTTTACATCTGGCTTCTTTTGTGTGGCCTAATGCTTTTCAGATTTACTCATGCTGCTGTGTCTATCAGGAGCCTGTTTTTTTATGTTGCAGAGTACTGTCCCACTGTGCTAATATTCCACAGTTTATGTATTCTCTTCTTTGTGGGTATTTGTTCCCTTGTTCAGATACCTGAGCTGTCCCCTGCCCTTCTTGTTTGGGCTATGTTGAATACGGATGCTTTTAACATGCATGTACTAGTCTTTCTGCAGACACAGGATTTCATTTCTTTGGCTTAAAACCTAGGAGTAGAACTGGTGGCCAAAAGGTAGATTTATGTTTAGCTTTGTAAGAAACTGTCAGACAGCTTTCCCAAGTGATTGCATACTTCACATTGCACTAGCCTCTCCAAGTAGGAGGCCAATAAATATTTACAGTTGAATGAGTTCATAAAGGTCAGAAAAATGGATTTGCCTTCAGCAGAGATGACACCTGCTGGGTCAGGGGGATGGGGAATATGGTTTTAGTTCTTCATTTTACATTTCCCACCAAAGTCTCAGGGATTGCAGCTATAACAGCTACAAGGTCAGAGAGTGGAGGGTGCTTGCTGGCCCCTGGAACTCTGTAAAGGCATTTATATATATACAGCCCTCCAGACTTGGTGGTTGGTGCTATAGTTATCCCCATTCTACGGATAAGGAAACTGAAGCTCAAAAGGGTGAGTGATATACCCCTGAGCACTCACCAAAGGTGAGGCTGAGATTTGACTCCTTCTTCAGTCTGACTTCTTAGAGATGGAATTGAACAGGCTAGATTAAAAGGAATTTCCTGGGAAATCTGCACCAAGCAGAGGCTTCTTAGAACCAGAGTCATGGGCGCTTAAGACTCCATCTTCAGGGGCCTCCCTGGTGGCACCAGGGGTTGTGTGCAGCATTGGGAAGCTATCCACAATCTCTGCAGCAGGAGTCTGATCCCTGGCTGGACAGGGAGCTACCCAAATGGCACAGCAGACCTCTCCTGTCTCGCCCGCTGCTCCCCTCAGCAGTGTATTTCAGTCTCCCTGTTCTGCTCCCTACTCTTTCTCTGGTGAATCCTCTCACTCCCTGCACCTCTGGCCTGTACCCCAGTTCTTTAAAAAAAAGTAAAAGACTCCACATTCAAGAGAACTTGGAGCAACTGCAGAGGTAGAGACAGACAACGCTCCACAATTAATCTTTAATTCTGCAGGGAGGAACAGCCGCTCTGATGCAAAGAAGTGACCACTCCCATAGACTGGCATAGGAGCAAATCAGAAAAAAAAAAAAAAAAAAAGCCCAGCATGAGACACAATTAAAAGGGTTCTCACATCTTTAAAGGTAAAAGTGGAAATTGGCAATAGAAAATGATGGCACATCCATGCCATAGAAATCAATGCAGCCATGAATAAGAATGAGCTTATGTAAGACAGTTCCAGTAAATACTTCAAACACACACACACATATATTCAAGTTTTGTATGTGGAATATGAGCTGATTGTGTTCAGAAGATTTTTTTATGCGTATAAAATGACCAGAACATTTTTAGGATAACATGCCAAATGCTATATTTTTTATTATTTTTTATTGAAATAACATTGTGTTGTAACATTATCTAAGTGTCAGGTATGCATCAGTATAAATCAACACCTGTGAGACTACAGGAAGTACATCACAATAAGTCCAATTCTACCCTTCACCATACAATTGATCCCTTTTGCTTTATTGATCCCACCTTGATCAATTGATCAATTAGATTGATTGATTTGCACAACTGATCCCACCTCCCAAACACTATTAAGATTCCCTCAGAAGAGGGCCTCCCCTGGTGGCGCAGCGGTTGAGCACTGGGCTGCGAGGCTACCCGCAGCCTCTGCAGCACCGGTTAGTTCCCCTGCCACCGGCGAGGGGCCCACCAAAAAAAAAAATAAAAAAAAGATTCCCTCAGAAGAGTTAATTTTAGAAGTGGAGAGGAAGGGTTATTTTTCCTTCTTTACATTATTCTGAATTCTATAGTTTTCTAACAGTGGTACCATGTAGAAACAATTATTTAAGAAGGGTTAGGAATAGCTACAGTTTTATAAAATTCCTCATTTTCTCTCTAATTTTATGATTTTTGATGTCTAGTCCAAATTTTATAGCACCTTGATCTTTTTGAAGATTTCTAAAACATCCCACCTTGTTTTCACAGAAAAAAATTCCACTTTCTCATTCATGGGTCATGGGTTTATTTAACATAGCTGTTTATTCAAAATATCAGATTACTATCATAATCTCTGTAGGGTAAGTAAATTGTCAGGCTTTTCTGCCCTCCCACTATTAGGATAGATGATGGATCCCTGAGGTCCTGAATGCATGCCTGATGGCGGGCACCTGGAGTAGGGTGTGGGCATACATAAGTGGGCACACCTGGGCTGAGACTGGGTTTATAAGGGTGGTATTACAGGAATGCCAGCAGAACAGCAGAACTAGAGTGCAAAGAGTGGAAGAGCAGAGTGAACGAGAGCAGATCAGCATGAGAGAACCAGCAAGAGAGCCCAGAAAGAGTGAAGATTCACTGGGGCTAGGAGTCCTGCAAGCCTCCTGACCCCCCGGCACCCCTGCCTGCCATGTGCCTGGTAAAATCCCAATAGAAGCCTGAAAGTCACTGAGGGCTCAAGGACTCTCTCCTTTACTCTCTGCTCGGGTCATAGAGATCCTGCTCCGTCCCTTCCCACCACGACAATCACCAAGTTTGGAAACTAAATCAATTCTTTAAAGTATGCTAGCACCTACAGAAAGCTCTACTTGTCCAAACTTCAAAAGTCTATTGGCATCTTTTTAATACTGATTTCTGAGAAGGAAGAATCTATGTTAATATGCCTCATTTGTTAAATGGATTTCAATGAACTTACCCATTTAGATTCGGTGCCATTACTAATATTGTCTAAACAGGCAAAGGTGCTTCACCATTGGAATAATATGGAGCAATTCTACTCGTTAAGCATCAACAGATATATTATAGAACCTATCCTATTTCTGTAGCTATGTATACATTAGCATCCACATTTCATTTGATAAAATTAAAACAATAATAAGAAGAAAGTTTGGCAGGCACCTTCAGCATCCTAGAGACTGTGCCAGCTTTTCCTCTAGTGGGGCAGGAATGATGGACACCTACAAGCACCTTCAAACCCCACTGCCCTGGGCTTTCCCATCTGCATTTGTTCCAGGATTGTGTATGTGTAGGGGAGGGGGTGGCGCTGGACAACAGCGAGGGCACCTGCACCTTAGGTCAGGGGACAGCAATGCTACCCCGGGGTTGCCCTTGTGTACTTTGGCAGCCCTGGCTGCGGAACCCGGCTGACTACCCATGAGGCTCAACTGTGCCGAAGCTACATAAGTGCTGGTAGCCTGGGTCTTCTGGAACATTCTCAGTTCTAGAAGAGGGATCTAGGAAGCTGAGTAGAGAGGCTGTCTCCACCTGGGCAGCTGGCCTCTCCTCTCTCAGGCTCAGGAGACTCGTTTAATGACAGCCCCATCCCGCTGTTCTCTACTGTGCAGAGGGCTGCGTCTAAAATGCAGGGCTGGAGCTGGTCTGGTCACTCTGCTGCTTAGAACCTTTTATGGCTCTGTGGGGACCCAGGGGGAATTTCTTCACCCTCTGGGTTCTTCTCAGACTGAATGAGCCAACAAATTGACACTGGACAGTTTAATAGGAGGAAAAGACCAAATTTAATAACATATGTATGGAGAATTGACTTGGAGTCAGTGAGACAAACTGAGGGTTAAGTCCTGAGCTAAGGAATGGGGCAGGGGCTTGGGTGACCAGGAGAGAGGAGGGGAGCTACATGACAGAAGGGGTGACTTTATAGGACCTAACCTTCCCCCTGGATGTTTGCCCTGCCTGAAGATAGATTTCTCTGATAAAAAGCTTGATTCTGGAGGCATCCTTAAATCCAGGTGATGTGCATTCATTGAGGTTACTGTGACAGTTTCTGCCGAGGTCCACAGGGTCTCGATGGACTTTTGCTCCATATACCGAGAGCCATATACATTTTTCGGGGGAGGCTGGTCCTACAACTCCCCATTGCCTGCAGGAGGGCAGAATGCTTAGGAGAGTGCCCTACAAATGCACAGTTCTGGACATCCCCTGAGATTTTAATTTTGGGGGTCTGAGTTTAGGAACAAGAGTGCATTTTGACAAGTGCTACAAGGGAAATGTGCACTCATAGTAAATGCTGGAATGTTTCTGCAAGGTCCTCTGGATCTTAAAATCATTTTTTTCCTACTAGCTCCTATATTCTAGTCACAGGGAATTCCTTGTCTGCCCCCCTTCCCTTGGATCGCTTTAGTGCTGCTCTTGGGCCTAGAGTCACTGCATCTGCATGTGTCCCCCTGGGCTATCCACAGCATCTAGCACGTCCCCGCCTCCCCAGGGCTTGGCTCCCAAACAGTTTCATGAGACACAGAAGCAGAAGAGAAATGGCAGGGGAAGAATTCTGATGAGCTTCTGCTTCAACATGTCCCTGGGAACAGAGAAAAGGAAGATAGAGGCAAAGAGCTGGGAGACAAATCAGTCCCAGAGTTAAATTTCCTGGGACACCAAGGAAAATTCCTGGGGCCTGAGTGTTGGATCCCCCTAAGGCCTGGTCAGTCACTGGGGTCACCACGGTGTGTCAGAGGCCCCCGTGGGTGGCAGGTCTTAGGGTGAGCTTCTGTGTTGATAGAGAACTGATTTCCCTCAACTTCCATAACCCCTCCTTGTTTGCAGCTTCCTTCAAAGGTCTGCCACCATTTGGCTGCCCCCACCAAACCCCTGAATCTGGACATCCCATGGAGACGTCCCATGGAGTGTTCTAGCCTCTGAGACCATGATCTGTGCTAGGGCCCTCCCTCCTTGCACACGTTAGCCATGGTCTGAGCCAGGCCTTCCTCACCTGCAGTGTGCAGGCACTGGGTGTGTAAAGAAACATTTCTAAGGAGCAGCTGACAACATATTCCCGGAAGACGACAGACCTCCCACTTGCAGAGTTTTTACCAAACCTTTAAAGGCTTCAGTCTTCTACCCTGCAATCATCCCACAAAAGCTGTCAGGAGCATCACTGGAAATGAAAACCTAGCAATGAGCAAAGTTCACACAAAGGAAGGCTGTCAGTCACCCGTGCATTGTTGGGGGGCTGCTGCCTGAGCCTAGACTTTTGCAACCAGCACATGGCTGGGTGCCATTGCCTAGCCCTTTCACTCCCTGATGTGTATTTTCCCCCCTTGCCCCTCCAAGATGTCCAGGGGATTGGCAAGACCTTGGGGGTTGATGGAAGACAATTTTGCTTCATAGCTCAGCTTTGTAACTGAGTGGCTCTCCCGAGTCATCTCAACTTTCTGAGTCCACTCTCCTCCTGTGAAATTGGTGACATTACTAACCCCACACCAACCCCATAAGGGCTCTATGTGGGCTCTTAGGTGAATGGCCTGGCGCAGGGCCTGGTCAATATGAGACGTGCAACAGATGCTGGCTCCCTCCTCATCCATGTCTGATGTCTGTCTGCCCATCACCTGTTCAATTAAGAGGTCTGTCCGTAACAGTGGAACTGAGCACATAGACCCTGGGTTCAAATCCCAGCTTTGCTACCTCTGAGCTTTGATGAGCCTTCATTTTTTTCATCCATAAAAAGACACTGCTGTGAAATGTAAATGGATTATGACATAAAAAAAAATGCTTGAGGGCCTCCCTGGTGGCGCAGGCAGTTGAGCGCTGTGCTGTGAAGCTGTCCACAAGCCTCTGCAGTGCCGGTTTGATCCCAGCCAGCTGGCGAGGGTCCCACATGGCGCACAGACCTCTCCTGCCTTGCCTGCTGCTCCCCTCAGCAGTGTACTTTGTCACTCTGCCTGTTCTGTTCCCTGCTCTGGCTCTGGTGAATCCTCTCACCTCCTGCAAATCTGACTGTACCCCCAGCTCTTGTATAAATAAATAAATAAATAAATAAATAAATAAATCTTTAAAAAAATGCTTGAGAAAGAGCTTGGCACATAGCAAATTCTTAATCCATATTAACATTTACTATAAGTCTTTAGTCAGTCAACATTTAGTGAGAGCTTATTATGGTGGGCCTGCTGGGGTCTGCCATGGAGCCCAGAGTTAAGCTGGAGGTCTCGTGTGTATGTCCCCAAATAGGCTGGTCTTAAAAGCCATGATCTTTGTTAGCTCACCCTAGCCAAACATGAATGCAGTCTAGTGTTGCTAAGCTGATCTTGAATTAGCAGGGTACAGTATGATCAAGTGATCAAAGCAGGATTTTACAGATAAGAGACCCAAACTCCCACCTATGTGACACCAGACCTGTCTGAACTTTGGTTTCCTCATCTGTTAAAGGCGGGTTTCGATACCCACCTCTCAGGGTGTGTTGAGGATGTTACAGAATAATGGATGGCCCAATGGGCATTAGCATGCTTCTTATGTTCTCCTTGTCCTTGGGCTTGTTAAGAATTACTAAAACCACTGCGGACCAGCTAGTGCAGGTGGGATGCTGCGTTGGAGAGTGGAGTAGAGTTGTCCCTGAGCCACGGCTGTTGGCCCCCAGCACTCCTCTGTCCTTAAACCGTGGTGCTGCTTCTGACTCACCAGCAGCTTCTATTTCTTTCCCCATGGAGGGGGTGGCTGTCTGGGCTCTAATTTCAGCATCTTGTTATCCTGGGCACAATCACTCAGTCACAAAGCATCAGACCCAAATCCACCTAGACATGTGCCACCCCACAAGCAGGGACCTTGTCTGCAATGGGCAGAGAGCACCAGTGACCTAACAGACTAGGAAGCTGGCAGGGGTGGGAGAGATGGAAGATGATAAGGATATTAGTCATACAGCATGCCATAGCCTTCATGCCATAGCCAATCAGTCCTGGTAACAAGCTTGATGGTGTGGATTCTGAGACTCCATGATGGAAGGACTCCCCCACTAGTGCATGGAAGATACAGGGATCTGAACCTGGGTCCTTCCAGAAGATGCATACTCTTCTCCAGGATAGCATCTCGCTATGCTGGCTGGGAGATGGGACTCTGCACATGCATATTACAGGCACGTCATTTTCTCCATATCATTATGTAGGCCGTATCATTATGAAAGCACATAGGCACATGCACACACACACACACACACACCACTGATGTTAACAGTGGTGAAATGGTGAGATTTCCAAGCCCAGTCTTGGATAACTCTAGAAGTTTTTGACTTGCTGTACAGTACAGTATTCAAAGTAGGAACATAAACAAGGAAGGAATGCCCAGAGAAACAATTTCAAAAGCAAGAAACAAAATAAAACTTCTCACTCCCTGGCCTTGGGAGTGAGATGGAGAAGGGTCCTGCCCTCTGGTCATCTGAGTCTACAGAGAATTACTGAGACCTTGAGGGGTGAAGGTAGGAGGAAGGAGGGTGGAAGAGAGAGTGGAAAAGTAGACAAGGGAAGAGAGGGTGACACAGGCCAGGCCCAGAGGAGTGGCTGTGGTTTGGGGTCTTGATCGATTACAAATGCAGGCTCAGTTTTCTTATCTGTGAAGTGGGCATATGATTCAGAGGTCCCTTCACACAAAACCTGGCTGCCTCTTTAGAAAATATGAGCATCCTCCCTGATGGCACAGGGGTTAAAGACAGCGCTATCAACCTATTGCCAGCCACTGCAGCACAAGTTTGGTCCCCAGCTGGCCAGGGAGCAACCCACATGGCGCAGCAGACCTCTCCTCTTTCGCCCGCTGCTCCCCTCAGCAGTGTATTTCAGTAGATCTGCCTGTTCTGCTCCCCACTCTCTCTGGTACATCCTCTCACCTCCCACACCTCTGGCTTATACCCCAGTTCTTGTATGCATAAATAAATAAATCTTTTAAAAAACAGAAAGACAACACCAGCACTGTGTATTTGGGTATTTATCCATCACCCTTTTACAGATAAATAAATGAAATTCAATAAACTTAAGTAATTAGACCAGATACCAAAGGCTTGTGAGACCAAGGCTAGCAAATATCCAAGGCTAGCAAAAAAAGTCAGAATTTCAAGCAGATATACAGCTTCTAATGCCCTTGTTCCTTCTGTAAGAAAAGACCTTTCTACTGAGGGGCCTCCCAAGGGCCTTTCTGCTGCCAAAGTCCAGGTAACTTCATATCCCAATGCAAAGAAACATCCTGAATAGGGAATGGCATTCCTCCCAAAGATTGTGTTTGGGGAGCCAACATGGTGAGTGATAAAGAAAATAACCAAGCTGTTTCTTAAAATGGGTCTAATTTGTTCTCTCAGATCATGAATACTTCCAGAAAGGCCAGGAACTGTAGACTTGTTTCAAAAGCTAACTGCTGACAGGTTTTGTCTGTCAGTCCTATGTCCTCTCATCTTTCAGGCTTGGCTCTTGCTCCCAGGTCTGGTATGAGAATGGAGATGTGGGATATTCAGTGCTGTGTCGGCTCCATAGTCGCCTCCCTGCCTGCCTTCTTCTGCTCTGTGATGTGCATGGAGGAAGAAAACACGTCTTGTGGCGCAGTATGTGCCCTCATTTAACTTTGTGTGCAAAGTGAAGCTAATTGGTCAAAGTCCTTGGAAATGAAAATATCCAGTTTCCCAGCAAATTTGTGGGAGAGAAAAGTATGATCCTAACGAACATCTTTTCTCTGTTTTTTAACAGAGTAAAATGCAATGAGTTGACTTTAAATCATGCATGCACCTGAGTTAACTCACATTCCTCACTGGGTGTTGTCAGCACTCTTCTGGGGCACATTACTTTCAAATGGCTCATGGAAAGTTTGCTCCAATTTTGTAGAATTATGTGGTTAAAATATAAATATTATTCTTTCCCTCTAAAAGCTGGAAAAGGCATAACACTCCTATCCATCTAAGGAATGAGCTTATTCCCTCCAAGGTGCTATCCCCCACCTTCTCCAGCACTGCTGGCAGAATGCATGGGAGGCCCCCTCCTTGTCTCATTGGAAAAGATTCAGGAAAATCTAGCAAACTCATCAGTAGCTTATGGAAGTGGCTCTGTATTTAGAGAACAAGCACCAGGCTAAGTCCGCCTTCCGGGTCATATGAGGTGAGAGCAATACTAGCCCTGGGCACCCAGTCACATTGGGGTGACGTGAATAAACTGTTGTCAGATGGAAGTGCTCCCCACGTTTGTTGCCTTTGTAGTCAGTGAATTCACTTATGGAGCTCAACATTTTGTATTTTGAGGGACCTTAGGGGTCATGCGGCCTACCTGCTCTGCTTTCCAGGTGAGGAAATGGAGGCTGACAAGGGACGTGGTTTGTACTGAGTCACCTGGGTAGTTGGTAACAGAGTAAAGACTCAAATCTTGACCTTTTCTTGACCACCTGTCTTCTTTTGCATGGCTTGGAGCTAGCATGTTATTCCAATAAGCTATAGTGCAGCCAAAGTAGTCTTCTGAAATTTAAAATCCAAGGGAGGAAGGGAGGGTGGGAGAGAGAAAGGAGGGGAGGGGAGGAGAAACAGAAGGAAGGAAGGAAGGAAGGAAGGAAGGAAGGAAGGAAGGAAGGAAGGAAGGAAGGAAGGAAGGAAGGAAGGAAGGGAGGGAGGGAGCAAGGAGGGAGGGAGCTAGGGAGGGAGGGAGGGAGTCTCATGTCTCTCTGGTCTCAGGAGAGGACTCCTCTTGGTCAGTGACTCTGCTGCATTAGCTTTGGTTCTTGCCAAACCCCCTTCCCTCTCTGTTTCCCCAGCTGTATGTGCTTTCCTGTACTCCCAACTTTGCACGTGCTGCTTCCCCTCCCTGGAAACCCCTGCCCGGTGACAGGGCCATTCTGGGGAGACTTTCTAACCCCACCTCACTCCCCAGCTCTGAGCAGGGACCATCTCTGCTCGCCAGAGCTGCTTCTCTTCTGCATACACATTCCATGAGCACCCTTAGCAGGTGTGTCTGCATGCAGGCCTGTCTTCCACTAGCTGTGAGCTCCTCCCATCTCTGCCTGCGCAGTGCCTAGCCCAGGACTCGCTGCAGGGCAGCTGCCGATAAATGGAATGAATCGTCTTTTGGTGGTGAATGCTAACCAAACAGTGGCCCCTTGCTCTGATGATAAAATATTGAAAATTTGAATCAAATTAGTGCCACAAAGAATTAAGGCATTAATTAAAAAATAAAGGAATAAACTCCAGCTTTACTGCATCTCTTTCCCATCTGATTATTTTTGTTATAGTAAAAAATATATATATTGTGTATTAACAGTGCAAAGGAACTATCTTGAGTAGCCAACATACCCGACATGAGCAAATGAAGCAACATTTTTCCTGGTGATGAATAATCATCTGTTTACATACTAAATGCCCATTTTCTAAGGAGGTATCAAATTACTCATCTACTTAATTAAAGTTTGCTTGGTTCTAACAGGAGCCCAGCTAAGTGTTAATTATTGCTGGTGTTCCCAAGCATCTTCAAGATCAAAGATGCTGACACATTGCAGAAATCCTTACTTCACATTACTTCTAAAAACTATTTTGCAAAAACTCAAACTGAATGTGTTAATCAACTAGTATATGGTCCAGTCCTGAAAGGCAAATTCAAAACCTCAGACAGAGCCTGTGACAACACAGAGAAAGAAAAATATCATAAGAACCGTGAATGTGGGGTGCTCACTGCCTGTCTAACCTAACCCCTTTTCATAGTTAAGGGAACTGAGACACAGGCAAGAGTAGATTGCTCATGATCTCATCTAGGTAACAGGCCTCTAAATCCAGGGATCTTACTGTACTCCCTTCCCAAGAAATAAGCTAATGCTTAATAAGAGCCTATCACATGCCGATTATTTTCCCGTGCATCATATAGTTATGCCTCACAACACTCTTCTATTGCCGTGGTTAAGAAAATGTCTCTGAGTCAAATCATTCTGGTTTGAAATAAAATATAAATAAATTTCTCCCAGGAGAAAACCTTTTGCCCCATGTTACTTATGTTGTTGGTGCGAGGACATGATGCCTGGAGTAGCAGCAGTCATTTTGTGACCATGAGGTGACAAGTCAACATACTGAAGATTGTAAAATATAAATAATAAAATGTGACACCAAGTCTTTGCCCCAAATTTAGAGTCATCAGCTTTCCATCATTTAATTAGCTGAGATAATTAAGTGACTTTTTAAAAGCCACTGTTAGTCAATAATTTTATTAGGTGAAAGCTTATTTTCCTGTTGGATATAAGAACTTTGAAAGCCTCCTACCTGAATTTTTACAGATGTAGAAATGCATTTCAAATTTGTTGAGGTAAATTCTACATAGCTAACAAGTTTTCATTTGATCAGCCTACACTCAGGGCTCCTTCATGGTCACTC
Organism: Talpa europaea; assembly: GCF_964194135.1. Taxonomy (NCBI): domain Eukaryota; kingdom Metazoa; phylum Chordata; class Mammalia; order Eulipotyphla; family Talpidae; genus Talpa; species Talpa europaea. Next base: position 67,831,904 of record NC_140076.1, on the reverse strand, counting down.
CTAACCCAAAGTTCATTCTTAGTGTGTTTTTGGGTCAATATAACATTTCACACTCTCCCATATCAAATGGGTGTTGACTGAAGAAGGGCTGAAAGAGGCAACTATTAGTTCAGGGTTTATAATGGGAGAACCTCCCAAGACATTGCCAGTAGATTCTTTCAGCTCTTACTAGGAAAGTTGAGGGGAAAAGTTTTAGTGCTTGACCAAGGCACCCAGGACTCCAAACTGTTAGCAGGTGCACACTCTAAACAGGGCCTGGCCATCCACTTGCACAAAGGCAGAGAAAGCAGATTCTTAGTATGAAAGATTCTTCTTAGGATTTTTATTATTATTTTATATATATATTGCATCATTCTTCATTTTTGCACAATTATGCTTTCTCCTCTTAGGTGTAGTCCCTGTAAAATTCCCACCACCAATTCACCTGTGCACCATCACCATTGTCCCTTGTACTCTTCCCTTCCCTGTTTTGATCCCTCTCCCTCCTCCTCCCCTGCAGAATGTCTCTGATTTATAGTTGCCTATTGATTTTATTTCTTAATTTATTATAATTTTTTTCCTGATCCCTTATTTGGTTCCCCTATACATTCCTCCTATAAGTAAAAACATCGATATTTTTCTTTTTCTTTCTGGCTTATTTCACTGCACATAATCCCTTCCAGCTCCATCCATGTTGCTGTGAGTGGCATGAGTTTATCCTTTTGATTGCTGAGTAATATTCCATTGTGTATATATACCACTTCATGTTTTTCCAGACATCTATTTTTGGGCATATGGGTTGTTTCCATATCTTGCCTATTGTAAATAGTACTGCAAAAAATGTAAGGGTGCTGGGCCTCCCCGGTGGCACAGTGGGTTGAACGCAGCACTGTGAAGCTGTCTGCAGTGCCAGTTTGATCCCCACTGGCCACAGAGATACCCACATGGTGGGGCAGACCTCTCCTGCCTTACCTGCTGCTCCTCTCAGCCGTGTCTTTGTTCCGTCTGCCTGTTCTGCTCCCTGCTCTGTCTCTGGTGAATTCTCTCACCCTCCCATACCTCTGACTGTACCCCAGTTCTTGTATAAATAAATAAAAATCTAAAAAAAGTAAGTGTGCAGATATCCCTTTGAAATAATGTTTTTGTGTTCTTTGGGTAGATTCTTAGGAGTGGAATTGCTGGGTATTTCCACTTTTAATAGTTTGAGGAACCCCCATACAGCTTTCTGTAGTGGTTGGCAAGTTTGCATTTCCACCAGTTTTTTAAAAACTGTTTTATTTATAATTTGTTTTTTAAATATATAGCATTCTTAATGGTGTTAGGTGGTATCTCATTGTGGTTTTGATTTGTATTTCCTTGATTACAAGTGATGTTGAACATTTTTTCATGTACCTGTTCACCATTTGCATTTCCTCTTTGGAGAAGTGTCTTTTTAGTTCTTCCGTCCTTTTTTTTTTGATGGACTGTTTATTTTTTGTTGTTGTTGTTGAATCATGTCAGCTTTTTGTAGATCTTTGTGATCAGTCCTTTATTAATTGTATTCTGTGCAAAAAATTTCTTCCAATCAGTAGGGCATCTCTATGTTTTGGCTAATATCTCTTTTGTTATACAGAAGCTATTTAGTTTGATGGAATCCTGGGTGTTCATCTTTTTCTTTTCCTTTGTTTGATTTGGGGGATGAGTCTTTAAAGATGTATGTCATGTAGTGTTTTGCCTATATTTTCTTCTATATATTTTATGGTTTCAGGTCTTATGTCCAATTCTTTTATTTATTTTGAGTTGGTTTTTGTGCATGGTGTGAGGTAGTAGTGTAGCTTCAATCTTTTCCATGTAGCAGTCCAGTTTTCCCAGCACCATTTATTTAACAAACTGTCCTTGTTCCATTGCATATTCTTTGCTCCATTGCCAAATATTAGTTGTCTGTAAATATGTGGGTTTATTTCTGGGTTTTCTATTCAAATCCATTGGTGTGTCTGTTTTTGTTCCAGTACCATATAGTTTTAATTATTATGGGTTTGTAGTATATTGTGATGTCTGGGAGTGTGATGTCTCCATTCTCCTTCTTTTTAGTCTTTTTGTGTTTTCATATGTATTTCATCAATATTTGTTCTATTTCTTTGAAGAATGTCATTGAAAATTTCATTGGCATAGTATTGAATCTGTAAATTGGTTTTGGTAGACTAGACATTTTGATAATAGTAATTCTTCCAATCCATGAGCAGGGGATGTCTTTCCATTTCTTTGTGAATTCTTCTATTTCTTTTAACAGTGTTTTATTATTATCATTGTATAGGTCCTTCACCTCTTTTGTTAGATTTATTTCCAAGTATTTGATTTATTTTGTTTCAATTAAAAAAACTTTTCTCAATTTCTCCTCCTTCAAATTGATTGTTTGTGTATAGGAAAGCTACTGATTTTTGCATGTATTTTGTATCCTGCTACTTTACTAAACTGGTTGATTATTTTATTTAGTTTTTCTGTGGAGTTTTTAGGCTTCTCTATGTATATTATCATATCATCTGCAAATAGTGATAGTTTGACTTCTTCTTTCCATATTTGGATTCCTTGTATGTTTTTCTCTTGTCTTATTGCTCTAGCTAGGACTTACAGTATGAGATTGAAAAACAGTGGTGAGAGCAGACATCCTTGTCTTGTTCCAGATCTTAAAGGAAAGGCTTTCAGCTTTTCACCATTGAGAATGACATTGGCTATGGGTTTGTCAAATATAGCTTTTATTATGCTCAGGTATATTCCTTCTATCCTGAGAATTTTGAGCACCTTCATTATAAATGACAGATGTTGAACTGGTATGAAAGATTTTTAATAGAACTGGTGTGCAGAGAGAGAGAGATAGAGACAGAGGGTGAGAGAGAGAGAGGGAGAGAGAGAGACTTCAATTAACAGATTGTCAAAAAACTCCAAAAATTGCCCCTCCTTTCATAAACAAATGCCCAGCCAAACAGATTTAGTTTAAATTGGGACCACAGAGGCCTAAAATTTGCCGCAATCCTCAGGTAATTCTGGTAGGTATCTACAAGGAAAGGGTTAGGCAGTGCCCACAGAACTGGGACCGAAGGAGAAACTCAATATTTAAAATAGACCACACAGCCCAACAGGAGATCATGATAATGGTTGCCATTTTCTCTGCCAAGAACCAGGAATAGCCTCCTAATGTGTCTCTCATCCACATGTCTCTTCCAAGTACCTCTTCCATGTGTCCCTCTCTGCCCCCATTCAGGAGGCCTGCTTCATGACATGCTGGGAGTTGTAACCCAAGTGGCTGCTTATAAATGCAACATGGAAAGTGGCAACTGTTCCTCCCCCATTCATGGAGGTATATGTGTAACAGAAAGACACCACCGTACCGCAACATCAGTAACCTTACATGGTGAACTAATGATGTCTCCTCAAAACACTCCTAAAAGAGTGTGGCAAAAATCCTATACTTTCTTCTTCATGCCTGGTCCATGGATCCAGCAACATTTCCAAAAAGCTCTTACTATTCCCCATGCCGCTCCCTGTACCTGCTCTCTCTCTCTGCTTTTGTGTAGTCTAACCTCTTCCTGAACATGGAAGGCAGTCATTTAATGTCCACTCTGATCAAGAGACATCTGACAGAATAGGTCAAATCCCCCTTCTTGTCACTAGTTTCTTTCCTGGACCCTCGGCCCCCTACCATCTTGTATTATTCTCACCTCATCCCTGGCACTTGATTTTCCCTCTAAACCTGTCCTCCTGTTTGAGTCGCCCTCAGTCCAGATGACACTGATTTGCATTTGCAGTTTTGCTTTCAGGCCAAACCCTTGTGTCCATATTGTAAAACTTTCTGGGACCCTACCCCCACCCTTGGTCTAGCAGGCAAGAGAGAAAAGCCATCTGCGTAGACAAAGTCAGAACAGCCTCTACTCTTGACATGTGCAGAAATCTGCTACCTGAAGGTAAACCCACCTCTCAGCCCACACTTCTGACCATGGAGCCAGATAAAGATTTTAACAAATGGCACCTAGCTCTCATCTCTCTATGCATTCATACTTTGACATCATGGAAGTTCCTGACCTTGCTCTGGCATTTGCCTTCCTCCACCCATAGACAGCATGAACATCTCTGTCTTTACATTTTTTTTTAATTTTTTTTAAAGATTCATTTTTCTTTTCTTTTTCTTTTTTTTAAAAGATTTTGTTTATTTATACAAGCACTGGGCACAGTCAGAAGTGTGGGAGGGTGAGAGAATTCACCAGAGCCAGAGGGGAGAGCAGAGCAGGCAGAAGGACCGAAGTACACTGCTGAGGGGAGCAGCGGGTGGCAGGAGAGGTCTGCGCGCCATGTGGGACCCTCCTCCAGTGGCCGGGGAGCATCCGGGGATCGAACCGGCGCCGCAGAGGCCGCGGGCAGCTTCTCAACCCAGCGCTCAACCGCTGCGCCACAGGGGAGGCCCTGTCTTTACGTTTTTAATGACCCCATGTTCCTTCCTATATAAGTGAGCTCAAGTTGTATTATTGGAAAAACAGTTATCATGGATAAAATTTGTTAGACTTCTTCCCTGGTTTGAATCCTTACTCAATTTTCCTTCTACAACTTACTTAATTGTGCCTCTTCATGTCCTGAGCTTGATGCTCTGAGCTGGTCAGGGTACCACTCCTCCTACTCAGCATTTCACCTTCCCTCAACATACAGGTGACTGCAGACATGGTGACGGGCCTTTTTTTCCTCATCCATCTAACTAGTGCCTCCAAAAGAAACAAAGCAAGGAATCTTTCTTCTAGAGGTTAACCTTCTGGTGGCCTCTCCCTATGTTTCTGAAGATCAATCATTCTGTAATTTGGAGTCACGTTGGAAGTTTCTATCTTTCCGCTCAAGTTTTCTATACTGTCTGTGTGAGAAGAGATGGGGAAGGCTGTCACTCTCTTGCATACAACCTTGCGAGGGTGCCTATGGCTCTGTTTCTGTCAAGTCATCCTGAGGACATGCAAGGCCATCTTTACCCAGAAGCTCTAGATGAAGCATTTCCGGAGGTGTCAGAGCACAGAGATGCTCCTCAGGTCCCACTCATGAGACCTGGGTGAAGTGCAAGTTAAACTCAAGTTGAACTCCAAGCAACACCTTGGATTCTATTCACAAAAAAAAAAATCCTTAGGGAAAGAACTTTATATTTTCACCAGCCCTAATGGTAGACATCACATATAAATAATACCTTCAGACACACACACACACACACACACACACACACACACACGCGAGATTCTGAGGAGACAGGGTTTAGGGATATCTCGGGAAGCCCTGCTAGCTAGAATTGATGCTTTCTACTCATTTTCCATCTCTGAACCTCCTCGGGGTTTTGACTCTTACGGAGCATAATAGTTTATCGGCATTAACAGTAAAATAAAATCTCTGTTATATGCAGCAGCAGCCACTGCCACAGAATCAATAAGAAACTATCCTGTAAAAGTGTGAAGAGAACAGGCTTCACAAATGAAGCTTAGTCTCCAAGGAGGCCAGATTCTAACGGCACCTTCCATCTTGGTCAAAAAGACCACACAACTTTCTTTTACCCAAATAAATCTACATGGCTAGGTTTTCAAAATGGGGAGTAGAGGTGGACTTCCTGACTCCAGGTCTTCTTTCCCTGCCATTTTTATCCTGATGGCCTAAGCTCAGAGAGGTTTTGTGATTTGCCTGAAGTCCCCCAGCTAGAAGCAGCTACAATCAGGGGTCTCTGACACCAAAATGGAGGTTCTTAACTCATTTGTCCTAATTCAATTGTCCAGTGAGATGGAAAGGGGTTGGAACCCAAACCAGCCACTGCTTTGCAGACCGACTTCTCAGTTAGGATATTTGGTGGGAACATCCTCAATACCCCTCTGTCTTCAGCCATTCACTGGGCTCGCCATCCAGTCAGCAAGAAGAGGCCAGAGCAGGTCCTTGGGGGTTCGTGGAGGTCTAAGGCAAGCGAGGGTGACTCACCGCATTGTAGTAGAACTATGTTGTTCTTATAGCATCCAGCTGGTGCGTGCTGCTTATAGAACACATAGTAGGTGCCTATTGTGCATAAGAGACCCTGGTAGCTGCATAAACACTTATCCTCATGTCCAGAGGTGAGTGTAATTATCTCCACCTATGAAAGACAGGAAACCAAGGAACAGAGAGGTTGTGCGTCTGCCTGATGACACGCAGTAAAAATGAAAGGGTTTCAGGCTATCTGCTTCCCAAACCCAAGTTATCTCCATATTCCTCCTAAGCAGACCTCAAGCCTTTCCCAGTTTTTAATTAGAGCAGACAGGGCACCTGGCTATTTTATTTAATTTACTCCCATTTTAATTCTTTACAGACTGGAATGTTCAAAGTGATTCCATCAATCTTCATTTTTGTTCGAAAGGCTGCAGATCCCCCAACCCCCACTCAGCACCATCGAGCTTAGCAGTGACCTGCTCTGTGCCACTTGCAGCAATAGGGGACAAGTGTTACCAGCAAGTCCCAGCTGCCCCTGCGCCCCCTCCCCTCGCAGTCAGCTGGCCAAGAGTCCCAATTAAAGGTACTCTGGGCTCCCCCTCCCCTGACATTTGAGCTCCATTGCTCTGGTAATGAATACTCCTCTGTCATAGATATTTAAATTTTTTTTATGCTCACTAAAGTACTCAATCTCTTTGTGCTCTCCTCCCAGTGACTGACATTGTTTCAAAGCAGATTTAGAAATAGTCTTGGTCCTGACATTTATGCAGCAAGTGGGTGTTGTTTATTGCTGAGCAATTAGAACATAGATTAACATAATATCACTCCTCAACTTTCAAGTCTCTAAGATTGCTCTGCGAACAGGTTCCCAAGAGCTCGCTCAGCCTGCTTCCTTTTGTCTTTCTGCTTTTTCCTCCTCCACACCCATCCACCCACCTGCCTTGAAATATGCTATTTCAAATTTAGAGTTCAAGAAAGTTTGTGTAATCTAAGTCATAAAAAGAGATGTCTTTCTTCCACTGAAGAAGCAACCCACGGTACCTGTATCCTTAACCAAAAAGGCTTTTCTTTTTGTCCTTGAAAACTTTTTTTTTTTTAACATCCCTGCCCATTTTTTAACTCTTGGAAAAGCTGAGGTCAAAAAGCAGGGATGGCTGGTTACACGTCTTTTGGTTAAACTCCTTTTCTTGAGTAGAGTCCCATGATTGTGGATCCCCCATCTTCTTCTGCTCAGAAACTGTAAGTCTTAGATATTACACTGGACTTCTCAAGGGGCAAGAGTCTTTCCGGGACTGAATTCTGCAAATAGGCACTAGATAAGATCTTTGAAAAATGCCTTGCACTACAGGTCCAAGGCCCTTCTAGAAATGGTTAGCAGCTTCTGTCACAGGTCTTGGTCACATGAAGAAATCAGAAGAGGCCTGGGCTTCACAAGTAATGCCCATGGCTTCCTCCACCTGCCTTGACGTCCCACCACTTAAATCCAAAATCCCACTTTCACCACCTCTGCCTGCTCCATCTGGTATAAGTGATGGCTGTTTTCACTTGGAATATTTCAACAACTTCCTCCATGGTTTCCTTGCTTCTGCCCCGGCCCTTCAATATGGCAGCCCTAGTGATCTGTGTCATTAATCCCAGAATAAGCACTCCTGGACAGGGTTCCCTAAGACCACCCTTTGGCTTACTCGGACTCATGAAAATCAGTATAGAATTGGTGTGCCCTGTGCTCAGGGTTATGATTTATTTTTTAATTTTTGCGTGGAAGAACTGGGGTGTAGGCAAGAGATGCAGGGGGTGAGAGGCTTCACCAGAGACAGAGGGGAGCAGAACAGGCGAATTGACTGAAATATACTGCTGAGGGGAGCTGCGGGAGAGATCCCCTGGCCGGGGATCAAACTCAGGCCTTACTGGTGATAACACTGAGACTTAACCCCTAGGCTACCAGGGAGGCCCAGTTATGATTTCTTACAGTAATAGGATTCCCTATGCAATCTTCAAAAGAAAAGGCAGAGTCCACGGAAACACAGGCACAAGCTTCTGAAGTAGAGAGGCATGGGGCACCCTCGGTCCTCCGGCAACATCTTGAGACATGAGTGCTGTGTTACCTTCCAAGGACACTCTCTAGAGGCTTGGTGCCTGGTTCATTACTGGGGCTGATCATGTAATACCTCCCTGCCTGGCACAAACCCAGACTCCAGACTCCTAGAAGCAAGGCCAGGATTCAGGCATCAGTCACAATAACTGGACAATTTAACCACATGGGCTCTGGTATCTGAGAAGTGTGGGAGCTCTTTTCCAAACCCATGTTCCTAGTGGCCAGCCAGGGGAACTTGGAAAGGGCTTCACAGAAGATAGCAGTGGGGCCTGTTGTGCTCGCTCTTTCCTGCTGTTCCTTTTGTTCCAAACCCTGCAGGAAAACCTCATGTCATGCTGAAAAGACAGTCCTTCAAATAGCTGAACCTCCCTGCATTCCCTCATTTCCTCTCTAACCCCATCCACTACTCTCCCCTCTCCCTCTGCCAGGCCTCTCTGGTGCTCCATGAACAAACCAAGTACACCCACACCCCAGAAATGTTGTGCTTACTCTCCCCTCTGCCCCAAATAAGTCTATCTGATGAGCTCTCCCTCTCCTCTCCTTGGAGGGCACATCCCCTCACCCCCAGCCCATCTCCTGCTATGGCCCTGTCTCTGCTCCTTTCTCCCTTTGTTTCTCTCTGTATCAACTTCTCACATGTAGGCCACTTATTTGGCTTATAGTCTTTATGCTTAACAAGGATGTATGCCTTGGGAGAGTGAGACCTTTGCTTCCTTTTCTTCACTGAGGTATTTCCTGCTCCAAGAAATACTGCTCTCAGTGAAGCAGTGACAACCCAGGGTAACATCTACCCCCTAGGTAGTGAGGAAGAGCAAGGTGTGTGCTGTCTGCTGGGTTAGAATTGTCGCCTCACCACTGAGCGCCTGTGTCACCTAAGTGTGGTCCATCCCACACCGATTCATTTCTCATCTGTTCAAGGGGGATATCAATAACATCTGGGGCATAAGGTTATTGTGAGGGTGAGGCGGTTGACACACATCAGGTCCTCTGGAACACCGTTAGTATTCTCTATGTATTAGCTCTTACTTTTAATGTTTCCTTCGGTTCATTAAATCTTCATCAACTCTAACATGTCTTATTATTATAGAAGGCCTCTAACATAAACCACAGGAGAGTCAATCATAGAATGAACTTCAATGTATCTACCACTCAGGTTTAGCAATTAGCAACTCAGAGCTAATGGTATTTCATCTCCTTACTCCTTACCCTTCCAAATTCCTATAGCCCCTACACCCACAATATTTTGAAAAAGATTCCAGATATCATAGCATTTAATTCATCAACATCTTAGTATGTATCTCCAAAAGGTAATACCAAATATATTTTTTCAGAAAATATAAGTGCAATAATATCAATCTTTAAAAAGTTTGTTTTAACTCCCTTAACTTTCCCCAGTTTCTCATCATCTCTTACCTGGGATGTTGGGACAGTATCCAGAATGATCTCCCTGCTTCCATATCCTTCATTTGCTGCCCCTGCCACACTGCTGAATGCTTTTTGTGTGTCACAGAGCTGAAATTGTTACTGCCCTACTCCAGATCATTCAATGGCTCCCTATTGCCTGCAGGACAGGGTCTGACATCTTGTAGCCTGCCCTTTGAGTCCTTTCATAATTTCCAAACCCTTTATTCTGGAGTTACCTCTGCCTCCACCTCCTTATTAAGCCCAGCTCCAGCATCCCACTCTCACATCTCAGCATTCCTCCATGCCTGTGCCTCTGCTATTCTTCTGCTAGAATGCTCTTTGCATTGCTTTCTTCCCTCCAGGGAACGTTGTCTTCCAATGCTTCCCAGCCCAAGTCAGTCACTTGATCCTTAGTGCCTCCACATTCCCTGTTAGTGGGATCTCTTGTGCTGTTCACAGCTCTCTGGGACACCAGATGTTGAGTTCCTCAACAGCAGGGGCTGGATTGATGTATCTGGTCTCTTGGAGCCCAAGGGCACCAAGTGAGTGAGTGGATGGGTTAAAAAATGACCCAATGAGCAAAACAGAGAAAGGATATTGTTGGAGAGTTGGCTGCCTTGTCTTTCTCTCTCTGTAATTCTCTTAAAAAAAAAAAAAAAAGCTAAACTGATCATCTCTCTCTCTTGCTAGAAATTTCAGTGGTTCCCCAGGACCCATAGCCTGACATGAGGTTCTGTATGACTTTGGCCCAACCTTTCTCTCTCTATATCCAGCTTTGTCCATCCAACAACCTGACTCTGACCTATCTATCTATCTGTCTCTTCTTAATCTATTTTCTTTATGCACACACACACACACACAAACACACATGCTGCTCATTTTTATGTTTAACTTTTCATCACACTGGTTTCCAGCTTGTGCAGTAGGCTTCTATTTCTGTTCATTGGCAGGCAGTTCTGTTTCATCTTGAATAATCCAGGGCGGAATCCCAGGGGCCTCTGCAGCCCCAGCTGACTGCTGCTGCTCGCTACTTGGCAGGAGTCCGACAGAGCCTGGCCCATGGTGATTAATTACCTACAACTCTGCTTTTCTCTGAAGTGATCCCAGAACAGAAGGGCAGCCTGAGGGTCACGAAACTCCAGCCATGACCTGGATGAGAAATGGGTCCTGTGCTAAGAATGCTACATTTTAGCCCAGCTGGCCCACTGGGAACCAGGAGGACTCAAGACAGAGAGGCGTCAGAAATGGGAACACTTCCCTTGCATTTTAGTACTCTTGACTTGGAAAGAACCAGGAATTGTTCCGCGGGGTGGATGCAGCCCCGATGGTGGTCAAGGTCCACTGGCTCAGGCTTGCTCATTACGTCCTAGTGTGACTTGCTCTGTTCTTCCCAAACACCCCAAGAGAGAAGTTATCAACCCCACCTACATGTGAGGCAACAGAGACTCTAAAAGATCTACAAGTGCCAGAGAGAGTGCATGAAGAACTGGGGTTCAACTCAGGTCTACCCAGAATAGCTTCCTGGGAAGCATGGCTTTCTATATAGTGGGTCCAACTTATTCAAGGGGAGTAAAAATCAGCTTAGTGGGTTTCAGACTAGAGTGATTAAAATAAAAAACAGATCAGGACCTCCGTGGTGACACAAGGGGTTAAGCACAGCACTGTGAAGCTATCCGCAGCCTCTGCAGCACGAGTTCGAACCCTGGCCAGGGACCTAATCCACATGGCGCTGCAGACCACTCTTGTCTTGTCTGCTGCTCCCCTCAGCAGTGTATTTCAATAGATCCACCTGTTCTGCTCCCCACTCTGTCTCTGGTGATTCCTCACCCCCCCACCTCGCACCCCCCGCAGTTTTTGTATGCATAAATAAATAAATCTTAAAAAAATAAATAAATAATATAGATCAGACTATAATAGGATAGAATAAAACAGAACAGAAAATGCATGTTGGGTAGAATGCTTTCATACTACTTCATGAAACTTCTCTCACTATATGTTTTAATATAATCATATGATATTATGTAATATAGATTTTATAAAGAATATTTTATATACAGAGTCACATATTGCTATGTACATATGCTTATACCTTTATGTAACATCACATGTCCTGTATTTTTATATGTACTATTTTATATTATATACTTATATACATATCTGACCATACATACCGTATTATGATATAACTGATGTATTTTCTCTTTTTTTGCTGTGGATATTAGTCATCTTTTTTCGAAAAACAGTCTACTCAATCTCAGAACACTTCTGAAATAACAGCTATTTCTCCCTTTCTTCAAGGTTTTGTTCCCATCCATGGCTGCTCCTGACTTTATCACTGACTTAGTTGTCTGCAAATGCAATGCACTTTCTGTCTTCATCAATTTCAACTTGAATTGATTGGCCTCAATTCACTCCAATTCAATTCAATTCAATTCAATTCAATTCAATTCAATTCAATTCAATTCAATTCAATTCAATTCAATTCAATTCAATTCAATTCCATCCTGCTTAGGTTAGTGAATATTGAGTGCTGACTGTGGGTTGGTCTTTAATGAGGCAAAGAAGCAAGTGAACGTTTATGAGTCACAGGCAGTAGCTCTGATTCTTTTCTTTTTCCAAAACACAAACTTATTTCTCTTGAGCCTTTAAAAGAAGCAGCCCATTTCACTAGTCTGGAGTTTGCCCTTCTTAACCATTTTATGGAGCTGGCATGCATATAAAGCTAGAACACTGAGTTTGGGTGCTGACAAGCTCAGGGCCAAACCAAAGGTTTTGCCTTTTTAAATTGCTTCCTGTAAAGCCCCTTATACATTTCCACCTCCCAGAAGAAATCAACCTATTTAAAATTCTCAACCATTCTACCATATAGAAACTAGCATTCTCCATTTTGCAAATAAGTAAATTGAGGCATGGTGAGTTCTCCTGGATACAGCTGTCAGAGGGAAGGTTAGGTCCTGAATCCAGGCAGTTGGTCATTGAATTCACACACTTTACTACCCTTCTCTGCTGAGAAGTCGTCTGATGTCTCCCAATTCCCCAGTCCACAAGCAGTGGGGACTGAAGACTCTTCTTGTATGAATGTTGGGCTGAGTTTCACATGTGTGCTACTGTGAACTCAGGGTGTACTCTGTGGAGAGCTCCTGTGGAGCTGAGGTGAAGGGTGAGCTGCTCCTTGCCACATCATTGGTGGACTCAGAGCTCCCCCACGAAATAAGGAAAGAACCCAGTAGGATACATCTAAAAATTCCCTCTGTTCTCAGGCAGAAAATTTCATGTGAAGTGGTGAAACTGCTGATGACCGATCATCTTCACACAGCGCGATGGAAACAGAAGAGTGAGGCTTGTCTCCAGGCTGCCCCAGGGTGTTGACTGTGCCTGGAGGGATCCTGTCTACAGGAACCAGGGCAGGCTCTGGGATATGCACAAGCAGCAAGGGAAACCATGGCTTATATACATTTTCTATCAAAATGTAAGCTGCCTGAGGTGAGCGCCAAGGTTGGCCTCTGCATCCTTGCCTTGTAGTGCCTCTTATGCCAACCACAGACACAAGATTCCCCTCATGAGTACTTTGAACCTCCTTGTGGTCTTCCCCTGACATGCTCTGCCTGGCTCATGGATCTTCTCCAAGACTTCCAGTGCCTTCTCTCTGCTGATATTCCTAACCAGTACCTCCACCTGAGCTCTCTCCCCCATGGTCTGGGCACGGTCACCTGGAGGTCCCTACACCCGTAGATTTCATCCCCTCCTTCCTTCTCAGCTGCCTGGTTCAGCAGCTGGCCCCACCTTCATGTGGGCAGGTGAGCTGGGGATTTGGACATGGCTTTGACTTCTTCCCTTTCCCTACTCCCCTACGTCCATTACTCAGTTAGGACTCCACTTACTCAACGACATCCATTTACTCAATTAGGACATTTACTCAATCAGGACTGTAGAATCTATTCTGTTTCTCCGCAATCTTTCCTATTGTTCTATCTCCACCACTAAGGTCTAATTCCAGCCTGATCATTTTCCAACTCGACTTTGGACTGATCTCCCTGTCACCAGACTTCACTCAAACCCGCCCTCCTTATGCAGCCTAAGTGATCCTCTTTTTTTTTAAATGCCAAACAGATCATCTCCCTCTTGCTTGAAACTTCAGTGGGTCCATAGTGCCCATAATCTGACATTGGGTTCTGTGGAATTTACCCTGACCTGTCTCTCTCTCTATCTAGCTTAGTCTGTCCACCCACCTGACTCTGACCTATCTGTCTGTCTCTTCTGTAAACTATGTTCTACACACACATACATACACACACACACATACACACACACTTCTAACCACTTTGTACTTTTTCTTTCTCAAACTTATCATGAACTTTCAAACTTATCTGCCTTTGTCCATGCTGTTCCCTCTGCCCACAGCTCTCTACTCTCACTTCCTGTGTGTGGCAACTCAAGTTGCTTTTGATCTTTGATTTCTGTAAAAGTTAGTGGCTCCATCTCTTATGTACTCTCACAGCTCCATCAGCCTAAGGCATTCTGTAGGCAGCCTCTTGCTTCCAGCCTGCTCCCTCCTCTAGTTATGAGTCCTCTGTTACTCAACAAGGCTCTGCCTTAGTCATCTGGGGGTCAGAGTTCCACTCGCCCTGTCACAGGGTCCCAGCCCAGAGAGGACTCAGGGGAGCTCTGTGGACAAGCTGGGCTGTAGGGGCATAAGCCATGTAATCCCTGTCCTTTCTGATGCCCCACCTTCTACCAGATGATATTTCCTTATTCTCTTCAGCTATGGAGGGAAAGGACAGCAGTCAGGAGACGCATGTCATCAGAGTTGAGTGGCAATTTTGTGGTAGCACGTAGCTATGTGGTATCTAAATAAAGCAAGAATTAAAAACAATCAGGGTCAAATAATCAGAATGAATGTGTGAAACTTCAAGTGTTGTCTTAAATGCACTTATCAAGTAAAGTATAAATCCTTTGCTAAATTGTTAAGGTAGAAAGTTTGCTTTTAATATAAAGTGATTATTTGTAAATACTAACTTGGGGGAAAATAAATTAATCACCAATTTTCCTTTTCCTAATTTCTGGTAGCAGTGGTGAAAAAATTTACAGGCTACAAGGCTTAGATCACCATCTTAAAAACAAGATACCTTTGAATAAAGTCCTGGATATGTTTCATATACAGCTGAAGGGGTATAATTTGGAGTAACCTTTCTAGCAGACAATTTGGCAATATGTATGTAGGGTAAGGGAAAATGTCAGGCTTTTCTGCCCTCCCGCCATCAGGATAGATGATGGATCCTTGCGGTCCTGAATGCATGCCTGATGGCGGGCACCTGGAGTAGGGTGTGGGCATAGGTAGATGGGATTCACCTGGGCTGAGACTGGGCTTTTAAGGGCGGTGTCACGGGGGCACCAGCAGAAGCCGAAAGAGAAGCCGAGAAAGAAGTAGCAGAAGCCGAGAGAGAAGCAGAGAAGACTGGAGAGCCCAGATAGAGTGAAGACTTGCTGGGGGCTGGGAGGACTGCCAGCCTCCTGTCTCCCCAGCACCCCTGCCTGCTATGTACCGGGTAAATCCAAATAAAAGACCTGCAAAAAGCCACTGAGGACTCTGATTCCTCCTGTACCCCGTCTGCATGGGATCATAGAAAACCTGCCCTGTGTCCATTCCTGCCTCTACAATGTATCAAAGATACTACCTTGCAAAGAAGTCAAATACATTTGACCTAGAAATTCTGCTTCTAAGATTACAGCCTGAGGAAATGAGACAGTGAATGAAGGAATGCAGGGTTTTCGGAGTACACTTGTTTATGTAGAGATAAACCTTGTAACTGCTAACAGGAATAGTCTAAATAAATCAATTCAGTGGAGAAACATGTGACTGTTTATAACTGTAAGACAAGCTACATGAATGCTCACACTACATCTGGTAACACACATCTAAAGGGGTGTCACTGTACCCCTCAATCATATACAGTGCTGTAGGCCAATTTACCTCAATAAATATTGATACAATAAGAAAAAGAAAAGTAGATCATAAAATAATGTTACAGCTTGATACCATTCCTATGAGGATATGATCAATATTTTCATGGAGTTACAGATATTTCTGGGACAGTAGACACCAAAATGTTAACAATGATAATGATGATAATGATAGGACAAAAATAATAACATGGACTACCTGCCAGGCACTGGATTTACACTTTTCTCCATTCTTTCCCAATAATACAAGATTTGGGATTGTTATCCCCATACTTGGGGGAGGAAACTGAGGTTCAGAAAGGTAATGCAACTTGTCCTAGGTCACACAGCTTACAAACAGGTGAAGTAGAAAATGGCTCTAGCAGTCATGTTAAATCATCACACCCACCAGATGCTTCTGAAATAGGGGCTTTTGAGCAATTTTTTAAATAATTTTCTAGAGTATCTGATCTTTTATAAATGAGTCACCACTATTGTAGTTAGGGGAGAAACTATTTTCTCTTTGAAAACCACCACAACAAAAAAAGACAGTTTACCACAAAAATAGATAAGATGGATATGCAAATTATCACAGAGAGAATGACTTTAGAGTCAACTTGCAGGAAATGAGCTGTGGGGAACTCTCAGGTGAGAGCATTCTCAGCTGAGGAAACTGCAGGTGCAAATGCCCTGAGGTAGGAATTGGTGAGGAGGGCAAGGAAGTCAGTGAGATTGGAATTAAGGAGTAGAAGATAAAACCAGAAAGGGGTAAGGCCACACACTGTAGGGTCTCCAGGGTCATGGTAAGCAAGGAGACTGACTCCCAGAGAAAGGATAGCCATTGAAGGCGGGATGGTTAAGTGGAAGGAATAGGATACAACATGCCTCTTAACAGGGTGGACATGCTGCATGGGGGCTAAACCATAGCAGAGCCAGGGTGGAAGTGAAGAGACCAGCCTGGTGCTGAGTGCCAGAATGCAGGGAAGGATGATGGGGGCTGGGATGGGGTGAGAGCAGGAGGATGATGGGAACTGTTCAATTTCTGGGTTCATTCAAACAGGGGACATCTAAGGGTATAGACCAAGACTCTGGTTTTATAAGCACCACAATTTCTGCCACAAGTTGGAAAACTGGCTTGTTTGTTTTGGGGGTTGGCTGAGGGATGAACCACCTTGGATAGGAATGGGGATCAGGCCTCAATAAGCCTAAGAATAATTTGATTGCTGGAAAGGATCTTTCCAGGGGAAAGAAGAGAGATGCAATGAGTGTGAACTTTGAGGATGTTTATTATTCGTTAGAAATATCTCTTCTCTTCACCTCCCTGCTTCTTCTTGATCTTTTTTGGAGTTGAACTTGATTTCTTCTGGAATGAGAGGCACAGCTGAATTTGTCCTAACATGCCAAAGATTTCAGGGCTGTGAACCTCAAAATACCAATTAGTATTTAATAGTGGTTTGTGATAGGTTTGATGCCAAATAACCCAGAAGGTGGTGCTAATCCTAAGCATTCTAGAGTGCTATTCTAGCTCAGCCTTGAAGATGTGCAGTGCTCCTCTGAGCTGTTTGTGCTGAGCATATGGGTAAAGACTGGGTGGGGGGGCATGCCAGGGTAGAGGCAGAGCCAAGTAAAGATCAGACCACATGACCTAAGATAGGAAATGAGCCAAAGCTTAGTTGAAGATCCTGTGGAACTTCATCCAGGGACATACCAGAGTGAAACATTGGAAGGCCTGCTAAGGAGAGGATCTCAGGAACATCGGATCATTCATTCTTGGGTTCGAATTTCAGTCCTCTGTGTGTCCTTTGTGACCATGCATCGCTTCAGTGATAATTCCCTCACCCTGCCTTTGTAGTAGACACCCCCAGACTTCAATGTTTTATTTAGCGGTATGGAGGTAACTAGCATCGTGAGATGATACTCCATCTTATGATTTACCAGAACTATGAGAGGGATCAATTTTTTGACCTGGTCTTGAAAAGGTATATGGCAAAGCAAAGGCAAAAGATGGAGAGAGAAGTATCGTAGTGGCATCATTTTAACCCTGGAACTAGCTATGCCTGAAACCAGCTCGACCTATCCCTGGGTTATTTATCTGCATGATCCCTCAACTCCCTCTATTGCTTAAGCCATTTAGAGTTGGAGTTTTGTTGTTTGCAACTCAAGACTTCTGATGTATCCACTATTTTTCATGAGTTGTGAGAAAGAATCAGTACAACATTTGCAGGACTCAGTAAAAATGAAAATGTCAGTCTCCTTCATCTAACATGATTAGAAATCTCTAAAGTCTTATAGCAGCGCATTACATAAAATGAGAGGCTCTTCTAAGTGTGGGGCCTGTGTGACGACACAGGTTGCATGCCCAAGAAGCTGGGTCTTTGGGAGCCCTCATCATGTGAGTTAACGACTCACATTGTTGAGGAAGTTCTGAGGCATATAGCAAACATTCATTCAGTAAATGGTAGCCTCGATCATGTGGACAGGCCAGGGAAATGTACAGGGTCAGAGGAACCAGATATATAAGGGGTTATTGGGTAAGACCTGATGGGTTAGATTTAAAGACCAACGACGGACAATAGAGGGTGATCTGGTCTGATTGATAAACTGCAAAACTCATTTTGCCGGTTGCAGAGAGAATGAATTTTGAGTCAGAAGGAAGGAGGGAGCATGGAAGCTGGGACTAGCTGAGAGGCTGGTGTGCTGTTGTTCACCTGCCTTGTATTAAAGACATGGAGGTAGAGATGAAAAGCAGTGAACAGATTCAGCATATGTTTTGATCTTTGTAGATTAGGAATGGGAGGGAAAGAGTGGGGAGTCAAGGGTAACATCTGTAGTTTAGGGTGAGTGCTGAGTATTTGGTGGTGCTATTTAGAGAATGAGACAGTGGGAGCTCTGACTGTATGCTGTCACAATTTTTCACAATGTATATTTCCTGAAATATATATTCATAGAAGCCCCATGGAATGTGTATTGTTCTTTACCATAAAATGGAAAACAAGCTCAGAATAAAGAATTTGCTTGTCATAGAACTTAAATGTCCATCGACACACTAGTGGACAAAGATGTGGTACACAACGGAATACTCTCCATCTATTAAAAAATGAAATCCTGCCATTACAACAACACGGATGGGCCTAGAGAGAATTGTGTTAAGTGAAATAAGTCAGAAAAAGACGAACACTCTATGAGTTCACTCACATGTGGAAGATAAACAAATAAATGGACATATGAAGTGAAATCAAAACAAACTCAGACAACAAGAACAAGATTTCCAGAAAGGAAGCAGGCAGGAGGGTAAGTTAGGTCAAAGGGCTCAGTTGGATGATGAAAGACTGGTGGTGATCATAGCATAGTATATACAGGTGTCAAATTATAATGCTGTAAACCTTAAACCTACATAATGTTGTACACCAATGTCACTTCAATTAAAAAAATTCAAAATATAATAATTTATCTGAATTGCACAGATGACAAATGGGAGATCCTGGATTTGATCTAGGTTGTTAGTTTCTCATGCCCACCTACAGCTCTCCATTGCAACACCAGCTCTTGCTCTGCTTACACACCGCTTGGTAGGACCACAAGCCTTGGGTTGGCAGAGGTTGCAGTGGGGAAGTCTTGGACTGGCCAGTGGCCCCATGAGGATGAGGTCTTGGCTTCCGGGACTCACTGTGCAAACTTGAGCCAGTGACTGCCCCCTCTAAGTCTCTGCTTCCCTACATACCAGCACAATGCTGATGAACGTTTCTAGATGATGCCATGGGACCCTGGATGCCAGCATACTCTGAGTCTGCAGAGTGCTCCTCTGATGGTACTTGTTAGCATTCTGAACCCCAGCTCATGCTCTTTCTGCTCTTGTTCCACTTCTCACATCAGTAAACAATGCACTGCTGATTATCATTAGAGGAAGAACATACTGTGGCTCTTAAAACAAGAAATGTGTGATTAGATATGAGCTCAGGGTATAAATTCAGCCACTTTTCAGAACATGGAGAGACAGTTAAGCGCATAGCTTCTGATGTCAGGCTGCCTGGATTTAAATCCTGACTCTGATGCTTCCTGGTGTGGTAACTACTTAACCACTTTGTACCTTCGTTTGCCCCTCCAAAAAAGAGGTAAAATAAGAGTGCCTGCACTGGCGGGTTTCTGTGAGAAGTAAACGAGGAAGTGCAAGTAGAGAACTTAATTGGGCACACACAAATGCTCATGAAATGTGAACTAGTAATATGTGGTGCAGCCCAGCTCTAGAGTCACCATGGTATTGGTCTGATAAAGCTCCATAGGGATTAACAGTGCCATTATGTTCAGGTTCTGATTGGAGGAGTCTTGGTTATATGCTTGCATCCTAGCTTCCAGGGAGCCTGGAAAACTTAGATTCTTGGATACACATGCTCATATAAAGTCATGTATGAAAATATCAATAAACCATCAGAAGAGCATTTTTCATCAGAGCCCAAAACTTTAAAAAACATAAATGCGTTATCAACTGATGACGGGTAACTACAATGTATTATATTTATAAATGGAAGACTATTCCACAATAAAAAAAAATCATATGAATGAAACTCAACAACATTATGTGAAATGAAAGAAGCAGAGGAAAAGACTGTACATTGTGTCATTCTATTTATATGAAATATCTAGTGAAAGGAAATTTATAGACAGAAAGCACAGAGCAGTTGTTGCCTGGGGCAAGATTGGGATTTGATTCCAATGAGGCGTGAGTGATCCTTCTGGACTGATGAAAAGATAGTAGAATTGGATTGTAGTGATGGCTGCAGTCCTCTGTATATTTTCTAAAAATCACTGAACTAACTTATGTGAACTTTATGGTGTGTAAATTATATCTCAATAAAGCTAGTAAGTAAAGTGGTGTAGGGTAAGAGAAAAGGTATCAGGCTTTTCTGCCCTCCGGCCATTAGGATAGATGAGGGAACCCTGTGGTCCTGAATGCATGCCTGATGGCAGATACCTGAAGTGGGTACACCTGGGCTGAGAGACTGGGCGGCATCACGGGGATGCCAGAAGCAGCAGAAGCCGAGAAAGAAGCAGAGGAGCAGCAGAAGCCAAGAAGTAGCAGAACAAACAGAAGAGCAGAGAAGCAGAGAGAATGCCAGACAGCCCAGATAGAGTGAGGATTTGCTGGGGGCTGGGAGGACTGGCATCCAGCACCCCAGCCTGCCATGTACCCGGTAAATTTCAATAAAGGACTTCAAAAGCCACTGAGGGCTCCAGGACTCCTCCTTTACCAGTCTGCATGGGATCCAGGAAAACCTGCTCAGTGCCCCATTCCTGCTACTACAAGTGGGTTGGGGGTTTAAGATTTAGATGGCAAGGACATGTTCTAACTTAGGGGTTTCAAAGGTGCTGGAAGGACAGCGAGAATGGCAAATGCCCATCACACAGTTAGTCTTATGACAACCCTATGACATTAGTCTCTTTGTGTTCTTTTGGCAAATGAAGAAACAGGCTCAGAGAAGTAGCCTCCTAAAAAAAATTATTTGAAAGGAGCTGTCCAAGTAATCCTGCCAAGAAGTTTATCATGTTAGCACTCCTTAATTCATCCTTTTCTTACCAACAAGTCCCTTGCCCTTCCAAGTCTCAATATCCTCATTTGTAAAATGGGAGTGACTATCCACAAAGATTGGGAGAGAGAAGTAGGTAAAATTAATGTGAAGGCACAGAACAAGGGTACAAAACATGTGGAATCTGAATCTGAACCTTTTATTTAAAGGTTCTCCCTAAACTTTTATCATTAGAAGTTAACACTAGCTCTAAAGTTCATCAAAATTTTTGAGAATCATCAACGTTTATCTTTAAAATGTATACAAAATAGATCCAATGCCAACTTCTAAAAGAAGGGCACTTTCCTGCTCAAAAATGAACACAAATGACATGTCTGTGCACTGTGAGAATTTGCAAGAAATCAGAACCAATATTTTCCCTCTGAATGACATGTGACCTAGAATCATGATAAATCATTACAAGCAAATGGATTCTAATCAGAAGAGAAAGAATGGGTGGAAACAAATCTGTTGTTGCCAATTATATAGTTTACTTGAAAGGCTTGTTTTTAGCAGGCACCAAAATAAATTAACCTGGTCCTATTGATTGAATGATTTTTAATTGAGTTGAACAATTATGGATCTGCAATAGCTTTACAGGAAGCTGCATGCACATCTGGATGACCATGGTTGCCTCCTTTATTATCTCTTCTCTGGACTTCAGATTCCATCTTCTTCCTGTGTCTCTTCTTCAAGGTCTTGTTCATTCAAGTCCTAGAACAAATGTGCTAACATATGTGTCTGATTAGGTGATTGCCTCTCAGGAGCACCAGCTGCCGCCAGGGTGAAATTCAAATTGGTAGTTAGCATTTCTTTTTTTTTTTTTTAAGATTTATTTATTTATTTATTTATACAAGCAACGGGTACAGTCAGAAGCATGGGGGTGGGGGTGAGAGAATTCACCAGAGCCAGAGCAGGAAGCAGAACAGGCAGACTGATGAAATACACTGCTAAGGGGAGCAGCGGGCACGGCAGGAGAGGTCTGTGCGCCATGTGGGACCCTCGCCAGTGGCCGGGGATCGAACCGGCGCTGCAGAGGCTGCGGGCAGCTTCGCAGCCCGGCACTCAACCACTGTGCCACCAGGGAGGCCCAGTAGCTAGCATTTCTTTGGGCATTGGCTGACATATTAGACTAGCCTCAAAATCCTTGATTTACGAACATATTAGTTTGATATGTTGGTGGGTATCTGTCATGTAATAAACATGCCTCAAATCTCAGTGGCTTGCAACAAATATTACCTTGTATGCTCAGGTCTCTGAGTCAGTTGTGGTCCTAATGGCCTCTGCTAGACTTGGCCCTAGTAGTGAGGTGGTTTCAGACAGAAGGGTGTCTCTGCAAGATGCACCCAAGATGAAGGACCTATGGCTCTTTGAGTCATGCTTTTCTCCTTGTGGCACACAAGAGGCCAAACTTGCAAGCACATTTTAAGCTATCCCTAGGGCTGCATGTATTAACTCAATGTTCACTCAACTAACTCAGTCAATGGGTTAGCCCACTGACCAAGAGTCAGGAAAGCTCCATGGCATATGATGTGGCTCTGACATCCTATCACAGGTAGAAATGGGAAAGTCAGACACAATTATTCATCCTTCCATACCAAGGAAATTAAGACTAGTTACTTTACCTCTCTGAACCTCAATTTTCTCATCTTTGAAAGGACAGTTGACACAATAAAGGGTAAATAGATTTTAGAGGTAATCAAGACAAAAGCAACTTTGAAAATATAAAGAACAACAGAAGCGCTTGTTACTATTTTCTATGGAAGAAATCAGGCATCTTGTTTTTGGTTTTCATCACCAGCTCTTTCATTTCTATGTAATATGTGCACCATAAAGGAAAGAATGAAAGACTGTTTCACAAAATATAGTCATCCAATGTCTTGCTTTTTTATCATCTTTTCCTCTGCCTCCTAGCAACAATACCTTTGAGAAACTAGAAAACAACCATGCTTTATCATCACTTTATGTGTTTGGTAGAGTGTTTACCTACAACTATCATTCCATGAGTGAGTTCAGTTCCCAGGTCTGATCTATAAGATGCTACATCATAAGACCAGCTAATCAGAGCATCAACCCAGGGCTATTTAGTAAGAGACACTATTTTTTTTAAAGATTTATTTATTTATTTATTTATTTATTTATTTATTTATTTATTTATTTATTTATACAAGCACTGGGTATTGTCAGAAGCATGGGAGGGTGAGAGGATTCACCAGAAACAGAGCGGGGAACAGAACAGGCATACCGATGAAATACACTGCTGAGGGGAGCGGCGGACGTGGCAGGAGAGGACTCTGTGCCATGTGAGACCCTCGCTGGCAGCTGGGCATCGAACTGGTGCTGCAGAGGCTGCAGGCAGCTTCGCAGCCCAGCGCTCAACAGCTGCGCCACCAGGGGAGACCCAAGAGGCACTATTTTACATAGCATTTTCAAGCAGGTAAATAAACTTGGAGATGCTAGAGGGCTGTCTTGCTTTCTATAGGAACAGAATAAAGCCAACACAAAAGAAAACAGTACAGGCTGATGGAGTGAGCCAGATCTTTCCTCTAAGACTGAGTGTCTGGAGCCAGACATCCCCTGAAACACCCCATATTTCCAGTTCTTCTGTTGTATGAGTTAGTCCATTCCCTCTTTTATCTAAAACACTTTATTTTGGATTTCTGCCCCCAAAATATAAAAGCTAACATAAAAATAGAATTGTCCCAGAATAAATACAAGGCCTCCTACTGACCTCTTGGGTTGACCTAACCAGACTTAAAGAACTCTGTGCTTTGTACTGCTCCTGAAGTGATGCTTTCTGGAACCGTCTTTTGTCCTGGAAAAGGAAACTGTCCCACTATTTGTCACTTGACATAAATTTTTGATATTTAAATGAAGAGAAGAAAGTAAGTTAGGGATATTTGGAGCCCCATACCACTGGCTCACTAGTTGACATCCCCAGGGACCTAGATAGAGCCTCCTTTCCTGACATACTAACTCATGCTTTAGCCAGTGACAGTTATTTTCTCTCTCCAGCTCTGTCAAGTGCTTCTCCATTTGACCCCAGGGAAACTTCTGTTTAGACTATAGTCATCTTTAACATTTTCAGTAGCCCTGACCCCCTATCTACTGCTTCTGTCTAAACCTTCCGGCAGTGTGTTGTCTCTTGGATGCTGTGTTCGACCCAGGGTCCAATAATTGTTTTGATGGATGGATTTTGGGAAAAGTCCATAAAAGAACATTCAGATGCCAGGAACTCGGTGACCCCATGTATTTCAGTGACCCATCCTTAATCCTGGGAACTGGTCTGGAGGGAAGCTTCCATATATGCACTGGCCAGAGTTCGTTGTATTTTTCTATTTATGGATATCACTTCATAATTGCACTTTATTTTATTTTAGTTTTTTTCACATACCTGAATCTGTGGCCCTCTTACCCTGGGCTTTGGCCACTTTTTCTGGCTCAGTCTTTTTCAGATGTTTAATATCTGGGGTTCTGGCTGAGACACCACTGCATTATCCTGGTCTCAGGAGGAAGTCCAGCTCTAATGCGTAATGCCAAGCCTTTCACCTGACTTGTGGGGCTGCAAGAGATTCCCCAAATGCCTCATTACCCAGCAGAGTCCAGTGTAAATTGATGGTTGTGACTTTAGTTACTCCCAGCTGCTGGCCAGTTAGTGTAAAGGAAAACGATTTCAGAAAGGCACCAGGAGAATGGTAAGCTTGTGAGTTTTGGAAACACAGACCAAGCTTCTAATCCTCTACCACCATGAATCCTGGGGACAAGTTCATTTACCTTTCTGAGGACTGTTTCCTTCTCTGTGAAATGGGAATAGTCTCATCGTTGTGGTAAAGCTCATGAGATACTTAATGAACATGCTTTTGTGAATAAGCATCTGGTTTGTAGGAGGGACAGTCAACAATGCTTCATTCATCTTTCAGATTAGAATAGTATGCATCCTGCTTCCCTTTTCCTGTTAGTAACTTTAGTGGCTTGTCTCTCTGTGTAGCCAGGATTTCAGGACTTTGCTTCTTTGGATGATAATGTTAGCACATATCCATGGGGTATCCAGGGACCCCAAACTGTTAAAGGATACACACTCTAAAAGGGACTCGGTTATTATGTGTATAAGAGCAAAGGAAACATATTCATAGTATGAAAGATTTTTAATAAAGGGTAAATGCTCAAACTAACAGACTTGGCCCAGAGCAGGGCTGCTGAGGCCCAAAAGCTAGTCACAGTATAAAGTACCTTCTGGTGGAATACACGAGAAAGAGATTAGTCAGATCCCAGAGAGCTGCGACAGAAGGAGAAACTCAAAATTAAAAATGAACCACTGGGCCTCCCCGGTGGCGCAGCGGTTGAGCGCTGGGTTGCAAAGCTGCCTGCAGCCTCTGCAGTGCCAGTTCGATCCCCGGCTGCTCCCAGGCCACCGGAGGAGGGTCCCACTTGGCGCGCAGACCTCTCATGCCACCTGCTGCTCCCTTCAGCAGTGTACTTCGGTCCTTCTGCCTGCTCTGCTCCCTGCTATGGCTCTGGTGAATTCTCTCACCCTCCCACGCTTCTGACTGTACCCAGTGCTTGTATAAATAAATAAATCTTAAAAAAATAAAATAAAATAAAAATGAAGCACATAATCTAACATGAACTCAAGATAATGGCTGCTGCTATCTGCCAAGGACCAGGGAAAAATTTCCCATATACCTTTCACCCACATGTCTCTTCCAAGTAGCTCATTTCATTGTCTCTAAGTCTCTCTCTCCTCTATATCTCCTTTCATGTGCCTCCTCTCAATCCTCTTCTTGTCTCCACTTTCCTTTATATATACACTTTGCTCCTTCCCAGCTGCCACCCACTTGGGAAGTCCAGTTCATGGCTTGTCTGGACATGTAATCCAAGGTAAGGCAGCAGGGGCACTGCAAGCTAGTGGGAGACCCCATTCACTGTGCTGTGATGCTCCCCCCCTCATGTGGAGATGCAGTCTGTAACAGTATCCATAGGAAAGAGAGAATTGGAGATTGGAAGCAGAGAGATGTACCTGCTGGCTTGTATTTTACATATGGAAGCATGGACACCGAGTGGGAGTGTCATGGGAGGCTTAGGCTCAGTAGCTCCAGAATGACGGCACCTTCAGTAATGATAAGGGTACACACATTCAGGTAGTCCATGGTGATAGACACGGGGTGCCTGAGGCCTGGACCTGAGAGTGTTGCCTCTCTGGGCCTCAACTTCATCTATCAAATGGGGAAGATTGGGCCTTGAGCCAGACTTTTATTCATTTAATCAAATGTTGCCAAATCATCATTACGGTTCTTTGGATCTATTGGCTCAAGATTCAGGTCTTTCATCAAGTGACCCTGAGCCCTATTTTGCTTAACTGTTAGATGGGAGTAATAATTAAATTACTATATATAGACATTAATAATTTAATAAATTAAAAATTTAATTAATTAAATCTACCTTGCAGGCTTGCTGTGAGGATTAGAGATACTATTTTAAAGCAATAATTCCTATTGAACATAGCATGTGCTCAATTAAGAGTGAAGGATGCTATTACCTGTAGTTCTTTTTTTATTTTATTTTATATATTTTTATATCATTTTTCATTTTTGCACAATGTATGCATTTTCATCTTGGTTATAGTCCCCATACAATTCCCACCCACCCCCTTATTTTGACCCTAGTCACTTCTCTCCCCCCTCCCCTGCCGTACTGTGCCTCTTGTTTATAGTTGCTTGTTGATTTTGATTTTTTTTAATTAATTTATTTATTTATACAAGCACTGGGTACAGTCAGAAGCACGGGAGGGTGAGAGAATTCACTAGAGCCAGAGAGGGGAACAGAACAGGCAGACTGAGGAAGTACACTGCTGAGGGGAGCAGCGGGTGGCAGGAGAGGTCTGCGCACCATGTGGGACCCTCGCCAGGCAGCCGGGGATCTAACCCGCGCTGCAGAGGCTGCGGGCAGCTTCGCAACCCAGCACTCAAATGCTGTGCCACCGGGGAGGCCCTTGTTGATTTTGATTTTTACTTTGTTATAATTAATCTTTTTTCCTGGTCCCTTATTTAGGTTTTCTAAATTCCGGCTGTGAGTGACACCATCCAGTATTTTTCTTTTTCTTTCTGGCAAAGATAAACAGCTGGGACTACATCAAATTAAAGAGCTTCTGTACAGCAAAAAAGACAGGAACCAAAACAAAGAGAAACCCCACCAACTGGGAGAAAAGTTTTGCACACAACACTAATGATAAAGGACTGATCACAAAAATCTACGAAGAGCTGAAGAGATTCAACAAAAACAAAGTAAATAATCCAATCAAAAAAATGAGCAGAAGAGCTAAAAAGGAACTTCTCCAAAGAGGAAATGCAAATAGCTAACAGGCATATGAAAAAATGTTCAGCATCACTTGTAATCAGGGAAATGCAAATCAAAAATATTACCTGTAGTTCTATCAGTGTGGCTATCATCTTCATTTGAAGCAGGAACATGATACACCGTCTTAGAAAGACAAGTACAGAGAATTGTGCTAATTGCTTTTAATTCTGTTTCTGTAAGGAAAGTGAGTCCTTTTTGACTCAGTGGAAAATTTTTGTTTCTGATAATCTATGGAAGAAAACATGGTTTGCTTAAACTCACAAATCTCCCTCTTGAATTCATACAGAGATATTAGGATTTGGAAAGATAATAGTCAAAGAATTTCATCTCCCAAAATGACTAAAATATATTTTTAAGTGATACTAACCACTCATATCCTACCCAATATAGTGTTGATTTATATTTCAGTTCAATCCTGTCTGCAGGGAAGTAGTGCAAATCCATTCATTAACAGATCTAAAATCATGACTTACTATTTGAATATTATCCAGGGGATATAAAAAGGAAAGAATTTTCTTGTGACATGGACACCCCTGTCACTTAGAAAAACACCTATATAGGTGTCAGTACCTTCCTTATGGAATATTTCTCCCCAAAAGTCTTTCATTTACAAAATGCAAATATGCAAAAAAAAAAAAAAACTACTCAGACCATTGCTGTACTTATTTAATTTTTTTCCTTTAGATCTCATGGTTATCCTGATTTGAGGGAAATGTACTCAATTGTATATAACTGTTGGCTTTGTGTCAGAGGTTAGGATAAAAATGATGAACTAGACCAGATTGAATTCATCATCTGTGCATATGTCCATCCTTCCTCAAATCCTCCCATCAACCTGCTCCACATTTATGGAGGACTACCATTCTAGGTATCACAGATGGGCATGGGCATGGGCATGGATAAGATTGTTGGTGCCCCCACTTACTGAGGAAACTGAAGATCTGAAAGATGCACTGACTTCCCCAAGGCCCCACAGTATTAAGTTGTAGATTAGAACTAGAGCCCTGTTCTTTCTTTCTTTTTTAAAGATTTATTTATTTTTGCATATGAGAACTGGAGTACAGGCCAGAGATGGATTGACTGAAAGACACTGCTGCGGAGGGCAGCGGGTGAGCCAGGAGAGGTCTGCTGTGCCATGTGGGTCACCTCCCTGGCCGGGGATTGAACTTGTGCTGCAGTGGTTTGCAGATAGCCTCATAGGTTGCGTCATCAGGGAGACCCTAGAACCCTGCTCTGACATAACTTCACCCCAGGGCTTTTTACCACTGCTGAATACATCATTTCTCTCAGATATTAAAGGCAGGGTGGCTTCAGATACCATCACATTCGGATACTGGATTATTTCTTTTAGTTTCTCTTAGCTTTTCAGTCTCCTGTGACCTGGCTGCTTACCCAGCCTGGCTTCCTGCATGGCTGTAAAACATCTTGTTAAAATTACACTGTTATGTACCATTCTACTACCACAGTCCCACTCCCCAAGTGACAGAGGTGTCTGTTCTTACTACCACTAAATCTTAGCCATAAGCTTCACTTAGATCAGATCACCTTTGAGCAGGTGACCCCCCTCTCACTAACAAGTGTGTGTAACTGGGGATGTCAGACCCCGATTGATACAGGCTTGGGTTTAGTGCTAGAGTTTGAGCCAGTCACTGTGATGGGGGGTTGGATTTACTAATTGACTTAGACATTCAAAGCCTAACCCTAGAATGGGGTAAGGTTAATCCCAAACAAACTGGAAAAGCTGGAACTGGATGCTGGGGAAGCATATCTGCTCCAACAATCACACATTAGCAACAAGCCAATAATTGCCATTTATTGAGCACTTACTATATATGAATTTTCATTTTGATCGTCATAATTATGCCAAGTGAAATAAAGATGTCTATCCACCCTCAAAAGTTTTTGTGATTGCTCTCAAAATATGTCATGTCTGATCTACACAACTCCATTCAGCTCCTAAAGACAGAAAAAATAAAATATTTCTATTGTAAACACCATTTTTTTCTTTTTAATTTTATGCAAGAGAGAAAATAGATGACTTATACAAAGAAGACAATCTTTTCACTTCATTTCTATATTTTTGCACAACTGATTCTATTTATTAAAAATAAATAATAACTTAAAGGGAGAAATCATGTTTTAATATTGCTGGCTTCTCGGGGCCTTGAACACACAAATGGTCTAAGTGTATATGCTGTGTGAAAGAGGAGTTTAACAAATAGCACTGCCAGACTTGGTTGACCATGAAACCCTTTGCCTGGAAAGATTTATGTTGAGTATGAAAAGTGGAAAATGCAACTACAATGGTGATGGGGCATCATGTTAATGTGTGGGAAGGAGGTAAAATTCTGGTTGGTGTTTTAATCTTATATCCAACATATGTCTATTCTTTCACACATTTACTGAGCATTTCTCTTGCACCAGGCACTGTGCTAGACCCTGGATTTATAAAACTTAATGAGGCATTGGTTCCTGATTTCAAGAGGCTTATAGTATAGAGAAGACATGAATACATGTAGAGAGAAGCCTCTAACCCATACTGGGAGATGGCTGTAGGACAAGATGTTCACAGATAACCAGATGAATTAAAGGCCAGATCTGACAAGCAAGGCAGTAATTTTGTGAGACTGGAGAATGGGCTGAAAGCCTGATTGGTTGAAGACCTATGACAGGAAGTTGAGACTATTTTGTGAGAGTGGGGTTTGATCTGCCCAGATACGTTTGTGTAAAGTTGGCCTGGGAAATGGGAATGGTGGGTTGAGAGAGAGGTAGTGCTAGAGTGAAAATCATGGGGACTTCAGTCTGATGAGAAGACACTGGTGGATTCCTATCTTCCAAAGTCTCTATTTAATACTCAGTTCAGGAGCCAGACAAAACTCTTAACCAACTGATTGTCAAGCTCTTGAGTCCACTAGGCAGATGTGAAATAGCATTAGCATTTCTGAGAGGAATGCTAATCTAGGGAAGGAATGATGATGATGATTACTCTGCAGTTAGATGTTGCATTTTCTGGAAATAATTCAATTTATATTGAGTTGAGAATACTTTGAAGGCCAAAGAAAGGGATTTGCTTCTCAAGGGAATACCCCAAGGAATTTTTTGCTTTCAAATAGGGTTAGGGAATATGTGCTACATCATTTTAATCTACTCATCTATCATTGGGCACGTATGTTGTTTCCACAGCTTGGTTACTGAAAACAGTGCTGAATGAGCATAGGAGTGCACCTATCCCCTCAAACTAGTGTTTTTGCCGTCTTCAGATGGAAACCTGAGAGTGGAATTGCTGAATTACATGGTAGATCTTTTGGTAATATTTGATAAACCTCGAACTGTTTTCCATAGGTGCTGGCCCAGTTTACATTCCCACCAACAGTGTATGAGGGCTCCCTTTTCTCCACACCTTCACCAACACTTGTCATGTTGGGTGGGCCAATCTCACCAGTGTGAGATTGTGAATTTTATCATTGTGAATTGTCATTGTGAATTTTATCTGATATTTCTGATGATATATAAATCATGATGTGTAACATTGCACAATGTAATGTTACTCAGCTATACAAAAAAGGTGTACTCTTTGCATTTGCAATAACATGGATGGAATTGGAGGGGATTATGCTAACCAAGATAAATCAGGAGGAGAAAGGCAAATACTAGATTAATTCACTCATATATGGGATATAGGAAAAAAAGGAACAGGCAAAATTGAACCAAAATAAACCCTAGAAATATGATTGTAGAACTGAGGCTACCAGCAGCGATTGGGGTGGGGAATAAAGGAAAACGAGGGCCCAGTGAACTGTGGTGGAGGACTGTGGGTGTCTTGGTGGTAGGTGTGGTAACATACATCTGAAAAGCTGTGAACCTGTATCTCTGAATCATATATAGCATTGTAAACCAATGTTACTCAATAATATATAATGCAATAAAAAAATCAAACAAACAAGAAAGCAAATGGGATTAGTGAATTGTCCCATTTCTACAAAAGTGTGTGGCTGCAAAATACCAATTGGACAGAGTAACTGGTTTTATAAACGGGATAGAAAAACAACTTCCACAGGGTAGTAGTTTTGTTGCTTAATAAAAGATCTAGTTGAAATTGAAGATGTTTACATTAATTCCAGTGTAGGATAATGGTGGCTACCTATATTAGAAAATTTACATGAATCATCTAAAAGTCCATGCCTATAAAAATTATGAGATAGTGAGACTAAAACCTTCCATAGGTGCCATAACTATCTATATCACAGCATATGTAAAATGCAAAGATTATCATCACTTCTATTTACAGTACTTGGGAAAACAAATGTTTAATACAAACAGCACTAGATTTAAAATCCATGTCAAGGTTCAGAATTTGGTGAGAAATAAACAGAAATTGAAGAGTCAAGTGTGGCCCTGATGGTGGTGGAACTTAAAGAGTGGTTTATCTCCACTTTAAGTGGAGAAGTTTCCACTCAAAATGGAGACATAAAGAGAACAGGTAGAAGACCTGGTATGCCAAAGCTTTGGCTACTGGGTAGGCAAAAGGAAGAAGATTAGAATTTGCACAGGATTAAATGATGTAAACTTGGGAAAGAGAGAGACACATCTTGGAAGGTATAGGTGATAGCAATGGAGATTTGATAGTGAGAAAGAAGGAAGTGACTGATGACGAGTCTATTAAATCAACATAATTAAGAAAAAAAGAAGGAAGGATGAGAGAAAGAGAATGTCATTATATTAAAGATAATACCATAAGTATTAATTAAATAAATTGCACTTAGTGTTAGTTTAGCAATATTAGAGCACTCTTGAACCCAAACACCTAATAAATATACTTCTGCTCCCAAAACCCTTCTTCTCAAAACCAAAACCAAGTGTTATTGGCCAAAAAAATCCAATAAATAATCATAAATAGGAAAAAAACTAAAAATCAATTCAAAGTTACTCTAAGAAGAAAATAGTAAGTGAAAAGTTAAAATTTCTCAGATAATAAAAACACTTCAGAATAAAAAAATCCATGAATCAGAGAAAAATAGAAATACAACACTTAACACAATGGCTTATAAGTCAGAATTCAGAGTAGGAGGCATAAACAAGATATGGATATTAATAAATTCACACTTAACAATAATGTATAATAGTTATAATAGGACTTATGTCCCCAAACAGCACTGTGGTAAATTTCATAAAGAAGAAATTCTGGGAGATACAGGGGGAAAAAAAAGACAGAAACATACTAATAGAAGAGTTTAATAATGTCAACTGAAATTTTAACACATAAAAATAACAATGGAAACCTTAATAAATTCCATTATGTAGAAAACAATAGCATCTTTATCTGATCACAAAGCAACAGGTCTAAAAATAAGTATTAAATTGAAAACCATAAAGGCTGTTTCATTTTTAAATTAAATGTCTCTCTAATAAAAAAACTAGAATTCCTGAAAATGCTGGTAATTAAAACAAGGTTTTCAAATTCTATGAGATATGATTATATCAGAGAAAAATTAGTAGTACATGTATCAACAAAAATGAAAGAATGAAAAGTAGTCAATTAACCAGCCCAGGAAAACAAAAAAAAAAAGTAAAATGGAAGACCAAAATGAAAGCAAAAGATGGATAGTAAGAGAATAATTTCAAAATTATTAGGAAGTTAGAAAATTGAAATAAGCAGAACTAATGAATAAAAAGCTAGCTGTTTGGGGGGAAAATTCTACAAAGTAAATAAACTACAAGGTAACCTAAAAAAAAAACCACAAAATACAGAAAATAAACAAAAGTGACAAGAGGAAATAACAATAGAAAAAAAATTAAAAATTATTAGATACTACTTCACACAACACAAGAAAATAAGTTTAAGAGAGAAAATGTATAATCCACAAAATTTTAAAACTGATGCCAGCAGAGATAATATAAATACACCTAGTTTAGCAGGTAAATACATGGTTGGTAGTTAATAGGTAGATAGTAGGTGGATAGCTAGGTTGAGAGAGAGAGAGAGAGAGAGAGAGAGAGAGAGAGAGAGAGAGAGAAATAAGTAGATGGACAGACAGATGTAAATATGTCCTCTGTGTATTACTTAGGCTGAAGCAGGAAACAGATTTCACATTCACTTATAGGAGGAATGCAGAGGAACCAAATAAGGGATCAGGAAAAAAAATATCTATAATAAAGTAAAAATCAAAATCAACAGGCAAACATAGACCAGAGACATTCTGTAGGGAAGGAGGAGGGAGAGGGATCAGGACATGGGTGGGAAGAGCACAAGGGACTATGGTGATGGCACATGGGTGAATTGGTGGCGGAATTTCATGGGGAAATCATACGTTGCACAAAAATGAAGGATGATGTAATAAATATACATATAACGAATTTGAATAATTGAAACATAATTTAATAAAGGCATTCTTTACAAAGTGTGGATGTATAGGCTGTAGGAAAATCACAAGGATTGTGCAGTTTCCCCAGTATCTGTTGGTTTATTACCCATCTAAAGGCTCAAAGATGTTAGAGGAAGAGAGGATGGGTGACCTTCTGTCCAGAGCTCCCCAGTAGTCAACCCAACCTGAATTCAAGGGCAAGAATGTAGTGGTTGTAGTTCTTTTGGGCCAACCTCCTGGTATTGAGAACTGAGAGCAGAGGCAGGGGGCAGGTGTGGAGGGGCAAGAGAAGACATGGCACAATCTAATTAAAACAGCATTATTGGGGGGCCTTCCTGGTGATGCAGCAGGTTGAGTGCAATACTGTGAAGCTGTCCACAGACTCTGCAGCATGGATTCGATTCCCAGCTGGCCAGGGAGATAACCCACATGGTGCAGCAGACCTCTCCTGCTGTGCCCGCTGCTCCCCTGAGCAGTGTATTTCAGTACATCCACCTGTTCTGCTCCCCAATCTGTCTCTGGTGAATTCTCTCACCCTCCTGTACCTCTTGCCTATACCCCCATTCTTGTATAAATAAATAAATCTTTTTTAAAAAGTTACTTTATAAAAAAATAAAATAGCATTATTGGTGGTGGGAATTTTATGGGGACCACAACTGAGAGGAGAAAGAAAATACTATACAAAAGTTAACAATGATGTAAAATATATATATAAATAAATTAAAAAAACAGCATTATTGGAACAGGAACAGTCAAGGTAAATAAAAACAGATTGGATGTCCAGAAATAAGATCAAGTGCACATGGAAATTTTGTTTAGGGTATGCTACTTATTGTGTAAAAACCAATGGGAAGCATGTATTACTTTTACAAAAAGAAATACTGAAAGGATAGATTAAAAACTAGTATTTAGTTACGCAATTTTGGGACATAGAATTGGAGGGATGGCTACTTCTCTGCATCATTTTATTTTTATTTATTTTCATGAACTGGATGTTAAATTATGGTAGGGAATCATTAATGTTTTTATTTTTATTGATTTTTAAAATTTTATTTATTTTTTCTAAATGTGTGTTGTGAGCCTTTCTTCCACCCACTATCCCTTGTGTCACCTGACCCTTCCCCTTAACCTCAGAGCCCCCAGCATGTTCACTGATGGCCACTGGTTTGGGGGAGTATGTTATCGAATTGTGTGCAATGTAAATGTCCAGTATTCATCATCATTCTGACTTGTTTTGCTGCATATAATTCCCTCAAATTCCCTCCAACTTGTTAAAAAATGGCTGCATTTCATCCTTTCTTATGACTACTTAATACTCCAGGTGGTGTGGATAGACCACATCTTCTTGATCCAATCACCCCTTGATGGACAGTCAGGCTGCTTCCATATTCTAGCTATTGTAAATAATGGAACTGTGAATATTATGGAACAAATGGATTTTTTTGTGTCATGGTTTCTTAGTTGTGAGTGCATGCCACAAACTATGACGAGACTGCTGGGTTATGTGCTATTTCCATCTTAGTTTTTTAAGGTAAATTCATATATCTTTCTATAATGGTTGAGTGCATTTATATGACTTTACATTCTGCACTATATAAATATTTACATGTTCAAAAATTAAACAAAAAAAAAGTTACAAGGCAATCTAAACTTGAAAGCAATCTGGAACAGACAACATTGGTCATTTAGCAAATAGTCACATTTGTACACAGAGAAAAGATTTCAAGTGGTTTTCAACCATGATACTCAGATCACCATTAGCCACAGAAAGAAGTGAAAAGAAAAATTAAGCTTCATTCAGTAGTTTCATTGTTAATAGACATATAGCAATATGCAATTTTGTAATAATTTGGTATACATTATAAAACAAATTAAGATTTTTGGTTTGAGATGAAAGTAAAAATATGAATTAAGGTGTTATGAACAAACCTTATGATATTAAATTTGAATTGTGAATATCAATGTAGGTGCATGATGTTATTAAACACATTTGCTGGTTCTTTCCATTGTAAAATTCAGAAGAAATGAAACTCTAATTGTTAGCTCGCCCAGCACTGAGACCTTGTTTTCATTCTCCCATTAAAGGAAACAGAGCTCCCTGGAGAAATGGGCAATTCTGTGTCCGGGGCAGGGGAAGGATAAAATGAGCATTACTGTGTGAGGAAGCAAGAATACTGAAGTCTGTTGAAAGGACACAGAAGCCAACTGACAGGAGCACCCACTGGCCCAGTTTTGGACAGAAAAATCAGAACATTAAACAGATAGATAACAATGGTTTACAGCAAAACACAAGATGAATAAAAATTTGTGAGCACATGGTGATTCTAGAAAAGTGAAAGAGCAATGTGGATGGATGGATAGCTGGACGATAGATGAATGGATAGATAGATGATTGATAATTTATTACCCTGAGAATTGGTAGCAAGAGGAAATAATTACTTTCCCTTTTAAGAATAAACTGCAGTTAATTTTGTTGATAAAGGAAAACTTTTTTCTGTTTATTTCTCTCTATGTATTTTACATCATTGTTCATCCTTGTAAAGTTTGCTTTCTCCTCTCAGATGTAGTCTCCATAAAATTCCCAACACCAAGTCATCAGTGAACCATCACCACAGTCTCTTGTGCTCTTCTGCCCTTGTTTTTTAAACATTTTTTAAAAGATTTTTATTTATTTATACAAGAGCTGGGGTACAGGTCAAAGGTGTGGGACGGTGAGAGAATTCACCAGAGACAGATCAGGGAGCAGAACAGGCAGACAGACTGAAGACACTGCTGAGGGGAGCAGCTGGCGAGGCAGGAGAGGTCTGCTGCACCACGTGGGTTTCTCCCTGGCCAGTTGGCAATCGAATCCGTGCTGTAGAGGCTGCGGACAGCTTCATAGCTCAGCACTCAACCCACTGTGCCACCGGGGAGGCCCCCGCTTTTTTTTTCAAGATTTATTCATGCATACAAGAACCAGGGTACAGGCCAGAAGTGCGGGAGGGTGAGAGAATTCACCAGAGACCGAATGGGGAGCAGAACAGGCAGACCAAAAGCACTGCTGAGATGAGCAGCAGGCACAACAGCAGAGGTCTGCCACGCCATGTGGGAATCTCCCTGGCTGGCCAGGAATCGAACCCACGTTGCAGAGTCTGCGGACAGCTTCACAGCTCTGCGCTCAATCACCTGCACCACCAGGGAGGCCCTTCAGCCCTTGCTTAAACCCTCCTCCCTCTCCTGCCGAATGTCTCCAGTTTATAGTTGCCTGCTAGTTTTGTTGTTTTTCCCTGATCCTTGATTTGGTTCCCCTATATTCTTCCTATAAGTGAAAGCATCTGATAATTTTCTTTTACTGATAAAGGAAAACTTTTACTACCAAAAATGTAGGTTAAACAATGCAGAACAAATGATATTGGAAAACCCCAAGTTTATAACCCTTAATGAGATAAATTGTTACATATGGATAGAAAACTCTGAATTGGTGTTTTAGATATTATTAACAAAGGTAGTTTTCTAGGGGGTGAGCTTCAATCAAGTGAGGAGAGCTAAGGAAGTGGAAAGGTTTGCTTAATTTTGCCATCTTCCTCAAAATGTTGATCATAAGTATATGTTTCCTGGGAAAAAATAGCTAGAGATCTAGATGAAATGCCTATATTTCAAATTCTTTTTTTTTTTAAGATTAATTTATTTATACAAGAACCGGGGTATGGGCCAGATGTGCGAGAGTGAGAGGATCCACCAGAGACAGAGTGGGAAGCAGAACAGGCAGACTGACCAAAAACACTACTGAGGGGAGTAGCGGGTGAGACAGGAGAGGTCTGCCACTCCATGTGGGTATCTCCCTGGCCTACTGGGAATCTAACCCGTGCTGCAGAGGCTGTGGACAGCTTCACAGCACTGCGCTCAACCTGCTGCGCCACGGGGAAGGTCCCTTGTAAGGGCAGGAATGGACATAGTGCAGGTTTTCTGATCCCATGCAGACCGGGTAAAGGAGGAGTCAGAGTCCTCAGTGGCTTTTTGCAGGTCTTTTATTGGGATTTAGCAGGTACATGGCAGGCAGGAGTGCTGGGGGGCCGGGAGGCTGGCAGTCCTCCCAGCCCCCAGCAAATCTTCACTCTATCTGGGCTCTCTGGCGTTCTCTGCTTCTGCTTCTTTTCTTCTCTCTTGGCTTCTCTTCGGCTTCTCCTTGGCTTCTCGGCTTCTGTTGCTGCTGGCGCCGCCCTTAAAAGCACAGTCTCAGCCCAGGTGAAGCTCATCTGCCCACATCCTATTCCAGGTGCCCGCCATCAGGCATGCATTCAGGACTGCAAGGATCAATCATCTGTCCTGATGGCGGGAGGGCAGAAAAGCCTGACATTTTACCTTACCCTACAGTCCACCCCCGCAGGGTTTTCTGCCATATAATCCACACATACACAACCTTGTTTCTTTAGCAAACACAAACAATGCAGCCATGACCACAAAAGCAAATACATCGCAATATAACAAAATACAACAGAACACAAATAAGTCCAGGCAGGGCCCCAACCTAGTGCAAAAGACAATTATTGGTACCAGCAGATGAGCCACCAAATCTGCTGCCCAAGGCACTGCTCATACGAGGGAGGGAATCACTCACGGCATCTACTATGACACACCAGGAGCTGTCGGGCTTCCTGGCCTTCTCTGGCTGTAGTCTCGGCTACTAGCCACACACAGCATCCACCCCCAGGAAGCACTAGCTCTGGGATTGGCGATTCTATTCTGTTGGGGGTAATCGCCAACCCTCAGGGTTTCTGTCTGCAGTCGCTCCAACACTCGGCTTTCATAGCCACCAATGCGACTTGCAGACCCCTGCACTCAGGCCAACCCACTGCACAAGCACATGGGTCGGGGATCCAAACTCTACATGCGGCTTGGGCTCCACCCCAAGCCACGTTCCCCACCCATCCCTCAAGGACGGGTTCCTCAGCTCCTCACCCTCACTCAAGAATGAGCAGGGCATCACCCACAGGTGATTTTAGGAGACCCACAGGTCTTCAGCATACCCAGGCTGCTTAACAGCCGCTTAGGGCTTCTCAACTTAGCATCAGCACCAGCTTTTGCCTTCTCAGTTGGCTTTTCTCCTCCACCTGGCTGCTGGGCATGCACAGGCTGCTTTTGGCCATCAAGGCCCAATGGCCACCCCAGGCTCCCATCTCCTGGGGTTTACAAACAAAACTGTTCCACCCCCAGGGTCCCAAAACATATCAACCTGCAAGGTCCTCCGCCTTCTGGCAGGATTGTCAGTCCAAGTTCAATTGTCAGTCCATCAGTCCAAGTCTCTTGGCCTCTCCTTGCATCAGCACTGGCGAGCTCCAAATCTTGGTCCTCTCTTTGCCGATGATTCTTGCTGCCTCAGGGGTCTTTGGCTGGTCCTTTCGGGTGTCGTTGGCTGGTCCTCTCGGTGTCTCCTCCTTCAGGTGTGGTCTTGTCCTGTAGATCCTAGACCTTGTCCATCTCCTGGGTCGCCATGATGCCTCCTGCGTCGTGACAGGCAGTCTTTTACTCCTTAGTCCTTCCAGGTCTTCGGAGGGCTCCATACCCATCTGCATGGATCATCTTGCTGACTTATGCCAATTGTAAGGGCAGGAATAGGGCATGGTGCAGGTTTTCTGATCCCATGCAGACCGGGGAGAGGAGTCAGAGTCCTCAGTGGGTTTTTTGCAGGTCTTTTATTGGGGTTCACCAGGCATATGGCAGGCAGGGGTGCTGGGGGGCCGGGAGGCTTGCAAATCCTCACTCTATCTGGGCTCTCTGGCATTCATTCTGCTGCTTCTTGGCTTCTCTTTCGGCTTATGCTTCAGCTTCTGCTGGCGTCCCCGTGATGCCACCCTTAAAAGCACAGTCTTAGCCCAGGTGTACCACTCCAGGTGCCCGCCATCAGGCATGCATTCAGGATCACAGGTTTCCCTCATCTATCCTGATGGCGGGAGGGCAGAAAAGCCTGACATTTTTCATTACCCTACACGGGTAAAGGAGGAGTCAGAGTCCTCAGTGGCTTTTTGCAGGTCTTTTATTGGGATTTAGCGGGAACATGGCAGGCAGGAGTGCTGGGGGGCCGGGAGGCTGGCAGTCTTCCCAACCCCCAGCAAATCTTCACTCTATCTGGGCTCTCTGGCGTTCTCTGCTTCTGCTTCTTTGCTTCTCTCTTGGCTTCTCTTCGGCGTCTCCTCGGCTTCTCGGCTTCTGTTGCTGCTGGCGCCGCCCTTAAAAGCACAGTCTCAGCCCAGGTGAAGCTCATCTGCCCACATCCTATTCCAGGTGCCCGCCATCAGGCATGCATTCCGGACAAGGATCCATCATCTATCCTGATGGCAGGAGGGCAGAAAAGCCTGACATTTTACCTTACCCTACATCCCTCAAATTCTTAATTTTGCTTCAGGACATGTAGTGGCAGGAAGGGATAGGGCAGGTTTTCTATGATTGTAGCAGATGGGTAAAGGAGGAGTCCTGGAGCCCTGGATGGCTTTTGCAGGCTTTTATTGGGTTTACCAGGTTCACGGCAGGCAGGGGTGCCGGAGGGCTGTGAGGCCTGTTAGCTGGAGGCGAATCGTCACTCTTTCTGGGCTCTCTGGTGTTCTCTTGTGGCCTTTGCTTCTCTGCTCCTCTCGCTCTTTCTGGTCTGCTGTTCCACTCTCTCTGCTGCCATCCCTATGACGCCGCCCTTGTAAGCCCAGTCTCTCAGCCCAGGTGTACCCACTTACATATGCCCACACCCCACTCCAGTGCCCACAATCAGGCATGCATTCAGGACCACAGGGTTCCATCATCAATCCTAATGGAGGGGGGTGGGCAGGAAAGCCTGATGCCTTTTATTTCCCCTACAGGACCTCACTCAGCAGATTCCTCCTTTTGGCAAACACTCCAGGCTGCTAAGAAAGAGGGCCACTATCCCCACGTCTCACCTTTATTTTTGCACATTTTAAACATAACTGTCCTTTTACAGCTTTGTGTACTCACCTTCCACCAGACCATCTGGGTTTGTTCGCTTCTTTTTGGCCTTCGTTCCTGTTAACTGTTTGGCATATAGTAGGGTTCAATAAATAGATGGTAGGTAATCTGTAAATGCCTGCTGTCTGCTGATTATCATAACCAGCTAACACCTGACACACTCTCTTCTCTGGATCAAAATCCTCCAAGGAGAGAGATTTAATTTTTTCACAATTTGGGCCTCCCCTGGTGGCGCAGCGGTTGAGCGCTGGGCTGTGAAGCTGCCTGCAGCCTCTGCAGCACCGGTTCGATCCCCAGCCACCAGCGAGGGTCCCACATGGCGTGCAGACCTCTCCTGCCATGCCCGCTGCTCCCCTCAGCAGTGTATTTCGTCAGTCTGCCTGTTCTACTCCCTGCTCTGGTGAATTCTCTCACCCTCCCGCGCTTCTGACTGTACCCACTGCTTGTATAAATAAATAAATGTCTTTAAAAAAAAAATACAGCTTAAAAAAAAATATTTAAAAAAAAATTTTTTTTTCACAATTCAACAAGTAGTTTTTGAGTGAATTATGTACTTTCTGGGCCTTCATTTTTCTAACTTAAAAAGATGTGTGAGGTGGGGAGGAAGAACCCAGACTGTTGATAGGAATAACTTGAGAAAAAATGTGATTAAGTATAACTGGTTGGATGACCAAATGAATGACTAACATATAAAATTTATAAGTAAATGAATAAATGGATGAAGGAAAGATTGCAGAGATGGAAGAAAGGAGAGAGAAAAGAACTAAGTAAAAGTGCGCGAATGTATGGATGAATGAATGGATGACCGATGCATGAAAAAAACAGAAGCAAAACACACCCGGAGAGTGAAATTGGAAAAAATAGGGCCTCCCCCTGGTGGCGCAGCGGTTGAGCGCTGGGCTGCGAAGCTGCCCTCAGCCTCTGCAGTGCTGGTTCAATTCCTGGCCGCCGGCGAGGGTCCCACATGGCGTGACAGACCTCTCCTGCCGTGCCCGCTGCTCCCCTCAGCAGTGCATTTCATCGGTCTGCCTGTTCTGCTCCCTGCTCTGGCTCTGGTGAATTCTCTCACCCTCCCATGCTTCTTACTGTACCTAGTGCTTGTATGTATGTATGTATGTATGTATGTACAAATAAATAAATAATAAATAAATAAATAAATCTTTAAAAAAAAAAGAAATTGGAAAAAATATACCTTCTAACAGGTTTGGTGTTGAGAGTAAAGGAATCAAGGCACATTCATTATTTTGGATGGGTTCTGGCCACAGTACTTGATCAGTGATATATCTTGTCACTATCAATGATGATCTGGGCTTCTATTGTCTTGGAATGTCTGTGTATACCTGAGGAGTCAACTGAGACTCTTGTATCTGTTCAGATCTATATGAAATAGCTGCAAACCCTATAGTGCCCTAGATGGACTGTTGCCAAGATTGTGAGAATTTGGGGGAGGGGGCATTTGCATTCTCTTGCTCACACCAAATCCTAGCTCCTGCTATCAATGAGTTTAGTGTGGTAACCACCTCCCCATTCTGTTCAGATTGTATCCATTCCACAGCTCATAAACCCCAATGGAAATTTCCGTCCTTTTTCATAATTGCCACCAAAGAAAACCACATGCATGCATTGGCTTGCACAGAAGCCTTTAGAACTATGGTGCATGCATGTTGCTGTGTACCCAAACAAGTTTGAACTCTGCCTGTGCCTGATTCCAGTGGTTCACTCTTAGTGATTTCTGCAATTGCAGTTGCAGCTTCTGATAATATTAACACGCCCTTCTCATCCCTCCTATACCTTCCTTCTTGCCACACCATCCAGCCCCATTTCTATACATCTCTAACCACCTCCTTGTTATTTTGGTACTATTGAAAGTCTTCCAGACCTCAACTTCCCCACAAGGCATTCTCCCCATGTATGAGACAGTCTGGGTAAAAGGAATTGGCAGGCCTCCCCGGTGGCACAGTGGTTGAGCGCTGTTTTGCGAGGCTGTCCGTGGCCTCTGCGGCACTGGTTCGATCCCCGGCTGCTCCCCGGCCACCGGAGGAGGGTCCCGCATGGCGCGCAGACCTCTCCTGCCGCCCGCTGCTCCCCTCAGCAGTGTACTTCGGTCCTTCTGCCTGCTCTGCTCCCCGCTCTGGCTCTGGTGAATTCTCTCACCCTCCCGCGCTTCTGACTGTACCCAGTGCATGTCTAAACAAAAAACAAACAAACAAATAAATAAATAAAATATGCCTCTATAAAAATAAATAAATAAATACATACATAAAAGGAATTGGCAGCTGATAGGATGAGTGGCCCAAAACTAGTTGAACATGTGGGCTAAATCATGGATAGTCCTATCACAACGTGGTCAACCACCCCGAGAGGCGCCATGCTTGACAAAAAGCATTAGGCCCTGTATAATAACTATCTCACAGTTTTCTGGAGGAAGAAGGCTGAGAACCTGCGCACACCATTGGAGTAACCCATCTGCACACCCCTGGGCGTAGCCTCACCTGAAGCAAGCTACGACACTGCCCTCCTCTGCCCCGCCTCGTGGACTACTCTGTAAATATCTCCTCCTAACTCCCTTCACGGAGTCAAGCTGTATTCTTGTTACTATCAAGAATGATGAGCTGGGCTTCTATTGTCTTGGAATATCTGGGTATACCTGAGGAGTCAACTGAGTCTCTTATATCTGTTCAGAGCTATAAGAAATAGTTACAAACCCTATAGTGCCCCAGGTGGACTGTTACCAAGATTGTGAGAATTTGGGGGAGGGGGCGTTTGCATTCTCTTGCTCACGCCAAACCCTAGCTCCTGCTATCAATGAGTTCGGTGTGGTAACCACCTCCCCACACTGGGTCCCTCATGCGTGAGTCTCTTTGCCTTGTTCAACTATACCTAGCACTGTCGGGCTCTCTGGGGGATCCTTACTCTAGAGAACAGGAGACCCACTCTTTTGGGTCAGGCCTGTAACACCATGTTTCTCTCCCCCATAGAAACTCCTGATACTAGAGGTTAAGATTGTACATTTCATTTTTATATACGCACCTCAGAAATTGTGGGTATTTGTAATTATTTGTAATTCAATTTTAAGGTAATTCTCAAGGCTAAGCAAGATGAGGTGTACCTAGTATTTGACAAGAGGCAAGACCCATGGCAAGCATTTGAAAGAAATGTTAACATTATTATAATCACTAAGAAGGAGAGCTAAAGAAATACTGAGAGCAGGGCCTCCCCAGTGGCGCAGCAGTTGAGCACTGGGCTGAGAAGCTGCCTGCAGCCTCTGCAGTGCTGGTTCCATCCCCGGCCACTGGAGAGGGTC
The DNA here is from genome assembly GCF_964194135.1 of Talpa europaea. NCBI lineage: Eukaryota > Metazoa > Chordata > Mammalia > Eulipotyphla > Talpidae > Talpa > Talpa europaea. The sequence continues at coordinate 67,788,008 of NC_140076.1, read as the reverse complement.
CCACATGGTGCGCAGACCTCTCCTGCCGTGCCCGCTGCTCCCCTCAGCAGTGTATTTCATCAGTCTGCCTGTTCTGCTCCCCGCTCTGGCTCTGCTGGATTCTCTCACCCTCCCGCACTTCTGACTGTACCCAGTGCTTGTGTAAATAAATAAATAAATCTTTAAAAAAAAAAAAAAGAAAAGAAATACTAGAGCAGAAAGTATCTTTTCCCTCAGATTCACTCACAACAAAAGTCAGCCACAGGGGAGATAGATGTTCTATAGTCTCATAAGAAGCTCAGAGGCTTCCAGCTAGCTTGAAAATTGAGTGACCTTCCAAGTAGATAAATGGATCTCTTTGCACTTGTTTTGGGTCTTGTTGGTTTCCAGTCTGAAGGGCCACCTACCTGAAGTATCCACGTAACCCTCAGTCACTAACTCAGGCCACTGGCTTTACTCTTTGTGGAAACCAATTTTCATGTTAGACTCAGTGCCTCCACAGGCCCTCTTCATCAGGCCTCCAACTCTTTGACCTTTGCAAGCCCCCAGAGGTGGGTCTTTCCAGAGCTTAGCAGCTTGATATGTCTATTGTTCCAAGTTACTTAAAAATAAAAATCATCTTGATTGCCTGACTTTCTATATTTTTGTCTGTGTTCTTTCTTAACCTGTTCAAGTATGACATACTCTTTTTGAATTTGTTCAAATTATACATTCAATTAGCAAAGCAGCTTATTAAATTGATGACATCTCACTGAACACAGAGCACTGTTGGATTCTGTATCTTAGCAATTAATTAGCATCTCCTCTATTGATAGAGGTTCCTAAATGAATAAACTTCCAAACACTTTTCCCTGATCATTTTGGATCCTATCTTACAAAAAGTCTTTATCGCTTTTGCTTTGTGGCAGTTTTGAAATTTTTGCAGAGCTTTGAAATGCAGATTGAAGAGTATCCTGAAAATATTGTTGGCTTCTCTGTGACTGTCAGGTTTCTCCAGATGTTTTACATTTAAATAGGGTCCTGGATATCTGAGGAGTTGGATTTCTTGGAGACAAATGTGCAAAGATAAACAACAGCATCTACTCAGAGGTCAAGTAATGTGCATGTGATCTACAGGGGTTTCCGGGTTGTGTTCTTCTCAGGGTTTGTTGTGGTGAATACTACATGTCAAGCATTGATTATATGTTGTCCATGCCTCACACATTAGCTCCTTTCAACCCAGTCCCATGAGGTGGGATCTCTGTGTCTCCCCATTTTGCACATGTGCACCATTTCATGCAAACAACCCAGCCTTCCATTGGCAGCGCCTGCCTGAAGGTACACAAGGGCAGAGGGTGGGGTTTTGGAGAGGCTGTGTCGTGCCTCAGTTCTTTATCCAAGCTGTCACTTACTGCCTGTGAGCCCCAGGGCAAGGCCCTCCCCCCTTCTGTGTCTCAGTTTCCCCATCTGTGAAACAGGGCTACCCTAGTAAGGCCAGTCCTCATTATTCACGTACTCTGTACTTGTAATGCAACAACTTGCTACAATTCATCTGTAACCCTTACCTAAATCAGTACTCACTGTGCTTCTATGTTTATTCATGGACAGGTGCAGAATGGAGAAAAATGTAAGTCCCTGCAAACACACTAAGTCCCCTGATGAGCACATTCCCAGCTGAGGTCAAACAAAGGGCTCTGGTTCCTTTCTTCAACTCTCCTACTGCAAACAGTGGCCTTTTGCAGTATATTCAGTGCCATTTTTTAGAGCTTTCTATTGGGCATTTCACTGTTTAAATGGGCTGTCTGGTTTTCCTAAACACAAGAAGGCTGGGAAGTGCCTTATAGACAAAAAATGTGATCTGTAAATAAGTTTTTTTCAGGCTTTAGTTACAGTGCTCTTGACTGCAAGTTCAATATTAATGATTCAACAATAAATATTAGTCTTTCTTTAAACAGAAACATTAAAAAAAAGTTTGACAAAAGTGGCTTGTAGAGCCCTAACTTAGTGTTTCCACAGGAGTCGCAGTTCAGAATTCAGGAATCCAGTGTTCCCAGAGACCGCTGGAACACAACTCCTCTGACTAGTGGGAATGACTGCACTGGCCTTGTCAGGTGGTCAGATTTCAATAAACACATACAGGGCGCTTAGAACCATGACTGACATCTTCCTCTTCAACCCCTGGGCCCTTCTGAGTTGTCCACTCTCCACTGCTTGGCTGAGTCCTGGGAGGAGTGATCTGGCCTTCTACTCGGACTGGTAGCAATATCTACCCTGGGTTGGAATTTGACTAAGTGTTTATCCTCCCTGACCCCCGTTCCACTTGCCTGCCTTGCACAAAGTGGTCCAGCTGCCTTCCCTCACCCCCAACTAATGTGAGAGGTTCTCACACATTAGTTGGGGGTGAGTGGTCACCACCACCAATCAAAAATAAGGCTTCCTCCAGGACCAGAAAACTGGATTAGGGAGGGGGCAGAGCTCAAGGAGACTTTATCTGAGTATCTTAATTTTCTTAGAAGGCAATTAGAAACTTTTCAATATATAATTAACAGACCTGCTCCCACTCCTGCAGTCTGTTCTCTGCAGCACCACCCAACTGATTTTTTAAAAGTCTTAATAAAATGTGTCACTTTCTGGTTCACTCTTCTCCAAGTGAATGGCTTCCCATGACACCGAAAGTGAAGCCCAAACTCATTACCAGGTTCCACTTCTAAAGTGAGGCTCCATCAGAGTGAACTTATTGGGAACCTCAATTTTCTTGGTCACCTACCCTTTGGAACTGTTATAAAACTGAAAAGGAAACGGTATTGTCCTTCTTGCCCATGTTTCTCAGAAGAGGGGAAGAGCTTGTTCTTTCTAATCAGGGGCCAGGTCTCCACTGCACCACTACTACCTGTGTGTCTTTGCAAGTTCCCTCATGTTGCTTTCAACACCACTGCGTAATGGCAAACAAGGTGAACTTCTGCTTTTCTGTTAGTACACACATGTCTCCCAATCTGTAAGATAGTGATACAGACCTATCATCTGACATTTTTATGGGATTGAATCATTTAAAACAAAATAAAGCTCGCACACAGGTGAGGTAATAAAGCCTGACACAAAGTGAATGTTTAAGAAATATCAATGATGCTCACAATAACTCTTATTGTTACTATTATTGTTGTTACTATTATTAATTATAATATGGACTTAGTACTACCAATTTCAGGGATTCTAGTCTCTGAGAACACTAATAAAACTCCTAGCACCTAATAGGTTCTTAACATTTTATTTTCTCCCTATGATTTCCTCTTCTTCCTGCCCATTTCAATGCACTATTTAAGGCTTTGTTCAAACACTCCAAGGGACATAAAAGGCAACTCTCTGCAGGAACCTTCAAGGATGCACGTGGTGGGAAGGCAGTTCAAGCAAAAGCACCCAAGGATCGCTGTGGGTTTGCCTGCACTATCTGTTCCATCTTCCCTTTGAAATTGTTGACCTCAAACAACAAACAGCCAGTTATTTTCCAGCAAAAGTGGTTTAGTGGGAAGCAACAGAAAAGCAATTAGGAAATGTGATCTCCTGGTGAAACATCCTCTCTGCCCTCAGAACAAAAACAAAAACCCTCTTGTATAGGTTTTAGCGGGACTGTTGGAAACCAGGAGTTCATCAGAGGGAAATGGTAGGTCCAAGATGAGTGACTTCTCACTGGTAGGTTACTGTGCTCTCATTGGCTCAGCTATGACTGGGCGAGAAGGGGCCTCTTGCTGCTTCTCTTGCAGATGGAGGGAAACCGTTGCTTCCTGGCAGAGGTGCAAGGCCTGTCTAGACCCATTGGCCTCTGTAGTGTGCATTGTGTGTGTGCATGTGTGTGTGTGCATGCATGTATGCTCTCCTTTAGCCTCCCAACTTCCTTTAAGTAATGTTTTTGTTTATTCTTTTGAATAGACTGAAAAATCTAAGCTGAACAGTTTTGATTCCAGATGTTGGAAAACATGGTGATGAGGATTGTGGCTGCCATTTTTGAAGGGACTGCTTTACCCCATTTTTGAAGGGGATCCCATGCTTTGCTGGAAATCTGAACACCTTTGTATTGTCCAGAAGAGGAAAAGAAGCTCAGAGAGTCAGTCTGATGGCAAAGTCCTTGCTGCTAAATATCATTTGCCTGGTGCCTTCCCATATGTTATTTAACATAATCCTCACAACAGAAAGTTAGGTATTTAATTAATCCCTAATAAACAGCTGCAGAAACCAAAATGTGCAATTCCCTGACTTGAGTGAAGTCTTCCAGATGGTAAACTGAAGTGTTAAGCTTCGAACACAAGTCTTTGGACTCCAGATTCTCTGTTCTTGCTACCACCTCACAATGCTTGTTCTAATGTGCCTTTTGATTATTTAAAAGTAGATCTAGATAGGTGGTGTTTATTAGTGATAGACTTGTGACTTCTATTCTCTTTCAACAGGTGGTGCCCTGGGCAGAGAGGGCCTTTTCTCATGGTGCCTATGGAAACCTTTCCCTTCTTCTGACCTTGTCAAAATTCCACCTCTCTAGGAACCAGAGATGAATGCCTCCAGGGGACATTATAATGCAGAGTCATCAAATTTGTGTTGTGTGGTCACCTTAGGTTGCATGTTATAGTTTGGACAGGCAAACATGTTCCCCTCACACAGCTTCTTCCATGTGCTACCGGCCTCTGCGACTCTCACCACGTACTTCTCATCTACCAAGAATTGTGATTTCCCTGTCAGCAACCTGTGTGCTAGTGCATGCATTAGGTGCTTAATAAGTGTTCTCTTGAGTGACATGATGACTGAAGCTAGGCAGCCATATTGGGCCATGAACTAAAAGTTTCTTATTAATGGTAGCACAATAGCCAGACAGAAGGGCCTGGGTCCTTGAAAATTGTGAAACTGCCCTACCAGTCAATGAATCTATTCACTCATGTCTATCTTGTTCTCTCAAGAAAGTCTAGGAATTACTAGCTTACATGCAGTTAGTTGCCTATTATGTACTCAACCTACGATAGGACGCTAAAGATCCAGATAAAGATCATTCAGTCCATATAGGACCTATTCTGGTACAAGCAACATACCTAGCACTTGGTTTCCAGGATGGATCTCATTAAATTTTCCCAATACCCCTATGTCTGAGTCCATTTACAAATTAGGAGATTAATTACCATGCCTTAGCTTCTGCATAGAGCTTGTAGCAGAATTTAGGTTCAAATCAGATAAATTTTAATGAAAATTTCCAGTGCCTGGCACATAGTAGGCACTCAACAAATGGTAGCTGTCACTGAGTCACCATTATTAGAGAAAAGAGGACAGGCTTTGAAATCAAGCAGACCTGTGTTTGAGTTTGGGTTTTGCAGCTAAGTGTCACCTTGGGTTAGTCACTTGACCTCTCTCTCTGAGCTTTGTTCCTATATTGTTATAGATTAATGTTTGCTTTGGCTATGAATGCAAAAAAAGTCAAATTCAAAGTGGCTTAATCAAGATAAAATTTTATTCCTTCTCACGAAAAATCTACAAGCAAGCAGTCTAAGGCTGGCAGGGTGGTTTCACAATCTTTAGGGCTCCAAGCCGTTCCTTCTTGGTGCTCTGCCACCAACATTAGGAAGCATTCACCTCATGGCCTAATGTGGTGGCTAAGTACCCTTTGCCATATCTCATTTTCAGCTGGCAAGAAGGACTAAGGAATACTGTAGGGATTTCACCCCCTCTCTTATAGAACACTGCCTATAAGGACAATTGAAGTCATACAAAGCATTTGAGTTTACAGATCTTCAGATAGAATTTGCTACATGGCCTCCCTTGACAACAGAGATTTTGAGGAATGCAGTCTTTATTCCACACTCATATAACATTGAGATTCCATTGTGAAGGCAAAAGAAAACTGGGGAGTTTAGACCAACAGTACCCCTTGGCCCCATTTGACAGTGCTCTGTAGGTTAATGGGAAAATGCATAAGAGCTTCTAACAGGGTGCCTGTGCTATATGAAAGCTCAGCCCAGCTCATGCACCCAGATACCCTTCATTTAACCTGTGTATGGTCTCCATACTCATACATTCTTTTCCTCCACTTAGATGTTTTCCTGTTTCGGGAGTATTACATCCAGGGTTGTGATGAAACCCTTACTTATCTCTCCTTATGACAGATGGGCTTTCTCTGAGCAATCTCTCTGATGTTTCAGCTGATCCCTAGCAGAAAGGGAAGGCAGAGTACTAAGGAAAAAGCCAATCCAGCATCTGTACAAAGAGGCAAGGCCCGATCATGACTGAGCAGGAGATTGCATCATTCACTGAGGAGCACAGAGATGGCCTCCTCTTCAGGAAACAATTTCCAATAAATTTTCTTTAGAGAACTCACCGCAGGCAAGGCCTGCCCACCTGGGCCTGGCTGTTCAGCCCTGAGGCTAATGGTGGGCACCCTCTGCCAGAAAAGTCACAGAGACTTTTTGCCATAAGAAAGAGTGCATATAATTTACATAAAGTCTTCTGAATTTTATAAGTCAGTCTAGAAGCCATATAATTGAGGCAGGCTAAATTTAACTCCTTATTTCTCTTTGTAAGAGATACCTGTGTATGAGAAATCTGAAAATTTCCCTTTCCCTAGAAGAATTCTCTTTTCTGCAGCATACACATGGTGTTGTAACCATGATGCCCATCCAAGGGTTTGGCTCAAGTTTGTTGTCCCTAAAATAGATCCTGTGCCAGTGTGAGTCTGACTTCTTTGCCAGTTTCTCTGCTTCTACCCAAGCAACTGAGGAATTCAGAGCCTAGATCAGTCATGTCCTTCTGACCCATTACAGGAATGGGAATTGGAGGACTTTTCTCAGCAACCTCCTTTTATTCCTCTAAGGCTAAAAATGTCCTGATGAAAATCCCTGGGACTTGTGACCTTAACTTTGACTTGAGCCAGGGTCCTACCTACATAAGGATTTGTATGAGTTTTTCTGTGATATCGTCCCCAGGGCAGGAGTTCTGAGAAATTTATGAGTAGATTAAAGAAATTTTTGTAACACTATCTATGTCTTACTCCTGTTTCAAAACGTACTAATAGTTCTCCACAGCCAGCTGTAAACAGTTGGTGCCTTTTAACCTGACATTTAAGGCCTTTGTGAATTGTCTCTGCTGACTTTTCTAGAGCCACTTCTTACTTGTCCCTTCATTACATTGATTATTTTTTATTCACATAGATCAACCATCCCAGGCTGGGTAGGTTCATTGTCAGTTCTCACAGATAAAAAGAGAAAGCTTTGGTAGATTTCACAGTCTTTTAATGGTGAGACAGGGGACCATATACACAGACAGGCAGACAGAGCAAGAGACTCCACACTCAGAGGGCAGATCAGCAACCCCACTGCCCAGCCCTCTTTACACTGTTAAGTGCCCAGAGCCACACAACCCATATATGGTTGCAAATTCAAGCTCCATCTGTTGTTTGCTAGATGTCCGAATGGTGGAAAACACAGCATTTTAAGGTATGGGCTGTCTGTTTTGCAGAAGGTGAAAAATGATTCATCCATTTTCCTTACAAATTTTGTCATGCTCCCGTGATTTTGCATTGCTACTCCCTCCACACAGAATAACCTTCCCTTTCTCCTCCATTCCTCCAATTCTGATTGTCTTTCAAGATCCAGGGCAAATGCTCCATTTCTTAAGAGCTCTTCTCACCCATGCTCCTCCATCTCACTTGACTACATTTTACAATCTTCTATCTGTGTGTTTATTTCTCTAACTAGACTGCAATTTCTGTGATGCTAGGAATTGCCCTGTGCTCTTTTTTCCCAGGACAACACATGGCCTCATGGTTTAGGAACCAACACAGTTTGGTTCCTGTCACAGAGCCAGCACATATTAGCTGGGTGACCTTGAACACTTAATTGACTTTACTTTTAGATTTGCCATCTAGACGATGAAGATGAGTATAGTATCAATCTCATGAGAAGAACATAAGGATGCAAAATAGGTATTTAAGAAACAGCCTGCCACATAAGACATGCTTGGTAAATGTCAGCTACGTGGACAGAATTGCCATCCACTTCCAGCACCTAGCGTGTTTCCTGGCACACAGGGAGGGGTCAATTAACATTTGTTGCATAAATATTCATTGCCTGATATGGTCAGAGCTCAGATGAGTCTCTGACATGCAAGTTTTGGGGTACCTTTACTAGTACTCAAGTGCTATGTTAATTGTCAGTGCGCAAGTTCTCTGCTGGTCAGAATCCATGTGCTTTGCACATCACACACGCCCTTTGCTGCCGTCCTGCGGGTCTTTGGCGGTTATGACTCACAGGGCTCTGAAATCCCTTGCTTCCTTTTCTTCCCCTGACTTTAGATTTTCGTGACTTTTTCACTGGATCCCAGGGAATTTTAAATACAAATTATCACATCACTGAAATATCTTGATATGACAGCTGCTGCTTTGTGCAGCGGTATTTTCAGAGTTTTCAGGAAAAAAAATGATAAATGCACTAAGACATGTTGACGACGAGCCTGGGGATCATGAACAGAACGTTGCTCTTTGAGAATGTGAATATACTTTAAAATAATAATAATGCTAATTCTTCTTAGAATTCAATATGTGCCAGTGGGATCTGATACTTTACTTGACTGTTAAAATGCACACACAAAGAGTTTTATGTTGGTAGCATGTTAATAATCCAGTTTCACACAGTGCGTCATTTCTGAGCAGTAGTGATTTGCTTGGGAGGGAAGCCCTTATATTCTTTTTTTTTTTAAGATTTATTTATTTATCTATTTATTTATACAAGCACTGGGTACAGTCAGAAGCACGGGAGGGTGAGAGAATTCACCAGAGCCAGAGCAGGGAGCAGAGCAGGCAGAAGGACCGAAGTACACTGCTGAGGGGAGCAGCGGGTGGCAGGAGAGGTCTGCGCGCCATGTGGGACCCTCTTCTGGTGGCCGGGGAGCAGCCAGGATCGAACCGTCGCTGCAGAGGCTGCGGGCAGCTTCGCAACCCAGCGCTCAACCGCTGCACCACCAGGGAAGCCCAGCCCTTATATTCTTAAGCAACATAAAATCCCTGTGATTTGAATGATTTCTGGAAAATATAGCCTTCATCTGCATTCCTGGTAAAAGGATGGATTAGCACAGCCACAAAGGAGCAACTTCAGTAATATCTAATAAAGGTGAAGGTGCCTAGACTTGCCTTTCTTCTTCGAGTGTATATGGCCCATTTTGGAGATTGCTACATCTGATCAATTCTGTTTATCTTCACAAGAGGTGGGTAGTATAAAATCTGTAATAGCAAAAGATTATAAACTAACCAATGCCCATCTGAAGTGGAATGGATGAAAATATCATTTACACAATGGTGAAATTTTTATGCAATAAAAATTAAATGCAATCACAATGAATAACATAGGTATAAAGGAAAATTGCAGAACATCTAATGAAGTGCATCATATATTTACACTCTATAAACAGACAGAACACTGTCCATTTTATATTGTTTGCCACACTTATCTTCATAGTCACGGTGGAGCCAACAGATTGTTGGGATGCACAGAACTTCAAAAGAGTGGTTTTCTCTAAGGGATTGAGGGGAGTAGAGTCAGAGAAGGTTACAAAAGGGTCATCAAATGAAATAAATTTGTTTTTATTACAATGGTTAGTCTTATTTTTGCTCTTTTGATTTGTTCATTTTATTGTCTGTTTACTTAGAAGAATCTGCTTTGGGTTTCCAATAGTCAGAGTATGATTACCTGGTTGTGTTTGTCCTCATATGTATTCTGCGTGAGTTTCAGAGTAACTTTTGACCTGCAACTTTCATCAGGTTTGGAAAATTCTTGGTTCACTTCTGCTGCCTCATGGTACCAAAGCCTCATGGCTGAAAAATAGCAAAGTCAGAATTTAAATGCAGTCCTTCTGATCCCAGCTTCTGCATCTGTCAGCTAATCAGGCTTCTTTGTGAGTGTGTGTGTGTGTGTGTGTGCGCGCGCGTGTGCGCGCGCGCGAGATTGAGAGAAAGAGTTGTGTATTATGGCATTAATTAATTGACTTGATTCCTTTGTCAATTAGCCATGCTGATATTGCTTTGTGCAGAAAATTTAAAATCCTATATTTAAACAAGGAACTGTGAGCCCTGGAAGCAGTCCAGGGATGACTCAAGGCAGACAGATGTAGTAATCAAAAATACAATTGTGTCCCACTTAGGAAATTACTATCATATCGATAAATATTTAGAAACTTTATTTTCAATACACAAAAATGCCTGGTCATTTAACAATCCGATTAATTCTAGATACTTATTTTTATCTCTTAGGTTTAGAGTTCATTTTCCATCCATCATTCTAAAAAGTTCTGAGCTGCCCTCTATGTGTTTGAAACTATGTCCTGAATACAGTGAAGACTAAGAAACTACTCTGTCCTCAATGATTTCACCAGTGAAAACAGGCATAGGTACAGTTACTAGGGAGTATGCTGAATGTTGAGCTGGCAGGAGCACACAAAGTTGGGGCACCTAACCAGCCCAGGGAAGTTGAAGAAGAGTTCTTGAAAAAACCTAAAGTCCAAATGGAAAATTGAGAGAAAATAGTGTTGCATCAGCAACACCACACTGTCAAAGAAACGGGAGTCATGGAGCAGATGGTACAATGCAGGATGCTGCACTAAGAGCAAAATCCTCACCTCTTTATTGATAGAATAATCATATAGAACCAATTATACAAGGTAGGAGAACAAAGAAAATGTGCTTATGTCCTCTAGGGCTTCAAGGGGAAGTGAGTCTGCTGACCAGGTATTTTTTATGTGCTTGATGAACATTATTATGTTGGAAACCATACCCATACCCCCACCATGGTTCCAATCTTATCAAGAAGGCATCCCCCTGATCAGCCTCTGGAATGCAAAGTCATATATATGTCAATGGCCCCCAGGGCATTCCCAGTTATGCCTTGTGATATATGCCCATTGTCCCAGGTGCCTGCTCTTGTTTAATTGAAAGGAGTCTCGTAGGATCTGGTATACTATATTCTTTGAGGTCATATAACTGATTGACTGGGCTGTTCTGCGCTGCACTGGAATGCAGAACTTTACATTATCAAGATGGCCACCAAGCAGGCCTTTTAAGTCTAGCAGACCCACAAAATAAGAATTGGCTCAGTAGAAGTGGGATGGAAAGTAGAGAGTCCTAGGTCAATGGTACAGAATTTTCAAAGTCTCTGTAGTTAAAAGAGTCTTAACCAGTTGTGATTTAAACAATAGAAATTTATACTCCTAGTCTGGAAGATCGAAGTTCAACATGTTTAGCAGTATTGGGTCTTAGAGTTTAGAGGGAGATCCATCCCATTCCTCCCTCCTGAATTCTGGTGGTGCGTTGCCAATCTTTGGTATTTCTTAGTTTGCAAATTCAAGACCTAGGTGTCTTCCTTTATGTTCACATGATATTTGCGTCTGTATGTGTGCCTTTGTACACGCATGTGCATGTGTGTATGTGTGTGTATTGTGTTCTTTCTATGTCAGTCTCTATTTCCAAATGCCCCCTTTTGATAAGATAACAAGTCTTTGTGGATTAGGACACACCCTACTGACCTCAATTTAATTTGATTAACTCTGTAGAGACCTTATCTCCAAATCAAGTCACATTCTTAGAAACTGGGGGTTAAGAAGCCAATATATTTTTTCTTGGGGGGGGACACAATTAACCCATAATAATAGTTTGCCCAGCTCCTTCCTCAAACCAATGCCCACATGCAAAATGAATTCCAACCATCTAACATCCCCAAATACCTTAATCATTCCAGCAGCAACTCTAAATTCTCATCTATACATCATCACCGCAATATCCCAAATGTCATTAGCTAACTCATCCAAATCAGTTAAGGGTAAGAGTCAAAATATGATTCATTCTGGTCATAATTCCTCTTTACTTGTGTACTTGTGAAAGCAGATAATAACTTATCTGTTTCCAAAATACAAGGTGGGACACTCAGAGGTATTCCCATAACAAAACAGAGAAATCAGGAGGACAGAATGGAAGCACACTGGGAACCCATGGCAACAAACTTCAGTAGATTTTAAGATTCTAGGATGATCCTCTTTGACTCTGTGTTCTGTCCTTTTGGCCCAGATCCACACCCTCAGCACCAGTGAAACCTACAAGTTTAAAATTCTTCCTTCCTTTTCTCCCATCCCTGCCCCTATCTGTCCAACCTGGCAGCATTTCTCCTGTGATAGTTGACTAGGTTGATAAATCACACCAAAATCAATTCAGCAAATGATGGTCTAGTCACACTATTGGTGTTAGCTTCATTTTTTTGCTATATATATATATATATGTATATATATAGTCAGTGTGTATGTGTGTGTGTATATACATATATATATGTATATATACACACACACATATATATACACTAAAAAGTTTTCAAATCTTTTGCATTCTGGTTCCAGTTTGCTTAACAATTCTTTCTGTCAGATTATGGTGCTTTGGTGGTGGGTGTGGTGTGGTAACATACATCTGAAGAGGTGTGAACCAATTTTCCCAAATGACGTGCAGTATTATAAACCAATGTTACCTCAGTAGAAAAATATTCTTTCTTTAATTTCTCTTTCCTTTCACATTTTACTCTAAGTTGCAAGTTTGATTTTCCATCCAACAGAATACAATCAGCCAGTGTCTCTGACACTTCAGAACAAGGATCCTTTTTCTGCCAGTTCCCAACAACATGTTCCTCATTTCTGCCTGAGACCTCATCAGAAGCACCATTAATGCTCTTATTTCTGTCAACATCTCCTCCAGGAAATCTAGGCTTTTGCTTTCCAGCCCTTACCCATCACCCAGGTCCAGAGTCGCTTCCATGTTGTCACATATGCAGTACAGCAGCACACTGCCTCCCAGCACTGAGTCTGCCTGAGATTCCTAGGACTGATACAACAAGTTCCAGCTTAAACTAAAAAAAAAGGACTGGATCATCTCACAGTTCTAGAGGCTGGAAGTCTGAAATCAGGTGTGGGGAGGGTTAGTTCCTTCTGAGGACTGAGAGGGACCATCTGTTTCAAGCCCCTCTTCTAGCTTCCAGTGGCTCCCAGCGGCTCTGGCTTGCAGATGGTGTCCTCTCTGTCTTCCTTCTATATGGATCTGTTTGCGTCCAAATTTCCCCTTTTTATAAGGGCAACAGTCATACTGGGTGAGTGTCTACTCTACTGATATCATTTTAACTTGATTATCTCTGTAAAAACCTTACCTCCAAATTAGGTCACATTCCAGGGAACTAAGGGTCAGGATTTCAACATACCTTTTATTTGGGGGCTGTGAGGGGAGGGGGTTGTGCCGGGCACAAGGAAACCTATAACAATTGGCTTAAAGAAGTGATGGGTGCCTAGTTTGCCTGCTTTCCCCAAAAGCAAAGGTCAAATGATCCAAAGCCCTTGTAAGTTGTTTATATAAAGCAACATTGATGCCATCATTAGTGGACCTAGTATTGAGCCCCATTAGCATTAATTTAAATTAAACATTCAGAAGGCTCCCAGCGGAGCCAGAGGTGAGCTGGGAAGTTAGCCCACGCCAGGCCCCTTCTGGCCAGCAGTCCAAGCCCAGAGGGGGAGTGGGCACACAGCTGGGGCTGACCAGGCGCACAGGGGAGTGTGTACCTGCATCACCATTTTAGAACAGGGACCTTTCATCAAACCAACAGAAGGCTTCTGGAGGAGCCAGAGGTGAGCTGGGAAGTTCACCCACGCTAGGCCCCTTCTGGCCAGCAGTCCGAGCCCAGAGGGGGAGCGGACACACGGCCAGGGCTGACCGGGCATGCAGAGGAGTGTGTACACACATCACTATCTTAGAACAGGGACCTTTCTTTAATAAAGACTGCTTGAAACTGGCAGAAGGCACTGGGCAGAGACAAATGTGAGCTGGGAAGTTCGCTTACGCCAGGCCCCTTCTGGCCAGCAGTCTGAGGCCAGAGTACGAGTGGGCACCCATGGCGGGGGCAGACCTGGCATGCAGGGGAGTGCATCCCCGCATCGCCATCTTAGAACAGGGAACTTTCTTCAATAAAGACTGTAAATAAGGGACCAGGAAAATGAACAACTATAAGAAGTGAAAATCAAAATCAACAAAAACTATGAACCAGAGACACTTTTTGGGGGGTGGAGGGAGGGAGGGGAGAGATTGGGGTCAGAATGGGGGGGTTGCAATTGTATGGGGAATATAAAAATAAAATTTATTATTTAAAAAAAATCATAAGTCATTCTGATAGTTTGTGCCCTTGATATGATGTGATTAAAATACCAATTACATCTGTGATCCTCCTAAATCCTTACATAAATCCCAATGAAGGACTATTTAGGGAATATTTTATTAAAAAAAAAAAAAGAAAGAAAAGACTGCTTGAATCTGGCAGAAGGCTCCCCGAGGAACCAGAGGGGGAAGGTTCCCTATTCAGTCAGAGGTGAGCTGAAGGCCCCCACAAGCCTGGTCCCGCCTGGGAGGAAGTTGGAGCCCAGAAAGGGATGCAGTTTTTTTGGAACCCAGAGTGCAATCCAGCTGCCCCACCTCAAGGGAAGTTTGTGGGACTTCAAGACATGCCTTCGTAATTAAACACAGAAGGAGGAAATATTCTGTGACAGCAACCACTAACATATTCAAAGTACCACTGCCTCACTAGACTTCTGGCATAACAGTATTTGACTCATTTGGACCAACAGTTTCCAAAACCCCACAAAGAGCACACCAAAAAATGCCGGTCAGTACCAGCAGCGCAGTGTCCCAATGCATATGGCAAATTAGAAGACAGGCAGCAGGGAGAAGAAAAACTACATGCAACCTAGCAACTCCTCAAGAGCGAGACACACCACAAAAAGAAAACGACCCACCAGATGGCAACGGCAGTGACTTGGAAGAACTTCTGAGCCTTCCAGAAAGAGAATTTAAAATTGCCGTGATTAAAAATCTGACAGAAGTCATAAAGGAAAGCAATGATAAGGGAAAAATAATCAATGATCAGAAGAATGAAATTGAGTCCCTAAAGAGGGAAGTAAAAGAAATGCAGGAGATCAAAGGATTAATGGAAGAGCTAAAGAACTCTGGGAAAAGCAATGAAAGCAGAATAGATGAAATGGAAGAATGAATAAGTACTCTTGAAGACACAGAAATAAAAAGAACTAAAACAGAAAAGGAAAGAGAAGTACAAAGGAAAAAGACCAAAGAAAGACTTTGGGAACTCTCTCACTCCATGAGGAAAGGAAATATTAGAGTTATAGTAATCCCAGAAGGAGAGAAGAGGGACGTAGGAACAGAGAAAATATTCAAGGAAATAATTGAAGAGAACTTCCCAGATATGAAGGAGCTGAAAATAGACATTCAAGAAGCAAGAAGAACACCAAACTTCCATGATGAAAGGAAAAATACAGCAAGAAACATAATAGTAAAGCTCACAAGAATCCAAGGCAAGGAAAAAATAATGAAGCTGACAAGAGGGAAGAAACAGATAACATACAAAGGAAAACCAATCAGATTGACATCAGACTTCTCCAAAGAAACACTATAGGCAAGGAGAGAGTGGAGGGACATAGTCAACAGACTCCAAGACAACAAATGCCAATCAAGAAAGCTTTCCTTCCTCTATGAAGCTTTCCTTCCTCTATGAAGAAAGAATAAGGACCTCCCCAAACAAACAGAAACTCTGGAATTTCATTACGACTAAACCCCCACTCCAAAAAATACTAAAAGGAGTCCTAAAGCCAGAACCAACAGAGGGATGAATAACAACGAAAGAAGGCCAACAAAAAAAAAGTTATTAAAAGAATAAATAAATAAAACCAGAGGAAAGACAAACACAATGGAAAATACAAATGCTAACATATCAATATTAACTCTAAATGTAAATGGACTAAACTCTTCAATAAAAATACACAGAGTTGCAGGCTGGATTAAGAAACAAAACCCAACCTTTTGCTGTCTCCAGGAAACATATTTAACTACAAAAGATAAAAATAGACTCAAAGTTAAAGGATGGAAAACAATCCTACAAGCAAATAGACCAAAAAAGAAAGCAGGAACAACAATATTTATATCAGATAAAACAGATTTCAAACTCAAAAAGGTAAAAAGAGACCCCAACAGTCACTACATTATGATCAAGGGGACAATACTTCAAGAAGAAATAACACTCATTAACATATACTCACCAAATGAAGGAACACCAAAATATATCAGACAACTATTGTCATCTCTGAAAACAGACATCAGAGAAAACACATGTAGTAGGAGACTTCAACACACCACTATCAACAATGGATAGATCAATGAGACAAAAAATAAGTAAAGACACTAAAGCTCTAAATAAGGATCTAGAGCGGTTGCGCGTAACAGACATCTACAGAACACTAAACCCAAAAAATTCTGAGTACAAATTTTTCTCAGGCACACACTGATCATTCTCCAGGATCCATCACATACTGGGACACAAGACAAACATCAACAGATACACCAAGATCGAAATTATACCAACCATCTTCTCTGACCATGAAGGCATCAAACTAGAAATAAACCATAGAAAGAAGGCAAGGAACTCTCCTACCTCATGGAGATAGAAACCCACACTACTGGAATACCACTGCACTAACGAGGAGATCAAAGAAGAAATTAAAAAATTCTTTGAGTTGAATGACAAGGAGGACACCAATTTCCTAAATGTATGGGATGCAGCAAAAGCAGTAATAAGAGGAAAATATATAGCAATAGAGGCTCACATCAAGAAACAAGAAAGAAAAAGAAACAACCTAATCTCAAAGCTCAAAGAACTAGAAAAAGAACAACAAAAAAACCCCAAAAACCAGTAGAAGAAAAGAAATAATAAAACCAAAGCAGAAATAGATGAAATCGAAACTAAAAAAACAATCCAAAAGATCAATGAAACCAAAAGCTGGTTCTTCGAAAAAATAAATAAAATAGACAAACCCCTAGCCAGGCTCACAAAGGAAAAACAGGAGAAAGCACAAATAAACAGGATCACAAATGAAAGAGGAGAAATCACAACAGACACAGCAGAAATCAAAAGAATAATCAGAGACTACTATGAACAGTTGTAGTATTTGGAAACAGTATATGGAAACAAGTTCAACAATCTAGAGGAAATGGACAAATTCCTACAACTCTACAATCACCCAAAGCTAGATAAAGAAGAAATAGAACACCTAAACAGACCAATTACAAGCAGCGAAATTGAAATGGTAATCAAAACCTCCCCAAAAACAAAAGCCCAGGACCTGATGGATTTACAAATGAATTCTACCAAACATTCAGAAACGAATTAGTGCCTATCCTTCACAAACTCTTCCAAAACGTTGAGAAGGAAGGGATAATACCAAACACGTTCTATGAAGCCAGCATTACACTAATACCAAAACCGAACAAGGACAACACAAAAAAGGAAAACTACAGGACAACCTCCCTAATGAACACTGATGCAAAAATCCTCAATAAAATTTTAGCAATCACAATCCAACAATGTATCCATAATATAATTCACCACGACCAAGTAGGATTCATTCCAGGGACACAAGGATGGTTCAACATGCGAAAATCAATCAATGTCATCCAACACATCAACAAAAAGAAATAAAAACCATATGATAATATTAATAGATGCTGAGAAAGCTTTCGACAAAGTACAACACCCATTCATGATAAAAGTCCTTGAAATTCTTGGGATACAAGGAACATACCTCAACATCATAAAGGCCATCTATGACAAGCCAACGGCCTGTATCATTCTCAATGGCAAAAAGGTGAAAGAATTTCCATTAAGATCTGGAACAAGACAAGGATGTCCACTCTCACCACTGCTTTTCAATATAATACTGGAAGTCCTAGCCAGAGCAATAAGACAAGAGAAAGACATCCAAGGAATCCAAATAGGAAAAGAAGAAGTCAAACTATCACTATTTGCAGATGATATGATAATATACATAGAGAACCCCAAAAACGCCGCAGAAAAACTATTCAACTAATCAATCAGTTTAGTAAAGTGGCAGGATACAAAATCAACACGCAAAAGTCAGTAGCCTTCCTATACACAAACAATAAATCTGAAGAAGAAATTAAAAAAATCCCTTTTATTATGGAAACAAAAAAAATCAAAAACTTGGGAATAAATCTAAAAAAAGAAGTAAAGGACCTATACAAAGAAAACTATAAAACACTGTTAAAAGAAGTAGACGAAGACACAAAGAAATGGAAAGACATCCCTGCTCATGGATTGGAAGAATTAACATCATCAAATGGCCATCCTACCAAAAGCAATATACAGATTCAATGCTGTTCCAATAAAAATTTCAATGACATCCTTCAAAGAAATAGAACAATTATTGATGAAATTCATGTGGAAGCACCAAAAACCTGAATAGCCAAAGCTCTCCTGAAAAAAAAAAAAGAAGGTAATGGAGGCATCACACTCCCAGACTTCAAATGATACTACAAAGCCATAATCATCAAAACTGCATGGTATTGGAACAAGAACAGACATACAGACCAATGGAATCGAATAGAAAATCCAGAAATAATCCCACAGATTTATGGTCAACTAATATTTGACAAAGGAGCAAAGAATATGAACTGGAGCAAAGAAAGTTTGTTCCATAAGTGGTGCTGGGAAAACTGGGTCGCTACATGCAAAAGACTGAAGCTTGACCACTACCTCACACCATGCACAAAAATCAGCTCAAAATGGATTAAAGAACTAGACATAAGACCTGAAACCATAAAATACATAGAAGAAAATATAGGCAAAACACTACATGACATGCACCTCAAAGACATCTTTGCAGACACATCACCCAAAGCAGTGATAGTGATGGCAAAGATAAGCAGCTGGGACTACATCAAATTAAAGAGCTTCTGTACAGCAAAAGAGCCAATAACCAAAACAAAGGGAAATCCCACCAACTGGGAGAAAATTTTACACACAACACTAATGATAAAGGACTGATCACAAAATCTACAAAGAGCTGATGAGACTCAACAAAAAGAAAGAAATAATCCAGTCAAAAAATGGGCAGAAGAACTAAAAAGAAACTTATCTGAAGAAGAAATGCAAGTGGCCAACAGGCATATGAAAAAATGTTCAACATCACTTGTATTCAGGGAAATGCAAATCAAAACTACAATGAGATACCATCTCACACCAGTGAGAATGGCACATATTAAAAAAACTAGCAACAACAAATGTTGGCGAGGTTGTGGAGAAAAAGGAGCTCTCCTGCACTGCTGGTGGGAGTGCAAACTGGTCCAACCACTATAGAGAGCTGTGTGGAGATTTCTTGAACTATTAAACATAGAGCTTCCATATGATCCAACAATTCCACTCCTAGGTATTTACCCAAAAGACACAGAAACAGTAATTCCAAAGAGCACCTGCACCCCTATGTTAATCGCAGCACTATTTACAATAGCTAAGCTTTGGAAACAACCCAAATGCCCAAAAATAGATGACTGGATCAAGAAGATGTGGTACATATACACCATGTAATATTGCTCAGCAATCAAAAAAGATAAACACATGCAAATTGCAGCAACATGGATGGAGCTGGAAGGGATCATGCTCAGTGAAACAAGTCAGAAAGAAAAAGAAAAATACCGGATGGCTTCACTCATAGCAGGAATTTAGAAAACCTAAATAAGAGTCCAGGAAAAAGACTAATCAATAGTAGTAAAATTCAAAATCAACAAGCAAATATAAACCATAGACACACTACGGAGGTGGGGAGGAAGGGGCGGGGAAAGGAAGGACTAGAGTCAAAATAAGGGGGGAGGTGCAATTGTATGGAGAATATAACCAAAACGAAAATGCATACATTGTGCAAACATGAAAAAAATGTAAGAATTATATAAAACAAAATATTTAAATTTAAAAATAAAAAAATAATATTAACATTCATTGGAGGAGGAAAGGGTTGGTGGTTGTGTTAATGTTTCTTCAGGGATGAGCAGCTGTTGTTTCTAGCTCATCCAGTCCCTGGCATCCCAGTCCCACAGAGCAGCCCACGTGGCTTGAGATGTCCATTACTCAGGCTTCATCCCTATGACTTCATCCAAACCCATTAACCTCCAAAGGCCCTACCTCCAGATACCATCACATTGGGGATTAGGACTTCAACATGACAATGGTGGGGGTCACACATTTACTCTACAGCACAAATAATCTGCACATCCATCATGCCAGTTATCCCTCCCATCCTTGAGCCACCCTACCCTTTCCTGTGTCCAGTTCGTCCTTTCATGTAGAGTTCATTTCTCCCCTCCCCAGGCAGGCAAACAAATGCTCAGCCTTCCAATTCCCACTCAAATCTCACTCTGCTGGTGTGGCATCCTTGAGTCTTTGGGCAACACCTGCCCCCCATCCTCTGTGCTCCTGCAGCCCCTGTGAGCACACCTATCACAGCACAAAGCTGTTTTCCCTCTTCCAACCCCCCAACTCCCTCCAGCCCTATGAAAGCAGGAACTAACTCCTCTTTGCCTCCCCAGGGTCTCTCTGCTCCATCAGCTAAAAGTTGAATTCAGACA